>NC_140583.1:202609304-203879304 GCF_964204655.1 Triturus cristatus | reverse complement strand
TCTCTCTCTATCTACATATTGGTTGACTTCTTTGTGAGACAGTATTCTGTTCTTTCCCAAGGAGCATATCGGCACACAAAGTAGTTTTGCTCAGTACAGGGGACTAATGTGGAAATTTGTGCTTTTTTTTAGACCAAAAAATAATTTTGCTTTTTGCCAATGTTTGTTAAAATGGTGAGGGCCCGGAAGCTCCAAAAACAATAAAGTTTTACAAAAACCATGCTAAAACAAGAAACACATTAACAAACCTAAAACGCTGACCAACAATGGTGGAACTATTGGCTTTGCCAATGCTGGTCTATTTTCATGTTTCCCATAATCTTGTTACACTCGATTTTCCATTATGAATATTTTTGGAAACACTATTTACTAAATGATGATTCAAAGAAATTGTACCTAGAAGTTTAGCAAAACGCTTTTTTCCCCCCAAGTTGCATTTTTTTGTGAAAATTTTATTTTGAAAGCAGAGATTCAACATTGTTGCTTTCAAGCTTCTGCAAATATCTGCATCCAATCGGAGAGCATTCTGGGAGCATTATACGTAGCCTCATATTGTTAAATTTTGCAAAAGTGTGTACATATTTTTATACTGGAACCACTGTGAGTAGTGTAATCTGAGCTTACAACACTTCCTTAAAGCGCTCACCCTAATAATAAAGGTTTTGCATTCATGAAACTTAAATGCTAGTTTGAACAGCATTAACACATGTTCACAAATATTACCTTAACTCCAGACAGCGACCTTGAGTGATTCGTTTTTTTTTTTTTTAACTGATTTTATGTAATTAGATACATATGCCACATAGAGGATCACGGTACATAATGCTTGCTAATATCACGTAGTACAGTTGCTTTTGTTACTGTATACTGTGTGAGTACGCACCAGGAATGGCAGTAATATAACTCTTGCAAAAAACATGTCTGTACATTATCAATCGAGTCTGAGTGTCCAACCCTGTTTATCAAGGTAACATTTAAGCTATGAGAACAAACCCCCCATCCTCCCAATTGAGGGGTGCACCAATTAAACATTGATTCAATAAAAGATCTATCCTAGCATTACATTGCACTTACTGGCATTTTGCGTGGCAACCCATACTGTCACTGCATGCGAGGGCATATCTCATGGCGGAGTTACAAGTATCTGTCTCAGTCGGCATGTTGCATGTATTGGTAGTGAAGGAGCGTGTAGCTTAGGTACTCATGGTAGGCTCTAGCCTTGTCAGTTGTAGCCATGGTACCTTATAGAGCTGGTAGTGGTGTATTATGGGGCTATGAATATATCTAAACCTTTGAAGGACTCCGTAAAGGGGTCCCAGCTCATTGCTATGGGCTTTTCCCATAATCCACGGTCCTTCACCGATTCATAATGTGATACTGTGAACTGGCAGCCAAAGGGGTTGGGCCTACTTGTCCCAAGGACAAAATAAACATGAAAACTGGTTGTCCTTGACCCCAAACAATATGTCCTGGGCGTCAGGCTATAGGAATTCCACACCCCGTCTAGCTACTTTTTAGTAACAAGTACTTCCAAATGGTTGCATGATTCCCACTGTTTGTCACACTTTGTTGGGAATGACTACCCGAGCTTAAAAAAAAAAGCTCAAGACTTGAATAACTTTTCCAAGCCCTCATGGCTTTGGCCCCTGTGTTTTTTTTCTTTTTTATATAAACACAACTTGTACAGCTACAGCACTTTTCAAATACTGTTAAATAAAATAAATAGTTCCACTGTTCCACAGGAAAAGCGTTTTGTGTGTTGCTAATAACTTTGGCCCAGTTTGATTAATCTCAACGAAACTTTCCAAAAGGTGCTACTTTTGAGTAGTTTGTGCATGGACGTTTTTGAGGTGATCTGCTAAGGAGGGGGCGAGAAAAAAGGGGGGTCCCTAAATGCAAAATCCCCATGCATTTTTTTATAGACTTCTTTAAGAAGCGCTACATCAAAAACTACTCAACAGAACTCCACCAAATCTGGCAGGAAGCTAGATCTTGGTCAACAGATTGTGCTTTTAATGATTTGGTGTAAATCCATTCAGTAATTTGCAAAATTAAGGTTTAAAAATAATTTTATATCTGGACAGTTGGGTCTGCGAGAGGCTACAAAAAGTCTCACTGGAGCACCAATATAAAATTAGAGTGTTCTAATTGGTCCAAGTAGCTTATTTCCCCTTGGGCAAGCTCTGATTGGCTGCCAGCAACATGAGAAAACTGCTGCTGGCAGCTATTACAAGACTCTGAGTCTTGGTCCTCTGCCCTGAAGTTACAAATAACATAAGGGGGCAGGGTAGGGATACCCTGCGGCCCTATGCCCCAAAGAGGGGCCCCAGAAGGACCCACCCCGGAAGCCAAAATGCAAAAAAAAAATATCACCAATTTTTGCCGCAATACGGCAGGACTCATTTTTTTTAAACTCCTGCCAAACGAGAGAGGGAGCTTAAAAAATGCTCCTGCTGGCTGGGAGCAGACTTTAGATCGGTTTCCCTGAAACAGATCAGCAGATTGCTCCCACCCGGAGGGAGCAGCATAAATAGCTGTTCCCTGAGGGCGAGATCAATGCCAGCTCCTGCAGCATGCGGAGAGCCAGCTGGGGCTACAGGGGCTATAGGGCTCACCCCCATGGCCCCTAATGTGGTGGATGGTGGGTGACCCAGGGGGCATAATGGCACCCACCTGTATTAAACTGAGGCCCCGGGCCAGAATTGTTTCGGGGAGAAGGGTAGCATCGCACTCTTCCTCTTAAAGAGAAAAAAAACAAGGCCCTTGGGGGATGGGTCCCTAAAGCATTTTAAAGGCTCGAGGAGGGTTGACGTTCCTCCCATTTAAAATAATAAAAAGGAAATTGCCAAATCAAGTCGTTCATGCCATTTTCGAGACTGATGGACAGTGTGTTTTCTCTACAATTACACGTTGAAAAACGGTCTGAAATCCTTGATAGAGGTGAATGCATCATTGATTTATTGGAGTGCTATCTCTTCTATAGTGGCTGATTAAGACGAGTGGGCTCTTTCTTTTCGTCTATTGGTCTGAGGACAGAGTCTACTGTTCCCCCTTTTAATTGTTATTTAATATGCAAAGGTGCCAAATCACCTACAAGCTCCTCCCGTTTGGCCCCGACCCTTTCATGTTAATACTATGCAACAGCATTCCCTAATTTTCCAGGCTGATAGTGTGTTTTCTCTACAACTATATGTTGAAAAACTATCTGAAATCCTTGATGGAGGTGAATGCATCGTTTATGTATTAGAGGGCAATCTCGTCTGTAGTGACTGTCTAAGACGAGTGGATTTTTTCTTGTCTCCTGGCCTGAGAACGGTTTTCCTTTTTAATTGTTGCTGAAACTGGAAAGGTACCCAATCAACAACAAAGTCTGCCCATTTGGCCCCGCCCCTTGCAAGTTAGCAATAAGCAACGGTGCTCGCTCTGGGTAGGTTGGCCACAGGGCCTGCTGGCAGGCATAGCCTTGTTGCCAACCCACTGCTGTGCATGGCCAAAGGCGTGTGCAGTGTGTGGATGGCTGCCTGCGGGGGTTTGCTGCAGGACCTGGCCACAGGCCTGGCCTGCAGACAACCCCCCTCCACACACTCCAAGGGAGGTTGGCTTTACCATATGTAAAGCCAACCCCTGCCAAGCGCAGCCCATATGGTAAACTAAAAATACACATAAAAAACATAGGTTAAAGTAACGTTATATTTAGGTGAATATGGTTGAACTAAATAAAACACCGAAATTCACCAGTTATAGTTAGCAGTGCTAACTATAACTTGCATCCCTGCCATGCACTGCTTATGACGTCACATATTACATAACATAAATCATGACATGCTCTGTGACATAATTTATAACATAACTAATGATAACTCAAATCACATCATTGATGACATCACTGATGACCTCATCCAAGCTTCTTTTGTACATATTACTCTATAAACTAGTATGGCATTAGAGGCCTGAAAGAAAGTACAAAATAGCTCAGAGTAATGTAAAGCATCATTAATGCCATCACAGATACAACTCCCTTATGATTTACAAGCATGTGCTATGTGTAACATTAACCATAAACCAAACACTTTCCGGGTAGCCTAGTTCACGTTATCAATCAACCACTGATATATGGGCAGCACCAATTGCACACAGTGTTGAATATATAAACAACTGTCAGAGAACTCCAAGCCACTCAAGATATTGAATTAATGCCCTACTACAGACTGCTTTTATCTGCATCAAACCCCTCACAGTTACCAAACCTACATTGTGAAATTAAGTTGATATTAGTAGCAAGGTGGATACTGTAAACAAGAGTTTAGTCTGTACCACACTGTTTGCAGATAGTGAAACTCTCATGAGAAATACCCCCAAGCGCATTCAAAGTATCTATCAAGAACAGAGTACATTCTATGCAACACTTGTCAAAAAAGACACTATTCGCTTAAAATAACCAAGGTCTGCAGGAACTTAAGATCATACTACCTACAGCCTTCATGCCGTACATAGATTAGTAGCAGGTGCCCAAGGTATGTAGAAATTATCATGCTGAGACGATTCTAATAACTCAAGGCTGCTTACAATACTTAGTGTCTATTACGCAGAATGTTAACCCAGTTGGAAAACTTTTCTGCAAAATCAAAAAACTTGCGTAGAACATGCTGAACACAAGTCAACTGTCACCTGCACAGAGTTGCTCTTCTATACAAAGATTGATAACGTGTTCAATACCTCTACACACCTCTGAAGCATTAGAAGCACACACATTTTGTAAACAGTTACAGGCTGTACAAAATTAGTTCGCAAAGTCGTATGGTAGCTACCCGCCACTATGCAAATTATAACACAACCTAACACACTCACTGGATGGTGTAATCAGTGATGTCATAAATGATAGAACATGTAACGCGTGTTCCAATATGTAAGGTCATAAGCAGTGCATGACAGGGGTGCAAGTTATAGTCCGCTCTGCCAACTCTAACTAGTGAATTTGTGGGTTTTTTATAGTTCAAAACAATGTTGTGACTGACATATTCACCTAAATATAACCTATGTTTTTTCAGTGAATTTCTACGGCTTCTTTTAAGCAAAAACAGATCATTTTATCGCACTAGAACATTACTATAATCTTTTGTTTTTTTTCCAGTGAAGAAACATTTGTAGATATCTGTCGCCATTGTGAAACTGCTTTCTCCGTAGCGAGGGACAGAAGGGTCCATCTTTACCTGTATAGGGTTGTGCTTGTCCTAAATATTTTACTAATTGGTGTCCCCTTGCTCCTGTGGCAAGTTACACAAACAAAACATTCATCCAAGCAAATATTTTCAAGATTTTTATGGACTAAAAAAACTATACATACGTTTTGAGACTACTTTGTAAATAAGTGAATTCCCGCATTTATATTCGCAACTCTGATCTGGAAAAAGAAAGGCAGTCTCGCCACGACCAGCAAATATAAAGTGCAAACAAGTCACGTGAAAGATCGACCCTGGCAGAAAAAGTACAATGTAATTATTATGGTCTTGTGTAGAAGTCTAAGACAGAATGAGCAATGACAAAAAAATACTCAGTTGTGATCAAGGCATAGAAAATGAATGTTTTACATTATTTCCTACAAGAGAGAAAATCCTGACTGAGAAATGACCAGATTTTGCATCTGGCACATGAGAATATTCTCTTACCAGGTTTTTAAGCAGAAGGGCAACATAAAAAATACAGGGCTGTGGAAAACAGAACTTCAAAGAAATTATCAAAGCTAGCCGCAAAGATGGGATCACAATGTAATTAAAAATACTTTGATTCAAATCACTACTTTTCAAATTAAAGTGGAAGGCAAGTTAAAATTAAAATAAATAATGGAAACACACTGGGTCTTCGTGGTGTGTTCAGTTGGAAATCAGTAATTTAAGTTAATTGTCCTCAGCAAAGCACAGGCACTCTAGTCCATGGCAATCATAAATTACATTAAAGAATCCGGAGAGGGGTATATACAAAGTGACCTTACTGACAAATTGAGGAAGGGTGGGTTCCTGCCAGGTTTTCAGAATGACCACCGATTTCATAAATGTAAAGACGTTTGGGTGTATTTTAATAAATTTCATTAACGTATATAAAAATAAATTTAAAGACTTCTTTGACCTACTGTGGACAGCACTCAGAGCTCCAACGTGTCCTGTAGTCAACCAATCAGTAGCCCCCTTTCTTTCCCACCACTGAAGACACTCAGAAAGGTCCAATCAGCACTTCACAGAGTGCATCAGGAGACCACTATTCATGTGAGCAAACCCAGCCTGTCCCACAGCAATGCTTGCAGGACCATTCCATACCTGGCTAAGACATTAACCACCTCGGGCGGCAGCACAATCCCGGGTACAGTAAGGACATCTCAAGCCTGGAGTCAATAATGCACAAAAAGACAATACTGAATGCAGGCCTTTTCTGTCTACTCTTTCAAGATCTGAAACAGCTTCACCACCGACATCAGAACTGCTTCAACCCTCCTGCAATTCAGGAACACACTGAAGATCCAGGAAGACGCCCTGGTTACCTGCTACCCTGTAGCGGACCTTCAATCGCCCTTGTTCAGAGCTCTGTTGCTTCCTAACTAGGATGGCACCGTACAAAGAGCTCTGCATATGCATACTAGTATGAAGCACCAAGGACCATGGAAACAGACAATAAGACTGCATCATCTGAAGGATACATATACAGAAGGAATGGAACAATTTACCTGGACACAAGCTACTAATAATGAAGACTTTTAGGGACTTAAAATAATATTTCCCTGGTTCTTCTGTTTTTTCCCAAAACAAGATATAAAACGTGATCATCGCAGTATTAACAGACGTATTAAATATATATGAATGCATGAGTTTAACGAATAAAGTCAATAACAGAGCATGAACTAAATATATTCAATTGCTTCTATGGTTAATTACCAATGGAATTAATGCTCACCTACATGACATTCATTAATTCACTGACTGACAGGTCTCCCACACCCCAAACCCGATACCTGGTTGGCTGTCTGCAGTGCTTTGCTAAGCATTTTAAGGGTGTGTTCGGTGTCGGAAATGAACAGTAACGCAGGAGACTACAACATTATAACAACCAAGCCAGACGCTGTAATGGCCAATCACCAATAGCAAGCCGAAACCAAAACTGTGAAACTTGAAGCTCAATCTAAGTGATTACCAATACACAATCACTGTACCTGTACAGCTTCCTGCCAGCAGTATCCATCTGCATGCATTCTTATTCACATCTAATATGTATTATGGAGTAGTGACTATTCTTTGCTGTGGGGAAACTGATGTGTGTCGACAAGTCAAGACTAAGAACCACATGTTGAACCGGTACATGGTTTCGACCTATGTGTATTAGAACCTGGAAGTGGAAATAAACAGGAATGGCCTTTCCTATGTGCAGTTACCCTCAGACATGTTTCTTCCTAGTAGCCTTCCATGCATCATATGGCTAAGAGAGAGGACGGAATGATACCATGGTTTGAACATCCTTTGCCTGACCTGTAATTCACTCAACGGTTGGGTGCCTCTGAATCACACAAGAGAACGCCTATTCTGCCAGTCAACAGACCCCTGCGGTAGACCTCCACAAACCTCCCTGTTACTGAACAGCCAAAGTATTCATGGTTTAAGGCCACATCCAACTATGCAGCATCTCGGTCTCCAGCACGACCATAACGAATGCTGCGTGTGATCCCTAAGCGGAACTTAACTTGTTCCTACTTTCACTCAAAATGAAACTGGAGAAAACTAGCCGAGTGGTTCAAAGGTTATCATGCAAAAGAGAAAACTGGAATAGGGCTTGAGCGTGGGTAAAATAGCTTTAGTGTGTCAAATGGGCGATAACCCATAAAGTATTTTATATCACTACAGTGCATCAGTCAAAAGAGAACAGTCAGTGGTGTATATCAGTCCAAACGTATTCAGAATGGCTCATAGGGCTGGAGAAAAAGGAATCATCCCAGTGCGGCGGGCTGTTTCTCAGGCTTTCTGGTTATTAGGGGAACCAACTTCCACAGATCAACACGCCTTCCCAGGTTGTGAACATCTGTGGTCCACGAAGGCAATCTTTCATCATCAGACCCGGAGTTCAAAAATATTCCTCTTCTGTCCTAACCAGAGGGAGGCTCAATTGTCTTTTTCAGACATTTCAGGTAAGTACT
Source organism: Triturus cristatus (assembly GCF_964204655.1). Lineage (NCBI taxonomy): Eukaryota > Metazoa > Chordata > Amphibia > Caudata > Salamandridae > Triturus > Triturus cristatus. Next base: position 203,871,131 of record NC_140583.1, on the reverse strand, counting down.
TTCCAGCCTTTGTCTGTTCCAGACTTGGGGGGCGGACCTTCAATTTATAGAAAGGAGCTACTCTTCCTGCAGTGGACAGGGGAGTCTATCTTCCCTCTCCAGTCCCAAGTTGGTTTTTAAGGGCAATTGTAGCAAGAGTGTTTGAGGCACCCACAATAATGCCATTATATAGGAAATCTGGTGGAATTCTTTCAGGTTTGCCATTGTCCACTCGCTCTACTGCCCCTATATTTCTTATAAAAGGCCATTTCTTAGGAAAACATGTCACCACTAAATTCAACATGGAAGATTTTCCAACTACCCAGGAAAAGCTCTTTCTATTTCCCACTCCTCTCCCTAGCCCCCAGTTCAGTAAATCAACTTCAAAAGCAGTTGTTTCTGCTCATAATTTTCAAAAGACAAGATGTGGCCGGTGTCCAGACATCGTGTCGCGATCACCTCTTGCGTTGGCCCCAGTGAAAACAGAGCTATTCAGATTCCCCAACACAAGGTGAGTAGCTCAGCACTTCCACTGATCTCATGCCACTACGTCTTCTCATTGAAACTAGAGAGTGACCACTAGTAGGCGGGTTATTAACGAGAGACAAGGTCTTTTTTTTTTAACACAACGTGTAATAAACACACTAGCCACTTCATTTGGTCTCAGACAAACAAATGGCTATCTGTGGTCATTTGAAGCCATCCTGTCTCTTGGATGAGAGTTTGGTTTCATGAGATTCCGCCAAAGCACAATTCAACGTCTACAGTCCATTGTGATCCAGGCCGAGCAAAAATGTCAAATTACACAACAGCTGCCTGAATGTACTGGAGTGAGAACATTTAGTATGTGCCTTATAAAAGTCTAGATGCAACCAGAAATGGGAAACCACATTATCGTCTGTCTAACACTCGACTAGTTTGTAAATATTTGAATATCTCCCAGCGACAGCCTACTATTAGAGCACCGAGTCAAGACAGGCATGCATTAGCAATGGCAAAACTGGAAGAAAGGAAAATGCATAGCCTAAGGTAAGCACATATGTTAGAGGCCTGATCAACAAGCCTCTGCCACAGCAGAAATCAAAACAGCCATTAATCCAACTCAAAAGAAGAGGTGGAAACCAAAGCCAAAGAAGTTCCAACAGCTGTAGACTAAAAATGTGAAGAAGGGCTTTCTTTTAGAGAATGCACATGGTTTGGAACTGTAACACTGTTTTTTTAATGTCCACAGATCTCAGACGTGTGTATTCTTTTAAATTATTACCCAGATGACCTGTGGCCGGTTTATTATGATACATTTATTCGAAGCTCAGCAAATCTAACAACGGGCAGGAGTGTGGCTTGGCGAAAGGAAAACAAGCCGCCATGCCTGAGTGAATGTGCCTCTGACGAGCGCCCATCATGGCGCCCAAAGGATGCTGCCCTAATTGCTGTCAACGCACCTGCGCTCAGGGCAGGCAGGACTGACAGGCGAGGACCAATCACGGATTCTGATGCGCTGAGCTCCAACGAGCAGACCCGTGTTTGACTGATTAAAGATCATCGCCTACCAGCGTTATTTAACAAACGTTTTTCCCTTCACAGATTGTACCCTTCTGGCAGAAATCAAAACATAATCAGAAGCCATCAATCATCCAAAATCAGAACGCTTCAGAGCAGACAAAACAATCCTTAAACGACATTACAGTGAAATATCCCAGCAACGCATAACAAGACAGGCGCCCTGACAGGGAGACGCATCATGAATCATGCAGGGCGGCCAGGCTCATCATCCGCTACATGATACAGTGTGTGCCACAAACAAACCCAGGAGCCTCGCCTACACAATATCACACCACACAGAGAAGGCTCTCGCAAAGAAAGTGAATTTCCACCAACTCAAGAGCCGGGCACTGCATGGAGCATCATAGCTAAAAAAAAAAAAATTGAAACAAATTCCTCTTGTGATTCACAGAGCATCAATCATTCGGAACAAGTGTTTTGCCTACACTGATTTTTTTTGTTTATTAAAGTTTTCCCAATATTCATCAAAGAAACTGGGCTGCAAGCCTAGATTCAGAAGTAACATCTGCACTCTCATAACTGTGCGGTGATATACACATTGTAGCTTGTCACAGTATAGGTGATAACATTGGAAACAAACGACTGATCATGCTGTACTAACTGAGTATGGTCTCTGACCACGGGTGCTTTGATCGCGCCGCGTGGGGTGGTTCCTGGCACCTGGGTGAGTGTTGTTGTGATGTGTCTTTTGTTGCTATAACCAACGTGGTCCTGGATCAGTGGGTTTTCTCTACTCGGGTCGGTATGGGCTGTGTGGGCATATCAGCTATTTTGACTAGGAGAACGTATCATCAACGGGGTCACCTTGTAAAGCAGGTAAGAGGTCATCCCATAATGCTGCCATGGGGCGCCCACGCGGTCCCCTAAATTACTCCCTGTGAAATACCAGTGACTCCTACATGGTCCATTGTACCACCGTGGCCTGCAACTGTGGAGCCCAAGGTAGGGACGCTGCTTTCCACCTCATTGGAATCGATCTAGCCAATACCAGAGCTAAATCGATAAATCTTGTTGTGGTCCCCCTCGCCTTGCGATGGTCATGCAACACCAGAAGGCAAGTTTGCAGCCTGCTAAGCTCTGCCCTGTCAGGAACGATGCAAATCACATCCAAGAGGTGTAGGGCCAGAGGACAATCCCAAAACATCTGTAGTATGTCTGCCAGTGGGCGTTTACAGCGAGGGCAGGCAGAAGATGGGGTAGATTTTGTGCTGTTGTGGTGTGAGGATGGCTACATTTACACAGTAATACAGCAGCCTCCACGGCATTCACATCTTCGATAATGCGACGCACCCTTGCACAGTCAGCTTAAGCGATTTCCAGAGAGTTGAGGCCGTAATGAGGTTAGTGTCGAGAAGGCTGCGAGTGGTGTCATATATGTTGACACCTAAATACCGTCAAGTGTGGGCCCTTCCACCGAATTTGGTGGGTATCCATTTCAACTGCTTGGGTCGGACATTCAGGGTGTAATTGGAGTAAGCATGACTTCGCCCAGTTGACTCCAAGGCCCAGACCAGTCTTTGAAGCTGCAAAACGTCCCACTATGTCCGCCACTCCCTCTCGTGCGTCTTTCACACAGACAAGGACGTCCTCCACTTAACCCCTTCGCCACGGGGGTAATTCCCCCATGGTGTGGGGGGGAGGGAGCAGTCGCGGCGCTGTGCTCGTGACGAGCCCAGCTCGTCATGAGGCACAGTGGAGCTGTGCTCATGACGAGCTGAGCTCGTCACAACTCCGCCCACTGATTGATTCTCCCGCACAGGCGGGGAATCAATCGCGCGTGGGCGGAGCACGACCGTTATGACGAGCCCAGCTCGTCATGAGCACAGCTCCACTTTGCCTCATGATGAGCTGGGCTCGTCATGAGCACACAATGGGTTAAAAGGAAAACAAGCGTCTCCCCCTGTAACGGGATACCCCAGGTCTGACCTGTTTGGTGCAGTTGCTGCACAAGGGGCTCCATCGCCAAAGCACCAGCAGCGGTGACAGTGGTCATCCCTGCCACAAGACGCGATGCACAGGAAACGGATCAAAGATCAACAGATACATTTTTACCCAGGAGTTGGTTCCATATACAGCAGTTTGACCACACAGATTATTCCTTCTCCCATTCCCACTTTTTCAGCACTGCACACATGTACTCAGAGTCTAGTATATCAAATGATTTTTTGAGGTCTAGCACTAGGCACGTGGAGTTCAGCAGCTGTGCCGGACACTCCGAGGATTGATGGAGCCTGCGCAGTTTAAAGACGAGGACCTACCGGGTATCAACCCGTTCTGATCTGCATGAACTGAATGGGCGTGTAGTGCAGAAGGCGTGTGGCGAGGACTTTACTGAGGATTTTATGATCACAACCCATCATGGCCATCGGACGGTATGAAGTCTCGTCCAGTGGATCCCTGCCCGGTTTAGGGAGCGTGACTATTAGAACCTCCCTCATAAAGCCGGGCAACAAACAGGCCGGCACTCAGCACAGAGGAATATACCTCGGCCAATTCTGGGATCAGTTAATCCGCATAGGACTTATAATATTCAATAGGCTAACATCTAAACCTAAGGTTCTACACGTGGGAAAGCCCAGTATGGCTCGTCTGATCTCCTGCTCAGTCACCAGGCCATTTAAGGACAGTTTCTGTGCCTTTGTTACCCTAGGAACTGTTGTGGTGGAGAGAAATGCCTACGGCCCATGAAGGCTCTGGGTGTGCCTTATGTTTGGTAGTGCATGTGAAATACCCTGAGGATTTTGGTTTGAGAGTAGACAGCAGCAGCGGGGTCTTTGCGAATAGCCGTCACAGGTGCGGCTGCCAGCTCGTTTTTAAGGAGCCAGGCCAGAAGATTGCCCAGCTTGTCAGCTTCCTCATGAGTTCTAGCTTGATGTGCCTTGTAGTCAAGGCACCACAAGGACTCAAGGAGGTGGGCATGTTGTTCTCGCGCCTAATGGAGGGGTGCCAGATCCGCATTACGCCTCCTGTCTTTTCTAGGGCCGGCACTGAGTTCTATAGTCGGTAGAACTCTTGGCGCAGCATGGCTCTAGGACCTATTATGGCATTTATACAATGTCCCCGCGTTACAGTTTTCAATGCTTTCCACTCAATATGACGTGTTGTGGCTACCTTTCTGCTTTCCGACATGGGACTAACTATAGCTTCATGAATAGTCAGCTGGAAGGCTTGGTTTTCCAGGGCTGTGGGCTGCAGTTTCCATGTAGGTATCAGTGGTATATAATCTCCCCCATAAAAGTCGTAGTAGTAGGGGATTGTGATTGGAGAGTGTCTTGCTGAGATATTCAGCATCTCCCACCTGTAGCTGCACCGATGTGGGGCAGTTAATCTATGCAGTCGAACATGTAGATCATGTGCAGAAGAATAGACGGAATATTCCCAACAATTGGGATGCAGGGTGCGCCAACTGTCAACTGGGGACCAGTGCATCACCCGTTCTGTTGCAGCACGAACCATAGCGGAGTTTGGGAGGGTGGGTTTGAGCAATCTAAGGTCGGGTCAAGGAAGCTATTAAAATCACCTCCTAATATCCATGGCATATGTGACAAACGTATTAAGTGGGACGAAAGGGGGGCTAGAAAGATGGACTGTCCTGCGTTGGGCATATAAATTCATCCAAGTAGTACTTCTGTGCCATCCAGCAACCCCTCAATTGGTATATATCGCCCCTCCGCTGAAATGGGTTGAAAGGGGACTGCTGGGCGGATCCAAATAAGCGCAACTGGCAAATCCAGAGTATTCAGTACCTTAGCACTGATCCCTCAAGTGCTTCTGAAGCTCTGGAACCTCCCCTGTGGCAAGGTGCGTTTCTTGTAGGAATGCGCTCCTCGTCTCCTTAGGTATTGGTATATTGAGTAATTACTTTTTTGCAGTAGTTATGCCACGGACATCCCAAGTAATCAGGTTCAGCTAACCCATAGGAAAAGGTGGACTGGTCGGGTGCAAAGGGGAAGTCAGGACCCAAAAGGGTGGAGGAAGGGAGGATTGTGATTGTAATTATATTTATGTAGCACTTACTACCCCCGACGTGGCATTTAATCATTTTGGCAAGTAGCCCGCTACTCCAAAACCCAAACTGGGATAGTGGTGGATTATTAGTATAGGGAAATCTAAATTGTTAAATCGAGCGGTGGAAATTTGAGTCTACTCGTTGGATGAATAGGATAAAGGAGTGAAGGAGGAAGGAAGAGTCTAGAAAGTGATATTTGGAAGATCGTAGTAGTAAAATGAGGTTTGGGATGAGTCAAATTTGCTTCAAGCCACAGACATGCAGTACAATGCACCCCATGAAGGCTCGTCAACAGAAGTATCTCAAAGAAGTAAAAATGCTCCTGATAAATAGTCTCCTTCACTAATTGTCCTAAAGTCACTCATCGTGACCATTTAATGTGGCCACATCCGGATCCTGGATCTACCAGGATGATTGGTGTATTGTATCTGTATTGCTCCCTGCAGGTGTATGTATGACCTGACTGCTATATGTACAGCCCTCTGACAGGTCATGTTCGTACTATATAAAACTCTACAAAAAATAATAAATGAATAAATCCCAAAGGAGGTGGGGACATGCCCACCGATGGCAGCTGTGTATCTACTGTGCTTGGTTGGGTCGGCAGCAGAAAGGGCCCATCTTCAGGTTATGAGGGGTGTCCCCCGTCTATAAGGGGAGTGGGAGGTGGGGAAGAGGCAAGGGGTTCAAAGTATGATTACTAGGATTTCCCATTCGGCGGTCCAGGCAGTTAAGTTCACCTCGCCAATGTGGGAGGCGTCTAAAGAATTTTTTCAGCTGTCTTTGGCATCACCACAGGCCAGATCCAGTGTGGTCCCTTGGGCATGCGCTGGTCCAGCACTGGACTCCACCATAGCACCACAATCATGCTGACTACCCGGCCGCCTCAGGCCGGTTCCTGCCTCCCCATATTAGTTGGACTCTCATCTGTCATCTTGCGGTGTTAGTCTATGCACCCGTGGACCTCTCTGAATGTAGGGATCATCGTTCACTATTGTTTGGTCCATCACAGGACTTCCAATGTACAAAGGCTTCTCCTGTACTGCATTTGCACCACAGATCATTAAGAGGATCTGAGCTGTATTATGTGCTGTCGGCAACAAAGCGAAGCACAAGCTTCTCCTTCGGTACATAGACTATTAAGGATACATGGAAGCTCTAAGGCTGCTCTGGAGAGGCAAGGTGCATCATGGACACGTAGAAAAGCAAGGGCGTCTCCTGCACAAAATGCTGCATGCGTACGTGGGTTATGTAGAAGAGCAAAGAGTTTCTTAAGCAATGCATGTTTCCAGACTGACCATGAAGAAAAAGGTTAACCCCGCCATTCACAGGGAGCTTGTGATGTACTACTTGGTACATTGTGGACCACAAAGAGTTAAATAACTTATCCTTCACTGCATGGCTTTTTGGGTGCCAAGTGGACAGGCTTGTCCTGCTCTCCATGGATAATGGCCCTTTCAGAATAGAGAGCGGTGTTTCTGCACTGCAAAGTGCACTATGGGACACACAGAAAAGCAAGGGCTTCAACATCACTCCATGGACCATCATGGTCCAACTCTGTAGTGCAAACTGCATCATGGACCATGCAGAAAGGAATTACTTTTCCCATACTGCATGGAGCATTAGAGAAAAAAGACAGAGCTCCTCCTGCACTACACAGAACACTGTGGACCAAGCAAAGGGATTTAGACTGCACTGCATGCAGCATGACCACTGAGAAGAGCAAGGGCCTCTACAGCATGCCACAGATGTCTATGTATGCATTTCTGTAGTGTGAAGCTGGCCAAAAGGTAGCTGAGCAGTGTATATGGTCAAAGAAAGGCTTAAAGTCAGTGAGCAATAGGGGAGGAAGCTGAGCTGGGGACAGTTAATACATTGAGGTATAGTGTTCTGATGGATATGGGAATATTGTTCCAGATCATGGGGGCACAAATGAAAAAGGCATGTTGGATATTTTTCACACTTCTCAGTCTGCAGTCGGATGGTGTCCTGGCTGCGGGTAGGCCGCTCACCACTAGAGTTGGTAAATTTGTCTGCAAGATAAGCAGGGGTGCTGGTTGTGAGTGCTTTGTAAATGATACAGCTGGTTTTGAACACTGAGCTGGCCGGCAAGGGGTGCCAATGGGCATGACCATATTTCTCCACGTCATGAAGCATCAAACAGAAAAGCAATGCAAAGTGCATTGAGGACCACAAAGATAAGCAATGGCGCTCCTCTTGGTGCAGTGCAGGATGAAACCAGAATGAGCAAAGACTCCTGCAAGCATGATGGACCAAGAAAAAAGGCAACCATCCTAGGTCTAATCGAATTTCCTGTGCCCAAGCCTTGTGGGCATCGCGCACAAACAGTGTGTAGGGAATCTCTTTACAGACTGCTTGTGCATTAGAAGTATAGGTCCGAGACATGAAACTTTCAAAGACTCCTACACTCTATGGCCTGACCTGTCAGTCTGTATAAAGAATTGCCGATGGGCAATTTACTTACCATAGACACCCGCCATTCAAAACCATTACATTTAGGATGAGAACCATTCATTTCAGAAGCTCCAATCAAGTAGGAGGGAGCTTGCTCTATGGATTCCCAGGGAGTGTTGCAGGAATTTGAATAATAAAGTAACTGAAAGGCTAAGTGGAGCTTTTCAAACTTCAGACTTATCCTAAGAGGCATAAAGCAGGGTTGCATGGAAAGTCTCAGAGAGGGTTAGAGCATCTCATGTACAGCCAAGATGTGCGCCCAAAAAGAACTTAAGTCATGTGAACTCTCGTGCTCTCTCTGCGGGATCACAAGGGATAAAGTAAGGTGTAGGAAAGGTTGAGTCACAAATTATAGAAACAATATCGGGTCGAAAAAGGATTCAATGTTTTGCCTTTAATTGCCTGAATAAATGGAAAGGGGTCAAGAAAAAGAAGTAACTTTTTTTTTTTAAACATGAGCAACAGGTGTAAGGAGATAAATGCCTCCAACTTCTGTAATTAGGGCCCTTTAACATAGATATTGCTACGAGCAGGTGTGACTATACTTGACTTACTTCTAGGCCAAATTCATGTAGGTAAAATGTTGTACAGAGTCATTTCTTTTATTTGAATTCCTTAATATTTTACATATTTCTTTTATTGTTTAAATACATTTAATTGAAGTTTATCAGAGCATATTAAGACTAAAGAGGGTGCGTGACTGAATTTGTACACGAGTAGTATAACACACTGTAGCGTATATATCAATGATAAAACAAGGGCAAAAAATTACAGAGAATAGACGTAACTAAGAGGGGAGAGAAAGAAGGACACGGGGAACAGGGGAAAGACGCTCATACAGATACAGTTGTGGTCTCAGTTCATCAAAAATGGAGGTAAGACACAAGAGAGGTATTTCCTGAGATCTGCTATGGATAAAATAAGCCAGGGGGTTTTGACTGTTTCAAGACATACATCCATGCTGTATTAAATGGACCTGGAGGAGGCAACATTTCATTTCTCATTATGCATCACATTGTCTGCGCTCCGCTTGGAAGATAACCAGTACCACCAAACTTGATGCGAGATGTTGTGGTTCTTCCAAACTGCGAGAAGGGTTTTAATGGCTATTGTAAGCAATAAGTCCAATAGGAGAAAGTCCCATTTGCTGATGAAGGGAAATGGGACAATTATTGAGGGAGCCAAAGTGACTATCATAAAATTAAGATTCAGGGTGGTATGGAAGATTGAGTTTAGGGTGTGCTCCAGCAGGTCACAGAAGGAGTGAATTATGTTTACAGCAGGAAATAAGCTGTTAGAAGTCTCCTATTGAGTTCTAACAGTGCCAGCAAAGGCCAAACACAGTCAAACCTAATTTGTGTAATCTTGTGCGAATCCAAAATGTCCTAACATTTTTCAAAATTTGCACTGGGATACTAAAGGGGATGGTTTATATCTAGTGATATCTCATATTTGATACTAAACTGCCTGTGAAGGAGGAGATTTGTTGTTGGAAATATAAGTGTCATGGCACTTTAGTTGAATATGATGGGTTGAGCACGTGTCTCCAAGAGACTGCATATTGTGGATGCAAGATGTTCTTTGCCAGAAATGAAGAAAAAAAAATTTGCACACTCAGAAGGAAGTAGTTTACTCAATTTTCTATTTGATGCTTTCATTTTTAAGAAAGGCAACAAGTCTGACGTGGGGATTTTTTTCGTATTTCTCAGAAATCATGGCAAAAAGTGGAAAATCAGAGGAACCCGGGTCTTAGATGAGGACACCTGATTTTGTCCATAGCTCCATAAACATGGGCTCCGGGGTAATTTTGATGCAAGGGTTAAACAAAACAGAGGAGTGATCAGATTGCTGAGATAGTGTCCATCAGAATCTGAAATGGCTAGGGAACTTTCTGTTTCAGGTTTATTAAAGCTAGGGGGTTAGCCATGTCTATCTCTATGTCAACCCGTGTGGTACACGAGGGGAGTTCTGGGTTTTACTAATGTATAGCTTGTGTTGCGAGGAAGGCTGATTTGTAGTTATTAAAGTTTGGCTATCCCTACATCTCCAGTAAATGTATTACTCTTATGTTTGAGTAAAGATATTCAAGCCTTTTTATCCCTCCATATTAAGGTGGAGGAGATTAAAGTATTGACATTTTTATGAGACTTGTTTGAGAACTTAAGAGGGAGCATTCCGAAAGTAATGTTTATTTATGAGAAACCAACAATTTAACTGTTTCAACGTGACTCTAACAAGTGATACATTTTGGGGGTCATGCTTCTAGCATGTTTTTAATTTTGTACATTAAGTTAGTTTCTTTATGTGATCTTGTTTCTGACAGATCTATTTTAAATTCTATTTATAAGTATTTTAGGCAAGATGGTTGCCACTTTAAATTGAAGTCTTGTGCCATATATGGTAAACATAATACATTATGGGGCAATATGTTGTTTTTTGCTCTGTTCAGGGAGTACCCGGAAACAGCGGCGTACTTCTTAATAAGATCCAAAATCGCAGGGATTGCAATCTCCGCAACACTAAAGAAGATAATAACACAGTCTGCATGGGCAGCGAGTTTCAAAGATCGAGACGGGAATCCCTTTGATATTCATACTGTTGCGGATAGTATGAGGAAGTGGTTCTGCAGATATCAAGAAAAGTAAGGGAGGTAGGAGGCAACCTTGTCCAGTTCCTTGGTGGAACAGACGGGAGTCAAAGACTTGGCAGTCAATTTTGATGCGGGCAGATGGTTTGTGATACAGAAATAGAGCCTTGCAAGTAAATCATGGTCCTAGTTTAAAATTAGGAAGCTCCATTAAACTTTATCAAAGGCTTTTTCGGCAGTAAGTACTATAGCCATGGATCAGTAATGGAGTAAGCCGGCCTTCTTAATAACATGACTGAACGGACAGATGCCCGCAGCGAGTCTGCCCTAAACAAAATCAGTCTGGGAAGGGAGGATAACAGAGGGCAAAACCTTCACTAATAGGGAGTCTAACAATTTGGGGTACATTTTGTCATCTGTATTTAGCAATGCGATAGGTCTATAGTTTTTATGTTCTGGAGGATCTTTGCCTTCTTTGTGAATTACCATAATTCAGGCTTCAAGGGCACTGCCCAACTGAGGTGGTCAAAAAATCATGGGTCCCTGCTGTTGCTGAGAAGGGGTTTGTCTATTGGGTATTTTGTGTGCTCTTTTAAGTTCAACGTCTTTCATGAATTTGATCACTAAGGATGTGGGTATCCATGGTTCCGAAAAGGCTACACAAGATTCTGTAGTGTATTTTTTTCTAGAGTTCTCAGAGAGGCTAAAGTTTCTTAGATTACAATGTCTGCTTTTGTTCCCCAATTCCATAATCTCTTTCTCAAGTAAAATTAGTTTCTTCGTTAAGCCATCACATTTTTTATTCAACGTATTTTGTGTATCTTCAGCTTTTCCAATTTTTTCCTGTGCCTCCTCCAATCTGTTAGAAAGAGCCCTGACATCAGTGCGCAAGCCTGATAGCTCAGATTGAAGAGATTCAGACATCGTTGACTGCGTGATTTTTTGCAGACTGTTAAGACATGGATAATGATTTTCATATTTTCAGCACTATGTCTTTGTCCTTTGATCAGAGAGTCCGGAAGAGTTAGTTCCTGCTTTGATCTTGTCTGACACACTTTCTGGTCCCGTGGTTCCTATGTTTGCTTTCTTTTGAGGTCCGCTGTTGCGCATAGAGAAAGAGTTCAATAATGGAGATATGGGTGATCCAGATAAGAATACTGTGTTGTAGAGGGATGATGTCTGGTAAGCTGTTGGAGGATTACTACTCCTTAAGTAACTGGTAAAATTATGGCAGTGTAGTTGCTACCTTCGAATGGTGATATATATATATATATCACTATATATCAGCTGAACGTTGACCATGGTAGCCAGCAGATTAGTGCCCAGAGTAGCAATCAAGTTGAATATTAGGCATTTCCGAGGTGGTTTAAGTTGAAAGTTCCCCTAAACAACCTGCAAATGGTGTGGAAATTATTTAAGGGAACCCGGCAGGACAAGGCCCCTGCTGAGGCTCAAACCACATCTACTGATCACATGGCAGCCATATTAATAAAAGCATGCGTGGCTTGGACGGCACGGAGGATGCTTGCCTGAGTTAGCCGCTCCGTCGAAACGGAAGAGTGATAGATGACCCGCAGAGACCCACCGATCAGATACGGTGATTGAAGGCACCAAGGAGCAACGGAATGTTAGCTGCAGACGAGGGACCCAACGCCGGAACTTTTGGGTCCAGATAAGCCTGAGAAATTCGAGTGGTTGCCCGGGGCTCTGAGCAAAGAGGAAGAGGTAATGGTGCCCAAAACTAAACCGAAACTAACCAACAGAAACCAACAACGCTTATAACACTGTGAGCCCGGCCGCCGTGCATCTCACTGCCAAAGCCAACCAGCCCAGCCCGCTGCCCGCCAGCACAATTACCAGAACAATTGCCTGAAATCAGAAACCAGGAAGAAACCCAAAACGGGAAGGTATGGCGGGGCATAAGTGTGTAAGATGAACGCTGTGCGAAGAACGGGGAGCAGACCGCAGTGTGACCTGGGCAGTACAGGAGGTGGTAGTCCCAGACGAGATATACACTCAGGCAATTCCGTAGAGACCGATCACCCGCAAGGGCCGGGAGATCACAAGCGGTCATAAGAGGACGGACTGCGAGCCCACCGCTACCTCCAAGCTACCTCCGTTCCACTGAGCAACAGACAAGCTGGCGGCTGGGAGCGGGGCGCAAAAGGGCAAATGGGCAAAAACAACATCCGAACCATGGAGTGTGTGGTAGCAATGTTGTCAATAGGGCTGTGGTGACCACCCCCAACAAGACGCAACCACTCGGCAAGACAAAGGGAAGATGGCGGTTTCAGAACAAAACTGAAACAGCGTGAGACATCAATAACCACTGCCGCCGCTATTTTGGGCACCCCCGGCCAATGATCTGAGGTCCAATAACAGGTAAACAGACGTGAGTGAAAAAGGAAATGCAGCGATCTGGTGCCCTGCTGGCAGGAGGGCTATCGGTGAGTGTCTGTGTCTGGCAGCCAGAGAAAATGCAGCAGATTGCTTGGGTCACACGCTATGCCACGGGGGGATGAGAGTGTGACGGCAGCTGCAAAAGGCACCTCTGGAAGCACACACAATCGGAAAGGGGCGAACAGTGAGAGCCATACCGCCGGGGGCCTGTGAGGAACTGCTGTATGTGGTGGGAGAAGCAAGGGGGGGCTGCAGAGTGTGAGGGCAGCGAACTGCTGCCAGGAGGTGGCCGATTGAAAACGGCGACTTAGAGTATGATAGGAAGCTTAGAGAAAGAAGTGAGAGCGACGTGCTGGGACGTACTGCCACAAAGCGACAATCTTCGAAAGGGCTCATAAGCAGAGAGACGTGAAAGGGGTGACCCGATCAACACGCAAAGTTCGGTGCAGACCGGAGGGCCTGAAAACAAACAACCCCTCCCTGCAGAAGGTGAGAAACACCCTGTACAGCAACGCATGCCTAACACCTGCTGAGCCTCCCCCGCTGCCCGACTGTTGGCAAAGTGGTCCGCTTAAGTTTTACTCTGAGCCCGAGGCTACCTCAGGAGCTCTGACAGAGCCTCACACAAGGGATCCGAAGGGCAGAAATAAGGGGGGCCGCACGAAGATAGTACCCACCACAACCAGCACAGGCATACCAAAGAGAGACAAAAGACACAGACAGTCGCTCACCCGAATGTGACAAGGAGGCACAGGAAAAGCCTGACACCCTAAAGATTGCACGGAAAACACACAGCAAGCCAACAGTGGAATTCAAACAACCTCAGCAGACATATGAGAGGACATCCCATAGTGGTCCAGGTGCAGGAGTGTACACAAGAAGAAGGGGGAGATTTGAAGGAGAAGAGGGGACTAGCGAACATGGCCGGGAACGAGGTAAGACTCCAGCAGCAGCTAAAATAAAAACAAGGGCGAGCCCGCTATTTCTGACTCACCAGTCAAGCAGAAACCGTACATCAACGGCACCCTGGAGATGATCCTAAATAAATTGGATAACGTTCATGAGCTGGCTAAGACCACAAAACAGGCCACAGACGCTGTACAACTGGAGCTGGCAGCGGTCAGAGCAGACATTCACACAACTAACAACTGACTAAGCGTAGCAGAAAAAGAATTAGTGATATCGAAGATGTGGACCTAAAAGTAAACAAAGAAATGAAAACCTTAGCTAAAGTCACAGAGTCACTCCAGAAACAAACTGTTGAATTGGAAGACCGCAACAGGTGGGGGAACATAAGAATCCTAGGAGTCCCCGAGGGGGCGGAAGACAAGTCGGGATCATGCTTGGCCTTTCTAGAAGATATGGTCCCCAAAATTACGAACCTAAAATATGACCACCAATTCGAGCTTGACAGAGCTTACAGAGTCCCCACCTTCAGATCCTCAACAAGGAGAGCACCTTGCCCAATAATCTGCAAACCCCTGAGATCACAACATACGGAAGCCGTCTTCAACTTCACACGGAAAAACTAGCGAAACACATGGAATGGACAGAAGATCATCTTCACTCCGGATTAGTCCAAGCCAACTGTGGATACTAGAAAGTGATTCCTATGCTTACGGGACAAACTGAGGAAGAGCAACATTCATTTCTCATTTGCCGGACCCGCAAAATTCAGGATAAGCGACAGAGGTCGCTCCCAACTCTTCGACGACCCAAAAGAACTGGCCAGATACCTGGACGGCCCATCAGCCCAAGTAATGGAAACTTCTCAAGCAGGCACCAGCAAAAAGAGAGCCTCACCAGAACTGGGGAGGGGGGCGACTGAAATACAACGTGCACATAGCCACTTAAAGAGCTACCACAATCAACCGGTCTACCTCACTAGCCATCACAGTTTCAACAAACACTCTCTAATGAAGCAAGGCCTGCACAGATGCGCAGAAACTCGTAAAAAAATACTGCAATAATGTGAATCACCATACCCCAATAGCTACCTCAACTTCAACAAACACGCTCTAACTACCTCAAAGATGCCTAAAGACATCACAAGTAACCACCAAAATAATCGGGAAACCTCAACAAGGGCCCTGTAACCAAAGCAAAACAGGGCACAACCGGATCGCCACCCAACAACCGACAGTTAGGCCAACGAATAGAAGGTCACTACATGAGCAAGGAGAACAAGACCTCACCCCATGCCTTGAACCGGACACAACCCATGCACAAGGACCGGCACAGACGGCCTGCTACACCAGAACCAACTACCTCAGGAGGAAGGCCTCTGCAATCCCCCAGACCGCGGACACCAAACACTGAAATGCATCAGGGCGGACGACCAAAAGTCAAGGAGCAGAAGCAAAGTCATTCACCATATCCTTTGACTATAAAGACACATGGGTGGCGGGGGGGAGGGGGCACCAACACAGACTTTACACGCTTAAGAAACCGTAAATGCTGACTATAATGGAGTCATAGAAACACAGAGCTAGCAACCAACATCTCCTAGTGAGACGGAACGGCGACCCTGTCATCGCACGCTCAGCATACAATGTTTCTGTGAAGGGGGGGGGGGGGGAGGAGAGGAGGTGTGGGGAGGGATCTCTGTATCCTTTGCTTGTTTTTTTCCTCTGTCTTTCTTTCAATTCTCACCTCTTTACTCTCATGTCTCTCAACGAGAAGATTCAGCCAGACACCCATAAACACTATTAGAGTGAGCCCTGACCCTATGGAGCACACTAAGCAGACACCCACCCTCCAGCACGACATTGTGGTGCGTTGGCAGAGGGGAGGAGACACAGCTACAATCGAGAGCTGGAGACGCAGACTAGGCTTACCGGGCACGACACATCCTAGATAATGGCCCCCACCAATAGTATCACCAGCAGTATCAATCTGGCTGCTGACCTAAAGATAGTATCCCTCAATGTCAAAGGGTTAAACCACCCTATTAAGCGCAAGAAGATATTAGATTACCTCCCTAAAACTAAAGGAGACGTGGTCCTGCTACAAGAAACCAAACTATCCCTAGGAGGTGTCAGGCTAGTGAAAAGTAACTGGATCTCACAGGCAGCGTGCTCACCAGCAGAGGGGAAGAAGCGGGGGGTAATCACACTTGTATCTAAAAGGTCCAACCTAACTCTAGAAGCACAGTACCACGACAAAGCAGGGATACTTTTGATAACACACCTGAGAAGTGGGGAGGAGTTAATACACGTAGCTAACATATACGGCCCAAACACAGATGACCCCACCTTCTGGGAGGGGGTGTCGCACAGGCTCGATAGCCTCCCGCAGAGCGACCTCACGACAGTGGCAGGCGACTTTAATATGCCTCTAGATCATATATTGGATAGATAGTCTTCATGCCCCTATACCCCCACAAACGCACACACCACGCTTAAGAATATATACGCCAAATTCAACCTCAAGGACCCATGGCGGCTCCAGCATCCGGACACTAAAGACTTCACATTCTACTCTAACCCACACAGCTCGTACAGCAGGATAGATGACATATCAATCACAGGCCCTCACACACACCTAATAGAACACTCAGACATAGCCCCTAGGTTACTGTCAGATCACTCCTGTATATAAGCCTAAAGCTGAGTGGATGCCACAATGAAGACATCCCCCGGAGGTGGCGGTTTAACACCGATGTCCTAGCCGACTCCGCAAACGAAAAAAAAGATTGAGGAGGCAATAAGGGAATACCTTATTCACAATGATTTACCGGGGGTTAGCACCACTACACTATGGGACGCACTGAAGGCTACCATCAGGGGCACAATACTCTAAATCAAAGGCAAGATAAACAAAATCGCAAACTCACAACCCAGCTAGAGCAGGACATCAAAAACCTAGAAGCAGCACTTACCAGGGCCACTCATGATAAACTCTTAACGGACCCAACTAGAAAAAAGTACGAATATAATAAGATTCTGAGTGAGAGAGCGGGACTGTGGATTAACAAATATAAAGCCATTAATCTCTGCGAAGCAAATAAAGCGGGGAAATTACTAGCCTCCTATCTGAAACATAAGCGTAACCAATTCACCATCTCATCCATTACAGACCCACACAACAAAACCCACACAAGACACAAGGATATCCTCAAGACCTTTCAAGAGGTTTACCAGGAACTCTATAAAACTGACCAGATCTTGGATCTGGTGGCGTGCAAAGATTACCTCAGTAGACTTGGCCTCCCACAGTTAACCAGCGCAGAAGCGCAGAAATTAGGGAAAGAAATTAGCATCGCAGAGATTGAAATGGCGGTAAAGGCTATGAAGGATAACAAAGCACCAGGCCCGGATGGGTACACAGCCACATTTTACAAGTCCTTTCTAGAGCAACTAAAACCTACCATGAAGAAGGTGTTCAATCACTGTTCGGAGAATGGGTTGGAATCACAGTCCATGGCCGAAGCCAACATAATAGTAATTCCTAAGGAGGATAAGGATCATCTGCTACCCAAGAACTATAGGCCCATATCCCTAATTAATGTGGACTGCAAAATATATGCAAAAATATTAGCAACCAGACTAAATTCCATCCTTCCCATCCTAATAAGAAATTTCCAAGTAGGTTTCCTGAGAACCCGTATGTCCAATGACAATACCAGACTTCTCTGTCACATACTAGAGCACACTGCAAAGAAAACAGAGGCAGCAGCAGCTATCCCTCTAGATGCCGAGAAGGCCTTCTCTAGAGTATCATGGTCCTTTCTGGAGCAGTACATGAAATCCTTCAACTTAGGGGAAGGATATATACGAATGGTGATGGCGCTGTATGGGGAGCCAAGAGCACGCATTGTCGTCAATGGGGCGCTCTCTGAGCCATTCACACTACAATGGGGGACTAGACAGGGCTGCCCACTGTCTCCCTCACTCTTCCTGCTGGCATTGGAACACCTGATCACCGATATCAAAGCAAACGCAAAAATAAAAGGGGTCAATATCAAGGACGTTGAAATAAAATTGCCCGCATACGCAGATGACATTCTAATTGTAACAGAGCAACCTAAGGTCTCAATTGAAGCCCTGATAGACACCATAGAGATATACTCAGTCCACTCAGGATATAAGCTCAATAGGGATAAATCAGAATGTAAACCCCTGAACATTCACTGTACTAGAGACACCCTAGGGGACTCAGGCCTGACCTGGCAAACAGGATTTATTAAATATCTAGGTATACACTTTGGCAACGACCTCATGAGCACACTAGGACACAATGAGAAAATCCTGCTAGAAAAAAAAAAAAAACTATTAGAGGCCTGGTCCCCGCATTTTATAAGTTGGTGGGGAAGAGTCGAAACGATCAAAATGATGATCACCCCAATGATCAACTACCTGATCAGTATGCGCCCACTCCTGCTCACAGATGACTTTCACCGTAAAGCGGATAACATGATTACCAAATTCTTATGGAGGGGGAGGAAGGTACGTATAAGCATAAAAAAACAAAGACTAGCGAAACAATTGGGAGGGGTAAACCTAGCAGACTTTAGAACCTTTCAGACTGCATTCTTAGCAAAACAAGGGACCTCCTGGATCTCGCCACCCCGAGGCTACACAGCGGTGTGGCTGCAAGTGGAGAGAGCCATACTGAACAATTTAAACCCAATGGCACTGATAACAGCTAATAAACACCCTCGCTCCTCCAGCTCCATTTTTAAAAACACAAAAGTTGCCCTTCAAAAATAGACAAGAAAATGGAGAACATCATAAAAGACTCGAATTGGGAATTACTTTGAATGAATAGCAATATCAAGTACAAGGGGAAATCCCTATCCCTCGACACATGGATAGAGAAAGGTATCTCCCACCCTGCCCAACTAGAGGAAGGGGGATATCCCACCACGTTTGCCGTATTGAAAACTAGACATAACGTAGCAGACATCGAATTCTACAACTGAAAATCAAGACAGCCCTATCCAAACCCAAACTTTCACATGCCCAGCCAACAATCTCACAATACTTGGCAAATATCAACAGGCTAGGCCATCAGGTATCACACCTCTATAAACTACTACTCCACCAAAACTCCACCAAACTTAATGACAAGACCACTAACTATTGGTCAACAAGGCAGCATCTCACTTAATGAGCAAGAACTTGCTACACTATGGCCCTCCCCCTCACGAAATAACATCACCCCGGTTCTAGCACAAACAAAATTCTGGCTACTCCAAACGGCCTTCTGGACCCCTGCGCGACTATTTACAGTAGGCCTCAGGGAAGATGAGCCATGCTGGAACTGTAGCAAGGAAAAGGGAGACCTAGCACATCTTATCTACTATTGTCCTTCGCTCAAACCGTTCTGGGACAAAACCTTTGGGTTCATAAATAAGGTACTGGGCTGCACTCTAACAGTTGAATTCTCCTCCCTCGCCACCGCATTCATGACCACAGGACTAGGTTCAGAACACGAGACCTACTGGTCCTGCTTCTCACCGATGCGGGGAAAATGGTGCTGACTAACTGGAAGGACACAGCCAAGACCTCATACAAAGGCTGGCTTAACTGAGTGACGTACCTCAGAGGCGCAGACATCATTGCTCTGCATAACTCACCCTGGAAGCCAGCAACCAGGGGGATGTGGGAATCACTGGACACATACCTAGACTCTTACGAACCCCCTTGAATACAATCAGGCTCCCTCGTCCTCGGGGGGGGATTGGGGGGGGCGGGGAGTGAGCGAACTTGGAATCCTCTCACCAAAGGCCGAAGAGAAGCCAGGGAAGGGGGGAGATGGGGGGGGGGGGGGGGGGGTGCGCCAGGATGGTTTGCCATTTCCACCGCAGGTTTACTTAGCGGGATGCCAGATGACTATAACTCCGATTAGATTCATCGCTACAGAGCCTTTCTCGTACCCTCTTTTCACCCTTTTCTTTCCTGTATCTCTCTTTCTATCACCCTTTGCCTATTTTCTATGCAAGTCACGTAAAGGGGTTCGGCTAAACACTAACTCATGTACCTGTAATCACTGTAATACATACTCAGTTTGGCTAACCCCGTGACAGAAATGCTAATGTATCTGCTAATTAAAATCAATAAAATACTTTGAAATAAAAAAAAAATAAAAAGCATGTAGAGGGCTGGTTGATTAATCTTCACAAAATTCATCGTTTTTTTCCGGCATGTTAGCGAGTCAACAAAAGTCCTGGCCGCCGTTATCAGCGAGTCCGCTACAGATCTGGACGTCATATCATGAAGCTGGTGGACTGAGCAAATATGGAGCGGTGCGCTGGGGAGAGCCCCTGAATAAAATGGTGCAGGATTAGGCACTCACCCAGACACCCTAAGTCAGATGTATCAATTGCGTTTTTCCAGGGTATACAGGGCGCTGAAATTAGTGTTGGCACAATCAGGTACTGGCTGGGAGGAGCTCAAGCGTGTTCCATGGCACCTTATTGGAAGAAGATTTATAATGGCCAAGAAACGTCCGTCACCAACAACAAGACTGGGTTTTGGCTAATGGCAGTAAAGCTAAGCCAATCATAACAAGTAACAACAGAATGCTAATACTGCAAATATCTTCATTATTCTCAATCAATTATGAGAAGGAATTTTGAACCAAACAAAATAAACCTTAGACAAAATACTTTGTCAAATGAATAAATCAATTCTTTAATTACATTTTTATTTAGTTGACCTTCCAATTTTTTTGATCAGTCAGGAAATTCAAACAAACACTTAGGAGACAATACTGTGCTAAATTAGCGAACCACCACATTCAATCATTCATCTCACTTAAACTCATTTATTCTCATTCACACATTCATTCATTCAGAAACATACGAAAGATTAATTCATCTAATACTTTCAAAAAGAATCATAAAAACCTTTTTATAAAAACCACAGAAGAAAAAGCTAAACAATATCTCTCTGATATCTAACACAATTGATTAGATTTGAGTTCTTGTGGCAACAATAAGGTCTACACGTTTCGAGTCCCCATAAATACTAGGGCTCTCATCAGGACCTGTAGGCTAGAAACAAAAAAGATGATTCAGTATAAATAGACGCCCGAGCCATCTTTAAAGCAAATGTGCACGTGCACTTAGTACACTAGATTTTTTACCTCTGATAAGTAGAGAGTAGATCGACCGATCTACATTACAGATGATTTCTAAAAAATAACGAAACCAGGGGAAAAGCTGTTAGGTGATATGTGAAACAAATCATAAAGTCAAACATTCAACCTTTTGTTTCAAATATAACTTACATGGTGTATGTTGCGTCTTTTTCGAGAAACCTGGATGGAAATTAAAAGGAAGTTTTAGCTACTAATCTGATCAAGTATTGAAGCTAAGTGCAAACTGTTTGGTTGGCATGTCAACTAAACTAAAATTTAATTAAAGAATTGATTTATTCATTTGACAAAGTATTTTGTCTAAGGTTTATTTTGTTTGGTTCAAAATTCCTTCTCATAATTGATTGAGAATAATGAAGATATTTGCAAGAAACGTCCGTGGCATGTGGAAAGTCACATCGGTGCAAAGAGATGTAGATTCCAACAGGTTCTCTGACTGAAGCGGTTAGAGTAGCAGTGATTTTTCAGTTCAAGAAGGCTCCGGTAGTGATAAAATTGCCACCTAGGCAGCCACTCTCTTAGGCAGCCATTCTTCTCGGGCTTAACCCACGCACCCTCCCTACAATTTAACATGTTTCTAATTTTCTATATATGTATTTCTGTATGAAGAAACAATTGTTTATTCTCTGTTGGTTAGAAACAGCTTTTTGTACAAAGGAAATGAAAGGGAGACTAAAAAGTCTCAAGAGGCAGGACCAGCATATGAAACAGATCTTGTATCACCACCAACCCGGGATTGAAACAAATCTCTTATCTTTAAAAGACTAAAGAGACTCCTATTTTGGATCACTAAGCTTAATGGTACGTTTGTAATTCGCTTAGCACTTTATCCAGAAGAAAACGAGCATTGGCAAATCCAAAAGGTCGCACTTATATAAGATCTATTGGCCTGATCAATGTTTTTTAGTCATGCTGCTCAGCAGCACATCCAATGTGCAAAATGGCTGAAAATGAAGGTCTAAAAAGTGCTATAACGCTGCCACTGTTGCTAGCTGCTGTGCAGCATGGCTAAAAATTAGGGGGGAGAAGACATGAGAACACAGCCAGCCTTGTGGCACTTGTTTTCTTACGAGATGGCAGGAAGCAAAAAGGATGTGGGAGGGACGGGGGCAAGCAACAATGCTGCAGGAGGGAGTGGGAGGCGCAGGGAGGAGTAGAGAGGGCCTGAAACACATGGAGTGTTAGAGTAAAAATATTTTATTTTATATTCCTCTACCAGAGCACAGACAGTTGAAGGACACTGGCCATAGGCAGGAATCTGTACTTGGTCCATGCTTCATGGTACCCGACATACAAAGGGAAGAGAACAGGAAAGCAGGAGACGCTGACCAATGAGAAGAAAGAAAATAAGAGGGACATTAAAGCCAACCAATTGTATGTCATGGTAAGTAGTGGGCTCTTTTAAAGTTTTTTTATTTACAAGAGGCTCACAAGTGACAGCACATGGGTTATCTTAACAAGAGGTTTGCAAGTGACAGCGCACGCATGTTCTCATGTGAAACCTAAAAAGCACAAACACCAGAGTAGAAATTGCTTACAAAATTAAAAATGGCTAAATAAAACACACTTTCAAAGCGCAACACCTCAGGAGGATAGGATTATGTCACCACAAAGAATCTTATTTTTTTTTTTTTAAAGTACCATAATGAAGAAAACATTGTAAACACAATTCAATCAATCAATCAATCAAAGACATTTATAGAGCGCACTACTCACCCGTAGGGTCTCAAGGCGCTAAGGGGGGGGGTGGGGGTGCCGTTACTGCTCGAACAGCCAGGTCTTGAGCTTCTTCCTGAAGGAGAGGTGGTCTTGGGTCAGGCGCAGGTCGGCCGGGAGTGAGTTCCAGGTCTTGGCGGCCAGGTAGGAGAAGGACCTTCCTCCTGTTGTCGCTCTACGGATGCGTGGGACGGCGGCGAGGGCGTGGCTGGCTGATCGGAGGTGGCGTTTGGGAGCGTAGAAGTTGATTCGGTTGTTGAGGTAGCTCGGGCCTTGATCGTGTAGGGCTTTGTGTGCGTGGGTGAGGAGCCGGAAGGTGATTCTTTTGTTGACGGGGAGCCAGTGTAGGTCTCTCAGGTGTCCGGAGATGTGGCTGTTTCGTGGGATGTCGATGATGAGTCTGGCTGAGGTGTTCTGGATCCGCTGGAGTCTCTTCTGGAGCTTGGCGGTGGTTCCGGCGTAGAGGGCGTTGCCGTAGTCCAGTCGGCTGGTGACGAGGGCCTGGGTGACGGTCTTCCTGGTCTCCGTGGGAATCCACCAGAAGATCTTCCGAAGCATGCGCAGGATGTTGAAGCAAGACGAGGATACGGCGTTGACTTGCCTGGTCATGGAGAGGGAGGAGTCCAGGATGAAGCCCAGGTTGCGTGCGTGGCTCGTCGGTTTGGGTGCGGTGCCCAGGGCGGGGGGCCACCAGGAGTCGTCCCAGGCGGAGGGCGAGGAGCCCAGGATGAGGACCTCCGTCTTGTCTGAATTCAGCTTCAGGCGGCTGGTCGTCATCCACTCGGCTACCTCTTTCATCCCTTCGTGCAGGTTGGCTCTGGCGGTGGCGGGGTCGTTGGTCAGGGAGAGGATCAGCTGGGTGTCGTCGGCGTAGGAGATAATGTTGAGGTTGTGTTGGCGTGCGATGGCCGCGAGGGGGCTCATGTAGACGTTGAAGAGGGTAGGGCTCAGCGAGGATCCTTGAGGGACGCCGCAGATGACTAAGGTGGCCTCTGACTTGTACGGCGGTAGGCGGACTCTCTGCGTTCTTCCGTCGAGGAAGGAGACGATCCATTCCAATGCCTTCTCCTGGATTCCGACGTTGCTGAGGCGCTGCACTAGGGTGTGGTGGCAGCCCGTGTCGAAAGCCGCGGAGAGGTCTAGGAGGATGAGGGCCGCTGTTTCTCCGTTGTCCATCAGGGCTCGGATGTCGTCGGTGGCGGCGATGAGTGCGGTCTCGGTGCTGTGGTTGGATCGGAAGCCAGACTGTGAGGGGTCGAGGGATCTGTTCGTCTCGAGGAAGGCGGCCAGCTGTTTGTTCACGGTCTTCTCGATGACTTTGGCTGGAAACGGGAGTAGCGAGATGGGGCGGTAATTCTTGAGTTCGGTGGGGTCTGCTGTAGGTTTCTTGAGTAGAGCGCTGAGTTCGGCGTGCTTCCAGCTCTCGGGGAAGGTGGCGGTGTCGAAGGAGGTGTTGATAATGTCCCGCAGGTGGGGTGCGATGACAGCGTCGGCTTTGTTGAAGACGTGGTGAGGGCAGGGGTCGGTCGGAGATCCGGAGTGGACGGAGTTCATCATGCGTACGGTGTCTTCGGTGCTGATCGGAGTCCAGGCTCGGAGGGTGGTGGTGGGCGGTGTTGTTGTGGTCGTGGCGTGCGTCGGTTGGATGCTGAAGCTGTTGTGTATGTCCGCGATCTTGTTGTGGAAGTAGGAGGCGAGGGAGTTGCAGAGGTCTTGCGATGGGGTGATGTCGTTGTTTCCGGCGTTGGGGTTGGAGAGCTCTTTCACGATGTCGAAGAGTTCCTTGCAGTTGTGTGCGTTGTTGTCCAGTCGGTTTTTGAAGGCCGTTTTCTTGGCTGCGCGGATCAGTTGGTGGTGCTTCCGGGTGGCGAGCTTGAGGGTGGTCATGTTGTCCGGTGTGGGTTCCCTTCTCCAGACTTTCTCGAGGGCTCGGCAGTTCTTCTTGGAGCTCTTGAGTTCGTCGGTAAACCATGGGGCTTTCTTGCTGCCGGGTCTGCTGGGCGGGGTCCTCAGAGGGGCGAGTTCGTCTGCGCAGTTGCTGATCCACTTCGTGAGGTTGTCGGCGGCCTGGCTGGGGTTCGCTGAGCTGGCAGGAGGGTGCTGGCTCAGGGAGGCGGCGAGCTGGTCGGCGGTGATCTTGTTCCAACTTCTACGGGCAACCTGCTGCTGGTGGTGGTGGATCGTCGTTCTTTCGAAGGTGAAGTGGATACAGCTGTGGTCCGTCCAGTGGAGTTCTGTGGCGTGGCTGAAGGCGATGTCTTTGCTGGATGAGAAGACGGCGTCGAGTGTGTGTCCGGCGAGGTGTGTGGGGGTGCTCACCAGTTGCTGGAGTCCAAGGTTGGCGAGGATGTCCAGCAGGGTGCTGGTGTTGCGGTCGTGGTTATTCTCCAGGTGGAAGTTGAGGTCCCCCAGGAGGATGTAGTCCGCGGAGGGGAGGGCGTGCGGGCTGATGAGCTCGGCGATGTCCTCGCTGAATTGAGTGCGTGGTCCCGGGGGTCGGTAGATCAGGGTGCCTCTGAGGGTGGTCTTCGGGTCGGTGTGGATCTGGAAATGCAGGTGTTCGGCGGTGGTTAGGGTGTTGTTGGTGCTGGTCGTGATACGGATGGTGTTCCTGTGGACGATGGCGATGCCTCCTCCAGTCTGGTTGTCGCGGTCCCTCCGGGTGATCTTGTAGCCCTCTGGGATGGCGATGGCGATGTCGGGCGCTGAAGAGGCGTTCATCCAGGTCTCCGTGAGGAAGGCAACGTCCGGGGCTGTGGTGTCTAGGAGGTTCCAGAGTTCGATGGCGTGTCTGTGGACGGAGCGGGTGTTGAGCAGGATGCACTTGAGGTGGTTGCTGCTGGTGTTCGGCTTGGCGGGCGCTGGTGTGGGGCAGGTCCGGATGCAGGTGAACTTGCAGGCGTGACAACTGAAGGGTCCGTAGGTGCGTCTCGGGGTGGCTTGGTGGTATCCTGGGAGTCGGCCGGTGTTGAGTGCGATGAGGGTGGCGGCGGTGTACGTCAGGCGGGTTGGCCGGGGTCCTCGTAGGCCAGGGGTCCTGGCACTGGGCACGCTCCAGGCGCGGACGGGCGCAGACGGGCTTACCTTTGGCGCACCTTCGGCGCTCAAACGGCGCGCCCGCTGCGCGTGACCGCTGCGCGTTCGCACAGTCGCCATAAATGGCGAAGTGCGCGGGGGGGGGGCGGAGCAGCAGGGAGCGGGGAGGGTACAGAAGAAAAAAGGGGCGGGGTCAGCGGTGGTGGCGGGAAGCGGGGAGCGGGGAGGGATAAGACGGGGGCGGCAGAAAATGAAGGCAACACAGGCAAAATGGGGGAGAAAAAAACAGAAACACAGCAAAGTTACCAATCTATGCACAAATACAGAGGAGACAGTGACACCAGGCAAGAAGCGAGCACAGACCACGCCGCTCGATGGCAGGGGGCGTGGTCACGCGGCGGAGCCGGGGCAGCGAGTCAGACGGCGGGGAGGCACACGCAGCAGCTGGTGGCCGTGCGGCGCGGGGGTGTCCTAGAACTAGGTCCATTAAAACAAATTATAATTAGGTCACCATAAAGAAATTTAGACTTACATATAAAGAATTTTTTTTATCATTAAAAATGCGTTAAGACAACAATTAAGGTGAGGGTGTTGACAAGGGCAAGGATTATTACTAGTCATATGGTTAGGTAAGGAAAGTGTATTTTTTGGGTTGGTTGGGGATAGGGTGCGTGGGATGGCTGAGGTAAGCTGAAATGCATTAGCTTCATGAAATAATTAGTATCAGATGTTTGTCAGGGTCATAGAATGTCAACTGGCATTAGAATTCTTTAGAGTGAGTGAGAGTAGAAAACATCTACACATTGAACTAGATTCTTCAAACCACAAATGGTGACGAAGCTGTATGGAATTTCGAACTTGAGCAGACACATGCAAATAGCAAAGAAATGACAACTAAATTCTAAAATGTCCATTCAGAAATACAGAAAATCACTGAAAGCTGCAGAAATGTGCAACATGGTTTAGACACAAAATTCTGACTGTCCCACATGTAGAAGAGGTAATTTACACCTTTTTCCTAATCATGAGCTTCGTACAATGCCAGGAATGCAGACCCCCAGCATAGCAAAGGAAAGACAGAAGAGCCTCAAAACATGTTAGCGAGATGTCTAAAAATGCAGGAAACATTCAAACATCTGGTGATCTCTGACCTGTGAAATTCCACAATATTTACTTGGCAATTTTAGCTCTAACATTTAGGCAAGTCTGATAAGCACATGAAATGCAATCTCACCTATGCAGTCAGGCAGGGCCCCTTACTCCATAGAAACCTGAAACAAACAAAAAGATCTTTTGTAATGCTGATAAAAAGACAGAACGTGCTCATAAAATACCTTAATGAAAGGCGTGAAATCCAGATGGAAATCAGCCTACACCCTGCTTCTTTCAGAAAATGTGAGCTGCTCTAGCATCCTGATAAGAGTGTTCTTGGGGTTCGGGGAGCATAAGGATGCATCTGTGTGCATTATAGTTAGCTCACGGAAACCAGCGGCAAGGAGAAACGTTGTGATTTTTGGAGCTCACGCCAGACTTTTATGTAGCACAAAAACCATGTGTCTTATTGGATCAGGGCTTGATATGCACTCTATTGGTAGGCTTTGGAATCCAGGAGACCCGGGTTCTAATCCCAGCTTCACTCCCTTTGCCACTAAGCTGTATTACCACAGGCAAATTAGCTTGGCTTCCCCTATCTCAATTCTCTCAAAGTTATAAAAACTGTGATAGACTCCAATATTACGGGCTCCTATTAACAAATGAAGATTTACACACCCACCACCATCTCCCCAACATAGTATCTCACAAGGTTGATCACACCAGTGATCTCATTAGTAAGCGATCGCCCCCAGAATAAGATCTGCACATGCGCTCTCACTATTGCATGACCAACCCAGCCTAACATCTTACCATTACTGGATCCACTTACCAGTCCAATATCCTGCATATGCGTAGTTCAGCTAGAGTGAAAAAGCATGCCTTCAAAGTTCTCTCTACATAGTAAAGGCAACCAGAGGTGTCTATCAGAGGTTCAGGACAACGGAACATATGTCAAAATTTCAGGATATCCATATAAACAAGTATCGGCCAAGCCAACATGTCTCGCCATTGTGACCAATTGGCTTTACCAATGCTTTTTAGCCACACTGAACAGCATCCATGAATCTGGCAGCATGGTTAAAGTAAAAAAAACTTTACATTGCCACATGTGTCATTATATAGGCGCATGCACCTACAAAAAGAAGTGTACTTTTTTTTGTATTGTTAGTTACTGATTGATCCGAGTCATTTTGGGTAACTAATGAACAAAACGAGCAAAAGCATTTTTTTATTTACTTTCTTAAAGCAGACGGTTTGGATCGGAAGCAACAGGGCAGTCGGAAGCAACCCTGGAGAGGTTGAGGGGTAAAAGAAGCAACATGAGGAGGACAAAAAGACATAAAAGCAACACAGAGGAACAGATGCAACACAAAGATGCACGCGGACAGGCGCACAGGGAGGGGGTGGGTTTAAACACAAGAGGACTGGCAGCAGCACAAGCAGAGAAGAGATATACATGAGGGAGGTGACTCGAAAACAATTGTACTATCTGTGAGTGCTTACACAAAAAGAAACAAGCATTGGCATAGCCAATAGGTCTCGCTTTTGGGACCTTATAAGTATGTTTACTTTTGCTATAATCGCGGCACGAAAATCACGGGTGCCGCGAATATAGCAAATGTAAAGAAATAGAAAAAACCATCTATTTCTTTACTTTTGCTATAATCGCGGCACTCGCGCTTCACTTTTAACATTAAAATTGAAGCGCGGTTGCAGCGATTATAACAAAAGTGAAGAAATAGATGTTTTTTTCTATTTTTTTACTTTTGCTATAATCGCTGCACCCGTGCTTCACTTTTAATGTTAAAAGTAAAGCGCGGGTGCTGCGATTATAGCAAAAGTAAAGAAATAGAAATAAATATCTATTTCTTCACTTTTGTCATAATCGCTGCACCCGCGCTTCACTTTTAATGTTAAAAGTGAAGCGCGGGTGCAGCGATAATAGCACAAGCTTTGGCTGCGCGGAATGCATAGATGGGGGCTGCAGCGGGAGAGAGGGGCGGAGGGAGTTGAGTGCGCGCGCGCTGCACGCAAAAGCACTTAATGAGCCATGACGGCTTGAAGGCTTAATGAGATAAGAAAGGCAGATGGGGGCTGCGCGCGTTCACACGCATATGCACGCAAGCTTTAGGCCATGGAAAGCTTGTGGGTAGCACTTTTTTTACCCCCTACTAAAAGTTGAGCAAGCAGCGCATGCGCTGCTCTAGGCTCGACCTAAAAAAGTAGCTCCCTAATACAGACACCAGGCAAACAGCACACATGGTAAAAAGGTAATACCCCATGAGAGGGACAAACTCAAGGTTGAGAAGATGGGACACGACTAAAAAGCAGCCAAATGAGAGTAACAAGGAAAACCAACCAGCAGTAAGCACCAGGTGGGCTCCAAGTCCCTTTATGTACATGGCAAATTACAATATGCCTTGTAACACAGTCCAAGATAATAGCCCTGTTCAGTGAGGCCTCCTGGTTGCATCTAATGGAACACCGTAGCATTTGCGGCCAGTTTAATAGTGTCCACTGCTTACGGGAGGCCCAGTTCCTAATGATTAGCAGAGTTAGGAGACCCTAACGGCACTCCAAGCATACGTCTGCAGATCCTGTTTTCCTCAGCCTGTTTTTCTTTGTGGCTTCATACCCTCTCAATTAAGAACAATAAATGAGAATCGGCACACACATCTTGATATAGATCTCAACAATAGCCGCCACTGGCTTACTTCCTATCTTTGACGCCAAACTAAAAAGAAACCCGGCTGAATTTCAAAACTTCAGGCATCTCGGTTTTAGAAAGGGAGCCCAAGACCCTCGTGAGTCAAAAGTGACCCCCCAAATAGGGGGATTCACAAGTTCGTCCCAGGTTGGTACCCTATAATGCAAAACAACGCAATTTTACATTTGTTCGCCCACAGGGCATTACGACCGTTTTGGCAAGGTTTGTGTGTAATCCCAAACTCTTCATAAAATCAACAAAAGAATTAATTAAAGCCAGCAGGCCGTTCAGTGGTCAGGACATTAAGTTGGCATGATCTGCATACAGGAGATCTGAGCCACGCCTTCCCTTCATGGTCGGCGGGTCCCCGTCCCTGGCCTCAGAGCCACCTAGAGGCTGTTAACATAGAAAAGAATCAGGATTGCGGCAAGGATGCAGCCCTGTCGAACGCCACGTCCCACACCGAAACTCTCTGTGCATTTACCATTCTGCCCAAATCTAATGCATGCACTCGGGTCATAGTAATTGTAATTGCATGTATATAGGGCTGACTACCCCTGACAAGGCGTTGAAGCGCTTTTCGGCAAGTAGCACACTACTCCGGAACCCAAAAAGGATTAGTGGTGAATTAGTATAGGGAAATATGAAATTAATTTGAGCAGTGGACATGTGGATCTGTTATTTGGATTGAAAAAGGATAGTGGAGCGATACAAGAGGGAAGAGTTTGCATTTATATAGCCCTCGGTACCCCTGATGAGGCATCAAAGCGCTTTTCGGTGAGTAGCACAGTACTCCGGAACCCAAACAGGATTAGTGGTGAATTAATCTAGGGAAAATATGAAACTAATTTGAGCTGTAGACATGCGAGTCTGTTAGTTGAATTGAAAAGGTTAGTGGAGGGATAGAAGAGGAAAGGGTCTATAAAGTGTTTACTTGCAGATCACTGCAGTGGGAAGAGGTTTGGGATGGTGAAAAGTCAGAGGGAAGGGTTAAGAAAGGCATGTTTGGGAGATCTGAATAGTAAAAGAGGTTTGAGATGATACAAGGAGGGGTAGAGGAGGGAAGAGTCTAGAAAGGGTTTTATTTGGGGATAATAGTAAATAATCCACAATAATCGTATATATATTAACAGTCATAAAGTGGAGTTACAGGATACATTAAGAGAAGTATAGGGTGATAAGGTAGGAATCTGTGGATCTTATGTTTGGGGGTAAAGAGTTCCATAGGTTAGTTGCATGAACAGAGAAGGGTGTGCCACCTATGTTTTTTCTTTATGGTGGGATTTTGTGGCGAGGTGCCAATCCAGAGCAGAGATTCCTTTGCTGAATGTATTTGGTAATTTTATTCCCGATAAAGAGCGGCCCTGTACCATGTATCGCTTTGTGGGTGATACTAAGCAGCTTGAATGTGCATCTTCTGGTAACCAGTAACCAATGTAGGGCCTTCAAGGCAGGGGAAAGGTGGGGTTGTGGCTTTATACTTAAGAGTAGTCTGGCAGCAAAGTTCTGAATCAGTTTTAGTCTTTTCATTGTTGTTAAAGATAGTGAAGTGTGCGTAGAAAGGTCGCCAGGGTCAAGCCCTAGGGATACAAGAACTTCCCAAAGATTTACCTGACTATGCTATTAAAGGCGAAAATCAGGTCCATGAAAGCAAGATAGAGAGAACCATCTTTGGCCCCTGTATATTTCTTAATAAGAAAATAAAGATTAAGACATTGCTCCTGGGTCCCCAGCCCATGTCTAACTGGACGTCAGAAATGGTGTTACTGCAGGCATACTACAGGGCCGCGCATCTCCTAGTCATAAATGACTGGTGGTATGCCTCCCCCGCGGATCCAGCCTACGCATTGGACCGGACCGCATTGGCGGAGAAGCCTCTGCTGCATTTTCTTTATAGCCGTTCCTCGCTGGACCGGTTGCCCCCTGCGTGTGCTACGGTGATCCGGATCTGGCGGCAATCGGTCATCTCTATTGGCTGGCGCGGCAGGCTTACGCGGGCCACCCCGTTGTGGCAGGGTACCCTGCTCAAGGAGACGGCAAGTCTGGAGGGCTTTCGCTATTGGGACATGATAGGGATCTCCTCGTTGGGGGATGTAATGAAGGGAGTGTCGCTTAAGTCGTTTCAGATGCTGCAGGCCGATTTTGAGCTGCATAAATCCCAGTTTCACAAATATCTCCAGTTGCGGCATGCCCTCACACCTAGTATCCAGCACCTAGACACTCTGCCGGAGTTCCACCCGCTAGAGGGTAGACTGTTGATGGGAGACCTCGGGGATCACAAAATTCGCCAGATTTATCAGACTCTGACAACCTTCATGAACACTACCCTAGATAATACCAAGGAGGCGTGGCAGCGCGATATTCCTGCGCTCACAGAGGATGACTGGGCAGACGCTATAGCGGGTCCGCGATATGCTGCGGTGGCCACCAAATACCGGTTTATACAATTCAAATACCTGCACAGGGCATATTACACCCGGCACCGCCTTTGACGCATGCACTTAATTGGGTCCCCCACGTGTCTCCGTTGCGGTGACGGGGACGGTACATTCTTGCATACGGTGTGGGACTGTGGGCGGCTGCGCCCGTTCTGGACGGCGGTTCTATCCTGCCTGGGGGGGGTGCTGGGTTGGGAGCTTCCCCGCGATCCCCGCTTAACACTGTTGCATTGTACCGAGGAGATAGGGGGCAACATCTATAAGCGGCACCTTCTGTTTTTGGATTTGACGCTGGCCAAGCGAGATATTGCCCAGCATTGGAAGTCTTCTGCCCCGCCCCCGGTTCAGGCCTGGAAGAAAGCACTAGATCGCTGCATGTCTGCGGAAGAGGCGGTATTCTTGGCAAGGGGTTGTCCGAATAAGCATGGTAAAGTCTGGAAGAGATGGGCGCGATATCGGGGTATCGTGTTGTCTGTGCGGGGGGATGCAGTGCCCTTGGACCCAATAGAGAGGCTAATCAGAGCCCCGGTGGGTTCCCCTTCGGGGCCCCGGGCCCTATGCATTGTGGATGAGTAGTCGGAATATGGAGCTAATGCGGATAGGAAATATTGCATATCTGTGTTGGACTGTGGGTTGGTGTGATGTGCGGGTGGGGGGGGAGGGTTTGGGGGTCTGATGTTCTGTAGACTGGGGGGGGGCTAAACAAGGATGCCACCTCTCACTGTTCTTTTCTTCATCTTGGTACCATGTATGGGGACAAATTCCCCGGTGTCCTTAAAAATGCCAATAAAGTTTGTTGTCAAAAAAAAGAAATGGTGTTACTGTCCGAAGCCCAAGCCAAAATTCTGTCAAGGTTAATCTTAACAGTAGAACCCAAAAGGGATGTGGGCCTGTAACATCTAGAGAGGGCCCAATTCTCTTATTCAAAGAATAGGGACTATGATGGAGAAGCGCCATGACTTGGGCAAACGTACCTGACTAGCTAGGTTAGCATAGTTTGTTAAAATGGGAGCCCAAAGGTCCACCTCCAATTTATATAAGTCCATGGGCACACCATAAGGCTTCGGGATTTATGCGTCGGGCTATTACGGATGGCCTGAGCCACTTCCTCCACTGTAAATTCAATATTGAGTGGATAGGAAGGCATAGGAGGACAGATTCGGTACTAGTGGGATAAACTTGCTTAAAGTGTCCAACTCAGTAGTCGGCACTTATGTTACTTATGTTGGTGTCAGTTTTGATGAACTGGTTGTGATTGACCGTATGCCAGAATAGGCCAGTGTTGCCGGTTCTACAGGCAGTGGCCAAAGTGTCCCAAACCTTCTCCGTGAGCTCCACCTTCCTTCTGCAGATGGCTAACTGATAGGCCTACATAATCTCGGCAGGGTCCCGTAGGGTCGCTTTCAAAATCCGCTATAGACAACGATTGGCCTCCATACAGGTCATATCTAACCAGGAGTGGGCAAAGAAATTAGATGGAGGTGCTCAGCTTCATCACGGAACTCTTAATAGTGGACGCTAAAAGGTCTATGACATGGGTCCTGCTGGCAGAATCATAAGTTAGGCACAAGAAATCGTAAAGCTAACGTAATTGTTCCACGCAGAGCTTGCGCAGAACTTCATGCATGTTGGTGGACTTTCAAACCAGCCTAGGCTCACCACTGCTTGGTAAACGTTGAGAGCGACCAACCCCTCCCCAGCAATAGCCTGCGGCCAAGGCTTTGGACAAAGCAGGGTGACGGAAAGAGGGTTGTTTTCTCTGTGAGGACTAGAGATAACATTACCATCTCCCATGCAGCCAACGAGGTTCCTACTAACAAAAATGTAATCGATAACAGACGAGCCTGCACTTCCAACAAAAGGTAGTTAGTATTAGACAATGGGAGGTAACCTATTCGAAAACATTGCATAAGTTATGCCTGGCCAAATAGGGGAATAGCAACTGCCTTTTGCTATCACCAGGGCGTGCCAGGGTATCCGAAGAAATAGTTGCAAAAGCAGAGTTCTAAATTAGAAAAACCACCCCCCACTGAACCCAATTTGGCGGTGACATCCCCAGCCAGGACAATGTTGAAACCTCCATCATGAAGAGTATAGCTTGGCTCAAAACACAAATTAAATCAAAAAGAGAAACAAAATTAGGGTTAAACCTTGCAGAAAAATTCTCATTATAAAAATTGATAAGCACTAAAGTAAAAGATTTTCACCACTTGACCAGTAATGCTTGAATTAACCTATTATGCGAGGGGATTGGCAAAATGGTACAATCAAGAGAGGTTTTGAACCAGACTGCCAACCCAGCCGAGCCCTACCCATTACTGATGAAACAGCAGGAACTGAGTGGCAAAGGAAGTCATCATAAAACAGATCCCTTGAGGCCCATGTCTCCTGTAAAATAACAATATCATAAGAAAAAAAATAGTCCATCCAAGTCTGGTTGATTAAAGCAGCGAGGCCAGCCTCATTCCAGGTCAACAATATATCAGCTTTCATGTGAATAGTAAGCGTAGTTCTCATCTTT
Organism: Triturus cristatus; assembly: GCF_964204655.1. Lineage (NCBI taxonomy): Eukaryota > Metazoa > Chordata > Amphibia > Caudata > Salamandridae > Triturus > Triturus cristatus. Next base: position 203,836,502 of record NC_140583.1, on the reverse strand, counting down.
GGTATTTAACATTCTGAAAAGGTCCACAGCCTTATATGTCCTCTTTCTTTTACAGCCTCATATCTCTTCAACACTATAGCATTCTCTTCCATGCCAAAAGCTAGCAGGAATAAAATCTCTCATTATTCACCCAGTAACAGCAGCTCTCCCCTTTGTAAGATTCTACCTATGTGCATGGTCACCTTTCTACAGGCAAGAATGAATGTACATATTTATGATTAAAGACTGCAGAAGGTGCCTTATTGGCTAAACAGCCGGCAAGTCACATGTGTGAAGGCCTGTGAAGGTGCAAACAGTATGTCTCCTACAAGAAGAAAAGATGATGCAATAGCTGATGAGGTATTGGGGCTCTTGTGCGACTGGGTTCAGTAGTATTGTCGTACTGCTTTTGCATGGGAGCGTATGTTTAGTTGGGCAATTGGTCTATAGGGCAGGTCACAGAGTAGTGAAGGGGCTGCTGAAGTGAGCAATCATGTTAGTCAAGGGTCCCTGCCTAACAGTACAGAATGGGGTCCAAGGGCGGAACAGCAAGGCGTTAGGTCTTGACAAGCCACCAGCTGATAGATCCCTCAAGATATGCACGAGTAATGCAGCCCTTTTTCATTGAAACGAGAGCAAGAAGTTACTGGAATCACAATTCCTTGTTTGGCAGTAAGTGCCCACCATTAAAGGCTACCACTGATCATGTGTGGATTACTGGCCACTAAGGGAGTTTAAATTCCCCAGAAAGTCCCTACCTAGCGGTGAGGTGCTACAGCTACTTTTCTGAAGCCTTTGTACTTACCAACTAGGAATCAATGGCAGAATGCACAAGAGCTGTCATCCTGAGAGGGCCTTGCACCTACTCACCATATGAACTGTGTCTCACTGGCTGCTCTTCCATGGCTTAGAATAGGTGTGCCATCCAGGATGTTTGAGGTATATCCACTCCAGAAAAGAGTGATGTTGCACTGCTTGCATAAGTAAGCCATTAAAGCTGAGAGCGCATGGGGCAGAATTTATGTGCTGAATGTCTAAGGAGTGTATATTGCTTACAGAGACCACTGTTTGGTTTGATTTGTGTTGCCCTACTGCGACTGGGGATGAAAATAAACTTTGAGTATGGCACCCCGACATCTTGTCAGGGTACGTCTTCTGGGTGCGTTAGAGTACATGATGGGGCTTTTCCAGCTTGCAAGGAAAACTAAGGCACTTAGATTTCATATGAAGTATGCCCTGTCTTCCTAGTCTGGCTAGCAAGTGTGCACATTGGCAGAAAAACAGCAAACAGATCTAAAACGAAATGCAGCCCCCAGGGGATGTAGAAGTAGTCTGTTCAATACTGGCAAACACAAGCACCCATAACAACTATATTAAAATAAAAATCAGTATCACATATACCAACACCTTTCCAGCATGTGCATTTCATGTCATAGAGCAACTGGACACTCTCACCAAGAGTTGTGAAGATAGTGTTACCTCACATGAATCCAGATCCGGAGTGTCTCAGGAGGATAATTTTCTAAGTAATCCTTTTTTTTAACGTAAGACATCTCTTCAGACCCTAGCACGTTATTAGGAACCTCAGAGGTAAATCAGCTAAGCCTTGTGTAATCACAATACAGTGCAAAAAAAATGTACGGAATGCTGAAAAATGTCAAACACTCAACCCCAGTCGGAGATCTGGCCCTAAATCCATTGTTGTGTTACTCACCATGCCATCCCAGTTTGGACCCAGCCGTATACAAATCAGTCTTGACTCTACTGCCCATGGGAACTGTCCAGCCCGAACTGCCAGGCCAGGTTCTCCCTGGAACAGAAACAAGCATCCTAGGACCAGTTTCAGGGTACCACCTCTTATCAGTGAGGATAGCTTGAATCTAGTGGCATGGCGAGCACAGGACCACATCTGGGTATACCTGTCCCACTCGGGTTGACAAATGCAAAAAGAACAATTGGTTGACGGAATGCTGAACAATGTCAAACACTAATCCCCAGTCAGATCTGCGCCTAAATCCATCATTTTTTTGCTCACCATGCCATTCAGTTTGCACCCAGACATGTGCAAATCTGTCTTAACCCTGCTCCCCATGGGAACAATCCAACCTAAACTGCCAGGCCAGGTCCTCCCTGGACCAGAACCAAGCATCCTAGGACCGGTTTTGGGGTATCCCCCTTCATCAGCCAGGACAGCCTGAATCCAATGGCTTGGCAAGCACAGGATCCACGTCTGGGCATCCCCATACCCGAACCTGGTCTAAAGATGCCACCTATTGCAGTACAGGAGCTGTTGCAGTAAGAAAATTCCAACTCTAGTATGGTCACTTGGAAATACAAAAGGCAAGGAATCTGCAGTTAGAAGTATCCATCAGAAAGAGAGACAAATACAAATTTAGTTAAAATACACGCCCTTTTCTTTTTTAGCAACAACAGCAAAATAAATTTGACTTGGGTCAGAACAGATGTTCAATGTTTCACAGTGACATTAACCTTTAATAATTTAAGGTTTTGGGCATCTGTAAAGGGCCCCTGATCTAGGTTAAGTCTGCATAAAATAAGTTAAAGATCGTGAAGAAACCAAAAATATTCGACTTCAACTCACTTAAGCGGACATATTCACTCAACAGAGGAACAAATTCATCCACGCTGACAGCATATATTCACCATAACAAACTGTGATAAGCCAACGACACTCACAGCCACTTGGAAAGTCACCACTGCACTATCATAAGTGCTGTAATTCCGCAGAAGGGGCACTAAAGACACTAGTAAGCACTAGCTGCATAACTAGACTTTTTAGGTCTCGCAGACCTAGCGTTGCAGCGCGCATGTGCTGCTCGCTCTGCGAGGCATATTGTATTAGGGTATGTTTTAGAAGTGGGGTGGAAGCCCCGCCCCTATTTTTCATTGGCTGACGTCTTCGTCTATGGTAAACACTGGCCTCCGATTGAAAATTAGGCTTCTTAGTCCCTCCTTGTTACCACCCTGTCTCATCAGACTGGATCGTTTACTTGCGGCGTTACACCCATGGTCTCCATAAGTCAGTAAGCACTCTTTTTTTTGTTATTTGGAGCGCTTTGCTCTTTCACTTTAGGGGCCGCGCTTGTTTATTTAATTAATTTGCCGTTTATTTAATTAACTTGCCACGTGGGCTGCTTTCACTTTTGCGGCCGTGCTTGTTTATTTAAGTAATTTGCAGTGCGGTCCACTCACTTTGGCGGCTGTGCTTGGTTTATTTACTTGTTTCCTGCAGTTGATCTCTTGCGACGCGCTTGTTGATATTGGCTTTAGGGTGTTACCTCTTGGGCTGGGAATTCATATCTGCCGAAGCCTGCGCACGAGAGGGGCGGGGGCAGTGCATACTAGAAATACCAGGTCCAACTCAATAAGCAGGAAGAAAGTTATGGTGGGGGGGCAATTTCATAGTATCTGCATGTTGATCCCTCCCAGGCAGATCAGAGGTGGGGTGCACGTCTGTAGCAGCAGGTCCGGCTGTGCACGTAGAGGGGATGTGGGGTGGTGCAAATCTGCTGAAGTATAGCCAGTAGTGAGTGCAGTGGCTGGCCTCGGCTGTCGCGAATGTGCACATCTGTAGCATCAGGTCTAGCTGTGAGCGTAGGTCTGTACCGGTTCATATCTGCAAGCCAAAGCCAATAGAGGGTGTGTGGCGAAGTGCGTATCTAGGGCAGTACAGCAGTGCGTGCGTTAGCTGGCCTAGAGGCAGTAGTGTGTGTGTGTGTGTGTGCACATTTGTAGCTGCAGGCTCAGCTGTGCACTTAGACTTAGAGGATGTCCGTGGTTGTTCATTTCTGCAGAGCATAGCTAGGCCTGGGGAGAGTGTACATCTGTGGCTGCGGGGGCCAGCTGTGCACGTAGAGGATGTGTGGGATGGCGATATCTGCAGTAGGACAAGCAGTGCGTGCGGTAGTCGGCCTAGGCAGTGGCGAGACACATCTGTGGCCGCAAGCCCAGTCGGGCACCTCTGCAGCAGACTCAGCGATGCTTGCAGGAGTAAGTGGGGGTTGGGGACCGGGGGCGTCTACGACAGCAGGCCCAGCAGCACACGATACAGCTGGAAGGGCGGGAGGTGTCAGCGCACATTTGCAGCCTGCAAACTCAAGAAATTCAGTAAGACGACAGGACAGTGCCCATCCGTAGAATCCGCCCGAGCGCATATCTTTTCAGACCCAGCATTGCATGTTCTCTTATCAGCTGAGGGGCGGGGTGCGTAGAGCCTGTAGAAGGCAGAGTTTTACAGGTTAGAGCGTTGGACTTATGTGCAGCAGCAGCACTGTACATTACACATTCAGAGCGGCAGTACAATACCGAGCATTACATGTTGTGGTGGGGTGCATGTCTACAACAGTTGGCCGAGCGTTGTGTATACATCTGCAGAAGCAAGTCTAGCACAACATTTTTGGATGGGGAGGGGGTGTTAGGGTGCATAACTGCATGACCATTCTGAGCACTACATGTTTGTGTGTGGGGGGGTTGCGCATATCTGCAAGAGCATACTGAGCATTACATGTTTGGATGTCGGGGTAGGAGGTGAATAATTGCAGTGCTCCAAGCACTGCATGTTTTAATGTAGATGGGGAAATTAGCCCCTGGAGGGGTGTGGGTGTGTGTGTGGCTTTGCAACCCCGGCCCTCAACATCTGTCTTGGCAGGAGATGGGACGGAGGGGGTGTCCACATATGTTTCTTCATCAGCAGCCTCAGCGGTACCTCCAGAAGCAGGTCCGGCCAGCATTGGAGGGGGATACCGGACGCTGCACGCCGAGCTGAACTTGGGTGGGGGTTACGTCAGCGGCAGGTCAGGCAGGTCAGGCATGCATAGGCGAGCTGAGGTGTGAGGGTGGAGAAGGGGCCACTTCCGCCCATGTCCAATTTTGCAAAATTGTGCTGGTGTGAAGGCTCAGCCTCGTACTTCCTGGAGGGGCGTGCACTTCTGGAAATACTGGCCTAGCTATATATGTAAGAGCAGCGCATTACTACAACCAGTAACATCTTAAGCATTTTGGGGGCCCTGTGCCAAACGTATTTCGGGGGCCCCAGTTCGGGCCAATTTTGAATTTCTGATCCAATTTCACCTCTTTCATGCCCACAGCATTTTAAACAATCTCTTTGAGAATTTTTATTCAATGTCATCAGGGCAAGACTTTCTGTAGAACTGAGGTAGTTCTGTCTGGGGGGCCCCTGAATAACTGGGGCCCTGGGTCAGAGTCCACTTTGCCCATGCCTTAAAACTTCTCTGACTGCAGCAGAACTAGCAGTGTACTCAGAAATCAGCAAGATAGATTGGAGTTGCTATGAACATTTGAAATTGTCTGCGCAGCTTTGTATGGAGGTGCTATGGCAGGGAAGTGCTGCAGTGACAGCACACGTGCAGCCCGGAAGTCAGGAGATATGTCGCTAGTGCCTATGTGCAGTAGTAGATAGTGTCTCTCTCTTTCTCTCTCTCTCTCTCTCTCTCTCTCCCCCCCCCTCCCTTCCCCCCTCGAAATAAGTCAGGTTAGTTTGCATAGGAAGAGCTTTTTTCTGTTTTGCTAATAACATCAGCACCCCTTTCTCAAATCCGCACAAAATTCCACCCCCCCACCTACCCCCCCCCAAAAAAAGTTCACCTACCTCCGCTCTTTCATGCATAAGATAAATAAGCAGTAACTATGGCTTGTGTATAATATTGAAATAAGCATTTGCAATGCAATAGGTTTCGCATTTACGCGAATTTAAGCTAGTGGCATTGTAAATGACAATGCCTTTTATTTATGTTTTAAAAAGGAAAACAAAAATAAAAGGCATTGCTATTTGAAATGTCAATAGCGCAAACTCGCAAGACCTATTGCATTGCAAATGCTTGTTTCTTTTTATGACCATTTATGTTGATAGAGTTCAGTTGTCTTTTGTACAGCAGAGACACAGAAGTCAAAGTATGATGTGAAATAAGAGTTCATCATTGCAAGTCAAGTCAGCACAGACTCAGCTCTTCGTGTCCTCTATCGGCCTGGAAGGGATGCTGTGCACATTCGGTGTCTAGCCATTATTACATAAGTGAGACTTTTCAGAGATCAAATCACAAAATGGCACCTTAGTTTGCGCAAACGCATTTTGGCCAATGCAGGAGCCCTTCTTGCAGATGATAGGTCAGAAATATACGGAGGCTGATGGGCCCAAATAAACACGAGCCTAGCGCCTCCTCGAAAGGAGGTCACTCATTGGTCGGGATTGGCCTGGGCATGACAGATTCACCAATAGACCGGTGTGCGCTCTGAGAGCTTCCACCTCTGCGGCTGAGGTGGAGTTTAATGTTACACCTTAAACCTAAGGATGGTACAAAGGGACACTCGCGCGTAAGTCAGAAAAGGACACTTGCACAGACTGCTCCAGTTTTCATGCATTTTGTGGGATGCAGAAGTTAATATATGTCTGGAAAAAGAATAAATAAATACCTGGTTTAATAATGCTGTACACAAACATCTTAGGGAACAAAGATGGAAAGGGTGACATGAGCAAATGTGAAAAACCACAAGAGTGAAAACTATCCCAACATGAATGGCAGTAGTGAACAAAGTGCGAGTTCACCTAAAGCCATATCCCACAGTGGAAAATCACCTGTAAATACAAAAACCTTTCAACAATCACCTGGTGCTTAGAAACAATGCGTCTCCTGTACGAAGGAGCACAACGCTACAGGTTGGCCTTTGAAAAGCGTACCGCGATGTAAGAAAAAACGAAGTATAGCCAATGGGCATGGTAACTCTGAGCTGTCAGTTTCATCCCCAGATGAAACTAGATCACAGTTCGAGTAACAAATATAAAAGGGCGCGTTCAAATGATGAAGTTATGGGCACGTTATGTTACAAAGTCCTTATATTCAATTCAAAAATTCTTTATTTCGGCCATGTTGGCCATAAAAGAGTACAAAATAACACTTAATAAAGACATGGTTAAAAACCATTAACATTTTAAAAGATGCATTTCATAGAAACATGGGAGGTCTTTATAAAACAATAGAAATAAGTGTATTTAATCATTAACATTCAATGTCAATTAATTGGTGCCGCTTCGAACACATAGCTAACAAGAACTTCAAAAGTGCAAAGACAATAGGACTTGATGAGTCGGACTTGAGAATTCTAAAAGCAGGTAAACAGTTTTTAAAACCAAGGTTTTTACAAAGGGGAACCAGCCAGTGCCTCCTGGATTTGATATATGCCGGGCAGAAGAAGAGAACATGAAGTTCATCCTCTACTTCACAACTACACCCGGGGCAGGACTTATTTGCTGTAACTGACCAGTTGCTAGTAAAGGCTTTTAAGGCTAAAGTGCCATATCTCCATTGTAAAAAGAGTTTCCTTGCCTGGAGCGGAAAAAAAATATCCATGAAATTCTCAAAGAAATAGACGTTTTTAACAGTTAGAAATGATTTAGTCAGGGTACCAATATTAGAAGCACATATAATGGAATTCAGGTGTTTTTCCTTAAAAATCCGAGTAAGGAACTTACTCGAGACTTGGCAACAGGAGCTTTCCGGGCTATCCCGTAGGGGCAATAATCCCAATCTTAAGAATTCACGTTTAATAAATGCCAACCAGGGGATTTTTCCAGAGCTGCTATAAGTTAATATCTGCTTGAGCTCTTGCCTGTAATATAACAAATCTGGTGTTGCCCATAGCCTGCACCAAAACCTTAAGGGCTTTAGTGCTAGCTCGTCTTCTATTGGTCCTAGTCCCAGATCTAACCTGAGGGGGAGGAGCGGAGTGCCCTGAGGGAGTGTCAGGAGCTGCCTAATAAATTTGGTTTCTATTTTCGCAATGGTTGAACCACTTAAATGCCCCCACAACTCCCCACCATAGAGGGCTGCAGCCCTTGCTTGAGTCTTATAAATCTCCAGGGCTGGGCTCACTGGCTTGTATGTCGATGAGTTTGAGACCTTAAGGATACCCCCCGCCAGCTGTGACAATTTCAATTGTGATTTGACCTGTTGCGGGCCCCAGGAAAGATTCTCTTCGAGAGTAACCCCCAAATATTGAAATGTCGTGACCCTTTCCAGCCTTACACTTCCCAGGGTCGGGCTAGCACGGGTGGAAGCCGGAGGATTAAATATCATGAATTTTGTTTTATTGACATTTATGTCCAGACCACAAATTCGACAAAAATCTTCAAAGCCAGTCCTTATATGGCACAACGCCCATCGTCTGCAATTGACAGCTTGCGTGGTCATAACATCTGGAGTCTTGTAGCCTAACATGTGATCAGAGCGTGAGTGAGCATGCGGTACTAAACATGATGACTTGTAAAATATTTTTAATGAAGTAATAAATGGAACTTTGATATTTATTTATTTTTTAAACCGCAGAACCAAGCAGAGTTCTCTTTTCCCAGCTCTGCTTTGCTACTGAATTTTCAGTTATTATTTTAAGACAATGGGCACAGAGTCCTGAAACTGTACAAATAAAAATGCAAAACAAGCCTGCATGCTGGCCACATACTGCTTTTAAGAGCCAGACCTAAATTTTCGGGTCCAACCATTTTAAGACTGATGCATGAGTTTGACCACTTTTCAGGCAAACCAGCAAATGGAACAAACATAAAATGAGGGGCATGAATGAAGCATTAGACGGCTGTGGAATTAATCCGTGGGAAGGAATGGGGGTCTCTTCTGAATAAATCTAGTACTTAGGGGGTCAAAGCACTGATCAGTAACAACACAATTATCCCTTGAATATACCTCCGCTGCCAGAGAGGCAAGAGGAAAACATGCAGAGAATGCGTCTTAAATTTGAGCATCTGGGGACCATACGACATAACAAAAATTAACTTGCCGCTAATAATTCGACATGTTTGTAACAGAGTGTGCACCAATATTTAAAGCAGAGCATTTATGAACAGATACGGTGCTGAAAAACTCATGCAGAATAATAAAATGTTTAAATTCTCTCTAAGAACCACCCCACATGGCATAAAAAGCAGGGCTTGCTACAGCTTACCATGAGGACTACACAAACAAAAAAAATCCAGGCTATGGTGTAAACTATCATCTTTCTCTACACCTACAGCGATGAGATTCTGACTTAAATGAGGACTCAGAGAGATTATCAGTACAGTTGAGATGATAAAACCAGTTACATAGTTGCAAACAATGTCGAAACCCCTCCTGTAGCTAAACGTCAGCAACTCCAATGAACTCTTCAGCATCATCCAGGAATTCACCAAACCCCCAGGGAATCACAGACATCACCCCCTCCCAGGACCTCTGCAACAAGCTTGGATCCTCCTTCCATCTGAAGATCAAGGGCCTCTACGACAACTTCAACGACCAGACACCTGACTGAAACTACTCCATCCTCCAGCAACGCAAGCCAGCCCACCATCCTCCTGGACCCCAGTCACCATCGAATAAACGCATCGACCATGAAAGGCATCCACTCAGGAGCCCCAATGGACCCCTGCCCCCCTGCATATTTTCCACAGAGCCGCCGTCGCCATCGCTCCAGAACTACGATGAACCATCAACACCACTTTTGAAACCGGCATCTTTCCCGACGACTGGAAACATGCAGAAGTCAGACCACTACTCAAGAAGCCCTCAGCAGATCCCACGCACCTCAAGAACTACCGACCCATCTCCCTCCTCCCCTTCGAGGCCTAAGTCACAGCGAAGACCGTCAAAATCCAACTAACAAAATTAATCGAAGAAAACTCCATCCTCGACCCCTCCCAATCCGGATTCTGCAGCAACCACAGCACTTAAACCGCTCAATTCGCCGCCAAAGACGACATAAGCACCCTCCTTGACCAAGAACACACCGCAGCCCTGATCCTACTCGACCTCTCTGCAGACTTCGACACCGTATCTCACTGCACGCTCACCGCCAAACTCCACGAAGCCGGCATACGACTGGCTCCGCTCCTTTCTTGCCGGCAGAACCCAAAGAATCAGACTTCCACCCTTCCTCTCCGAACCCATGGAAATCATCTGCGGAGTACCCGAAGGAATGTCGCTCAGCTCCACGCTCTTCAAAATCCACATGGCCCCCCCCTCACCGCCATCGTCAGACAGCACGGACTCAGCATAGTATCCTACGCCGACGACACCCAGCTCATCCTCTCCCTCACCAAGGAACCCATTACCACCAGACTCAACTTCCAGGAAGGAACGAAAGACGATGCATCCTGGATGAACAGCAGCTGCCTGAAGCTCAACTCAGAGAAGACAGAGGTCCTTGTTGTCGGACCCTCCCCCTCTGCATGGGACAACTCCTGGTGGCCCGCCGCCCTCGGCAACCCCCTAACCCTACGGATGAAGCCCGAAACCTCGTCATCTTACTCGACTCCTCCCTCTCCATGACCCGACAGGTCAACACCGTCGCCTCCACCTGCTTCAACACCCTTCGCAGGCTACGAAAGACCTTCAAATGGATCCCCCCTGAATCAAGGAAGACCGTCACTCACACACTCATAACCAGCAGAATGGACTACGGAAACGCCCTCTAGGCCGGGATCAACAAGTCACTGCTCCGCAAACTCCAGACCATACAGAACACCGCAGTCAGACTCGTCCTCGGCATCCCTCGACACGAACACATCACCCATCACCCACGTAACCTCCACTGGCTCCCCGTAGAGAAAAGAGTAACTTTCAACATACTCACCCACACCAACAAATGCCTCCACAACACCGGACCCAAATACCTCAACGACAGAATCTCCTTCCACGTACCCAAGAGGAACCTCCGATCCGCCGATCTCGCCCTCGCTGAATCCCCGTGCATCCGCAGAGTAAGAACAGGTGAAAGAACCTTTTCCTACATCGCTGCCAAGACCTGGAATGAGCTGCCGACCAACATCAGACACGCCCCCACCCAGCACATCTTCAGGAAGACCCGGCTCTTCGACTGACATGAGTCCTATCCGAGTATGTCAGAAGAAATACTCAGCTAATCAGATTCAGAAGAAGCATTCAAGGGACAGAAAGACTCTGGTAATCTGCAGACTAACTCTTCTCCTAAGTTGGGGCCTCCAGAGCCAGACAATGTTTGCTTGTGAAGTTACGTGAAGTGTACAGCCACCAGTGAGTAAGAGATATGGTAGTGCAAAGTCAAATATGTTCAATTGGTTGGAAGGATTTAGAGGGTAGAAATTCTGGAAACAAAGGTGCCATTTTACAAGACATAAGTCCTGGAGAATTCAACAGCAGTGCTCAATTCCTGAGCCAATAGTAAAAGCTTCTCTTGTAGCCAGTCAGTACCAGCTTCTTACACTGCAATCAGGTTGAGCTACTCTTACTACTCTGCAATGCACACCACCACGAGCCCTACACGTTCCCCACCAACGTGCAGCCCTCACGCTGGCTATCAGCATGTGCGCTTCATGTTGTCCACCAGCAGTAGCCCTTCACAACGTGGCTAGAGCACCAGAAGCCCTTCAGGCTGCCGGCTGTGGTAAGCTACCATCTGTAAAAGCTTACAACGCTGACAAAAAGTAGCTCACCACACTAACAACCAGTGTGATCTCACATTGCTTGGTGGTGCAAGCTCTTCACAAAGCCTGTCAGTGCAAGCTCCTTACGCTGCTCATTATTGCAAGCTTCTCAAATTGCCCGTTAGTGCAAGCTTCTCACACGTGTATTAATGGGAGCCTTTCAGAGTGGGAACAGTTTAGTTAATGGGAAGAAACGGACATTGATCTTGTGACATCAGCGTTACTGATTGTTAAACAGAAGACAAATCCCTAATGTGCGGCCTTTCCGCCGGGTCCTGTGATGAGGTGTACAAACTTTTTATTGGTAGATCACTAGGTTTAATGCTTTTCCTACTGCTAGCACCCGTCTAGTTATTCCTCAAAGTAAATATTTCCTTGCTAGCGGGTGTTAAAAATGGATGTGCCATTTTCCAACAAGTTAACCGAACCACCATTTTTCTTGCATATTTTGAAACTTGACTGATGATGGTTTTCCTCTCTCATATCACGTAAAAGGGGTGTGAAAGTCCTGATTTCATGTGAAATCCCACATTTAGGGCGGGGAGTTTAGGAAAGCCATCAACTTATCCAACCAAAGTGGAGAGAATCTTTCTGGCCTTTCGCCCCAAGCTTTCACATAGGAGGGGAGTGGAAGTAAACAAAGAGTGAAGACAAATGTGGAGTTATAGGTAACTGATGAATCTATGAATGAGGTACCGCATTTTCAGACTTTCACTGGCAAAGATGGGAAACCAAAGAGAACCACCGAAAGTGTTGCACCACACTCAAATTAGACAGAATTACAAGGTCTAACAACTTCTCTTAACTAGTCTTTTGCACCCCGGCGGGGCTCGCGGCAGAATGTATATGGAGCCACAAAAACTAGGAAGGGGCGATACGTCGCAGGGGCCAATTTGAGGACAATGGAAAGTTGAAGAATCTTGTCTTATTCGTGCATGCAGCATGTTCTCAAAGTGCTCCATTCAAACCTCACTTAATCTCCTGATGCGCCACATGCTATTCCAAACACACAGTACACAGCCAATGGTGTAAATAATGACCTCAGCTATGGGAGACTCAGAAAACTTTATCAAAAGAGGGCCAGCAAATCAGTGGAGACTCCCCCGCTAAGGCAGAGGAACATCGCGCCACTCCTCACTGACTGAGCAATTAAAAAAAATAAAAATAAAATGAAAATAACTTAATGCTATTATCATTTTATTTAAATATACTGGCTAAGTTGTTTGGGGGTGGGGCTGGGATGTTTAGAGACGGGGGAGGAGTGGTAGGCACTTCTTAGTGTGCATGACATTTAGGCTTGCCGTCTTGGGCTGGCAAAAATGTCTTGTGGATTTTGCATGTTTTCCACCCAGTCTGTAAAGGAGAACATGTCCAGGGTCCCATTTCCTGTCTGAGCACCGAACCACGGCGCACAGACCAATCACAACGCTGCATTGCAGAGTTTTGATTGGCTCAGTGGAGCATGTGTAATTCCTGCATCCACAGAAGCCAGGAAGAGGACGGCAAGGATGAAGGAAAAGCGGGGGTCGGCTGCATCCAGGTAAGTGTTTATAAATATAATGCCTCCCCCCTCTGCTGAACCCCCCCCCTCCCCACCCGTTCAGCAGCAGCTGTTACAGCAGCAAATTTCTCACCTACAGATGCAGGTAAAAAGGTCCTTGCAGCTTACTAGAATCTTGGCTGTAATCAGTCTTTTTGTAGCCTGGTGAAGCGGCAGTGTAAATGGGAGGTACGCTTTTGGAGCACTTACAGTGCAGAAGAGCCTGGCTCTCTGCTAGTAAACAACACACAATCAATAAGCAGACTCACAATTGTCACAAAGTGATCCGGAAAGTGGAAGGAAAGGACAAGAGTGTACTACTAAATGCTTCTCTGTTTTACTCTCTCTACTTTGGGTTACTTGGTGTAAGCAATCAGTGGTATTAGAGAACTAAATAAAGGTAATATTTGGTTTCATCATTTCTCAAATTAAGCATGAGCAGTTCTCCACCTCCAGCGCCCTCCGCCCCTTGGTTCAATGCCAGAGATGCCGGAGCCGGTCACGCGGTATCTAGGTGATGAACCATTTATGGCCTGAAAGTGGAGTAACAGAATTCTGTCATAGAGCGAGCCACTACAGTCAGGCCGTGATGCTGCAAGCAGGTCCCTCGGGGGATATCACGATGCACCGTGCATCTGAACTCACAAAGACAGTTCAGGGCTCCTCTGAAGATGCGCTCCTCAAAGCTGGACTACTACTGCCATCTGCAATCCATCCGCGAGCATTCAGTCATCAATGCACACCCATCTCACCAGAGACAAGGAGGGCACGGGAGGATGCGCTTGTTTGGGAAGGGCTCGAGGTGATCAATACTGGTGCATTAGCGACCCCTTGAGTGTCAGAGCATCAGAAAGTGCCTCAGCAGGGTATCTCTGGTGGAAGAGAGCGGCGTCTGACACCCGTGATTTTATGCCTCTAATAAATCTGATTAAAGTGTTACACTCCTGGCAGCTCCATTTTGATGCAAAATGGGAAGGGAACAGATTGCTTTCTCCATCTGATTTCCATACGTCTAATATCCTGCCTGGAGGCCCCCGCCCGTCCAAGGTGCCAGGTTCACTTCTCGGAGTCTGGATACTCGGGGGCTGACACTGCGGATATTCAAGGCGCTCCATTTTTATGGTGATTAAAAAAGTTTGGATCCAATGGTAAAAAGAACCGAATTACTGCAATCGCTCTAGAGGGGGTCACATTCTTTCATTCTTTCTATCCTAAGGTTATATTTAAAACAAACTTGTTACTTACTAAAAAAGAAGGGTTCTTGGGGGTAAAGGTTAAACAAAAATGTGGCAGGCCCATGTGGACAGCAAGGGTTCCAGCACACTCCACTAACTGGGTGTGACAACCGTGGACATTTTATATGATGCAGAAGACGATTTGTAAAATATATATATATTTTTTTTTAAAACAATCGTATGACAGGATTCTCAAAAAATGAATGAACTTTATAAACACCATGAAGCCATTGGGACCAAGCAACTTACATTTCTAGCCAGGACTTCCCTGCCTAGCCCCTCTTACACAAGAAAAGGGACCTTGAGGCCTTATCAGGTTATGAATATTGTCCTATTATTCTCTCAGGGTTCGACCACGCAAGTGAAACACAAAGGTGTAGTAGATTGTGCGTATGGTCTTTATGGAGGTGAGATACCTAGGTGCGGGCTCCCTTTGGTCCTTTTTGATGGGGGACCGGGGAAAGCTAAATGTATGTATGTATATATATTTATATATGGCACAAATTTAACTAGGAGCAGTGGAGCACTCTACAGTGAGAAGAAGGGTTGATAACAGTAATTAAGAGCTGGTGCTCAAAATACTACAGATATCCCGTGCCACAGGAGCGGGTCTGATGGACTACCCCACCGGGGGCGGTCTGCCAGTGTGGGCAGCCCGAGAGCACGACTGAGCGGGTGCTTGGGTGAGCGCACCTGAAGTCTGTCTGGGCCACACTGATCATGCAGGATGAGTGAATACAGGTGAAGGAAGCCACCAATAAGGCTGGTGCTGCTGTGGTAGGGGAATGCCAAATGGATACAGGACAGAGTGGCGCAGACTACTGGAGACATTGCACCTACAACTTCAGACGAGGAACAGTGAACAGAGTCACCGCCTCAGGACTCCAGCCTGGTCGGTCGCTTTCATCACTAGGTAGCCCCATAACTAGTCTTAAACTTAAGCTTCTACTGGAAGTATTGTTTTGTGCGTATGCGCATCGTATGAGGGCGCTGCACACCTTAAGTTGGTATCCAGGCGATGAATGGTTTGCAGGAGGATCGAGCCAGGTCAAGCACCTGCAATTTTAAAAGCTGCCGCTATGCAGCATTCCAAATTTAAAGGTGTTGCCTTATTGGCTACACCCTGTTCTTTGGTACTCCAAGTATAAAGAAGCTCTCTTAGCTGCTGAATATTGTGCTTTAGAATTCTACACTTAATGGTTTGCCTTCTTGGCAGACTCCTGCAGGAGACTATAGTACGTTAAGCGGAGATGCCCTGCTAGTGGTGTTCTGTCTCTGAAAAGTTCCGGTTTGTGGAGCAGCTTCACTGGTGGCCTCCTGCTCGCTGGTACTCCCAGATCACAGAAGATAACATAACATACATGTGTATTTGTAAAGAGCACGTTCACCCGTTGGCCTCTTGGTGCTGGATAACAGTTACCCAACTCAATGGCACTCATTTTATCGACCTCAGAAGGATGAAATGCTGAGGGGACCTCCCCCTGGGATTTAACCTGTGACCGCAAGGTCGAACACAGGCCCCGGCAATGGACGCATCAGTCCACTGAGCCCCCTGACCCAGCTTTGCCAGCAGTGAGGCTTTCTTCATGTTCCAAGATCACAGAATCCACCTTGGTAGCATCGCTCTAGTCTTTGGTACTTCTCATGGGCAGCCCTACTGTTGGCCTCAAGATGCTTTTGTTAACAGAAGCAGCCTCACCTGTGGCACTCTGCTCCTTGGTACACCTGGTATACCCCCGGGAGGGTCCTGCTCTTTAGCTTCTCAAAGTTTATAAACGTTGTCTTGCTTGTATTTCAAGTTTACAGAAGTTGGCGCATCCGTGTCATTCTGCCTGTTGGTACACCTGGTATACCCCTGGATACGTCCTGCGCTTTAGTTTGTCACAGTTCACAGACGCGGTCTTGATTTATCTGTGGCATTCTGCTTGTTGGTGCACCTGGTGTACCCCCAGACGTGTTCTGCTCTTTAGTGTGTCAAAGTTTAGAGATGCTCTCTTGCTTGTAGTATTTCAAGTTTAGAGAAGTTGCCTCATCTGTGGCATTCTGCGCGTTGGTACACCTGGTAAACCCTCTGGTAGCTTTCTACCCTTTGGTTAGTCAAAGCTTACAGATGCGGCCTTCCTCCTAGTATCCCAGGCTTACAGAAGCTAACTCGCCGGTAATGTTCTAGTCCTTGGCATTATTTATGGTGTCCTGATCTTTATTTGAGTAGTTTTGCTTCTGAGGGCACCCGGCTATTTCAAATTCTCAACTTCGGAGGCCGCCCCACAGGCAGATTCCTGTCCCCTGGTACTCCCAGATTATGGGCGCTGCTTGCTGGCATCCCTAGCTTATGAAAGCAGGCTCACTGGTGACAGCGTGACCTCTAGTATTCCAGGTTTGGAGATGCTGTCGCAAAGGGTACATTCTGATCTCCAGAATTCAAAGATCAGAACACTCTTTGGAGAGAGTCTCTTATATGGTATTTGTGATCAAAGAAGCTGCTGGCTGATCATATTTTGCTATTCAATATTAAGAGGTTCTGCACACAGCCTTACTACTGACATCTTTCTCGTTATTCCAGGTTTTCAGAAGTTGTCCAATTACTGTAATTCTGCTGTTTAGTGTTCATAGTTTACAAACGTTCCTCGTTCGAAGGATTTAGATTTTTGAGGTAATTTTGGCCTATAGGAGCTTGTTTTTTGGGTAGTTTCAAGATGCATTTTTGTTAGTGATTTTCAGCTATTTTGCATGTCTAGATTGTGTAGATGACTTCACTATTTACTTTAATTAGCACGATTATTTAGTACTCCAGGTTCGCAGAAGTTGTCTTACGGTTGCGGCCCTCTCTTCAGCGGTCATAGTGCACAGAAGCGGGCTTGTTTGTGGGATTATGTTTTTATTGGTTGTTAAAAGCAGCCGTCTTGCTGGTGATGTCCTGCTCTGTAGTATTTCTAGATTCACAGGTGGATTCGCTAGTTGTCCCCAGCTCTCCATTATTCCAGGTTTTCAAGTGTCAATGTTTTTATTCCCCGTGTTCAGGGACACTGCCCATCCTACATGGCAATAGTTCACTCTTTAGAACCTCTTAATGTACGCGTTCTATCTTTTGCTACTGGGTTTGAAGCTTCTCGAGTCCTTTTTGTCGCTGGACTCTGTTGTGTTACCAAAGCTTTTGTTTACTGCAGTTGCCGCATTGTGTTTTTTAAGGGACAAACTACCTCCCTTTGCTTTCGTGATCATAGGGATGTTAGTGGATTTTCCTTGTCAACCAATTGGCTGATTTTACCAACTCTCCCAACAAACAGCCAACACGCTCTCCCTTGGTGCCTGAATTACTTCCTTTTTCCTTCTGTAGTAGATATTTTTCTTTCAGTCAGCATTTCTTTTTCTCTCTTTGCCTTTTGATATGCTCTGAAGCAGACGAGCCTTTGATTCCTTACACCTGGGAGCGCTCACTCCCTTTGGACCTGTCATTACATTGTTGAGAAGCTCAGTTATTCTTCTCTATATAGGTCAGTGTCACGTTCCCCAATTCCCACGGCGGGCCGGGTTGGCATCCAGGTGATCTGCTGACGGATTCCTGGTAATGTGACTGACTGCATTTAGTTTTTACATTATTTCTTAAAAAAAAAAAAAACTACTGTATATGCTTCCTCAACAGAACTTTATCATGGCCATGCTTATGAAAGCCTGCAAACTTTAAAAACATTATTTGCAAAATGCGGGGGAGGGTATGCGACTGCATGAAAGGTGGGAATATGCCCAACAAGCAGCACCATGTTTGACTTTATGATATTTTATCCTATTCCGGTAATTGGCTACATTTGTAAAATGGGAAAGTGAAAAAGTATAACCAATAAAAACAGATTTAAACCCAAAAAATCGGCCTAGCTAGCTTTTTCATTATAAGCCAGACCTACTGGCATTGCCAAGAGCACCACGCCACGCGCACTGAATTTGTATTTCTCCATCAGTAGCCGCGGGAGCAGGGACGCTGCTGGTCTGGGTGCAGCTGCGAGGGATTTCAAAGAATTCTTCTCATAAAGTGAACCGCCGTGTTTCACATTGAAAAAACAGACAAAAAAAAGGATTGCATTTTGCACACAACGCATACATGATATAAATAATAGAATGCGCCACAAACGGTGGTGATGGAGTGTCATTTTCAGATGTAAAATAGCCCCGTCATGTACGACAATAAAGCACTGACACAGAGCGATGCAACTACCAACATGATGAGAGAGACGCATACGCACCCCTCTGGGCTCACCCACGAACACACGATACAGAAAAGAAATGGTCTTGAAGCTAGTAAGGAGCCCGGGCTTCAGTTTTCTGAATGCACCTAATTTAATCGGCCAATCCTTCATTCCATAAGCACCGATTCATGGTTCCTTGTAAAGGCAATGCACAGTTTATTCTCACATACATTTTTGGACAGTAGCTTCACTCTGCTGGTGTCAAGCCACTTCGCATTTGCAGTTGGGAGCCGCACATTAAAAGAACTACCTTTCCGCCTTTTCAGAGTCTGTGAAATGTGGTCCTCGTTAGGGGCGAGCTCGAGACACATGAAAGGCGATCCTCCCGCTTCGGCTCGCGCCACTGATAAGCCCGGCTGGAATGCGCACTTCAAAGAGGGGTTTGTTGCTGTGGGGCGCTGTGGGGGCCGGCCGACTCTGTAATGTACTCGAGGATGAATTAATGAACGCGCAGATAAATACAGGCTGACCGGGCTTGAAAGAGGGGGGCGTGGCGCGCCAGGCTGACGCGGGGCGTGGAGAGGCCGTCTGTGCACTCACCGCACACTGCAACCAGCGCTTGCCCTCGCCGTCCAGTATTAGGGCACGCAGCTGAATGTCATCAAGACCAAAATGAGCTGAGGCTGCTAAATAGCGCCACGAGCCGCACGTACATTTCTTGGCGTGATGTAGCAGCATGCGCGTCTTTTGGCGCCATGTACAATAATAACAAATGACATTACATGGAAGAGAATCCACTGTGTGCAAATGCAATTCAAAAGTTGTCCTTTTTGGAATGACTGTCAAATAAACGTACCACACGCCCACGTGCGGGACATGCACGCATGGGCAGGCTGGTGTGGACGGATCCGGGAATATTTTAATGCTGCAAGGCAAATGACTCGTGAGAGGATCCCAGATACGGGAACGGGCAATGTAGGGTTGTAAGTCCTCGGTACAGTGTTCCCTAATTTAACCACACTGGCATATGGCATGAAAACCCCTGCTACTCTTTGCCAGGGCGAGTCAAGTCTACGTGCCAGGCCATGACACTACTAACTGTTGGTGGCAGCTCGATCAATTTGTGCGATGCAGGCCTTTTAACTTGAACCCCAATGTGGGGGTTGCCCTCCGACTCGCCCAAGTAATTTGGTTTTGTAGACCATAACGGAACTCTGTCAGGCATCCCTCACTACGTTGCTGAGTGTGCATGCGAATGCGTTGTCCATGTGAGGTGGGATACCTGGGTCTGGGTGCCCCTGTAGTGTATGGAACCCCTGGGGCTGTAGGGCACAGTCTACCAGTGGGATCCAAGGAGAATCTGTTGTGCGCTCCATCCAACACCAGGAATGAACTGCAGTAGGTGGAGCTGCCCCTACAAGAGGCCTGGTGGCTTCGCCAACCGGGAAGAATGAGCTATTCCCAGTCCCACCAGTGCTTTGCATCAAGAATGAAGCGGCTACTTGGGAAATACCAGTGGGAAGTTGGCAGTTTCACCCCTTAAATGGTTGCCATGGAGATGGGGCTATTTGAAGAGAAATGCATACTCCAAGAATTTGTTTCCTCAAACGTTTGCAGCTAACTTGGAATTCAACTGGACACTTGCAAATGCCAACTATCCCAGGGACTGGAAATAGGCGCGCCCTTGCAGCCTCACCAATGTCCACATTTTGACTCACGGAAGCTCTGCATACCTGTGTAGAGAAAGGGCTGGATCAGAGAGAGAATCCGTGCCTGTCTATATTTAAAGAGTTACGAACAACTCCCTTGAACTGCACAGAAGCTCGGAGTTGCTCAGCCTTGATGAATGAGGTAGAATGCCTTTTATCCATACATCCTGCCCTTGAGGTGCTTAGCGCAAATCACCTTCCCTATCCAAAGTTGAACACTTGAGTACAGCAGGTGTGAGACCAGCAAGTGAACATCAGAGCGAGAGAGAGAGGGAGACATCCTATGAGGTCGCCCGTCATCGAGAGTCCCTCATTCAACATCTTAAAGCTCCTGTGTGACCCTTCAAAAGGCACGCAGTGCAGAGGTCTAACACCGTGTGAGCGCCGACTCAAGGCTGTGAGCCCCAAGTACCATGGAGATATTGACAAGTGGCCTCCATATGCCTGTATTAAATATTTCACAATTAAAAAACATTCATTAATGTGGCTGCTTTGCTAGTGATGTTTGTTTTAAATAAGAAGCCTTCCAGTTGTGCCATGCAGTTTATTAATTGTTGAGGAGATAAGAATAAATAACCACCCTACCAAGCATTCAAATGGCAGGCAGCGACAATATTAAACTCTTTATAACTTTAAAATGAAGACTGAAAAGAAATCACCAACTAACTGGGTACATAAACTTCAGGCAAAATACACCATCCCCCAGATCACGCGAGGGAAATCATAGCGTCCCTTGGACAGGCCATGGCCCATAAATGAATTAACTATGTGAATTTCACTATCTTAGGCGACTTCAACATACATTTGTACAAGACAAATGATGCAATGTCCATCGGCTTTCTGGAATCTCTAGCCTCCCTCAACCTTACACGAGCTGATACGGGCTCCACGCATAGAGCAGGCAATGCTACTGATGGCATCCTGTCCAATACAGCGGAACTTTGGGAGAACCCCAAACCGATGACCTGGTCGGATAATTTCTTACTCCTGTTTTCCTTGCCCATGACAGGTTTTAAGGAAAGTAGGTCATTCACACAGCTGCTAGGGAAAATATCCTAGAACAAGCCATCTCTATATGCCCATAAGAGGGTCCTTGATGAGTCATGACCAGTGGTTTTGGGCAAGGTCACTGAGGACGATAATACTATCAGTACTCGGCTCTTGAAAGCAGCCGACATAGTTGCACCAATGAGGGCCTCTTGGAACGTGATGACATTCCGTTCAGCCCGCTGGTTTTCCCAAAACCTATCTCTGGAGAGAGCTTCCTGTAAATGGCTGGCGAGAGCTTGGCGGTGAAACTATCAGGAGGCAGACAAAATACACTACAAATTGGCCCTCAATGTTTATCACAACAACATAAAACGCGCCGGCTGTTCCTTTTATGCCCAATGTATTAAAGAGGCCAATAACAGTTGGAAGGAGATCATTAAAATAATACTCCAGCTTAACAGACCCTAAAACAATGGCCCACCGCCGGAGACCAATCAGGTCCTCTGTTCAGAACTCAGCGTCTTCTCTGAAGAGAAGATTGCCACAATCCAGGCTAACCTGGGGGGTCCCAGTCATCTCGCTCTGGTCCCGAGATCAGGAGATCTGTCAGGCCAGTCATCATCGAGAGCTCCTCATTCAACATCATAAAGCTCATGTGTGACCCTTAAAAGGCACCCTGTGCAGAGGTCCAACACCGTTGTGAGCGCCGACTCAAGGATGTGAGCCCCAACTACCATGGAGATATTGACAAGTGGCCGCGATATACCTGTATTAGAACATTGGAATGTTGAGAACTCCATTGAAAACAATGGAGTAGCTCCGGGTTTATAATGGCTGGTATAAGCCCGAAGCTCCAACATTCTAATGTTTCTTTGTTCACAGCTCTGGCTGTGAACAAAGGCTTCAGGGAGCCTGTGGGGATTTCAATCCCCTCACACTTCCTGAAGCCTTTGTTTTATTTGCTAGAACATTCTGCCCTCTAGTGGCAGAATGTTCTAATAGCCTTATAGCCTTCGTAGCTGGGCTATACAGCATATTAAAGTCCCGCTCCCTTATGAAAGGCGCTCGCCTTCGGCTCGGGCCTTTAACGCTGGAGCGGGCCTTTAATAGCCGGTATAGCCCGCAATGGCAGGCTATAATGCTATAGTAAATATTTCACAATTAAAAAACATTCATTAATGTGGCTGTTTTGCTAGTGTTCTTTTTTGCAGTTTATTAATTGTTGAGGAGATCAGAATAAATAACCACCTTAATAAGCACTCAAATGGCAAGCAGCGATAATATTAAACACTTTATGACTTTAAAATGAAGACGGAAAATAAATCACCATCTTACTGGGTACAAAAACTTCAGGCAAAATAGACCATTCCCCAGATCATGCAAGGGATACCATAGCATCCCTTGAACAGGTCATGGCCCATAAATGAATTAACTATGCAAATTTCACTATCTGCTGAAACAAAATTGATGCTCTTCCTACTGCCCACGACAGAGGAGTTGAGGACACAATTTGCACACTGCAGATAAGGATCCCCAGAGCACACTTGTCCTCCTCATATCCTTAAGACTATTGCTGACACTATTACCCCAATTTATCAGGCGCTGTTCTCCACCTTACTTCATTTGGGTGTCATGCCAGACTCCTGAAAGAGGGCTAATGTTGTACCCCTTCTTGAAAAGGCTAACGCTGACCCAGAAGGGCTAGCAAACTTCAGGCCTGTCTCATTACTGCTAGCGGCCGCCAAAACTCTGGAAAAAGTGGCAAAACACCAGCTCCTGTCTCAATCTGGCTTCCGAGCTCGAAACAGTATGGACACCACGCTTTTAGAGGTCTCTGAATTCTTTAAGATCAGCCTTGATTCCGTTCTTAATGTGGCTCTGGTGCTGTTGGACCGGTCAGCAGCGTTTCACATGGTGCGTCACAGCATTTTTCTAAAAAGGCTGGAACATCTAGGGGTGACCGGGCCTGGCTTAGGCTGGATGGGCTCCTTTTTGGACAATTGAGAGCAGGTAGTCTGGATAAACTCCTGTTCCTCCAGAGTCAAAACATTGAAATGGGATGCTCCCCAGGGCTCCTCACTGAGCCCTACTATTTTTAATATATATATATGAAACCATTGGCTCTTCTGGTCGAATTTTTCGGCATCAGAATCGTATACAATGCAGATGATATGCAGCTACTGCTCTCATACAAAATAATATAATCCACATTTGTAAAGCGCGAACAATCACCCGTAAGGGGCTCTAGGCACTGGGGGCCGTCGGGAAGATTAAGCAAGCTATTGCCCAGAGTCACATGGTGCTGGGGTAATCTGCCGCCGGGGATCGAACCGTGATCCCCAGATTCCGGAGTCAGTCACCCTGGCCGTGGTGCCACACCTCTTCCAAAGGGGATTCAGTGAGCGCTAAAGAATCATTTTGCATCTGCATGAAGGCACTGCTGGATTGGCTCCGGTCAAACAAATTACAATGCAACCCAGACAAAACTGAGATCTTATAGCTTGGGTTGAACCCTCTCCCAGGATGGATTAGAGCCTGGCCCAGTAATGTTTCCCCTTCACCACCCCACATGGTGGCTAGAAACTTGGGTGTGATGTTTGATTCCTAAATTTCCTTTTGTGCCCATGTTTTGGCGGTGGTAAAAGCAATACCTCAAGGCAGAACTGGGAGCTGGAGCAGGAAGGAAAAAATCACCATTTCCGTCGATAAAAAGCCCTGGAAACACCTCACAGCAGCAGAGGCCGGATCGTTTGTATTATACAGTGACCTTGAACCATGATACATGAAGCGTTTGCATTTTGCTGTGTCCTGAATATTAAGCCTTGAGAAAGCCCTGGCCAGAAACCGTGCCACAAGGGCGAAACACGTGTTGGCTGCTCACCTCCGCTTTAAAATTGGCTTGTTCACTTTACCCTGATGAATGTATTTTGCTTAAATAATTGGACCAACTGAAATACAAGCCTTTCACTTGAACAAATAAATAATACCTTGGATTTACCAACTTATTTGATGTTTCTTGTCAAAGAAGGAGTGAAACTGACTCACTACTGTATGCGTGTGGTAAAATCATGCTTCTGGATGCTCTGCATGCTAGGAAATTCCCCTACCTTCTCCCTCATGATTCTCAGGCCACTGTGGTCAGGGCACTGATATTATCTAGGCTGGACTATGTCAATGTTCTGTACCTGGGTCTCCCTGACTATCTAGTCAAGTGTTTACAAGTAGCACAGAACATGGCATAATGTACAAGTTACCTTAACACTTCGCAGTATCTTATTTTTGTGAAAAGCTCCACTGGCTTGCAGTGGGTATGCGCATAATGTTTAAAACCCTGCCACTGGTTCTCCAAGCCCTCCACAACAGTGGCCCCTCATACTTAAATGTGAGGATCAAGGAGTACAGACCAGGAAGGGCGCTGCGCTCAAGTAGCGCGGGCTTGTAACAATTTAAAAAACTATGGAGAGGCGGAGTCCTCTTTTACGATCAGTTGTTGTAAGCTTTTACATCCACTAGTGAACTGCAGTTGTCCAAAGAGTCAACCCCAAGCTGCACCAAAGAAGGT
This sequence comes from Triturus cristatus, assembly GCF_964204655.1. Classification (NCBI taxonomy): domain Eukaryota; kingdom Metazoa; phylum Chordata; class Amphibia; order Caudata; family Salamandridae; genus Triturus; species Triturus cristatus. The sequence continues at coordinate 203,811,821 of NC_140583.1, read as the reverse complement.
GTATCCGCTACACACCCACGATCGTCACTAAAAACAGTACAACTGTCACTCTTCGGCTACACTCTGCACCTGCAATCCTCCGGCACCACTCGTTCAGCATGAGCGTGAGCCCTCACACTGGCGCAGGTCGACTGATTCAGTCTGTACAGCGTTCCACTACTACATGACAGCGTGCCGCCATCTTCTGCTCCCTTGCCTCTAGAGACCTGGTGGGACCCAAACACTACAGAGGCTTGTATGCCCCCGAGAGCCACAAACTCTTGCAAGAGACTGCCATTAGTAAAATATGCATGAAGCTGTGCAACTAGAGACTGACTGTATGGATACATTATAGGTGAAATCTGTGTAAATGTCATCCCAATTTCCCATGAGCCTCCCCCTCCTCTGCTCAGCATTCAAGGTGGCAGAAATGTATTTACAGTGGGAACTCCATGTTATTGATACCATAGGACTTCTCTAGTTACGGCGCATGTTTGTTTATTATAATAAAAGCTTTATACCTTTATATAAAACGAACAACGCTGCTTGGAGCATCTAGCTATTGAGAGAGATGCCTGTATTGCTTGTGGTAGACGTTCTACCCCTGCACCAACCTTGGAAAGTAAGCCATGATAGCTGGATTTGACTATCCCCTAAAAAACAAAAACTAAAAAGAAGGACCCTGGAATTTAGTGACCCTTCAGCACTCTTTGGTTTGTGCATTTCTTGAAAGAGCAGCAACACTTGCTACTAGGATTGCCTAACTGCTTCATTGTGTAGACCCAGAGAGACATGAAATGAACAGGAAAGATCCACGTGGGGCTTTTGTGAGCATGTACGTGTGTGAGTTTTACACAGTACTTAAGCCCTCACGGATCCACAGAGAAGAAACAAGAGTTGCCAATTGTGGCAGTGGGTTCACCATGTCACCGATGAGTTGCGATTTTTAAATTACACTAACAATGGGTGAAAGCCGGTTTATTTATTTTGTGCATTTATTTGACTGTCTGGACCCTGTAATACTGCATGGTGTTGAGGGCAAATAAAATACCCTTGAGACCACTGGACACAGAGGACATTAACCTCATAAAAAATAGGTTGAGGAAACAAAGATAGCACGAAAAGTCTGTACCTTAAATGCACCACGCACAGACTTGTGGCAAGGTAGAGAGAGCACCAACCACTACCCTCTGTTTCACTGCTACATGACAAGATTTGGCAACACAATAAAAAAAATGAGAACTAGTCTCCTCCCTATTTAGGCCAATGTTCCTCTAGCAACAGATGGTCAAAAATATAAATTCCAACCACCAAATGGGAAGCAGTGTTCCAGACCACTTGCTGTTTTGAAGAAGCAGATAGAGAAGGAAAACCAAATATAATGGTCAAAGAGCGAGAGACACAAAGTGACTGTATCAAACTCAACGAACACTCTGAACTGACGTTAGCACAGCTGTAATCTAGTTAAAGGGCGAAATACAGGCTCCAAATCAAATGAATCAGCAGACTTCTAATTCTTATGGCTAGAAAGCAGATGAAACATAGGATGCCTATGCACACGTTGTTTACATAATACTGTTTAAATACAGAGAGTAATTGAAAGAACAGCAATTTAAACACAACTACAAAAGTCCAGTAAGTTTTCTCTTTCTTGGTTTAATATGATTCGGTTGCCCAGCCAACACGTGTTTCGTCCGGGTGTAAACCCACTACTTCTTCAGGGCATCAGGCGAAATGTGAGCAAGAGAAAGATCTTTCCGCCGGTTATACTTCCGTCCCGGCTCTGTGTGTAGTTGGATTCTGTTTGGTCGACTAAACAGAATCCAACTACACACAGAGACGTACTCGTCTCTCAGGTCCTGATTCGTTTGGGGTACTCACCCTTTCCCATTTCGAGTGTTTACGCTTTTAAAATTTCCGCACAGCCGGGACGGAAGTATAACCGGCGGAGAGATCTTTCTCTTGCTCACATTTCGCCTGATGCCCTGTTTGATTTATTAGACTAGACTTTCTTTCTATATATAATACAAATCTAGCCACATATAGTATACACATGACCCCAGACTTGCCTCTTAGTTCATTAACAGCATCTTCATCCGGGTGGGGGCAGGAATGTTTCTCACATCATGTTTACAAACTATCACTTTTAATAAATACATAACTAAAGCATAAAGTTGTTGCTCACTATAATTAGTAATCAGCAGATTTTACATTAAAATGGCCACACACATTTGCACTGACATGCAGCTTTTCTAATAAAACTATACAGTCTTCAAAGAATAATGTTTGGAAATAAGAGTTTCTGCAAATATTTGTCATTTGCACATCACCAAGTGTTCTGGTTTGTTTTGCTCCTATTTAACTCTGATTGCATCAGACTTCTTAACAAAAAATTTGCTTTTGTAATTTCTGATATATTTTTAAATGTTTGTAATATTAATTTACAAGCTTTTAGATGTGTGATAGAGGTTTTTGTCAAGTGAGCTGTCTGAAGATGTCAGTTATTTTTCTCTAACTCTAGTAAGAGAGAGAAAAATAAACCTAATTTTCCAAGCAGCAATTAGGTAAAAGAGAACCGTCATTTGACCTCTTTCCTTGGACAGACAGCAAATGTGTCAAGATAAAAACAAGATTTAATGGCATCTTAATTGCTCTTTCACTTTCTGCATGTACAGAACACCTGTTACTTTCCAAACTGAGTGTACTTGCCAGATGGGACTAATAGGTGCTAAAAATAGCTCAACCTTATGAAATGTTACTTGCAATTGGGAGTGGGCAATAGGTTTATCAAGAACTGCCAAGTCATTATACCTTTCTGATAAATCTCTAAGCCCTAATGTTAAAATTATTTTCAGACCTTTGCAAGTCAACAGCAGATGGGGAAATGGTCAGCTGGTTCTTTCTTTCCCAAAGATTACTAAAGTAAAATTACTGCTTGTGTTTTTTGTGCCTAACAACTGTACTACAGTTGGAGAATTGGTGACCTCCTCCAACAAAGTGGGCCCCAAGAACAGGAAAAAGATGTTTCAGCCTAGGCACAGATCTAGAGGAGAGCCCAGCTTTATAAAGGATAAAGAATGTTCCAGAGGATTCATTAAAGGAATTGATCTGAATTGTTCCGTTCTTCATAAAAAGGACAAGGTACTAGCATCTATTCTAAAAGGTGCGGTCACTGGATCAACTCTGTGAGGGATTTTCAAAGTAACACAAAAAGATGATGGACAGAATGCTGAACACTGACCCCCACACAAAGATCTGAGTTAAATGCTTCTTTTTTTTTGCTCACTCAGCCACTCCAGTTTGGAGCTAACCATATGCAAATCAGACTTGACTCTGCACCCCATGGCATGATTTGGCAAAGTCACAGGTGTAAGCAGCGGTGAAAACTGAAGTAATTAAAAGTAACACTGACCAGAAACAACTTTCATTACAAAATATTATGCTCTAATATTTGATTGATACTAGTTGGTTTTGAATCATACGTGTCACCTTAAATTTGAAAACAACTACAGTACTCACTTCAATAGGCTGACCTTTATTCTGCTGTGTGAATCTACAGTATGAGCGCAAACCCAGATATATGCGAGAACCGGCATCCTGTAACAGCTAAATACGTGTTTTTTAGTAAGTCAAACTGCTTCACAATGGAGGCAGCTTGTGACAAGCCAAAGCACAGTCAAGCTCGCTTTTGGAAAACCTTTGTTGCTTCCGCTTTGTGAACAAATTCCAGTCTAAAATTTGAGCTGGAGATCGATGGGTGAATCCAAGGTGTGAGCTTGATCAGGCACGAACCGGGGGGCAGAATAACCACGGAAACAGAAAAAAGGCAAATAAACCAACTAAGAAGAGTCTCATTTGCTCCAACAGAACAGCACCTGCAGGGAAATAAAATAAAGAAAAAAACCTATATACATTTTTACAGCTTTACTTTGGCCTATTTGAATTTGAAGCTCACCCCTCCCCTCAGTTAGAACAGCCTCTTTTCCATAGGAAAACACTTTTTTTTTTTTTTTTTTAACTTTACCAAAACATTTCCTCATTGGCAAATTTAAATCCCACGATTGTGTTTCAGAAAATTGAATGCAGCTCTCAATGTGGGTTCATTCGCCATCTAAATAAAAAAAAATGGAAGTACAGATGGGGTTTATTTTGAAGTGGGCCATCACATGAGAGGCTGCGTGAAGATTAATTTGTGGCTTAGATAGCTTTTTTTATTAACCTAAGACAAGCAGAAGGAATGTTGTCAAACACAATGCAGCGTGCATGACCAAAAACCATCAGAACGCAGCAACAGTAAGTGTGCAAAGGCCACCAATAAATACGCTAAATGATAACATTGTGGAGAATATGTGTCTTGTTAGAAAGAAGGCCTTGTATAAGAAAGGCTGCAAGACTAATATTACAAAAGCATGCTCAAGGTGCCTTCAAAATCCCACATTACTACTTCATGTCTTGGTGACGGTGAAACAATAATGGGCAGAGCCAGCAGGCATGGCCTTGGGAAGACGAGTGATGGGTCATTTTTTTATTCAAACATAAGTCACACAAAAAAAATTAAAAAATGCAGGCACTCAAAAAAGGTCGCTGTATGCTTGTATTTAAAATATTTAATTTACAATTCATTCACTAATGTAGCTGTTTTACTAGTGATTTTTATAATAACAAGCCTTTTAGTTGTGCCATGCAGTTTAATAATTGTGAAGGAAACAGGAATAAAAGGCAGACAGCTACAATGTTAAACACTTCATAACTTTAAAAAGGAGGCGGAAAATAAATCACAATCTAACTGGGAACACTAAGTGCAGGCAAAATAAACAGTTGATAATTATAGTTAACATGTTAACATAAAAAAAAATTAAAAAGCTATAAAGCAGATATTAAAACAGCTTCTCAAGAGAAAGGAACTATTTTCAGGTGGATGTAAACAATGAGCACAAGCCTTTGGCAGCTTCTCTCAGAGAAGAGTGCAAGTCGTTCCTGTGATGGGCAGAATGAAAACGTAAAAGGCTTTTAATAGACCAGTGGATGCACCTCTATGACCAAAATCCCTACAATGTATGTTTAAGCAAACAAAACCATGCATAATATACAACCTGATGAGACAACTCAGACGGTTTCAAAAAGCGCGTTTCATTACCTCAGTACCTAACACCATCTAATTTGGTTGTCAATAAAGATACGTGGGTGGGTCTGTGTAGCACAGAACGTAAACATGTTAATGGTCAAATTATGTACTTTTGATTTTTTAAGCACTTTCAATATTTACATTCCACAAAGCCAGATTGTATTAAACAATTTGAGCAGACAGCACAATCTAAGGTGGATGGTATGGTGGTTGGCGGGTAGACACTTGGAAATCACTCATGGACATCGACACCTTCACCAAATGAATCACCTGGTCTTCCCATCCAGGAGGATCTCTCGAAAGGAGCTGAGCAGGGACCTCTCGGAGAAGCAGCATCCCAGATACAAGTATGGGCTGGCCACTGAAGAACCAGAGGACTGCATGAGCAAGTCCAACTCTGTAATGTAAATTGATACTTGTATAGCGCACTACTCACCCGCAAGGGTCTCAAGGCGCTTGTACGAATACCGCTGTGGAACCCATCCTGGCTTACCCTGTGAGACGTCCACTCCTGGGCACTCCAAGGTGGAGGCCAGGCATCCTTAGCGTTGTGGGGGCCGTTGTGGAGATTAAGCAAGCTATTGCCCAGAGTTGCAGAGTGGGACTCCATTATTGGAATGGCACCGAGGCGAGAATTATCAGGTCCGTGGAATTTTTGAGCCCAAGACCCGCCGAGGCGGGGAATTGAACCCTGGTCTCGGGCTAGACCTCTGCATCAGGGTCTGCCGCTCTAATCATTGAGCCACACTTCTCCACTCTGGCCCTAGAATGATTGTCAAGAGCATACCATTCACAGGAAATATGGGGAAATGGGCTAGGTTATGTTAGCAGCTGATACCCTGATGCTGCAGGTACACTGCTCTCCGTAGGTTTACAAATTTAATTACAGGACATACCATTCCACATATTTAAAGGCAAGGTCAGTTCGCTGGCACTGGAACCAGCTGGTCCAAAGAGAACACTTAATACATCTGTAAAGTACTGCGGATTAAGAGATCAAAGGAGTATCAAATTGTCACTGCTAATGTGAGTGCCACAGAGAGTGAGCCGCTTCACAGCAGGGGGTCAAAAGGGGCAAGGAGTGACCCAGGCCTATTTCCTAGATCAGGCAATTAGAGGAGGAAGGCGTGATTCTCCTTTCAGAGTGGACGACCCCAGCAGTTCCGCTCTAACATTCCACTAGACTGCAGATAGGGGTCAAACAGCGGCAGAGACCGCTACTGCTTCCAGTCATTCAGTAGAAGCGCTCAAAAGATTCTCAGGATTACTGCACAAGCCTGCCCTCCTGGCACAGTGCCAATGGCACACACAACCCAGTGAAACAGGCCCTCCGCTCACCCCTCTCCCACGGAGGTTACCGCAGCCCACAACAGAACAATATTCATCCAATGGCCATTAATAGTGGAAGCATCATTATAGCCGCTGGTCGCATGCTGGGGTCGGCTATCAACAGGGCTCTTTTTGTTTCCGAACTCTCCAATAGTTCAAATGCCTTCAGGTCATAGAAGACACATTCTTCTGGATTTAGAATTTCTGTGAAGGCTTTAGTGTACACATTTTATAATTTTGTTCCACACAGAAAAAAAGGGCCCCATTTCACTCTGTCCTCAATACAGTTAATGTGCACATCGCTGCTTGAACAATAATGACTCAACAGCGGTGCAGCCAAATTATGGACTTGTAGATCTGTGTACCAACCAGCTTTGGAACATGACACGTGTAGTGAGCATCTCTGCATCACCTTCTCCTAATTTCAGATACCTTAAGCAAGATTAAAATAAGCATTGGAGAAGGAAATACATCTCACCATACAATGCTGTAACCCAACCTTTTGGCATTGACAAAAAAAAATTCTATTGATGCAGGCCTCCATTGAAAAAGAGAAAACAAAAGTGTTTGCTGATGCAAAACAGCATCTACCAAAAAAAAAACAACCAAACATAAAAGCAGCAACATCATAGGCACATATATTTCAGCATGAGTCACCACATATAAGCACATATGTAGCATGGCGCGGAAAAGCGCATATATAGATAAAGGTGCAGGCAAAGAGCAAATTGCAGCTGCTAAGCCCTCCAAGAAAGGAGAATGTGGGTGAGGGCAAGCCAGCACCACGGGGGGAGCAACGTGGAGTGAGGGTTGGGGAAGTAATAGATGAGGTTGGAAAGGGAGGGGATAAAATATTTATTTTTTAAATACCATACAGAGAAGCAAAAGATGAGATGGATTGGGAAGCAACACGGAGATCGTTGGTGGGGAAGGTGGTGGGGGTTAGCGATGTCATGGGAAAGCAGAATACAGAGAAGAGACCTGTACCACCAGGGAGTGCTGAAACCAAAAGAAAAAAAAGTAGTTCCCTGATGTAGAGCCATGGAAGCATACAAGTCAATCAATCAAAAGAATGGTAAAGACGCTCTGCACCAGCAAAGGGTAAATACAAACCAAGGAAGGAAAGCCATCAAATAAGATACAAGCAAACAATATTAAAGACAATCAGTGCTAAGCAACAGACTGACCCAGAGCCCGCTCGAAGTACTGCTATTAACAGCTAAAAGAACAGCAAGTCCAAAACAAGGTGATGGGAACTCGCCTAGGGAGCATGGTGGTTCCAAAATGGCCCGGAGTGACCGGGAACGAACGCCATCATTTATGCACAACAAAAACAATTATACTGTCGAGAGACCACAGGGGGTCACTTCTGGGCAGTTGTACACAAGAGTCTCAGTTCTCTGTCCTAACACCACTGTGGTCTTGTCTGAGAAAGACTGGTGAAACCCCTTGTCAGTGTGATGAGCACGCTGGGCTAAACGAAGTATGGCTTGAGCTCAGCCACAAAGAAGGCAGCCCCGGTACCTTCTCTCGCCCCAGCAAGTTTGTGCCAGTGGACGAGGGTAGCATGACAAGTAGGGCACTATGCAAGGGACGGATGACACATACCTGGGCGTTCGGCCCACCAGACTCCGGTGCTCAAAGTAACATAGAACACTCCCACCTCTCTACAAAACCAGCAGGCGGGCATACGCAGGGCTGCAGAAACCTGCAGCGCAGGCTATACCCAAAGCATCAAAGGAGCACTGAGAATAGTGGAGGAGCATGGAAAACGGGTGGTGGGTACGAGGGGCGAGTGGGTGTTTAGTCTGTGCCTGCGCATGCGCGTATAGTGTAGCGTAAATAGGTTTGCTGCACCTTGTAGGTGGTCAAAGAAGGGTCAAGAAAACAACCGAAAATAGGGAGTGATTCGATAGAGAATCTTGGCAATCTGACTCCTTGCCTCAACTCTGGCACCACCCTGAACCAAAAATCAGAATTTCACATTTTTAACAGTAAGCCCTGGAATTACGGACTGTCCTTGAGTTCAGTCTTCAGCGTTTCAAATTAAACATCTGGTTTGTCAGTCCCACATATCCTACTACAGTCAACAGTGCATCCCCGACGCTTTTGATCTCCCCAACTGGTCCAAAGCTGAAGTGCCTTTATTTCAATTTTTGGGGAGTCCATGAGAGTTTAACAAGACGATGGGTCGCCCAGCTTTACATTATTGCAGCGACAACCAACGGGGTAAAACTGCCCCACCACGTTCTCCTTTTACCCTGTAACTTCCCACAGATTAAAACCATGCCACAGTTTCAACTGACTGCGGATCATGGGCGAGGGGCACGGGTTGTGTTTCACTGGTGTGACTGGTTGAGGGAACTTCTCCGGGTGGGAGAGTGCAGGTTCTGTTGTGAGTCACTTGCGATTACTAATCTTTTCTGTCTGTCTGCTACCCCTTTCGATGCCCTCTCCAGGGGTCCTGAGATGTCGGACAGCTGTGCATTACAATGAAGACATATACTAGATTGTTGAGTTATTGCAGTGGTCTGAGCTAAACTCCAGTTTCACGTTATGTACAGTCCATATATGGGACGCTGCAACAGCACACTCCTGATTTGATCAAAGTCAATAAACCAATTTAAAACTAATAATATTGTTGTGTGGCACCCAATATACACCTTTTATCCTTACTAAGCGCTGCACATAAGAGATGTTACTAATACCGACCGCACCAGGGCTTAAGCAGCTCCACTCAGAGGAGAACACCCCCGACAGACCCATCAAGACATGTGTATGTCTCTGTAACCTGACAGGTGACGATCTCAAAATGCTACCACCCGCACTTGAAAACTGGGCAACTCTCAACTCACTTTCCCAGAGTCATTAATTGTGCAGCCACCCATCCCACACACAGCAGCACAACAACCTGCCGGTGAGATGCCGCCGGGGCCACCACTCCCTCCGGAGTACGGAGGATTTCAGAGAACCTTGATCCGGGCACCTTCTGCACAACAAAACACCCAGCCAGGCTTGTAGGCTACCTACTTCTGATGACCCAGCGTGAGATGGCCGATTCGAAAAGGAGTGACTCAAACATCTAGCGCTATGAAGTACCTATGGCAAAAGCCAGCGCTTTACAAACAAATGACTAAATAAACCTCCATTGTGCCTCTCTGGAAACACCACTCCCTGTTTCCTGAAGGATGGATCAGACGACCTCATTCTTGACAAGTCTGAAATGAACTTGCCCAAGCGCTCATCTTCGCCCTGGGATGACCAGCGTACCACACCCACCCGCCCAAAACACAATTACCAAGCCACACGTTGGAAAAGAGATAAGTGATACCCCAGCCTGTTCTCTTTGATATTTCCAGTAAAATGAAGATTACACATTTTCTGTTTTACTCATTTTTACAAATGATTCAAATGTGAAATCATTTCCCATGAGTATTTCTTTATAAAAATAAAACAACCAGAAACCATGTATTAGGAAATCAAATATTCTATAAAAGCGGGAGCCTTAAATGTAAGTAGATCACAGGAGTAAAGTGGAATTATCGAAGTAAACACACGTGGATACAGCCGATGAGCCCGACTGAAAATCCCTCCACGATTTCCGTATTAGCAGACTATCTGGGAGGAAATGTTCTAATTAAATACCCTCGGCGAGGGTGGCACGCGGGTTCTGTTCTTGGCCTCCTCCAACGCCCCCCCCACCCCCTCCCCCCACCCCCTTAATTCTACGTCGAATTTACTTGCACTCCTGTCACCCTCCTGGGTAGTCCCGGGTGGCTGCCGCCGGTGGCGCGCAGAGCAGGAAACGACTCTTCAGAGATCGTCTCCAAAAACATACACGTTCGGCAACTTTATGAACAATAATGGGTGGTTAAGGCGAGGAGAGGGTTCGCTATAATGAGAAGTAATGTAGATTTGCAGCAGTAGAAAACAAGCATTTGCAATGCAATAGGTCTCGCATTTACTTGAGTTTGAGCTATTGGCATTGTAAATGACAATGCCTTTTATTTATGTTTTGGTTTTTAAAACATAAATAAAAGGCATTGTCATTTACAATCCCAATAGCTTAAACTTGCGTAAATACGAGACTTATTGCATTGCAAATGCTTGTTAAACTGAGCAATGGTTTTGTCTTTGCTTAAGGGACAAGGGAAGATAAAAACAGTGTGTGCGCCAGAGAAAGAAATAGAGAGAGAAGTAACGTTGTGGAGACGAAAATGAAAGAGAGGGCCAAGGAGGAGTGGCAAGGGAGAAAACAAAAGAGGAAAGAAAGAGGAAAAGTAAGAAAGAGAAAAGGAAAAGAGGAAAAAATAACAGAGTGAGATAGAGAGAGAAAGAAAGAAGATGTGAGAAGGTTAGTAAGAGATGTGGCAAGTGTAATTGTTATGCAGCCAGTCGGTGTATATATGTGATAGTAAAAAGAGAGGAGAGAGTTTAACATACATGTTGGCACTGTAACAGAAACAACACACTTTTCCCTTCGTGCTCATGGTAAACAAGGCCCAGATTTTCTATTTTTTCTCACATGTGCAGCATCCACATTTATTTAGTGTGCTGATTGTGCAAGGAGAAAAATACAGTGCATCCCCTGCGCTGTCACACAAACAGGGCTGCCCTGTGAGACAGGTGGCTTCACACCAGGGTGCACAGGAGAGTGTAAGCTTCTAGCATAGGATTGTACTTGGGGCACACATTTCCACCACAAATTTATATGCATAGACAAACTCAAAAGGTTGCCACTCATTGGATGTGTGCTGTGCACTATAGAACATACATGCAGTGTGTTTTGGTAGAAATTAACACATTCCCCGTTGTTTGCACTTGCTTTAAGTAGACATTGCTATTTTAATGTAAAGCCTGGTCTGGCTATTTTCGTAGTTGGGCCTTGAGTCAAAATCTATCACTGTTTACCCCTTGACACAAAGCAGGGCCTTCCATTTTTTACGCTGTGAAATGTGTGACTTTCCAATGCAAAAGAGCCGGATAGTAAATAGAATGCCATGCTTTGCATCAAGCTACCACTTGCACCAGTGCTTAATGTGTAAAACAATATGTGCCAGGCAGTGCTTAATTTGTAAAAGAATAAGTGTCGGGGCTAAAATTTTACCTCAGACGACCTCGGCCAGAGTCTTGAAGCGTTGGGGTGCTAAATGAAAAGAAAGCGACTTTTGATTGTACCTCAAGCCTCTTTAATCCACCACCAGACACTCCCTGCCTCTATAGCTCATTTGTGCAGATTACTTTTCTTCCTTACTCTCTCTCTGTCAGTGTTTTTCCGTTTTTCTCTTCCTCGTTCTTTCCCCCTTTTGTGTTTTTCCTCTCTGAGGCTCTGGTTCAAAGTTTGTTGAGGTAAAATAAATGTTGGTCCCCTAAAATCAGTGCTGGTGGTTGTGGGTTTCACCTAGCGATCCCCACCTCCAAATAAGCACTGGCACCACAGTCTGTTGCCTCTGGGTCATACAACGGGTAGTCACTGTGAGGGAGGCAGCAATGGGATGAGTTCTGGCCTCAGCATCTCCCCTCTGCTCTTTATGGAAGGAGAGCAGTTGGAACATGCCACATTCCAGCCCAGCTGCTGCACATGGTAGAAACAGGGCTTTCCAGGGCTACATATTAAAACAAATCACAGGGCATGCATGCTTTTAAGGTTCCCACTTCAAGCTAATCTACTATGAATGCTTGCAAATAATAGTATTTTCTAGGTTTTCATATGGGTTTTATATCGCATGATAAAATCATATAAGATCATATTTCACCGCACGTTTTATTTTTCCTAAAAAATATAATTAATATATAGAACCCGCTCTGTCTCCAAAGCTAAAGACAGCCTCCATTGTGCAACTACTTCTTTTAAATAAAAACTGTAATGAATTTTAATGTTGACATTGTTTTGGGATCGAAATGTAGAAGAAGAGGAACTAAAAGAATCTGATTTAAATACCTCTCCCTCATGGTAAATGGTACAAATGGCTTTTTGTCTGTTGCAATGTTCCCTTCAGGTAACTACACATTACATTGGTTTCCTTTGTTTGCTATTTAAAATTAAGAGATTTATCATTTCAACAGGTGAGTATGTATATACATTTTTATAACATGGATTAGAATTAAACATCCCCCTAAAAAGACGTTACTCAGACAAACTGCCAGTGTAAATGGGGGAAAAAGTGAATGGTAGTAAAGTGCCCGGGCTCCCTCCTGCACTCGCTCACGATCATTCTGGTTTTTTTAAAATCAGGGAACACACTCACACACACACCTACCTTTTGCAAATTGTACATAACCATTGTTGTCTCGACTGCCTGACTTACGTGCCTGTGCTTTGCCAAATATGGAAGTCTTCAAGCAAGCAGCAAGGGTCCCATGCCGATTATTCTCTCTATCTCAACCACAACAACGAGGGCAGAATATGGCCAGCCGATTTTATTTCTAGGCAGCGAGGAGTGCGCACTTTTAATTTGCTCTTCATTGTTTTGTGCTGTTGCAGAAAACTTCATCCTGCACCTGCGCAGCTCCAGCTTGCCTCGCCCCAGCTCAGCTACGGGAGCCCGGAGGCAAGCTTCAGACAAAATTATCAAATCTGCGCCAGCAAAATTGACTAAACATGACGGTCTGCGTAACAAGCAGCCATGTGGCATCACTGACGTGAAGAAGATGCAGTATCATCATGCGTGGACCTGGGTGGGCTAGCCTGTGAAGACATACCAGGCTGCCACCCTTAAGGACAGGTACATTTATTTTTAATAATTATCAGGCCACCCACCCATGGAAGGAAAACTTTATAGCCCCGGTCCTGTGAATTAAGAGCCGGGCCTGAGCACCGGAAAGCTCCGGCCCAAATTAAGCACTGGGAATGCGAGGAGCCTGAATACAAGTGACGAAGGAGGCGGGCGCACATCGTGCTGAGGACGTAGATCGGCTCGGGATTGCAGCGGTTCCAGAGTCAGTAGAATCACTAGCTGGGGTGTAGTGTCCGTATTCCAGCGCGGGAAGAGCAGGCGGTTGTTAGCAGATGTACTCGTGGTACCAAGAGGTAAGGGGGCTTGGGTGCACGGGGGCAGTTGCGGGGGGAGCAGTTTTAATGAGCGTGCTTTGTGGTTTGCTTAAGTTGTGACCCCTGAGTTTTCTCCTTGCCATCGATCCCTGCGGCTGTCTTTGTCTCCGCAATTCGACGCGTGTTGCGAAGAGCGCGTGCGGCGGGTCGGCACCTCTCTCTTGGGCCCACGATTAGTTCCAGGGTTTATCACAGCAAGCGGACAGTGCCCGGCAGCACTATCGGTAAAGCAAGGTAGCGTGCTAGGGGGAAACATTGATGGTTAAGGAACGCTAGCTAGAGAGTGTCTGTGGCTTGAGAGTTAGCAGCTGGGACTCTTAATTGCAAGGCGAAGTGTCAATGCTAAATGTGTTTGGTTTGTTAGATTGATTTGGAGTGAATTTATTAAACGGGGGCACCGGAAGCATTGCGGTGAAACTCCCGCTGGTTACAGCTGAGGAGATTAGGCGTTTAGGGAGAGGGCACGTGAAATACAACCACGCGATCAGCCGGTGGTTGTCGAGGGCCGCATCAATTTTATAATATCCTGTAGGAGCATGGTGCCATTATTACGGCAGGAAAGCAGGCAATCAGTGTGATAAAACGCTAGTAAGGCAGGTGGAGGAGCCTACATAAAGAACAGGTCTTCCGGAGAGGAGCACTCAACGCGCAAATGCTGTTCATGTGAAGCGCGTTCACAGAGCAGAATCGGCTCGTGCCCGGAGCAGAATCGGCTCGTGCCCAGGTCTGTCTCCCTTGGGAGGAAAGACGGCAACAATAGTACTCGTTGGCGGCAGCGCTTCGCGCTGCAACGCCAGCGAGACCTAAAAAAAAGACAATGAGCAGGAAATAAAAAACGGGTTCTATTGTAAGGACCAGCCCATGCTCTTCGGCATTTCTTTCTGATCGGTAGGGGCAGGTGGAGGAAGGTGCACACCCAGGGATCTGCCATCGGCACCCAGTGGCGTGACATCAGCCGACAAGTGCTAATGGGTCATGTGCACGCATAAAGCGCTAGAACTCTAAGGGGACGGTCGGGCCGTGAGCATGTTTGACTGGCCTCTGATTAGGGTCTTTTTCAACTGGAGAGCAGATCTGAGCACAGGTGCAGAGACCTTCATTGCTTAGAACACAAGCCCCCTCCTTCAGACCTAAGTGAATGAAAGGAGCAAGAATTCCCCGAGTTTGTAGCTTACAATATTTTCGGCAACGCCCAACCAACCTGCAACAACTGGATTTACAGCATGGCACCACAAAGTAACAAGAGTTCAAATACAATTTAACTACTCTATCCATTGCACACATCTTCATGACACAAGCAGGCAATGGAGTATGGCCATACATTTTAAGCATTTTTCCAAACCCCCGGCATAGCATCCAGCTAGGTCACACTACAACAAAGCATTCTTACAACCAGGCAGGCAAATAAGAGCTTAAACCAAGCTCGAACAAGGCAACCACACTTGCAAGCTCAGGCATTTATCGAATCATACATGGCAATCAATCACAACAGACAGGCTGACACCGAAGTGTAACAGACCTGCAATGTCACACAGGCCGCACCACTGGCACGCTTGACGCTATGCACTGGCATAGTGTGTAGACACTCTCTCTAAGAAGATTCAGTAGCTAATGCCTTTTCTAAATTCCTTGCATCGGATATACATTTTTGGCATCTTGGTATTAACAATTTATCCATATCTCTGAGTTATTTCCAGCTCTAAATGCAACCATTCTCCATCATCACACTGCCAACAATTAAGACTTGTCAATCCATTCAAAAATATAATAACCTATTGCTTACCAGAGTCTATGCACGCTACTTGTCCTATACGTACATCCTGCAAATACTATGCTAGCAATGTGCACAACTGAAAAATTGAATTTTTCCAGGACCTTGAGTCGGCGAAGCAAGACAGCCTTACTGGAACCCACTGCTGTGCACAACTGGGGTGTTTGGAGGCAGGGCCTGACCATAGGGCAGGTGTTGCGGCCACCATAACTCATGCCGCCTGCCATGTTTTGCTCTTGGTAGTCAATATTTATTTTTCTGTGCAGTTGGCAGAGCGGTGCATTTATCATAGCAGGCGGTGAGAGTTATGGTGGGCACTGGAAACCAAAACGGACAAATTTGAGCTGGTTTAAGCTTATTTCTTCAAAGGGCACTTCACAATGGGCACTGATTTAACTGTTTAGATTTTGATCACCTGTTGTGAAAATATTTTGCAAAAACAATGGACAATAGTGAGGAACACTGGGTTTAAGTACCTGCGGCATTTTATGCCGAATTTTGGATCTATCATATTTGTCACATATTTTGCAAAATGCTGCTTTGAGCTCAAATGGATAAAAATAATACTTCCTTAGAGTGTACAGCATAATTTTCATTTTTGTCACATAATTTAGGTTTGCTTGTCGCACAATACGGTCCTCCATGCCGCATAGTCCTAGTAACCCTGACAAAGGCAATGCTCTACTGAGTGGTTTTTGGGTCTGTCATTTTAGTAATGGACGCCGTTTTTCAGTAAGAACCAAGTAATAATTCCCGTATTTCACGGTTAGCTGTGAAATATGTGTTTTTATATCACTGCATTATGTGCAATAAAAGAACCGCACATGTAATATTTACACAGAAAATCGAGTACAAGTTTAGTAATGGCTTGGTGAACATAAACCTGGTAAACCCCAGAAATTTGCTGATTATGGTATGCAACGCACAACATAATTCACACAGCCCATGTTTTGCTCTTGGTAGGCAGTCCTTTTTTAGGTCTCGGCCTGGCAAAAGCAGCGCATGCGCTGCCCTGCCATGCAGAGACCTTTTGGAATCGATACGATTCCAGCGTGCACGCGGGGAGACAACTGAGACAGAAGATTTGCATGCGGAGATTGGATGCTTTACTGGCGACGTGATACACTGGGGACTTTTTTTTTCGCCGTCAGTAAAGGCAGGTCCCGCGTGCACATCTTCTGTCCGTCCCATGACGGGCCGTGCTGGTTTCTTAAATGGAAGGGCAGTCTGGGCTACACCAATGAAGTAAGGCTCCGTCACGTTCACTGGGTTTCTCCGCCTAGGAAGTTTGTGCTTTACCATAAGGAAATACTGTGATACATAGTTTCGGAATGCACAAATTCAACAAAAGTAATGTTTCATATAATAGTTGTTATGCATTGTTAAATTAATTGTACTCTTTCACATGTGTAAGAGGTGGCAGAGGGGCTGTACATGTCGGATTTATAAAAATGCACCAAAAAATGGATTTCGCCCTTAGATTGACAGGCTGACTCCAATTCGTGCGTGAGGCCTCGCTGCAGAGTCCCTTGTAAAACCGCGGGTGTGGACAGGCCGGGGAGCTGGGGACTGGCGACTGAAGGCTGGAACGGGCCAGCAAGTGCGGGACTTGGGGGACACGTTTGTAAAACCGCCCGGCGCCCAGACGGATTGTGAAATTTCATCAGATTATCCGACTAGTATCGAGCCAATAACGCGCATTTAATAATTAGTGTAATGTGATAGGATGGACGTTTTTACAGGTAAGAACCTGAGCACGCAGAGTTGTTTATTATTATTACCTGGTAATAAGCCCGACTTACTCGTGTGAATTAAAAGGTGTGTTTTCCTTTTCGTAAGAGTAAACCGCACATGTGGAGAACTTTTCTCCCCTTGTATTAAGTGAGACTTACATTTATATGCACTGCTCACATACACTGATTTCGGTAAACAAACATTAAACGGGACCTTTACGTCAGAATCAATTGTAAGATCTGCCCGTTGCGTTTTCTTGAAAACGTTGAAATCAGAATGTGCCTGTTTCGCATTAAAAACCTAGACACATCGCATTTCATTGGAAATAGGGTTATCGCTGCCTCGTATTTCTCATCCTTTCTGCTTTATATGATTACACTTTTTATTATGACACTTATATTCTATAATGGTTCACATAAGAGAATTGCGTTTGAGAGTAACAGCCGCACGAAGGCCTGATCGGCTAAAATCTTCACGGGTCAAAGGTCAAGGTTGCTAGGAGAGCATCTCTGGTTTGCAGCAGGAGTCAAGGCGTGATGGCCCGGTTCAAACCTTGGAAGCTGCGGGTACCTCCTGGCTTACTGCAGAGGTGAACTTTGTGAAATAAACCACAGGTCCAGTACCTCTGTGAACCATTATACAGGAATCTCAGTTTGTGCCTTGAAAGATAATGTGTGAACAAGGCTCTAAAATGTACATAGATGGGGAATTCAGCGCCCTGAATTGTCCAGTTGGTCAAACCTAATAATGAACTAATGGGGCTAGGGGGTGTAAATTACAACTGACTCACGCTCATATGAACCCCCTCTACTGATCACAGTATACTTGCTGTTAAGACTCTCTAGTCTTATCTAGATTTTTGAGACCCTGGCAACACATAATTTGGGCCCCCATGATTTGAGCAACTTTTTAAAAAGTTATTACTAATTTTCTACTAGTTCAAAACCTGCATGGTGTTAAGTAATAATTATACATTACCTTTTCAGAGACGGGGTCACTTAAAAACAGTTGCAACATGTCTTGGGTGGATCTCAAAACCCTTACACAGACATGTCAGAGCATGAAATATAGATAAGCAGGGAGAAGATGGGCTGAGAGGTAGAAAGAAAGGTGATATGGAGAGAAAAATAAATTTCCCATGACGCTCCTTAGAGGATAGCGCACTGGGCGGTTGCCCAGTTTACCACTGCCTAACAAAGTCTCTGCCGCCTTCTGTACATTCAAACGGTAATTGAAACAATTAATTTCTACTCTGAGGAAATACATATTTGGCTGAATCTTCTGTTTGTTTCTAAAACAAAAGTATCTGAGGAGTTCACTTTTTTTTAATTATTACGTTACCCTACTCTAAAAATTTTTTTTTTAGAAAGTAGTTCGTTAGTACTAAAATAAGTGGGAGAAAAACATTCTGGCCGAGTTGTAATTATTGTTGAGTTGAATCGGTTTCTTCTATATAAAAGTATGTTGTTATCACTGCGTTTAAAAACACCCTATTAAGGGATGTATTTATTTCATTTCCATCTTCACCCCTGCTTTCTGTATTCCTTCTAATGATGTGTTCCTATCTACAAAGTCATAGTGAGTTACCTTGAATACCTTTCTTTTTTTCTCGTCCTCATCTCGACGGGCGCGTAGGGACCATACAGATACTGTGTATGCGCGCTTCAAAAGCTTAATACTTCAAAAAGAGTAATGTAACACACCTTCATAGAGTCTCCCTAAACATCTTTTCATCTCAGACACAGTGACGTAGCCAGTGAGTGTGTCATGGGCCCTAGTGCGAAGGAAGAAACTTGTCCTCCTGGCTAAGGTTAAAATTGCAAAATACATCAGTAATCGGGGTTCAGTTCACTCTCCTGGCCTCTAGGCCCCGGTGCCACTGCACATGCTGCACGACTTAAAGCCACGGTCCTGCTTAAATAGCATCCTCACTTCAATTAATCTACTAGTGGGTTGTCTCATTCTTTCTGAGTTTTGAAGGCTTGTACACAGGGCCGGCTTTAGCGCTGGTGGCGCCCTGTGCGACATTGTTTGTTGGCGCCCCTCCCATGACCACCTCCACCACAAATTCTCTCACAAGCACTTTAACAGTGACCAAGTCTCCATAACCACTCTCTCTCAGATGCATTGAATTAGTTATATAGCGCCACTCATACCAGTGTAGGATGTCAGTGCACTTTGCATCACACACACAACACAGAGACAATCAATCATAGGTGTGCAAATAAATGTATAGGAAATGTTACATAAGCCAAAGGACTAAAAGTGTAGGAGTCACATGTCATCCATACTGGTAGGCAGTATAGTTTTTAGAGTGCTTGGTGTGGAGAAGCACAAACTCAGAGTCGAAAAAGAAACAGCATAGTTGGGAGTTTTCTTTAATAACAAAAATAGATTTCTCGCCAAAGTAACCCTTTTTGCAACATTAATCAATGTTCTAATGCATACTTTGTAGTGTATATGCAGTCCTAAGATGAAAGATAATAGCTCACTGTTCTATATTTGGACTTTGTTATAAATAGCAAGTATCAAAAGAATGTCTCTTTTAAAAGCAGTAACCTGCTGATCTGTTTACATCATACACACTCTGTAAGCTACCTGGTACACGTTCTTTGCAGCAGGCATATTAACCCTCTGCACTAACTTCACATAAGTCAAAACATTAACTATACAAAACTCTGATGTCTCTCCAGGAAGAACATTAGTCACAGGAGTTACCTTGACATTTTTGAGAGGCCTGGTAATTGCTGAGGAAAGAAACGCTGCAGCAGGTGCTTCAAAAACATAATAAAATTGCAAACACAGCGCCCCCAGGAAGCCAGCACCCGGTGCGGTGGCACCGGTCGCACCACCCTAGAGCCGGCCCTGCCTGTACATACAGGCGCTGTGGCCTTGGAACCCGGAATTAGATCCCTTAAAAAAATACGTAAAGGACGGAGTTCACTTTTCGAAAACACACTGGTGCCCCTTGTATCTGGATATGTGGGCGCAATGTCCAGCTCTTGAAAGCGTATGTCCTTACTATCGTCCACATAAATTGTATATCATTTTTATTCAAAGGAGATATTACGGTCTGGTTTTCATAAAATATCTCAGCAAATTGCATGTTTCTTGACACTACAGTTCCTCGCGTCGCTTGCTTACGGCACAAGGTAGTGGGAGATTTTTGATTTAACCATGGAAGTGCTGACTGCCTTCTGAATCCCTTACAGCATGGCAGATGTTCATGAGTGGGCTGTGTGCGGTGGGCTGTACGCGGTGGGCTGTACATGGGAGTCTATGAAAAGAGCAACAAGCATTTGCAATGCAATAGGTCTTGCAGTTACCCGAGTTAAAGCTAATGGCATTGTAAATGACAATGCCTTTTATTTATGTTTTTAAAACAAAAACAAAAATAAAAGGCATTGTTATTAGCAATGTCAATAGCTCAAACTCGTATAAATGCGAGACCTATTGCATTGTAGATTAAGTTAAAGCCATTTGCTTTGCTAATGGTATTGTATAGCAAAGCAAATAGCTTTAAATTAATCAAAGGCGAGACCTATTGCATTTTTAATGCTTGTTTCACATGACATTGGCATAGGGGTGTACAGAGCATGTCAGACGTGTTATGTGCTACATTCCATACCTAGCAAATTTAACGTTTTTTTCAAGTTCGTGTTCCCTGCACCATAACTAACCTTTAACTTGTTTTTTTCATTGAAATTACTTTTTTTTCTAAATGATGTACTGCATTCACTTGCCACGTACCCTATCCCCACTGCGCACAGCCTTCACATGCAATGGTACTTGGCTGCAGGGCCTGGCCTTTGGCAGGGCTCTGCCCATAACCACCACTGGCAGAAAACATCTGCTGCGCATGGAAGTCGGTGTCCTGCAGCGGTTGCCATAGAGCCTGCCTACAAACAAGGTGTTGGATGGAATGCAAAAATTAATCTCAGCCACTGGAAATTGCTCGGGCTGCATTCCAATCCAACGTTTTCCACCCTCCATGCATTCTCAACAGAGGGTCACCTTATGCAAATCAGTACTGACCCTGCTCCTCACTGGAACAGTCCATCCTGAACTGTGAAGCGAGGCCTAGTCCAGAAGCAACCCTAGAACGGTTTTGGCCTATCTGTGCCTCATCAGAGGGTGCATCTTGAGTACTCTGGCATTGTGAGCACGATTCCTAAACCATCACCAACAAAACAATACTTGGCAAAGCCAATAGGTCTGGTTACTAATACACACAGTGTACTAGCATATGTAGCGTTATCACAGGACAGCGAGAAACACAGGAAGAAACAGCAGGTGAAGATACACAGTTATTGTTGTGGAGTCGTCACTCACGCAGCTCAATCCAAGACCCTGAGTGAATGCGGAAGGCTGCACTCGAACAGCCGATTCAATTAGGCGTGAGAAGCACTTCCTACTGGGCACAGCCAAGGCATGATTGACAAGTCTCCAGCCAAGAGCGGAAAGAGGCTGGTCGAGGAAAGCCAGTAATTAAAAGGGGAGGATCCCGTTCAACACGTTTAGGGTTAGAAATAGGTCAGTTTGGCGGGGGCGCTGGTAAAACCGAAACCCAAAAATCTCTCGACTTTTACAGTGGGAAAACAAGGGTTTCTCAAACTTCTACTTGGACAGTAGTATTTACTATCAATTACATTTTGAACCAAGGCAATCCCACAAAGAAGCATGCCAACAATCTGCAAAGTATTTCAGTGCCTCGTCAGGGGTAGAAGGGCTATGTAAATGCAATTAAAATACTATACATCAATCACTAATGTTCTTAGATTTAGTCCGTGAGCTCCTAAATCTGGTCAATTCCACAATGTTTGGTAGCGGCCTGCTATGGCAGCATAGAGCTGCATGCTTGTATTTGTTGCACCTCTAGCGTTTCCATGATAACACATTTAGGTACTTTTATTTTCTGCATATTGTTCCTTTGCTCTATTACAAATTTACAAATTCACTTTATTCCATGATCAATTCACTTTGTGCATTTTACTTTTAACACCCTGAATTACTTTTATTGTGTGTTTTTTCTACAGACTCCTGGCCGCCTGCTTTATTGATATGCTGTATTGATGTTATTGCAACTGCAAGTTTGTTTATGCTGCATTAAAAAAAAAATCCCCTTCCGCCCTCCGCAGCCATGTCACAGAGGGGACGCGGACAGGCCTTCGCCGAGAGCGAGGACTGCTAGCCACTGCAACCTCTCTTTCGCTGAGATTAGGTTTGAGACAATGATAGTTCACCCGGGTAAAAATAGCTACTATACACCCACCAAAAACAAAAGTTGCAACACCGAGAGCGCAAAAGTAAGCATATATGCCTTAAGCGCACAGAAGACAGAAGTGCTGAGGGGCATCACTGGTGAATGGACAAGAGGAGGACATTTGAGGACAGATGTTCACTACTTGCACATGGAATGTAAGAAGTGGCCAGACCTGTGTCGGGGCACGTCACTAGACTCCAGATTTAGGATCAAGATATTAAAATGGAACCGTTCACGGGGTCATATGCCGTTGAAAGACTCAGCAGGATTAAGGCTCAAACAATGCTGGCATCCAAGGTCTCCTGAGTCCTTCACAGACAACAGCCGCCAAGACGGATTCCCTGCCCCTGGAGAAGGTCCAAGGAATTGGAAATGCAAGCAACTGAGGGTTTGAAAGCACTTTCAAGGGGGGTAGGAAGAGAAACAAGCATTGGCATAGCCAATAGGTCTCGCCTTTGGGACCATATAAGTGTTTAGCCAGAGCTATTGGCTTGGTCAATGTATATAAACTATGTTGTAGAGCAGGGTGGCTGTTGTGCAGCATGTTGAAAAGTTATAATAAAAAAAGTATTTTAAGTATTTGTGTTACCTTATATATAACCAATAAGACATTATGTACAACTGAATGAGCTTATTAAAAAAAGAATTAAGGCAAAAAGATTATTCTAGTTTTCTTCGTTCTTGCAATGCTTATTGAGAAGAAGTAGAATTAAGTATTTTTTCTCTAATATTACAAGTACTAATCTTTACCTCTTGTGTGTAACTAGACCTCAGTAAGACCAGTAACCTTTCCCATATGGTGGAAAAACGTATACTTAGTCTTCCATGGTACTCACTGGGGGGTGGAGGGGGGGAAGGTTTGCATCATTGTTAAATCTCCTTGCATGTATGTGTAAGTGAAACACACAAATAGGTATGTTCACAATTGCAAAACCCTTTTGGAATTAGGAGAAAATGTTTTTGTGTTTTGTGCGTGTAAATCGCCTCTCTTTTTTTGTGCAGTTTTAAATAGCACAAACTCTGACCCGAAGGTATTGGAGTGCTTTACATGAGCACCAGTTACATTGCACACGTGCACATCTATTTTTGGTAGGTAAGGGGAGATTAAGTGATTTGCCCAGAATCATAGGGTGTTGAGCCGACTCAGACCTAGTTCCCCAGTTCCAAAGCTGGCAGCTCTGGCCGTTATGCCACATCCTCCTTGGTGTTCCGAGGCAGAACTTTACTAAAATGTTTGTGGCCCATGTCTAGAAATTTGCGAAAGTTACAGGTTTCCAAGCATTACCTGAAAGAGTCTTGTAAATTCCTGAAATTATTAAATATTCCCTCATGCGAGGTTGGTGTAAACCTCTGGGTAACAAATTTACTCAGTTATAAAGCCCTTCGTCTTCAAATGGTTCCCACCCAGAATTATCAGAATGTTTTTTGCTATGATTGAATAATCGGTGCACTTCTACAAAAACAAACACTGAGTGACAGCCTGCTTCTCAACTGGCTGATAGGCTGTGTGGGAACAGCAGTGCACCACATTGGAAGAAGGGCCTGTGAGCTCCTAAAGAGAGGCAGAGACGAAAAAGATAAGAGAAGTCTTATTAGAGAATCAATAACGTGAAGAAAGACACTAATTCCTGCTCCCTCGTAAAGGGACTCACTGTGAATTGTTTGAAGTTGCCACAGTCTGAAAGTGGAGGTGGATGGTGTTCCAAGTTCACCTAGGTATCCGACACGGTTAATTAGTAACATGCAGAAAGAGGCTCTAGTTAAAAACTGCTGAAAAACAAGTGTCCCCCATCTGAAGGAGCCATGAGAGGTTACATTATGCATAATCTCGAACACGGTTTTGCCGAGAGCCATATGATGTGGTACCTATTCACCATAAAAAGTGATGTATAAACGGACACTGTCCGTGCTATTAAACTGTCTGCAGGCTTAAAAGGGTCAAAAGCTAATCTTGCAAATATTATCGTAAAAGTGTCATGGGGTGTTCAAAAGTAATATATTTACAAACATGAGAACAGACTTAATTTCAGAGTAAAGCATGAAGGTCGTGGGGATTGTGATTTAGAAATCCCAGAAAGCCACGGAGAAAGAGGGTGAGTGGCTTGGCAAGACATAAATTACAGATAAAGTGTAGCCGTGAAACGCTGACACATCAGCGGGTAAAACTCTGAATAAACGTGTCTGCGAGCGGCTTAGGGCATTTCCTCACTAACCTGAATTAACGCATTGTGAAAATAGCAAAAAAGCAGTGCATCCGCTCATTAGGGACAGAAAGGAAGGCACTTACCCGGCGGCGGCTCTGGTATGGATCCAGGAGGCGGCCAGTCACAGTAACGTTGCTCTTTTAAAGCAATTACATCGCGTGCACATACGCGTGGCGATGGAGAAGACGCTAAATGCTAGCTATAATGGAGATGTTTACCTTACGTGCTTGCCCCCAACTTACACAGAATGAGTGCCATGAATCAACAAGTGCTAAAACACAAGCGCAGCCCCGCTGCGCAATCATAAGGGTGCCCACGAGCAATGCGCTTAATGAGACATGACGAGAGAGGAAAGTCAGATGGCGCCTGTGCGCGTAACCGCACGCATTAGCCCACACAAAAAGAGCGTGGTTGGATTTTTTGAGCCCACTTGCTAAAAGTCTCGCCAGAGCAACGCATGCGCAGGCTCGGGCAAGACCTAAAAATGAGGTAAGAAAAGGATGCGCCAAAGTCTCTTGTAAAGAGGTTACCACAGCTTACAAGTTAACACCCACAGATTGGCCGCCTCTTTCTTAACAACATCTCAAAAAAGGCCACAGTCTGAGCAATCATAGAAGAACCATTTTTAAGGTGTTTAACCACAACCTGATCTAAAGAACATATGGCTAGAGCAAGTAACATCCGATTTAAGGTGAACCAGGGTGGAAATTGAATCTGTCCCAGTAACAGTATATGGTTAAGCAAATATTCTCAACAGCAGACAATGTGAACACCCACTAGAGATAGTTTTTTTTTTCGTTTTATGTATGAAAACATCGTAAGGTTGAAGCATTAGAGTCAAGCACCTTATTAATCCTACCATTAAACACATCAATATTCTGGCCAAGGTTATTGGAAAACACAGGATTGTCCAAGAGAGATAGTATTAAATCAGAAGGCAGCATCCTGAACCAACATAGCCACAGAAAGAAGACCATGGTGCACACATGCTCATTGCTTTTACACACCAAAATCTGACATGCATCGCAAATAAAGAGTTTGGCAAACAAAAGGAGTTCAACACCGGATTTACACAAGCACAAAACTGTACATTCCCATAGGTCATGGTTTCAGCTCCTGGGACACTTCACCAGAGCAGAGCTGTGTGCTTGTGCAAAGTGAAATTTTACCACTTCTTGGGAAAGATACACCACGGAGTGAGTCCTCTTCTACAATGTCCTGAACTAAAACCTTTAATAGTGGAAGCCAGCACAATGTACTGCTCTAGCCGCCTACCTGCTCGAAGCGATAGCAAAAGAAAAAAAAAACATGACACAACTGTACAGCATGTAGAAAAATAAATTCCTAGGCAATCTCCAATTTCATAAGTAAACATCCATCGTATTTAAATTATAGGAAAACAAGAGAAAAAGCTAAAACATACATATAGTACAGGTGTTATGGATTTTATTTCTTTATGTTGCTCACATGATCAATAAACAATATATTTGACATACAATATAAATTTAAAAATAATGAATCAACAATAATAAAATTGCATCTACAATACAATATAAAATAGGTGGCAGCTAGTAATGGATATTGGCAATCGACGCGCGTTTCGGCGTACACAACGCCTTCATCAGGAGTAGCCACTTAGGTATTTAAAAAATATAACAGATCAGTCATTTAAAAGAAATCCTTATTTGGGGTGCAGTCTATCCAGTATAAGTATTCGTTTCACAAATCAAAGGATAAGAAAGATCATCTTTAGTGCGATCCTATTTTGATGCGATCCTATATTGATGCGAGAATTAATAGAGAATCTTCTGTGTCCCTTAGGGATCGGAGAGAAAATGATGATCCGAATAAAAGCCTTGGTTTGCGTGATAGCCTAATTTAAATAAAATCGGTTGAAGAAGAGTATCATGGCTACAATAGCCTTTTAGTTAAACGATATTGGTATGATACCTCTACAGTTCTAAAAGGATTCCACGAATGGTATTTCTGGAACCTTATAACGTTCTAGTCGGGCAGAAAATGGCCTCCGGCATATCGTTTTCTTCTGTGCTGCGCGATATGCCGGAGGCCATTTTCTGCCCGACTAGAACGTTATAAGGTTCCAGAAATACCATTCGTGGAATCCTTTTAGAACTGTAGAGGTATCATACCAATATCGTTTAACTAAAAGGCTATTGTAGCCATGATACTCTTCTTCAACCGATTTTATTTAAATTAGGCTATCACGCAAACCAAGGCTTTTATTCGGATCATCATTTTCTCTCCGATCCCTAAGGGACACAGAAGATTCTCTATTAATTCTCGCATCAATATAGGATCGCATCAAAATAGGATCGCACTAAAGATGATCTTTCTTATCCTTTGATTTGTGAAACGAATACTTATACTGGATAGACTGCACCCCAAATAAGGATTTCTTTTAAATGACTGATCTGTTATATTTTTTAAATACCTAAGTGGCTACTCCTGATGAAGGCGTTGTGTACGCCGAAACGCGCGTCGATTGCCAATATCCATTACTAGCTGCCACCTATTTTATATTGTATTGTAGATGCAATTTTATTATTGTTGATTCATTATTTTTAAATTTATATTGTATGTCAAATATATTGTTTATTGATCATGTGAGCAACATAAAGAAATAAAATCCATAACACCTGTACTATATGTATGTTTTAGCTTTTTCTCTTGTTTTCCTATAATTTAAATACGATGGATGTTTACTTATGAAATTGGAGATTGCCTAGGAATTTATTTTTCTACATGAACATTACCCTGTCCTAGGAATACAACTATTTGCTGTTCAGGGGGTCCTTGTTTTTTTCCCATTGACAACTGTACAGCATGACAGCACCACCAAGAACCTCTTGCAAAATCACATTTAATGGCACATATCTGAAAAGCTAATGCATTGATTTAAATGTCCACATTTCTCGTAGTTTGTGAGGAGGAACGACCATGTTAAGCCTCTTGGGAATGTCCATTCTCTAAATAGATACATTTTTCATAAATATCTGAGGAAGAAGGGAAAGAAGTCAGCTACGCAAAATAATACAGGCCTTAGAACTAGAAAAAGTACCACAAACAGAATTTTGCAAGGCGGTGGAAGGGCTGGGGAGCACACACAGAAAGGCCATTCTGTCGAAGCTTCGACATCAGGTGAATGAAACAGCATAGAGCGGTTAATGCAATGATTTATTAACTGGGATTTATTGAATGGGACGGTTTGTAGTTATTAAAAGGATGCTTTAAATGGGAGAGCCTGTAATTGTTACTAAAGGGATTTATAGAATTGGACAGTCTGCAGTTGTCGATACGGGGATTTATAAACTCTTATTAAATAATGGAGTCGCAGCATCGGCGAGGGATGCAAACTGTTGCAGCCACACTCCTGTGAAGTTAGCACAAACAAGGTTGTCTCAGACTCCCGTAGAGCAAACCTAAAAACAGTCTTGTGATGCAAACATACTGATTCGCTTATCTCTTAAGAAAGTTTAGGCTCGAGTTCAGTGTATCCATTCACCGTTTTCAGGGGACAGTAAGGGTCATGAGTAAATACAAGGCACTTCCTGGAATGTGGACACCCTGACAAAACACACGCAGCAGCTCACCACATCTGGAACTCATCCCCACCCAGAGTGCAAGACTGACGTGTGCCCGCGTTTCTACTTCTGTGGCCCTTCACAGCCACCCGGGCATTCCGCTTCACTCAATGCGAGCGATAAGACATTCAGGGTTTATATACGACTGGAAGCCAAGACACTGGGTGGTCCTGAGGCAGGGCTCAGCAGGCAATGAGTTGCAAGTCCAGCATGCATGCTCCTGTTTTTGATTGGTCTCGCACTATGGAGATGATGTCTCAATAAATGTGTGGTTGTGATGAGATTGATTGTCGTGAGATCTGGTATGAGCACGCTTATACCGCCTAGAGACTTCTGTGAGATACGCATGAACGAGGTCGTATGGAGAAGCGAATACTGTAGTAGCCCGTGCATGTGCTTGCTCTGGCTTGAAGCGGTTGTGAGATGCGCTGTGAGTATGCTAGCAGTGGTTTGCAGAAACTAAGAAATCAAGTGGGCATGATCTTTCAGTTTAGGTTCCGCAAACTACAGTGTGCACTTGACTGAAGGTTGTTGTGAGATCCAATGTGTGTCTAAGGGGTTGCACTGGTTAGAGCTTGAAATGCCGTGAAGCTCGTGCTAGGTAGTGCGTGTTTTGCTAACTTGTGTTTGCACTGCCTCGAGGTAGCACTGTGAGCCATTTTGTGCACGATTGTGTAGCCAAGAGAATCCTATGAAATGAAGTCGGCATGAGCTTGTATGACGTAGTTGATGTTGTGCTAGGGTGCTTGCAAAGAACAAGGACTCTTGTGGGGTCAAAAGTTCAAATGCTAACACTGGGTAAAAGTCGCTGCTGGATATATACATGGATTAACATTGGGTACATATTGCTGTGAAATGGTGCGGGCATATACTGGTATTGGGCAGAGGTCGTCTTAAGCATTGTGTATTCGTTTGTGTTGTGAAAACATTGTGGCAAGATAGAGTGCTCATTTGACCTGAGTGCATAGGGCTGTAGAGTTATTCGGTAGGCACAGTGGTGAGAGAGAGCATGCATGTGTGTCTGCTGGGTAGGTACTGTGGTGTAGTGCAGCGTGTGCTTTCTTGTATTGAGTAGATACAGAAGTGAAACTGGTGTGCATGGCCCATTGCTGAGAAGAAACTGTGATCTGTGATAGGATGTAGTTTCCACATAGTTATGTTGAGTATAGATTGAGGTGACATACACGATGCATAGTCTTGCTTCTGCTGAAAGAACACAGAAGCACTGCACATGTCCTCTTGTTGGTGAGAGGATAAGTTAGATGCAGCATGTGTTAGGCAGATGCAGTGGTGAGCTGCAGCGTGCATCTGCTTGTATTGGGCAAAGGTTGTTGTGAGATGTTGTTTTCTTATGATGGATGATGGACGTGGCGAGAGGCAGTGTACATTGGATGGTATTGGAGTTGATGGAAAGGCCTCATCGAGCAGACCTAGAGTTTCAAAATCTGATATTGAACCTCCAACAGATATTTGAAAATCCCACAACACACCCTTTTGGTCTCAGAAATCTACCATTCATGCAAAGTTCTTTTAGAGATTTTGAAAGCTATTTAGAACAGAGAAGTAAATGAAAATGCATACAACTCTAGGGCATGAACCTGACCAGAACAAGTTCACAGACAGCCGTTGACCATAGACCATTATAATTAAAAACTCAACCCGAGCTTTAAACGCGATGCTCTTTCCAATGGGAGTTGTAGTATTTGCACCATGTTGTCGATAGGAGCCATCGCACAGGGGTCCTTGCTAGCAGTCCACAATTTGCCAGGGTGCGTTCTCAGCTGCTCATCGCCCGGACCAAGCAATGTCCAATTTATGGCTGGGTTAACCAAAGCTCACCTGAGCCCATAGGTATTGCAACAATTTTTACATAAACTGTAAATCCAGGCGATGTACATAATTTACACAGACGATGCCAAAAAATAAATGTGTCATAGAAACTTAAGTACTTTAAAGTGAGCCCTGCCAGTGGAAGCTGATGAACCTGCCACCTCCAAACCAAATTAAACAGACTCAACAACTGTAAATCAATAAACGGTTCACCAAAGAAAGAAACGAAGACAGGAGAACCCTCAAAAGCACAGGACGCCAATGCCATAATGATCAGACCACTCTGAACCTAGGACATCTTGGATTCGAATGCAAAGAATACAAAATACACATCTTACAAGCAAAAGCCTCCTTCTTCAGATCCCTACTCAACTAAGCGAAAATCCACCCTAAATACTCTGACTTTGCCTAGAAACATACTATGAGAGCAGCGCCAGCATTGGTCTGAGCGGCCTGCTCTGCCACTCAGACACTGCCTTGTACCCGGCGGCTTTTGTCCAACCCGGCAGTGAACACAGCTGGGTGGGAGAAATAGAAGTGCGCTTGTCTGTTTGGGCGGCCTAGGACGGTCAGCCGGGCAAACTTACATGCGCACTTTTCAGTGCCCATCATCTGACTGTTATGGACCGGCCCGACCTGCCCTACACGCATGCCTGAGCCAGTCACAAAAAAATAAAATGATACAGATTCATTATCATTTTATTTTTGTGTGACTGACTCTGATGTGTGGGGCGACACTCCTCCGCCATTACAGAGTAGCCGCCCCTGAGACCATGCACTGCTGCACATATGCTGGCAATCTTAGAGGTCTGGTATTGATTGTGTTTCTGGCCTTGGACCCAAAGGCCCAGGTCTGACATCAGTATTCGGCACCTGATAAAAAAATAAAAAAAAGGAGTGATTCCAGTCAAAACCACATTATTTACCAAGGACAATAACTACATATGTTTATATATAATAACATTTTCAAAAAATTCAACTGTACAGTGAGCTGTTTAGCGCTTCCTTAATTGCTTGCTGCTCCCAGCGCAGTTTCTCCGAAACATTCTGGTTTCGGGTCACAGCAATCTCTCCTACCCATCTCACCACAAACCATGCTATTCTATGTGCAGCCCTTAATACACAAGTTGAGATGCTCCTGGTACAATAAAAGGGCTCTCTGTAAAATACACTGCTGTTTATTGGCGCCATGTCCACATGAACTTTCCAAAATGAAATAGTAAACACTACACAGAGGGTAGTGAAAACAGAGCGCTTAAATAAATGACGATGATCCACAGTTTAACTATGGTCTCTTGTTGCAACATTTTAGATTTATTTATCTTCTAGCAAGTAGAGTCCCTAGAGTCCTCAGATGCCACCCCTCCTTCTCCTGTTTCAAAAGGGACCTGAAAATCCATCTCCTTGACCAACACTTTCCTGACCAACGTCAACTAACCTAGACTTCAATATCCGAGTTTACTCCTCTCTCTTGACATTCAAGGATAGTTGGATACCGGACTGTGTTAACCACCTTATCTTCCATGCTGCATTTTTTTTATCCCTGGTTATGCTTCCTTACTGCCTGCCTACTATGTAATGCAATTTCCGTCTGTTTTTCTTTACAGTATGGATGTAAAGCGCTCTAAAACCTATGGGTCAAGCTAGCGCTATATAAAACTTTTAAAATAAAATAAAATACATTTTTGCAGTGTATTTAAACGGTTTTGCTAGTGTCGAGACTAGAACAGATGCTGCATCATTTACAAAGCCATCGTGACCAGCGCCCTTGCTTATCTTGCGGAAAGGCTCATCATCTCTGTTGCATCAGACTGCAGATGAAAAAACTGCCTAAAATAATTACAAACTCAATAAAATGTGCAAGGTCCTTTCCATGCATGCACCCAGGATCTAAATTCTAAACCAGCATCTGAGTACCCATCAGGACCACCCCAACGCTGCTCCGATTTAGGAAAGAGTTGAAGAGCACCTCTTTAAAGAACACTATACCCTATCACTCGTTGCCTTTATGCTTGTCTGATCTTGTACAGCGCTCCAATGCCTTTTGGCTAGGTTCATACTATAGAAATACCACATAAATATATAGATGGACGCACTCCCAGCCGAGACCCATGAGGAAAGACAGACAGAGCAGAAACTGATTGATCAATTTCTAAGATTGTTCTTGATCTAATCTTTTATAACAGGTTGTACATTCTGGTGAGAGCCAGTGCCACCTCTAGCTACACAGACCCCCTTGTGTGTAGTGAATCCTTATATCTCACACCCACGCCCTTCCTCATACAGAACTGTGAAGTCTAGTCGAAGTACAAGCAAGGGAGCTTGTGGGAGTCACATGGAGAGCAGGCCAGGGCTGTTGAGTCACAGACCCCGTCAGCCTTATTCATTCAGCCCACCACGAGTCAGAAGCCTCATCATCCCACATGCAGGATCTCATCACAGTTAAGGTGCTTGTTCAGAACATTTCGCAAGATCTCCCTGACATGAGCTTTCCCATTTTCAGGAATGTTCAGGCGGTGCGAAGAACAGGTCAGGACATAACCATTGATCGTAGCTGGAGTCCAAGTCAAGACGGGAAGGATGAACCCCAATATTTGAGTGTAACAAAGTGTTTCAAGGAAAAGTGGTTTGTAGTGAAGAAGCATAGAAAGACGCTGAGCGTTTTGGCAGCCTGATGAGGAGAACAAACGAAGAGTGGGAGATGGATTGAAGGATAGAGCATCACTAGGAGACCTCAAGGATCATGACTTCATCAAGAGAGTTCAGAGGGAAACTGCAGTGCAGAATGTAGAGAGGGCACAGCGATAAAAGAGCGACCCCCACTGTGGATTGAGTGAATAAACGTAAAGACTTGCTTCTAGTCCTTCACAAAAGGTATGAGTTCTTCATTATAAAAAGCCTCCAGGCGCCACCGGAGTTCAGGATACAGGATGAATGGGTTGACCAGTGAAAGTGTTTACACCAGAAAGGTGCATAGAGTGCTACAGATGGAAAGCGACCCACCTCACAGCAGCGCGCTGTACCCCTCTCTGAGGCATCCGCACCTCGCCTTCAGTTCTAATTAAGTGTGGGCCCGTGAAATAATTGGGCACTATGGTTTCTAGGAGCAAAGCATTTCAATTTGTCATTAAATTGCAATAATTAACATTGCATAAAACAGATTTAAATATCCAAATACTGGAATAGCAGCTCGTGTGTCTGTCTGGTCATGTTGTAAGATAAAAGACACCCTAGGAGCAGACCCTTCCTATGAATGAAAAACATCAATTTCAGGTACTTCCGCTGACGTCTCCTATTGTCGCCACTGATCGGCACGCTCTCCTGTGCCCAGAGCGTCAAGCGTTCCTGAGCGAAGCACCCTGAGCAGAGAACTCATCTACACATTCAGTGACGTCAAAGATAAATAACAAATGCGGATGACGCAAGCTCGCCTCGAACGTAGCTCACGCCTGCAGTGAGTACAGGCTACGGGGAGAGGAGTTGGCCTAAGGGCTAGGGCGGTCGACCTCAAATCTGGGGAACTCGGTTTGAGTCTCGGCAAGGACGCTGAACATCCTGTGATTCTGGGTAAATCACTTAATCTCCCCGTGCGTAACAAAAAAAATGAATGTGTCCTTATGTAATGCAACTGGTGCCATGTAAAGCGCTCTGATACCAGATTCGGGTCAAGTTTGCGCTATATAAAACTCTGTAAAATAAAAAAATACATGGAAGCGTCTAGAACTCCAGACACATGGCAAACATCTAAGAGAAATAAGGTACGCTCGCTATTTCTAATATGATTTGCAAATATGGGAGACGAGCACACTGTCAAGAGACGCCGCTGCACCCTGGATCTGGAGGAGAGCACGGAAAGAGCAGGCTCGCGGCAAGCAAGGCCTCTGGTGTCACAGGGACTCCTGCCAAGCATTATTACGCAAGTAATAAAAGTTAAATCCCTTAATGCAGCATTTCAAGACTAATGTAGAACATATGTGGAAACACAGTAAATTTGAGGGCTGCTCCTCACAGACGGCAGTGCTTAATAAATGGCCCCTCTATCTAGGACTCTGAAATACCGTTGAATGGGGTCCACGTTAGGAGTGAGTCCAGGGGGCTGCACTGCCGGAGCGGTCTCGTTTGACTGCGGTAATGCACTGAGGCAGCTCGTGAAATATTCTGCCGCTCAAGCTGGGAGAAATGCAAACCACTCCACAAAGCTAGCCTGGGCTCTGACAGGATAATGCTGGTGCCGCCTGGACCCAACAATGAGAGACTTTGGGACACGCCGTTTGGAGGGAGGAGACAGAAAAGAAGGACACAGCAAAGATCCAACGAAGAGTGTGGGCCAGATGTACGACCATTCTGTTTTGCGACTTACAAAATGGAATGTATCTCAGATGCATTTAGCGATTCCCAATGGGGTCGCAAATGACCTACCTCAACAATATTCATGTGGCAGGTCGCAATTTGCGACCCATTGGGAATGGGCAAGAACACAGGGAGGGTGGCCTGCTGGGGTCAGCAGACCACCCTATCTGTGTTTGCTTTTTAAATAAAGCAACTTTTTTTTCAGATGCAGCCCATTTTCCTTAAAGAAAAATGGGATGTGTTTAAAAGAAAAGAGTGAAAAGGTTTTTTTCCATTTTTTAAGGGCAGGTAGTGCTCTAAAAACATATTTCGCATACATTCACAAAGGGTAACTCTTCCCGTTTTCGACTGGCTTACCACGGCTTACCACCTACTTAAAGTAGACGGTAACTGCGATTGTTTTGCGACCGCAGATGCGGTCGCAAAACAATCGTAGATACCAGTGCAGCTCGCTATTAGGAAGGGACGCCCTTGGCAGCCCCTTCGTAATGGAGACCCGCAAACCCTATTTTGTGAGTTGGTAACAGGTTACTGACACGCAAAATAGGGTTTGCACATGCTACAACCCATTTTAGCAGTCGTAAATTGCCCAAATTTCTTTTTGCAACTGCTAAAAACAGTCATAGATCTGGCCTTGTGTCGGTTAAATGAGGGTGCATGGAGAGCTCGGAATGAACATGCCTCAGCATTCGCCGTCACTCAATAGTCTAACAGTATCGTCTACCGTCAATATTAAAATTTCTAGAATTTAATGTAAAGAATTTTCTAAACATATGGAGAGTTTAATTAAGCCTGTGAAAAACTCATGTATAGATTGCAGGACAACATTGGAGCTTTCATCCAAATTTGGAACCACTTTCTAGCTAATAAATATTCCATTTCTGGTAACATTTCAGATTTTTCCTTCGAATTAGGAACTAAAAAAGGGAATCACTTCCTTTTTCATCTTCTTATTAATTCATGACCATCATTGTTTACATTCATGCTGTTATCATTAGGACTGTTGAGGATTTAGCCATTAACACTGTTATTTGAATTAGGACTTAGTGTTCACCTATTGGAAATTATTGAGTTAGTAGGATTATCTCCACTTGAAATATTATAATTGTATGATATTATCACTACTATCTTCCAACTATTTCTAGTACTATCTACATCATCTCCTCCCTAGTCCACCTTTCCGATTTCTTCCTTTACAGGTTTTATGAGTATCCCAGATAGCGTATCTTTTGATATCTGTATTATCTTTTTTGTGTTAACATTTCATAGTAATTTATTGTGTGGCCATAATTTGATTTATTGTTTATTCTCCTTTTTAATGTATTGTTTTTAAACTGACATGTACTTCTCAATAAATATATAGAATAAAAAGCAAAAAAAACTTGTGCGCATGGGGTTTTCTAATTCAATACACTCTGCGTGTTCACAGAAGGAGCACTCACAAACATCGTGCGGGAGAAGGGAGCTGGAGATGAACACAGGCGAGCTGGTGGCTGGCAACACCTGTCACTCACGCCATAGAGGGCGGGCCTAGTGCCTCCGCGGACCAATGTATCCACCCAGGGATCTGTGTATCACTTCACTATCACAGGTGCCAATCCAGGTCGGTCCACTCCGCCTTTCCTTTTTCTGTGGTTGATAAAATGAGTGCCACTGAGCTGGGTAACAAATGTATTATTTTCCAGCACCAAGTGCCCCAAGGTTATGTTATGATGGGGAGAGACCAAGACAGGCGTCCTCCATGGGGTGCAAGAAGATGGTGGAGAATGAGTGGAAAACAGAACTATTCATGCTGCCCCCCAACAACAGCTGCAGGGAAACAAAGCGCCCAGCATGATTTCCTTGTAGCAGACATAGATAGCAGTGAAACAACAGGGAACCCTGAGCAGGGGAATGCAGAGGGTTACAGCTACATGTAAGAGTCTGCTGGAACTAGTAAAACAGGGCAGGGGGAGTTCAGTCAATCCTACGTGGGTGAAGTCACCCTCAGACGCTCGCTGTGTTACATGTGGAGTGAGGGGGCGAGGCAGATGCAGCGGTCGGTCTACAGCGTAGGCTGCGGTGGTTGGGCGCAGTGTCCGGCACAAGGCAGGCCTTGGGAGAGGCCTCTGGGTGTGTCCACCAGGAATGTAGGAACATCATGCTGGCTGCAGACCCAAACCTTCGGCTTTTCCCGAGGAGTCTGGGGTGAAAGCTGAAGGAGAGTAGGTGACCAGGAGGATGTGTTTTAATGTGCTTTATCTTGTTGCAAATATATCTGCATCATTCATGGCAGGAGGTGTAAGAACAAGGTCTCCAACTTAACCAAAAGAAAAAGGTTAGACGGCAAATGGGACAGGCCTCTCTATACATGAGTCAGTCTGGTTTGGATCAAAAGGTGGCGCGTGATTCAGCAAATGTCCTGCGAAACAGTATTATGTTTAGTATTTTTAAATAAAAAAACACAACCCATTGTACTATCATCGCCCATACTCTTAATCCAGAGGCTCTTTCTATTTTCCCATGACTTGAAACCACCTGCGGGTAGGCTCTAAACCATGTGTTACCTTATCCATTGCGTGAAGCTGGCGAACCGTGCATGCCTGTCAGGGAAGCTGGCAAGCCATGCATTCCTGTCAGGGATGCTGGCGAACCGTGCATGCCTGTCAGGGAAGCTGGTGAGCCGTGCATGCCTGTCAGGGACGCTGGCGAGCCGTGCATGCCTGTCAGGGACGCTGGCGAGCCGTGCATGCCTGTCAGGGACGCTGGCGAGCCGTGCATGCCTGTCAGGGACGCTGGCGAGCCGTGCATGCCTGTCAGTGAAGCTGGTGAGTCGTGCTTGTTAAGCCCTTGTGTTTCTAAAGCGAGTCATCTAAGGGTTAAAAAAGGACGTGGAGTGGGACACAGACTGTCTGATAAGGGTGTGGGACACAAGCTAGATGTGAGCGGGACACAGGCTGACAAGGGTGGGGGACACAAGCTGGATGTGAGCGGGACACAGGCTGACAAGGGTGTGGGACACAAGCAGGATGTGAAGTGGGACACAAGCAGGATGTGAAGTGGGACACAGGCTGTACCGTGTGGCAGGGACACCAGACTGTCGGAGGAGGGTGTGGGGAAGAAGCTGGATGTGGAGTGGGACGCAGGCAGTCTGGTACAGTTTGAGGAAGAGGGTTGGTTTTGGGGAAGCCTTCCCAGTGTAGTTCTAACTAGCTAATTTGAATATTTCGCAGCAAAGGGACCAAAAGTAGCACTGGTTACAATACTGGCATCCAGTCACAGCGCTAACATGCATAAGGACAAATATCTTGGTGCGTAGACAAGCAACAGTTCTTTGTGGAAAGAGAAGCAACAGTTTTTGCTTGAAATGGATGATGCAAACAACAGCCTACAGTTACGTCACACCCTTGCTAACTTGTCTGGCACTGTATTTCCTTCACAAGTGATGGAATGCCCAACAGGGAAACTGAACTCCATCGTAGAATTGCTGCTTTCTTTCCTGCTAGAGTTCTGTATTCTTTTTCCAACCAATCCCAGCATAGTGCTGAGGAAAAACATTTGGAAGTCAATCTACGGATTCATATAGAAATCTGCATTGAGTCAAAGAGAGCAGAGTTCCCATGTGACCGCCTTGCTGCTAACAAGGGTTCACTCTCGTCTCCCTTTCATCTTAAAACTCTACATCGAGTCCCGCTGGGCTCTACTCACAGATAACATTAAAATTAACCAATACACCAACAACATACAATTTGGAGGTCTCTCCTGCTACAGCCATCCCACACCTCAAACACTGCTTGCACCTCGCCCAGACCTCGGTGTCCGACACCCATCTAAAGCCAGACCTGACCAATACAGAATTCTTACGGTTTACCAAAAACGAGAAGAAACATCGAGTCCAAACCTGGCTCAACGACCTAAACAGATACAAATGCAAAGGTCTATCCAATACTAAGTATTTTTGATACTCCTCTGGTTCCAGATCTCGCCCTCAAGAGAGACATGGGCAGGAAACATTGGCAACAAAACTAAGATGCCCTGGTCCAGCTCTCTCTACTAAAGGAAATTAAACCATTCATCCCCGAAAGTCGCTCAGAACTGCTGTTCGTGCTCGCGTATCTGGATGGTGACAATGCCCTGCTCCAGGGACATCCAGTGGATCCCCCTCAAAAGCACTCTCTATGGTACAGCACCCCTGAAAATATGACCACAGCACCCCCAATCCCGGAACTTCACTGCTTGCACTTGCCAGCCACATCTTCTTCAAAACTAGCTGCATCATATACGAAGCCATCTCGACAACCTTGCCATTGCTGGTTGAGATGAAAAGGTGTAAAGGCCAACCGACTTTCTCTATCTATCATCTGTGCATGCAGAAACCGCAACAACATCCCCATATCCATCAGGACTGCCCCAACTGTGGTCCAATTTAGGAAAGAGCTGAAGACACACCTCTTTAAAGAACAATACAACATGTATTTAAGTCTGCACTGTATACAAACCTCTTACGTACATCATTGTGACTTATGTCTTCATGTATGTTGATCCTGCACGTGTGAAGAACCCCTGAATCTCTGTATTGGGGTAAGTTTCCTTGTCTTCAAGTCCTCTTCTTAAGTGGAGGTGGCTTCAGTGCTCGCTAATGCTTGAACCCATTTCATCGATGAACACAGTCCCGCCAATGGAGACGAGGGGGGTATTAAGGGGGTTTTAAGTGGTTAAATCTTAATACCTTTTGAGCCTCTGTCCCTCCTCTTGCCCTCACTGTTTTACCCGACCTAAAATACTTTTTGGTGGACGTTTCAGGTTGTTCTTCAACTTTTAACACTAATAAAATCTTGGGGTTTTCGAAGGGGGTCGAACAAGGTTTGGGGCGAGGATTATGGCTAGAATCACCATTTGTACGACTAGCGCTGTATTTCGGTGCTCATGTGGCGTGGCTCCATATGACAACTTGTTTTACTGAATGTAAATATTTAAAGCATAAAAAAAGATGATTTTGTGTATGTCATTATATTTGTGAAGGGTTCCATAAGACTTGGCTTGCAGGAGGGAAACTGCGCAATTTCACGCATGCCCTTCCGATGCACATGACATAAGGACGGATTTGCTACATTGGGCGGAGATTCTTCTGGATGTTCCGCACTCTGTGGAGCCTTAAAAGAAAACTCTGCGAAGCCACAGAGAACTTTAAAACAGGACCACTAAGAAATGAGAAACTAAAGATAAAACTGGAAACTCAAAGCAGGCATCATAATCTAGTGCTGCTATTTCGTTAGAGTTGCTCCCACCGATGCAGTAAATTTGTCATCAGTGAATTTTAGCGCTAGGAATGTTAAATAGCGGTATTATTGCGCTTAGAAATTGCGACTAGTGGCCACGTTCATAGCAGGATGCACCTCCCCAGCACTCAAGGCATTCCGAGAGGACCTCGCGAGTGGTGTAACGTATAATGATGGTGTCCCCTGCAGAACATGAAGGGGGCCCCTGAGTCTCCCATATTTCACAGATATTCATAGGCCTTGGGATGCTGATGGCCTCCCTTTAAGGGTTTGGAGGCCCCGGAAGGGTTGGGGTCGTGAGGACCATCCTTTGCCTGCCTCCACAGCAAGGTTGCAGACCGCATTCATAGGTGTCCCTTTGGCGTAGTCCAGCACAACCGATAAAGAGAGCGGATGCGCAAGTCTCAAATGGAGAGTCCTGTTCCTTACACTGGATACAAACACGGCTGTTCATTGTTTTCAAGTTCTCTGTGACTGATATATTTACAAGTTCATTCCAAGTCCCAGTCGCCCAGAAGAAAAAGTTCAGGGCTGACCTGAGGAACTCATGAAAGCGGCACGCTTGCACTGGTAGAACTGAATCTAGCGGGAGACGCAGTTTGCGACACCGTCAATCAAACTAACCTCTGCTACCTTCACATTTGCATCTGGCATTCCCTTCCATCCTCCCTATCCTCCTCACCTTACCAATAAACGATGAGGTTACAGTTTACACATACTAACCTTATTTCTATCATCTTAGTATAGTCCCTTTGGGCTGTAAAGGCACAACTGCTGCATACAGTGAAAATCATGAACTTCAAGAACGCCGAATGCCCAGTTATTGGAACACCGACAGCAGCTGGAACGAGGACTGCCAATCATTTGTGAGACAGACTTCCGGCTTGGTTTGAGGAGAAGGAATATCTCCCTTTCTCCCATGGAGCGGTGACGTGCATTATGGACTGCCTTCAAGGGCCCCTGTTGCGCAGAATGAGGATGAACTGTCAACGTAGACCTGTCGGGTTTCTCAACGGTGGTCTGTTGAAGCGTCAGCTAATATGCATCTTTTGTAAAGGCTGTACACTCACCGTGAAGCTAAGGTTGGACATCTAGAAGAATGGGCAAGCTCTTGGAACAAAAGACTTCAACACAGTGGAAGCAAGGGCATTTTTTCTGTGCGCTGCTGGCCTCCATATAAGCCCTGCAAAAACCCAGAGGCATGAGACTGCACTTCTATAAATGGTCTGAAATAGAAGATCTGGAGTATATGTGAGTGACTGCTGTCATTTTTTTTACATGTGGTTGCGGATAACGCTAGATGTGGTTTACACTGGAGGTGCTCTACTGGCGGGATCACTGATGAGTCAGCCCCGTTTTAGGCCCTTCCATCCCACGTTAGCTTCCTTCATCCGCCCTCCGGTAGTTTGTTCATGGGAGGACAATTCTCCGCCTGGCTCTACAGCCTCGTTACACTCAGAGTATGAAATGACGCTCACCAGGACTCTCAGCAAGGCCTCTCTTGTATAGACACAAGAAGATGCAACTCATGCCTTATACCATTGCTGCTGTGAGGGAGCTGCAGCTGGGGCAGGAACGCCAGAGAGAAGAAGACACACCCCGTGAGTTTGCACCATTATTGCTGTTCCAGATCTGCAACCTGAACTTTCATTCGACCTCCACGTTTCCAAAGTTAAAGGCAATTCACAAAACGGAGGTCAAAAAATGCAAAACACGGACTGAAATAGTAATAAAATAGACGCAAGAAGATATTTAGCCGACGTTAGCACGTGTTCAGTTCTCATAGCTCCTGGTGGCGTGCACACACCTCTTGGCACAAGCATGCAAGCACAGAGCCAATGCAGGGAGGAAACTCGCGCACAGCTCCAGACAATGCGTCCAAAACTGTATGACAGAGAGGCTCGGCCTGGGTCACATCAGAAAAGATTTGTAATGGTTTCTGGGCAAGCCTGTTTATTTTGGGGTTTTTTACATTCCCCACAGGCTGTTTAACAATGGACCGGACAAATGGGAGAGGTTTATGTGCACTTCAAAGAACGTAGAGTCACTCCCTCTGGATTTTGCTGTGTGCATTTATTTATCCGTTGCAGCACGGAGTGGCCCCGAGACCGGCCTTAGCACACACAAAGCATGAAACCCAGCCTTTTAGGGTTGGAAACTAGCACACCATATCTAGAAGGCACAATACAGCTAGAAGGAAAGGCACTCGAGTCTAATGCTTGACAAATAAACCCAGGCCGGCTCTGCAGTGCCTCCTGAAACTGCACTTCGCGCAATAAACAGACCACGCTGTGTCTTAAGCGTAAAAGGCAATTTATAAGGACCAGGCTGCATAACAGTAAACAATAACCAAAATAACATTACATCAATAACAACTCCCCACATCACTCTTCAACCCTTCACTCCTTTCACCCACTCCAAACTCACCTTTTGTACCACTCCATGCCCCTTCCGTTCCTCATCCATTTCACAAACCTCCTAGCATCCTCCCCGATATCATCTGCCTTTTCACTCATGCCTCCATTACCCCCACCTCGTTCACTCTCCCCCCCCTCGAGGGATGGGTTTGCCCGCTAATGACTACCACCACCCCTCCAAAGTACCGCCAACCAGGTTAACCCCTTTAGGGTGGTTACCTGCCCCCCCCCCCTCGGCTGGGCAACCTCCCGCGTCCCCACCTACTCAAGCATCCCTGCAACACCAAATTGCCTCATTCCAGAGCTTGCTGACCACATCTCTCAACTCCATCATGTAATACGCGTTCCCCATCCTGAAAAGATGCACTCTGTCATCCCTAAACAGTAGCGGTTCCTCCAATCGCAGTCCAGGGTGAGCAATAACCTTAATGTCCTTGTCCCCACAAAAAACTCGCATCGCCCTGTTAAGCTTCCGTTGTGCTTTCTCAATAGCCCCATGTTTGATGGCACTCCTCCATATTCTTCTCGGAACAA
Source organism: Triturus cristatus (assembly GCF_964204655.1). Taxonomy (NCBI): domain Eukaryota; kingdom Metazoa; phylum Chordata; class Amphibia; order Caudata; family Salamandridae; genus Triturus; species Triturus cristatus. The sequence continues at coordinate 203,769,374 of NC_140583.1, read as the reverse complement.
ATTCAGTCCAGGCAATGCAGGTCCCTGCCAGCCTGTGCTTCAAAACTTCCAAGTCTCTTTGCATCCGCTGTTAAAGCGCCAAACCCGACAGCCGAACCAAATCATTCTCTCCCAAACGGATAATCAACAGATCCGGGCATCCCTTCTGTGGGACCATCTTCGCGAACCAGGGCAGTAGTAACCCCCATCGCATTCCCCCTTTTCCCCACCAGTGCACCTCATGTTGTTGTCCTTTGAGTCCCAGGTTACGGCCGTACACCTGTTGCTCCGCATACTTTGACGCCCAATGCACAAAAGAATGCCCCACAATCCATGTGACCGTCTTGGCCCCAGGTCCGCCCACGCAACCTACGAGAGAAAAAGATGTTAGACACACGTATTGAACCAACCACCCCCATCCCCTACCGCCCCTTCACCGGCCACCCAAACCCTTTACTTCCGAACATATCTCTCACAGCACCGGGAATTCCATCTCCCAATCCGTCGAATCCTCTCCCAGGACCACCCCAGCCAGGCCGCCACTGTCGCCGCCCCAATACGGAACAATTGTGTGTCCCAAAACCCGCTGGCTCCAAACCCAAGTGCACTAAAGCCTTATGCAGCACCGGCAACAACTGCCCCGCTGTCACCCTCGCATCTGACATGTGACAAAATATCTCGCCACTCACAGACCACGTGAAAAACACAAACGACCTCCACTCAGCCACCGGGCACACACCCTCACAACCATTCTCGCTCAACCAAACCCACTTACCCCGCCCCAACTGATCTGTTTTGGACTGGCCCAACCAAATCCCCAGTCGCCCGGCATCCAACCTGATCTCCTCATACCGCCTACCAGTCAACACCCGCATGCCCAACAACTCAGAGAACCGAAACGCCCCAAAAAACATCCAGATCATGCACAAACAGAAAATTCTGACCTCAAACTCATCATAACAACAGAGCGGCAAAACCGCAACCAACCTGACCAACACCTCAAACATTATGGCCTCCCGCAGAATCCCCCCCACCCCCGTTCGCTCCCTGCTCCAACCTCTGAGCGCCCTACTGATAATCACATCTTTCGTAGGGTCAAAACCAAAAAACAAACCACAATAAAATGACACTCATGCCAGTTTCCCTGAAATAGTCGCAGCCGACAGCCCCTTGTCCATGCAATGCAATACAAACTGTAACACTCCTTGGTCCACGGTTGCACGTTCCCCACCAGTCGAGTCCCCGCACCATCCCATAAAGGATCCAAACTCAGCCCACGTCAGTCTGTAGGTCCGCCTGGTGGTAGCAGCAATAGAGTTCTCAACTAGGCCTATCACCCTCACTCCCCCAAGGCCCAAATGCCGTCCGGAAGCACGGTCTTGTACAGATCTGCTCCTGGTGCCAATCACCGGAACCGCTGCCACTGCGAACGAGCCAAAGCATCCGCAATGTCATTATTCGCACCAGGAACATGCTTGGCTCGAAAAACCACATTCAAATCCAAACATTTCAACATGAAACTCCTCAGCAAGCGCAGCACTCTCAGGTCCCTTGCCCTCTGTCGGTTGACCAACTCGACCACAGTCATGTTGTCCACATGGAACAACACCGCCCTGCTCCGAAACTCGGGACCCCACACTTCAAGAGCCACCACCAAGGGAAAGAATTCCAAAAACGCAATGCTCCTCCCCTGCTTCATCCAGTGAGCCGGCCAGGTCTCCGCGTACCACCTACCATCCCAGAAAATTCCAAAACCAGCTGCCCCGGCCGCATCGGAGTAAATTTGTACTTGCCAAACCATCCTTTCGTCCACAAAGTCCAAAGACACCCCATTGAAATCAGTCAGGAACGTCAACCCTGTGATGTGGAAGAACTGCCCCCGACATGGCCATGCCAAACCGTCTGCAGAACGTCTGTCCCGCCCTGACCACCCTGCACGCGAAGTTCAAGAAGCCCAGCAGTTGCTGCACCGCCCTCAACGCAATCCTCTTCTCTCCGATCACCCATAGGAGGCACACCTGAATTTCCGACACCTTTGCGGCCGGGATCCGAGCTGTCCACCGGGTGGAATCCAGCTCAATGCCCAGGAATGTCAGGATACAGCACGGCCCACTCGTCTTCTCAGGTGCCAAATGGACTCCAAGTTGCCGCGGCAACTCTTGGAACCATGCCAGAGCCCTGCCACAATCCCCTGAGCGCGCCTTCCCTAGGAACAGGAAATCGTCCAGATAGTGAGTGACGTCCCGATGCCCGCTAAGCTGCGTAAACGCTCACTGCAAGAACGTGCTAAACATTTCAAACAACGCACAGGAAATCGCACATCCCATGGGCAGAACTTTGTCCACAAAGATGGCCCCTCCAAACTGCATTCCGAGTAGCGAGAGATCCGCCGGGTGTATAAGCAGCAGGCGGAAAGCTGACTTCACATCGCATTTCGCCAGTTCCGCCCCCGGACCACACACCCGCACCAGGCGGATCCCATCATCCACCGACGCGTAAAGCACCCGCGAATCTTCCTCTGCAATGAAATCATTCACAGACTGTCCCTCCGGACAAGGAAGGTGATTTATCATGCGAAACTCACCCTCTTCCTTTTTCGACACCACCCCCAACAGGGAAATAATCAGGTCATCCATTGGCCAGTCATAGAATGGCCCCGCAATCCTCCCCTCCTCCACCTCCTTGTGCAATTTGGCCGCCACTACCCCAGGCAATTCTTTGGCTGATTTAAGATTGTCGGCCCACCTCTTTACTCTGAGGCCTTGATAACCTGCCCGAAAGCCCTCAGTAAAACCCCACTGGATCTTCAACGCCGCTTCCCTGTCCGGGTAAAGGGAGAGCCACGGGGCCATCGCCTCCACCTTAACCGGTGTAGGGGCCCTTCTATCCAGCTTGACCTCTACCTTTCGAGTTCCTCCACTGCTCTGAAGGGGTGGCCAGGGTAAGGCATTGCATAAGGGCATGCGTCCCCCCACACTTAGAGCATTCGTGTTTGAACTTGCACGGGTACCGGGCACAGTAGCCCCAGTTGTAGCTCCAACAGGCCCCGGTATTGTAGCTGCCTGGCTTGGTTGCCTGTCCTGAACTACCTGCACCGGTTGAGTTCCCTCCTGCCCCGCTTTGGGTGGGACGCGGCTGAAAAGACCGATAGGTGACCGGCAAACCGCTAGCCGTAGGAGTCGATGCCGAGGAATGCGTGGACGCCATCCACTGCATCCATAGTTCTTGATCCATCTCCCCCCAGTGCTTGTCCGTATTCGCACTGACCCGAGCCCTAAACTCTTCGTCATAACTTTAGCCATGCGATCCCCCCGAATTGTATTTGGGCCTCCCTGCTAATGTCCATATACTTCAGCAGCACTATGGCCCTGTCCAGATGTTTCTCGCAGTATATGCTAGCATAAATAAGTAAAGCCGATGTCCAGTTTTCCATGTTCACCGGTACCCTGGGCCGCCTAGTAAACTCCCATTCCTCCTCCTTAGAGCCTTCCTTGGCCTGCACTTCCCGGTGTAATAACTTAAACACGTCCACATATTCGTGTTTCCATTTCCTGCCCTTAATTTTGTCCGACAGATGCGACCCCAGCGGCATGGCCAAGCCTATGTAGGGCAGGTTCTTCTGGTGCTTGTCCTCCGATTTGTCCCCTTTGTCGTCCTTCCTGTCCACCTTATCCGTCTGCACCCCCGCTGTGGTCACCGACTTACTTCCTACCTGCTTGTCCACCGATGTGGGCCTGCCCTTCGGTACCCCAATAACCTCCCTCACTGAACCCCCTCCCACCCAATCGACCTACACGCCTTCTACCACCCCCCTTTTGGGCCACCATCCCATGCTGCCCACCAAGACCCCTCACCTGCTAGTGACGAGTGCCACTCACTGGACCGGCCTCTGGAGGTGGAAGCCCGGCGTGTCTCCGCTTTCTCCTTCCCAGATGGTTGCCGCTGCACCTGTAATACACCAAGGTCGCCGTTGCCCTTCTCCGTACTCGGTCCGTCATAGTCATCCTCACCTCCCCGTCCTCAAGCTCCTCACTCTCATCCTCATAGTCCAACTCAACTTCAGGCTCCAAATCCACAGGCGCCCACAACACCTCACTCACTGCTCTTTTCACACCTTTGCCACTCTCAGCACATGCCCCACGGCCCCCTTTCACACACAATGCCGTTGCCCGCTCCCGCGCCGGAGGGATGGCCGCCGCGGACCGCCCTGCTGCTTCTTGACGGCGACATGGAGCCGTTTTGCGCACCACCGTGCATCCCCGCACTCTGCCGACATCCGCCGACTTAGAACCCCCCTTACCCCTCAGGTCGCTCCAACCTGAGTGGGCCCTGGCACCATCAGGCCTCAAAGCCGTCCCGGCCGTCCCTACCTGCCCCTGTGACCCTCTGCGGTTCCCCTCCCCCCCCAGACCTATTCCTCCCCGCCTTACCTAACTCCTCCTGCTCTGCCCACCTCTCCTCCTCTGATGTGGGAGTAGGGGGCCCCTCAAGCCCCTCTTCCCAGACCGCTCCAACCCTGTGCGCGCTTTGCTCTGCCCGCCTCACCTCCGAAAGTTGCGCCAAAATGCGCTGTTCCCGAAGCCGGTCGTCCCACGCCAATGCCTCCCAACTCGGGAGGGGGGTGGGGAAGAGGGGCAGTAGCCCTGAATCCCCCTTCCCGGTGGGAAAAACCCAGTCTGTAGTGCCAAATCCCGTCCAAAATCCCCTTCACATGACCCCCTAGAGGCCCCCACCCCCTGTACCCCCAGACCACCCACCGCCAATACCGGGGTGGATGCCCTGGACACCCTAGAGAGCTCGATGGGAACGTCCCCCGCGAGCTCTGTCCCCCCAACTGCCCCCCCTGTACCAACCCCAGCCCCTACAGCTGCCACTTGTGACACACCACACCCACCTCCCCCTTCCACCCAACTAAACCTCGCCCAGAAAGCCCTACTGCCACCTGAGCTATGAGAGGCCCTCCCACCCCTCTCTAAACTCCTGATCCGGGAGTGGCCCGCCCCCCCCCCCCCCCTCTGTCGCCACCTCCGACGGTCTCGTAGTGCCGGTTGGAGAAATTAGCAGCTCCCCAGTGGAAGCCCTCGCTGATGCGCGCCTCCCTGCCCGCTGCGCCTGGAAATCAAGAGAAGGGAACTTCAGCCACGGAGGCAGGCTCTTCTGCCGGCCCCCGCAAGCTGGCAATGCGCGTCGCGTGCCCCTCCTCCTCCCAAGCGCCAAAGGCACGGGCAGCGGTGGCAGCCACGGCGGCTCCTCCTGATATGCAAATACCGCCGCCGCAACCCCCACAGAAGCAGCCCGCGGGGCCTGCTCAAACCCCACCCACGCCTCCCCAAGCACACCGGGCCGGAGGAGATTCTCCCGTCAGGCACGCCCCAGCACCAGTAAGGCCCGCCTCACCTCCTCGTGCGAAGCTCCCTCCATACCGCCGTCAACGCGACGCTCCCGCCGGAGAAACACCCTTCGATGTGGAGACCACACGCGACAGGCTCTCCTCCCACACCGCAAATTTGAATTTCACTCAGTCCTGATCCCAACACATTCGCTAAACTCCACCTTCGCTAAATCCCTCCCGATGGTGCCGAGCGCAGGAAGAGGAAGTCGCCTTCCTCCCATGCACTCTTATACCCACCCCCTAACTCCACCCCTTGCCCCTGCCTGGTCTTACCCCTGCGCGAAAGACCCGGGGGAAGACTAGTCTGCGACTCTACTCCCCCCGGGGCCCAGCATTTGAGCCCTTTGGAGTGCACAAAAACTTCCAGAAACTGATCCTTCTCCGCCCTCCTTGCACCGGGGAATAGAAACGCGCTGATCAGTCTTCCTGCTGCAATTAGTTATGGAGGGCCAGGCGCTGCTTGGCGCTCTAGGGCCCGGGAATGCACGCGGCTCGTTCACTTCGCCTCACCCATCTTCGATTACAGAAGCCAATGGGATGAATGGTTTGACGTAACTTACGGCTTCCGAAGAGCACCGGTGTCCTTAGAATGAGACCTTCCTTGAGGCTCGGGACAAAGGCGTGGATGGGAGCGCCGATCCCCCTGACTGTACCGAGCAATGCAGGGCCGGCAGGCAGTGTTGGGCTGTCTATAGTACTCATCCTTACTGCACTGACAGAATATATGCATTGATCGAAGGGAGTTCTCCTCCGGTGTTGTGTCCTTTCCATCTACAAGTTGTTTCAACTTCCCCATTACAATTTCAGAGGAGCTTTTACACAACTTTACAGCCTGTTTACTTGAACCGAGTGCGATATTAACACTGCACAGTATCGTCTGACTTTAAGAAAACTCATAATCTAAACTATAATTTTTTTCATAACCTTTGAACCATTTCAACTTAATTGTATTTGGTTCTCCTTATTGATGAGGAGTGTTTCAAAACAAAAAATCCTGCTAGGAATGTCATCACATTACAGACGTACAACAAAATAAGATATAGTGCGTCTGAAATCTACTCAAATACGCTCAAAATCTGCTTCATGAGTATGGCTTACATTTTTATTGTATTATTAGTATAGGTAATTTTTCATTTAAAAAAATGATCTTTTTGAATATTTTTTGTTCTACCTACTTATTATAAATTGATTTTGTAAAGTTATTTTTTGTTCTAATATCTTTATTAGTTTGAGAGAAGAAATATAAACAATTAAAATACCATAATAAGCAATAAAACCAAAAAGAGAGTTACACAATAAATAAATAGATAAATACGCATTCATCAGTATAGATATAATCAATGTCATATATATCACCGACATATCATTTAATATGAGGGAAAAGGCAATAAAGAAGCAATACGAGAGAATCAGTTGTATCACTTGTATAAAGCAATCAGCAAGATAAAGAGAGAAAGGAAGAAAAAAAGAGAAGAAGGTATCGAGGAAGAGAAAGAGGTAAAAATAAAGCAAACAAGAGAGAGAGAGATCGAGACCCCTGCTACAATAGGGAGGGTAAGTTAAGGAGAAGACGCAAAGGGATATTGCGCCCCCAGGCCTGGATTTTGTAAAGTTATGCTTGCAAAAAAATCTCTTGGACTTGACAGTCGCCCATAAATAATTGATATCGCGTGCGCGTGGGAGAGACGTGTTGAAGATCCAATGTAAAGAGAGCGGAAACGACTCAGACCCGCACTCTGCCCATTACTGACACTCTCCATCTGTCAAATGTATGTCACGTTAGACGGAGTTTACTCAATTAGCGCCGCTGCTTAAAGGAGGGGCCGACCAGCCCCTTCCATCAAACAGCAAAGATTTGATATGCGGTGCTGGACGCGTCACCCTCTCCTTTGGAAGAGAGGTCTGCATCTTAGCCCTGTGCAAACATAATGTTATATAACTCAGACAGAAGTAAGAAAAAGGTCTCCTGAAGAAATAATAAAAAATAAAAAAATCGGTCCTTCTTACAATATCAAAATCTTGGCTAATAGTGTGCCTCATCGACGGAGGGGTGAAGAAAATGCTCATTGTTTTGTATAAAATAATAATTAAACGATTGCTTAGGCCACACATAGCTTACGTGTGGCTCAGACCTCTGTGTCCCCATATGTGATAACAGCAAACAAAGCCCTTTCATGCCGTGTGTGAGGGATGCTGACCGAAGGACAGTTACCTTCGTCGGCCCCATCTCCCGCCAGCCTCATCTGCACAAGAGTCTGAACTGGGTACCGCGGCGGGTGCAGCTGGGGCGCTGTGGAATACAATGGACACATTCTTCTAATTCAACGCTGGTGAGGTAGGAATCAAGATGCAGGACAGACAGCATTAATTCACACCCCAAACGAACGCAGCAGAAGAGCAGCACCTTCATCCTGATGTGAACCGTTCGAAACCGCACAAAACATCACAGGCAGGAGTCTGGCGTGTGCGCCGAGACACAGTGTGACGACCCTGAGCCTATAGCTCACCATAGGGAGCACCGACTCGCTGGCGGAAGAGGCGGCCTCGCTTTCATTTAACAACAAGTTACCAAAGTTATTTAAACAAAAACACAAGGTTGATACAGATCAGAATCCAGTCTAGCTTCCAGTATCGGGTCTGGCATGGATTAGCAAAATACTTGAAGGAGAGGTTGCAACAACTGCAGGACCACCTCGGAATCTCCATGAGCAAGAATGAGGGCTTATAGCCGGGGCCATGGCAATTGCCCAATTAACCGGCTGCGGCTTTTCCTTTTTTTCTTTACATAATTCTAGATTTGCAGCATTTGCCACATAATCCAATTTTCCACATGATAGATACGCCATCTGCTGCATAATCTGCAGATTTTAACAAAAAGAGGTTTGTTTCTAGCTCAAACGGTTCAAAAGTTACTAAAAGCGCAGCAGCACACGTTTTTGTGCAGGGGAAGGAAGGCCCTTTCCAAAGCTTGCCTGATCGCCTTTCTGGTTGCTTATCGCTATATTTGGGTGTTAAACTGGAACAAACGAGGTGCGGCCACTGCTGCCCAGACGGTGTTAACAAGTGTAAAAATGACCAAATAATGGCATAATAGATAATACTATCATAAAATGTGTAGCATTACGCCGTAGAATTTGATTTTTCTTGCCACATAATTTACTCAACTTTGCTGCATAATTCGGCCCTCCCCTGGCGCATAATTCCAGTGACCCCGCTTATAGATAAAAAAGAGCCTACTTTGATGGGTATTAGCATTTAGCAATAACCTATTGGCAAACGTAGTCGATGTCACTATCCAGCCGAGGGATTCAGCGTGTTTCTGTTGCACGAGGCACACCCCTGCACTGGGCTGACTCACTGTCAGACACTGAGCGCCCCCCATGTACCCAAGGCATCCCTGTGCGTGGCCCCAAAGCGCACTTGCTTTTCAAATGTTACACGCTCCGCCTGACGCACAGCTCCAGAACCTACAGCATGAAACGTATGTGAATGGTTCCTAATTCACCCCAGACTGCATGACGAATTCTCGCAGCTGTCAAGTAAAGCTGTTCAGAGGTAAGGGAGGTTACCTGCCTGCTGCCTCTGACATAGGAGGAAACAGGGATTCTTTACAAACTCAACCACAAACCGCACAATCGCTTCTGCGTCACACTGGCCGCAGCACGTGACTCCATCTCTCTGCAGACAGGCAACCAATCATATAGGCCCAGAAGGATGTGCCCAAAAAACGCCATGGCACAAGTCTCAACACCGCTCCGCCCCAAATAAAGGAGTTTCCTTATGAGAGATTGCAAACTCTGAACCTACCTCAACAGCTTTACTCCGAAAAGAAAAGCATTTTTCCTATAACGAGACTCAGTTTCTGAACCCACTTGGGAAGCCGGTCAGTACTGGTGCACAGAACGCCTAAGGTCACCCTAAAGTCCCAGACTTTACACAACAACACAAATATAAACGCGCGTGCACTCCAGGCACCCCACATCGGAAGCTTCCCTCGGATTCCCAGCACTGAAGGATCCTACCTACCGCGTAGGAAATGTCTGCACGCTTCAAAGGAAATTACACTCACCTCAAATGGGCAGCGTGAAGGGTTGAGGCATTTTTCTGATCTCCGGAGACCTCGACCTAAAATTGGCAAGGTAAAAACAACAGTGTGAAGCAAACGCCGCCAGCTCGGAGAATGTGCCGTGAAGAGTCCGGAATGGGAAGTAAGTGGCGATAATGGACAGAGTAGGGGAAACTACTCAGAGTGCAGACGTAAAAGAGCCCCGCAGCTGCATTCCAAAAAAGCCTTACCCCAGATCTAGTCATTCACGTTATTCTTACAGCTGCCTCCCCCGCACCTGAAAACAGACGTTCTTTGGCGCCCAAGATCCCCTTTGCACGTTTTACTCACCTATGAAGAGATCTTCGAGTCAAAGAAACCCCAAGAAACAGCAATAATAAATGTCTTACTTTCGCTGTAGCCCCTCATGTTTGAAGGTGCTGAGTCATTACCCCAGTTGTAGTTCACAACATAGGTAGAAGGGGAACTATTTCGTTCACTTAGGATTATTGCCTATATGTATAGAGAATTAATCATATAGTTATGGTTTTGCGCATTCACTTCAAACATGTGATGCTTTGCACCCATTAGTTTCTTTAATATTCAATCCAAACAAGATGAAATTTGCATTTCCGCAGCTGTTGCAGCCAGCACGTTTCCTCCCTATGTCGGTGACCCTGAAACTGTTTGGTCGGTGGTTTGTGGGTGCTGGACCGGCTGCTGCGAACCGTGCCCCCATGATATTCTCTTATCTTACTTAGAAGTTAAGGGACTGAAAGTCTAAAATGGGGATTGAGGAAGAGGCATCCGCCCTTTTTTAGCACAAGTATTAGCAGGACCAGCACCCAGGTCTGATACCCAAGGTGTGGACCTTCTCTATGACTCCTTTATCCTAAACAGTCCATACTTTCTGCAGGAATGTAGACAAATAGTCCTCTGAAAGTCCCTCTGATGATGGTGGAAGATGCAGTAGGATGGAAAGGAATGCCAGAGTATAGTGCTGCTGGACTATATGCAGGACCCACCAGTCGGATGTAAGGGTTTGCAACCCGTGGAGAAAATGTCTCATCCTGCCTCCCACAGGACGGTTGTGTGCTGTGAAGGGTAAATTAGAGCCTGCTACCTAAGGGCCTGTGGACCAAGAAGTTCATTATCCCTGTAGGCCTGGGTTTTGCCTGCTGGATCCCCTACCATGACCCCGAAAGGACTGGGAGGGTCTATGGTAGGTGTGGTAGGCCTTCACGCTGCATTGGCAAAACACTAAGCGCCTCAAAAGGTGTGAAATTGCTATGGATACTGCCTTGCAGGTATGAAAAGACCAAGGAAGTGCGTAGCCGTGCTACTTTTTTTTTTTTTACTACTCAAAAACATATATTTACACCATATAGGCAAGACCCATCAAAAAGCACATCTATTAGTAATGCCTGAATGTCACCCAAGAAGCCCCAGGATCTCATCCACGCCTGGTGCCAGAGCACCACATTAATACCAAAAGCTCTGCCTAAACAGTGTGTTGTGTTCAGGCCTGACCAAATGATGTACTTGGCTGCATCCTAGCCATCTTGAATTGACTGCGCCAACAATTCATGGAATTCCTTGCAAACAGCAGGTAGGATTTCAGGTAGAGTCCCACGAGGTGTGAAAATACCTAGAAGACAAAGAAAGGTACGGAGTTCCTTTGTGGCAAGTTAGCCACATGGTGTGTACTCAAGGTAGTGAGGAGGTGGAGGATACCTCATGTCGGAACTAGGGTCCTCACACACCCAGCAAGCTAGGTGTCATGCTTCATCATATGGGTCTGCTCGTCATCGAGCCGGCGCTGCAATGCTCGACGGGCACCAATAAAGGGGCTCTTTTTCAGAGATTTTTTGTTCCTTGCCGTATAGGTGCCATGGGTGTGAGGGGCCTAGAGACGTATAGATGTGGTGTGTGGATTAAAACAGGTAAGGAAATCCTTTGTGATTATTTTTTATTCTGAAAAGGTGCCAACCTGACTAAAAGGGGAAAGAGAGAGGGGGGGCGACTATTTTATTTAATGTGACAAAAAATTTGCTCTACCCCCAGATGGTCAACATGTTTCTCGCCTCAGAATGTCACGAAGTGATCAGTTGGCAACTACTCAGGACCAGGGGACTAAAAAACTATCTACAGTGGGTGGTGTGGTGCAACACTCCCTACCACTCTTTCTATCCGTGGGTTATTGCCCCGGAGAAGGGCAGCAAACCTCTTAGGTTTTCATGTGCTGCCTCATCAGATCACAGCGTAGTAATATGGACACACAGTGTGGTGTCTGTGCTCCCGCTCGGAGCTTCGTGGTTCACCTACCCGCTCCACTGCATCAGGAAAATACCTGCCCGGAAAGCAGCTGGCATAGAAGAAAAAATACTCTTTCCAAATGCCTCAATTCTCTTTGGCTCAATGTCCAGGTGAGAAGTCTGAAAATAATTTGGGCTTACCCTGCTGGTGGAGGCCTGTACTACCAGACTCAGGTGTAGGGTGTGGTGTTTGAAAAGCAGGTCACTTGAAACAGGTCTGTTACTATGCGTCATAGGTCTGCAAGAACAGGGTTTATTCTAAATGACCTGATGGTCTCACAGTTAGGGCCTTGTTGAAGGGCAGGAAAGGTTCCGAGGACAATTCTTTAGGCTGTAGCACCTCCGTGAGGACGTTGGTTTTTAACTTGATGCAAGGTAACTGGAAATCTAAAACTTCTGCTGCTTAATTAAATACCCTGGCAAACGAGGCAGATTCCACCATGGAAGGGTAAGGGAGTGAAACTAACAATGGGTCAGATGAAGTGTCCAGACCACTAGCCTCTTTTATGTCCATATAAAAGTTGTCATTATCATATTGAGGGACAAGACTATCCCCCCCCCCAGGCACTCCCACGCTTTTTGTATGCCCTGCAAAACAGGCCATATTTAGTTTCACCGCGGTATTTTCACTCAATCGACTCGGAGGTCCGTGCAGACCTTTGGAACCAAGGTTCTCCCCGGATTGCTCCCACAAAATTAACAAAAAGCTGGTACGATGGTGGCTTTGCCCTGCCTGATATTAGATCTTATTATTGGGCCTCAAAGTTAGTTGTTTTAAATCACTGGGCCCACCAACCTGTTTCGGACCCCGCCTATAGAATGGAGATACATAACATGTTTTCTGGTACTTTTCTAAGGGTGTTTTACCGGCGGGGGGCACGGTACGCGCCCAGATTTACTCCAACATCTTCTAAGGTAGACATATGGCACAAAGCAACACGTTCTCTGGGGTGTTAAGACATGATCACCCGAGTTACCCTATTATTGGAAACAGACCGCCTAGGTGTGTTGTCGAAGCAGCCAGGGTTTGAAAAATGGGACTTGATCGGTCTCTCGAAAGTCTGAGACATGTGGGCCAAGAGTAGAGTAATACCATTTAGCGATTTGCAGAGAGACTACTAGTTGCATGAAAGAGAAACTTCTTGCTACCTCCAGGCCAGAAACACTTTGTGCAACGCTATTCCAAAGGACACGGACTTGTGATTTCCTCGCCTCTGGAGGATAGATTGTTGGATGAATATCTTCCGGAGAGAGCCATCTCATTGACCTACCGTAAGATCCTCAATCATACTCCAGACGCTCAGGAGAAACTACGTGCAAAATGGGAGGACGACTTAGAGGACTTGGGCGATGACGATTGGCGGGAGGCATTGGCCTCACCTCGCGAGGTAGCGATCAGATCAAGATTTAAACTTATACAACTAAAATTGTTGCATCAGACCTATTACACCAGCACGGTTCTGGTGAAAATGAGGGTATTGGATTCCCCTGATTGTCCCCGCGGTTGTGGAGACTTTGGTACCTATATACATCAATGGTGGCATTGCCCGATCCTCCAGGGGTATTGGGAAACGGTTCTCGCAGGTATGTCCCGCATCTGTAATTCATCTATAGAAGTTGCCCCCCGGCTCTGTCTGTTAAACATCTGGGATGCCACGGATCTGTCACGTACTGAGCAGAGGTGGGTTGCATTGGGCTGTATGGTGGCGAAGCGCACTATAGCTAGAACTTGGAGAGGAGGTGTCCAGTTAAAATACACGGACTGGGAGTCCGATATGGACTGGTGCATGCAAGCGGAGAGGGTTGTTTATGAAAGTAGGGGTTATCCGCAATAATGGACAACAAACTGGGGCCCTTGGAATGAGAGTAGGGGTTTGCTTTGCACTCCAGTTTGCCTCCCCCTTTCCCTTGTGGTGGACGAGGAATCCATTTAAGTGATTTAACTATGGAACAATGATGTGTGTGCCTTTTGTACAATAACCCGTTGCCTCAACTTGGATCTGTACTGTATGTCGTTATTAATGGAAGTCTAAATTGATGCAATGTGCTGCACCCTTTTTATTGTATTGTGTGTTTTATGTTATTCTTGAATAAAAAATATATTAAAAAAATAAAATAAAAGATTATCCCCTAAATCGCAATTAATGCCAAAAGGTGGTTGGCTCTGATCAGAGTCTGATCTGAAATGTTGGCAGACCACTGGATATAGCTCCTTGGCAAGGGTACCGTCTTGTCAGTGCCAGACTGTATTGGTCCCAGGCGCGTCGTAACTGTGCTGAAACATGGCTTTTGCAGAGGTCAAGATGGATTTGGTTCAGAACTGGACAGACAATAGGATCAACGTATTCATCCAGTGGCGTCAGTGCCAGGGTTGACGTGGCAAGAACCAACAAGAATAGTGAATCCAAGCAGAACCCAAAGCGGATCAAAAGGCACATACAATGCGGAAGGTAGATCCACTGGCAGTAACCTGACTGGAGGCCTCCTCAGATCTGTGGGGTCCGAAAGCACACCAGAGTGAGCCAGTAAGGTGGTAGAGATGTGGACCATGGCACCTGCGAATACCTCAATCTGTTGTGGCACTGCCAGTGAGCTCGGAAATTCGGGGTCCATTGGGAACAGCTACAGAATCGTCTCTTCAGTAGGGTATTGAGAGCGAGGCCGGTGGTACATCTTGATTTCCTCGCAATGAGTGACAAGGCTGGGACAATGCCCACTTGGACTTCTTGTGCTTCTTCTTTGACTTCAACTTCCCCAAAGGCTGGGATCGTGATGATGACCAGTTACAGGACCAGCCTCGAGAGTGGGAATGAGTCGTATCCCTGACTTCGAGCAGGAATGGGCCTTATGTGACTTCCTGCAATATGCGGCGACATACAGCTTGGCTTACTGGTCATGGATCGTCTTCAAGTAAATCAGGAGGCATTGCCTGCATTACCAAGTCGTGGCCCATACCCAGACACCAGAGGCACAATTTGCTGTGATCAGTCTCTACAAGGCTTAAAGCCTTTAATTTTAGGAGGGGAAATGTCCCCTTACACACTGGACTAGTTAACTGACCAGAAAAAAGTAGGTGCTATTTCGGGATCCACATAAGAAAGTGCAGAAAGAAAGGAACTCGTGTCAGCACGCTTGAATGGCGCTGGTTCTAGTCGTCACTTCTGGGGGGGAGCAGAGTTAACGCAGAGCCGCATCACACCATCTGGGAACGTTCAGGGCCTATAATGGAAGATCTTCCAGATACAGTCTGGCACCAAGAGATATTCTAAAGGTTAGGAATTTGCAGTTAGAAGAATCCTCAGAAACAATATGCGAGTTTCGAAATAAAGAGTGCAATAAAAAGTTGGTCAAATGCTGGTGAGGGAGCAACTCTACAATGCACATTTAGGCAGTTTGCAGTCAGGAGCCCAGCAAGAAGGATATTCGCTGCATAGGGCCACTCACAGACTGTGATATATTGCCTCTGCAAAATCTATATTCAAGCCAGTCTCAAGGGCATCTCAGAGTGCTGCAGCCTGTGCTCCTGCAGCATTCACCGTCAGCTCCGGTGAGGACCACTGAGATCACGAGCATCTCTAGGTCAGCCATCTCATGACTCCACCATAGGAGCATCCATCGAACAGCTGTTCATGAGACATACGATCAGAAGGGAGACAAGTTATAGACCTTTTGGGAACATTCTACATTCCGTTGTGTATTCAGGCTCCTTAGGCTGCCAAGTGGCCATACAGACTTTCTTTCATTGCGTTTTCTCCCAAAGTTGAAGCTTTGATTACCCACACGAGGAACCGATTTGATGCAAGTTATAGACCACAACCCAAATTTAAACAGGACCAGATGAATCCAAGCTTTTCAGGTGAATCCCTGTGGACCACAATGGTGCAGCAGTGAGCAGCGGACTACCGATGTAGGTAGCGCTTCAGTACCTCACAAAGGGGTAAGTGCTATATGAATGTTGCAACACAATACACCGTGAGGCAGCAGGATGCTCAATGGTGCACCAGTAAGTAGGATGACCAAACAGTAAACAAGGTAGTGCAACAGTAGGTCACAGGTCTTGAAGTTTTTGCACCTCAAGATTAACAACCTTACTCATCTCATGCTCCACTACAGAAAAAAGGCAATTTCTTGTTTGATAGGGCAGCCACCCGTTGCCATCGGGACCATCAAGAGGCCATCAGACACCAACAAGAAGCCGTCAAGCACCTACAACAGGCGGTCAGGCACCCACAAGAGGGAATCTGGCACTCAAGTGGCCGTCAAGGCAACAACAAGAGGCCGTCAAGGCAACAACAAATGGTGGTCACGCACCCACAAGAGGCCATCAGGTACCCGCATGAGGCCATCAGGCACCCACAAGAGGCCATCAACCACCCACAAATGGGGGTCAGGCACCCACAAGAGGCCACCAAGCACCGACAAGAGGCCATCAGTAACATGGACCTCTGGCGGAGGAATGAGAAGAGGGTGCACTTTGCTTCATGCTACTTTTCTACAGCAGAAAATGCCAGCACTCACGGCAGCTCTGTAGTACACGCAACCCACCATCCACCCAACATACCGTACATGAGGCATACAGAAAACTTCAGTCTATTGCAAAAAAAAACATTTATAAAAAGTTTATCGCAAAAAAGAATGACGGCCACTAGAAGGGCAAGCAAAATGTGTTTTTCTTCTCAAGTCTACGCTCTTCACTTTGACTAAAATGCGGCGCATTATACCCAATTCATTTAAGCTGAGAAGGGTTAGTGAGCACTAGAAGAAAAGCATTCAACAGCCCAGGATGCTAATTGGATTTTCTCTGCATCAATAAATCGTGGAACTCCACAGGGAAATAAAATCCATCTACAGTATTAAAAGTTTAGACTCGCTCTGCCTTTTACAAATTCGCGCTCGGCAGTCCACCCCATTTCACATCTTAAAATAACATTCTGCTCTATTCACGTTTATATGACCTGCCCCGCACAGATCACAAACTGAAGAGTAACACACAACAGCTGCTCCGCGAAGTCTGCTCTTGTGTTTCTGCAGCTGCATCTCTAGACAACATGCAGTACAGGGTGATTCCCCCCCAGCATTCGACCTCTCGCACATCTCCGCACGGAAAATATGACTTACATTATCTTCTCACAAATCGCATTACATAGTAGAGAGAGAAGTCGATTAAAAACAAGCCAACGCCACACACTGCGACCAAGAAGCTGACAACATTAGCATAAAATAATATTAAAAACGAAGTAAAAATAAAAAAAATAAAACTAACACTTCTTCAGAACCTGGAGGGGGGGACAGCATTAGGTACATGTTAAAATGTCCAAAACTTTGGCATTAATTGCAGTCCTTGCCAAGGGAAATTCTTCATGTAAAATTGTAAACAAACATTGGCAATACTAATAAGTATGGCTTTACAAGAATGTTGTATGGCAATGTAAAGAATTACACGCAAGTAGCATGGGAATGAATATGTATTTGTGTGAAAGCAAATAACTGCATAATATCATTGGTGTCGGTTAAAAGGGCACAGCTGCACTATCACACCAGACCTAGAAATCCATCTAGTTTAATCACTGGCCTCCTTCCATCTGGGACCCTGCCAGACAAAAAGAACATAAATGATTGTTATCTAAGACACTTTAATAGCATTACAATGTCATATGTGTGCCCCTGAAAGTTCAATCTAAGGATAAATAAACACAATTATCACAGCTGTGTGGACAGCAAGAACTTATGTGAAAGCACACAACTTCTGCCCTATCAAAACATGTGCTCCTCGCTCCCAACATGTGGGTGGAGCCGAAGCCCCTCTCTAGTACTGGCGACAGCTGCGCTGTGAAGCTAGACCATAACAAAAAGAGTGCGATGTAACTCCACTTGGGTTTTTCTCAAAAGATTCTCACTGTGTACAGGATAAATTCACTATATTAATTTCCACCAGAATCCGAAAACTCTTGTCGTCTTCTTATTCGCGATACCAGGACTCCTCACCAACACCGCTGCAGTCTCATGGTCAGGGCAGCAAGACCACAATAAAAATGAACAACACATACACTGGCGGGATATTGAACTACGAAAACAGAAATATCACTGGTGCAGCACACACAGTAAGGGATATCACCTCTCTGATAACTGGTGAGGACAATGGATAGAAAACGCAGCATGTAAAATCCAAGCCACACCTCATTCAAGACAAACCGCACACAAATCTGATTTTCCAGACATTCTAAAACATTCCAGTCACCTCTGATTCAATGGGGTACCACATCTGTCAGCTGTACACAACTAAGCACAGGTTGAGAAGCAGGTCTGAGACAGATACCCTAGCCAACATCTCCATATGTGTGTGTCCATTATACTTAACTTCTTCTAGGTGATCTACTAACAGGTTTAGGGACTCAGCCTGGTCAAATCTATTTAGAGTGCTCTTTGAATGTGGCAATAAAGACAGCCCATCCTATAGCCGGGTTCCAGGCCACTCGCTGAAGTTGGGGCTACTGCCTTCGAACAAGATCACCCTGGAACTAAGCAAGCCAGGCTGACTGACCCTTTGGCGGATAAACTCCTTGTCCAGGGTCATGGGAAGGCATCAGGTTCAGCTCGTAAGGCCTCACATTCCCTCCCCCCCCAGTGCCAAAGGAAAGCACACCTAACCATTCTGCTGGCCCAAGTGGAGACATTGGTAGGCGAAATCTTCCGGTTGACGGGGTCCGGAGGAAGACATCCATAGCTTCCTACCAAACGAGTCGCTAACCATATGCCAGGAGGAACCTTTGAGGTACGTAGAATTAGATCTTAAGTTAGACCCAAAATCAGGCCTTGGCGCGGGTCAGCAAACCCTCTTGCCGCGGACCCTTTCACCTCTTACCAGCAATAAAAAAAGCTATTCCCTTTTGGGGAACCAGGAAGCAGCCCAAGGGGTGCTTTCATATCTTGGAACCCCAGGATGGGGAAAATGCTGGCTTCATAATCTGCAAAACCCGCCCCAGGGTATTGCTCCTGCAGCTGGTTCCCAAGGCTGCGAGGCTGATCCAGACCCTGACCCTGGTGTCGAGACTGACCCCGGCTGGAACAAAGCAGGGGGTATATACAGTGCATGGACTGCTCTCCTAAACACAGTGCAGTTGTCAGTGGAGGCACTGCAAACTCAACCAAACAAAATTGATATTCAGTTGTCACTGCTCCACACTCTGGCCGTCTTCGTAGCCGGCATTGACGAGAAGCTAGGGGATTTAAATTCACTCATCAAACGGGCGCAGTCAGAAACTTTTGTGATGCAAGTAAGCTGTATGTGTTCCCAGCTTGAGGAAAACTGTCTTCTCTTCCTTCCATGCTCAATGGTCTACTTCCAGAACTCAAACAATACCCGAGGTTCCTCGGGGCTCACCTCCCTCGGAAGCCTCTAGCAAGAACCGCAAGGCAGGGCCCTAAACCAGATACCGCCTTGGAATCCAAAACAAAGACGGACCCAAAGGAAGAAAGGTCAGAATAAAAAGAATGTTGCATTAAACCAGCTGGGCACTTACCCCCTGTTCAGACCTGCGACTAGACAAGTAGAGGAGACACACATGGAACCAGCATCCCAATCACCAGATCTACTAGCAGAAAACCGTGGTACTATTAACGATCATAGGCACGAGGGCATATTGCCGAAGTCGAAAGAAGCAAAAACCTGCTTGATAGGGCCAGCAGCGCACCATCTTAGAAGTACCTCTGGCCCTCAAGTCAGTGTAACACCCCCAGACAGTGTCTCCCCGGGAAATGTTCAGCCAAATACTTCAGGCAGCTCTAGCAACAAGGGATACCGTGCCAGAGGGCGGGACCAGCACAGAGCCAGAGGACGCCTGGACTACAACTACTTGCCTTACTGCTCCAATGGCTGGGAACATGGAGTCAAGGGAGTGGGGGTTTGGGGGTGTGTGTAGGATGTCCACACACCAATCACTCAATACCCCTGGGGAACCAAACATTCAGCACAGGTTATGCCAGAAGCGTCGGCTGACACAAACTCACTAATCCTCATGCCAGAGTCTTGGGGAAATTGTGACGTTTTGAACAGGGGCAACATCTTATTGTTATTATTGTGTATTTCAAATCTAACCAATTTAAGGTTAACAGAGAAAATGTCCATAGAGTTTATCCACGCTGATGACCTCCTAGTGACCAAAGCCACCAAGGCCTCCTGGAGAACACCTGCAATTACCTAAAAAGCGCTGGCGGAACGGTTGACCTTAAATAGAGAATAAACATTACTTCTTACTATGAACCAGCCTACTACTTACCTCTGCTTCTGCATGATTAAAAAAGGGCCACCACTAGACCACATAAAACTACTCACTCCATGCTCAAGGAGGCCTTGGTGCACTCTCCAACGAAGAGGGCATCATATAACGGCCGACAGGGTCGATATCCACTGACAACTAGGCCATGATATCTTGATTTAAGGTGGATATCTAGAACAGTAAACTGCACATCTAGCACCCATGACAAAACCCAGACAAAGGTGCATTTACTAAGAACAAACAAGGCCTCCTACGTTTATGCACATGGAATGTCAATGGTCTTGCAAGTAAAATAACTGACCCCCAATTTCTTCAGTATGTAGAATCTTTTGACATCATACTCTTGCAGGAGACTTGGCTTGCCGAACCGCTTCATTTACACAGGTATACGTGCTTCTTTGCCTCAACTATCAAGGGGGCAAAATACAGCCACTTAGTAGGCGAGTTGACAATTCACATTGCTATGTTATGCATAGTAAAGCCATCTGGTTGCCCTAATCGATAATGAGGCTAAATATTTCATCCGGACACTGTTAGAAGAATTAACATATTCGGCATCTGACAAAACCATTATTCCGCTGAGCCTGACAGGCTGCTCCAAACTGACAGGCACAACAACTAACATCTTGACCAGATCATTCCTTTTATATGCAGCAAACGTCTCCAAGATGCCTTTCCACTTCTGTTTCATCGAGTTCAGGGCATGCCAACACAGGTCTGCTCGGCACCCAATTCCACAATGACCACCAACCCCCGGGGAAGCTGCCAGACGTAGCGGTCAGCAAAGCTTGGCAACTGCGGCGCATGTGGGTGCGGGAGCCGCACACCTACACCTGAAGTCGCGTAGCTAGCGTTTTACTATTGTCACTCATTCCAGTCTGTTAACTTTTGATCCAAGGAGGCAGGATTGATCAAACTCGGATTGTCTGCTACGCTCTACATAGCCTTCCAGTGAGTGTAAGGCGGCTGCGCGTCAGCACTTGGGAACCCACGCGCCCTGCACCTTACGGAATTGGCGTGGAACCAACAGTTAACATTAGATGCTGCCATGTTTTTTTCATTTTCCATCGGGGATTCAGGCTTGAACCTGCCCACTTTGCACTCTAATTAATTTATAGCACTCCTACAGGCGAGGAGGTTATTGTTATCCCTGGGGTTTTGTGATAATGGGGTCATGGGCACTGAATCACTTATATGAGCCACCAGGGATGGAGGTGGTTAATCCTATGGGTACCTAGCTCGTATTTTATCAATCTACTTTGTATTTTAAGCTTATTTTTCATGTAGTGACCCCTGTTCAGTCCGCTTAGTTTGATGGAACTTGTGCATCGGCACTTTAGGACCTGCGCACCTTGCACTTTATTGAATTGTTACACCATAAATGGTTAACATTAGGCGTTGCCATGCTTTTCCATTCTCCATTAGGAATATAGGCTTGGATCTGCCCATTTTACACTTTAATGAACTTATAGCACTTTCTCTGGTGATGCATTACGGTTACCCTTGGGATGTTGTGTCAATGGAGTCATGGGTGCTGACACACCAATATGCTCCCGTGGAGAAAGGAGCTCACCCGCTTGTATTTTAGTGATCTATTTTGCATTTTAATTGCATTCATATGCGATGATCCATTTTAATTCTGCTTAGCTGCTATAAATGTTAAACGGAATTTGTTCCATTCTCTTAAAATTATTAATTATTTTTTTGGTTTTATTGCTGCTGTATCCTATTGCACTGGGTCAATTAAGCAGATCCAACAACAAAGCATGTGCTCTGTCTGAGAAGCAGGGAACACTCACCATGAGCTTAATAACACTTTCACAAAGCACACCGCCTAAGTTTGACACTATTTTATCTATGTTTGAAGGTAGTATTTAAGGTGTAGCAGATCTTTGCAAAAAGCGCATAAGTTTCACCAATGTAGTGAACAGCAAGGATCTTTCTTGCGGAACTGCTGCTTCATCTGAATTATGACGCGGAGGCCATGGGGGGTCCAGAGGTTAATGCCCATCTTTTCCTGATAATTAAAAAGAAGTAATCACACTCAGTCCAACTCCAAATCTAGCAACAACTAATGCAGAAAACGCGGTGACCTAAAATATCAATGGGTAAAGCAAAGGGTAGGACAATGGGCAAAACAAATCATCCTCAAAAGGAGTTCATTCCTAGGCCATTCCCATAATCATTCATGGCTGAAGTCCGTGAATACCTTGGAAAATGTTCTTGTAGATAACCAGTCCTTCCAAACGAAGACTAAACTAGCTAGCAGTGTGTGAACACACCATACTATTAAGGCTTCTTCTTCTGAGAGGATTTATAAAGTGCTACACTGGCTGCTAGAGGCTCCGAGTGCAGGGTTTTTGCAAACCTCAAGCCCATTGCATTGAGCCCTGGTCGGGCACGCCCTACCATCTGGAATTAAAAAAAAATGAGGATTGGGTAATAAATGAACGTAATACTTATGACAAGTGTTGGGTGAGGTCTATTACCGCCAGAAGCATCGACTTGATCACATTTTAACTATTTCTTTGAGAGCTAATGTACAGCCTTTTTATGAGTTCAATGCCGGCCAAGCTGAGAAAGTTACATGGATGACTTCATACAATTAGTTCAAAGCCTCAAGTCTAGTGATGATCAGTGACGACCTCAAAATTCATTCTGATTATCATCAATTCTGCAGCCCTGCAACATTGATCCTCGTCATCATATTCTGCCATGTGGTTTTTGATCAGGAAGATGCCCTGACACTCAAACTCCAGAGGTGCACATTTCCCCCCTCCATATTCCCCCCCCCGCACCGGACCTATTATAGGGTTAGCAACGCCTTTAGCCCCATGTGATGACAATACTCCGACACATCTAATCGCGCCTCTGCACTAGTTACGTGTTCTTTCTTTTCTTCGTTTTCTTATTCCTTTTACTATTCCCCCCCCCCTTTTTTTTCTCTCTCTGGGGGTGGTATAATTTTAATGACATAATGTGATTTAAGCTTGAAAACATGTATGCATTGGATGGTTCAAATTTGGACAACTCTCCATACAATTATCACGCTATCACCAAACGTGTGGAGCTAGCATCCACGAATATAGATAGGAACGGATGATGTAAAATGTAAATTGCTTTGATGGTTTTTCTCATTTTGTTTAATGTTTTACTCATTGCTGATTATATCTGTTCCTTCTCTTGACTACATCTAAAATGTGGAATAATATAAAATGCCAATAAAAATATCTTTAAAAAAAAATCCAGAGGTGCACAGTGTCCCGGCACATGGCCCAAAACCACCCTACTCCGGTTTGTTTGTTGTAATACCAAACGGCAGTAATGTAGTCGGTGAGAGCCTGCACCAGCTTCCCTCTGATGGATGGTACAAAGGCCTTCAAGGCCAAGCGATTGGCTCATAACTGCACCAAGTTAATGTGGAGTCGGGCTTCCATCAGAGACCAGAGTCCTCTGATCTCCACCTCCATGGTATGACCTCCCCTAACCAACAGTGACGTGTCCGTGACCACTGTCAGCCGTTCGTTGGGAAAAGAGGGGCCTGGCGCAGTTCCAACTGCAGTTGAGTAGCTACCACTGGAGAGCCCGCGGAGTCTCCTTTAAAATCTGAATGGTATCCAATAGGTTTCATTGGTACTGGCCCCACAGGAACTACAGATTCGATTGCAGAGCTAATGTATGCCACCTACAATGAAGAATGCTAAAAGGCCAAGGTGCCTCAAAGCTGCTCTCACCAAGATCCAGGACCATGGCTAAAATATACGCATCATAGCCTGAATGTCCTGGACTTGTTGCAACAGAGGGAAGGCCCTGAACTGTGCCATACCCATGACAGCTCGAATGAAAGGAGTCAGGAGCGAATCCATCTTGTTGAATGTGAACTGTAACTCTGTCAAGATGTTTCCCATGGTCTGTAGGTGGTCTATGACAGACTGTAGCAAGCCCATCTTCAGCAGCCAGTCCTTGAGGTAGGGAAAAACTGATATCCCAACCTCTAAAGATGGGCAACGACCATCGAACGCCATCACTTATGTGAATACCCAAGGGGCACTGGTGAGGCCGAAGGGGAGCACAGCAAACTAAAAATGCTCCTGGCCTACCTTGAACCAGAGGTAACATCTGTGTTACTGCAGAAGGAGCATATCAAAATACGTGTCCTGTAGGTTCAAAGAGACCATCGATACTGTCGGGTATAGGGCAGACAGGATCTGGGCCAGAGAGAGCATTGTGAATTTGCCCTTCCACAGGAAGGCATTCAGAGGTCGAACGCTTCTAGTGAGAGTAGCAACTCTCTCCTATTTCAGAGTGCAGAACGCTCTTGATAGCTCCTTTCTAACTCAAATTTGCACCTCTTGCTAAGAATGGACAGGTGTTCCACTGAGATTTACTCTGATGTGTGGGGTGGAAGGGTTGGCAGAGCAGAAAGACAGGGTACTGGCATAACCATGCCGAACAATTTGAAGAACCTATTTGTCTGACGTGATGAATTGCCACCCTTGAAGAAAGTGCTGTATTCTAACTCACACAGCGTGGTTGGGCGCCACTAATGGCAAGTTAAAGTTACTAGGAGACAGTTGCTGCAGGAGAATGTGGCTTCGATGACTGTTATCCATGTTGCTCTGCCCGCTAGATCCACATCCCCAGCTTGAAAGGACTTGGGTGATTGCAGCAGCGGCTGTGGAAATTATAGCATTGCCACTATACCAGCCTCTTATAGTAGTCTTGGAACTTCCTGAAGTGGTGAGGAAATGGTTTGGCAGGGCTAAAAAATCCAGGAAGTTTGCAGTGGCTCAGCTTTTTTTTGTAGCGGATCAAGGCAAAATCAACTTTTTCCGCTGAACAAGGGTGAACCATTGAAACACATGTCCGTATCAGGGCCAGGACATCTCCAGAAAAATCTGTGAAAGGCATGGACGCATGGCAGTGGAGCACCACACTGGTGCCTACTCCTTTCCCGAGCAATCAGCAGTTTCAAGGCCAGGACAAATCATTTATTTTGCCACATCTTGACCACCCTAAATTGGTTGTGCCAGTGAGGGGCCTGGGACCACCTTCAAGATCTCTCTGGTCATATCCCTGAGTATATTGTACCAATGAGCAAACTATATTGACCAAACTCAATACTAAGCTAGCAAGATGAACATTAGATATACAAAAGCCTCAATCCTCTTAGACTCCCTATCTGGAGGAGTCGTGGAAGGAATGAAGGTTCACCTTGCTGGTCGAAGCCTAAACAACAGACTCTCTGAAGTAGGATGTTTATTGAGAAAATCAGGTTCCCCAGGAGCTGGTCAGAGACGTCTAGCCTATTTACCAGTGCTCAATAACATAGCTTTGATCAGGTTATCCATTAAGGCATCAGTGAGGGTCTCAGAGGGGGCATGGGCTCAGACACAGCTAGCCTAGGCTGTAAGATTTAAGTACGGACATTAGCCTTAAGCCTCAATAAAGGGCATTTGTAGGTCCAAGACCCCACGTGCTCATGGGATTACCACTGCAAATGGTGCGAGCAGTCCTGTGGGTGAATTCACACCTGTATCAGGGGAAGTTGCAAGCTCACTGGCCTCTTGTAAATCAATAAAAATATTGACATCATAATGAGGGGGCACGTCATCCCATCCCCATCAACATCATATCTGGGTGGTGGCAAACTTAAGTCACAATCAGAGCCAAATAATTAGTGGAGTCTCCGATGGCAGATCCGCCCTAGCAGAGGCATTGGATTGGAGTCAAGCTGAATGACAACCGGTTGATCTTTCGTAATTTCGAACGCCAACTATCAGAACCAGGCTGAAGTCCAGTCAGGGTTAGACATAGAAATCCGCATCAGATCCTTCTCCAGCACCGGAGGTACAGGTCATAGGTCTTGGAACGTTGGTGGGGTCTGTACAGGGCCCAAAAGGGTTGAAGAGGGTCAGACGGCACCAAGGACGGACCTGCCAGTGGTATCCCAACTGAGGGCCCCTGCAGATTCTTGAAGCCTGAAGTCATGCCAGGTGAAGCTTCCCCTATGAAGATGTCATAATCACCATACAACTATGAACACCAAAAGTCTGCTTTGATAATACATGGTATATCCCCTTCCATTTGTATTTTTAATTGCAAACCCTATCAGGAGGATTTAAATGTTTCTCTGGAGTCTCAATCTGTAGAAAGTCATCAGTTGGATTTGTCTTCAGAAACCTATCAAGCATCTGATGCACTGTCCTGACTTCTGCTACTCTGTCCAGAAGCGCTCTCAACCAAGTCCGGTATTGCAGGAGGACTCGCAGCTGTATCGGCATGTTTCATAAAAAGTTCTGCCACTTTCGTCTTCTTTTTCTAGGATTTTAGAGTCCAATCCTTTCTCTTCCCTCTTTATACAGACATCAGTTTCGTGCCCTGCTTCACTTTTCCTACTGTACTCCTCTTTTCTTCTCTGCTCCTATCGGCTCCCCCTCTCCGTTCTTTTACCGTCAGTGTCCTAAAAAGAACGTGAAGAGCGGCTATCAGAATACTGATACTGCTCAAGTTTTTTTTTTGTGGTCTCTTAAGTGATAACCACCACTACCGTATTCCCAACAGGTGGGTGATCTAGTCCCTACGCAAGGTAACTCTACCCATAGAGGTATAAACTTCTGCAATTATTTTTGGTAGTTCAGTTCACGATCTTGAACTGGAACTGCTTCCAATCACCGAAGAACAGACTGAACCTAAGCCTCTCCCTAAATATTGCTTAGGATAGTAGAGGGCACTGTAGATAGTGTAAATATTTGCAAAGATGTTTCCCCAGGAGCTGCACTAGTTTACGGGTGGCACCATTGAAGAGGAAGACAATAGTCCGCAATCTAGGCCTATCTTGGAGGACAGTGTATGGATATACTGATTTTAACTGGTTAATCTTACGAGCAATCCAGAAAGCCATTTCATCACGCTTCATGGACGCTTTCCACATAATAACGTTAATAGTCTGTGGATTAATAGTTTGTACTTGTGTAGGAGCGTCCGGTCCAGCTGCAAGAGCAGGTCTGGAGCTCAACGTACGTTGTACTAACTGTACGAGTCTCCTATGCAAGGCGACTGGGTAATTTAACACCCCTACCACCTCATCGTGCGTTATATTATTGAAATTTTTTAAGCGCAAACAATTCCCAAAGGTGTTAAGGCTTTAGTTCAGAATGAATATCATATAACCGTCATCAATTAGAAAATAACCACACTTTTTATTCCTTCCTAAAAGCTAAAAGGTTAGGTTTGTTTCTGAGATGGAGAGGAAGCTGGTTCCATTCTTTTGCGCTTGAAGTTACAAAACTTCTTCCACCCAAGTTGGTATGTTTGAATCTGGGCACCACTGGTTTCCGAGCACCAGACGAACAAAGATTTCTTCCTGGCAGTACCACTTGAAGGCTAGCTTCAGATAGTCTGCACCTACCCCATGAAGAGCTTTATAGGCCAGACAAAGGACTTTGAGTCGGATACGTTGCCTGACAGGGAGCCAGTGTAGCTTGATGATATCTTGCGAGATGGATTTGAATTTGGGTGTGCCTGTCAGCAATCTGGCAGCCGCGTTCTGTAAGATTTGTAACCTGTTCAGATGTTGATGTTGTATATTTAAATATAGGACATTGCAGTAGTCTATCTTAAATATAACTAATGCAGTTACCACCGTTTGGCATTTAGTGGGAGAAAAGGGAAGATCTTTTTGAATATCCTCAGCATGTAGAAGGCGGAGAACGTGACTGTATTGATCTGCTGGCTAAATGCCAGCTTATTGTCCATCACCACTCCCAGATTCCTAACATTGCTCACTGTAGAAAGCACAGTACCTAATTCCTCCGGCCACCAGGAAAGGGTCTAAAGAGTAAGACTGTTCCATAAGAGGACCTCTGTTTTAGCAGAGTTCAACAGTTTGAGTTCATCCAGCTTCCAATAGCTGCCATACAGTCATAAAAATTAATGCCTGCACTGTGGTCAGAGGAGGTAATTACTACCACGATTTGAGTATCATAAGCATATGATGTGAGATCAAACCCGAAAGATCTAATAAGTGTAGCCAGGGGTTTACCGTAAGCATTAAACAGAGTGGAACTATGTGAGGATCCCTGTGGGACCCCACATGGCACAGAGAAAGGCTCTGATTGAAAAGAATCCAGGGCCACCACTTGCTTCCTTTCAGATGGAAAAGATTTGAGGAATGCCAGTGCTGAGCCCTCGATACGGACAGCCCAGAGATAGAGGACCAGGTCCTTGTGATCGACCGTATCAAAGGTTGCTGATATAACGAGGAGTACTAGTGCCGCACTGCCACCTCCATCCACTATCAATCTAAACTCTGCAGTAGTTTTCAGCACTTTTTGGTACTATAACTGCTTCTAAACCCAAATTTGGGTGGTGTCCAGCAATTTGTCTTCCTGTAAAAACAGTGCTAGTTGTTGGCTCATCACCTTTTCTATCACCTTCGCAGGGAGGGGTACCCGAGAAATACGAGGATAATTGTTCGGATCCTTTGGGCTTAGGTTAGATTTTTTTTAGGAGAGGAACATTGGATGCTTTCTACCATTGGCCAGTAAAGCACCCCGACTTAACCATCAAATTAAAGATGATTGTCAGGTGGGTGACCACGGTTTCTATTGCTACTTTGATGACATGGGTCCCTTGGCGATCTTTTTTTTTTTTTTTTTTTTTTTTGAAACCGTTTATTGCAATCTCAAATATATACAGGTAGGGGCCTACAACCTTCTGGCCGGCCGCTAAAGTGACGATAACAAATGACATACATACAATGAGGCACTTAGCTTTACATAGACACTAAGGCAGGAGGTATCCACAACGCGGGCCATATGGCTCTGAGCCCACAATACGGTTTCATTTTATACAACACAACAACATAAATAAACACACACCCGCAAGGCAACCCACGATCGAAAGTGGCAGCACGTGCTCCTCAAATGGGGGACCCCAAACCATCCACTGTAAACCCCCGAGAGGGGAAGGGAAACAGGTCTGGGACCGGGAGAATACTGTGCTCGGAACTGAGGGAGGGAGCAAACTAGGGGGATGGAGCTGGTGAAGCGGGAGGCAACAACGGCGGCTCGCAGATATCCCCGCGGTAGGCGTTCCAGGGGCCCCATATCTTCACCCATGCCCCAGGCTTACCCCGCGCCACATACACCACCTTTTCTCGGAACATGCACCAATCCATGTGTTCTTTCCAGGCCGACACCGCCGGGGACCTCTGGGATCCCCACAGCTGTGCAACGTCCCGTTTAGCCACCATATAGCCCAGAGTCACCCATCGCGTCTGAGGAACCGAGTAATCGGTCGGTTCCCACACATTCAGCAAACATCTCCTCGCTTCAGGCAACAGCGCGACATGCGTAACCGCTCGCAGGACCTCATGCACATCACGCCAGAATCGCTCCACCCTCGGGCATTCCCACAAAATGTGCAAAAAGGTCGCTGAAGCACCACACCCACGCTTACACAATCCGTCCTCGGCGTAGCCCATACGCAGAAGCCTTGGCCCCGTCATGTACACCCGGTGGAGTATCTTAAGCTGGACGAAACGAAGGCGAGCCGGGATGGCCACCTCCTTCGGAGAGGCCACCGCGGAAATCCAGTCCTCGTCGTCCAACTCCAGCCCATCGGCAACCCAGGCCTCGCGGAGGCCAGTCAGTAAGCCCAAACGATCATTTATCAATTTCTTGTAAATGAGGGAGATCGTGCCGTCCGGAACATGGCCATCTAGCACTCGATCCTCCAGGGGGGAGGACTCCGGGATGGAGGCCACGTCTGGGAAGACGGAGCCCAGCGCGTGACGGACCTGCAGGTACCGAAAGTATTCACTGCCCCGCAGCTGAAACTCCGCCTGCAACGTCTCGAATGTTTTAAATCCTCCCCTCGTCCAGAGATCCCCCACTGTACTGATGCCTATAGTGTCCCACTGCTCAAAGCCCTTCGAGGTCCACAGAGAGCCCAACCTCTCAGACGCATACAGCGGTGACGCCCGGGTCAAACGGTCCTTCCAGCCCATAGCTGCATTAGCCGCGTGCCATACTCGCACCATGACACGCGTGGGTCCCGTCAAGCGGGAATCGGGCACACGAGCGTAGAGCGCTCGATTGTAGTCGCCACCGGGTAGGAGCATCTTGTCCATTTCAAATGCCGGGTTTAGGGCGGGCCCATAGAGGCCCTGATTAATTGCAGCTAACTGGGAGGCCCAGTAATACCGTTTAATATCCGGGAGGGCAATCCCTCCGTCGTACCACGGGAGCGTCAACTTTGCCAAGGCTATACGCGGCCTCCCATCCCAGAACAGGCGGCGCTGTAAACCTTCCACTTCACGGAAGTAGCGCGCTGGGACCAAGTCCATAGTGTTCTGGAGAGCGTACAGGAAGCGTGGCAATGACATCATCTTGAACAACGCCGCCCGGCCGAGCGGCGAGAGCGGCAAGCGCCTCCAGCGCGCGACATCCTCCTTCAAGCGCTGGAGGGGGGGAAGCAAATTTCGCTCGTAGCGGGCCACCGGGTCCAGCGTAATGTAGACACCCAAGTATCGAAATCCCTCCGAGGCAATCTGGATCGGACAGCCCCGCGGGAGGACAGGAGCCTCCCCGGAAAGCACATAGACACAGGATTTGGCCCAGTTGATGACAAGGCCTGAATTGCGGCCAAAAGAGTGCAGAACATCAACCAGGACAATCAGTGATTTGCGCGGGGAGGCTAAGTACAAAAGGATGTCGTCTGCATAGAGAGACACTCGGTCCTCATACTCAGGGGTCCAACGGAGACCTCGGATAGAAGGGTGCCACCGCAGCCACTCTGCCAGGGGCTCCAAGGCCAGTGCGAACAGGAGCGGCGACAGGGGGCAACCCTGTCGCGTGCCCCGTCCCAGCCCGAATGGGACCGAGACTCGACCATTCACCACCACCTGTGCCAGTGGGTCCGAGTACAACAATTTGACCCAGCTGATGAAACCCGGCCCAAAGCCAAATTTCGCCAGCATCGCCCAGATGTACGGCCACTCGAGTGTGTCGAACGCCATAGTGGCGTCCAAAGACGCCAAGATGGCCGGCTCCCGCACGAACGGAACACGCGCTAGCACGCCGTGCAGGCGTCGCAGATTAAGAGCCGTATTGCGGTGGGGGATAAAGCCGGACTGGTCTTGGTGGACCAGGTCGCCCACCACGCCGACCAGCCGGTTGGCGAGCACCTTGGCGAGGATTTTAGGTTCCGCATTCAAGAGCGAGATAGGCCGATAGGATGTGACCCGATCTCGAGGTCTCCCCTCCTTGTGGATGACCACGATGGTAGCCAGACGCTGGTCCGGCGGGAGGGAGCCCCGCGAGTGGGCCGCAAGGAACATTGCGCGGAGGTGGGGTGCCAGTACATCCGGTCGCAGCTTGTATAACTCGATGGGAATGCCGTTCGGGCCCATGGCCTTGCCAGAAGCGACCGAGCGGATGGCGAGGGCGATTTCGTCCGAGGTGGGGGCGGCATCCAGCAACTCCCTGTCCTCCACAGAAAGGGAGGGGAGCGCGATGTCACGCAGCAGGGCATGGGAATCCTCCTCCGAGCAGGGAGAAACCGGGGAATATACCTCGCGGAAATAATCCGCGAAGCAAGAAACAATGCCTTCCGGCTCAATGACACGCACACCATCCGTCCTCTCAATCAGCGGGACCACACGACTCGCTCTCTCCTTCTTATCCAGCCACGCAATCAACTTGCCCGCCTTATCACCCACATCATACAATCGCCCCTGTTGCTCTCTGCTGAGGCCCCTGGCCGCCTCCGTGACGAGGGCCCTATAGGCCGCCTGCTTAAGGTGCAGAACGTGGAGCGCAGCGTCAGTCACCCCACTCCCCAAATCACCCTCCAATTCAGTAATTTCGGCCTCCATCCGGGTCACCTCCTCCTGTGCGCGCCTCCGGGCATGGGAAATGAAGGAGAGGGCCTCCCCTCTCAGCACCGTCTTGAAAGCCTCCCACAGGGAGATAGCCGACAGGACTGACCCCACATTCTCCTCGAAATACCGTTGCAAGGATTTAATCAAGTCAGCGCGAATAGTGGGGTCGCGCAGGTACCAAGCGTTGATTGGAGCTACCCTGCCCTCCCCCCTCGGGAAGACATCAAAATGCAACAGGAGCGGGGAGTGATCTGAAATGCCCCTCGCCAAATGGCGCACCTCCCCCACCCTCCCGGCATAGGCCGCAGGGACAAGGATATGATCAAGCCGCGAAAGGCTACCATGGGCACCCGAATGGAAGGTGTACTGCAGCTGAGTGGGATGCTTTAAACGCCAGCAGTCCACCAATCCCAGTGTGTCCAAAAGGCCCGACAGCCACGCCTGTGCCCGGGGGAGGTCCCTAGGGGGATAACGATCCATAGTCCCAGAAACCACCGCATTGAAGTCCCCCCCCAACCACCAGAAGCCCCCCCGGAAGGTCAAGAAGGAGGCGTCCCAGGTCCGCAAAGGTGGTGGACTGTAACCCCGGTGGGACGTACACTGAGACAAAGACGACTACTTTGCCCTCCATTCTCCCCACCAAAACAGTGTAGCGTCCCCTCTCATCATGGCGCACCTAGTCTATTTCTAGCGGGAGCGAGGTCTTGACCATAATGCCCACCCCTCGTGAGCCTGACGTAAAGCCCGAGTGGGCCACCAAACGATAACCACGTCGATTCATGGCACAAAAGGAGTTACCAATAAGGTGTGTCTCCTGCAGAAAGACCACATCAGGCGAAATCCG
This sequence comes from Triturus cristatus, assembly GCF_964204655.1. Classification (NCBI taxonomy): domain Eukaryota; kingdom Metazoa; phylum Chordata; class Amphibia; order Caudata; family Salamandridae; genus Triturus; species Triturus cristatus. The sequence goes on along the minus strand of NC_140583.1, from coordinate 203,736,636 downwards.
TTTCAGATATTGCAGGACCACACCCCGCTTAATCCTATCCCCCAGCCCGTTAACGTTCCAGGACAACAAAGTCAGGTCCCTACCCCCCATCACATACAGAAGCCATCATTTGTCCCCCCGAGAGCAACTCAAAAACACCAGTACAATAAAGGGCTTGCCTTGCGGTAGAAACGAACCACACCCCCCCCAACCCACCCAACCCAACAGAACTCCCCCCACCCTGCACCCCTGCATGAGCCCAAACAGCCCCCCCAAAGTGCAGTGTGCCTGTCGCCCCATAGAAGAAAACTAACTAGTCCCCCAGAGGAGGAGGGAGATCCCCCAAGAGACCCCGCATGACCTCCACAGGAGGGGAACTTACCCTAACAGTCAATGGTGACAATGGTGACAATAACACAGCCCGGAGCAAGGCCTACCATTAGTCCCTTAGGCCTGACCCGGCGGGCCCTCCCCACCAACCGCACCCCCCCCCCGCCCCCCCGGCCCCGATCTCCGGGCAAAGTGTCCAGCCAGTCCCCGGCCGCCTCGGGACGATCAAAAAAGTGCGTGCGGCCATCTACCTCCACCCTCAGCTTAGCTGGAAAAAGCATCGAATATTTGAGATTCAGGTCTCGTAGGCGACGTTTGACACCCAGAAAGCTTAGTCTCTGCTTTTGGACCGCCGGGGTAAAGTCAGGATAGAAATTAATATCCATGTTGTCAAGTCTGACTGGCCCTTGGAGCCTAGAAGTCTGCAGGATAGCGTCTCTGTCCCTAAAATTGAAGATCCGGGCGATGAGAGGCCTCGGAGGGGCGCCGATCTTAGGCCTACCCCCGGGGACCCTATGGGCCCGCTCCACTGCAAAGAATTTGCTCAGCCCCCGAGGCTGTAGGTGGGTGAGGACCAGGTCCTCCACGAACAGATCCGCTGCCTCCGCCTCTCGTCCCTCTGGCACCCCGATAATGCGGACGTTGTTTCTCCGGGCCCGACCCTCGGAATCCTCCAGTCGACGATTCATCAGGGCGCTCGCCTGGCCAAGCCTGCGCACCTCCTGTTGGAGGGCCGCCACGTCAGTTGTGAGGCCCGAGGTAGAGTGGGCCAAAGAATCGACCCGGTCATTCGTTTTAGACAGATTGGCTCTCACGAGGCCCACGTCCACGAGGACCGAGTCGATCTTCTGCGCCAGAGTGTCGAAGCGCTGGTCCACCGAGGCCTTCATCTCGGCGATGGCGCCCATGACGTCCCGGAGGGTCAGGTCCGTGGGCGGAACAGGAGCATCAGTCGGGCCCGTGGGGGACCTACGCAGCACCTCTGGAGATCCCTTCTGGAGGGTGTAGCGGTCCATGTTATTGGATTGTTGGGCCGTGCCACGACGGGTCGACTTCACCTTGGCCCGGTCGCCATCTTGTTTTGTGGCCATGGTCGCAATCCCCAAATCGAGCCAATCTCCTCAGAAAGGGGGCAGACAATCCCGTTCAAGGGCTCCGGGGGGGGGCGACCACCGCTCCTCAGGATGGTTCGCAGCCGGCGGGCCGGCAGGGCAGCCCAACGAGGCCACAGCACCGCACACCGCCCCGCAACCCAACCTCGCCTGGCAGCGAGGAGGGCGCAAAAGCGAAAGTGAAAGTGCGGGGCACGCGAGCCACCCAGCCTCGCCCGCCGCTGTTGTTCACTTTGTGTCCGGATCGCCCCACAACTCCAATACGGGGGGCCGGCGTGGAGAAGGCCGCAAACCTCAATCGATGCTCCTGCCGGTGTCCGAGGTCCGATTTAAAAACGGAAAACGGGCGTCACCTCTGCTCGGGCTCACAAATACAGTCCCCTCATCTGGGACAGGATTCTGTCAGGATTTATGCAGGAGGTCGCGGAGGTCCTCGGGAGCCTCGCACCTACGCGGCCATCTTGGTTGCGCGCTAGGCTCCTCCCTCTCCCTTGGCGATCTTGATTTGGTAGCTATTACTAACCCGGCTACTTTATTAACCGATATGGGAGAAAGTGGTGAACTTAGGCGGTTCCTTGTCCAGAACAGGTTGAATGGAGTCAGCCCGACCGGCAATCGTATTCTGGTCAAATTTATTACAGATCTGAACCACTATGTCCAGGAAGAAACTGTCAAGAGTGTCACAAAAGGCCTGACAGCAACTAGTCGTATTATTCCTAAGAAGTGAGGCCAGTTTTGATACAACCTGAAAAGGTAATTTCGAAGAATTGTTAGCACCTTCAATTTTTTTGAGTAAAATATGAGGATTTTTCTTTAATCAAGTGCGCTTTATAAGTATGCAGACAAACTTTAGATTTATCCTTTTCTGTCTTATTATATTCTTTCCTCCATTTCCATTCTTGTCTTCTACAGACTTGTTTCTAAGGTTATCGGAAAATCAAAGGGCTGAAGGTCTACCTCAACGTGAATGGTAGTGTCTGAGTGGACATGGACAAAGCTGAGTTTAGCCATCCAGTGCAATTCAGCGTTCTGTTTTCTACATCTCTAAAATGTGTGCGCATTGTGTCTGCTAATGTTTGATTAAGTACATCTGCCTGTTAAACGGTTAGTCCAAGCTAATGGCAAGGAATCTTTTATTGCCACTTGGGAATTGTTAGTAAACAGCCCATCCAATGTATGTCCTGCTGTGTGGGTGGGACCGTTAACTAATTGGGCAATGCCCAAGCTACCTAAGATCTTAATGAGGGCTACTGTCATTATCAACAATATTTTTCAAGTGAAAACTGAAGGCACCATGAATAGTAGCGTCTTTCTCGCAGAGATTTTCCTCTGAGAGACCTGTATAAGTAAGACATTTTTCCCAGGACGTGTGGGGGGAGGGGTAGTAAATAAGTATACCTCTGAAGGACTGTATTTTGGAGAGTTCAATATTGAACTTAAAGGCGTCACCCTCTTGCAATGATGCTGGTTCAATAATACCTAACACTGTTATACCTATGGATCGTGGCTAAACCACCATCACGTTTCAGTGGCCTATCCAGATGGTGTAGGATGAAATTAGGGGGTGTTGCTACGGGCCGGAAGATTGATCAGCCCAGGTCTGTGTGACCCAGGCTAAATCGATCTGATGACTGTCGATGAAATCTACAAACTCAAACTGATGTTTTATCAATTATCTTGCATTAAGCAGGGAATATTTAACAGTATTAATAGGATTAATGGGTGTTTTTGTGATATCGGTACGGATAGTGCTTACAATTCCCTTTGGGCACCACCAAGGTTAAGATGGCTTCACAGTTGAGGCAAGCCATATCTTTTCTGTGGATTAACATAGAGGTCTAGACAGAGACCTCCCTAGGGCTTGCCTTTGATATTAAGATTGTGAAGTTCTTCCGTTAAATATACTATCTTTGGTAGGAGATGGAGGCCAACACGAGCAGGGGAGAAGGCGCTGTTCGCCATCGATGCACAGACGGGCTTGACTTTAGTGCACAAACGGCATTGACGCGCTTTCTGCCTCATTAAATCCCATCAGGATAAGGTGGGTGGGACCACAATGCATGCGCTTTGCAGCGCGATGAAGTTAGACCAGGTGGGAAAAAACAAGATTTAACCAGGGTCCAGCTGCCCTGTTAGCCACTCACCAGGCTCCCCTGGGAGGGATGAATACTGATAAGTTAAGATAATGGCAAGTAAACAGGAATAACATAAAATTATTAAAAAACTGTAAACACCTTTCTCAAGATGGCGCCGAAGTAGAAGCCAGGCATCTCCTTTAAAATGCACAGCCGTGTGTTACAAGGAAAATAATGCGGGAGGTTCAATATTGATCACCAGTGCTTGTTCAGATGCCGGGGCGAGCAACGGGAGTGTAGCCAGCCAAGACTGGTCACGTAGCCTCTCAGAATTATGGGAAGTAACCATGCTTACAACGGATGTCTCCGTAATGACATAACAATTCTTCCCAAATGTGCAAAATAGTGAAAAAACGAATCAAGGCGTAACTCTAAGATAAGTGTCTCACATTAGGCACCAACTGTTACGTAAACTACGACTCTGGCGTATTTCTACAAGGTTTGCTTTCCCACCCACAGGTGACACGAGTGAACTCTGTTCAAAGCATCAACAATGAATGTGAAAGACAGATTACTATAGCCCCCACAGAGCACAACTCAATGTATTGTTGAAATAGAGTTATTGTTCTCGAGTTACTAACAATCCTTATGAAGGGATCGGGGGCTCCATGGTAATAGAACGAAACCTATTATGTTGTACACAATATTATAGACACACACACACACACTGCACATACAGTATGTCTAAAACCACTCAGAAATGTATAAAAACACAAATAAGGCACGTTATACATAATGAGAATAATACGAACATTTCTAACATAATTAAAGCGTCATCTAAAACCTAACACAGTAACATCTACTTCTATGCACTACACTAAGAAAGCATGGATGGCAGAGCAACTGGCAGTCTAGAGTTTCTTAGGGAGAAGGGGCGTACTGCATCCCTCGTCGACAGCGAAAGCAGTCTTTATAGGCAGAGGCGTGAAGACAGTGTTCCTTGTGAAGGGCAAACACATGCAGCAGGCCTCCACCGCGACTCTGCTTTATCTGCTTCAGGCGAGATGTAGCATCTGCGAAGTGCGCCTGCAGTAGGTGACACTATCGCTGGCAGAATTTAATGCGATAACCTGGGCGTAGAACCTCTCCTGATCAGTGATCAAATGGCAGTCCTTATATTCTAAATCTTATCAGAAATTGAAATTTCTGACTTCAGTTTAGGAATGTCTGACAGTTTATGTGCATCAAGGTGTGCATTCCAGATGTTAAAAGGACGTCAATTCAGACGACACTATTTCAGCTATATTTCTGTACTTGTTCTTATTTGACACCGACATGGTGATAAGTAGACACTTGTCACAGACTAATGTTGCATCAGGTGTTCTATCTATGACATTAGTTGAATGACTTGACACTTTCACAGTTCTTATAAAGATAGGGTCAGACGACATCCGCGTCAAATGGCAAATATGATAATGAATCTGCATAAATCAGGGAAGATGGTGACTTCCATTGTCTTAGATTGAGAAGATGGTGAATTCCATTACCTAAGATGGAGTAAGGACCTACATAAAATAGAGTTGGACTTTAGAGGCTTTACGCCACGAGAAGAACGCCAAAAACCTGCAGCATGGATTCCTTCAAGAATTCAATTTTCTGTGGAGTCACTGATAGCCCAGGAAATTCAGGTGAACCGGGACCAACTGTGGAATCGGCTCTGATGCAGAAAAAGACCAACTAACCTTGCGACACCCTCCCATTGGACAGAGACTGGCAGGAGGTGCTTTTTTGTGCTTGCGTTAGGACTTTGATTTTACCTTACCAGAGAACTCAACTGTGTAGTTGACTTTTCATGGAAGCGTCTTCAGGAATGATTTTGTACCCTCGATTTGGAGTGGAAGCGGTGCTTAGGCGAGACCTGTGACTACTTCTTGTGTTCAGCGACATACTACTTAGTTTCACGTCCTGACAGCCTCCCTGAGCATGAAGGTGCACCTGTCACACAACTGAGTCATGTCTCAAGCCCAAGCACTAGACAAACACCTTGTGTAGGTCAATGACCGACATCTACTTTCTTCAGTTGCTGCATGTTTTGAAAGCTGTGGTATTAGGAGGGGACATTGTTTCCTAGCACACTGGATTTCATTCTATTTTCAGGAGTTGTTGCAAATATGACAAAACTGGGAGCAGAGCTCTGGATCTGCTTTAGAAGGAAAAGAACTGTTGTCAGCGCACATGGGTGGCCCATATAAGAGACTCAGCTCTGTCGCTTCTGATGCGGTACAGAGTTAATGGGGAGTCTGACGCCTGAAGAGTATTCTAAGGTGAATTTTCCATCAGAAAACCTATTACAAACTAGTAGGGATGTCCAATAATTATAGTACTTACTGGTGGCTTAACATTACATCCAGTAGTTGGACTCGTATCCCTCGTGGCTGGACATCACATAATATTCCAGGTTGGATCACCATGACCTCCAAGGGTTTGGCCGTCTGCCCCTCATTGGGCGCATGCACTCCATGTGCTAATTGTCGCTGTTTTAAGTGTGCGGCTAGAGAATGGGCTGATCTAGCTCCCAGGAAACATCCACGTATTACTTCTCAGTTGCTCAGAAATGCTTTTGGAGTTTGGGCTTGTCAGTCCTGGGTGAAATCTACAGAACAGTGTTTCCCAAACTGTGGGTGGTGGTTTCCCATCCAAGGGTGAGGAGTGCCACAGAACAACTAAAATACAATTGTTATTTAAAGATTAGTACAACTGCAGAGCACAGAGATGCTTGTGTAGTAATACTTAGCAAAAGTTTTCTAATATGTTATATTCCATGCTTTCGAAGACCGATTTAGAAGTAAAAAAACATCTCGAGCCATTATCCCTGGTCAGGCATGGTTACTGCATCCAGTTGGGGGTTTCCCTCGTTTTCCGGGAGGGGTAGTCCTGCTTTTATACCCTAAGTAACAAAACTAATAGTCCCTGAATGATAAACCACAGGATTGGATCACCTACACATGCTTGGCTATGGGAAATGTAAAACACTATTGAGGACTGGAATCCCACACTTGATATACAGAATATTGTGCCCGCCAAATGGACATTGAAAAAAGATGTTGCAATTCACTTAGGAGCTCCGTGGGCTTATAAAAGCACTCTGTCTTTGGCATTGTGCCTCTATCTGGCCATGGAACTCCGCGGTGGCTTACAGTGTTCTTATAATGTACAGCAGGGGATACTTTATCACATACATCATTGTACAGCACACTGATGCCCTCGGAAGTCTGTGCTAATAAATAAAGCACATACATCACATAATAAAAAGGAACTAATTCATGGATTTTCTCACCATCTTCAATGATACAAGACTCGATAATACCCAGGGCAGGTGCCCATGCTAGGTTTTTTTCTCTCCCCAGGAAGAATATTTTTCCCCATGGAGAACTCCCTTTCTCTGCACTAAAGCCAATTTGGAGGATGTTTGCTTACCATTCCCACCGTGGACAGGGATTCATCCCCGCCATTGACAGGAGTAAATCTCCAAACCTTTCTAGGCTGGGAATGGGTTGAAAAAACTTTAACACACAGAAACACTCCTGGGTCTTGAGAAGAGTCAGAAAAACCGAGCTGTACGGCTAGGTTAATCTGACCCAGGTGTTTCTGTGTGTGTTAGATATAGGAATTGGGCGTGAACACCTGCAGGTCTCTAGATCTCCCCTGGCCCTCTCTTTTTTGTGTAAATTTGAAAAAAATATTTTTCAACACCCAAATAAAACTACGTTTGTGAGTATTCCCAAAGTTTCAAGGCACTGTTCTTCTGCAACATCAACTGAACATGGGAGCCAATTTACTACCATGCGGCGTTACATCACAATAAGGCAATACTGTGTATGGGTAAATCTTTAAACAACTGTAAAATGGCATTTTGAGAATAGAAAAGTGGCTTTAAATATTTAAAATAACCATATTAACTTTGACAATCAGCTTTGAAGTATTTAGAAGCACGAAAGGTCTCTTACAAAATGCCAGAGTTGCGTGCTTTCAGGCAGCGCCCCGCGATAAATGTTTAATCGCAACACAGGAATCAGAAAATGGCGCATGCTCTTAAAAGGAAGTGAGGGGCAAACGATGATCCTTACCTGGATCTACTGTCTTGCATATTCCCTTATAGATGGATGCCCGCTTCCTTATGCTCCTGTGAAAGAGAAAATTAGACCAGGGTGAGCAGCACTGGAAACTCCGCTTTTTCACAACTCCGTGATCTGACAGAGCTCCAGCACCTATGGATGGGTTGAAGGAGCAAAGGCCTAGTTATTTCAGAACGGATAGCACATTATAGCTGGCACATTTAGTTATAAAACCACGTGGTCACAAATTGGACTGTGGTCACTAATTTGTACATTTCTACAATGTGGAGTTATGTTTTGCCGGATACATACACTTCTGGCAAGTGACGTTATCACACGTGGCGAAAACTGTGGACTGCTCTTACACGCGCAGTGAGTACATTTAGTAGGACTAGCTCTGCAAGCTGTTGATACCCGAGCTTAAGTACCGCAATAGCCCTTCAGAGGGCTAAATAAAACCGAGCTGTAAATAATCTACCACCCAGACTCGCATGCTCAGCAGTGTCGCTACTACAGGCGCAGGCTCAAAGATCCCTGGCGCATCTCTGCAGCAACCATTCTGACGCTAATGATCTCACAACCCAATGCAGTTCTTTCCAATAGTCACTGATGCCCTTGGGTTCTCAAACACAGTCTGGTATCCCCTCCCCCTGAATAACTCTGTGCTCTGATACAAAGATGGCGGCCTTCTTCAGGGCTCTGAAGATTGATCTTGGGACCAGGGTATGTCTGCACTTTCCACTTACTAGGATTGAAGGACGGTAATTTGTCAGCATTTTTCAACCAAATGATGTGCAGGATTTTATCTTATCAATAAACCAATAAGAAGTTCCATTAGTGTTTTTTCGGGTGGGTTCATCACTTTAACTTTACTATTGGGTAATTAATCTCAGAGTAATTAATACAGGACTCCAGTTCATCACATGATTTTTGCATTTATCAAGAAGTTCTTTTGTCAGGAAATCTGAGGTAAAACTCAGATTTTCTTTTAATATATTTACAGGGAAACCGACATAAGCCACTCTGTTCTTAAATGTTCCCTTTTAGCCCTGTTAGCTGTAATACTTACCTATAATCTTCCTTTTTATTTTCTTTAATTTTTATTTACGTGGGTGATTATTCAATCCCCTTTTACACTTTATCATCACGCTGCCTTTTACCAACAGCTCTTCCCTCACATTGTACATGAATCTTCACAGTGACCCTTATTACTCACCGACACCCTTCTGATTTCTTGAAGCAATGTTATTTCTTTCTCAATTTAATTTGGCCAATAAATTTGTATCACCGGGTAATTAACCTGAGAAAAAGGCACATCCCTCCGATAGGCTTCTCAAGTAAATACTAAAGCATTCAAGATGCATTCACAAGAGCTACAGTGGCCAAAAAGTGGAGACGCTTCCAGGGCGCCCGTGGCCAGGATCAGGGAGTCCCATTGTCCAATAGATCGGGATCATCACATACGCTGAGGATTTCCGTCCGACTACGTGGTGATTTAACGTTTGTGATTTCCTTAAATTACTTTTTCCGCCACAATGATATCTTTATTTTGTGTCATGATCCTCCCCTCTACCTAAAGAAGGGGGGAGTGTTGTGGAATAAAAGGGGAGTACACCCAAACTGTGCCCTCACCCATGGGCATTTCCCAGTTTCAGGCTGTAATGAAACGGAAAGGGTATATAGGGGCACATGACACTTTGGCAGTCAGCCCTGCACCGAAGTCTACCTCCCCGTGTGAAGTTCTGCCAACTCCCCAAGAGGCGACTCCTCCACTGCCCCTCCCGCTAGGGTATGGGGCGATGTAACATTTGTATTAACATAAGGAGTGCATGGTGGTTACCTGCAGCACGACTGGCACCTTTTGCAAGTACATAGGACATGGGGAGGATGTGGTCTGACGGCTAGAGCTGCCGGCCTTGGACCTGGGAAACCAAGGTTCGAGCCTCGGGGTCGCGTCCACATCACATAATCTCCCCGTGCCTACCCAAAAAAAAAAAAGTGTGTCCTTGTGTAACGTTAGCGGTGTTCATGTAAAGCGCTCCAATACCTTCGGGTCGAGTTTGCGCTATATAAATATGCCCCAAAAAAAATATAAGGTGCTTTCCCAACAAAAGGTGAGGCCATTCCAGTTTGCCTGGAACTAGGCTACACCTTGAGGGTCTCATGGTGTTTTCATTCCTTTTGAGCTGAAACCCCTAAATCCCAGTTCGCTAGTTGCATATGGAACTCAATGGGTCCAGAGGTGTCCCTGATCCTGTGTGTGCCCCCAAAACCTAAATATGTCAACAATGACCATCTAATCACGTGATCGGGTCCCCCTAAGGTTAGGTTTCTAAGGGCCTCTGGTTGGTGCGCGCCCATTCTCAGAACCCTGTGTCCTAGTTGAGATTTTCAACATAAATACAAGTTAGGGCAGTAACTGGTTTCCCATTCAAGAGTTTATTATCCCCTCTCATCCCTAGTTATAAACCACAAAGGCACTGTAGCTCTGTTAACTAGAAGCCACGGATTTGTGGACTCGGTCTTTGGTTCTCTAAATCCATCACTTTCCGTGGGTGGGAATTACAGGTTTAGTTTGGATGATAGTTTTTGATTGGTTAAAATATATTTTTTAGCAGATTTCTGGGCATAGGATCTTAAACCCTCTAATCTGCACAAAGGGCTTTTGAGAATCTAGAACAAATGGTAGATTTATTCTCTCCAGCACATTTTATCTATTGAATGGGAAAAGTAAACAAGGCCATCTCGCTATAACTGAGACCCACACATTTCTAGATACAGGCAGGACCTTCCAATGCTTTCTACAGTGGGTAACATTGTCCAACAGCCGCAATATCATTTTGAGTATAGCGCCTTGCACATAATTGCTATAAAACCTGGCCCCAGAAACTGCTTTAATCTTCCGACTTCTCCTATGTTTTACTATGGCTGAACACTAACATTTCGTGTGTATAATTACTGGGTTATACTGTATCCAACCCTACAGCTACCACCTTGAATAAGCCTTGGAAAGTCATGTGAGTAACTTTATCATTCAACAGAGTGCCCTAGGATGCAATATGTGAATGTCAGCAGCTATGCTCAAATAAGTCAGGTGATCAAGAATACAAACCACACACAGATCCCACAACCAGCACATTTTGTCTATTTCATGGAAGCATGCAAGACGCCCCACTGCGAAAAACATGGTGTTAAGTAGCTACATCAACGTCACTCCCTCATGAATGCCTTACCAAGGGGATACCCAATCTATCCATCAGCACATCTGTAGCGGTTACCCCTTTACTACTGTATCCCACCGTCCACAGATACTGCCAAATTCTCGCCGAGTGCTCCAGGATACAGAGAAAAGGCCTCTTTAGCTCTGGCTGCAGATAAGCATTGACAACATGGATGCTTTACACAACAAGTTAAGACTTTTAAACCCTTGTTGTCAAAAGGCAGAACAGTGGGACGAATTAATGCAAGTCTATGCCATGACTCTTCCCCATTTACCTGGTCAATAACTATACAAGGAGAAAGGGCTTCCAAGGTACACAGTCTGAATTTATGAAAATACCAGGACTCACGACTCCTGAGGGAGAAAGAGAAGAGTTTTCAAACCTTTCATGACATTTTTTTTTTTTTCCACCCCACCAAATGGGAACTTTTTTTACTTCATGTCAGTAGTAAAAGTACTGTTCAGCGTTATATTAAAGTACACTTGTGACAGAATTCGAACAGGGGCAGCCATTAATCCCTACAGCTGTTTCAAAATGTGAGGGTACAAGATCTAAAAATGAATAAAAGGTAACACTGATGTCTACAGTCCCATTTAAAGCGGCCATTCCAGGATCTGTCGAAAGCCCCATAATTACGCCAGCGAAATGTATGATATTTCTCAAAATTACACGTTACATTATTTCATGTATTATTATTTTTTTTATACGAAGTAGATCACACTTTAAAAAGTATATTGAGATACCAGCAGGAGACTGGTGCGAGTAGAAAATGTCCGACACACATGCTGGTATCTTGAATATTTTTTTTATTTTATTGTTATCAGATCTGCTCTCCGCCAAAAAAAACTGACCAAGATACTGTAAATCACATTTCGCTACTAAAAACGTAATTTCTGTAAATTCACACTGAATTTTATAATAATTCACAAGAAATAATTCTGAGATTTCCCGAGACTTATCAGTAACCTGACCTTTACCTCATATTAACAGCAAAAACTTAGCTTTTCTGGGATCTCAATGTAGGGCAGTTGTAAAAAATAAGATTTGGGACGATTTCCCTCTTCTGCTAAATTCTGAACAGACAGATCTATTGTAGGTGGGCTAGAAGTATGCACCGCGCATGATTTAAGTCATCCACTTTGTCTAACGCCCATAAAAATAGGACACATTTCTTTAATGCTCAGAAAGCATACATTAATGGCTTATCTATCAACCACCATTATAAAGTTTTTAAGGGTGCAAATAATGGCATGTCCTATGAAGTGAGTTGCCCTTTTAACCACAGAAAGAAAGACAGACTTATATAGGACTATAAAACTGATGTACGCATGCTAGAAGATGGAAGCATATTAAAACTTTATAAGCATGTGGTCAGACTGCCTGGTGACTGCCAGCAGCTAGGTACTTACTGGCTGAAACAACAAGAACAGAGATTGCAAACACTGAAATGTCAGCTAGGCAGTGCCTCTTGAGTATACGTCAACCCCCCTTCTAGAAAGACAGGCAAGTTCATCTGTTATTGATGGCTGCTAAAACAACACTCACACATTCTGCCTGCTGGCATAAAAAAATGTAGAGATTCATAATCTCATCATTGCTACAAAGGGCTCTACAGAGGGGGGAGACATTTCTGAAACAAATTGGAAACTGGGAAGAGGGAAATAAATACAAAAAAAACTAGTCGAAAGAAATATGGAGTAAAATAAGTAATCTTGCAAAAACATATATTGACTGTTTTTATCATATTATTAAATACTACAACTGGGCATTCATGGTCGTATCCTTCTGCTGCAGACAACGGCAACCTATTGTAATGAATTTATAAATCGAGTTTTGTATAGCGCGAACTTGACTCGAAGGTATCTTAAGCGCTTCACAACATTTGCACATCATCAACTACACGAGTTACATTTGGAGCAAGTATAGATACAGAGAGACTATATGTAAACGAAATATATGATAGACATCAGGCTATAAAGAGGACACCGTTTTGACGAAGATATAGTATAAGTGTGAATGGCGCTTTACAGAATTAGCACGGCATCAAGTGCAACAGGTTCCATATGGAATTAAGAGAAACACATAATGGTATGAAGGATGATATTTGAGGTAGACACAGTATATATATATATATAGGACAATACTTGAAGTGGATACGGTAAATATATAGTGCATCACAGATTTAGCATAGCCGCAAGTGTAAGAATTACATGTGGAGTACATAAAATGCATAATAACAGTATAGAAAGGAATTTTTCAGACAGTAGCATAGAAGGGGGGAATAGATATAGTAGTAGCTTAGGTAGGATGCTGTGAAGGCGAGGAAAGTAGCGGCACAGTTGTCCCCGTGGTAGTGCTGCTCAGATATATTTAGAGGTTGCAGGGTGTTAGCCTTTAAAAGTCGGATGGTTTAACAGTGTGGGTTTTAAAAATGTGTTGAAGAGAAGAAATTCAGTTTCCTCTTGAAGTGAGGGAATGAATGATTGTTGCGTAAATCTCGAAGCAGCGAGTTCCAGATTCTAGGAACATTCCCATGGAAGGAGAGGGTGCGAGATTTCTCTTTTTTTTTGTTGTGCTTAAATTGGTTTGACAGTTGAAAAAACATATTATTGACATATCAGTAAATGTAAATGTATGTGTCTTGTAAAGCGCACTGCTGCCCTGAGGCGTCCTGGCGCTGTATGTTATTACCTATAAAATGCCTACAAGTTCTTTCGCTGAACTCCGTTATGCTGTGGTAGTCCATGGCGGCGACGGAATCCTTGTCTCAGGATGTGATATTAAGATATGATGTATCAGTAAATATAAAATGTGCAAGTTATGTTACAGAGTTCTTGTATAGTGCAATATGCACAGTTTGCAGTGATCCTATGGAACTTTTGACACTAGCAGCCCAGCGGGTGGTTGACCCAAAGAGAAGATGCTCCAGTGGGTGGAAACAGGCGCCGCGACCCCTTACATCAACCGATGCTTGTGGCCCTAATTACATTCGGTCTGATCCAGAGAGCGAAGGTCTCTATTGGTCTGATGAATATTCCTTACCTATATTTTGTCTCATTAGTATTGAAGTATTTTGCTCTCCATGTGCTTCCTGTCCCCTACCTGCTAATTTCTCATTATGGGTTACCACCATGGGGCCGGTTTGTGACTTATTGGTAATCTGTGCATGTCAACTGAGACGAAAGATGTGTGTTAGGCCAAGAGCTCTCGCCTTCAGATGCTGTGTGCATGTCAGCGCCTCCAAGCTCCTTCACAGGACTATGAGCAATACTTTACTTTACGTGTTGCCTATCATTCATTGTGTTTTGGAATCCAGAGCGCTCCTTTGGCCACTGTTTCTTGAGAAATTAACCATTAGGGCCCATCAGGCACTAGGGCTCATCATTTATGAATTCTTTAAGAACTTAAGAAATAGAACAGCACGAATTTGCTAATTTTGGTCACATTGCAAGCTTATTTTCCCTCTCTCGGGAAGCAATACATGCCAGGAAAGTTAATCTACCGCAATCTTCTGAGAGCCTATTATTTGGAAACAAGTATTGCTTACTTCTTGACACAATGAATGCTGAACACAGTATGTAAATCCGAATCACATCATGGCAAAAATGAGAAACTCACCCTGACGGGGAAATTAAAAAAATAGGTAGACGGGTCATAAGAATTCCTCTGAGGCTACACACCAGATGCTAGAGTTTTCAACCTTATGAGCATACAAACTTACAATATTAGCCACCCTTAAGCATGAGGTCTGTAATTTTGAGACTGTACACACTTTCAAGAGCCACAGGGAAGCACCCTCTTACATCACTCCTATCAGAGCCCAACAAGGAGGTGCAAACTATGTATGACAGTGAAGCCAGGCTAACCTGAAATTTGACACATTTTGATTATATCCAGCCTTGAAATACCCCCACAGGTTCAAGGCCGCAGCTCATATACAATTCATACACATGTTCTCAGCTCTTGCTGTAGCAGTGCGACTCAATCAAGGACATCCGACCCAGCAAGGCTAATGTTCTCAAAGCAAGGGAGAAGGATCGCCTTCACTGCACCAACGCTCTGCAACTCGTCCTATCAGAATCCAATTCTTTGATCAACTTGCCTTCAGAAAAAACTAAAAACCCAGCTGCTCCATCCAAACCTCCTTAAAAACTCTGCTCTATAAGCACATCGATTCCAGTCCCATCTACCCTCCATCTAGACCCGGCTTCATCAGCTTCAGGCCAAATAAAAACCCTGATACTACACAGTTCAATTTCTCACCATGCACACTGCAGGCTTTTGAGGTGCCAATAGTGCACAGCAAATTTCAAGACAGGGTTTCTGGAAGAACATCTTTCTTCTCTGTTTTAATAAAATATCTATATGGCAGACTCACTACTGATTTTACACTGCTTTTGGCCACCTTCCACCACCAATATCACACAGCGTCTCTCTTCACTGTGTTCCAAAGTGTGACGGCTCCAACACCCTGGGTAAGTCCACCTACCTTCTAGACGCATTAAAAGCATGCCTCATTTTATTTCATCATCTCCAAACTTTGCAAATACCTCTGTTTAGCAACCTTCATCTGGTTGCAACTAACAGACCATAAAATATAGTTAACAGCAAATTGGAGCCAATCATGTGACCTATGCATAGCTAATGTTGATCACTTTAGGACAACTGCTTGTACTCCTGATCAGACCTGACTTTAAACCGGGGGTACCCATGTCTCATTATCTCATGCAATCAGCTAGTAATACTTGCTACGTCAGATGGCCAGTGATCAATATCTAAGATTAGAATATTTTAAAACAGCTACAAAAATGTATGCCGCCTAAAATAAATGTGGTTCAATAAAACATACTATTTGCAATATGTGTATTAATACATGTACAATCACACTTGTTCTAGGACAATGCAAAGGCCCCATACATGTTATTCCCCCCCTAAGTGCTGAGGCTTCCATACCACCCACAAATCTACTGAAACCTCCCTCCCCAGTGCTGAACCCTTTTCTGATGTTTGTGCCAGTGTGTTTGTTAATTTTCATATTTTCTTTCTCACTGAAGATATCCAAGACTGTATGTCCTTTATTCCCCACGTTATGGATTTTAATGGAAACTAGGGCTTGTGAATTCCTCTAGAAGATAATGAGAAAATACCCAAAATAAAGCAAAATTGTGGGTTTGTATTGGAAGTCTAGGGGGAAAAACGTACTGCGCAAGAAAGTTTGTTTGTTTCTAGAAATGACATCAACATATGTTTTGCTGTGCTCAGATCACACTTTTCCGAGATCAAAGGAACAGACAGTTCTAACAAAACATTTTTTACCACGTGTCACGGGGACAGCAGGGACGACGACTGCAAAGGGGGTGACTGGTGGTCTCCTCAAGATCTGAACGATCATGTGCTTTCTATCTCCCAGGATCCGTGGACCACCGAGGATTCAGACACCTCGAAAACGGAACTCTGTGCCTTTAACTGGGACGCCTTCCATGACAGTCCCGCCCTCTATTCTAACATGGAGGAACAACCGCCAATAAGAGGACGGGAGAAGAGAACCAGGATGTGTGACGACACCGGAGGGAGAACAGAGAAGGAGCACGACGGTGAATCGGAGGAGGAAGACGGGATCGACAGAGAGGAACAGCCGAGGAGAAGCAGCGACCGCAAGGAGGACTGGAGACCGGAGGCAGGAGACCTCAGACCTCACCCTCCGCCGAGCCACGCCCCAGGAGGAGGTGCGTGGCTTTCCCAGGTACGGGAACGCTTCGCGGGTTGGGTCGGGAGGCGGGAGAAGGGTGCTCGCCACTGACCGCTAAACGCTCACCGCCTCAAAGACCTCTAGACTTACCCCCCCCTCTCACTCACTCCTTTGAGTCACGACCGCCTGACGAGCGGTCGTGACTCACTGTAGCACCTGTAGCACCTGTGTGTTTCCCTCACCCCCGTCTCTCAAGTAAAAAGTTACGGAAGAGCCGTGTCCTAACCCTAGCATCTCTCTCTTTGTCTCGCATGGCCCGGAGGGAGACCTCGACCCAAGAGTCCGACGCCTAAGGGGAGCGAAGTTCATCAAGACCCAGACGAAGAACCAGAGGGCCAGGACCCGAGATACTGACACCGAGGGGATCGGAGATGACCCGTAACAGTGTGAATTCTCAATAAACAACCCCAGCAAACACTTCAGCGTCAGTGTCCTCATTGCAACCCGCTTACACCACCGTTTTTGTATTTCTGTAAGTGGTAATACATTTTTAGGTCTCGCCTGACCCAGCGCATGTGCTGGTCTGGCGAGACTTATTGAGAGGGCTCCAAAAAGTGCTACTAGGCCAGCCTAGAGCTACAGTGCATGTGCGCGGGCGCTTTACCGCGATTACTTTCACGGCCGCTTTGATGTTTGATCGTGATCGCGATCACTTTCACTTTCGCGGCCGCACGCCCGCTTTGCATAGCATATAGGTCTCGCTTTTGGGACCTTATAAGTATTTAATTATGCAACTGTTGCATGGCCAAACACTTATAAGGTCCCAAAGGCGAGACCTATTGGCTATGCCAATGCTTGTTCCTATTTGTTGTTGTTCCCACCTGCTTCCAGTTTGCATAGAAATGGGTGTTAAGTACAGGGGTGAACTTAGAAGTCTAAACATTTCGGTATATAAGATAAAATTCGGAATTCAGAAATGGGTCATTTGTGCAGATCACTCAGGGTTTTCCCAAAGAAACTATTCATGGAAATAAGTAGGAAAAAATTTAACCAGGTAACAACGTTTTCACCTACATCTAACAAATGAAAAATGGGTGAAAAGTGAACATGGATGAAGAAACCTATGTGTTTTTTAAATAGGTCCACCAAAATGAGTTTAGGATTAGTGCGTATTTATAAAACTCTGAATCTGGGGTTACCGATACTCCCCTGTAATTTAGAGGGCATTTTGGAAAATGTGTTGTTTCTTACACTCAATATACTACTATTCTCTGTTCATATACTTCTCCCAATCAAACTTTGATTCCAATTATGTAGCAGGGGCTATCACCAGCGACAGGAAAAGCCCCAAAACGCAACAAGGAATCATCATGATTGCATCTTGCACACTGACCCATTCTGGTGATGTGGGTAGCTGTGGCGCAGGCCTGGCCACCACCCAAGAACACTTACCACATCCAGACACTTCTGAAAACTAAAGAATGAGTGGAATCCATGGTGGTATGACTGGAGTAGATCCCAATACATGTTCTTACCCAGAATGCCCTGCAAACGTCAGATTCTGCTTAAAATCTGATTTTCTTCAAGTTTCTGTGAGCGAAAAGTCCGGAGTCTGCAGAGAACCACAGAATTCCTACAAATAAGCGTCCCCACACTTCTTGTGCTGGTGGCCAACTAGGGTGAGTGGGCCTGTTGCCTGGAACAGGAATCAGTGAAAAGGTTAATTAGGTCCACCCACACAGGGGAGGCAGGTTTTCAATCGAGTGCAGTGCGGAATGGAGGGGCGCAGGTCTTTGGCGATTGTATGGAAGTATCCGAGTTAACATAAACATGGGAAATTTAGCCCTTTTTGACCCATACTTTGATGGTTGCATGGCATTCTGAGTATGAAAATGTGCTGGAATCCACACAAGCCACACAACCCTGAATTCTTCAGGAGCTCTAGGTTTCGGGAATGCCCAGGGCTCTTAGAGTTCCAAGGTTGCCCCCTGAGACAAAGACCGATAGTGCAGTAATTTACAATGCAAGTGCAGTAATTTACAATGCAAGTGCAAGTAAATTTAGATTTCTTTGGGAGTTGTTTTGACATAGAGGTGGGCACCAGGCCAACTTTCAGCCACCAGGGGAAGGCAGAATGGGGGAGTTAACCCCCTCTCTGCTAGTCCATCTGTCAAAATTAAACCTGAAAGAAACCAAATTTGTTCTTGCCTGCCATAGGCCTGTGGAAGCTCTAGGGCCCTGCTGGGGCCGAAAGACTGTTGCGGCTTCAGGTGTCGGGTGTAGTCTGAAGCCATGATGGCGAGCACCCATCTGTTTTATGTCCACCACCACCCCATCAACTCAATGCCAGGGAAGCCAATCCAGCGCTGCCTGCATCATTGTAGCATCTTGAAACCCGTTGGTGCAACTTTTGGGTGCTTTTTGCCTTGTGGGATAGAAGGGGACATGCAACTAAGGGTGAGGGAATGGGGTGGATGGGGCAAGCAACAACTGGAATGGGGCAAGGCCATACCGGACATGCAACAATGTTTTAGGAGGGTGGGGGACGGATCATGCAACAGTGCAGGAAGAGGGTGGGAGAAAGAGGGTGCAAGTAAAAGGAAAAAAAGTACAGTTGAAAATGGCAAGCAGTGGACGGACACTGGGCAAGGGAAGCAGTCTTTGGGTCATGAGCCAGGGTAGGAACAAACACACAAAGAGGAAGTGAAGTCGGCACTTGTTGACCAAAGAGAAGCAAGGAAATAAGAGTGACAAGAAAGGCAACCAATGTTAAGCAACAGGCGGGCACTAAGCTCCCTGTAAGTAAACAAAATGTCTCGCAAGCGACAGCACATGCGCTGTCTCTGGCGAGACCTAAAGTATATGGTGTGGGGAAGGCAGAACAGAGGGGGTAAACTGTCAAGGAGAAGAAGATGCCCCCCAAACATACTGAAGTGCATAAAACCACCGACAGTGCCCCAAAACATTTAGGGGTGTTCGGGTGAAGGCAGGAGAGTGTTTAACCCCTTCGCTGCTGCGGACATTCCGCTGCAGCGCTGGGGGGGGCAGGGGGGCAGCGCGGTGGGCCTGTGCTCATGACGGAGCCGCTCCGTCATGAGCCACAGTTGAGCTGTGCTCATGACGGAACGGTTCCGTCATGACTCCGCCCATTTGCGTTGTCGCCCCGCACAGGCGGGGAAACAGCGCCGCGCAGGCGGAGCGGCCGCCAACAGGATTGTCATGACGGAACCGTTCCGTCATGAGCACACGGCAACCGTGGCTCATGACGGAACGGTTCCGTCATGAGCGGGGAAGGGGTTAAGGGAATGGCAGGCATGTGTCCTGCCTGAAGGGAAGCAACCTTTACCGAGCAGCCTTTACATGATGATGACGATGATCAGTGGGATTCATAAAGAGCACAGATGCTCCGAAGAGTGGACCCCATGTTTGTAATTACTCTCCCCATAATCTCCTTTTGGGTCACTTTTTATACGGGTGTGCACCTCACCACTCTGACAGAATACCATAATAGATTCAGGTAATGGTGTAATTTTACAATTTGCCTTTTTTGCAATTTCTCATTTTTTCCAGACCACTGATCCCCCTCCTTTCTTGAATTATGTGATTTCAAGTGTCTCTCATTGTTAGGTCCTAATGAGACCTCCTATTGTTTGTGAGGTCGAAACGCAGCCGACAAGCTTGCAAAGTGAACCAATGTACTCAGCTTTCATCATTGTTACTGAAGACTGTGAATAACTATTGTCGATTGACTAGATGGTCGTTTTTGTATACAGGAAACCTCAGTGTATGTCACAACTTGTCACTTGTGTATATAGCTTCTAATTTTACTTGGGAAACCTTACACCTCTTTTCTAATTCAATATTAATTTTGATATAAACAATATTGCATTTGACTGTTTGGGCTTTTTTTTACTCTTCTTCTAAGTTTGTGCATCTTTACCCATAATTATTGCCATTGTGCTTAATACCATTATTATAAGTACCATTGTTATTGTTCCAATTTCTTCACAGGTACCATTGTCTTTTGATATAGAACATATACCCCGGTTCCTTGTGAGTAGGGTGACCTTGATCTTTCCTGAACCCGATGAGTGTACCGGCACTGGTCAGTCAGCAATTTGGTTAAGACTGGGTGAAAAGTCATGTTTCTAATTTTGTTTTTTAAAGTATGCTCAGCCCTCTCCTGTCGAAGATTCAGGGGAAGTTTATTCCACTCAGAAGGACCACGGAAGAAGAAAGAACGCCTACCGGTCCTAGCCCAAATAAGGCTAGGGACCTTCGCTAAGGCCCTATTTGAGGATCAGAGAATCCTAGCAGGGCAGTAAAACTAGATTGTGCTACACAAGTAACTTGGGTCAATCCGATATAGAGCTCAAAAAGTCAGCACCAGGGTCTTGAATAGGAATCGTTTTCTAACAGGCAACCAGTGCAAGGTATGAAGATGCTTAGTGACTCTGGTTCTTTGAGGAAGATTAAATAAAAGGAGTGCCGCAGATTCTGGACCACCTGAAGTCTGTGGATCACAATCTGGCAGTCCACGGTGTAATGCAGGACCTTTACCATGCAGGTGTTTTTATCTTTATTGCACAGTTTTTTTTTTAACCACTTAGGTATATATATATTTTTTAATAAACTATTTATATTGCTTTTTAAACAGAAAGTGATTTTAGGGTTTATGGATGGGTAAAGGTAAGGGAGAAGAGAGCTTAGGGGTAGAGTTAAAGGGAGGTGAGGGTAACTTGATGGCTGAGTGGTGGGTAGAGGTAGAAGAAGGTGAGGGTCGCTTGAATGCTGAGGGGCGGGTAGAGGTAAAGGGAGGTGAGGGTGACTTGAGGTCTCATGGGAGAATAGATGTAAAGGGAGGCGAGGGTCGCCTGGGGTGGGTAGAGGAAAAGACAGCGGAGGGTGACTTGAGGGCTTGGGATGTACAGAGGTAAAGGGAAGTAAGGATGATTTCAAGATTTGGGGTGGGTACAGGTAAAGGGAGGTAAGGCTGATTTTAAGATTCAGGGGTGGGTAGAGGGAAGGGTGATTTAGGGGTTGGGTAAAGGCGAAACAAACATTTTGAAATAACTACGTTTGATGATGAATTAAACACCCTCGCAATTATATAAGAGGCAACCAACAAATGTTAATGTGATGCAGTAGCAAATGTTAATTCAAAAAAACACATTGTGTGGCAACAGTCTTAAACGAAGGGCGTATGCTTACAGCTTCATCATTAGCAACAGTTGGCCAAAATGTATGTTTCAGACACTGGTCATATGCCACAAAATGTTGTTATTGCTAGTTGTTTGAATTCAGTCCTTGGAAATACTGGGAATGGGGAGCTTCAACTTTAATGGTTTTAAGTTGTCTTGCAAGCAAAAGTACCACAACGCAAGCACAACACTGCAGAAGAACACTAATAAAGAAATTAATTAGTATTTGGTCCATGCTCCAGGAATGAAAACAAAAACACACTGAGACAAAGTGAAGACGACAGGTGCTGACACATGTTCACCAATGAAAAAGAAGAAAATAAGATGGGCAATGAAGCCAACTAATGTTAGTAATGGGTGGGCTAAAAGCCCCTTTTTAGAGTTTTTCTTTAGAAACAATAGATTGTCGCAAGAGGCAGAGCATGTGCTGTCTCAGGCAAGAGCTAAAAATTGTTGTTAGAGTACCCCTCAGCTCAGAATCCTAAAAGAGGATAGGCTTCCCGTTTGAAAGACAGCTATTTTCTATCCCATATGAGCAAGCTGAAAAAAATTCTCTAAAAGCTCATTAAACAATGTAATAGTTATATTCAAGGGGTTGAGAAGGGAAGAAAATAGGCTGCGATTCACACTGACACTTTATTCATGGTACTACAACGTGGAGACATTTGTTGTGAGGCGACACCTGGTGTAACAGTTACACAACTGGGAACTAATGAGAAGTGCATATTTTCACTCGAGTCTACAGTAAAGCACTTACACAATATACACATAAAAAATTACAATATCACTAAACGTTAACTGAATGTGTTATAAGTCAGGGTCTCAGTCATGACAGCTGTCCCTGGGAAACACAAGGAGATGATGGACGGAGCGCTGAATCTTTTCAGACACTCACCCCCAGTCACAGATCTGGGTTAAATCCATCATCATTCTTTAGCTCACTGCGCCACCTCAGTTCAGACACAGCTATATGCAAATCAGTCTTGACCCTGTGCCTCATGGGTACAGTCCAGCTCGAACTGCCAAGCCAGGTCTTCCCTGAACCAGAAACAAGCATCCTGGGACCGATTTCAGGGTAACACCCCTCATCAGCCAGGCTAGCTTGAATCCAGTGGCAGAGTTAGCAAGGGACCCACGTCTGGGCATACCCTGCCAACTTAGGGTGAACAAAGCAAACACAAAGAGATGATGGATGGAGCGCTGAAACTTTTCAGACACCCACCCCCAGTAACAGATCTGGGTTGAATCTCCTTGTGTTTGCTAAGAGCTGTCCCTGGGAGCCATCACCAACTTCTGCCGCATCCGCAGAGCTGCCTTGTGACATTTCATGAGGCACCTTCTGCAGGTCCTGGCCTTTTATCAAACACTGGCATTCCGGGTCCTGCGGGTTTCATCAGAGCAAGCTTAAGCATGGGCTCAAAAATCACAGCATGCAAGTGCTGCTGGCAACAAAGCGACGGTAGACTGCATGCGTCACACACGGTGAGGCGCTACTTGGCGGCTGTGTGAAATCACCTGCCCTAGGAAAACAGTATTCTTATTATCAGAGAGCTGGTGGTCATGTGAGATGCTCAAAAGGTATACCCTTTGAGTCGGCTGTGCACAAAAAAGCTACAATTAGCATAGGACCAGAGATGCCTTAAGCTGAAGGAGTCTTGATTGCTGTAATATGCACCACAAAGCCTAAATTCAATTTAGCCGCAGAAGGAAACGCCAAATCACCACAGCTGCACCAGGGAGCTCAAATTAAACTTCGCCTTGATTCACATTAGCTGCACCAGAGAGCTAAGATTCACATTATATACACCACGGAGGCAAGATCTTTAACTGCACCAGGAAGCACAGATTCTCTTCGGCTGCACCAGGCACCCCCCCCTCCTCTTCCCCCCTCCTCCCCCCACCCCCCAAATGTCCTCAGCTGTACCAGGGAGGCCTGGTTTACCTCAGCTGTAGGACGGAGCTCAGATTCACCTCATCCGCACCAGGGAGCTCAGATTCCCCTCATCTGCACCAGGGAGCTCGGATTCACCTCATCCGCACCAGGCAGCTCGGAATCACCTCATCCGCACCAGGCAGCTCGGATTCACCTCATCCGCACCAGGGAGCTCGGATTCATCTAATGAGCACCAGGGAGCTCAAATTCACCTAATGCGCACCAAGGAGCTCAAATTCACCTAATGCGCACCAAGGAGCTCAGATTCACCTCATCTGCACCAGGGACCACAGATTCACCTCATCTGCACAAGGGAGCTCAGATTCACCTCATATGCACCAGGGAGCTCAGATTCACCTCATATGCACCAGGGAGCTCAGATTCACCTCATATGCACCAGGGAGCTCAGATTCACCTCATATGCACCAGGGAGCTCAGATACACCTCATCCGTACGAGGGTGCTCAGATTCACCTCATCCGTACGAGGGAGCTCAGATTCACCTCATCCGTACGAGGGAGCTCAGATTCACCTCATTGGCACCAGGGAGCGCAGATTCACTTCATCTACACCGGGAGCGCAGATTCGCCTCATCCGCACCAAGGAGCTCAGATTCACCTCATCTGCACCAGGGAGCTCAGATTCACCTCATCCGCAACAGGGAGCTCAGATTCACCTTATCCGCACCAGGGAGCTCAGATTCACCTCATCTGCACCAGAGGGCTCAGATTCACCTCATCTGCACCAGGGAGCTCAGATTCCCCTCATCTACACCAGGGAGCTCAGATTCCCCTCATCTACACCAGGGAGCTACAATTCATTTCAGCCCTTATTCAAATCAGCAGCACCACGGAGCTCAGATTCACCTCAGCTGCCCTTCGGAGCTCCATGTCACACCAACTGCACTGAAAAGCTACAATTAATTTTAGCCCTAATTCACAACAGCTGCACCAGGAAGTTTATATTCATCTCAGCTGAACCAGGGGGCTCCAGTCCCTGGTGACATATGGAGGGGCAGCCGCTATTCACAAGAACACGCTAAGCTGCCAAACTCTTCCCTTTACTCACTACCATTTGTTTAAATGTCTATCGCTGGAAATCTCTGGCCACAATGCCTCCAATCTCAAATTAATGTTATTTGCCAGCCACCCTCAGCCCTGCAGCCACAAGACCATATTTATTTAAGAATAGTGGAATTTACCACATCTCAATTAATAATCTCTGAGACTAACATCTTACTTGGTGATTTCAATCGGCGCTGGGCAAAGAAAATGGCAAACCCGCCACTGTGTTCTCTTCTTTTCCCCACAATACTGATCTCTTACAACACTGCCAGAAACCCACGCACTACAGAAGATACATTTGGGATCTAATCATTTCCAAGGATACACTTTTGACAACTGGGGACCCCATCCCGGTTGACTCATCTAACCAGCTACAAATTCTATTCACATTGACATTCCTCCACAATGAAATCTCACGCCAGCCAAAATAGAAAATATATTGTTTTGTGAAGCAAAAACATTGGCATTACCACTCTTCCCATCCCAGATTCTCTGCAAGATTTTACTGTCACAACTGATGACTATATTAAGTGCATAGAGGTCCTGATCAAACAATTTGCTCCATGAAAGAGCAAGATGAAGAGGCCAAAATATTTCCTCCCCCGGTTCTGGACAATCTTTATGCTGGAGAAAACTTGAGAAAGAATGGGGCCAATTCACCTCTCCCTCAAATCTGATTAGATTAAGAGCTGCCAGAAGAAACTACAAATCTCGCAACTCAGAAGTCCTCCCACATCAAATCTCTCTTAGATCCTTCCAAGAATTGACCAACAATCCTCTTTAACGTGATGAAACAGTCAAACAACCAGACATTCAATACCACGAACAACAAGCCAAGTCCAAAGACTTCGTACATTTCTTTGCTGAGAAAGTAAGGTCTATTACTATATCACTCCTATCCCCCTCCAGACTCAGTAAACTAGGGGACTTCAAGCTAATCCATAAAGCTAAAAAAAATCTCAGTTGATGCCAAAGACCTGAATAATTTCTTTTGAACCTCCACCCTTCGATTTTTAGGGAAGTTCTAGAAAGGTGTGTAGCCTCCCAATTTTTTCTACACTTCTTGTCAAAGGTAAGTGTGTTGATTAGTATGTTATGATCATATCCTCGCTGGTTCAGTCGGGATCTTGTTTCCTGTCCTTTTTCCATGAATACCTGTTCTTCACTGCAATTTCTGCGGGTTCTTAATAGCTCCCCCTTGGGGATGCTCCTGACATTGTGACTGGGATGGCAGCTATCCCCAGACACTGAGCCTGTTAGATCTGTCTCTCCTCCTGTCTTGCATTATTATTTGCCCAGTAACTAAGAAATTAGTTGCAGGCTTCCCACCAGTCTCTCCCCGCACTTCAACTACCATCTCAGGATGACGCTCATATGAACCAATTCAGGAGCCGACCTGAAATACTAGCGTACAAGTTCTTAGAAAGTCCCACCCTATTTAACCAGCACCCATGTTCAAACTAGCTCGAATAATCGCACACTCATGGGACTTTCTTGCCAGCCGCATTATAGATACCCAATTACTTACTACCTGGTAACACCGTCATTTTTATCACTCCAACATGGCGCAACTTGGTGAGGCACCAGATTGGTACCTGACCTGCACTGATGACGCGGTTCCATGGATCGATTGTAAATAACTGGCTAAATACCATAATCGAACAGTTTCCCTCCCACAGTACCGCCAAATTCTTATGAACTAACAATCACCAAGATTATTTGGGTCGCTATCTTTCATAGGTAGTCTCCTATAGGGGTTTTATTCCGATAATTCCACCTCCCTTTGACCACTACAATATGGCGCCCACGCACAGGGTCACAGGCAGACACCTGACCCCGTCACACGAAACTAATACGCGGTGACACACACTTAAATGCCTAACACCACCACGCGGGGCACGGATACAGTATTCTTACTAAGACAGACCGTTTGGCATTACGCCCGTTATTTTTAAGGTAAGCTCCCCAGGGATTCCCGCATTTCCTTCGAGTATTCTCCACCTTGTCCACCCTTTTTTAATCTAATCATTACCGATATTCCCCTAGATCGACCAAGGACCTATCATATTTTCAAAGACGACACAAGTCTTCTAGAAATTTGCCACGGTAAGAATTCAATACCATAGAGTCTCTCGAGGCGTGCACGCACCGCCGCCTTAAGTCTGTTTTCCGGCCACTCGCCGTGGCGACCCCACACAGCACCGTAGCAGCGCTCCTAATAGACACTTATCTCCCAATCACCCACCCCCATACCTGCACGTGAGGTCTAAATGCACATCCCCAGGCAGGGGTAAGGGCCGCATCGTCCTCACCACGGACTTATTAGTCCTACATTATATCCAGGCATATGGCACTGAACTGTTATATAACTAGGTTATCCCATGGCTAATCGAGTCACTTGTCATTTATTTCTCGGATCTGGACTGGACCCTTGAAAATGAATCTCCTACCTGCCAAATAAATATACCTATTACCTTATATTCTGTATATCGGTATACCATCTGTCACAATACATATATGACCTGCTTCACCACCGCTCCCATACTGCCTTCCCTGATGAATATACGTGATATGATGCTTTGCCTCCATAATATTGTTCCATGACGCCGAGATATTATCTAGGTCACCTTCTACAGTCAATACTTGCTGTGCCCCTTTCTTCTCCCCGTCCTGCTTTCCTTATTCTCCAACTGACCATGCTACAAACACCCATCACATCATGTACGAAACCTTCTTTGCATCACTTCGTGCACACGGCACATAACTACTTCTAATATCTACACCCTCCCCTCCCCTTGTGGCGCTGTGCCTGCTTAATATATTTATCTCCTTTCCTTACATCTTTGATGTGATGACTTACTATTTTCCTCCTCTCCCTTTTCTTCCGCTTCAATTTCCCCGTCACGTTATATTGTATATATAAACAACTGTTCATATATATACATTATGAATTGTCATCATACAATGGTCCTCGTTTATGTCGGTTGACACGGCACACTACTTTAATATTGTTTATATGGGTTTCTTGCATTTCACTGTTCTTTTAATATGCATCCCATATTCATGATGTTTGTCTCAACTATATAATTTTGGATCAACCTCGCTTACGGTTGTGTGCTCCTGTTATGTGGTATTGTGCTCTGGACTCTCATGTTAACTATCATGCTTTAACGTACAGCCCTGAGGCAGCCCCAGGCAGGATGGCCATGTAACGGGGCGAAACACGTGTTGGCTGTCTTTCACTCCTCTGCATATCCACTCAGAATTTCTTAAATGAGTGATAATACCTTTATATAAAGAACTATCACTATGAATCCGGCTTATTGGAATTTTTTCTGAATAATACGACTACCTTGACTTGCCCTGACAACCACCTTGGAACCACCAATTAATGCACTGGAATCAAGATGGTCAACGTTCTCTATGTGAATCCCGGTTCTCTTGTAACACACTCTAATGCCTTCGATCTACTTTCGTACTATAAAAAACCGCAAACATAAATAGATTCACCTTGACTGCACCTGGGAAGTGCCGATTCACCTCAGCTGCAGCAGGAAACTCTGATCCACCTCAGCTGCAGAGGGGAATCTAGTTTCAATTCTGCTGCACCAGGGAACCTCGATGCACCTTGGCCACATCAGTAACTTCGATTCACCTCAGCTGCTTCAAGGAACCTCGTGAATCGCATCACCGGGAACTCACTACACAAATCAACAAAAATGACATAGGACAGAGAAAACTCCAGTAAAAAAATCTTTATGTTGAACTTTCTCAATGAAAATGTCAGCTGTTGTGCAATCACATCCTAAGCCAGGAACAGATTGTCAATATAATGAATCCATATGAGAATAACTTCAATGTAATGATCTCAACTTTTTCTTTAGTGGGAATATCTGTGAAAGAATGACTTTCTGGAAATACATGGGAATGGACATAAGCAAAAGCTTATCACACACCTGTTTCTCAAACAGTAGGCTATAGCTTGCTTCATGCTAGGAGTCACCATCCACAGAATTTGAAGTGGAGTATCTCGTATAGGGAATTTAACAGAGCTAAAAGAAATTTTACTATCCCTGAATTATACCTCAAAGAGGAGCAAACTCTGATATCCAGGTGTCGCCAAAAGGGATATCCATCCAATGTATTGACAGCAGGTGCAGAATAAACATGTACCAGAGTTAGGAACACTTTCTCTGCTCCACAAGGGCAACTAGAAATCTTTCCAACACCTTTAGGATTATTACTACCTTTAATAGGAGATCAACGGAAGTATGCAACGTGTTACCAAAACACTAGAAATTGCTTACATCAGATTAAATCACTGGTCCACCGTGATACAGAAACCCTGGGAGGGGAAACATGGTTAGGAAGACAGCTCAAAGGCAAGACCTATTGGCATGGCCAACGCTTGAATTTAAATACAATCTGTTACAGCACTAAGAAAAGGTAGAAGTTCACTATGTAGCGCTATATAAAATGAGTTACTAAGTAGCAGAAGGATAGCTTGTAAGAGACTTTGGAGCAACAGCCCAGAGTGGGCAGGGTGGCGAGGAGCAAGGGGTTGTTTTTAGGTCGAGCTTAGGCAGGTCGCATGCGCTGTCTTTGAGACATGCTGTATTTACTCTGTGGGCTTAGAACCAGGCTCCAACTTTTGATTAGCTTTTGTCAATGCTTCTAATTGGATAATGGTTCCTGCTTGTCCCACTTTTTCTCAATTGTTACCTCCCATGGAGTATTGCCGGAGAACTTGTCTGCTTCCACTTATGCCATTGAATGTCGTTTTTTCACATTATTTTCACCAAATTTGGTTCACATTTGTGTGTTTATATACCTGTTGAAGTGGAGGGTATTTGTGTAGCATAACAGTAACTGTTCATTCAGAGGGTGTTTCTTTTAACTTAATGAGAAGATAGGGTTAGTATGAGTAGGGACAATACCTAAGAAATATGAAGGGATGTTGTTGGGGTAGAAAATGAACTCCCACTCAGGAAGTTAAAAGAATTTATTGCCCGTGATGATCAAGTCTAATTGTTTTTGTTGGTCCATTGAATGTTGTGTCTTTCAACCTTTTTTCATTTAGAACACAAGCACTTCTTATAAGCAACATTCCATATCAATACTTTTAAACCCCCAGCATAATCTCAATCCCTCAGACACCCCACCGCTGCTTCATCTTGCTCATCGACCTTTTTATCTCGCTTCCCCACCCTTTCATCTCGCGCCCCCTACCACCTACACCAACCAGTCCGTGCCAGCTGTTGTTTCATTCTTCTTTTTAGGACTACTAATTTCTTACTATATGATTCCTTCAGGGATTTGTAGCACCGCAGGTTTTTTTGTTAGCGTGGAAAATTTTGGGAATTTGTTTACTCGCCACTTGTGGATGGGGTGTGGAGCAATGAGTGCGTACAGGATTTTGCGCTTCTTGGTGGGACAGCATGTACTGCAAGTGGAGATGTCGTCCATTTGTGGATGGATGTGGATTTGAAGTTAATTGTACATGTGTCGATTTAAGTATACAACATATATTTTAGCTTTCAACATGCCATGGATTTAAACACCACTCTAAAATAGCGATAAAACTGTTTGTCAGCCCATTCTTGATAAGAAGTTGTTTTTTAGCCAGAAGAGAACTACATGACACATCGATTTGGAGATTGGTCTGTTTTCCATTTCTATAGATCATGTGACTGCGCGGCGAAACACTAAAATCAATCACGGTGCCGGCATTCAGCTTTTGGCAGCTACAGGATGCTCACGATTATTTACAGTGCCTGTATGGCAAGACTGCATGGTTTTTAAATGATAGAAGCTGCTTTTTTTGTGCAACGGGCATATGTAGCTAACAGGAGATGCGAATTCAAACTGCCTTGGCAATCACTTGCTGACAGAAGTAAGATCCAGATGGCTCACAGTATCGAGCTGAATCTTTCCGCCAGGATGGTTTACTTTTACCATACTCAGCCATTCTTTCCTAGATGGGCTTTTACAATTCTGTTGCTAAGGAAAGCTACTGCTTAGAATGCGGCAAGTCTACACATCATATCTCAAGACGTGTCGTTTTGGCTAACACCACACTGGTTTGGTGTTTGTTTTTAACCTTCTCAGGCAGGACACACGTTTCAGGATTAATACGAAAAAAACGTGTTTTCAAACATAGAGGGCCCGTTGTGTTTAACAGGACTCTGGTGTGCGACATTCTATATGTTATTAAGGAATTAATCACTTTGCCAAATATAGGGACTTGTGGGGTGTGGGCAACAGTACAAACTAAGACAGATGTTTTTAAGTAAGGCATATTTCTCACGTTTTTGTTCATTTGGACTGAACGGATTATTAAGAGGATAATGTGCTGCATGACTAAACACTTATGAGGTCCCAAAGGCGTCCGAGACCTATTGGCTATGTCAATGCTTGTTTATTGGTATCAGCTACCTACAGCACTTAAAGACTGGAGAAGTGTGGCATGTAGTAGAGCTAGATAAAACATTAGCTGCTACTGCAAACAGGCAAAGAAACAGCCTGCTGGGGGCCTGGAGGGATTGCCCAGAGGAGGGGATAGACGCTGCTGCGCTGCTTTTCATTTTTTATAACATCTGTTGCTAGAAGTTCTTCGAAAACGCAGAACTGCACTATTTACCGCTGTATAAAACGTGATTTGTTCTTTTAAAGAGGCAGAGGGACAGACGGCATGACGTACTAACGCTTGCCCATCCCTGCCCGCTTTCCCCGAACTTCCTTCCTGCTGCACAACCTTAAAATTTGGACAGAGGCCGATTTCAAGATTTTTCTTAAGGGAGATCTACAAGGGAAATGTTTGGAGCCCTCAAACCAAATCAGAAACCAGCCTTGGAAGAGAGCAGCGCAGTGTAAAACCACAAAGTACAACACATGGCAGCATAAAACCACGAAGTACAAAAATGTATTCTACCACTGTCCACTTTAGAACAGTCAGCTACGCATCCTTATCGACTGTGTGCCCGAGGGAGAGTATGTGAAAATAATATTTTTAAGGGATGGCTCAACTGGGTGACGTATCTCAGAGGAGCGGATACAGTGGTCCTACGAGACTCACCGTGGAGACAGCCCTGCAGAAAAATGTGGGCATCCCTAGACAAGTATCTAGACCAGGGCTCCTCATAGTACGGCCCGCGGGCCGCTGGCGGCCCGCCCGGCCTTCATTGGCGGCCCGCCCGGCCTTCATTGGCGGCCCGCGGACCTTGATGCTTAAAGTACACTTCCTTGGAGTAAGCAGGGAAGATGGAAGCAGGAGCAAACGTTGTGAATACGCTTTGATACGTATTCACAACGTTTCCTCCTGCGGCCATCGTCTCTGCTTACTGCTTGCCTCTGATTGGCCTGCCTGCCTCTGACGTCACACGATGCTCACGCCCTTTAAAAGTCAGCTGTAACTAGCGCTAGTTACAGCTGACTTTTAAAGGACCTTTTGGTGAGCTTCCTGTGTCCCTGTGGACGACGTCCTTCCTGCCCGCAGCCCCGGAGAACCTTCACAGCGCTGCTATGAACGGTGGAA
Source organism: Triturus cristatus (assembly GCF_964204655.1). Lineage (NCBI taxonomy): Eukaryota > Metazoa > Chordata > Amphibia > Caudata > Salamandridae > Triturus > Triturus cristatus. The sequence goes on along the minus strand of NC_140583.1, from coordinate 203,704,384 downwards.
AGCTTCCTCTGGATTCGGATATGTGGCCGATTGTTTCATTGCCAGGGCCTCTGACTGTGCAGCACGCGCCTCACTTAGCAAGCCACTTCAGCATGCAACAGAGGTGCGAATCCCGTTGGGCTTTGTCGTTTGCTATGCCTGCTTGAATTAACAGCTTAGGTTTTAAAGCCAAGTGGTATCTAGAAATGCTGTGCTGCCTCCAATAAAATATACTTACTTCATCGGATGTCTGTTGTGGGAGAAACGGTGCATGAGAGATTGCAATATGTTCATTATCCTGTATGAATGGTTCACCCACCCTTGGAATTTTCTTTGCAATTTAATGTTTATTGTTATTATTCGTACCAAAATGCCAAAAAAAAAAAAACGAAACAGACCAAGGCGAGACACAATGAATAAATAGAAAACACTTCCACCCATTATAAGGGCGCTAGGTTAGTGCCATTCCAATTCTAGTGCTTTGCAGATGTTTTAAGATCTTCTTAGAGTTTTTTGTCGCTCAAATGGGTACAATTTCTGGCATTTATACTTGTCCCTCGTCTTCATTTCTTGATTTTGCTCGTGAGAAAGTGTCTGTATGTTTACGAATATGGTCTTTTTAAGCCACACCGCCTATGTTTTGAAAGGATATTAGCAATGGGCACTGAAACGGGTCCTTTCCGGGCCCTGTATTCATGGCCTTACCTTTTCATGCGAAAGCACTCACTGCTTACATTTCACATGCTTTACTTAATCTTGCATTCCCTATGAGTGTTTGCTTTTTCTAGGATGTTGATTTTTTTTAGGCAGCATATTGTTCTTGTCAAGTGCGTAATTAGAATTGAGTCACATCCAGGTGTTTATAGCGGGTCAGTGCACTGCAAGTTTCTCTAAGTGGGGCAGTATGGTGATCTGATTGTGAAATACAGCATTGTCTAATGTTTTGAAAGTTTTTTTTTTACTCTAGCTCTGCCCCCCACAGATCCCGCCCTCACTGACTCCACCACTATCAGTGCGGCCCTCGGCCACTAACCACACTGTAATTTTGGCACCCTTATGACCCGCCCTGAAAAGGCCTAGTATAACTACCAGATTAGCAACCCTCATTAGAGAATAGCGAGTAGGCTAATTCTCCCTATATGCGATATCTCTTCCCTCTCTCTGCTCTGGTCCCTCTCCCTGTCCCTCTCTTTGCTTTCTCTGACCCATACGAGGACAGTGGTTGGGGGCAGCTAAAATAGGCAAACTGTACTACAGTTAACACAGTCAATGTGGGCTGCCCTGTAACAACAAGCGATGCAGAGTACATGTTATATGTATGCAATATGTTATATGTTTAAATGTTATATTCTGTTTTAAAAAAAAAAATCTAATCAAAATCTACTGAAATCAAAAAAAAACATGCCTTCACAAAATATCTATGTGTGACTTCAATTCTTTTTTATATCCTTGCCTTTTCATTTTCATATTTCTAATATTTTTTATCAATGCAATGTATATTTTGTGAAAAATCATATTATAAGTCATCATATTTCACCAGAATAAAAGTATTTCTATTAGAATGTACTACAAATAACATGGAAAATAATTAAGAACAGCGGCACCATCAAGCATAAAATTAAAGTAGGAGCGCAGCGGGCCTGCTCTGCCTCTGCGCTTTCGATCCCCTTCGGTGGAATGCCATTACTTCTCATCAGAGCGCGCTAAGTGGAATTAATCATCCGATAACCCAATCATATATTCAACGACCCCGCGGGCACGCCATAAGAAATCTAAACGGCCCCCACGGCTTCATTTAAATTCAGATCACATAAAAATCTCCAAGCCGCGGGTTGAATCCCGAACCACACCTTTACCCTCTTCTCATTGTGCCTCCCTGTACCTCCTCCCCCATTCCACTAGCCCCTTACCTAAATACATACACGCCCCTGTTCTCTAGTTTTGTCATCTTACAATCTCCCTGTTTAGGTCTGGCTCGATAGCACTGCTGTCTGCAAAACCAACTGCTTCCAGTACACAGAGTGGGCTTTGGGTCAGTCCACCTCAGCCACTCGCTTCTTTGTGTGATCCCCCTTCGTCCATTGGTGAAACACATCTCACCCCAAGTTGGATCAGCCCAGAGCCTGTGCCCTCGCACCATTATGCTATTGGATGTATGCTTCCGCCAAAAGGTTTCTTGTTTAAACAAACAAAAAACAAATACGGTCAGAGCAGCTAGATGTCCAGGCTGCCTATCACAAAGGCTGTCGCTGTCTTGGTTGTATTTCATCTCATGCCTCTTTTTCTACTACCATACACTGACCACTGTTACCAAAACAAACGCCACTACAACAGGTTTCTGTTGGTGTGTTTGGTAGTGTAAGAACAAGGGTGCATACATAAGAGAAAGAGTGGTGTGGACGTGTGTGCAAGCGGCACTGTTTGCTATGGGTAATAACACAAGCGCAGGCAATAACAATAGTTTAATGGGGTAAACATAGGTCTACATTAGTATGAGTTACCATTAATGTGGCGAACATATGCAAACAGTGCATGTGCCTGTATTTGCACGAGTTACCCGCCACATTAAATAAATTCAGGACTACCGGCTTTGCCAATGCTAGTCTATTACAGCAGTTAGACATTAATAACAATGTGTTTTTCTACCAAAGTACTCTGCTTAAGACCAAATAAATAAAATGAGTGTGTCATTTAATCAATATTTTTTATTCAATATTTGCGGTCTGGATATTAACTGAATACCACTGAGGCTGCTCTTTTTTTTAAAAAAAATGTTGTATTACATTTTTATATACAGTATACAATCACAGGTACTGTTGCAGGGTAAACCACGAATGGCGGAAATTGTTCTTACATTGATGCTTTTGTAGGTACCCCTTACTGCTTATATTTTTTAAGAGTAAAAAAGATGTAAGTAGGAAAGGACAGAAAAGTTAGAGATGAAATAAAAGGGGGAACAGGACAGAAGTGTAGAGAGGTACATTCGCTTGGTCTTACATTGGGGAAAGCTATACAACCTGTCTTCCGTCTTTCAGTCATTTAGGGTTCATGATTCAGCCTGCGAGCCCATCCTCTGTTATGTTCTGTGACTTTTGCTCGGGTTCGGTATATTACTTATGAGGGCTCTTAGTTTATGGGGGATCATAAGAGTCCAGGTACTTGTCCAGAGCTTCCCATGGCCCCCTCGAGGACGCTTTCCAGGGTGAGTACTGTAGCGCAATGCTGTCCGCTCCTCTCAGGTTTGATACCTAATTGATCCATCCTTTGTAGCAAGCTTTGCTTGTGTCTTTCCAGTTTGTTAGTACCAATTTAACTGCAGCTGTCATCAAAAGGGCTATTAGATCCTTATCCTGTTCAGAGGACACATTCGCACGTATAAACGCTGTGGTGAGGGTGGAGAATTCCTTCACCAGCTTGCAGTTAAACACTTGATTAATAAAGTCAAATATCCTACCTCAGAAGACTTTGAGTGTTGGGCATTGGAAAATCTGGTGTGCTAGGTCCCCCTTCTCTTTGTTACAATTCCAGCAGAGGGAGTCTTCCCTGAGTCCTAGTGTGTGTAGACAGGCTGGGGTCCAGAATGCTTTGTGGAGCAGCCAGAATTTAATTTGTGCTAGAGCTGGGGTGATCTTATTTCACAAGGCCGAGGCCCATAGAACTGCCCATTTGTGTTCATTGAGTGGGGTGTTGGGCTGGTTATCCCAGTATGCTATTGTTTTCTCATTAAGTTTGTTGGGTTTGGGGCGTAATAGCTTGTAAAATTGTGAGACTTGGTGTCCTAGTTTGTTAATATTGAGTACATATCGGTAGGGTTGGGAGCTTGTTAGTTTCCTCGTTGATATGGCTGTTTTTATTTTCAGGAATCTGTAAAGGTCTATGTCTTTTCGTTGGTGGCTTGATTTTAGTGCGGAGAAGGTAATGGGTTATTCCCCATTCTCTAGTTGGTACGGGAAGCATATATCTTTTTCTATCCATGTGTCGAAGGTGAGTTTTTTTCCCTTGTACTAAAGTTTGCTATTCGCCCACAGTGATTCTGACTTAGAGCCTTTGATGCTAACTTCCAACTTCTTGTCAACTTTTAGGAGTGCTATTTTTGTGTTTTTAAAAATAGGTTTGGATGTATGGGAGTAGAAGTTTGCCGTTAGAAGGGCAAGTGGGCTCAGGTTGTTCAGGATGGCTTTCTCTACATGCAGCCATACTGGTGTGTAGTCGGACGCCGGGACAATCCAGTAAGCTCCCTGTTTTGCCAGAAAGGCTAGTTGGAACACTCTAAAGTCAGCTAAGTTTACCCCTCCTTGTGTTTTCTCTAATCTCAGCTTCCTGATGCTAATCCTTGCTTTTTTACCGCGCCAGAGGAATTTAGTGATCATGATATCGATTTTTCGGTGGAAATCGTCTGTGAGTAGAAGTGGGAGCATGCTGATCAGGTAGTTAATCATTGGGGTGATCATCATTTTTATCGTTTCGATTCTTCCCCACCAAGTTATGAATTTAGGGCTCTAGAAGTTTCCTAATTTTTTCTAGTAGTGTTTTCTCATTGTGGTGTAGAGTGTTGATTAGGTCGGTACCAAAATATATTCCCAAGTATTTGATGTGTCCCGTCTGCCAGGTCAAACCTGAGTCTCCTAGTGCGTCTCTTGTGCAATGGATGTTTAGTGGTTTACATTCCGATTAATCATTGTTTAGTTTATATCCTGATACCCTGGAGTATTCTGCTATTGTAGTCATTAGTGCTCTTATTGAGGGCTTTGGTTGTTCTGTTACTATCAGTATGTCATCTGCGTATGCAGCTAGTTTAACTATGGTTCCATTGATATCTACCCCTTTTATACCAGTGTTCACAGCTTTATGTCCTGGAGGAGGGGTTCAAGGGCCAGTAAAAAAAAAGTGCCGGTGACAGTGGGCATCCCTGCCTGGTTCCTTGCTGCAGTGTGACGGGGTCGGAGAGTGTGCCATTAACTGTGATGTGAGCTGCCGGGGTCTGATAAAGGGCCATAGTCATCCGTATATATGACTCCCCCAGGTTGAAGGTCTGCATACATCTCTCTAAGAAGGCCCAGGAAACCTTATCAAAGGCCTTTTCTGCATCTAGTGTTATCGCTACAGCCGGCAACGGTTTGGCGGACCCTTGTTCTAATATATGACAAAAAAGCCGGGTATTGTCGCTAGATATACGGTTGCGCATGAAACCGACTTGGGAATTGCTTATTAATTTGGGGAGGACTGTGTTTAGTCTGACCGCCAGGATTTTGGCGTAGATTTTGCAGCCCACATTGATGAGAGATATGGGTCTGTAATTTTTTGGTAATTGGTGGTCTTTACCCTCTTTTGGGATGACTATTATATTAGCCTCTGTCATGGATTGAGGTACTTTCCCTATAGTAGCGGCATGGTTAAAGACCCTTTTCATGGTTTCATGGCTTTTAGGGCCTCCCATAGTGTGTTAACACTAGTCTCTGGGATATCATTGTAGTTTAGGTAATCTATTATGGCGCCCTCGATTTCTTTTTTGTTCGCTGGGTCTGATAGGATTTCACTGTTAAGGCGCCATCTCCTGGGGACAGCTTCGTTGTGGCTCCCGCTTATTTTTAGGCTGATGCATGAGTGGTCGGACTCTAGTCTTGGTGCTATTTCGGAGTGTTCGATTAGATGTGTGTGTGTGCCTGAAATTAGTATGTAGTCTATCCTGGTGTAGGAGTTGTGTGGGTTGGAGTAGAAAGTGTAGTCCCTAGTGTCTGGGTGTTGTAGTCGCCATGCATCTTTGAGATTGAATTTGGAGCAAATGTTATGGAGTGAGGCATGCGAGTTGGTGGGGTGGGGTGGTAGTGACATAATGATTGCCTGTCTATTATGTGGTCTAGTGGGATGTTAAAGTCCCCTGCCACAACCATGAGTTCGTCTTGAGGGAAGTTGTCTAGCGTGTTTGACACCTCCGCCGAGAAGGTGGGGTCATCTGTATTGGGGCCGTATATATTTGCTACGTGGAACCGCTCCTCCCCCCTCCTCAGGTGTGTTATTAGGAGTCTGTCCTCCTTGTCGTGGGAGTGCGAGTCTATTGTTATTTTTGATCTTTTGGATATCCAAAAGACCACTGAGGCTGCTCTGAAGACTGATTCATTAGGTGCAGTTATTGGCTCAGGCCTCCTTCACTTGGCCTCTGATTCCACAAACGCCTCCAACGTGGAATAGAGGTATTAGAAGGCACCGATTCACAAGTACTACAAATGACAGTATAAAATGGGAGCCTGAACACAGTTCTAAATATGCTGAAAGTAGGTACCCATGATCTAAGGTGGCCGCAGCCACACTGGCATTAAGATTGTAAACCGCAGTCTCGCTCGCTCTAGCAGGAATGCATGCGCAGAGGCAGGGGGTTATGTGCAATGGGGTGTCCATATGGAAATATGGCTCCGCCCCTCGCAACGCTAACTTAAATACCAGTTTGGTATTACAGTGCTCTGAGGCCAATCACTGTTCAAATTCGGACCTCCACTTTGCTGGTGTAAATATGGATGGTGTAAGGGGACTGCACCAGCCAGCTTGGTTCTTCCATTTATAAAGCATCACCATGCGATAGAAATGTACCCAGATTCAAGATGTCATACATCACAGAACAATAGAAGACACCCAGAACACAGCAATACTAAAAACAACACATGCCAGTGTGAAGGGATTCCGGAAGACAGCACCCTCCATCAATGCGGTGCGGGGAGGGGGTGGGTTCATCTGAGCGGGGAGGGGGTGGGTTCATCTGAACGGGGTAGAGGGGCAGCAGAGGGGCGGGTGTAGCTAATAGTAAATGGGATTGCTTCAAAGTTGTAGTAGCGTTACTGTGCAAAATATAATATTAGTGTAAACCAACTGTATGGAATGCTACGTACATCTACAGCAAACCTTCAATTCTGGTCCACCGCTGAGGAAACTACGGTCTGTATTCTAGTCCTCATGGAACCCGAGAGATGGTAGACATCCTTGATGCATTTAGGTGAAATAGACAGGAACACACCTTTAGTCACCACCATTTCATTATCAATACACTTGATCGTGGACTACAACGTAATTGTAGACTATCAAATCATTAATGAAATACAACAACAAAAATATATAAGTAATAGCATAACATGTTTTAGGATACAGTTAGTGCACGGGGATCCAGGTGAAGGGCTTAGAGATGACTGGGGAAGGGGTAAGACATGACTGTGGAAGGGATTAGAGATGACTGTGGACGGGTTTAGAGCTGAATGGGAAAAAGGATTTAGGAGAATGGTGAAAGATGTAGGGGTAAAAAGAGACCGGTAACCGGTTTAAAAGTGAAAGGGTGAGGGTAAAGGGGAGAGGGGCGAGTGGTGAAGGTTTTAGAGCAAACTGCTTTAAGTGTGGGGTATTTAAGGACAAAGGCTGAATGATTTAGCAGTGACAGGGGAAGGGTTAGAGGTGAAGGGTGGCAGGGGTCTCCAACTTTTCTGGAAAGAAGAGCTACTGATGTTCAATTAAACTCATCGAGAGCTACTAATGTTGTAACAGTGACCACATCAGACAAGATGACATCAGTGGTCACTTTTGCGAGATCACTAGCAGTGATCACTGCAGTGCATCAGTTATCATTGCAACCAGTGATGTTGAAAAGGCTTTGTCGATATGGAACGCCTCTATATGGGTGCATAGCTGCAATGCCTCTGGCACCAAAGTAATACCACTTGTAAAAAAATATCTCCAATGCCACATGATGCATCACTCGAATATTAGCTTTAAGTATATTTTGGAAATTCAGCCATTTTCTCCAAATATTGGCTTATGAAATCTGAAAATAAACACATTTGTGTTCCAGATATATATTCTTCATTTTGGTCTATGTAGATGAATTTACTGAAGCAAAACCTTCTAACTTAGTGGGCTGGACGGCACACAAGAGAGCTACTTACAGGCAGCTGGAGAGCTACCAATAGCGCACGAGATACTAGCTGGAGAAGCCTGGCTTAGGGTGAAAGGTTTTGGCATGATGGGTTTAGGGGTGAATGGAGTTTGCTAAAGATAACCTCAATACAATTTTAATGAACTAGGGGAATTAACAATAACATTAAAAAAAAGGTTAACGTTAAAGTCACAAGATAACTGTACAAATGCCAATAAGTATCGCCTTGCAACTTAATTACTTTGCCAAAGCATGTAAGCACACGAAAAATGATGCAAACAAATTTTGTTTACCAATCCAGGTTGGATCGGTAAACAAAAAGAAAAAAAAAACTAAGGTGGGTGTGGTGATGCAACACACAAGGTAATGAAAGCAACAGGGAAGGGAAAGGAAGCAACACAGGTGAGGTGAAGCAACATGGAGAGAGGGCATGCTTGGAGGAAAGGGCGGGCAAAGTAACATGGACGGTGATGCAACACAGAACAGAACGCAACGCAACACAACACGGGGGTGGTCGAAGTAACACAAAGTGAGGGTGGAGTCAAAGCAACAGAGAGAGTGTACTGGGGGTGAAACAAAGCAACATAGAGAGTGGGGGCCCAAAGTGACACGGAGGAAGGGTAAACGAGGGAGACCACTGAAAAAGACATGCACTCTAGTGGAGTGCCTAAACAAATAGAAAAAAGTAGCTCTGTTTAAGGAGCAGTGAAAGGACACAAGCAGTTTGGCCATGCTCCCAGCGAGGGCCAAACACAAGGAGTGGGATTGAATGCTACACACAACAATGTATGAAATGTAAGCAAATGAGAGTGATGATGAAGCCAACCAATTGTAAGCAATGGGCAACCTCTAAGTCCCTTGTAAGAAGGGCACGAGTCGAGGGTACACGCAGGTACACGGCGTCCACCCACTATTTTCCAAGAACTTGGAACCCACAGAAATACCGGGACCGGTTCAGTAACGCCTGCATGTTGTGTGCTTTCCATTTCCAGCAGCAACGTGCAGGCAGCGAGGGTTTTTTTCCCTGCCAGGCCGAAGATAAGGGGGCATCAGGCCTCCCTTTGTTTGAATATCTTGACTGGAGGCGGCCTGAAACCTCACACAAATGTAAATGCCACAGAGGGAAACAAAGGCACACAGCTTGCCATCTCTTCACAGGTATTTAAGAGAGGCATGCTTTTGCCTTTGTTCTGTCCCTGTATATAAGTGCAGACACTCTAAGACTCAGATGGGGTGGTCTGTCCCAGTATTTACACAAATAATTTAAATAGCACTATTGCATTTCTTTTATAGCACAACGTTGTGACGTCATGTGCTGAGGAGGCATGCGTCATGATGTCACTTGCATAGGGCTAACTTGGTCAGTCCCCCCCACTTCTTTTTGTAGGACTTGTGCCCTGCCTATAAGTAACCAAATGTTCTGCAAGGGACACCGCATGCCTCGTCTTAGGTGAGACAATAAAATGAGAATAACCACAGAACCAGGAGGAAAAGATGAGCTCTTCCATATCCCCAGGACCAGCCCCTCTTCCGTCACAGCTGAGAGACATGTACAAGATGGTGTGTGACAACTGAATGTTTATCAGGGAAGAGTTGAAATCCATGCTCAAGGATGAACAACGGAGTTATTGAATAAGGGAATAAGCTTTTGAGAAAACTCATGTGGCACAGTTTAACAATGAAAAAACTTGCACACTGAGGTAAGCGTCAAGCTCCTTTTATTGTAGTCCACAACAGTAAAGACACAGCAATGTCAGAGTACACGGTCTCCAAGAGTCTCACATTTCAGAACTATAACACAGTAAATCTTGAGTACATTCCATATGGGATAGCCAGTTACTCCTCTGACAAAACCCCGCAATATGAACCAAAGTCTGCAAAGCAATGGAGACTCAACCCCTCACGTATGTGGTAACGAGCAGGGAAGGAAGGCGGTTTGGGGAGCCAGCTCAGTTAACACCTTTCCTATAATTTTCTTTGTCTTCTGAAAATGTGTACTCCTGTCACTTAGTTTACGTTGTTCCCTTTCACAGCTTAAGGTGATCACAGGGCTAATGAGCAGGAGGATAGGCAGCGGCGGCTTCTCTGCTAAGACTGAGGAGTGTCGCAACAGTGCATTTTGAGCAGTGGATAAAGGAAAAATAAAAGGATATTAACACTATGTTATTATAATTTTATTTTTTACGGTTTACGGGGTGGTGGTGGGGCTTAGCTGTGTCATGGCCAACAAGGGGAGGAGTGGTGGGCACAAGTGCACAAGACTGTTTGGCTGGCCGTCTTGGGCCGGCCAAACAGTCATGGGCACTTTGCATGTTCCCCGCCAAGCTGTAATACACAGCCTGGTGGGGTACATGCATAGGCTCCCACTGCCTGTCTGATTGCTGAACCATGACACTCAGACCAATCACAACGCTTCATTGCAGAGTGGCGATTGGCTAAGGAAGCAGGGTTGTGCTTCCTGCTTCAAACAGGAACAGAAGAGGACAACGCTGGCAGTCCAGCAGCAAGGTAAAAATGTTTTACATTTATTTTTCAATCCCCTCCACCAGTGCTACTCGGTGGCAGCCGCCACTGAAGATATGATCGAAGATGGGCTTGTAGAAAGAAAAGAGGTATAGCTCAAAGGTACAAGGACGGACACAGCACCACTCAGCTAATGGGTGATGTATTAAAAATAGCACGTTTTCCTCAGTGACCGACTACAGAAGTGGGCACCTGTCTTCTACCTTTTTTTAAAGAAAAGTTAGAAATTTGATCTAAAACGTTGGTCATAAGATCCCCCAATGCAGGTTTAACCTGCGCCCAAGAATAAGACCTTAGCCCTAGGAATGAAAATACTATAACCATTCCGGTAGGGAGATGCCGCCTACAGCGCCTCCCCGTGCCCTACCTCAGTCACTATGAGAAACAAGGGACAGCATGCTATGGGCCAGAGGCCTTCCAACCCACATAACTGGAAGTTCTCAAAAGCCCGACCTGAAGTCAAAGAACACGGCTGGCCAAACGTGACTAACACTGCTTTCTGCCACAATGGCAGTATACTGTGTGTAAATACGCAGGCGCGCCCTAACCCACACTGGGCCCCATTCACTAGGACTGTAAGGAAAGGAAAGCGTCACAAAGGCACGCTGACGTCACCATAACCTCTGCCAGAGTCAGGCGGAAGTGACTTCACAAGAGAGACACAGATACTCTCCAGGTCTGGTGGCTCAGTCGACTAAAGCAGCCACTGCAGGGGCCTGTGTTCGACCTCATGGTCACAGGTTTAAATCCTGGCGGGTCCACTCAGCCTTTCATCCATCTGAGGTCGATAAAATGAGTACCATTGAGTTTGGTAGCAATAAACATCAGTTATTCAGTGCCAGAACACCTACGGGTCGTGCGCTTTACAAATACAGATGCTATGTTACTCTTCCACTTGCCACCCTTCCAATGAAAACAAAAATGTAATGCGCGAATAAACAGTCACACTCGAAACAGATTCGACGCATGCAACAAAAATTATATTCTCGAAATACATTCGTGACCTTTGTCCATTCTGTGATTTTTTCCAACATTCGGACTCCGGATTACACTCCGAGAAGCCGTTATTTACGCTCATCCCTATAGCGACATTCCAGGTTCGGGAGGGGGGCCCCCACCACCCTGCCCCCCACTTTGCATTCTCGCCGATCACTTCTTCGGCAATGGGATCTGCAGTAATGAACGGCAGAGGGAAACCCCCTCGTTTTACAAGTAACCCCCTCCCCCCCAACCCCTCTGTCTCCCCCGAGGCGTGAATATTATCGTTTTATGTTGGAATTCTATTAATAGGCCTCGTGGAATTAAAGCAGGAAACGCGTTTGAGTGCTCAACATAAATTGTATTTTTTTTTGTTTCTTGCCGCTGCTCAAGCTATGCTTACTTAGCAAATTGTTCTGTCAGCAGGTGGTGAAAAATGCAATAAAAAGCTCACTAAAGCCGCATGGGGCGACAGCTTAAAAAGTGCTACAAGGCACTAACATACTTAACTGTGTTTATTCTTACTGTTCTCTGTGCCTAAAACAAATAGCGTGGTTTCACGCAGAAAGGGAAGCCCTCGCAAGATTGAAGGGGGTGGGGGGCTTCCTTTTATATTTTCTAAGGCGTCTGTGGCACCGTCCACATGTGAGTCAGAGCCTCTTCCATGGAGGCTGGACTTGTGGACTAGCAGCGAGCGTTATGTGGTCGTGTACTTAACCGCTGAATGTAAACTCCAGCTGAGAGGCCAACATTCCCACATCTGGGAGGGATTGCCACGGGCGCTGGGGAGGAGAAGGGGGGAGCTTTTAAAAACGCCGTGGTGCAGAATCTGACCGAGAGGGGCTGGGAACGATGCCATGTTTACGTTCTCATAAAGAGAAACGTTTCATATAATAGTAGATTCATCAGAACTTCAATATTAATAATAGATGACAGTGCCTTGCGTCTAGAAGAAATGTAGTTATTATTATTATTATTATTCTGAGTTTTGTATAGCGCCTGGTTACCAGAAAGGCATCCCAGCGCTTGACGGCACAAGCCACTACTGCAAAAAAAAAAACACAGGGCCTACACGGGAAACAGAAAAGTTTTTAAAAGTTTACGAAAACGGAGAATACTAGCTTCCGCGCGCAGTTGAAGGGGCAATGAATTCCACAGGGAGGCCACATTTATAGAGAACCTTCTGCCACCAGTTCTTGCCTTTTTCACCCTGCCAACCTGAAGGAGATGTTGATGGTCAGAGCGGAGAGAGCGAGAGGCCTTGTAAGGCTGGACCATTTCCTCCAAAATGGGTGGGCCCACCCCATGCAGAACTTTGTGGGCAATGCAAAGTGATTTGAATTTCTGTACTGTGCTCAAAAGAAACAAAATAAACAGAGACCATTTACCTGGGATAGACCTCTAGATGTGTGTTTATCCATGTATGCACATATATGTGTATGTTTACATGCACATACAAATACATGTATTTAAATGCCTGTATACAATGCTTCATTTTTTTTTTTTTAAGTGCCAGGTCCTCGTCAGGAGGCCAGCCCAACGAGCACCACCCATTGCCAGTGGTAGCACTGCCAACGACACTACCAACACAACTACCAACCAGCACACTCCAGTGTACATTGAATTGATAAACATCTGTTGTTCTACGTATCCCTAAACGACACAAACAGCGCCACATGAGGCAGCTGTCGTAAGTGCCGGTGTTGATAATGAAGTGCCGAGCACCGGAAACCACCAGCTCAAATTAAGCACTGCCTGTGTACAAATAAATGTGAACAGATACAGATAAGCGCATGCAAGCATGTGCTCGTTTTTGCCTGTATATCGATGTTTATGCTCATGCTTCCAGTTAGAGATATATATATATATATATATATTTTCACTTAAAAAACCATAGGTTTCACACATGTTATAGTTAGCTGGACACTTCACTCGTAAAAAACCAATGAAATTCCCCCGTTATAGTTACTGCAGGCAACTATAACTCACGCGACCGCAATCCTCTGCTGATGACGTCAGATATTACATCACTGTATTTAGACACTTATTTACCCATGTCTTCTTCCATTAATCTTTAGCTATACATATATTACAAATATTTATTTTTCAGAAAGACACATATGTCATCAGTGATGTAATATCTGACGTCATCAGCAGAGGATTGCGGTCGCGTGAGTTATAGTTGCCTGCACTAACTATAACGGGGGAATTTCATTGGTTTTTTACGAGGGAAATGTCCAGCTAACTATAACATGTGTGAAACCTATCGTTTTTTAAGTGAATTTGCAAGATTTTTTAAATGCTAATTCCTAACTATAACGTGTGTGAAACCTATGGTTTTTTAAGTGAATTTGTACGTTTTTTTAAATGCTAAGTTATGTATTTATTAATATTTTTTTTTTCAGGTTTCTCACGGTGCGCCCACCGTGCGCGCACGGTGCGCTTCACGCACGGTGCGCGCGCTGTGAGCGTTCGGTGCGCTTCGCACACCAAACGCCCACGATGCGTTGTGCGTGTCGTGCGTGTACGGTGCGCGCACCTCGCGCTTTTTCAAAAAATTTTTTTTTTCACTCTGGGGGGTCCTTCAGTGACCCCCTGACAAAGGCTAGGGGGTCAGGAACTGTCCACCCTGCCCCCTTTTCACGTTCTCCACCTTTGTTTTTCACTGCCTCAGACTGCGAGAGACAAAATGGCGGCCGACACTTCCTGATTTCGACCGATTCGAATGTTTACTGACATCTAACAGCCAATCAGAATTGCGCTCGCGCACGGCAGCGTGCGCGTACGGTATGCTTACCGTACGCGCACGGTGCGCGCTTATAGATATATATGTACTTTTAACTGCAATTTTCTCAGGAACTACTGAACAGATTGACTCCAGATATCCAAAAGGCACATCCCTGACCTGAGGACTACCTCTATGCCAAATTTCAAGTAATTCTGTTCAGCCGTTCGGGCTGTACCTTGGACTAAAGGTCCCTATGGAAAAATGCATGGGGAAAACGCGTTTTGGGACCCCCCTTTTTTCTCAGCCCCCGCTTCACGAATCCCCCCGAGACTTTCAGGGTAGGAGCTGAGCGGAGCGCTCCACCTATTTTGAAAAATTCGCGAGGATTCGTCAACCGGTGCCAAAGTTATTCAAAATAGAATTTTCAGATTTCCTATGGAAACACGGTCCTAACTATAACTATCTACTGGCGACCGCCAGTAGATAATATATATACACACACACACACACAATCAATGAAGAAAAATACAGTTAAAGGGGTTAATTACATTTCATTGAACTTTAAACCCAAAAAAGCTCTTAAATTCACCATTTTTGTTTGCAATACAAACAATAACTCACGCTGCCCACCATGTTTTGCTCTTAGCTTTCTTTCACGTACCATTGGCAGAGTGGTTCATTGAGCATGGTGGATGGCTATCAAGGCTACAAATATGAGCAAAGGTTGTGCACAGATGGTAATGAAGTCAAGGGGAGGTGAGTCAGGGGCCTGACCCTCCCCGTGACCAAAGACTGATGCATACAGCCACAGGCCAATGGCTGCAGACACTGGTGCTACAGAGAGCAAAGTCGGCGCATGGCCAAAGACCACTGCCTAAATCTAAGCAGGTCAAATGACTGAATGTTGTGCTCCACAGGGTAGACAGCCAAAGGTACCGGATGCATGGCGCGGCTCTGTAACAATCGCCTGCAGACCTCGTACATAGCTCATGCATCGAAGGCGTGGGGTCCCTTGCCTTCAACAAAAGCCACCATGTACCAGTGAAGGCCATGCACGTTGGACCCTGGACAACGAGGTTAGATAGCGTAGAACATGTCAGCAACTCATGCCATGTGATTAGAAACTGCTGGAAAAGGCTGAAGGGAGTTTGGAAAAGGCTGTGGGGGTGCATTGGCAGGACCACAATGTAGATCGGCAGATAAAAGAAATAAAGTGAAAAAACCTCTGTAAAGGGGCCTTGTAGTTCGTTAATCAAAGAAAAAAACCATACTACAACAAAACTTCATTTGAAGCAACATTACGATTATGATACAAAACCTAAAACAAACTCTTAACTTTACCACTTATGGCAAGGGTAGCAGACTTAACTCCTCCATAATTAAGAAGGAGAGGGGTTACAAGACCCCCACTCCACCCATAAAACGTCTGACAACTTAAGGGTACACCTATTGTGCCACAGAGCAGCAGATGAGAATTGGACACGACCTGCTCATTAGTTAAGTGCTGGCAGTGTTAGTGTTTCCAAACATCTGTCATTGAAGTACATTTACTAATAACCAAGCCGGGGGTGCTGGGTCACACACAGGCCTTCACATTCGCACACTGGCATTTCCACTGGATCCGGGCATTCAGGGGCGAGGCATATTGATTGCCAGGCAACTGGGATTTCCAAACTGCTTACAATTCCCCAAAGAGAGAAAATCCAGATGCGTCTCATCTGTTTGAACTATCCGAGTGTTTAATCAGCAGTAGAAATGTTAGCTAACATCTTGACACATTCCTCCTTTCCCGCTTAAATGACTCCCTCCCGCCCTCCCGCCACCTCTCAGCCCTCCGTGCGCACAGGCACTCGGGGGCTCCAATTTACATTAGCCGGGCCCTTGTGTTTCTTGGCAGCGAGGCAGCAAGGGAGAAATGCAAGCCCTGCTCCAGTGTCTTCGAAAACTGAAACGGACATGTTATTTTAACAGGAATTTTGTCAAACCAAACAAAAAGGAAATTAATCAAAATCTGTGTACTGCGCCCCATGCTGTCCATCGGCTCTTTTCAAGGCCAAGGGAGTGAAATTATGTTTTTCTATAAGAAAAAATCAAATATCAATACTGTCTGACATCTCAACAAATATGTATACATTTATGTGTACCTTGTTTATTTATTTATAACTGGTCTTGTATAGGGTGGACTCCATCCACCAGGGTTTCACAGTAACGTTCATCTAGACATCAAAACAGGCCTCCAGATAGAAGGGCTGAGCAGCCAGTAAGGTTAATAGTTACCACAAGGCATACGGGGTGGCAGCACAACAGCATACAAACACAACAAGGCCTACAGTTCACAATACAGCGGGATAGAATAGCACCAAGACATATGGGGTCACAATACAACCGCATACAGATACAAGAAGGCCTACAGGATAACAATACAACAGGCAATAGTTACAGCAAGGCATATATGGTAAGAGTACAACAGCATAGAGATACAACAAGGCATACAGGATTAAAAAACTAGAACGGGATATAATCGCACCAAGACATATGGGGTAACAATACAACTGCATAAAGATACAACAAGGCCTACAGGATAACAATACAGGGGGTATAATAGCACCAATACATATGGGGTAACAATACAACCACATAAAGATACAAGAAGGCCTACAGGGTAACAATACAGCAGGAAATAGTTGCAGCAAGGCATGTAGGGTAGGAGTACACCAGCATAAAGATACAACAAGGCCTACAGGATAACAATACAGGGGGGGGGGGGGGGGTAGAATAGCACCAATACGTATGGGGTAACAATACAACCACATAAAGATACAACAAGGCCTATAGGATAACAATACAGGGGGGTAGAATAGCACCAATACATATGGGGTAACTATACAACCACATTAAGATACAAGAAGGCCTACAGGGTAACAATACAACAGGAAATAGTTACAGCAAGGCATGTAGGATAGAAATACAACAACATAAAGCTACAACAATGCCTACATGGTTACAACATGAAAGGTTTTAGTTACACTAAGACATATCAGGTAGGAATACAGCAGCATAAAGATGCGAGGCCTACAGGGTTACAATACGACAAGTTATAGTTACACCAAGGCACGTAGGGTGCAAATACAATAGCATAAAGATACACCAAGACCTAAAGGATAACAATGTAATAGAAAATAAGATTTATTCTATGTGACTATCCACATGCCAGTTTAGGAGTCTGTAATCTTCCTTCACTGGCCGAAATTGTGAGCAAAGCCTAGAGTTTGGAAAAGGAGAACTAAATCTAGCAGAGATCCCAACTCAAAGGTCTATTTTCACTATATCTTGACACAGTTCCATTGAGAAGGTCATTACTCTCAGAGTTAAAATAAATTCTGGTGGTTTTAAGTGGTGGGCACCATTATTTATGTTTCATCATCATACTGGACTTTGAGCAAGATCAAGAAAAGACAGCAAATGAAGAACGAAGGAGGGAGAGAAAAGGAAATAAAGGGAGAAAACAGGAATGAACAAGAACCTGCACAAGTAATGAGCCAAGAAGTATATAGTGGTGAAAAAAGAAACCTGAGGTGGAACCAAGCCTAGACATCCTTGGTATTCCACAACCCTGGCATGCGGCAGCACCAGTGCTCCTAGGGATAAGGTTTGGGCCCTGCACTCACTCCAGTCAAGCACGGCTTGACTCATTGTGGGCAATATTTAAAGAATTAGATGTATTTTTAATTAGTGCGAGTCTGGTTTGTTAAATCCTCCCTGCTAAAATTGGGTGATGCCCAGAAGAGATAACTTTTAGTACCAATATCTGATCCATTTCCACGCATGCCCAACTTTGGCATGTGAGGGAGCTATGCTCCAGGCATGTGGGATGCTTCTGTTGAGTATTGGATGGTACTGTGTGTGTGGGAGGGATTGCTTGATTCCCATTGGCATGTGCGATTTACTTGCTGGTTAAGTACTGTTTAAAATGTCACAGAGAAAGTTAGCCAGAATGTCCCCCAACAAATCAATCAGGAAAAACATAATACAAATATAATTCACTAGCGACTGCACAGAAGAGATTGTAGAATAACATAGTTAAACTGTATTTGTGTTTCACCTGATAAGTGGACCTGTGTGACCTTGAAAGTAAATGTGCTATTTATTTTTTGCTTCTATATGGTCAATAAAATAAATCTACCAACAACATGCAGAATTACATACAGTCCATCTCCAAAACAGAGTCACGCCCTGTGTGTGCTTGGCAGTTTGCAGCCCCTTTCTGCTGCCTCATCAACCCAGCCTCAGCACCGCTCCCAACAAGCAAGTACTAGGCGCCTCCTACAAGTGGAAGGCCCAGTACATACCTGTACACAAACACTTATTATAAGATTTGTATTGCATGGTGTGCAGGAAACCACACAGAAAAACCTTATCAGACAATCAAACTGCAAAGCAACATCTTTAAGATGCCACCTGTTCTCCCGGCCAAACTAAGGCAGAGTTATTTCTCTTGAATGCTCCCAACATACACTAGAGGTAGATGAAGGAAGACACCTGTGGAACATGGTGGGAAAAGGAACCTTGGATATTATTCTTTAACCCTCAACAAGTGATGGCTGACATTCAAGGACCCAAATGTCCATGCTGCCATCAATTATCGCTGGTTCCTAGATGGATTTGCACCAGAGAGCCAAATAAGTCTCTAGAAATGTATCCCAGTGGACTATAGACGGGGAGAGAGGTTAGCCTACAGAGAAGAGCTTGTGTGTCCTGTCAATTCACATAGACCTTATCGCTGTAACTGTTTAAAGTGCCGTCACTCACAGGTTCAAAGATGATTTACAATGATACAGGTGGTATATTTCTGAACATTTTGACATTTGTATTCGGAAGAAGAAAAAAAAGATGGATACCCAAAAAGATAATATCCCTTTTAAGAGTTTTCCTTCTAGAACCTCTGAGAAACCAGAAGTATCAAGAGGTCATGATAATCTCTGATGACCAATGAAACAGTAATATTGGGGACAACCACTCTCACTGGAAGTTTCCCTTCCCAACGGTAAAACCGCGCAACTCTGAGTACATTTTTTACTTGCGTCAACAGGTACTGCAAATGAATCATATAGTAATGAATATATATATTACTGTCGATTGCTTAAATTAGAAAAAAAATGATATATAGAACACCTAATTCTTGTTTTCATCTATGCTTACTTAAAAACAGAAGATATTTGAATAATCAGTTCAAAGACCAAAAATGTTAATACCTTTCAAATACTTAACAGGAGGCTGAGGAGGAGCCCACAAAGGAGCAGGCACAATGCTTCTGAGACTGTGGCGGCAAGCACCGGTAGCCAGGGGTTGGCAGGGGCCGTCTGCGGGCATGGTTCGGGTTAGAGGTTTTATTGTTACAAGTAGGAGTGCACTGATGTGCCAATCTTGCCATGTTCTCATGCCTGGCTTGAGTGAGTAACTTCTATATTTTTAGCCACTGGCAAGTTTGGTTGATAATGGCCACTGTGAATCATGCACACTGTCTATTTCCCAAGAACACAGAAATGGGAAATTTGGGTTAAATACCCAGTACCCTTGGTTCTAGAGAGAGCAACTTAGCCACTCAACATCCAAATACCGTCACTCGCTTAAGCCCAAGTATAAATAACGTATTCATCCAGTTTGTTAGTAGCAAAGGTGGGCTGCCAGTTTAACTATACACTACATTCTGGAAAATCAAGCCAGCCTGAAACCATAAGGCCATGCTAGCCCACTGACTTTGACCCTTTTCACCCCACCGTCACTGCAAAACAAGATGGCCCCGGTCATCAAATATCCACCACAAACACTCTTCACAATAAAGCCTACACAGCCCCATACACAAGCCGCCAGCTGAGTCCACGCTTCATGACAGTTCAAGATCCCACACTCATCGCAGTATACGCCAGCAGCTTGCTCTCTGTTCCACAGTGGTTAATCTGTGCTGATGGCATGACAACCAACCACACAGTATCTCCAAGAAGTGTGGGGAAGCAAAAAGAGCTTGGGCTTCACAGTTTTTTGCAAACAAGCCTGCGGTGACAGGAATGTACCCTGCACATTGGTATATGGGGGTGTACCGATGGCCTGTGTAACCGAACTACAATGGGAAAATGGCATCCTGACTGTTTACTGGCCCAGCTAACTCATTAATCTGGCCTGTGAGTTGACGCCTCCATCTGTCCATGATAACACCAATGTCCAGAACCTGTTCTGTGACCTGGAGGGATACACCAGACATGCCTTATTTTACGGACATTGGACTACTGTCAATGTCCTGGGTTGTGGACATAAAGGGGTGTGACAATGTACTGATTTTTGGGAAATTAATAGCCCAGAACATATTTTTTTTTGTGTGGCAGAGAAAAGTGAAGCCTTCCGGAACCCATTTGTGTAAGGTTCTGCTCCCATCAAGCCCCAAGACCCTTTCACTGACATTCTGTGTGTGTGTGTGTCGCATGTGTGTGTATGCATGGTATATGTGTGGCCCATATATGGTAGCTAGATACAGATGTTAATACGATTTTGGATTGTATAGGATTTAGCATGGCATAAGATGTATGGTGATACAGCTTCCATAGACAATGGAAGTCATTATAGCGGCTGGCGGGTAGAGAGGCAGATACTGAAGTGAGGGAGGCCATGCAACCATAGAAATTCTAGGAGAACCTTTTAGCAAGGGATTGCTGATTAGAATTTCCTGAACACTGCTGTTTGCTGGATGGTAGGGGAGAGGGGTAAAGTCAGCAGATTCGGTTATTAATGATGAGGAGGACGTTTATATGCAGGTCCCTTTCTGCTACTTCAGGAAGGCGGAAGGTAGCCCAGTGCAGCGGCTTCACACTTCACTGTGCCCATGTTTTGGATACTCCCGCATGAAGCCAGCATCATCACTACCTGCTGTGAGAGTCATCACCTTGCACAAAGGGTAAAAGAACCACCTCAAACCAGTGCCAGGACTATAAATATGGGACACAAATCACCACACTTTGGTACAGTTACCACTTCTTGTTGACCAAAAAAGGGAGTGCACCACATAGTATTTGAAGAATTCTGTGGGACCAAGGCTGGTGTCTGCATGACACATGTTCCCGGAAGAGAGGTACCATCACCTGAAATGTGCATAACTTGAGGGAGAAGCTGTGGGGTTGTCTAGTGTCTAGAAGCCTCTCTGGGTGCTCAAGGAGGGAAGAAGAGTATCTGGCCCTGCAGGTCGAGAGACTGTCCAGGAAGAGAAGCCCAGCCATGTTCCTGACATGTGGAGTGCCCAGAAGAAGCCGCCTGCCATCGATAGAGAAGCCAACCCCCACCGAGTCAGAGCCAGAAAGGTAATCAGGTCTCCCAGAACATGGGCCTTAATGGTGAACTGAGTGAAGAAACTAAAGACAGAACCACAAGGCTAGATACTCTTTTTTCAGTGGTTTCATGGTTGACTCAAACTTCACTTGAAAAGCTCTGAGTGGGATGAACAGGCACCCCCTATCAAGGTCCTCTGGAAGGAAAACAAATGTTTCAATCACAATTTTTGGGGAGTTGCTGGAAAACGTCCTGCTGGTCACTCCCAAAGCTCCCAAGCAGCTGTGAGCGGCTCCTACTGTTCAGGCCACAGTTCGGTAGAGTGGGGAAAGTTCACCCAATAACCCCAGCCAGTGCTCCAATTCCCAATTTGGTGGTGAGGGGGAGTAAGCCCGTCTTTAGTGTTTCCAGTGTTCTCAGTCCATGGGGCTGTAGGAGGCCAGCTTTGCTGACCCTTGAGAACGTTTCAGAGCCTGGGCACGAGAACAATCAGGCTAAACCCACAGCCCTTCTCCAGCCATGCAGCAGGCGGACACCCTCTCCCGGTACTGCTGGTCTCTTTCAACTCCAGTTGCGATCTGTTTAGCTTGTGGTGGGAAGCCATTTTTAATATCCATGCTCGCTAGTGACTGGTACAACACCGGAGACAAGCTGAAAGAGAATCTCCAGTTGAGTCTTCTCACGTTTTCAGGCTAGTCACCTGCAACATATCCAAAGGGTTTCTAAGAAGGCAGGACACTGCCCCAGGGCCCAGAGCTCTTAAATTGCATCTAAGAGCCGCCTTTTTAAAATGAGGATTCACTCCTCCCAAACCTTTTCCGACTGGTTCTGGAAAAAAATCACTCCTAACTTTGAATAGAGAAAGGACTGTTGAATAAGATGCCAATTTAAAAGCCTTCCTCTGTGTAAACATGTAAAAAGGTCCAGACCCCTTCCTGGTCCTTTGAGAAGACATTATTATTCTTGTTTGTTCAATCCCTTTTGACGATTTCCAGAATAAGTAGCCAATCATTACTCCTCCCTGCCATCATTGCTGCCTGGTCTATTGTCTCTATACAAAGTAGTAGTCTGCAGCTCAGAGGTTACCTCGACCAAAACCGAATAAGGTACTGCTATAGTTCAAGAGCAAAACAAAACAAGGTTTTTAATATACTCATCTTTACATTATACAAAGCAAAAATATGCCTTCATCAATTAAGTTGTTTTAGATTAAATATTACAAATACAGTTTGAATGAAGTGTGTAGATTTTCCTATGCTGACTTCATAACAAATAGTAAGTAACTTCTAATTGTGGGTAGACTTCTACAGAACACTATGCAGCGAAAATATAACTTTGTAAACTTTGTAAAAAAAAGTAGGCTTTTCGTCACGCAAAAGTGCCAATGCTGTACAGAATGTATAAAGGGGGGAAAAAGTTGAATGGTAAGACCACATCATTGTGCATGTGTCGTATGCATGTGACGGGGCGCCTATTATTATTTTTTTCTCTGATCTGAGATGGATCGGAAAATAAAGAAAGATTAAAATGAAAATGTGATAAAGTACTTTTATATATAAGCAGATATAAAATATTTATAAAGCAGCAGGCCTGGCAGCAATTTGCTCCTTGGCCCTTTCAAAATAAAAAATAAAAAATAAAAAAATAAAAAAGGTAAAATAAAAACAGAGAGAAGAAGCAGAGGGCAAGGAGGATCGGGTCAGGATAGTGGGCAGGGGAAGAAGAGAAAAGTAGAAAAAGAGGGATTGAGCAAAAAGGAGACACAAGAACAAGAGAACAACACATTAGTGAAGGAAAAAGAATACAAATGAAAGCAACATGAAGTGCAGGGAGGGAGAGAAGCACACGGGAGAAGGTAACATGGAGTGTGGGGGGAGGGAAGCACATAAAGGAGGCTGCAGGAAAACCTATCTATGGAGTGCTAAAGAAGTGCAAGGAGCGCAATCGTGAAATGCAGCCGAGGGCAGTTGCTCGCTTGGTGGCTCTTCTTCATTTTATGGTTTCGGCCACTATTACATTGCTCCACTTTTCATCCCTCACCTGCTTGGTAAGTTGTACCAAATGCTTTCAAGAGACTGGGCTGCTAATCTTTGATCAATACATGAGAACTACCACACCAACACCTGTCGTCGCCACAAAGAGATTTCAAGCCTACAGCATCCAACAAATCGGCTTCTTGAAAATTTGTTCTTGAGATCTGTTTAGTCTTCCCTTACAGTGGACAGGTATTCAATGGCAAAAACCCTTAATTTAATTTGGCTCATGGAATTGTGGCTTTAACCACAGTCACATACCATCCTCTATGAAGTAATGCCTCATGAGTAAGAAGTCAGTCCATCTAAGTACCTTATAAAGAATTAGGGCAGGACTATCATTTATTTAAATCGAATATTATAGCATGGTGCTCTTCCAGCCTCCAGTCATCTTTAGATGGGAATAATGCTTAGTGCTTTCATAATTTACATGCAATCTGGACGTTATCGTCTGGCATCGAGGCTTGACTTCGCGATTGGCCTTTTTATTTTGTACTATGCTGCAGGAGTCTTGCTTATTTGCACATTGCCTCATCGGGGGATTTTAATATTAGGGCAGCTTATGGCCCCTCATTGTGGGTGCGACATAACACTCAACACCAGCAAGGCATAGAGAGGCAAATAACGCAAAGCATGCTCTTCCTCAGAATTCTTCAAGCCATGAGATAATCTGGATACCTTGAGGTGCTCTAAGAAATGCATAATGAGAATTAAATTGTGTGGGAAATAGTGATTTCAAAATCCATACTTCTCAAAAGTGATATTCCCAAGAATTATTTACATAATTATGAAATATGACATAATTCCTGTGAATTACATCTACTGGGCGGCCTAGTGGCAGTCCAAATTACTTTCCTCCAGCTAATTTATCTCTAAGAATGAGTGCATTTACAAAAGGACAGCCCCAACTCACACTGAGCTTCACCACTGCCTGGGGTTGAATCAGATTCTTCTCCACTGAGGCAAGCCTAGCATGAGCACCTGAAGTACAATTAGAGACCACTGTGCACTATACCTCGCAGACAGCAGGTTCCGAAACCTCAAACTTTTCCAGACAGAATGCGCTTTGGAGTAGCGTAATTTTTGCGCTACCCTTACCCTTCATAAATACACAAAATATATGTGCACTTAGCACTCCGTACTCTGTGTGTCCTAATGTTATTAATGTAAACTGTTGAATTTAAATTTAGTACTAAAGTGTATTCACTGTAGAACAAAGAATTCATATATTGTGTACCTTAACCTTATTAAAATGAAATACAGCCTTTACAGATTGGATAAAATCTTCACACTATTAAAATATATTTACATTACATACGAGAGAGATTTATGTAAACGTATGCACCAATGTTTTCGCATTAGTTTTTATAATGTAGTTCTTAGTCACACTTTTATTTGGGTATTTAAAAATACCTTACGTTTACTCAAAGTGCAACGTAAACTTAATGTGGAATTTATCTACTTACATGTGTCATTTATTTGTAGTTGCATCTGCATAAATAACACATTAATGTACGTCATTGATTAATACACTTATCTAGACTCAAGTAGGCCTGTATTTCCTGGTATAAAATATAGTTTTCCCTTTTTGCTTGCAAGTCTTTTGCTTTGCAGGTACGCTCACATGGTTTGTTAGTTTGAGAATAGATGTAACTGTACTAGCGATAGAGAGCCTGAGAAGAGGACCATGACAAAAAATGGAGAGCCACAGTGTTAACTGACTGCTATCCAGCAATGTATCGAGGTGTCGCAGGTGCCCAAGGACGATGACATTCACAGGACCGGCCTGGGAGAGTCTGCTAATGTTGCGGTTTGAAACTTGAGAATGGAAAGGACAATAGAGCCCCGCATGGTGTGAAAATAAGAGGTGTTACCCAGAAGATTCTTGTGGTATTAACTGGTGTTGTGTCTACAAAAAGGACTATGGGCTAATATTGAACTAGGTCCAGCATACATGCCCAAATACATTATCAACCAGAACGGTATGCTGTTCCTCTAATATAGGACAGGTAGATGTGTATGTAGAGCAATATGTATGCTCAGTTAGGTCAGGAGAAGCTGGTCCTCCTTTCGGAAAAGGACCCTCAGACACCCAATCAATTAGGTGACTTGCTTCATCATCGGGTCTGCTCCTCATCGGGTGGGCGCTGCAATATCCCACGGTCAGCCGTGATGGTGCCTTTTAAGAGAGATCTTTTTTCTTAGCCATTGGGTGCAGTGGGAGTGAGGGCCCTAGTGAGTGTAGATGTGAGAAACGTGAGGCTAAAACAGGAAATAGTGGTCCCCTCAGAAAAATTTTAATGAAACTGGCCACTATCCTGATTAAAATAATAATCGGCGTGTCCCTATTTTTTAAGTTACAGGGTATTAAGCTATGTAATTAGGCCAACATGTTTCTTGGCAAAAGTCTATTGGATGGCAATTCTTAAGAGCCAAAGTACAGGCTATCTATACTTTTTGGTGGTGGTCCAGAGATTGTGACAATTAGTGACCACCCTTACAGCACCCTAAAAAGTGGTACCTGAAATCCCTGATCATCACCCAGATGGGGTGCTGACACTGAATAGTGCAGAGTCGTGCGGAACTTTGTCGCTATGCCTGGTGACCTACCCCTCACTCTGCCAGGTTCCGGAACAGGTGTGGTGTTCTCACAGGTACATGTGGCCATTTTTTCCCTAGGACTTTGAGTGGTACAGACCTCTATGCTTACCCCTTTCATACTTTGCGGAGTGTGGCTTAGGCTAACACTTATTTCCCTATTCCTGACAACTCTTGACTGAGCTTCTAAAAAGCGGACACCTCCCCACATACTTTCCACAATTTTCTCTTTTTAAGACTCCTTTAAATGTATCCCCTTTAATTATTTTGAGACTCGAGTTTGGAGGACTTTAGATATTACTTATGTTTAAGAGAGATGATTGAAGGCTCTTCTCTGAGCACCAGATCCTGTTGTTAAATCTTTGCACTGCTGGGACTGAACTTCTTGTTTATCTCATACTGATGCCCATGAACTTCTTCAGGAGGTTTGGCTATCCATTTTTTATTCTGTACCTTAACAGCATGGTATTGAGATTTATTTACACTAACCTAACTGCTAACTTGCAACAAAACGTCTTGACTTTATTTACTGATTCCTGGTCCTTAAGTAGTCATATGGGTTACATTGTTAATTATATGAGTTTGACAAAGTGCTAACTACCTTCATCTCTCAGTCATCAAAGAAAGATCTATTGGATAACAAATGGTAAGAGGTTGGCCCAAAGCTGGATCAGCTTCATAGAACATTAAAACAAACCCTCTTAAATCTTTAACTTTGGAAGAGAAATAAACATTTTCTTTTACTTTACAGCAGAAAGACTAAACTGAGCAGTAAGTAAATATTTTTGAAACAACGTTTCTGTTTGATACAAGTTTAATTTCCATGCAAACTGCACCAAAATAAACATGTAATTTACTTATTAATTTGAGAATTCATAGAGTACATTGGCCTTAATTACGATGTCGGTTCAGAGTTGCCTCTGACCGACATTGCTGCGGATTGGGAACAGACTGATCTCAGGTCGACGGTTCAGACCCAGCAATTAGGATGCGACCGCACATGGTGCAGTGGCAAACTTCAATTTTTCAATGAGAGCTTCTGCGGCGGGCCAAAACAGCCTGCAGCACAAGCTCCCATTGAAACATTTAATTTTTTTTAACATCCCTGCACCATGGATGTTAAAATCGGCACCATAGGTGCCCCTTTGGGACACATGCAGAGGGCCAAGGGGGGAAGAAGGCCCTGCAAGGGGCCACCAAAGTCACTTTGCATCAGCTTTTCTATGTCAGAAAGGCCGACATGGAAAGGCTGTCAGAAACCGAGATCATAATCCCAACAGCAGAAACGTCACACCTAAGGGATTATGAAGAGTTTCCGAGTGACTGACGGGATCCATGAGCCTGTCGGATTGTGTCGATCGGTCCCTCCGACTGCTGCCTCTGACCGCACGCATCGTAATGCGTCGTACCGCAGCAGTAGATGCCTGTTTTCTAGCAGGAATTGTGTACTATGATCCAATAAAGCCATCATAATACGCAGTAACCCATTCAGTACTCTATGCTTATTACATGTTTATTTACTTTCATTGCACAATGAGCAAGCGGTTTTCACTGGAATGTTATACCTGGGAATAATTGTTTTGTAATTCAAGAAAAATGACAATTTCTTTAAATTGTGAACTTCATCTTCTAGGTTTCAGCCTAATTTCCTTTCCACCATCAAATCCGTCTTTAAGGAGGAAACCGCAGTTAGCTAATGGATGTCTTAAAAACTGAACATTCCATTTGCAACTGGCAGGCAACATCGAAACCTCAGTCCTACATAAAAACAGTCTTTTAAGTACAGAAAATACATTTAGAGAACAACACCTCCTGAATAATAATAGAACACTTTACAATTATTTCAGAACAGACAACCAAATGATCTAGAAAAGTATTTAAATTCTCTTTGTGGAAAAAACATTTTACTGCCAAACGAAAACACCTCGGGCATCTATAGACAATTACAATTCACTTGGCCTTTTGCCTTATTGTTTATGATGTCACCTGAACTCCTACATTGCTTGTTCTTAATACATGTATCCGTTAAGTATCTTTTCCTCCACCACCACCACCACCACCACCACGACACCACATCCCCCCCCTCTCTGAATGGACTATGTCTAGCCGCAGTCTTGGAATACACAAACATATGTGGGAGATCTGCTGATAGCTGCAGCACCCTCAGATGGATGTCCAGAGTAAAACAGTTTCGACAGCCAGAGACTTCATAAGGTGGCCTTCGCCTTACCATTATTTCTTAAGCCTTGGTTGACACACAACAGCAGGTGCACAGATGACCTAGTGACCACTCAAAGGCGGGAGGTTTGAAATCCCATAGATACAATAAAAGTGTGCCCTTCTCGCTTCCCAGTGCAAACAGACCTCTTGCATTATAAGATCATTGTGGTGCCGGCTCGGAACACTCTGATCCGCAGACCCTATTGTAATAGAAACTTACCATTGGGAAATTCTGATGGTCTTACTCCAAAAAAGGTACAAGCTTCAAGCCTGCAGAGAGCCCTTGAGAGTTTGCACAGCAACACAAATAGCAATACCAGAAAAGAAATTGGAAACCTTTATCCTCATAGACCCAGCAAAAGAAAATACCTTAGAGCGTTTACAATTTCATGTTTTTTAACAGCGCAGCGACACAAGTGCTCGCCGAGTTCAGTTGTGTCAACATACTAAGTCTGCAGAGAGCGCCACCTTTATCTGAACCGAGAGAAGCAAGTTCTTCCCAGCTTCTAGGTCTCTGTTATGTTACTCATGATAATGTGCTCTCTAGAGCATTTCACGCCACACCCTGTTGCATCGAAGTGCTCTAAATACACAGGCTTCTATTACTCTCTTTAGAGACGTTCAATTTACCGATGTTGGAAGAATGAAGCCTGAGTCTATCTTGCCACGATTCAAACTCGTGATCTTCAGGTCACTGCAGATATCAGCAGTGAGCGTTAACCCACTCAGCCCCTTTACCTGTTTTTCCTGTCACCACTCTTCCTGCGCCTGGAGTGATTCCTATTTCAGTACACCAGGGTGGTAACTACGGTCAGATTAGAGGCTTCTTTAACTCGAAGTTACCCTCCAAAGTTTTAATCCAATTAAGGCTCACCTTGAATTTAGAACTGTATGTTCACTTACAAGGGTTGTCGGTTTCATTTCCCATTGCTTGGCAGCACCATCTATAGATTCAGCTCTGAGACCACTACAATAGACCTTTGGCCAGGAATGACACTGGCATCTTAGATATACCTATCAGAAGAACCGCACTCACTTCACTGGTGATGGGTTCATGGGCTCACCGGTATGTAGCGCCAGGACAGTGCATGCGTGGGATTAGCCACTGATCTACCTATCTGAGAGCTCTTGTTGGTAATCCACTTTTGAGTGAATATTCATGTTCCACCAAATGAAACTACACACTTTGGATGACTTCTGCAGCGCCCACTCTGCTCCTACGCCAGCTCCTCCGTCCATTGGTCTCTGGTTGCTCCCTAGAGCTCCTTGGCAGGTATTTTCATACTATTATGTCCACGGGGGCACCAGAGCGTGGTATACATTTATTTCCTTGCTTCCAGACTTTCCATAACCTTGATGCTAGATGCTTGGTCAGTCAATGGCTACTATTCAAGGCGCCATTGCTCCTTAATACCCTACAAGATCTATGGCACGTTTCTCATAAAGGGACTCCATGACTATAGACCAGATACAAGGACATTATTATGTTTTGATTTAAGGTTCAGGTCCTCGCATGATCCCTGGGTGTATGCAAAATGTTGGTTCATAAAATGCGCTACACACGGATACTTCAAACAGACGCTCAAAGGTCCAATACTGGTTCCGATTTAGCTGCCACGGTAAAGGTTGTGTTATTGTACTTACCAAAGGTTTACATTTCTGCAGGGCAACTCACTCTTCTAGAACCCATCAAACTCTACTGTAGAGTTGGGTAATAACGCATTATTTGAGTGTCCAGAGACACCTCAGTGTGTGCAGTGCTCAATGTAGTTGTTATTATCGTTGGAAGAGACAAACCTTAAAAGAAAGAGCTACAGACAGCAAGAATGCCCCAACCCCTGCCTTATTACCAAGAGTGGGAAAAGTTTATTTATAGGGCCCCCGAGAAAGGTCCAATAACTCATGCTGGGGCTCCACAATCTATGCCAAAGGTACACCGAAGTTGTTATTTATCAACATGAAACACTGTGCCTTTCAACAAAGTGTTTAGTTCAAACTTCACAAATGGCAAATCGATCAGTCACTTAGCAAAGATAAAAAAAACACTGGCAAAACCAATAGGTCTTGAATTGGCTGCCAGCTTTTTGGCTTTGTCAATGCTCATTTTGTCATGGTTTCTCTAAACTTTTATTCCTGCGGTACTGCCAGGCCCTGGGTGATACATATATAAAAAAAAGTTGCTTAAAGCAAAATTATTTTGGTTGCAAAAAGCAAACATTGTTATAGCAGACTCTGCTCGGTCTGTGGCTATGCATCATGTGAAAGAGCAGAAAGCTGTCGCACGCGGTGAAGTTAGCAAATAACTGAAGCCGGATGACGATCTTGGCTTTGTCGATTTTGTTTTTGCACTATGCTATTGTTGAGGAAGCTGCCAGGCCCTGGCCAACAGAAAAAAACACGGACTAAAAACAAAAATGTTTTTTTGGACTCAGAAATCACACATTGCCATAGTAGTCCTTGGCACTGAAGGGAACTACTTTGTATGTGAATGTGCTCGGCGTGAGAGAGCAGAGAATGACATCACTCAGTGCTTAATTTGTAAAAAAAAAAAAAACTAACAGCGTCATCATGTGGCAAACTGTCTTAAGTGTTGG
The DNA here is from genome assembly GCF_964204655.1 of Triturus cristatus. Taxonomy (NCBI): domain Eukaryota; kingdom Metazoa; phylum Chordata; class Amphibia; order Caudata; family Salamandridae; genus Triturus; species Triturus cristatus. Next base: position 203,673,505 of record NC_140583.1, on the reverse strand, counting down.
TGTTGACAATTAAGTGTCGGTGCCAAGCACCGGAAACCACCGGCCCAAATTAAGCAAAGCAGTCACTCACAATGAAGTAAGCAAATGGCTCAAGTGGGCTGCCCATGCTGTATGCTATAGTGGTCAGAAGAAAAATGTGAATGACAACAACAAACATGGATGAAGACGGGCAACTTAAAATTTCTGTAAGTATGCTCTGTGGATAATTTTGATAATATTGAAAGGTCTTTGCTAAGCAATCAGTTACTTTATTTTCTTTTTGGTTTTTGTAAAGTGCGACAATCATCCTGAAGTGGATACCAAGGCGAAAAAAAACATAGGCAGAAGTACTATGTAAGGCAGCAATAGAATACTCATTATTTTGGGGAAAGTCAGGGTTTGCTCATCTTTCTGAATCCACTATAGTCGTTAGTGCAGCGGAGATCTAGGGGCAGTAAATTCCAGAGTGCTGCAGCTAGATGGGTGAAAGAACGGCCCCCGGCTCTTGCTTTTTTCACTCATTTAGTTTTAGCAACGGCAAGATTGGCAGATCTGAGACTTCTTGTGGGAGTATAAAACTCCAATTTAGATCGGAAGATCACAGGACCTGTGTTGTGAAGGGCCCTGTGTGCATGGCACAGAAGTTTGAATTTAGCCCTCAGACGAATAGTTAGCCAATGCAGGGTTTTAAGGCAGACAGACGCTGAGCTGAACCTATCTTGGCAGCATATAAGTTTAGCAGACATATTTTTAATCACCTGCAGGTGGGAGAAACGATGGTTCAAATCCCAAAGTAGAGGACGTTACCATAGTCCAACCTGCTTACCATAAGGGCTTGGGCTATGGTTCTACGCCAATCAACTGGAATCAAGTGGACCAATTTCTTGAAATGTTTAACCGACACAAAGCAGGGATTTCAGGCCTGACTGCAACAAATATTCCTATCTAACCTCTACCTGTTTCAACAGGTTGTTATTGAAAGCCTGCTCTCACCCCCTCAAGAGTTTGACAGTAAATATCTGGAGCATTGTCCTCGCTTTTCTAAACTGTAAGTCTACTGATGACGACTTAGTGTTATGTGCCATTCTTTACATGATTTACGTACCAAAGACTCCGTGTTGCCTGCTGCATTTATTTTAATAATGCTACATTAGGGTAAATGTATGTGGATAGTTGAAATGCCCATCTGTCTACTATTTATTTGTTACAGCAAATCAATCTGATTTAAATATATATTTAGTAAGGTAATTCCCAAGTTTTTCAACTGATGTCGCCGTGCGACCTGCTGACCAGACCTACATGCCAGTGCCCTCACCTTAAAGTATATGTTGAATTGGCTGTACTCAATTGGAAATGGCTGCTTACCTGTAAGTCCCTAGTAAATGGTACCCGGCGCATGTAAGATAGAGGGGTATCCCAGGGCGCGTACAACAACGATTGTGCAACCCTGGAGGTCTCCCAAGCAAAACAAGTTTGCTAGTCCGCAACTGCAGATTGGTAGAGCAGTCGAGCACTGCTAGCCTAACTTTGCTATTGGAAGCAATCCCCTGGACATGTGTGTAAGTCACACCTCTGGCAGGTCTATCGAGCACTAAAGGCAGGGTGCAACATATGACACAGGCAGGACATGTACTTTACATGTCCTGGCAGTAAAGCACGCAAAACGACAGTTTTACTGTGAAAAGAATTGGTCACCCAAATGGCGAATACAGGGTTATACGCTGATCCTTCAGCTGTGCTAACTCCTGAACAGTACAACAAAGTGGCACTCCAAGATATCAAACAACTTGTTGCATTAAGCACGACTTGGGCCTCTCAAGTTGAAATTAATGTAACATGTTGCAGTCTGCAGCTTTAACAAAGCTGCCACTTTGTTGCTTCTAAAACTTCAGTGCCTTACCGAGCACACATGGAGCCTGCTCCACGAAACTGCTTTCTGCCCGCTTATAGGGACGCTCTAACGACTCTCAGGAAGGAGTGCATTGAGGGATTGTAGGGCAGGGAGGTGTCATCTCCCTCCTGCAGGAATCCACTTGGGTGTTAGCCTCAAGGAAGGTTTCAAAGGTGAAGCGGTCTTTGAAGGGCAGATGTATAGCACCAGCGGAGGGCTGCCCCTTTGCTGAGGTAGACAGGCTGACACCGGAGGCACAGAGGGAAAGCCAGTTGCCAAACTGGTTTCCCCAGTGGCGTGTAGCCCTGAGGTAGCCACACCCCGTGGGTGGGTTAGGGACGTCTGAACACCGAGAGAGTGGTCCTGCCATCTTGGAAGTGGGCGGAATGGTACATCCTAGGATAGCCAGATACTCCACAGGAAGTGGTCATCAATTGGAAGGGAACATGGTAGCTCATTGACCAAACGCATCCTGCCCAGAGGGCACTTTATGAGCATGAAGAGGGCACCCCTGGCACCCTCAGATCTCGACCAACTTGGAAGTAGGACTGAAGGAGGACTGCCTTGCTGCACCAATGGGCCAGAAAAGAGAAGCTGCACTGAAGAAGACTGCACCTTATGGCTAGCTAAGGGAGGGAATGTGTCGGTCATGTCCTGCTCCGAGAGAGCCCAGTCAAGCCAAGAGAACTCCTTTGGCCAGCTGACTGGCCTCCTGTTCACAGCACAGACACCACAGCTGAAGTAGCTTGCTGGGGCAAGTTGGAAGCCCAAAGTCTGCAAGCCGTTACCACTGCCGCCGTGCAGCACTGAGGACCAAGACCCGACGCACAGAGTGGCACCCAAGTTCGTTGAGCCCGGGAGCGCCGACAGAGTTGCTGGTACCCTCAGAAGGCGAGTTATAGACCCACGAAGGATTAGCCTGTGACTGCGACAAGGGGTGACTGTTAATTCAGGGGTGACTGGACTTTGTCCAGACCGTAGATGACTTCGTGGGACATCGACCCTGCAACCAAAAACCCCTAACCATTTTCAGGGGCCGAGAAATCCCTGCATGAAGATTCCCGTCAACCGAATCGTATCCATAACATCCTGAGAGCATCGTCAGCATCCTTCATCCCTTGTATCAGAACCACTCCATAGGAATCCATTGCAATGCAGATAAAGTGACTGTAACTACTGAAGGACTGCTTCTCCTGTGAGGGTAACTGTTCTTGAGGATCTTGGTGGTCCCCTGACTACCTCCCTGCCAAAGTTAGTCGCCTAAAGTACTTGTAACCGAGTTCATTAACATGTACTCAAGTTTTCTTAGGCAAAGTTTCTAAGTGGCAAAATTTATTGACTTTGCCAAGGCATGTTAGCGGCTGAGTGAAATTGCTCTGATTTATTACTGCTTGTAAAATCTTTATCTCCAGAAAAATCCAGTGGATCTTTTTCATTCTAGTGTCTAAAAACGTATAAAAATATAGTCTTTTTTTATAAATTGGAGTCAGATTTCTTGAGTGTTATGTTGATTTCTTTTACAATTGTTTGGTGCTGTTTAAATGCTTAAAACGTGTTCCTCTGTGTAAGTCTTGCTGCTCAGTGCCACAGCTACCCAGCATTAATCTGAGGGTTTTATAGACAAAACCTACTAGTGTATTAGATGGTGAGGTAGCACAACCACACCATATAATACACCCCCATTTCCACACAGCAATGCTCACCAAATAATGGCAATACAGTAAATAATGAAAAACTAGATAATACCATTAAGGCCAAAAAGATTAATAAAAATAATAAGTCCTTTCCCTTAATCCATTTCATACGAATATAAATCTTATCCATCTCAGTCTCACAAATGCACATGCATTTCGTCCTCTTGGTGGTGTCCAAGTGGTTCCTTAGTTTTCACTCTAATTGCCTCAATGTTCCTGATCTGTCACCACCACGTACCGATTTTTCCACCACAACAATCCCCCAATAAACCAGAGATTCTTGGTTCCCACCATGTTCTTTGTGATACTAACGTACCATCGGATAAGAAGCATCTTTTTTCACTATGGCACATGTATGTTCTAGGACCCGTTTCTGAATTTTGCAAGTTGTACTTCCTATATATGGTGTCTTGTATGGGCATTCCAATATATAGACTGCAAATCTACTTTTACATGACGTGTTCCTTGATTGCGCACTTTAATTTGCTTCAAATTAGATTTTGTTTTGCCCAGGTTTACAGGCTTTGCATTTGGAACATTTCCAAAATCCAATTTGATTTTACTTCTGCCTGGGACGCTTCTAACACCAGTACATGCTCCTGACTGGTTGCTTTATATGAAATCCTATTATCTTGCCCTTCATAAACTGGACCTTTAGAGACAACTAAAATACCTTTATTCCATGCACAGTCTTCCACAGAAGTTTCCTCCCAACTTTAAGGCCCTCATGGGTTTCGAATACCAACATGTTCGCTTGCTTATAATTTTGGGTCCGTTGATCTTGACCACTGAGCCTCTTCTACATTCAATTTCTTAACACCCTACTTCTCAACATACTAGGACGTGTACCCAACTTCTTTGTTCTTATTGTTATCCATTACATTTGTACATCCCCAGTACTTTCCATTCTTCAGACTCCTGTGGTCAATTTCATTCTAAGCTTCCTCCCTATTAGCAGTTAAAGTCCACTGTCCCAGTTAGATGAATGTCCAGTTGTCCTGTCCACAGCATCGGACATTCCATATCCTTTAGCATATCCTTCGAATACAAACTCTCATTACCCTGCTTGAATGCTATATTTGATTGAATTTCCCTAAATTGTACTTGGATTGTACAATTCGATTTGCTTAAGAATGTTTCTTTCCTCTTGATAGGTAGACATTTCTTCCAAACAAAAGTGAACAACGTTATCAGACACCAGTTGTTCAGGGAAACCTTCACCCAAGAATATTTTCTCACAAACTCTGCAACTTGAAACTTCAATAACATTTTCAATTTCAGACCTCTTCACGTAACCAATTGCCCCATTTTTTTTTTTTTTAAATAGGTTTATGTATCCAATCGCCTCATGATTTCAATTGAAATTTTTGCCCAAGGACTCATGGAAATCTCTACTGTCATGAAAGACTGCACGCTGGTTTTGAGTACTTTATCACTCTCCTCATACACTAAGCAATCCATTAACACTCTTAACCTCCTGGTCCATTTTGTGCCACCAAAATAACTCTCACAGTCTTCTTTTTGTTCTGCTTCGACCCATATGACCTTGGAGAGGTACTTCAATTACATTTTGACGGCTTTGGTAGAATCTATTTTCTTCCTCTCATTACACCCCTGGGCCCGCATTACCATTAAAACAGTTGCGCCGGGCGCAAACAGGGAAAGTGAGCCTTATAACGCTTAATGCTCTTCCCTCGGGGCAGCCGCAAACTCTAAGTGAGACACGGAGATGGTGCTTCAAAGCTGCTTCATGTTTCACTGAGCAGGGGGTAACCCCCCTGCACTTTAAAGAGGGGAGAGAGATCCCCCTTGCAGGCGGGTGCAGTCATGGACTGCACCCACCTGCAAGGGGATGTCCGGGGGGGGGGGGGGGACTACCCTTAGTTCTCTCCAGAGGACCGCTTTTAGGAGGCACATTAAAAGTGTGCCACCTTTTGGTGGCGTACTTCCAGTGCACCTCTTAAAGGCAAGTTTGCATCTCTGCGCCTGCTTCTATTATACGGGGCGGGCACAGAGGCAAAATGATTCCCTTAGTTCCATGGGGCCATGCCCCCATGCAAATGAGGGAACACCCTCTAATGATAGTGCTGGCGCTACATGTGCAGCAGGGGCAGCACAAGCGTTTTCAGCCCCTTCTGTAATACTAAAGAGTCCCGGGGGCACACAAAGTGGGCACACATGCCAGTTGAAAACTTTGTGTAATACGAGCCCAGGAATTCTTATTTAGTTCTTCTCTGCCAAAGCCTTCATACCTTCTTGGCCAGCCATTTTTCTATCATACAGACCGTTTTAATTCCCAGTCACTACTCACTGCCTCCTTCGTTCCATTCCTGAATCTGCCTCTGTCCAAACCCCTAGTAACTGCTTGCAATCCTAGCTCATCTTCTTCTTCCCCTTTGTTCTATTTACTAAACAACCTTTTAGACCAGATTCTGAATAAATAATCAGCCATGGTGTAGTCTTTCCCAGCAAGAAATTATACCCTTAGACACACTTCCATTTACCTTTTAATTTTTTTTATTCAACCAGTCATTTCTGTGCTTTCACCACTATAGACATTCAATGTGATAATAAATTATGAACATTTTTCTTATTGCTGAATTTAACAAATGTGGAGCAATTTAGGCTCAAGATGATCAATTCTGATCATAAATTTTGGATCTTTTATGTCTGTCTCTAATTTCGTCGGTTTCAGTATGATGTACATCTTTCTAATTAACCTTCAAACAATGTACATTTTCATAATTTTCATCTTTTTTAATTGAATTTACACTTTATCTTTGCTTTACTTCTGCACACTGTAGCCTAATGTGCTTTTATCTTTCTACAATTAATGTAAGGTGAGTTTATGGCAGGACAATCTGTCTGTCCCGGGGTTGACATGCTACAAGGGAAACCAATACTTTTTGCATTTTTGTATTTGCTATAACCCTTTTGACATTTAACACATTTGTATTTATTACTTATACATTGCATGTTATTTGACACATTATTTTAGATTTGACTGCATTGTCAAGTTCATTGTCTTAAGAAATGTTTTCATATTACTTCACACTGTTATGCTTTCCTATTTCTTTTCATTTACAAATTTAACATACTTTGAAGTCATCTCCTCGCCTTTAGCTTTATCTACAATTTTGCATAACGTTGCATGACATGTGATTCATAAACTTATTTTTGGATGGTCTTGTATAAGATGCACATATTCTGACTTCATGTATAAACATATTATTTCCCACTAAATGCATAATTCAATAACAACGCTCCCAGACCGCTAAAGAATTGTCAATAGATTCATGTTCTCCTTTGATTCTTAAAGGAGAACTTACAACATTCCAAAATAATGTTGGCTCTAAGTCCAAAATGAACCTTTAATTGCTTTAAGGTTGCAGCATAAAAGGTTAAATTGTATCCAAAACCTTCAGTTTCTATCTCTGTTAGTGTATGATGTACTCAGTTTATTCCCTGGCTAATGCAATAAGGTAGCCTGCGTTCCATCATCTGATAATCATTCACCACCAGATGCCAACATAACTACTTTAGATGCATCAACCCGTCCGTCGAAAGGGAAGCTCTGGTTTGCCAGGAAAAGGAAGAAAACTCGCTGCGGGGTGTCATTTGCAACCTATTGCTCTAAAGTGTGGTCCAGATACAGGGTCTGGTTATAGATTTGATCAATATACTGTTTCATACATAGAGCTCAAATAACCATTAATTAATGTCGTCCCATGTCCACCCAGTGTGCAATAAACAAATACCTAAATTGTCAAAGGGTTCGCTGCAGTCTCCTTGGGCATAAAATATGAAAAGTAGTCCCCGCAGTCTCCGTGGGTTTTAAATATCACAGGTAGTCGCTGAAGTCTTATTGGGCTCATGTTATGGTTTCATGGTGTTAACTTCCCGCGTAAAGTTTCTAGTACATGTAAGGGTTAATCTGTAATATGCCGACAGAGCTTGCTTACTCTTGCTAGCGTTGCAGGGAAGCAAACAGCGATGTTTAAGTACACTGGTCCATGTGTCCTAAGCGGCATATCGCTAATGGTATGTTGGGAGTGGTGATGTTTCTGCCGTTAAATGTGGTACTGCCCTTAAAGTCAGGCCAGCAGGAGTCAGTGACTTCTTTTCAGAATAAGCTTCTTGTCATAGATAAAAGTGGAGTAGAGACGTGGACTATGTGAGAGAAGCTTGATCCAGCTGGAGTAGTGCTGGTGATCGTTATCACTTTTACACATGGTCTACCGCTCGCCACCAGTGTTGTAATCCAGGAACGTGATGCGCAACACCATCCCCAACTCAACAGCAGTGACAACACAAGGGCACCAGCAAAGCAGCTAAAGAAGATCTCCTAACATAATCTAGAGACTCTGTGCCATCAACACACCAAGGGAGGAAGCCACGTCCGACCGAGTCTAGCACACGTCTCCTCTCCCCAGACTCGCGCGGCTAGAAGGGTTGTACCTGCTCCAAAAAGACCTCTGTGACAACCCACACAACTCAAAGTAAGAGAGCGCGAGGGGAATACATGAAGAAGCTGATACAAGACCACCCAAGAAGCCTGAAACGACGGGAGTAAGAAACGCACACTAAACCAATAGAGCCAAGGGTTCTCAGGTTCAGACATGACTGACGTAGGCAGAGGCACAGGGCTGTGAGCCCTAGGTCACCATAGGGGCAATCTCCATGTCTGGCCAAACTATCTCCACTCTTACAAATACTAAATGGCAAAAACTGCGATCGTTCATCATATAAAAAACATAACAAAAATAAATAAATGCCTTTCGACATAGGACATGGGAAGAAACACTAAACTCCAAAGCAGGGAGCATGCATTACCACGGGGCTTTCAGGCGTGTAGAACTGCGTGTAGCGCTTTTAAAATAAATAATGTAACAAGGCGAACAGTGCTAGAAAAACACAAGCAGTGCGCTCGATTGGCCCCTTAAGACTGTAAACGGCCTCAAGCACATTTAACAGAAAGATGAGAGACAATATAATCTTAAAAGACATTCAAATTGAAATGATATTCAATCTACTGTTTTCAGTGTGAGCAGAAAATTCTTTATTTAATTTTGTTAACAATCAAGTGGGCACAGCCAACACGTTTCGTCCTATAAGGGCTTCTTCAGGGCACTGTAGTGTACTGACACGAGCATGTGACTGAATGTGCGTCCCAGGGACAGGAATGGAGTCCACATGGTGGCCCCAGCTCAACCCATACACTTAGGCAAAGAGTACAAGCATAATTTGGACATGTCTGAAACGAGGGGTCATTGGTGGTAGTTATTTGTGGGCCGGCTGGTGGATTCCCCCATTTATTCAGGTATTTTTGTATTTTTCAGTAATAGAAATGGAGAGATTAGTTCGAGTGCGTAAATTAGTCAGCCTTCAGGAACCCGGGGTGTGTTGCCCCTCCACTTAACCTGACCTGGGAGACCTTGGGAAATTCATGTTATGATTGTGTCTGTGTAGAAACACATTAAGCGCCACTGTAACGTTCTAGTTAAAAGATGTGCATTTACATTGAATAGTCCGGCCGCCGGCGCACGTTTACACAGGAACATCTGTGCATTACTTCAGAAATAATTGTTTACATTTTCAAGACAGGTTTGACCAGAAGCAACGCTGCTTTACTTCTCTTCCAAACAGATGTGCCTCTCTCATCTGAACTCTCTGGGAAGGATTTTCCAAATATCCGGCAGAACAAAACTCTATTTTAAAACTAGTAAATAAAAAAGTTTATAAAAAGTTTAATTTTAGAAACGTGTAAACTATGCACCTCTGAGAAAAGTCAGCTTGTGCTGTTTCAGGTTTCTGACAGGAAGCACTCCTCTGTATTCCTTTGCCTGCGAGCTTAGGGGCCATCTCTTTGGTCAGTGGTGTCCAATGTAGGCCAAGGTGGGCCAGATCCACGCCAGATATCGAGGATACTCACATAACATATATTTGAATACAACAGATCTAAAGAAACAACTCACGAACAGAGTCCATGGTCATCTTTAATATGTGCCATGGATCGACTCACATTGGGCATCGTGGACTTGGATGTTAGTTTGGTGACCAGGCCAACTACTGGCTGCACTTAATTAAATACATTGTTTAAAACACTTCATTGAACTTCATACTTTTCAGATTGCAGGCAGCACACACGTGTGAAAGAATTTCATATGTGACACTTACAGGTTCAATAGTAGATTTTACAGGTTCAATAGTAGATTTTACAGGTTCAATAGTAGATTTTACACAGGACTCAGACTAAAGACTTCAGATGCTGCCCAAGCTCACAGGTCCATCCTTACTTGGTGTAAGTGGTCACTCAGATAGGAGTAGCATCCTCACAGAATTCACATGGCCAAGGAGCCCTCCCCCCCATAAATAGGCCAAACAGCTGCATTCAGCCAATCAGGGGCTGGGTTCCTTTACAGCTAAATGTAGCACAGCTTCCCCTCCTGGGCCGATGAGTCATTCCTCACCTTGATCCGAGGAGGCTGCGAGGTCACGAGGAAAGGGAATGAAAGTGCAGCCAGGGCTGGAAGCACTTCACCCCTCTGGAGGAGGGCACTGATGGAACACCTGGCATCAGAAGCCTTCAGATTGACAATTATTTGAAAACGCATTATTTTATAAATGTCTCTCCTTCAGACCGTTTGTCACTATTATGTGATATTTCATACCTGCCACCATTTCCGCTCACACTTTTAAGTGGCTCTCTGCATCTCTTAGTTTGGCAAAAAATGTCATTTTATGTTTTTGTAGGGCCAATGTTATTCCGACTCTTCATTCTTGGCTTGAAGATATGTTCAATGTGGTTAATTTTGAGGAAATGATTCATAAATGGAATGATAATTTAGTTCATTTCAACCACGTCTGGGGTCCTTTTATAAATCTACACTGATTTGGATTAGATTTTATACTTTTGAAGTCCTTGAGTTTACTCTAGGGATTTTAGTCTTGAATGTATATATTTTTTTATTTCTTGCGATAATGCATTTTCTGTTTTTGTCGTATTATTCACCTTATCAATGTTTGAAATCGTGATTCTGGTATTTAATTTTTATTTTTTTTGCTGTTTTGTTACTGCATATTTTATTTATGAACAAAAATGTTTTTTTCCGTTTTTGGACTACTTTGTGTAAATTATTCAATGTTTATGTACTTTTGAACAAAAAATTTAATAAAGAATTATGCTACCAAAAAAAAGCCAGATATTCAGTGGATAAACTATCGGTGTGGCAGCGCGCCGCTCAGGGCTGGCACCTCTGCGCTGTATAAGGGCAAGTAATAATGCGGGTTTATATATCATTGCAGAATGGCATCTGGCGACTGTTATGCCAACCTGGCATGACCAGAAGCTGGCATCAGGGAATAAACATCAGCTGGCAGAGCAATGCATGGCACCTGGGCACACAACAGCTTCCACAGACTGGGCCCAGCAATAGCTCAAAATTGGTCTGTCTACATCTAGGCGTTCACGAACCACCTGGGAATATGTGGCACAGCATGGCACCTTTATTTCTTTAAATCACCAGCTGGGGATGGTTCTGACGCAGGAAAAGCAACGTCTCATAAGCGAGCAACAGCTCAGACGCCAACCTCCGGCATCCTCGAGTCACTCAAAACCCGCATCAATGCGAATGTGTGGATTTAGGCCCAGATCTCTGTACTGGGGTGAATGTATGACATTGTTCTGCATTCTGTCTATCAACTGTTGTTTTTGCACATGTGTGAACAAGGGCCGCGGAGGAGGGGGGCTGTGTTCATTCTAGAACACGCTGGGCTCTGGAGCTCGTCTAGGGCCCCCTGAGGTAGCATCACCTGCCTCTCAAATGAGAGACCCTCGGAGCTGTCTCAACACCGCCACACGCCCAAAGAGTCTATTCTGGGTGGCCTCCCTCGTATAGAATGCTCCACTCGTGTGGGCAAAAGTCTGTTTCTGTAAGAACAGCTTCAACGAGCGACGTGACCGGTGCTGGTCAGCAAAGGCAGGTCTCTAAAGCACCAGCTTCTAAACCCTGGAGTGCTGGGCACCGCACCGAAGGCAGAACACCTCGTACTGGCAAAGGTACAAGTCCAGTGCGATTGTGGGGGGTGGCATCAGTTAGGGTAACCTAGGTAGGGTAGGCTGCAGAGAAGAGCAGCATAAATATGGCACCAAGAGTTCTGGAGTTACAGGATGATTCTATTGAAAGAGGGAAACAACCAACACTACCAACCAACAACGCGGGCTGCGGCAGAGGTTAGATTGGGGGCCTTTTCGGTGGGACCTCGAGATGGATGCACAATTTGACCATCTGAAGAACCCTGAGAAACGGAGGGGCCTGGCTAGTAATGCTCAGCCTAGTACAGGGGTATTTCATCCTGAAATAAAAGTGCTGGAAGTGGCTACAATCTGAAAACAGATCTAGGCGCTACCCAGAAGCAGGGTGTCCAGCATAACTGATCATCACCGACTAGCTTTGGATTACCTGCAAGCCAAGCCTTATCTAGAGGCGAGAGAGCTGGCAAATTCAGAGAAGGAGCCAGGCATAGCTGAGCCAGGGGTCGGCTCTGGCTCGAAGAGCCTGCGCGCGAACCGAGCCTTGGAAACACTAGGCATGTAAACCATGCAACGAACATCAGTTAAAATGTGATACGGTGTCATCAAAATGTAAAACGTGCATTTCTTGAACACTTAGAAAGCTGTCACCTTGGTATATCATATTATATCTCTGTATTGAGAAGTATTATAAAAAGTGAGAGGTTTTAAACAAGCACTGAGAAACATCCCTTCCCGCGCTGATGGCAGTGCGATTAGAGAACTAAGACAACTCATTTGTCATGTGTACCCTATATGTGGCTTATAACCTTATTGTACATGGAGCAACAGTATAGGCTGTTAAATCGAACAAAATAGAGGGTTTTGCACAGCGCACCCTGAACTCATGTACTGGTAGGGGCTCTCACGTATGATAATGAACAAAAGGAGGCAAGGTGAAATGTAGTTTTTGCATAGGATCACACAGTTAGGTCAAGCAGGGAAGCCAGGATTAAAATCAGATTTCCAGATCCACCCTGTGCTATTCAGCTACTAAATAGGTATTGCTTTCAGATATCAAAGGTTAATGTTGTGTCCATAATTCTGGGAAGAAGAGATTGGAGGGTGGATGACGGCCGGAACCCACATTTTATTTTTGGCAGTTTTACATAGTACTAACCTTTCCCAGGACATAACAGCGCTTCACAACACACACAGACTACTATACTCCTTATTTTTTTGACATAGTGAGATTTGCCAGAACTCATAGGCTGCTAAGCCAGGTTTGATCCGGTTTCCCCATGTTGCGTGGTCGGCAGCTGCATATCCTAACGGGAAAGCTTGGCTCATTTTGGGCTCGAGGTTCCAAGACGACATCGAACAGAGCCATAGCTAGGCTTCTGGCTCGCGCTTTCACTGGCCTTATTCAATCTGAAGTCATTGAACTTGCAACAACAGTTTTACTGCCAAAGCAAGGAGTATTTGGTCTCACTTCTTAACTTCCAAATGCTGCCAGTGAACCAACGTACAGGACTTAAGGGCCCGGTAAAGTTAGGCTACGCCTATAGTTGGATTGAGAGAGGAATACACGGACTCCAACATATTGTAGGCTACTATGCGGGATGAAGCGGGCACAGGAGGGTTGGGCATCGCTCACTACTTTTTGGCTCCTCAATGTAACAGCGGGCAGCATTTCCATCAGATATGGATCCTGACGGCTCTTTAGACAGCTGTGATGTTCCTCAAACCCCGCCCTTCTTATGAGGTTCGCCAGAATCAAGACACTAATCATATCTGAAACCCTTGAAGACCCTCGGCGTGTAAGTGGAATCCGGTCCAGTGCTTACGTTGCGCACAAAGGCATTCGCAGTGAAGCTGGAGAGCGGTGGCAGTGAACCTTCCTAACACAGATAGAGTCTGGGGTCTCATACAGCATGCTCCCTGTCCCCGAGACCGTCAACCCCCTCATTGAGCCCACTTTGCTGGCGCTCAGTCAGGAGATCCATTACCGTTCACTAGGTATGACCGTGACGCCAACTCCTCGCCAAGGTTGCACTCAGCGTGCGACGGTCAATACCGATCAAAGCAATGGTCAATACATGGAGCCGTCTCTGCCCAGCAATGATCTGACACACAGAGGTCAAGAAAAGACCACTCTTATAGGAACAACTGTAGATTTAAAGATAAATTCGCTCCTGGCTTTATTTAGGACCCTCATAGGTATCGCACTGTATCTGATGGCTTATATGAAGGATAGTACACTGGGCCCTTAGGACAGGCCCACCATCGTATAAGAGCGACGCGTGGAATTCTCCTCAAAGGCAGCCACCATGCCCTGGTCTCACTCGAGCTCTCTGACTCATCACTTGGCGGTAAACTGTCAACTGCTGCAAAGATGCGAGTGTGAACCACAGACGACAGGTTCAAACCCTGCACTAAGAGTAGTGTGCACAATACAAGCGTCATTAGTCCGTAATTGGTGGGGCCGACTCAGCCTTTCATTCTATTTATTTTTTTTAAAAAGATTTTATTGACTCCGCTTTTTATTCCAGATGAAGAAAGTTGCTACCACTGAACAGAATTGCTGTAGCACTGGTAAGTCACAGGTCTATACAGCCACGAGACTGTCACAGGAAGCGGTACACTTGAAACCAGTTGTCATTTGAGAGTTATCAAATTAGGAAGCAAGTTGTCGATGTAACTTCTGATTCTATTGCTGCCGACAATCCCATTTAACGATAAACTCATGCTCGTGGTGGGGTGCTGGTAAAAAAGATGCACAACTCTGTGGATGGAGCGGTTCCATCCAGGCTCTCCGGTGCAGGGCGTGCCAAGAGAGGAGGGCGCCTGTGATGCACACCCGGGGCTCCTACAGAGCATCTCCGGTAATCCCAGCAGCTGGCGGTGGCGCCGCTGCCCTCTACCCCAAACATCCTCTCCCCAGAGCTGCGCCCGGACCCCAACCGTTAAGCAGAACAAGAAATATTTCTGCTCACTCTTTCCAGAAGAAGGGTAAACTAACACACCGGATAACGTGTTTGCGCTGCGCTGATGGCAGAGAAAATAATTTCCAAGTTATAACCACAGAATTACATAATGCAGCGCGTAGGAGGGCGCCAAAGCTAACCACAGGCAGAAGATCAATAAACAAAGATGCACAACAACATCGGATGACCTCACCTATGGAATATGTGTTAAAAAAGGAGTCAAAACTTTAAAAATATGACCCACAGCCTGGCACCCAGGTCACAGCAATGCCAGATACTAATAGGAGAGCAGAGACATCCACTCTAGGCAGGGACCCCCGGGAGATGGCAGCAGTCCATGGCAGATCCTGGAGACGGTATCTAGGGCACAGCAGTGCCAGATATCAGACGTGAGATCCAGTGCATGGCACGGACGGGCATCAGAACACGTGCACTGGCGTGGCATCCAGTGGGCGAATAGGCAGAACCCTACACAGCCCTCTAGTAGGGTGGGAAAGGTGGAGGTGGAAGGAGATCTAATGTGGGCGTGGACAACGCGCTAAGACCTCTTTGTGGCAGGCGTGGCCTTTGAAAAAGAGGGCGTGGCGTAACACAGAGGTGGATCTCAAACCTAAACCTCGGGTATTCATAATAGCGCCTTCATTTATGAGGAGGGAAACGGAACCACGACGCACCGGGACAGTCCGTTTACTTGGCACACTTAACCCGGGCCCACTGAACTAAAATATTTGCCCCCTACCTGTGAAACCTCAACCGCGCTCTGTAAACTTTAAGGATATCCGGTAACCACCTTTGAAATCGGGGACGTGAAAACATGGCATGCTATCTTGCACAAAATCCACGTAAAGCGCCAACAACAGATTTGAACGGGTTTATTACCATGGCGCTTGATACTACAATTTTGCTTTTAATTAGCACAGTAAACAGGTGCCGTTATTAACCACCTCCGATGCAATCATTTTATCAACTTGAGAAAGATGAAAGGCGGTGCTGGCCTCAACGAGATTTGAATCTCCGACCTTCATGCTGCCAACTGATTTCCGGAGCATGAGCGGGGATCCACTGAGCTGGCCCAATGGCTATCGGCTGACCAAGTGCAGCAGCTGAGAGATGCATGTTTCTCAAGTGTCAGCTTCTAATAATACTTAATTCAGGTGGTTTATGTATCTGCACCGTGTGTTACCTACTGGTTACAGGTTAGAATCCTAGAAGGGTGCTCAGTGGGCTGAGGCAATAATTGAGGTGTAACCTGCAGGTCATAAGTTTAAATGTTGATAAAACAGCTCGTCACATGTGCACATCATACACACACCTATGCAATAGAGACAGCACAAGTGTGAGACACCATGGAGCTGATCTAAGTTTTCTTTCTTCTGGGGATGATAAAATGATTAGCAGGGAGTTGGGTATTAATTAACTCCTCCTATCAAGCAACAAGAAACAGCTAAGTGTCTGTTCTGTGCTATGTGCATGTTCATTATCAGTAACTTTATTTACCTAGAACCATAATACATTACTCATATTGTGCACTCGGGAGACCTGGGATTTTTTTTCCCCGCCTGAAGTTGGGCATCCTGATCTGTAGCGCCAAAAACATTAGGGTTTTAAGCTCGGGGGTTTGTGTGATGCTGGGACGGCTGTGCCGAGAGCTCAGCTCTGCCCTTCTTCTACAGGACACTTGCTGATCACTCTGGATTAATGACAGAACACTTACTTACCCAAAATATAATTTAGAAAATCTGCGAAGTGATTGTTATAAAGTGACACCCTCGCCCTTTATGCACAAACTGAGATAAGCATCCGTGTCTTCACTTTCGAGACACCGTCTTTTTTTCCATTCATTTGTTTTTATTCCTATGGTCCGGACAGACATGGAGGGTCCGGTGGGGGCCCGTTTCAAGGCCCATGCCTTGACATTAGTCCAGGAGACTGAACTCTTCCAACAACGGGTCCAGAAATGAAAGCAAAACCACTGGATGGAACATACTCTGTAGAAAAGCAGGTAGTATCCAAGTCATAACCATAACTTCTCAAACCTTCTCCATTGTCTCCTTCTAAAGTTTTTCTTACAAATGAACTCTAAACAGTAAAAAAAAAAAAAAAAAAAAAAAACCGACAAAAAATTAAAACTGAAAAGCAAGAAAAATAGGATATGAAGGGTTGAGGAAAACCGAAATGATCGTGGAACAAAACAAGCATTGCCAAAGCCAATAGGTCTCACCAATGCAAGAGCTACTGGCAAAGCAAATGTGTTTAAGCTATGTTGTACACCAGTGTGGCTGCTATTCCGTATCACTAAGAGATAGTGGCGCAGAATAGAGTGGCATAGAGTGTCGTAGAGTAGAATGGCAAAGAGTGGAATAGTGTTGTAGAGTGAGTGGCAGATTGTCGTGTATTGGAGTGGTATAGTGTGGAGTCGCATAGAGTTCACAGCGCAGAGTGCACTGACAGAGTGTTGCACAGCATACTGGTATTGAGTAGAGTGGCACTGAATTCAGTGGGGTACTATGCAGCGCTGAACGCAGTAGCGTACATTAGAAGGGTTCATAGTAGGGTGCATAGTGCAGTGGTGCAGACTGGCATGGAGTGTAGTGGCGCAGAGTGTAGCTGCATAGAGTTGAGTGATGCAGAGGTCAGTGGTGCACAGTAGAGTCAAGTGGCATAGAGTGCAGTGGTGTGGAGTCAAGTGGCATACAGTTAACTAGAGTAGAGAAGAGTAGCATACAGTTGTGTAGAGTATAATCCCATAGAGTGTAGTGCCGTAGAGTGGAGCAATGCAGAGTAGGGTGGCGGAGAATTCAGTGGCGGAGAGTGCAGTGTTGCAGGGTAGAGTATCAGAGTGTAGTGGCATAGAGTGGCGTGGAGAGCAGTGGTGTAGAGTACAGTGATGCAGAGTAGAGTGCATTGGCCTAAAGTGCAGTGGTTAAGAGCAGAGTGATGTGGAGAGCAGCGGCATAGAGTGGAGTGGAGGAGAGTGGAGAAGCGCAGAGTAGATTGTTTCAGAGTAGAGTGAAGTGGCGTAGAGTGGGGCGGAGTAACGTAGAGTAAATTATTTCAGAGTAGAGTGAAGTAGTGTAGAGTGAAGTTGGGTAGAGTGGAGTGGCGTTGAGTGGAGCGGGCAGAGTGGAGCGGGGCAGAGCGGGGCAGGGTGGAGCGGGGCAGGGTGGAGCGGGGCAGGGTGGGGCAGGGTGGGGCGGGGCAGGGTAGAGCGGCGTAGGGTAGAGCGGCGCAGGGTAGAGCGGCGCAGGGTAGAGCGGCGCAGGGTAGAGCGGCGCAGGGTAGAGCGGCGCAGGGTAGAGTGCAGTTGCATAGAATGGCACAGAGTGCAATGGCATAGAGTAAAGTGGTGTAGAGTGCAGTGGTGCAGATTAGAGTGGTGCACAGTGGAGGGGCATAGAGTGCACTGAGGTAGTGTGCAGTGTTAAAGAGTGGTACAGAGTACAATTTTGCAAAGTAGATTGGTGTGGCCTAGCCTGGAGTGGTGTAGAGTGTAGCACACTGCCATTACACACAACACACGTTCAATTGAAATGACCAAATCTATAAAGTGCACAAACGAAAAGAAGTGGAAATCGCATCACCTAGTGTAACGATTGGTTTTGACATAACACTGCCAGATATTAGCACATACTAATTTAGAAAAATAGCAATCACTGCACTCTCGACGGAGGAATGAACCATACTCTTGAAATGCACACTCGGTCCCATTATTTTAAAAGAAACTTCCAGCTTGGCAGCTTTGGGGATAGTTTGACCTCACAACCAATGGACCCGGATATAGGTCGGTCACGCGGTCCGTAGCCTCACATTTAGTGAATTCGCACAAACATATCATGTGACTATTACCCGGTCACATGACCGTTGCTACTTTGTCTAAAAACACCATTAAGCGCGAGAAGCTCCAACTTGCAGTGTTACGGGGAATCGAGTAGATGTTTTCACGAATGATGTCCCTTGAAGAAGTAAGTGAAGTAGGCCCGCTTTGTTTCATGCTTAACTGGGCCACGCTGACAATCCATTGCAAACCATTCTATCTAGTTTCTTTCCAAAGTGTTTGACAACAGGGATCGTCTAACCCACTTAAACCTTACGATGCCTTATTGATATATAGGCCATGCAGGTGGACAGTTCAGATGGTTTCTTCTACCACTCTTGTGTGTGCATGCTGTACACTGTCTGTTTAATCTTAATGTTCATTTGATTTAATTTTATCTTCCTTATGTCTTATGTGCCTTATAATTGTATATACTCATGAAACCCATAATCAGGAGATGCATTGAGGGGTGACACATACATGTTTGATTGCTTTGCTGCACATAAGAAGGATAGTGTGCCAAAGTCCTAAGAAATTCCAATTGCCATATCTCATAAATTCAGGTTTGTGATATATGTTTTCTCTTTCTTGCTAAGACCATATTGAGGAAAGAGTCCTAATTACGGTCGGTATAGTTGCGTGCATGCTTTACTGAATCTCTATGAATGCATAGAGATAGGTTGTAACAAACAACCACGCCACGCAGCTATTCAACATTTTATATTCGGTCTTGGAGAAAGCCCATTGACCCACTAAGCTTATAACTGACTGAAACATGTCGACCTTCTAATGTCAAGGGCCATCATACCCTTGGGACATGCCACTGTTTTTAAACCTTGCCCATGGACCATTTTTAATAAAAGTAATTTAGGATCCAGGAGGCAATCTTAACTCACTCAAAATCCCTCGTTTGCACTTTTAAGTGCTCCGCTTACAAACACGTACAGCCTACCCGCTCACACCAGGTGAAGTGGGTCCGATGATGAAGCAGACCACAGGTGGGACCTGTGGGTGAGGACCCAACAAATATATCCAAGAAATGTGGCGCTCACACAAATTTACCTGGGTGCAGATCGCACATTCATTTGAGATACAATAAGGGGCCGGCAACTATCCAAGCACAATGCACCAGATTTGAAATATGCTGCTATGATCTTATCCACACGTCTGCACGTAATGCAAAGGTTTGCACAGTGCTGCACTCCAGCCCATTTCAATGACCTGAGACAGCGCAAAGGCAGGCAAGTTGGCATGATCATAAAGAAGAATTCTTCATTTCTTACACTAACAACATGCACTTTCTATGATCTCTTTATTACGGTGCACTACTACGCGTGCATTACAAACAAGGCCATAGAGAAACACACGGGGTGGCCAGATTCAATTGTCTTTACTGCTCTTCTTAACATTGAACTGTACCCCAAGTCACAAGGCAGAAGTGGGCACTAATACACAACAGAAAGAACAAACCTTGAAACAGCTGTGGGCGAGGCCAATGGGTGGCAAAAGAACCAAACAGTGTTACAGAGAGAAAAGAGGATAGATCAAAGCACGAATATGTGGGAAGCAAATGGAGTGAGAGCGAAAACGAAAGAAGGAAAAAAGAATGCATAGGAGAGAAAGGAGGAAGGGAAAGGAAAGTAGAGGCGAAAAGAACGTTGGCAGGCGTTAAAGAAAAATGGAAAGAGAAACAGAAGAAGGAATGGAACGATCCTAGGGGTAAAAAATTAAAAATGGGACCTCCCTTGAAAGAATTTCATGCTTTACTCACTCTCTCAGAGGCATCCATTGTAGTTTAAATTGGGGGTATCTCATTTACCAACCACCGCACTGAAAATGACAACTGTGAAGAAATACTATGTTTTTATAGAAAAACTTTGAGAAGTAAACTGTCTCACACCAAGTTCGGATTAGAAGAGAGGTTGCATGGAAAATTCCAAGAGGTGTGGCGGGTTGTGTCGTTTCTCATCAGGTCAGTGAGGGTGCTTGGAGGGGGCACTTTCCCCAGTCATAGTCCTGAGACTGGGAAGCGCCTAAGCATGTTATGCTCTGACTAGCAGCGGTGTCGGGCTGAATTGGTTGCAGCAGTAAGGGAGGGTCAATAAACTGTGCTAGTTCTGCATCTCTGAGCAGAGTAGAGGCAGGCGACGAACTGTTCACACGTTCCCAACATCACCTCCTGCCTTAGATCACGACCCCTCAGGGGCCGCGTGGGAAAATCCACTGGAACCCGGGCTGGGGCAAAGAGAGGGCAGCGACGAGAGGCGCGTGCAAGTACACGCCTGAAAGAAAACCGACAGGCAACAAGCTCCTAAGCTACAAATTAGTACGTGTGTGATGTGCTAAATCCATGTTAGCTTAAAGTTTTGTCAAGTCTTAATTATAAACTAACAAATGTGCGTCGGAGAACAGAAAGAGCACAAGATGACCGGGCTGGAGAAAGCAGGTGCTCTGCTGCGGAAACACGTCATTTTCAAGGTGCAGTAAAGGGGGCTGGAGGGAGTGTTAATGCCAAGGTTTTTTCCGGGATCATAGAAATACCACTGGAAAGAGTGATACCTAGTTTTATTTATACCACACTTCTGACGCTTGTGAATAACAAATGTAATGATAACTCGATATAATCGTACTCAATTTACCGACCTCGGAAGGATGAAAGTTTAAGGCGTTCCTGCCACGATTCAAGCCGTGATCTTTAGATCATTCCACGGCTCATTAGAGTAATGAGAACACCCAAGTGGGGGTAATAACGCGACAAAGCTTCAGGAGCGGATTGCTAGGGTGCATGCCAGCTGAGTATACCGCAAGGATGAGTGACTGGTTATTGAGCGCAATATGTTTCCTCAAGCTACGAGCGTCATTTGAGTTGCTCATTGTTCTTCGAGGTCATAAATGCCTATTGATTAAATACCATAACTCCAGGTCCCCATTCCTAGTCCTCACCTCGATGCAGGGATCTTCTGGAAACGCCAGGCACCAAAATTGATATGTTCAGGATCATCGCCTGACTCCTGGTACCTGCCACAGTTTCCCACAGATTCGTTTTCTTCTCCACGAGTAAATCAAAGGTAGATTTCTCATGGAGTCACATTAGTGCCCCTGTAGCCGTGACGTTTCATTTAGAAGTCGAATAAGAGATTACATAATGGGACCTTTCCCTCTTGTTCTCTTACTATTACCTTCTTGTTAGCTATTGACTGCTAAGTTTCAGAACACATTACGTTACATCGCAATATTATTACTGGATGAGATCAAAAATTGAGATCCACAGTAGCACAATTAAAAGTGCACCATAGGTAAGATTAATAAGTGCTACTATCACTATAAGTAGCATTGTGTAGGGTCTCACGTTTTACATCATTCCTCTATATCCACCTTTGAAACCATTATTGCTGGTGTAACACAGGCGACACCTCTAATTGCAGCTAGCAGTGTCAGCCGCAATGTTTAAGCTATTACATTCTGTGTCCACCAGCCTGTTCACACATTCAAAGTCGCAACTGTTTTATCTGTATAGGGCCAGCACTTCTACAGGAATACCAAGGTCTAGGGATCCCAGTTCCAGAGGAAATTGACCAATTTATATATAACTTATTTCTCGCGGAGGTTGACTCGAGACACTGGACCTCTATGGTCTCAAAAAACACTTTAGCGGGAAGAACAGCGTTTGGAATTATCCCGGGACTACGACTCTCGTAATAAACATTTGACCTATTGTATTGTGCAGCTTCTCTGAACAGTGAAACGTGAAGCTAATATGCTATGTTGCATCCTTGAACATTAAGCCTTGAAAAAGCCCTGGCCCGATATTGAGCCATTGGGTGAAACACGTGTCGGCTGTTGGCTGTTCACTTCTGCTTCAAATATGACTGTTCGCCTTGTTTGAAATGTGAAGAAAGAAATAATATAGGATTCAATCCTGAATGATTGGATTACCTGAAACAGAACTTTTCCGTTTGAACAAATAAAATAATAATTTGGATTTATTAATCTATACTGATTATCTTCATTTTAAAACCAAATCAAGAAGGAGTGAATTGACTCATCCTTCTACTACTTCTCTTTTCATCTTCCTGCGTCAGCTGTTGCTCAATGGCTTAGGGTGATAACAGACCTGAATAGAAACAGGGTTGTAATCATGATCTTTGCCACTTTCTTTGGTTATTCCTTTTTGTTTTTCTTGGAATATTTACAGGTATCTGTTCAACCATTAGTGTCCCTCCCAGTGTCTCACTGCAATCATATAGTGAAGTGACTGAATATATATGTCAAGGTAACGACATATACCTATTTCTGGCAATTAGGTAACTGTTAACTTTTCTTTCAAATATTGGGACTTTGAGCTCTATTACTCCACACTATGCTGTCCTTATGCACTACTTTGGTGTTCTAATACAAGGGTTTGCTCTCCTTTCTTGGTCTTATCTATTTATGCTTAATTTTGTGGTAATTCAGATATTAAAAAATACTTTCAGAGTGGTGTGTTCAGTACTAGTTACATCCTTCCTGTTTTTCACTCCAAATCTCTCTTCTTTTTTCATTCTACTTTATTAATTTGTACTAGTTCCTTTGTCTGTGACATTTTTTAAAAAGAAATATTTTTAACAATCAAAGTATTTGATCTTTAGTAGGACCTGATCTCCAATTTTTTGTACATCATGCATAGGCCACACATGGAATTACAGATGTACCCTTATTGAGACTAAAATTGTAAGTCATTTATCCTTTTTTATAATATTCATGAAAATATGCATTTTTCTACTTAAAAGCTAATTTATAACAATAATAAAAAAATATATTTTTTGAAAACAGTTTTTCTTTTTCTTTCTGGTCCTATATTGGTTCTGTATCTTTCCACGTTCACTTTTTATTCATTTCCTAAATAGTTTATTCACACAATGCCATGCATCTTCAACAGCCTCGTCTGCAAAACTCACAAGGTGCAGTATTTTTCTGGCAAGAATTCTGGCGAGACTCGTTCAGGGGGGAAAGTGCAGAATCAGGGCATCACGGAAATCCAGACTGGACGACATGAATTCTCGGAATGAGGGACTAATGACCTCATCAAGAGTTACCCACTATTAGGTGCTCGGATATTTTGGGACACGGAAAACCTAAAAATCCCACTTCCCCCCCCCCCCCCAACCATCATGGTGCATAAGGGGGAATTTGCACCCACATGTCGGTTCAGTGGATGTGGTTCTGCACCAGGTGAACTGGGTCTAGAGTCACCAGGTGAACTGGGGCCTGAGTTTCCAGACCTGGAGTTACCATGTCCTGCATTTGAGGACCTGGTAATCCTTGGTCCAGAAACACCAGACTACTTGTAGCACGCCAGGGCCGGATTCGCCTCCACTAGCAATCCCGCTCTCCCTTCCCCCGATAATATTCTTTGGAACTCGTAATGAGGCCTAAGTAGTGTGAATAACCAAATCAAAGGTGCTGCTAGTAAGAACGGTGTTGAGGCACGTCAGGAGCTATCCGTTATGATTTTCAAAAGTGAAAGTGAAGGACAAGTCACTTACCTTCTGCAACGCCTTATTCGTTAGAGACATGATCTAGCCGCAGAGTCCTTACCTTTGAATTTCCCAGGCATCATACTAAATCTGGAAGATTTTTATTTGTGCAAACCCCTTCGCACTGGTAGTTGGCTTCAGTCGGCTTAGCGTGACATCGTTGGCGCTATAGTGATGTCTGTGTCACCTATATAGGCACCACCCCGGTGTGCTAATGTCAGTTATTTTTCACAACTTTCCATGCGAGAAGCGCAGAGCCATGAAATGCACGGACATTGTTGAGTATCAACAACTAAGGCCCTGAAATGGATCAGCCCTGATCCTAGAAACCTGTCCGTAGTGTGGGGTGGATGGGTGAGTCAGTAAGGAATTTGCGGCTAGATCATGTCTCTACCAGATAAGGCGTTACCAAAGGTAAGTAACTTGCCCAGCTAATAGAGACATCTAGTCGGAGATTTCTTACCTTTGAATAGATAGCCAAGCAATAACCATCCCTGGAGGAGGGACTGCGGTCAAGTTTAGACCAGAAAGTCCTGCAAGACATAATGGCCAAAGAGGACTTTCCTGCGGACTTCACCGCCAAGGCAGTAATGCTTGGGAAAAGTGTGCAGTGATGCCCATGTTGCTGCTTGACAGATGTGGAGAGCTGGAACTCCCGTTGCATCACTATGGTAGCAGCCTTAGCTGGGGTGGAATGAGCTCTTAAGCCTTCAGGAGGATGTTTCTTTACATCGTTAGACAGTCCTCTTCTGCACCACACAACCTTTCTTTGCCCCGATGTAACCCACAAAGAGTTGGTAATCCACCTGGAATTCTTTAGTGCGTTCAAGGTATAAAGACAATGCTCGTTTCGGATCCAGATGACGGAATTGCTCCTCTTCCTTAGAGGGATGTGACGGGACATAGAAAGTGGGTAAGGTGACTAATTGCCCCACATGAAATGGTGTTACCACTTTCGGAAAGAAGGAGGCCCTAGCGAATCACCAACTTGTCAGGGTATATTGTCAGGTAAGGAGGGTTGGATGACAAAGCCTGCAATTCTCTCACCCACCTGGCAGATGTGATTGCCACTAAAAAAGCCAGCTTTGATGGTAAGCATATGGAGAGCGCAATTGTGCAGAGGTTCAAATGGAGAGCACATTAGGAAGGTGAGAACCAAATTTAGGTCCCACTGAGGCATAACGAAAGGGGAAGGTGGGAACGTATGTTATGAGGAAACTATAAATAATGAGGGTTGATCTGACAGTCTCAGAAAGGCAGACAGGACTTAAAAGTACAATTTTTGAGGGCCCAGAGCAGAGTCCTGCTGGGCAAGGGTTAAAATAAAAATAAAAATATCAGAAAGGGAAGAAAGAGGGTTGATAGACTTTTCTATACAATATATTACAAATTTGTTCCATCGGCCGGCATGCACCGTCCAGGTGGAGGGACGTCTGGCTGCGAAAATAACACTACAGACTTCAGGAGGAAGGTCGAATGCTGTCAACTGCCACCGCTCAATCTGCATGCAAGAAGGCGTAGAGTTGACAGATTCGGATGGAGAACCCTCACCTGCTGCTGCAACAGAAGATCCTCCTGAAGGGGCAGCCTGATCAGAGGATTGATGTTCAGTTGGAGAAGCTCGGGATACCAGACTCTCCGTGACCAGTCCTGAGCCACAAGAATGACTTGGGGCCCAATCGTTCCAGATCTTCTTGAGAACTCTGGGCAGGAGTGGTATGGGCGGAAAGGCGTACAGGTCTGAGCTCCACTCAAGATAAAAAGTGTCTCCGAGTGAGGGCCACCTTGAAAACTCAAGCGCTCAAAACTTCTAACATTGCGTGTTCTCGGCAGAGGCAAACAGATCTAACCAAGGCTCTCCCCACTGCTGAAAGAGACCTTTAGCCACCTCCGGATGGAGACGCCATTCGTGATCTGATAGGCATCGACAGCTGAGTTTGTCCTCCGTGGCTTTCAACAAATCTGCTAGGTGTTGAACCATAAGGGATATGCCCTGCTGTTTTGCCAAGTCCAGAGACACATGGCCTCTTGACAAAGGGTTCATGACCCCACCCCACCGTTTTTATTGCAGTACCACATGGCGGTGGAGTTGTCTCTGAACACTTGCACTAGCTTCCCCTTGATGGAAGGAAGGATTTTAAAGCCAAATGAATCACTCGGAGCTCCAGCTAGTTGATGTGGAGTCCTGATTCCACCTGAGACCAGAGTCCCCAGATCACCACCTCTCCCAGATGGCTGCCCCATCCCAGAAGTGATGCATTGGTCACCACTGTGAGATCTGTTTGGGGAAAGGAGAGAGGTCTGCCGGGAAACCAACCGCAGTTCGACAGCCAATACTGCAATTCCTGTGCAGTTCCCTCCGAAATCTGGACCATGTCGGAGAGCTTCCCCTGATGCCACACACACACTGGTCCCACTGCAGAGCCCACATATGCCATCTGGCATAAGTCACTAACAGGATGCAGGAGGCTTTGAGGACCAGCAGCCTCAGTCATTCTCACCAAAAACCAGAACAGAGGCTGAAACATTGGTATCATAGCCTGAATATCCTGGTCTTGCAGCTCGGGAGGAAAAAGCCTGAAACTGCACTGTGTCAAGAGGTAGTCAGGTGTGAATTTGGCACGTTGACAGTGAACCACAGCGAATCCAGGAGGTCCAACATAGTCTGCAGGTGGGAGACAACAGCCTGGGGCGAGCCGGCCTTCAACAGCCAGTGGTCGAGATAGGGGAAGACTGACAACCCTAATCTACGCAGATGAGCTGCAACCACCGTCATCACCTTGGTGAACACCCAAGGGGCATTGGTAAGGCCAAGGGGGAGCACGACGAACTAAAAATGCTCATGGCCCACCGTAAACCACAGGCAGTGCCGTTGAACCTGCAGGGCGGGGATGTGGAAATAGGCATCCTGCAAGTTCAACGCTAAAATCCAGTCTCCCGGGTTCAGGGCAGACGAGATCTGAGCTAAGGTGAGCAACTTGAACTTTTCTTTTTTAAAGAAGTAGTTGAGTGCTCATAGATCTAGGACAGGACGCAGGCACTTGGCCTTTTCAGGACCAGACAAAAGCTGGAATAACAACCAAAGCCTACTTCTACTTTGGGTTCCTTGGCCAAGAAAACCATGACTGCCTCCTGAAACAAAATAAATGAGATAATCCTTCGTCAGCCTGTCGCAAGATGAAGGCATGGGCGGGTACACTCGCAGGCAAAGGAGTAGCCGTTTCAGACCATCTGGAGGACCCACTTGTCTGATGTGATGGTCTGCCAGTGGTGGAGGAGATGGCTCATCCTGCCACCAACTTGCAAACTTGGGGGGCGTGGCTAGCAGCCGAACATGGCGGTCGTCTCTTAGAGGAGCTCCGGACCTGGGCTGCAATATACTGTAAATTACCGGCTGCGCACGATCTATCTGGGTCTACCGGCGGGTGAATACTCTGCCTGCAGCGGTGCCGAGACTCGGAGCCGCTTTCCTGACGAGAATCACAAAGAGAATGGGAAGGAATCTGCCTTGGGTCCCGACTGCAAGAAGTGCCACTGAGCTGCGCAACAGGCCTTGAGCGAGATGGAGCGCCGGCCTGAGGTACACAGCACCCTGTAAGCCGTCCCCCACCCTGGAAACAGAGGCAGGAAGTGTTGTGGCGGGCTTCCTGTGGGTGAGATCTGCTGGGGTGCTGAGAATGTGATTGGCGGCCTGCTCGGGGTGGAGCAAGTATCCAGTAGTGGCTGAGGACGGCAGGTCGGAGGGACACATCTACGCCAGGCCCGGGGACACGGTACGGCCTACACTAAATGCTCGCATTAGCGGCACGCCATCATGGACAGCGGCAGTCGTGAAGGACCGCCCGAGCGCGGCACGCACACTGGAAGTAGGCGGAAAGGGAGTGAGGTGATCTATGCTGCATGTAAAAGAAGAATGAGGACAGCCACGGACTCAGAATAGCAGCGGGGCCTCCTAGCACGCGGCCCAGATGGGGTGGCTTAACCTGTGTGCCCTAATTAATATCAGGTTAGTCTTCCTGTGGTGTGCCTACCAGCAAGTGGTTGAAAGCAGCGAGTGAAGCCGGTAGATGTCGGTACACTGGGAGAGTGTGAGGCTGTGCTGTCCAAGACCTACGGTCACGCTACCGCATCGGACTATTGCAAGGGAGGCCCAGCCTCGGAATCGCTGAGGAGAGACGCAGCGTAAAGTGATACCACGACCAGCTTGCGAGCGGTGCGGGGTGGCCCTGGTGGGCATAGGGTGCTGAGTAGGCGGAAGGCGGGCGGCTATGATCGCCAGAACATTGTGTTGTGCAGGTGTTGGTACGTGACTGAGACGGCTGAGAACGCTAATTGCTGTTAGGCAGATCTTCGGCCCACGTTCGCGATGGGGCGCCCCAGGGGGAAGCAGCAGGAGGCGAGCGGCGGCCCCAAACATGGTCCGGACACTTTGGAGCACACTGATGCCACAATGACGCCCAGCTGTATACCGCCCACTAACATGACCGAACCTACAGATAAATTAGATCTGATCCTGTAGGAGGTGCGAGACTCCCGGAAGGCTATCGAGCACCAAATTGGGGCCCTCACGACCGGACTTGCATTGCTCCGGGCAGACCACGCGAAGCTCACGGACAAGGTAAAAGACAATAACATGGCGCTGAAAGAGCTGACCCCGCAACAGGCCCAAAACACCACTAACATAAAACAACTGCAGGATCAGGTTGCCACCCTGCTGGATCGAGTGGAAGACGCAGAGGGGAGAGCTAGGAGGAATAATATCCACGTTATTGGCCTACCGGAAAGGAGTGAAGGAGGTGATGCAACACGCTACATGGAGCAATGGTTCAGAGACCATGTAAGATCTGAAGGACTATCTGATCAATATTGTATTGAACAAGCGCACAGGATACCCACACGCTGGCCAAAACCGGGAGCCCCTCCTGGCCCTCTCATAGTCAAGTTATTGAACTTTCGAGACAGGGACACACTATTGCAAAAGGCCCGTGAATTGCCCCAGATCACCTTCGAGAACGCCAGGATATCGCTATATCCTGATTATACGGTCATGGTGCAAAGGCAACGATCATCATGCATGGCTGTCAAGAAGAGGTTGCGAGACCTGAACTTACGGGAGGGTTTGGCCCTCGAAGTAATAGACGATCACGCAGGAAAACCATGAAGAAGTACCTCACGTCGCAACAAATGCAGCGGAATAAGTCGCAGGCGATCCTCGCAGCAGCCACCTGTACCAACCCTGCACGGACGAATGGAAAGACCTCTTCGGATGAAGATACGCGATACATGGACTCGGCCGGAAGTGTGGCCCTGTTCCCCACTGTGACCCCGCAGAAGGCCGATGAGTTATTTGGCCGAATAAGATGGCACCTTGTATTGTGACTGTAATGTGCTATGATTCAGTATGACACTCTAAGTATACATGCGATAGTGCTGCGTAGTAGTGCGCGATTGTGGCCCAGGGAACCGAAGAAGCTTAATAGTCACTGGGAATAGGCGGTTATACCACATACGATGTGCTAGCAATGCCCCCAACATGGCGAATGCTATTAATGTATTTTCTATGGTTTTATATGTTAGGTTTGGTTGTATGGCCCACTACAGTTCTTTGCCCGGACCGAGTATTGGGGTGTTTAGGGGGAGGGGACAGTCCTATTGTAGATACTGGTATGGTTAGGCTCGACTACACAAAAGAGGTATCTGCTGTTATGCGGGTACTTGGTGCACTGCAATGCATACACTTAACAAATACACTATAATAACGTGGAATATTCGGGGAATGGGTTCTGTGCAGAAGCGACATAGGATACACGCGCAGCTGCAGCACCGTAAAGCACAGATTGTGTTTTGAAAGGAGTCTCACATGGTGGACAGTGAAGCAGTAAACTCCGTAAGAAATGGAGAGGACAGGTTTTTTCCACTACGTACTCTGGCTTTGCGCGAGGGATCACAATATGGGTTAGGTATGGAGTGCCATTTATAGCACTAGAGCAACGGATAGATAAGCAGGGGCGATACATACTTGCGCGAGGGACGTTGAATGGCCAGCATGTAGTTCTGGGCAGTATATATGCACCCAATTTTGACCAGGATAAGAATAGATAGATTATATTGTTCCAATAGGATTGCAATGCAGGTGGCCCAGGCTACATATTTGGCAAAGCCCTTTTCTGACCACAACCCACTGGAGATAGTACTTGAATGGGGCAGAATACCCACCCCGGTCCCAACCTGGCGCCTGTGGTCGCCATTATTGGAGGACTCAGTATTCCGAACAACTATGTCGGACCCTATTGAGCATTATATCGCTGAAAATTTTAATACTGCATCAAATAGGTTGATTGAATGGGACGCCTTTAAGTCGGTTAACACGGGAAGGGCCATCAGTGCGACAGTGGGTGCCTCGCAGGAAGTCCATAAGTCCCTTGTAGATGTCGAACACAAAATGGGCAGGTTGGAACAGGAAGCAGTTACTGACGCTGACAAGCGTGCCTTGCTACAGGAGGCTAGAATCAGCCATGCGGAACTGCTTGAAACTCTCCGGGTCATAGACTACCAGACATATTCACAGCTGCGACATACTGAAGCAGATCAATCTGGGACATTGCTTGCCAGGCTAATTCGAGATGCCCCCGTGTTTATAATAACTGGAGTAACCACCCTGGGAGGAGATACAGCCATTGCTCAGGAGGATATTCATGCCGTCATCTGTCAATACCATGCCACATTATTTAGTAAACCAAACCGCAGTGCAGAGACCCATATAGATGCTTTCCTCTCCACCCTCCCATATCCACAGCTTACGACAGAGGCCCAGAAGGAACTGCTAGGACCCATTACTCAGTCTGAAATTAAGATCGCCATGAGGGGACTCCCGCGTAATAAAACCCCCAGACTGGATGGCTTATAAGTCGAATTTTATGTTACATATGCAGACTACCTTGTACCCCAGCTGGAGATATTATTTAACACAGCACTAGCTAAGGGTTCCTTACCTCTCACTACAGCAAAAGCGTTAGTGGTATCGCTCCCGAAAGTAGGAGGAGACCCAACAGATATGGCCAACTATCGCCCGTTGTCATTACTGCCCAGAGTACAAAATACTCAGTAAGGTGTTAGCGAACCGTTTATTACTGCCCTCCCTGAATAAATTGATCCATTAAGACGAGACTGGTTTTCTGCCTGACCGCAGCATGTCATTGAATACCAGGAAACTCCACCACCTCCTAACAGAAGCCCCGAGTCAATATGAACATGCAGGGTGTATCTCTTTGGACTTGCGCTAAGCGTTTGACTCTATAAATTGGGACTATATGTTCCGGGCCTTGGAGAAATTTGGGATACCGACAGGTTATATGGACTGGTTACGTCTATTATATGATGCTCCTACAGCGCGTGCACGTACTGGAGGTAATATCTCAGCAGAATACCCGATATATAGAGGGACGAGGCAGGAATGCCCCTTATCGCCTCTCATATTCATACTGGCCCTCGAACCGCTGGCACTCAAAATACGTATGGACCTACTGGATATGGGCATAAAGATAGGGAACACAACGCACCTCTTTTCGGCTTACGCGGATGATATAATTTTGTATCTCTGTGATCTCCGATTGCCCCTAGGCCCACTTTATGAGGTATTTTGTCACTTTGAATTGATCTCAGACTTTGCCATCAATGCAGCGAAGTCACACGTATGTTTCTTCACAGAACGTACCATTCCCAATGGCATTGAGTTCGGTGCTACAAGGCTCCAGGTTGCACAATATACATTTAAATACCTGGGAATTCAGGTATACTGGACACATGCCGATATGTTAGATGGTAACTTACATAGAGCGCTTAGAGCATTGAGATCTAGTATTGCCTTCTGGACTACGCTACCTCTGTCAGTTATGGGTAGAGCGGCTTTAGCGAAAATGGTGGTTCTTCCATCATTGATTTATTATTTTACTAATCTACCTATTATAATACCACATACCATATTCAAACTGACGAATACCCTGCTAACTGATCTCATATGGGGATCTGGGAGACGGCATATTAGCCTTAAAAAACTGCAACTTGGCACACGTAGGGGAGGACTGGGTGTTCCTGATCTAAGAGCGTACTATTACAATGGCTGTCCTATTGGACTGCTGGGCGTAATTTACAGGAGATAGGATTCATGGACAGAGATATAGACCGTGGAACCTTACATACCCTGTTGTTACCTAATAGCAAGATCCCAAAATGTCTCCCTCCACTGCTGCGCACCACGCTCCAGTGCTGGAAAGCAGCACTACAATATACATGTGTGCCCCCGGCTTACGCTAGCAACATTCCATTATTGGGAATCCCATTGATGGATGGCCAACTAACCAAGCGTAGACTAGCGCCGTGGCTGGAAGTAGGGATCAGTACGGTGGCTGACCTCTTTGGGGACGGGATGCTGTTGGACCACGATAATTTTGTTAATGAAATGGGAGCACTGGCCCATTCATATTTATTGCACGCCGCATTGATACAATATGTAAAAACCCACTGGGCCCCGCAGAGACAGGAACCCCCCACGCATGAACTGATCAAGATGCTTTATTACATGGGAAGAGGCAGACACATTATTAAGTGGATATACACAGGGATATGCTCCCACACAGAGGTTGACCTCACACCGTTACATGCAACGTGGGCAGAGGATACAGGGAGAGCTTTGGATGATAAGGAATGGGCGGCTATTGGAGAGCACCATAAAAAAGTGTCAAGCAATGAAAAATTTAAATTTATCCAAACCATGATTCTTCACAGGGCTTATCTTACCCCCCATAAATTAGACAAAATGTTCCCGCAGACACAGCATCACTGCCCCAGGTGCATGTCGGAGGGGGTTTGCCTTATACACATGTTATGGTTATGCCCAAAATTGCGAGGGATTTGGGACGCAGTTAAACAAATTATCAAAACGGCCACACATCGCAAGATACCAAATACTGTAGAGGAATGTATTCTAGGCCTGCACAAACACGTGTCGAAGCATAAAGTACAATACCATTTTGTTGATTTGGCACTCCTTTTAGCGATATGTGCCATTACGATGCGATGGAAGTCAAAGAAGGCCCCTAAAGAACACGCCTGGCATAGTGATCTGATCAGCTGGGGCAGTGCCGAGAGTGCTGCCATTCGCCGAGAAGAGCTCAGAAGCCTACGCAAAGTCCCAATAGCGTTAGAATGGGATGTTATGTTGGAGTCGCTTAAAACTATGGACGTAGATCATTACAGTATCCTTAGTCACACACACAATAGAAGGTGCAATACGGAGGTCATTCCCCGGACGTTACGTCATGAAACAAGATGAATATTTATAATATGCAGTTTTATCAATAGCCCCCAATGTACGTAAGGATTATAAACTAGACTGTATGAGTATGCATAGGACTGGAGGGAGGGGGGAGAGGGGTATATGTGAACCAAGTTGGTTTATTGTTATGTTACAGATGCTTCAGATAAGCAGTCTGCACACGGTACAGGATATGGCAAAAGGTACAAATACTGGGAGCTCCAATGGATAAATCGTTAATTTGATTGACATGTGACTACATGGATGTGTAGCTATCTTCTCAAGTCATTTTACATAGATGTATGTATTGGTCACTTATAACTCATTGTGCACTATCTCCCCTGCATAACGATGATGTAATTGCCCTGTACCAATGGTATGCTGTACTTTTGAAAATAATAATAAAAGTATGTTTAAAAAAAAACTTTTGAACTTTGCTGCATCTCTACCGTCTGACACTGCTTGGGAGAGGATGGCACAGGTCTCCTCTAGGACTTGTGGCAGCACTTGCGCAACCATTTCCCACAGGGATTGGGAATAATGGCCCAATAAGCATATGGTGTTCGCCGACCGCAATGCAAAGCTTTTCAATGAAAACATTTTTTTTTACCCCTACTATCCACCCTCTTGGATTCCCTGTCAGGGAAGCCAAGCGTACACACCATGGGAGGTAAAGACATGGACCACCAAGCTCTCTGGGGTGGGGTGGGGTGTGGTGTGAGGAAACTCGGGCTGCCCAGAGCACAGCTGTGGCAGAGGGCAACTGTCCTTTTCACAGGAGCCTCTGTGCTAGGCTTGGACCAAGTTCCCTGTAGGGTATCTGTAAGGACCTCATTAAAGGGCAGAAAGGGTTCCTAAGAGGAGACATCAGGCTGTAGGACCTCTGTCAAGACATTAGTCTTGACTCCTACAGAACGGAGCTGAAGATCCAGGACCTCAGTCAACCTTTGCGCCAATATAGCAAATAATGGTCCTTCCTCTGTAGCCTCGGTAAGGGAAGAAAGCATGCCAGAATCTGGAGGGGTGTCCAGTCCACTGGCATCACCCAGTTCCAAATACCAGTCCATTTCTTGATAAGGCTGGTCTTCAAAGGGTACAGCAACTCCTCCCAATCTTTTCTCACTCCTAGACCCTCAGAATAGGGTTCAGGAAATTACCTGAGACACTGAGGGTTTACTGGCGCCGGTATCGGCATCAATCGAGTTGGTCACCAGGGGACACCAGCGCACCTAGAGCTTCAGAGCCAGCGCCGGGGAAGGTCGCAATGGCTTGACCCGTGCCGGACCACATCTATTTCCGGATACACAGAGGGACATCGGGGCCAGAGCTGCCGGCGCGGAACCCGATGGAGCTCCTTCTTACCCCCCGGCGCCTGGAGGTGCGTCAGGAGGGTCAGAATGCCCAAAAATGAGGCGCATGGCCTCATAGAATTCTCGGAGTTGTGCAGGGGTCGCTCTGGCTCCTGGAAAATCTGGAAGCGTAGGGCTGACCCAGGAGCAGGTTCTGAAGAACAATGCCTAGAAAGCCGAGACTCCTCGGCCACGTCAGCCGATAGACAGGAAGAAGCCGAAGTACACAGCTACTTCTTGTGCTTCTTGCGCCTCTTACCTGAGTGTCTCGATGATTTGGAGTGGGACAAAAAGGACTTGGGACTCCTGGAGCGGTGCCCTGACCTTCCTCTCGACCGGGACTGTGAATGAGAACTCCTAGGAATCACGTGACGCAGGGCCAACTACTGGGCCACAAGTAGATTTAGTGACCGCTCCTTCAAAGCCGTCGGAGCCATGGCCCAACACTAGGAGCACGACTTCTAATTGTGGTCGTGCTGCAGGCACCACAGGCAAACCAGGTGCAGGTCCATCACCGAGATGGCGCAGTGACAGGCGCCACAAGGTTTGAACCTAGAACCCTTTCTTGACATGATGGAAAAAGCCTACACACCAAAAAAGGGTAGACAAAAGTTTAAAAAAAGCCAGTCAAAAAGTAAGAGGGTACCTCTCTTCACTGATAAACGCTTGACCGGTGCGGAAAGAAAAGAATAGACAGCGCACCGAGGTGGTGCCTATATATGTGATGCAGACGTCACTACGGCACAGTCAACAACAAAGACGTCATGCAGAGCCGAAAGACGCCACCTACTGGTGCACAGGGATACTGCTCGAAGAAAAATCCTCCGGATCCAGTCTGATGCCTGGGAAATTCAAAGGTAAGGAATCTGCGACTAGATGTCTCTTTCAGATGAGATGAATTTCCAGTGGCAGATGTTTCCAGCAAGCGTGAGCAACAGCTTAAAAGTAATGGATCCTTTTTTACTCTATTGAACTCCAACATCTCCAGCAGTGGAGACCAGATGAGGCAGAGCAGGGAGAATGGGAGAAGACCCTGCTTTTATTTTTGAGTAACTATGGGAACTTGCCAAAGAAAGTATGATGAGCAACACAATGGACCTTCCAATCAAAGAGTTTTGTTATAGGCTGCCAATGGCATCACTAAAGAGAGAAGCTATGTCCAACATGCCAAGCCGCTCAACGAAGACGTCCTGCTGTCTCCTAAAAATGCTGAAGATGTGTGCTTAGATAATGCTTAAGTCCTCAAATTAATGAGTTTCCCTAGTTCAGACAGTTTCCTACAAGTGTCGTAATGGGCCGGTGAATGTATAAATGAAAGCAAGAGTGGAAAAAAAGGAGCCATTCCATTTTCCATAATACCAAAAGGTGGAAACGGTAGACGCTGTATTAAGAAAGTGGGTTATTAGTTGCAAAGGATGCGGGTTCATCACAAGCAACAAGTCCACAATCTCCCTTTACTAGAAAACAAGCATCACTGTGTAGCTCTTACACTCTCAGGGTAGCGAGGCAGAGCAGTTCAAGGCCTACCCAGGAGAGGTGCTGTGGGCTGGTACCCAGTCTTGAGGCTTGCAAAACACACCCAATAAATAATTGTCCAGTTAGTGTTCTTACTCACAAACATGGAAAAACACTTTATTACACACAGACTACACAAAAATACACATTTATTTAAACATATATACTATGACGACAGCTGTAAATGCCTATGGTGGCACTCTCTTAAGAGTGGACTCCTCTAGCGAGCCCTAAACCCTAAAACCACAATACACCCCACATATGCTAGACACCAAAGGAGGATGTAGTTATCAAAAGTCAGACCTACTGGCTTCACCAGATTAATAAAAGCAGACATAGGTATGAAAAACCAATGCACCACCATTAAAACCACTAAGGACGGTACACTTTTCAATTAAGTTCATAAATGCATGTAAGGATTTGCTGTGTGTAGAAAGCTGAGTTTTGCTTCTAGAGGTGTGCTCCAGTCACAAGAAGTCATTTCTTCAGGCCTCCTGGCCAAAAAATGTTGCCATTCTTGGAGAGCTTCATTTATACTGCCGTTTCTTCTCACACATGACTCGTCTCCTATCTGGGTGCCTGACACTACTCCTGGGCCCTGACCATTTCTCATCTTCACCACCAGGATCCCAAGGCAGATTTACCGTCCTTGCCCACAGCCTCCCGATGCTACTGCCTTCTTTGACCACTTACAGGACACCTGGCCAGGGGACTTCAGGGGCCCCATGCTTCTGGAGGTCCCACTCCTACAGGACTAGCCCACAAAAGATCCATGGGAATCCTCCAGGACCCTCCCACCCCCAGACAGGTACTTCAGAGTAGTCAGTGCCACTTGACCTGGAAAACCAAATCCTAGTCCCTGGGTGTCAGCGAAGTGCAAAGGTCCTGTAGTCCAATTATAGAGGAGTCGTGAGTTTTTCGACCTTCCAGCTGGGCATTCCTCCAGCATCGCTTTCCCCAGGTCCACACTTTTCAAAAGTCTCTCCCTTGTGCAGGGGTTTTCAAAAGGGGGAGGGGATGGAAAGTTCCAAAAGTTTGTCAACTCTGCCCAAAGTTAGGGACTCATCATTACTCCACTCTTGCCCAAACACTCCTGCACCGCATTTGATGAATTTCAAAGATGGTGTCTTCCTTTGGTTTGCTGTAAGACCTTTTCTGAGAGTCTACGCCCTTCTCCTAACTGCCACAGCTGTCTGGTCCCTTCCCTCCAACACTTCAAAGGGCAGCTCCTTCTGTGACTGCCTCAAGAGGTCGGCTACTCTCCTTTATTTGAGGGGTTGATCCTTCAAGGTCAGGTGCAATGTGAAATTAATGAGCACATGCAGATTCCGCCCCCACCCTTCCCTCTCCCAGGAGCAGACATAATTCCTTGGAAGGGGCCATATTATGTGGGGAAGCCTTGATCCTCCAGCTGGTCAGCAACATAACTAACTTGGCCCTAAAGGGTGTCCGAAAGGCCAGAATCTAATTATAATGGGAGTCAGAGTAAAATGATAAAGGTTGAAGTGCCACAAGAAGAGCGGATCTGGGGAAATTAATGTCAGTCTGCATTTCGGATCTGATTTACCATAATATTGGTGTGCCAACATAGTTTCTAGGCCTAACTATGGCAAAACTGCAGTTTGATCCAGATTTTGACCATAGTGTACAATACAGTGAAGCCCACTCACATTCCAGAAAATCACTCTAGATGTACATAATCACCCTATCAATGCCTACTCAGGCCTGTCCAGGTTACAGCCAATCCCTGAAGGGTCACCTCTGCAACAGGCTGCCTGCGAGCACATACTGGAATGAGTTAGATGGTAATCTCACACACTGAGCCCGAACATGTGCACATACGTGTGTGCATGCATTCTTAGGCAACCAGCCCAGAGCCTCATACCCAAATGTGCAGCAGTGGAACTTATCTTACGAAGTGGACACCGGCTGTTAGCAGTACCAATCCATTTAAACATATTTTGCAGTGAGTAAGACTAAGGTACTGAGGCACACTCATGTCAGATGTGCAAAAATCAGGAAGTCAAAAAAGTGGAAAATCCATGGAATGGGCTGAACCCATTTATTGCACTGATGAATGCTTGCATTTGGGAATTAGAAGAGAGGCTACTGCCAAGCACTGAGATCACATTTCTGGCTTCATTCACCAGACTAGGACATGCTTTTAAATTACTTGCCTGGAAGGCTGAACCCTAGCGGTCAGCGCTATATAAGAAGACCACAAGGTCTAGCTTTTCAGAGTTAACTTAAGCCGTTGTACTCCCACTCCTTTCTTGATGTCTCTCAAGCATAGTCGAAATCTTATGGTCAGTTAGACCAGATGACATAACGGTTACAAAAAGATCTGGGAGCCAGAGATGTACATGTAAAGGCCAAAGACGGCACAGAGCCCTGGACGTCATCACAAGTTAATGTGCCTAACTCTGATGCAAACAAACTCAAAGGGACCATCAGGTGGCTGACATTTACTCCAAACCTCAAATCTCTCATGAATAACATCGAAACAGTCTCAATGCCATGCTTAAAACGAATCTCTGCTTGAAATTCTTCACAACCACAAGATGAATCTGGAAAGGTTTAACATTTAAGAGAAAACGTTTTCCAATATTTAAGCTAAGGCTGAAAGCGGTGAGAGGAGCTTAGCGTTGGATGGATCGGATAAATCTAGGTCGTGCTTCCTCAATCAAAGAGAAACTATAGCCTTCCTCAGACCAGGTGGAGCAGCACCTTCCAAAACCAAAATGTACACCCTGATGTAGTGGTGATACCTTAATAGGGAAGGAATAAAATAGGTTTACAGGCAAGCATCAAGACATGATCCAGATCTAAAAAATGCAAATTAAGGACTTCATCCTTTCACAAGTAGAGTGCATACGCTCTGTGAGGACGAGGATCGCTGCGGGGAAGCCCAATGAACAATCATTAGAAAGGCCGAGCTGTAATGTTTAAGTAAATGTTCACTATTTTAATACTGAAAACTGACACATTGCTGCACATATCAAAGGAAAGGATCACAAGTGAAGTCAAGGTCACCAGAGAAGGGAGGCCCCAAATAAAATTGAGCATCTTTTCCTGGGAGATTAGAATCCTGCTGCAGTGATAGACTGTTGTTACTACGTCGAGTTTGTGAATACAATCCACATAAATGATCTAATACTCCTGTGCAGACGGGTGCCAAGGTTTACATCATTTGCATTCATAAGTCTTGGTTAGCTCTGCTGATGGCTGCCAAACCACAGAGCTTGCCTTCTGCAAATGATAGTCCATTTTAGGTCTGACGGCTTTGGTGACAGATCTAATCTTACCAATTCAACAATGGATACACATAGTCGGCTCTGGCTTTGCCTAGTAGCATCTCTCTCACCTTGTACTATTAGTTGTATCATTCCACCTTCTATGGAGGGCTTGTGTAGAAATGCATGAGGGACAATTTTACATTTCAAAACTGCAGAGAATCACTGCATATTAGAATTTGTCATAATGAAAATTAAACAGAAAATAAAAGTTTTTTTTTTACAGCATTAGGCGTTTTCAAATATTTCAAGCAAGACACACATTTGCCTGCTGAAGTGTTCCATATACAGTGTTAAACAAGCATTGGCAACACCAATATGTGTGGCTTTAACTAGTTAACCTAAACCAATGGTGTATGCCAACTGACAACTCTCTTTAAGATTTTTGTTCAGGCACTCAATAGCACCATTGGTCTCTCAATGAAACACTGATCTCCGTTTGTGTACAATACCACATCCCTCCAAATAACTCTTCAACGCAATCGAACACAATGGAGTATCATTGTCTGACAAAACGCATCTCGGGTAACGCTCTCCTCTGAAAATGTTCAAGAAATTTGATTACAGTTAAAGAGGAAATATATTTCACACATGATACTTCTACCCACCTTGAATACAAATTTAGCATTGCTATTGTGGCGTGGTGCATTCGGCCCTTAAAGGACCAACCAGATCACTAGTCCGGTCTTCCCGTGGAAAATTGAGAAAATTCTGCAGACTAACGGCATTTATCAAACCTTCAAATTTTTTGCACAATTACGGCACTCTACACAATCTCTCACCAATTATTGTACCTCCCAGTCAAACCCAGGCCAACATGATTCAGCTCTGAGCCTGTCAATGTTTTGTTTTTTGTACAATGCCAAGATGTCCTTCATGAGCAAATTCGATAAGCTTTTCCTGTAAACCAACTGGGAGTACAAGCCTGGGCCTTCTAAATAAAATGACTCAATCGGCAGATAGTTCATTCTTCATCAACCACCAGCCATTTCCCAACTCTTTCCACAAACTGTTTGGATGCTTGCTGCTTTGTAGTTCTAGAATTGGATCCATTAAATTTGTCTTTAGCTAATTCTCCTTTCCATTCTTCCACAGTGATGGCTGCTAAAGTCAGAGCACAAACATTCACAACGTCTTTCTTTTACAGTCACCATCAACATTGAGAAGAGCAGACAATCAGCCACATTGTTTTGGCAACTAAAAATATTCAACTATAAACCTGAATTCTTGTAGAGAAATGACCAATCTTCTTGTTCTAGAAAAAATAAAGCCCAGGTCTTTTTTCATAAACACCACTCTCAATGGTTTGTGTTTAGAACACAATTTGAACTCTGACCCAAAAAGCAAATTACAAATGTGTTAATAGCCCAATAAATTGCAAGGGCTTCTTTCTCAATAAGCAAGCAATTATACTCTGAGCCCAACAAGGCCAGAGAAACTCGTAACATAACCTTCTGTTCACCATTCTTCCTTTGTAATCATATAGCACCAACATCCTTGGAATTAGTATCCGTGAAAATAATAGTTTCTCACCTGGAACAAAAGCTTTCAGACATGGTGCTTGCCTCAAACCACATTTGACAGAGTCAAACTCCAATTGACTATCTTGACACCACTTGAATTATCTTCCCTTGCCTAAAAGGGATCTCATGTGGGATAACTTACAAGCATAATTACAAATACATTTACTATTGTACTCTACCATTCCGAACAATGATGAAAGCTCTTGCTTGCTCTTTCATCTCTTTGATAGCACCAAGTATCTCCTTCATCAGATATTTCATACCCCAAATAACTCACATCTCTCACTCCAAACTTGCACTTTTTACGATTTAGAGTCACACCTGATTCCATAAGTTACCTTAAGACAACTCTGACAACTCTAACAGGCTCATCGTGTTAGCATCTATTACTATCAAACATTAATAAGTCATCTTTGTAACAACACATCCCAGCAATACTCTTTAATACTCTTTAATACTGATGACGTTGCTCTCTGAAACACAGCCACGACTTAAGACAGAATGTCATTCTTTGAAACATGTGGTTTACTCTTGAGAAGATTCATCCAACAACAGCTGGTGGTACGTCGATGTGAGATCTAGTGTAGTTAGTAAACTACCTTGCACCAATCAAAATTAAAACAATCTGATCAATGCTGGGGAGATGATATTTGTCTACTACTACAACATTTTTATTCAAGGATCTTGACACAAACAAATTCCTCCACCCCTCTTCCTGACTGCTACAATAAGAGCGAGCCACTCTGTACCTTCCACTACTTCAATCATTTCAGATTTGGACAAGCGCATAAGCTCTTTATTCACATCTTCTTGTGGACATATGGGTGTGCACTCCAGCTTGGAAACCAC
The DNA here is from genome assembly GCF_964204655.1 of Triturus cristatus. NCBI lineage: Eukaryota > Metazoa > Chordata > Amphibia > Caudata > Salamandridae > Triturus > Triturus cristatus. The sequence goes on along the minus strand of NC_140583.1, from coordinate 203,631,771 downwards.
AGGAACTGCAGCTTTCTTTAGTTTAATGTTGCATTGGTATCCTTTCAAGCATTCAATATAATTTCTAAACAAATCACAAAACTCTTCTTCAAAGTTAGTGCTAGGCCATCTAATGATGATATCTCCTTTACAAGACACACACATTTTCCCAGCCACAAACTTAACTTTAACTTCCATACACACACTCAAGTAACTCAACATTTGTATTACCCCCACAGTGAAACATATATCTTCCACAATTTCTCCTAAAATGTGAAATTCTTCTCATACATGACCTTGAATTTGATGGTAAGATGACAACAGGAATTTTATTGCATCATAACCTCAATGCCATTTATAACCATCACCTCTGAAAGAGGATTGCAAACCTCAGTAGCAATCTGCAAGATAACGCTTTCATGAACTTCTTTCACTACTGTTACCATCTCTCTCTTATTCTTAACTCTATAGCACTTGTATTATTGACCTCTCTTTCTTCAACCATTACAGGTTATATTTAGGGCAGGGAATGGTTTTGTATTGGGTTTGTGATCCATAAAACCACATCATAAACACACTCCACAAATTTCCTCCAGGAATCTTGTAATACAATTTTCTTTTTAACCACATAGATTACTTTAGTTCGCCTAGAACACGGTTTTAATTTTTTCTGCCTTTGCTTATTTCACTCATAAACTTCAACATGTGTTCTGCACATTTTGCAATGCCTTTCACTTCTCCTAAGCCAAGGGTTTTGTCTTTTACTCATAGTGCTTTATGCACTTTGTCTTTATTACACTGCAGAACAAATTGGTCTAATATTCTTGCTTCTTTTGTGTCTCCAAACTTGCAACTAGCTGCCAGTATTCTTAAGCTAGTTATAACATGTTCTACCATTTCACCTTTGCCTTGCCATTGTCAAGTCAAAATGATAAGGTCTAAGAATAATGCTTATTCTCAGTAAGTAATGCAAGTCGAGCTCTCATGCAAATTTCATTTTCATAAACATTTCTTGCTTCCTCTTGATGTATTTCTGGTAGATTTTCTAATACCTCTTGTCCCTCAGCCCCTAAAAAGTGTAATAAAAGTGAGTACTTCCGTCCTGCACTTCACTATGTGTCACATATTCTTGCATAATTTGCACATCTCTTTTTCCATGCGTCATCTGATCTTTGGTTCTCTTGGGCTTGTGAGATTAAAAGATGGCGGTGTAACACGCTGCATTGTTTTCAATTTATCTGTGTTTGCTTTCTTTCTTTTTTTTACTTTACCCTTAGAATGTTCTGTCACACAGCAAGAAAAAACTACAAAACCTCTCCCAATACCATTAGGAAATTTCTACTCAAATAAGTCTGTACTAAAGTTTGAGAGAGGAGCTACTCCCCCAGGTTGCATACCACCTCATGCAGTGCCAGTCTAGCCGCGCTGCCTAAATCAAAACCCATATAGAGGGGACCAGACAATCATTGAACCATGTTTACTGTTTCTGTTACGCATAGCCATCTCTCGGACGGCGCCCAAATTGTACAGGTTAGGCCAGCATGCACCGCCTTCTCCAGTCCATGAATTCAATTTATTGCTCTCAACCTATCCCTCGTCTGCAGTGGGTCTACTTGAAGCCACATCTGCATATTTCCCTCCTGGCCAGCAGAATCTATAAAACAACAATCTACGCCAATTTGCAACTGTATCCAACTCCTCACCTTCCCTGTCTGCGATACCAAAAAAGACCAGGAGCGGACTGACCTGAATAATAAGCTCCGACATTGTGAATGGCACATTCCCTACTGCCTGCTAGTAGGAGGTGCAATCCAGGAACATATGTATATCATTAGCATTCTGAAGTCTATGCATTGTTACAGCAGTAGTACTCATTGTTCCTAATCCTTGCCAGTAACACCCATGCACAGAAAATAAAACAAGTTTTTTTTTTGTTTGTTTTAAAGAGTAGCAGATTTAACTGTAGTATACAATAATTTGAACGATCCATGCCACAACTCTTTAACTTGGGCCTGGGGAACATCTAATATCCAAGATGCATAGATCAAGTTAGCCTTCTCATCAATGGCTGACACCAGATGCTCATACCACATGGAAACTTCCTTCTTCTTAGGACCAACATTTTTCAGTTCCTTTTCCATCATGCTTGAGTCAGATTCGTTAAATGCACCCTCATGTAACTTTAGCCGAGATGTAACTTGCAAGTACCTGAAGGGTAAAACTGAGCTGTCCTTTCGCCTGGACCATTGTTCCCACAACAGGGGTTTGCCCTCACACCAAGTATCTCCCCACCTCTGGACTAGTTCCTTCTCAATGTATTGGCACAACCCATCGTTAAATAACTCTGATGTTCCAGGGGAGTCCCAAACTGGAGCCCCCACACAGATATGGGATATTCTGAATTTTCTTAATCTCAAACCATAACCTAGCAGCTGCCTGCAGAATTTTCAGTCTGACCTTCTTAAAAACTTGGGTGCCCAAAATGTGTACACAAAGCCCATACTGGTAATACCTTCCACCAAACACTGTTGGACCTTACCAATTAGACTTGCATCCGGAGTGCTCAACAGCATCCTACAGTTTTTGAGTTCGAAAGCCCAGCAATATAGCTAAATATCTGGTGTACCCAGATCTCCCTTGGCTACCTTTCTCCTTAACTTATTCCAAGCCACTTTAACTCCTCTAGAGGCCCAAATGAAGCTACTGATGTCCCCCCTGCAGTTTCCCTAATGCCGTCTTATGAAAATTCAATGGGATATTATCGAATAGGCACATTTGTCAAGATTACCATTTTGGCCAGTTGGACCTGACCATACACCGTCAAGGGCAAGTTCGTACACTTCTTAAATAATTGTCGAATTTCTCTTGTTGCCCTATTTAGGTTTATCGGAGGAATTTTCTCTATTTCCTTAACCACCAATATCCCTCGACGTGTAATCACTTCTTTCCTCTCCCACCCTTCCCAATCCAGATTCCAAGTCATTAATTTTGTATTAGCACAGTTGAACTGATAGTCAGAAAATTGTCCAAATGTAGCGGTTTCCTGCTGCAGCTGGGACAGTGTGTCATCCAGATTTACAGTGTAGGTGAGCTCATCTGCACACAGGGCCTACCTTCTTACTAAAGTCCCTGAAAATCAGTCTTGACCCTGCTCCAATGGGAGCAGTGCAGCCCGAACAGCCTGGCCAGGTACTCCCTGAACCGGAACACAAGCAACCTTAGACCAGTGTCACCTTTATTAAGGCACCTCAAAAGAGTATAGCATGGTTCCAGGGGCAGCATGTGCCTAGGACCCACATCTAGGCATACCTGTCTTACTTAGGGCGTCACACTGAAGAATAGAAAAAAGTGATGGATGGAATGCTTGAATAAATCTCAGTCGCTGGTAATTACTCAGGCCGCATCGCAGTCCATCTTTGATTTGCACATCATGGAACCTTAGTTGGTACCTAGATATATGCAAATCACTCTTGAGCTTTAGGTCTCGCCTAGCGCAGCGCACATCTAGGAGAAGGCCTCTTGGAATCACATCAGACTTCTCAAGAGACTCAAAAATCAGTAGTTTATACTAATTTTATGGTCCTGGGAGACTTTAACCTTCATGTAAATGACCCAAATTGTTCTCAAGCAGCGCAACTGATCGCGTCCCTGGCAGGGGCTAATCTTTTGCAACAGGTACCCTCGGCTACACACATTGCGGGACATACCCTAGACTTGGTTTTTTCAAATATTAGGTGCACTACCGTGGAGACCCCGCTGCCGCTGGTCTGGTCAGACCATTTTCTGATTCCCTTTTTAAATACACTGCCATATATTAAACACGTTAAGAATAATCGAACTATTTTAAAGAGAAACTGGAAGAACCTCTCTGTGGCATCAGTTAGCCCCATTCTGCAGGACAATTACCCCTGTCTTTCGGCTGACCCCAATGCTGATGCAGAGGCTATACACCAATGGATTGCGGATGCGGTGGAGCAAATTGCACCGGTTAGGGTAGTGAAACCTTCTAGAGGCTCCCCCTCCGCTCCTTGGTTTTCCAATGACCTGAAAGAACATAAAAGTAGATGTAAAAAATTGGAACGCAAATGGAGACTGACCTATTGCGTTCTAGCAAAGGAATCCTATAAAAAGGTATTAAAAGAGTTCGATAAGGCTTTAAAAGCAGCCAGACGGGACTATTTGGTCTCATGTATTCAGAATGCAGACCACTCTTGCAGTGAAGTTTTTAAAGTAGTTCAAACCTTTTTTAAACCTAAGGCAATAGAAACGGAAGTGATGCCATCCCTAGCCTTATGTGAAAAAATTGCCAACCACTTTCAAGATAAAATTTTAAAGGTTTATGATTCTTTTACAACTTCTATTGCAACTTTGAAAGCAGATATATCTCCTGGGGCAGGGCTGATTGCTCCTTTTATTAACTTCACACCGATCTCCCATCAGGAGGCGCTAGCTGAAATTCAAAAATGTCGCTCAGGCGCTCCAGATGACCCATGCCCGTCTAAATTATGGAAAATTTTAGCTCTACCCTTGGCAGATGGGCTTTGCCACCTATGGAACACCTCTCTGAATACAGGCATTTTTCCCGACAAATGGAAACATGCCACACTTCTCCCTTTGAGAAAGAAAGCGAATGGGGACCCAGGTGACCTTGGCAATTTGAGACCCATCTCTCTGCTCCCCGCTCCAGGTAAAATGCTGGAGAAACTGGTTCAGAGCCAATTGACCACTTTTATCGATCAGAACAACGCCCTTCATGACACTCAATCAGGCTTTCGAGCAGGCCGTAGTACGGAGACCGCTCTCCTTGAGGTGGCAGAGTCTGTTAGATGGTCACTGGATGCAGGAGCATCAGCATTGCTGGTGCTCCTGGATTTATCCGCCGCTTTTGATACGGTGGACCATGCTATATTGGTCCAGCGACTCCAGTGTGCAGGCTTTGGCGGGAAGGTATTAAGGTGGTTATCTTCCTACCTGACTGGTCGCACACAGAGAGTTGCTCTTCAACCTTTTGAAGCTAAACCAAAACAGCTTAGCTGCGGCGTCCCCCAGGGATCTGCTTTAAGCCCCTTACTTTTTAATCTTTACCTCGCTCCACTGTTCTCCCTTATCTCCAACTGGGGGGTGAAAGCAATCTCCTATGCTGATGACACCCAGTTGGGTTTTCCATTTAAGGATCGTTCAGTGGATGCTTTTAAGAACTTTAAGGGCTGTCTGAGCGACATAGCGCTGTGGATGAATACAAATAAATTAAAACTTAATGCTGGGAAAACTGAAGTGCTGTTTTTTGGCAAGGGCCACATACCAGATCCAGAGTTGTGGTGGCCGCCTGAATTGGGCACACCACCCACTCCTTCCTGTCACATCCGTAATTTGGGAGTGAGATGGGAGGCGGACCTTTCCTCTTCAGCCCAGATACAGCAGGTGTCGTCCATCTGTTTTAGTAAATTAAAAAACCTTCGGAAAGTTTTACATTTTGTACCGGAGGAATGCCGCAAAACCATAGTACATGCCATAGTAACATCTAGGCTTGACTATGCGAATAGCCTCTATCTTGGCCTGCCCAAATATGCCATTGGTCGCCTTCAGATGGTACAGAATGCGGCTGCGAGATTGGTTCGGCGAATCCCTTTCCGCCACCATGTCTCTCCGCATCTACAGAAGCTTCACTGGCTCCCCGTGGAGAAAAGAATTAAATTTAAGACTCTGACACTGGCATTCCGGGCCATTAATGGAAAATACCCTGGTTATTTGAAAGAAAGATTCTGTCAATACAAGCAAAACCGGGCACTGCGTTCAAATTCGCAGAACTTGCTATGCACCCCTCGCTTTGTAAAGGCTCGGTTGGGCGGCAGAGCCTTCTCGGTTGGTGCGGCCTCAATGTGGAATGCCCTTCCAGGCTTCTTACGACAGATCAATACGGAGGCTGGTTTTAGAAAAGCCTTAAAAACATGGCTTTTCACGTCAGTTTGATATGGTGTAATCATGTCTACTGTCTTCTTTGGCCTTATTTCTGTCTGATGTGTTCAGCGCCGGGACACCCCTGTTTGGGGTAGCTGTCGCGCTTTATAAGCTTCCGTATTATTATTAAGAGACTTCTCCGTGTGGGTCTGCCTCCTCCCACACATCCCATTGGCCTTTGCGTGCGGCTTTCAATAACGAAAGCACGCAAATGGCCAAAGACGGGTGCATGTCCCGCCTTTCCTCAAAAACTTTCACTCCCATGGCCTAGGGGTCTCGGGAGCGAGCAGAGGCACGCAGGGTGCCATCTGTTCTAGATCAAGTTTCCAATTAGCTTTCACTTTCGCGGCAATTTCCCTTGCGACTGGAATAATAACAGCTGCACTCTTGTGGTGATCACCCGTCCACTTTGATGCGCCCAAAATATACGCGCTCTTGCCATTCCAAAAGTGGGTCAAAAGTATTTCTAATAGTGGGTATAAAGAGGCAAATCAATATTTGTAAGTTGTCCACATTTGTGAAACCACAAAGTATTTTTTGTTGTCAGAATATTTGTGTAATAATGTCTGAAATGATTGCGTGTATTTCTGTACAACACATGACTGACAAAATGTGTAACTACAAATATGTATTTGAGGAGCATAAGTAGGCGAGACCATGAAGGTGTGAAATGCAAGTCCGTGCCTGTTATGCTGATGAGCAGTGATGGAGAGGAGTGTTCGAATCACAGATGTGTGTGTGTTGTGTGTCACAGATTGGTTGATGTATGTCAACACTTTTCTTCAATAAAGCTGCGTATATTTTTCTTAAACGTATATTACTTCTTCTCAAGAAGGCTATTCATATAGGACAAATAGTAAATCTACGTCTTGCACGACAAAGGACAGTCCAATGTGGTATTTATGATAGTGATGATTCAAAGTGTTAGGAGTCTGACTTTCTTAACCGATACTCACCACAAAAATGTGAAGTACACACAACTCCTCAAAGCCTTTATGTCTCTCAGCTGGCTTAGAGGGATGCACCAGAGATCGCCAATTTCACGCCTACTTTCCATTCCAACGATTTAGTTTACGAGTTACTCGGCCATGCTGAGCTGCGCAGTACATATCAAAATATATTTAATCAAAAACGAACTGTTTACAATATGTCATATCATTTTGTGGCATAGTTGTTAGCCAGACTTTATGCCAGGAGTGTGACCGTATAGCAAGCAGGTACTTTTGTAGAATGGCATCCTATTCGTGTTGCATCCGCTTAGAAGCCTGCCCGTTTTTGGTTCCAACTTCCATGTTGCATTAAACAATCCATGTGACCCAGTTTATGCTCTCTAGCCCGACTATTAAGTCGGAGCAGAGCAGCCAATAGGTCCTGGTACACTTTATGTACCTCCTTTGTTATTTCACCCAAACACTCTCCCTCCTAGTGAGTGAATATCTACCCCAGCCTTCCCGGCGTCCCTTTCCTGGCCGGAGCTCTGGCTGCCTCTGAAAGCGGAGCCTGGAGACCTCTCCCGCTGCCAAAAGTACACTTGTGCTCCGGAAGTGCGACGGTGATTTCCGAGAAGTTCCACCTGATTGATTGACTACAAAACCACGCGAGGGGCTGCCCTCAACTGCTTCCTGATTGCCCTTTGTTTGCTGCTCAGTGTGGGAATCCGAATTCCAATAGCTCTGGCTAAACACCTATAAGATCCCAAAGGCGAGACCTACAGGCTATGCCAATGCTTGTTTTCTAATGGAAACAATCCAGCCTGAATTGCCAGGCCAAGTCCTCCAATACCGGTTTCACCCTAGGTCAAGCATCCCATCCATCACATTTTTGTATACTTTAGTGCCAGTTTACGTAGTGGGTCGCGACACTGCTCGTCATACTAGCAAATAGCCCCAAAGAATTCTGGATAATGTAGTGGCAGCGGTGAGTACGCCTATGCCACGAGTATGTGAAATAATGCCATCCCTGGACACGTGTTTCGAGGTAATTGCCTCTCGTCAGCAGGGAGCAGGTAGGTATGCGGGGTGCCAAGTAGACTGCCAAAATATATAGGTAAAGTACCTTTCAAGGCGCGCAGGTGCAGACACCAGGCTCGTCAGCCCAAAGTCGCTCGAAAGAGCTTTAAATAGTTTACGTAGTGGGTCGCGACACTGCTCGTCATACTAGCAAATAGCCCCAAAGAATTCTGGATAATGTAGTGGCAGCGGTGAGTACGCCTATGCCACGAGTATGTGAAATAATGCCATCCCTGGACACGTGTTTCGAGGTAATTGCCTCTCGTCAGCAGGGAGCAGGTAGGTATGCGGGGTGCCAAGTAGACTGCCAAAATATATAGGTAAAGTACCTTTCAAGGCGCGCAGGTGCAGACACCAGGCTCGTCAGCCCAAAGTCGCTCGAAAGAGCTTTAAATAGTTTACGTAGTGGGTCGCGACACTGCTCGTCATACTAGCAAATAGCCCCAAAGAATTCTGGATAATGTAGTGGCAGCGGTGAGTACGCCTATGCCACGAGTATGTGAAATAATGCCATCCCTGGACACGTGTTTCGAGGTAATTGCCTCTCGTCAGCAGGGAGCAGGTAGGTATGCGGGGTGCCAAGTAGACTGCCAAAATATATAGGTAAAGTACCTTTCAAGGCGCGCAGGTGCAGACACCAGGCTCGTCAGCCCAAAGTCGCTCGAAAGAGCTTTAAATAGTTTACGTAGTGGGTCGCGACACTGCTCGTCATACTAGCAAATAGCCCCAAAGAATTCTGGATAATGTAATGGCAGCGGTGAGTACGCCTATGCCACGAGTATGTGAAATAATGCCATCCCTGGACACGTGTTTCGAGGTAATTGCCTCTCGTCAGCAGGGAGCAGGTAGGTATGCGGGGTGCCAAGTAGACTGCCAAAATATATAGGTAAAGTACCTTTCAAGGCGCGCAGGTGCAGACACCAGGCTCGTCAGCCCAAAGTCGCTCGAAAGAGCTTTAAATAGTTTACGTAGTGGGTCGCGACACTGCTCGTCATACTAGCAAATAGCCCCAAAGAATTCTGGATAATGTAGTGGCAGCGGTGAGTACGCCTATGCCACGAGTATGTGAAATAATGCCATCCCTGGACACGTGTTTCGAGGTAATTGCCTCTCGTCAGCAGGGAGCAGGTAGGTATGCGGGGTGCCAAGTAGACTGCCAAAATATATAGGTAAAGTACCTTTCAAGGCGCGCAGGTGCAGACACCAGGCTCGTCAGCCCAAAGTCGCTCGAAAGAGCTTTAAATAGTTTACGTAGTGGGTCGCGACACTGCTCGTCATACTAGCAAATAGCCCCAAAGAATTCTGGATAATGTTTTTCTATATACTCGTGGCGTAGGCGTACTCACCGTAGCCACTACACTATCCAGAATCTTTGGGGTTATTTGCAGCATGACGAGCAGTGTCGCGACCCATTTACGTAAAATACTTTAGTGCCACCCTATAAGTGGGACAGGTACGCCCAGAAATAGGGTCCACGCTCAATTTGCCATTGGAACCAAGCTGCACCCCAATGATGAGTCCCTACTAAGGCAAAACCAGTCATGAGTTCCTTACGCTGCAGGTCAGATTGGACCTGGCTTGGCAGCTCGAGCTGGACAGTTCCTATTGAAGCAGGATCAAGGCTGATTCCACCCATCCTTTTTTTGTATACTTCTGTTTCAAAGTGGCAGCATGCCAGCGTAAGCGCGTCATCACATCACGCACTGACTGTGCGTGTTTACATATCCCGCAGCACCTCTTCTTTTCTTGGGTGAGTGACCACCACATTAGCTACGCCTTCGTCTCTCGTGTTCGACTGAACTTGCCCAACTTTCTGATGACTGTTGAGAAGCGTCACTTTGATTACAAGCTTAATTTTCCTCCTTTTTACGCTCGTGAATCACGGCTCAACCGGGCTGAGATGATCTCTCCAGATGTGACCCAGAGGAAGAGGTCTACTCGATCCTGATATTCCTGCACAATTTCCACAGAGGTCTTCTCTCAACAGCAATTTGTAGCTTTTCCATTGTGGACATGTCGTGTTGAGGTGTCGTTCTCCTGCAGTCTCCCCGTTTGTCGCCAGAGTGGCAATGTACAATGAACCTCACCAAAGAAGAAAGCACGCAGGTAAACTGTGAGCAGGTTTACTGCATCTCATTCAAAAGTGCTCTGCAGTAAAAGACTCAAATCCAACCTTAAACATTCTGTGTACATTCTCAACTGGGAAATGCAAGACCATGGCTTAAAGGCACCTAGGCCTATATTAAGATACACCACACCGCTCAATGACCATGCACCTATTTCATTTTCAGGGCTCGCCCTTGTAACTCATGTCACATGCACACCTCTATGTCTTGTAACACAGCACAGAATGAATCCATGCATGGTGAAACATAACTTACTGAATTATAATTACATGAAAGTAAAATGCCCTCAACAAATAAAGACATTTTAGCTCAAGTACTACGAATTCACTCCTGCATTCCTGTTGATCTGTCCATAGGTATCCAGAGAATTATATTCCAGGTGTAATTTAGTGGGTGACAATATCAGTAGTTTCAGCTATAGATTACCTTACAGGAAGCTAAGTAGGTTAATGCGCCTGTTCCAGAGAGGAGTGTGACGAGAAAGTTTAGTCTTTTCTCAGCCAGCCAATCAAATAAAGTTAGCAGGGTGGCTCAGTGAGTTGAACTCTCACTGCTGAAAGAAACAGTGACTTACAATTCCCGACTTCAAATCACCACAAACATTAGTCAGGCTTTCATACTTTCGATATCGGTAAATGGAACAGAATTTACTGGATAACTGATAGCAAAGACTGCTATTTAAAGAACGCAGAAATGACAGGAGTGCCTCAAAAAAGTTTAGAAAAATACAAGTGATTATAACATTGTGTGGGCATACAGTGCTTCATTACCGTGTTATCAAGCCTAAGACCAGTAAACAAAAAAAACTGCTTTACGGTCAGAGCTGAGACACCGGTGATCCATGCTGACCATGTTGACTGCTGAGGACACATAATTAAAAGAGAAAATGCTGTACCCAACGCCCAGTTTCTTTTACAAACCCCCCACGGCTGCCCCCTTTCTATATACCCAAGTGTACCCAGTAAAGAAACTCTGAACAAGTAGAACAAAAAAAATACTTAACTAAAAGAATCTGCGATACATGGCATGCTTTATGAAACACGTAGATGATAAATATAGCAATTTTACCCACATAGGAATTGAAATTATTTTTCAGCCCATTTTAGGATGTTAAATAAAAACCCTCTCTCTATAAATCTCCCTACCAATTGCCTTGACGAGCCCTGCTCGCGTTAAGTGCAAGCACAGCGTGATCATCCGCTTTAGAAACCAGTCCCCTGGGCTACCTTTTGTGACAAATTTATTTAATAAGAAATATAGAAATTTCTATAACGATCTACAGAACTAATGACATCTCCCAATTATACATTTTATGTGTATTTCTGCTATAAAAGCACATAAAAGTTAAGCTTTCATTACACAATTTTACTGAATGCGTTCCAATTTTTCAAATAAAATGCTTGCCACATTTCAACCTGCAAAATGCAATAGTGTCGCACCTGCCCTAATATGCAATTGGCAAGACCGACTTGTTTCACCACCCTTTACCCAGCACCACCCAGCATTCGTGCCTCCAGCACCACCCACCATTAAACATCAACACAAGGCTTTTCCATGATTTTACTTTTTGTTTCATTTTAGCTCAGATGCAATCCGTGGCATCCGGGGGCTGAACACTAGTCTAAGAACTACAGATGTTCACGTTTTTGGAATTTGGGCACTTTCGAGTATAATATAATATGGCCGACAGAAAGCAGCTGGGGACTGGAGATGACATGCTTTTAGGTTAGTCACAGCCGCAAGTTTGCGATTGTGAACCACTGCTCATAACAGGCATTTGCTGCCATGAGATGCCGATGAAGCAAATTTGAGTTCTTAGCAGAAAAGGTTCATTAAACACTCACCAACCCAACCAACCCACCCACCCGCCCCAAGTGGATCTTACCTCCCATGAACATTATTGTATCCTTTAAGTGTAAAGAAAGGTTAAATATCATGTTAGCCCTGTCTATAAACCCAATCTACCCTGGCTATGATGCTTTTTAAGTCGAGCCTGGGCAGCGCATGCGCTGCTCTGCGAGGCATGCGCTGCTCCGCGAGGCTTGCTGTATTCATGTAGGAATTTAAAACTCCGCCCACTCTCCACCCATATTTTTCATTGGCTTGTGTCATTTTCCACTGTAAACTGTGGCTGTTCATTGGTCAATAGGCGTAGTAGTCCCTCCTTAGTACCGCCTTATATCATTTTGTAACCTCCCATGGCGACACCCCCTGTTACGTCTGTTGTTACTCTGTAGGCTTAAATTACAGCTTCGGAGCACTATTTTCTCAAATAGCTTTGTCCTGCCTGACACGCTCTCTCCGAACGCTTTTTTGTAAAAAAAAAAATTGCCTCAACGCATTTCCAATGATATAGGTCTTGTATTTGCGAGAGTTTAAGCTATTGGCATTGTAAATGACAATGCCTTTTATTGATCGGTTACAACACAAAAATAAAGGGCATTGCCATTTACAATTCCAATAGCTCAAACTCTTGTAAATGCGAGACCTGTTGCATTACAAATTCTTTTTATTGAACTCACTGAAACTAAAAGACACAGTCTAAGCATCCACCACGCAGAGGACGGGTGCCGAGCACAGGCGGCAGCAGTCTAAGCTTCCTCCACACGGAGAACAGCTACAGAGCACCAGCAGCAGTCTAAGCTTCCTCCACGCAGAGGACGGGTACAGAGCATAGGCGGCAGCTGTCTAAGCTTCTTTCACACAGAGGACGGGTACAGAGCACAGGCAGCAGCAGTCTAAGCTTCCTCCATACACAGGACAGGTACAGAGCACAAGCACCAGCAGTCTAAGCTTCCTCTGCACAGAGGACAGATACAGAGCACAGGCAGCAGCAATCTAAGCTTCCTCCACATACAGGACAGGTACAGAGCACAGGCACCAGCAGTCTAAGCTTCCTCCATACACAGGACAGGTACAGAGCACAGGCAGCAGCAATCTAAGCTTCCTCCACATACAGGACAGGTACAGAGCACAGGCAGCAGCAGTCTAAGCTTCCTCCACAGGCAGCAGCTGTCTAAGCTTCCTCCATGCATAGAACATGTACAGCAATGCCAGTACCACTAACAGCACAAGTTACAGCACAGCAGACTTTTCTCGTAGAGGGAAGGTAGCAGTAGTGTAAACTCACCTCACACAGCTGTGCAGGCTTTCCTCAAACAGAACAGGTATCAGCAAAGGAAGCCGCATAGCCAAACTCACCTCATATCCAAGTTACACAGCACAGACAGCAGCTGGGCAGGAATTTCTCATAAATACTACTTGTATAGCAAAGGCAGCACCATGGCACGCTCACCGCACATAGAAGGCACATCAGTGACAGCAGCTCTGCAGGCTTTGCTCCTAAACAGCACAATTACAGAAAGCAGCAGGGCAAACAACTCACAAAGACGCAACACAGCACACGCAGCAGGCTTTCCTCGTAGACCGAGCAGGTGGAGCAAAAGGCAGCAGCAGGGTAAACTCTCCTCACAATGATGCTACAGCAGAGACGGCAGCTGTGCTGGATTACCCTAGACACAGAACATGTACAGCACAGCAATCAGCATGCAAGCACCCTCGCACAGACGCCTACTTTAGACTACATCACAGTAGACATCCCTCACAAAAACAGCAGATACAGCAAAGGAGCAGCAGGGCAAACGCACCCCAAGCAGATGCTACAAAGCACAAACAGCAGCTGCAGGCTTTCTACATACACGTATGGCCAGGTACTGCTGAGTCCCCCTCCCTTATCCTAGCAAACCACTTTTAGCTCAACCCTTTAGGTGCCCCCCCCCATAGGCCAGGCAGATCCTCCGCTCTCTTCCACCAAGTCAACAATGTAGACAACACACTAGCTTGGATTAAGGGCCGGAATAACCCCAGTCGTATTTAATTCATAACAATAACAAAACATTAATGTCAATATTTACACCATTTATACAATACACAAAAAGTCCGGTTCCATTACAGTGATATGTACAGAGTGTCATTTGGCTATCCTTGACATGTTTCTAATACATAGCCATTCCTATCATCAGCTAAGTGATCAGCAACATTATCTTTCTGCATATCCCTGTTTGAGCCTACGGCAAGGTCAATAACTGGTCCAAGGTCAAGCTAGGTCCCACCCTCCTATCAGAGTGACCGTGCGCAGGAGGCCCAGTTCGCCAGAAGGTTACCTCACCACGAGCACCCAGAACACCCCCTACGTATCTCCATAAGGGGCTCTGCAGTTATGCCCAGCTTACCTGCGCATGTGCGGGTTGGCCAAACAGCCTATCGGAAGCGGAACTTCCCCTTCTCCCGCACCCTTCCAGCCTACCTACCTACTGCCCCTGGAGTTGCATGAGAGACCATCTGTCCCCACCCCACCCCCAGGAGTCCCCATTTGACAATGATGATGTCTGCAAAGGACCGTAAAGTATGCCACCTCCACAGGTCAGCATAGTTGACCGACTATCTGGCCCCCTCCATGCCTCCAGATGGACATGTCCTGTGACGAGTCCCTACTAGCCAGGCAAGTAACATTTTCCCTGCAGATAAAACGAGAGAAAAACTCCTATTGAGGAGGGGCAGGCCTCAGCCCCGAGGCCCTCGTGATCCGATTGGGGCTGTGGAGCGGTGGAGAAAGAGACCTATCTTCCGCCCCACAGTCCTTTGATTACCCCCTCGGCTGGGGAGCTGGTTGGAACCGGCTCCCCGGCCGTATTTGCATTGTATGATGAAGCGCTTCCGGGTCACCTACCCGCGGCCTATCACCTTCGGGCGTTGTGGGGGAGGGGGACATGAGCCGCCCATGTCACTTCCTGTGCACGGGGAGGCCCTGCCCCCCGCCTGGCTCCGGGGGACCGTCGCAACCACCATACTCGGCGGCATGCCCGAGTCCTAGGTCCCGCCTTATTAGAACAGGATTACAGCATATGCTAAATCAGTGCAACCTCCACACAGACTTACTTTTTAAACGTGCACCATAGCCAAAAGCAGTGCACCTCTTTCTCACACGCACACACTTACTTTGTAGGTCTGGGTGTCACAACACAGCTGTCAAAACACACCTTTCGTTTCCAATGTACATACAGTGGTCTTTGGGTGTGCCATTTAGGACCAGCCTCTTTTGGTCATCAGCTTAATACTGTTGCAACCACATCTTGGCTCATCCCACTAGAATTATGCCTCACTCAATGCCAGTGAGTCTTTCGGCCTCCAACGGAGTGCAGGCATTGCAATGAGTGATAGAACAGAGCACATACCCCTTGCCTCTCCTTCCGTCGGCTCCTAGCAGCACAGGCATGCACAATTAGGCATTTCTACCTTCACACGAATGCGTTAGTACTTGAAACCCAGGCCTACTGGCTTTGCAAGCGTACATTAAACCCTGACCTAATCGCTTTGCAAGCGCTTATTGTTTTGCTACTAAAGGACAATTTTCTGTCATGAATGACAATTGTATATAAAACCATCTTTCTGCAGTAGACTAGCCATGCTGCTGGATATTCTAATGTTCTCGTTTGCTACTACGGACAGGGTGTAGTAACTCAGTACAGAGCTGACTCTCTCTTGTCTCTTACTAGAAGGCATCACAGAGGCTCACATAACATCAGCCAACAATGTTTGTAATCATTTCTGCCCTGAGGTCGGTGTTCCCACCTAACCAACTAATGACACTGAAAGGCGGGCTTAGAACAGAATTCAATTAAATGATGAATCTTGACGCAGACTCTGGCGGAGGCCCCAGCTCTGTCCCACAGCTCTGCCCCATGCGGGCCCCCCTCAGTTGTCTCTCAAAGCAGAGTGATTTAGGAAATGCCAGAGAAAGACACACACAATAAAAAGATTTTAAGAGTAAAACAACATCACATTTTGGTGTTGCCCGTGTTAATTTGAAAAATGCGATGTCAAAATATATTTCCCTCTTCCTAATCCATCTCCCAAACTTATTTTGCATCGATTAATCCTGGAGACGCTTTCGCGAAAATCGTACTTCAATTTAAATGTCGTATCAGCAGGAGGCGTTGTCAGTGCCAGGCCACATTAGGATGGCTTTCCAAACTGACATTCATTTTTCATATGCCCATACCTGGACTATGTTTTCATCACGTCAATCTTAAGTTACCTTGAAAGTTTGCTGCGAAATGGAACTGGTGCTAAATGGCCATACAATGTGGAGAACATCCCAAGGAAATCCACGACAGAACAACACGCACCCTACAGGCCCACGTCTCTATTGGAAAAATGCAGTATTTCCTAGCAGCATGTGTGTGCACACCGCAGTGAGAACACAGACAGTTCGCCTGGGAAATCTTTAAATATGATTAATAGTAACTGCAAGTTGCTGAATTGGCTATAATCTTGGCAAAAAAAGACAAGCATTGGCATAGCCAATAGGTCTCGCTTTTGGTATGTTTGAAGTGTTTAGCCATGCTACAGTTGATGCTGTTGCACCAAGGATATTGTGCTGCATAACTACTTATAAGGTCCCAAAAGCGAGACCAATGCTTGTTTTACATTGTTAGCCAATTACCCATTAATTTTGTGATGTCTGTAAACCTGGTCTGTGGAGCAGAAGCCTAAAACAGGTACCTGTTGGAAGAGCACGCACTCCCTCCGGCCTTTCTCTTCGTGTTTACCACTTCTAGAAAGAATAAAATATTCATGACCTACGGAACGTTACCCCCGACCACCGAACCTCTCTCCCAGGACCCCAGACTGTGTTGAAAGCTAGGAGGCTGCTGTCCGGGAGCAGTGAAGTCTTAAGTTAGAGAGGAATGGGGGAGGGGAAGCAGGTAGCATAGAGGGAGGGAGAGAAGGAGGGAGAGAGGGAGGGAGAGAGGGAGGGAGAGAAGGAGGGAGGAGGGAGAGAGAGAAGGAGAGAGAGAAGGTGGGAGAGAGGGAGGGAGAGCGACAGAGAGAGAGGCCAGAGGGCTGTGGCAAAGGAGAAAGGGAAGAGGGACAAAGGAAAATGGGCACAGAAAGAGAGGGGGTGAATGGAGAGAGGAATATGGGAAAGGGGGTGGTAGCTCCAATGGAGATAGGATAGAAGAAGAGCTGAGAGGACAGAGGTGAAGGAAGGAGGCATGGAGTGGTAGCAGGAAGGAGAGATCGTGAGGAGAAAGAGTGAGGTAGAAGTGAGAGACTGAGGTAGAGATGAGAGAGCGAGAGAGAGAGACAGTGAGGTAGGGGTGACAGGTAGAGAGAGAGAGAGAGGTAGGGGTGAGAGAGAGAGAGAGAGAGAGAGAGAGAGAGAGAGAGAGAGAGAGAGAGAGAGAGAGAGAGAGAGAGAGAGAGAGAGATAGGGGTGAGAGAGGGAGAGAGGGACAGTGAGATAGTGGTGAGCGAGGGAAAGAGACAGTGAGGGAGGAGTGGGAGAGGGAGAGATGCAGGAGTGAGAGGGAAGATAAGAAAGAGGGGGGATGATATAGGTAACACGTTTTGTAGGGTTATGAAACTGAGTTTTTGCCCCCTGCCCAAGCTGCCTTCCGTCCTTTACACATTACAGAGGCTGTTATACTAACGGTAGTAGATGATCTTAGATTCGATCGTGGAAAGACATTGCACTGGCTGTGCTCGATGTGTGAGCAGCCTGGGACACTGTTGATCACAAGATCTTTGTCAGCCGTGTGGAGGATGCAGGGCAGTGGATTGAATCTTTTCCGATGGATCGGACACAAATCGGTCAGACTAGTATCTTTTACCCGTCAGGCTAAAGAACTGGGGCGCCTGGTCCCTCTAGAACCCAAACTTTAAAGAACATGGTATGTGTTTAAAGGCATTAAAATCAACGGCAATACAACGGTACTTAACATCAATGATGAGGGCACTATACGCTAAAAAGGGTAAGATATGAAATAGCGGAAACTATGGCATTTTGTAATTTAACTAGACACTAAACCCCGGCACCGCGGATACTGGGTGGGCGACAGCGTCATGCCAACTTTAGAACTTCTCTACAAGGTAATGCCGGGTTTGCACCGTGACATCACATTCCATGCTCAACGTGCCATAAGATGGGAGGGGGGTACTACAGAGCAGGGCAACAGGCGCGGGGAGGATGTTTGGGTAGACTGAGGTAGAGAAGCGTGCCCATGGAGGGGAAGGAGAGGAGTCGGAGGGAGGCCTACCGCTGGTTGTAGTACACACTGCTCATGCTAGGTACGGTACCATTACCTGGTAGCGGGCTAGCACGGATGTTGGTGGCTGCCTCCGATTGCACTGGAGGGCCTCGGGATGCAGGAGCCGCCACTTTCGGTTGCACCCGAGGAGCCCGCGACGCAGACAGGCTGCAAACGAGCTGTAACCTGGCAAGAAGCAGTAAGCAAAACATGTGCCTTCAAAACGATTGCAAGATTCTACTCGGGGCACTATAACCGCTGTCTACCCAGTGCACACTATAGACAGTGCCCCGCAGCCCCTGGGGGATTTATTGCCACAGAGAACCACTTTAAGTAGAAAGAAGACTACAGTGGCTTGAATCTTTTCCGATGGATCGGACACAAATCAGTCAGGGAAACAAAGAGAGGCCACATCACGCCTCCCAGCTTTCACCGCCTGTTGCCAAGAGCCCTTTCATGCCTCCAACTGCACTCATTTAATAAACACAAACCGAAAAAATACATCAATTGTACACTTCCCTTGCTTGTCGCCTTTGTGATTTAAACACACATGCATGCAAAACGGACGTTGTCCAGAATTAAATTCAACTCGTAGAAAACGTTACTACGAGAGACAATTTTGAATTCGGGACTATTTAACAACTGAAATTGTATTCGAAACTGGAAGCGTTTGAAACATTTATCGAGCTGATGTAACCTACCTGAAAGTTCAAGTCACAAGTTCATAATAGACGTGACAAAATGTTGTCTTTTCATCTGCGGGGTTCTCGAATTCCAACCAACTTGAACAAGCACGCAAAAAAAAAAAGGACGCGGGTCGTGCGCGCGCACGCGACAAAAATGACGTGAGTGGTGCACGCGCGTGTGACGGGAAAAGTGAAAGCAGGCTGGCGAGTGGTGTGCGATGTGCACGCACCATGACGAGAGAGGAAAGCCAGATGGCGCCTCTGCTCGTCATTGTGCGCGTAACTGCACGCTCTATGCCACCCGGTTGCACTTTTGAAAACCCACTTACTAAATGTCTCGCCAGAGCAGCGCATGCTCTGGCTCAGGCAAGACCTAATAACATGTGACGAATGAACTGCAGACCTGACACCGCCTAAAAAGTGGATATGCTGTGATTGCAAAGCGCGCTGTCTCGTACTGCGACCAGCAACGCATACTATCACAGGCAAACCAACAGGTTGGCTGAGAGATTCAAACCACAAGAGGTGATCGGAAAAGGGCCACGGCAGACAGCACAAGTGGGGACGTTGAAAACCAAACCATCGACTGGCATAACCCAGCACCAGGCTTACTTCAATGTGCACCACCGCCGAAGTAAAACCATGGACTCATCTGTAACCAGCATCAAAACATCAAATATTCTGTCGTTCCAGGTCTTACTTTTGTACTCCCCCTAAATGGTTCTAAACAAACACCATACCACAACTAATAAAAACAAGAGAGTCCTGTGCTTTCTCAATCATAATTCGATAATGTAAGTCACTGTGCTACAATCTACAAACACTGTAATCACACGTCCCCGATGACCAGGCAGGCGTGCGTCGCACCCAATCAAAGTGTGTTCTCAAACAAGCCACTTCTTTGCATTACATAGATATAGACTCGCTGCATCACACAGGAGTCGTGGTATACGTCATGTTTCCAACTGCAGCATTACATTGAACATGGGTGAACATTACACGTGCTGGAGTTTCTCTAGCTGGCTAAACAATGGCTTTCAAGCCCACTCCATCCTAAACACACGAACCACCGCAGCAGCTCACACCCAGAGAGTCTATGTATGGTTCTGGAGGTGTCGCCCCGCAACATGCGCAATGTAGACTTGTCCAATTCTCACACAATGCTGATCTGTACACACCTAAGAATACATATCTGGGACCATTTAACTGGGAAATTGAATAATCAAGGCCACTGGAATTATGTGATTCTGCGAACGCTGCATTTTCCACATAATTATGGATTTGCCACACAATCCATCATATGCTGCATAACCTGAGGATTTTAACGAAAAAATGCGTATCTAGCTTAGAGAGATCAAAAGTTACAAAATGTGCCAACACCTGTTCCCGCGTAGTGGAAGGCCCTTCTGCGCATGACCGGTCATCTCACAATCACTTATTGCTGTGTTTGGGTGTTAAACTGATAATAAGGTTAAATCTCTGTCCATCGATGACCAACTGCCACCATCCTCCATAGCAGAGCAGCAGACAAGCCTATGGACGAGCAGTTGTGTGCAATAGGTAAAGCGTTGGAAGTATGATCCAATCTAAGCCAGGCCTTCTGCCATTCACCGCATTATGAGTTCTGTGAAAGACAGGACTGGACAGTTGAGATCTTCACCTGCATATAGGGAAGGGCAGGTGGTAATGGCCCTCTTATACACATGATAACGGGCATTATTACCGTCGCATACATCTCAAGCAATTAACAATGGCTAGCACTTTTAACAGCTGTTTTGGGCCTCAGCAGAGATTAAGAAATCTAATTTTGAGTCCAGTGGGCTAAAGCGATTGCGGGGTCAGGGGCAACAAGAGCATCCTTCTAAGCGTGTATATTTTTTATAGTATTGAGCCAACTAACACTCAAATAAACTATTTAGTAAAGATTCCATCTGAGACTCCCCACTTATTACTTCCTTCTTCCATGGAAGACTGGCACACTGGCAGGTTACCCAACGCACACTTGAGCTTTCCTAAATTCCACAATGTGACGTTACTTTGACGATTCCTTGGCCCAGTTGGCTATTCCGTAAGAGAAGCGTTGCGTTTCTGTCCGCGGGGGCATTGTGCCTTGCCCCTTGTCTTTGCAGCTCAGAGAAGGGCTGCTGCTGGTCTTCATAGCAGCCTCTCTGGCTTTCATGGAGCTGATCAATCCTGCGTACAGTGGCAAAGTCTCCGCTGAAAGACAGCCATCAATGGCACCTACCAGACGCTACTGATGCACGCACTTGAGAACGAGATACAACGTCAGATCACCCCCGTAAACTAACAATGACACTTCATGCTTTTTACTAAGACTAGCCCTTGATTAGATGCAAATATTAACTCATTTAAGTGGCGGCAGCAAGTACTCTGGATCCAACTGAGTGACAAGTAGGATGCAGAGCTTGGAGACGAGGATCCCGACCTGCGGACCTCTGTCGTCGTCAATGCGTTAGTGTTAGGTTGGCAGAAGCCCAGGCACTGGGGCCTTCGAGAGTTCGCATTTCTTGGAACATCACCATTGGATGAAAGATAAGCGATTTACAAAGATGGAGCCAAAGGGCTGATATACGCAATGAGACACTGATCAAGTGCAGCTGTGAATGCACCATCCATCAGACAAACATTGATTTTGTGAATCAATGTAAATAAACTGGAGCACATTCATATCTTGTGCATCTTCCCTGGGCGCATGGACTCTAATGGACTGGCACCACAAGTTGATATAGAGTCTGCGGAAGTCATCCAGATGCCCAGGAGCACACCAAAGATCGTAAACAGAAGGCGGCCATCCTCCTACATGATACACTATAGCGCCGCAATAGGCAAAAACCAGGGTTTTTAACTCCCAGCCCAGTGCGCTTATGATTAAAGGAGAACTATATAACTTGCTAAAAACTTCCTTTAAGTCACTAAATGGAAGTACTCTCCATACCTCTCTGTCAGGACATCACTCCATGCCAACCACAAAACCATCATGCGCTTCAACTTTTTTCTGATCATTCGACCTCTAACCACAACTTTTAAAGGCACTCACTTATCAAGGAACTTCTGGCAATCAAGTCCGTCCCCTCGTTCGATTTTACCTTTGGAGAACACGGTCTCCGCAGGGATAACGGTAACAATGGGTGACCTCTGCATTTCACGGCTGCAGCCCTTACTAAGCAAGAGAAATTGCATGTGCAGATTCCTTCAGTTTGTAACTAGGCGTTGCAAAGGCTAGTAAAAGGGGAAGCTAGAATTAAAACATGTCTCCTGATCCCATCAGGAATCTATCCAATAGATGAGTGGTTCTTAACAAGTGGTCCGGGGACCCCTGGGTGTCTGTGGTGCCTATTCAGGGGCAACTGCTCAGAAAATTAAATATTATTAACAGATTAATAAGGTGCATATAAATAAAGGAGCAAAATGTACAATTAAAATTTTTAAAAAGTTCTATAATGTGCAAAAATTTAAAATTAGAGACTCGAAATTAGGTTGGTATCCTCAGATTGATGTGTGGGGGCAGTGCAAGTGCCTCAAACAAATTATGTATGGACGCTGGTTGGTCTAAATTGAATTTTGAAAAGCTCCAACCTTCCCATTAAAATATTGCATTTTTTTATACTGGATTGTGAATTGAATAGAATATTTAATGATTTCTATATTTGATTAATGGTTCCTGCCATATTTTTGTGCATTTTTTAGTGGTTCAAAGAATCTAAATTGCACCGGTCAACATCCTGTATTCCAATAATTGGGGAGGGGGGGGGGTCCACGAATTCCAATGTTTTCCAGTAATGATTAACGGATTCCAGCAGTGATTAAGTGGGGTGCAACAGAAGTCAAAAGGTTGAGAGCCACTGCACTAGATGAACAAATCTTTCCAGAGACTGCAAACAGACCACAGACCGACAACAAGACTGCAGACAGGCCATTTAATGTATTAAGACATTACAAAAATAAAACTAAATAGTAAAGAGAAAAGAATTATAGCAACACCCCATGCCCAATTTTACTCACAAGCTGAAAAGACAAAATGTAACATAACTTACTCAAATGAGAAGGTAGATACCTATAAACCCAAAAGCAAATGTAAGTATGCATTTAAGACAGGTTCATGGGATTTCCACAGATGTCAATCAACTCACAAGCACATTGAAAAATATTGTCGCACGTCAACTAGCAAAAGCAAGTCAAAACATGTCTTGTCCGACTTCGTTATTATAGATTGTCAGGCAGAGCCGCCGGACTCGCTGTGAAAATCAACACAAGCCAGGGTGAAAGCGCCGGCGCATTTGCTGGGCAGTCCCCCCTTTCCAGCACCTGTTCCGGGCTTCTGGCAAATTTCAGAACATTTAGTGCAGACCCAGTTTTCCGAGAGGGTAGACTGGACACACAGAGGACTCTTTCCACGTGCCGTAGTGCAGAATGAATTACAGCCGCTAGCAGAGTGAGTAAAAGGTGCAATGAATTACCCGTGGGCCCGGTCTGCATTCTCTCCGATGATGAGCGCTGTCAATCAAGCCAGCGATGCCAAATTACAGCCGTGCATTTCTGTGTGTGAAACGTCGCGGTTTTGGTTCTCAAAAACTGCGCCCCCTCACTCTAGCCCGGCGCCGACTCTGACGAGGCTGAAGATCAAAGGAGAGGTCGGAGCCAGACAGACAGACGGAATAGCTAAAATACAAGGTGAAGGAAACACCGACAGCATCTCTGGACCACTGCATGAAACCGGAGGACCCGCGGGCGCGGCACCCAAGTGCACAATTGAGCGAACAGCTGCAGCTGACCGGATCAGCCGGGCTCGGATAAGAGTGTATTAAGCAGGAGCCGCGGAGTTCATTTGACTTGGCAACTTAACCCTTGCAGTCCCACGGCGCCAGCAGACGCGTAGATGCTTACGTCAGAGCAGGACGTCATGGAAGAGGACCGGGGGGGGTTTGGTGAGACTCTTGGGGGGGGGGGAGTAGGGGCCCCTCTGCTGACCTGCCTTCGGTTTCTGGCGGCTCAAGGTCGTCCCAGAAAAAGGGGTGCGACAGCCGACAGGATTTTAGTTTTTAAGACCGTCCTCTATGACTGTTTAGGCTACAAATACAATCACTTCTCAGCTTCACTAAAGACCGCCATAGTTTCATAATGGAGGAGATGGGAAAAGGACAAGCAAGAAAAAATATGCATTGACAAAGCCAATAGGTCTGGGTTTAATACAAGCAGCAGTGTCACAATAGAGCTTGACACAGAAGGGAGCGAGCAGAGAGAGAGGGCTATTAATAGTGGACCACGAAGTTCACACAATCAAGCAAGCGGAGGTGAAAGCAGACACTCCAACAGACAACAGAATTAGGTGAGAGAATAATTCTCCAGTGGGCTGGGCCACCCCATGACTGACAACGCCTGAAGCCAATGGCTGAAAGAGGTCAAAGAACGCAATGGTTGGAAGGGATATAAGCAAGAGGCCTGTTTGGGGTTCCGTGAACATGGCTGTTCAGGAGCAGATCTACTGGCCCTGTCCAAGGAGTGTCCCTAACTCTCAGTGCATTACTGCCAATTCTCTCCAGACACTGGCATGAACGGGAGATATTTAGGAATGGAATTACCAGCAAACAAGCCGATGGTGAAGGATAAGCTCGGATTGTTGAGCGGTGGCAGGGACCCACGCTAGCGTGATCTCTTTTGAATCTAAAATATGCAGCGGAGTGGCCTGTTCCTAGAATGATGACCCTACAATGTTAGGCAAAAAAGCCAAAGGAGATACTAGTCCATAGTAATAATGCTGGCTGCATGATGAGCCGCGTGTGTCCAGGAGAGCAGGGCTTAGAGAAATTGAAGGGGGAACTGGTGGCTTAGGTGAGTTACCAGCACAATGAAAACAGCACAGTAAGGTATAGACGGTATTTAGCAAACTGTGGGTCGCAAGGCGATATTTGGTGGGTCGTGAAATTACAATCAATAAATAAGGATGCCTGAAACAGTGGCGGTTGGCATCTACGGGGAGGTGTGCAAAATATTATTTTAAAAAAATTATAATAAAATTGACCTAACACGACGTCCTCGCTCCGGACCTCTTCTTCATCCAAGAACTGGAACCGGATTCTAGAACTCCCTTGCCCAGTCCTGGCGCTGCTCACATGCAGCATGTGAGCAGCGCCCTGACTGGAGGGAGCAGTCTCAGTCGGCGGTCCACAGCACACGGGAGGGCTGCACTTACGCTCAACACAGCTGTCTTAAGACAGCTGGTTTGAAAGGTTTAAAGTGCGCATGTGTGCTGGCCGTTGCAAGATGGCCGACCAAAAAGACTCCCCGACCACTTCCTGGCGCTCGGCGCGGGACAGGGGATGAAAATAAAAATGGTAATAATGAACTACCATTTTATTTCTCATCTCTGGAGCGGTGGGGTTGGATTTTAAGTGGGCCGACGCTCCTCAGCTCCAATGGAGGAGCCGCCCCTGCCTTTAAACTCTGAACTTAACGTGTCACACTGCTGCACTTCAAACACAGAAGTCAAATCTCAGACTATGCCTGCGTACAAATTGCAGTTTATTATTTTTTATTTACTTGAGGATGAGTGTTTACAAACACCTCTCACTTTGCAGTCAGAGAAAGAAAAGTAAAGTGAATTATGTGACAATCTTGTCGGGGTACAGATAGTGTGAACCAAAAGGTTGTAAAATGTCATTTCTTGTCACACAAAACAAAATGTAAATACCTGTAAGTGAACTGTTCACATTCAGCACACAAATGAAGCACATCTTTTCTAAGTCTGAAGTGTGATGGAAGCAAAGAATTGAATAGGACCAAATCAAGACACGTTCCTTTGTGATGCACAAATGATCAATATTCACTGAAACCGATTTCCACACATTCTCATTTTGTGTAAATCATTAAAACTGTAAGTCTGTGCAAATTCTGTGGCCATTTCTATAGCAAACGTGCGGTCTGTAAATGACAGTGCTCTGGCACATGGTGTTTTAGTTTCATTAAAATATTGCCTGCCTCGTGGCCATTAAAGCTAGGCGAGTCAGTAAAGTTTATCGTTCTAAAAAGTGGGTCATGGTTATAAAAAGTTTGGGAAGTACTGACATAAAGGATGCATGATGCAGAGTGTAGTCCTGCTTCAATTAAGGGGAAGCAATTAGCCTATATTTTCCTGTGTTTCTATCAAGCA
The DNA here is from genome assembly GCF_964204655.1 of Triturus cristatus. NCBI lineage: Eukaryota > Metazoa > Chordata > Amphibia > Caudata > Salamandridae > Triturus > Triturus cristatus. Next base: position 203,605,752 of record NC_140583.1, on the reverse strand, counting down.
TGTGCTTCCCTAACTCTGAATCTTTTATGCTAGTATTGTACATTGGCATTATGCTGGGCCAAGAGAATCTTTGCAAAGAGTCCATGCACCTGCTGGGTGGTAAGTATTTATTTATTTTGCGATTTATAAAGCGCCTGGTGACCCGTAGGCATCCCCGCGCTATAACTTTGTGAGAACCAAGAGGGGAAGACAGAGCGAACTATTTGGGAAACAGGAGGGTTTTTAATTTTTTTCGGAAGAGAGCGTGACAGGGTTCCAGACGCAAGTTGCGAGGAAGAGAGTTCCAACCTACAGAGGCTTTGACAGAGAAACGTCGGCCACCGGTGCGTGCCTTCTTAAACCTAGGGACTGTGGCCAGATGTTCGCCGTCAGAGCGAAGGAGTCTGGGAGCCTTGTAGGGGGTGACCATGTCTTTCAGGGCTGCTGGACCAACACCGTTGATAAGTTTGTGGGTGGTGCACAGGGCTTTAAACTCTACACGCTGGCGGACAGGAAGCCAGTGAAGAGCTTTAAGAGCAGGCTTGGCAGAGGCTCTGGGAGGAAGGTTCATGATGAGCCGCGCCGCCGCGTTTTGGGTCCGTTGGAGTTTGGCCAGGGTAAATTCGGGTGCGCCGAGGTAAACGGCGTTACTGTAGTCCAGCCGGGCTAGGATGAGCCCTTGAACCAATAGTTTCCTGGATAGGGGAGGAAGGAGGGGGAGAATCTTGCGACTTGACCGCAAGAGGCCAAAACATGTTCCCGCAGTTTTGGTTGCCTGGGTCTTCATAGTGAGGTCAGGTTCAAGCCATACCCCTAGTGTCTTAATTTCTTTTTTAGGTGTGGGGATTTCACCAAAGGCATCCGGCCATACTGATGGTGGGATGGAGGTCCATTTGTTGCCCAAGAGCATGATTTCGGTTTTTGCACCGTTCAGCTTCAAGGAAGATTCGCACATCCAGGTGTGAATATCCTGGAGACAGTTCAGCAGGCTGTCTGGGTGTTTATCCAGGTGGGACAAGGAGACGACAAGTTGTGTGTCGTCGGCATAGTTTACTATTTTTATCCCATAAGGGGTCACGATGTCTTCAAGGGGGGCCATGTAGACATTAAACAGGGTGGGACTAAGCGAAGACCCCTGAGGGACACCACACGTGAGTGGGAGTGGGTCTGATCGTGAATTGCCGTCCCACACCTGAAATGAACGACCGGATAAGAAGGAGTTAATCCATGCGCGTGCAGTTCCCGTGATTCCAGCCCTGTGCAGTCGGTGGAGAAGGACACGGTGATCCACCGTATCAAAGGCGGCACTGAGATCCAGGAGGATCACTGCCACTGAACCTCCTGAGTCCAGGATGCACCTTGCCTCCTCGATGACGGAGAGGAGGGCAGTGTCCGTGCCGTGGCCGGGCCGGAATCCTGTTTGAGATTGACGAAGAAGTTTGTTAGTCTCAAGGAATTGGGATAACTGCACATTCACTAGTTTCTCGGCCATCTTGCTGATACAAGGAAGGAGCGATATGGGTCTATAATTGGCCATGTCGTCCGGGTTCAATTGGGGCTTTTTCAGTAACACCTTGACAACGGCGTTCTTCCAATTGGGAGGCACTGTGCCTTGGGAAAAAGAGGTGTTGATGAGATCCCTAATAGAGGGGGCTATGCTGGGTGACACGGTTTTTAAGAATCTAACCGGGGCTGGGTCAAGGGGGGATCCGCTTTTCATCTTGGCCAGCGTGGAGGTGACCTCCGTAAGAGAAACTGCTCTGAAAGACTGCAGCTGCGGGCTGTTGGTGCAAGTCTCCATAACCGTGTGGTTATGGGGGCTGATGGTAGGGAGGGAGTCCAGTATACGCGATATTTTGGAATCAAAAAAGGAGGCCAGGTCCTTGCTTCTATCTGGGGGGGGGGGGGGGCAGGCAGCGGGTGCCACAGGGATGTTAAGAAGTTCTTTGACTACAAGGTAAGATTCTTTGGAGGAGTTGGTGGCATTTTTTATTCTATTGTCGTAGAATGCGGCCTTGGCTAGCTTTAGGGCAGATTTGTATCGTCTTACCGAGCAGTGGTACATGTCCTTATTGTTATGGAGCCAGTCCTTTCTCCACAGTCTCTCTGCCTTTTTGCACTCCTTGCGAAGAGCTCTGAGTTCAGAGTTGTACCATGGGGCATGGCCCTTTGTCTTGTTTTTGTACTCACGATTTTTTATGGGGATGATACTGTCGAGGGAGGAGGAGATCCATTCTCTAAATTGGGTATCAGCGGTGGAGGGGTCCTCCGAGAGACTAGGGGTCGAGGAGTCCAGGGCTTTGGACCAGTCCTCCACCGAGAGTTTGGCCCACGATCTGTCTCTGGTGAGGGTGGTGGGTTTTTGGGGTTTCTTAAAAGCCCCTGGTAAGTGGGTTGTGACCAGAAAATGGTCCGTCCACGGGAGTGGTTGGGAATTAATGAATTGGAGAGAGGGGATGTTAGAAAACACTGGATCAAGTAAGTGTCCTTTCGTATGTGTTGCCCCGGTGTTGGCAAGGAGAAGGTCATAGGCTGCTAGGTCGCGAATTAGCTCCGATGCGCATGTGTCTAAAGGGTCCTCGAAGTGCATGTTCAGGTCTCCTGTTATTAGGAAGTTAGATGTCAGGTGGGCCGAGGAAGAGACGGTTTCCAAAAGGGTGGCCGAGAAGGGGCCGGGGTAAGGCTGCCCTAAAATGAACAAAATCAGGTGCACTGAACGGCATCAACAACACGCTGTAAATTAACACAGCACAGAGATACTTTCAGTCTAAAAAGCACTGTAGGTGCAATATGTCACTCGCATGAAGTCCACTCACACTGAATACGATGTGTGAATATCTGATCAGGAAATAATATTTGCGACATTGCTTATGAAAATAATTACCACAGAAGATTCCTTACATGAAGTAACATGGTCTACTTATAAAAAGCTAAAATTAGGGGACAAAACAAATGCATGGACAGTAAACACTAGAAACAGAGTTTCCTAAGAAAGAACTAATGTGCCAGCCACTGTTGGTCACTGAAGCCTCAGGTACCTGCTCGGCCATCAAGCAGGGTTTGGACCTAACAGACGCGGAAACGTTGACTCGCTCTTTCTTTTACAAACTGCTGCTTTCCGCTGATGGTCAGCTTTCTCTGAACATTAAACCAAAACCCTAAAACCCCCGGGTTTCAATTATCCACAGCGGTCTCCTCTTTGTCTGCGTCACAGCTCTTATAGCTTTCAATTCCACTTGCTCTTCGATGTCCTTAACTGTTGTCCTTCACTTGCCCCAACGCCTCTCATCACTACTTTTGCTTCATCAAACACCCCATCATCTTCGCAAAATCTCCCAACATCTCAAGTCTGGGTCCTACCGCTTTGTGGTCTGTCCACCGCTCTACATTTAATTTACGGGCTCTCACACTCTGAAGCATTCTCCCCCCAGTACACCGCTCACATCCTTGACCAATGTTCATTTTCTAATTTTAACAGACTAGTCCCTTTCTAGATGCAGCTTAGACCATTTACCTTTCCTTCTCGCCTGTTCAATTCTGAGTCTCAAAGGCTTTATTACATTGTGTGATTCTAACTAAATGATTTGGAAACAAAATGATCCAGTAGCAAAAGTGAATTAATGAACTACCCTGCAGCAGGTTCTTGCGCTTGGCAGCATGTATGTGTTTTGAGGAATGTGTCCTGGGCTCCTTCTGCCCCAAACAAACTCAAGCCATCTGTGTTCCTATGGGCACCAGCGATTCGCTGATCCACACAACCTTACAGCAAACATGTCCCCGCAGAGTGCCTTCGCTCACAATGTACAGCTAGAGAACATGCCCTGGATGGTGGCCCTCATACTACGGACACTTTATAATGCTCAATAGATGGCGATGTATTTTGACATCTTGAACTACATTCAATGTTCTGATGCCCATTGGGTCTTGCCAACACTGAAATGGACATCTGCCAATGCCTAGTGCCACCCCCATGTCACATACAGCAGGCCTCGCCTACCATGACTTGGCACAGCTCCCTGCTGAGGCCGAAAATAGCTCCAGCTTTGTAACGGGGACAATTTGTACGGATGAAAACGACCTCTGCCAGTGAAGGCTTGAGAAACAGGTGACATGACAAATATTGTCATGGAGAGAGCCTCCTTCGCGTCACAGCAGCAAAGCAGCATGCGGATGCCTGCAGGCGACAATCAGAGAACAGCGAAGGCTGCAGCTCTTAGCCGAGACCTTACAGCACTAACAGACCATTTCATGGACTTGCCACCCGGCACACACTAAAACATCAGGTCTCTCTCCTTGCCGATTTCTTCCAACCTCCCTGCGAACCTAGAATAGATCCTGGCCTCCGAGGGGTCACTCCGTGGAATAGTTATTTCTGATGTAAATCGTTTTTCTAAAGGGCACCCAAGACGGTTCAATGCTGCTAGGAAGCAGCAGTGGAAAGCACTCTGGACCATCACATGTCCATTTCCAGCATAGGGTGGTGTACAAAGCGCTTGTTGTTTGGTTACTATAATAAGAGCTGGGTTTCAACAGGCGAGAGTTTTTACATATTTTACCAATATTTCACTGATTTATACACCCATTGCCCTTAAATGGAGCTACTGACTGTTCTGTGGCTAATAGCACTAATCCATGGATAAAACTACTAATACGCAATCTATCAAAGGCTAATCTGTGGTTGCCAAGGGTATGGATGAGAACTCCACGGCTAACATGACAAATGTAGAAGTTGTGGCCGTTATAAAAATATCGGGAATTGATGGTGTCGGTCGATGCTCTTTGGGTAATGGTACTTATGGCACAGATGCGCCCAGTGACAGTACTCAGGAATAGACCAATGGCTAATCTCTAAACTCTGAATCATTATTTTTTGCTATTCAGGTACTACATCACAGGAGTCGATCCTCATCTGCTGTATGTAGTACTTAGTAAAGAGAGTTGAGGAGCCGTGCTCATGGTCAAAGGTATGCCTCTTATACCGCTGTCTATGAGACCAATGGAAAGCCGTGTAAGCTAATACTCGGTACTGCCTCTCCCCTCTGCCACAATCTGGATGTCTGCTACTAGGCTGCCGAGCAAAGAGAACGCCCCCCCCCGCCTTGTTAGTAGTAGGCCTCAGACAGGAGCGGTCGGTGCCGTCCTTGTTCTAGCTTTTGAATGGTAGGAGGTAGACCCGATAGGCGAGTGGTGCCCTCGTTTAGGCTTCTAAATTGTAGGCAGCAGACATGAGAGGTAAGTGGCACCATCTTTCAGGCTTCTGAATAGTAGGATGTTGATATCACAGTCGTCATCCTCGTTCGTGCTTCTCCTGTGGGAAGAGGCCAATGTGGATCTTCAGTGGGGTCCTCACGCAGAACTCTCAGTAGTAGGATGCGGACAAAAGCCTTCAAAAGCACAAACTCTTGATTCTTAGGAACAGAATACGGGTTGGAGTGTGACAAAAAAAAGGGCCACCAACGACAGACAAAGGTTAAGCACTTAAATGCCCAAATTTATATTATCAATAAACGGTGCATCCACTTCCAGCATCCGTCGTTGGTTGATGCTACAGAATCCAGAGATTTAACAAAATAAGGAAGGTGCACTCAACAGGAGTCATTCAAGACCACAAATAATGTCCATTTATCTTGTTTTTATTCCAGAAGGTTATAAACAAACGGCAAACAGCCAACGCGTTTCGTCCCTTTTGCCAAGGAACTTCTTCAGGGCTAAAAATCAATTGACACGAATAATATTGGGAACATGATTTGAACAGTATCCCAAAGACGCAAGATCTGATTACTGGAAAATATTCAGCACAGATGTATCCAAATCGGATAATAATGTAAAGGTCACTTCCATATTAAGATGGACCATAACAGCATGAAGAGTAATGCAAATGACCGAAAAAAGTTCTTGGTGGTTATAATCCCGATTTGTAAGGAACAACTGTATCCAACAGCATAATAACTCAGTTGGATACGGTTCCTTGGCAAAAGGGACGAAACGCGTTGGCTGTTTGCTTATAACCTTCTGGAATAAAAACAAGATAAATGGACATTATTTGTGGTCTTGAATGACTCCTGTTGAGTGCACCTTCCTTATTTTGTTAAATCACGGGTTGGAGTGTGCTACAGATATGAGCATTAAGCACCGTTTTGGTTCCCGCTTCTCAGGGACAGGGTGCTGATACGAGCCTTCAGCGGGATGCTCACTCTAGCTTCTAAAATTTGGAATGAAAATATCAGTCTTTAGTACGTTCCTCATTCTGGGTTCTCGAGCAGGCTGTGAGCATTTACCAGCGTTCTCAGGGACCGGTCGCAGATGCGGGCCTTCAGTGACGTCCTCACCCTGGATTCTCAGTAGAAGGTTGTAGATATGAACATTCAGTAGCATCCTAACTCTGGTGTCTCAGGAATAAGAGGCAGATAGAAGCTACAGCGTCCTTCCCATTTTGGATTCTCCGTGCTATGATACAGATATGAGCGGGACGCACATATGAACATTCAGCGGTTTCCAGTAGTACGCCATAGACACGAGAGAGAGCATTTAGAGGTCTTATGTCCTTGCCTCACTAGCTTAGGTGAAGTTGCTGCATAGTGATGAGGCCACAAAACATATTCACTTGCTGTTGTTATTTGTGGTGCTCTGTTACGCACTCTGCCATGAAGTAAAATACAAACTTGTGAGAAGACTTCCTGAAGGACAACTGGCTAGATAGATGATGCCCAGGTCTTAGTACCATGACCCATACAGTCATGCAGATTATTTCCTTTCAGATGCATTGGCTGTCAGAATTATGTTAAGGTTCTCTTGTTGCTATATTGCTTTAATGTTTTGCTTTCATTAACTTCAGCTTTTACTTTTAGCTGGAGGTCTTTTCCAAAGTGTCCAGATAGGAATTAGTGATGAATTAATTAAGAACTTTTGTGGGGCAGCTCTGAAAAATGAACGACTCAAGGCGTTTCCTACCATGAAGGGAGAGCAACAGAGACAATTTATAAACTCTAAGTGATCCCTTATCCAGGGTCCTGGAACTGCAAAGCAAACCAAGTTGGTGGTTCGGTTCTCCACCACTCCTATTTACACAGTGTGGAATGCCGCATCAGCTGGCATGTGCTTTACTTAAATCTCTCAGGTTCACGATGGCTTCGTGACATTAGTGTAGGACAAAAAATAGATCCTGTGGAGGTTGCAATACTTTTTATTGGTTCACGAGGTATAATGTGGCGAACCGAGAAGATACTTACCTTTCCCGAGTCACACGAGCGCCATGGAGTCGGTAAACTAATATACTGCAGCCCGTGTCTAGCGCTCCAAAAAAAGGTATCGAAGTCACCGCGGCAAGGGATCAGTGTGCAGCCAGCAATGGAGCCCACGTCCCCCATCCGAGACCATGAGCAGAACTGAAAACCTCAGAAGAAACCGTGCAACGTGTTAAGAGAATGGTCCTCCCACAGCTCTACATCCTATCCACCCCTTCTTGAAAATGAGCAACAACAAACAGAATGGCGACCGCTGAAAATCTTGCACGAATCTAGAACTTTGTAATTCTCCGTAAATGTGAGGGAAAAACGTGATAAATATATGGGTGTGCGTTTACGCCACAATCAAAGCCTTTCTCCAAAAATAGTTCCTTCAAAGCACATCACTGGCAGTACACATCCTATGCAGGTCAACTACGTGAACCTCACCAAAAGTCACAGGTTTCCATAGCTTTCATTCGAATACATAATGATTGTATGTTTAAACTGGTACAATGCCTCACATTCAGAAAGGCTCTTCGAGAGGTGGCATTCAATACTGTTTAATGCCATCCAACTACGAGCTCTTCCTGACTTTGAAAGCTCCACCATTTCAACATCTGAAACATAAAACAGCTCAATTAAAAATATTAAAGCTAGTGATTTCTGAATGTCTTTTACTAGACTAACAAAGACTCAAACCCTTCTTCCCATTATCTGAAGCTGTACAGTTGTTCATTTATTGATGTATTTGCTCAGTGCCAACTGAAACTGAAGAAGAGGAGCCGTCTACAACAACACAGTAACAGAATCAAATGTTTTAGTGAATTGTAGGAGGTATGGATAAGAAAAATTTCTATCTCTCAAAGTACAGATGTAATTAGCGGTAAAAGCTTGAAAGATTTTTTAAAGTTTTTAATTCCTCCAGAAAGGAATCACATCTGTAATATTGTGCACATGCTAGCTCTCTCCAGTTCGTTTCCAAAAATGTGGAAGTATTAAGGCTCTCAAATGGCCCCCCAAGAAAGGAGTCAACCTGCTCCACATGAAACATGGATTGATAGTTACTTCTTTTGCTCAGATCTATACCATCCACATCAAAATCAAAACAGTACAAATATACTACCTACAAAACATACTTTCAGATTAACACCTAGGATCACTGCCAATACTAACCACAAAAAAATGAGTGCTTCTTCAAGAAGACGACAAACGACATAATGCAGTGTGGTCTGTTTCCGATGCACAAGGAAACAATCACATTATGCGGTGGAGTGTGTCCCGCGACATGCAATTATGTCTTTCTCATCAGCTGCTCCATCTGGATGTATTTTAGTTCAATGGTTAAGATGCATGAAGGAAAGACAACAACACAAATTGAAAATAGAAGAAATACAGATTTTCATAAAAGTAGGCAACACTATATGGGAACATTTAAAACTAAAAATAATGGTTTACTAAATGTCTCTCTTAATAAGGCACCTAGATTGTATGATACAGCAAGTGGCCAATCAGCATCAATCATTCATAGGTATGTTTCCTGCCCTTCAATTTAATTCAGTGGTATTAGTTTTTGATATTTGCTTTAAATAAAATCAAACAAAACATCTGATTAATTCACCATGCCGCATGATGAAAAAGAGTTACTGGATCCAGAAATTTCATAAAACTAAGAAACTTAAAAAAAAAAGTATAATTAATTGTGTAAAGATTTTAATGCAGGGTAAATTAAAACCACATGCTTAATGCCCTGAATCCCTTCCCCACATAAACCACACATCTGATTGTCATTTGGGATTTTCTTCCAGCCGCCCTTATTTGCAACAATGATGGAGACGATGGAGTGCAGCCCAGTGGATAGCAAGTCCACATAAACTAGCTTTAACTCAGCCATTGCAGACTAAGGAGAGGACTGTAGAGCAGCCGGTTACCATTGAGTTCATCTCCTCCGGGATGGAGTTGGAGTGTGATGGGGGGGGGGGGGGGGGGGGGGTGAGGGGAGGAATGAGATGGCCGGCAGTCGATCTGTTGTGCAGTCACTTGGGTTTTAAATTATTCAATCTACCATCATAATTACCAGACAGATACTAAATACACTTTATAGGTTGCTCTTCTCTATGCAGGAGTAACACAGTGCGGGAGGGACTGAATATTCCAACCTAAAGGAATGTAACTGTAGTAAGAGAGTACGAAAAGGCTAGGGAGTGGGAAGGGGAAATTTAGGAAACATTTCTGCATTCTGATAGCATTGTACGTAAATGTCTTGTAGAACAAGCAAAGAATATCTTTATTGCTCATAAACCTTACAAATTGACCAGCTACATTTGCCTTGTCTAAGCAGCTTCACAATTTTTTTACAATTAATGTTTATAAAGTGTCAACTGTTCCTTACTGCTGTAAATAACAGGTGTTATTACCTAAAATCAATGGTATTTATGTCAAGTGTGTATATATTATTGATCGCTGTCTAGGGCTATACCCGTTGTTAAAGGTTCTGAAGTCAGACTGCAGGTGAGGGCCTATAACAAGGGAGAAGGCCTTAACAACTGGTATAGCCAGAGGCAGAAGGGTTATAAGGCTATTAGAAGATTCCACCCCCCACTACGGGTAGAATGTGCTAAACTAAAAATGGAGAAACTTGAAGATAAACATTGGAATGTTGGAGCTCAAGGTTTATACCAGCCATTATAAGCCTGGATGTGTATGTGTGTGTATATTTACGTATGCATGTATGTGGGTATATATATTCACAGAAAAATCAAAAGTTACAGGGACATTATAGTTAGGCTCAGATTTCACACTTACCAAACTATTGAAATTCATCAATTATAGTTACCTGAGCTAACTATAACTTACGCCCCCGCTATGCACCACTGTGTGGGACTTACTGGTGGTAACAGGAGGGATTCTTGACCCTCAAAGACCCTCCACATCCAAGGAGACCTCATCCCCCAACAAGTAGTGCCCCAGGAGGCGCGTTTGCAGAGTGGTGGAGAAAGGGGGCAGGGCCTCCGACCAGCTCTCAGCAATCCCGCCATATCGGACTTACTGGAGGGAACAGGAGGGGTTCTTGGCCTCCATGGACCCTCAGCATCCAAAGGGACTTCATCCTCCAACCAGAAGTGCACCACGAGGCGCGTTTGCACAGTGGTGGAGAAAGGGTGCAGGCCTCTGATGAGCAGAGTCAGGATTCGCGGTTCCACAGGGGACAGAGGTCGAGCTGTGCACCACGAGAAATCTGTGGATTCCCGTGCATTGAGAAAAAAAATGTATAAGGCAATTTATTGTGAGTCCCTCTGAGACCCATTCAACACACCGATAGGGTCAGGGTGCCTCTTCTACACTGACCCCCTTCATGAACATTACAGATGAAACTTCAGCCCCTAGGACCGTTTCCCAATAAAATAAAATGGCGGCCGTAACTTGTCTGGCAGGTTGCAGCCAGCCAATCAGATTCTTTCTTTGGAGTGAAGATTCCCTTATTGACCCGCACTGGGAGCGCAGAGGATCCCCAACCTATATATCTATATTTTTGTACCTTTAATATCTCTAAGACTACTAGATATCTCTATTTATTTTTTCTTAAATAACTTAAATCTACTAAAGGGATTCACAGCAAAACACAAAAAGCACGCTTTCTGGACCAAATTTGGTATAATTCCGTTCAGTAGTTTGGGCTGTAGTCATGTTCAAAATCCCTATGGGAAATTGCATGGGAAGAACGTGTTTTGAGATATTTCCCTCCCCGCCCCCCCCCTTTTTGACCCCCGCTTTGCGGATCACCCAGTAACTTCTAACACAGCAACTGAACAGACTGAAGTATACTTTATGACATTTTTGGAAGATTTGTCAAGCACAGTTATTAACAAAATAAAAAACGATTTCTACAAAAACGACTTCTACAGAAATGACTTCCTAACTATAACTACCTACCACCAGTAGGATGGTTATCTATATCTGTCATATATATATATATTTTTTTCAATATATAGATATATATATATTTTTTTTTTTTTTAAACACGACTACAGCCTGAGCCACTGAACGGAATTACACCAAATTTGGAAGAAAGATAGCTCTTGGTACAGAAAGATGCCCGTTTTGTAATTTGGTGTAAATCCCTTCAGTAGTTTTTAAATTATGTAAGAAAAAAGAAATATAGATATCTAGGGACGTTAATCCTCTGCGAATCCAACAGATCTCATGCTGAGATCTGATTGGCTGCCAACACTTTAACCAGGAAGTGTTAGTAGACATCTTGGGACTCAGACTTAGCAGAGTCCCAAGAAAAAAGTTAAAAACAGAAACGTTCAGGGTAAGAATACCCTGACTCCCGGAAAAAATAAAAATAAAATAAAAAACAAGCGGGTCTTTTGCGCTTGTTTAGACTTCAGCCCTTGGGTGGGCCAGGTTCCGGGGGCAATCAAAAATAAGTATATTGGGGAGAGGGAGTACACGCAGCCCCCTACCCAGGCAGTTTACAGCCCCGGAGACCGCCACCTTCCTGGACATGGCCTAGGTTTACAAGGGGCGTGGACCCCTCCCCGGGCCCTTTTCGGCCCCGGAGACCACTATCTGCCCAGGGCAGCACATGCAATTTAAATGGTGGAATGCGTCACGGCCCCCTCCTTGAGCCATTATTGGTCCAGTGGACCGCATGTCCTGAGGAGCGCACCCTTGGGACACGGTTGTTTGCTTTCGCTTGGTGGAGCTTTGACAGCTCCCGCCAAGTGAGAGCTAACAGTAGGTCCGCTGGGAGTTGGCTTTTCATCTGTTGCCCTAGCCCGTTATCAAAAAGGCAGGCAAACAGATGAAAAAACTGCTCCTGCACGCGAAGAGCAGCTTTTTTGCAGCTCCTGTGCATTCACGCACACTCAGTGGCCCCCAACAGCACACATTGGGTGCCCCAGGTGGGGCCAGGGTACCCACCATGAAGTTGCTGTGCCCCGGGCAATGGGGTCCACGGTGCCAAAATCGGTCTGGGGATGTGGGCTGTGCGGCCCTCTCCCCTTTTACTAATTGGCAGGGCCCCAGGGGATGGGGTCCCTAGAACCAACATCGTCCCGAGGAGTGGTGCAGCAGGCCCCCATGCCCTTGCAGTAATTGGCCGGGCACAGTGGCGTAACAAAACTTGAGGGGGCCCCCCTGCAGGGGCCTCCCATTCTCCACATCAGTCAAGAGCTCTCAGGCCAGCGACCTATACTGCAGGGGCTCACCCCAGCCATAAAAAAAGGATTCTGGTTCCTCTATTGGTTACATCCGCCCTTTCATCGGGCGATTTACATACATCAGTAAATACTGCTGCTGCGCCCTCCAGCAAAGTTACATAACACTGCCTCCAGCCGGCCCACCAAACACATCCTTCTACTTGATGACCCACCTTCAAGCGAAGCCCGCTCAGTGGACCACCTCCAAACACAGACCACTGCCTTCATGCCTGCTACTAACGCAGCCATTAACTATACTCTCACCCCTACGAAACCCGCAGTTATGCTTTTCCACCCGCCTTTAAAACCACCCCTCGGATGTCACTGCGAACCCGTGACTGCCGCCCACTGTTCCCCTGTCCACCACCGACAGGAAGACTGATGGCCAGTCCCCATCTAACCATTGCATACCACTAAAGACAGATCCTTTCAGCTGCTGCCCTCCCCAATGCCACTGTGGTAGTTTAAAACATGTTAAACAATCTCTTCAACTGACCACCCCAAAAAAGTTCTTCCTGCTAACCTCTACGGCATCAAAGCAGTTCCTGCTACTTTTCATCCTCTACATGATGCACACAATAATATTAAATGTACAAAGGGTCCGAGTTTTTGTTTCCTCACACCAACATTAATTTACACTATGTACCCCACTAAACCATACCTCCTGTCAAAGGCAAACCTGATCCAATGTGTAGCACCTGTCAGCAAGTACCCCAAGGATAAACACCAGAGAGAATGCGCGATTCATGTAATGAAACCTATAGTGACAACGTAGCATTTCCCCACCCACTGTCAGCCCAGCGAAGTCTGCAACCGCACAGTAGCCATCAGTACCAGCAACGTCTAAACCGCATTTCCACTTCCTTTCAATGGCAGCTCCTGATACATATACCTATGACTTCTGGGCGGCATCTACCACAGACCACAGCATTTTTTGTCTGCCTAAGACTAACCGAATGCGGTCGGTGAAAGCTTCTCTTCCCCTTCCTTACTAATAACTGATGGAGGATAACGAAAAAAATATATAGTACCTTCTGATTCAAATAGTGTATCAAGCACTTGCTGCCCGCAGCCCTCACCAGATCCACACGTATCAATATTCTGCTATTGCACCATCCTGTCAACCCTATTGTTATCTGGAGATATTTTTTATCCCTTCCGTGAACTGAGAAAAGCAATACCTTGCACGAAAACAAGTCCCTTTAAAACCTTTGCTACTTATACAGGCTCGCAAAGCACTTACTTGTTTTAGTAACAGTCGTTGCAAAGCAAACAAGTAACTCATTCTAAGATTGGAATTACGGCTTAGAAGTGTGGAAGTTAATACTGAGATATAGGATGATTTGTTGCATGTCTGCCAGACACGCGTTCTTCTCTGCATGCGCACACGATGCAACAATACAATTTAGCTATACAAAATGTTCCGAAATGTACCAGAAGGTAAAGAAACAGCCCATATTATTTTTACAAAGAAAAATAGACAAACGTCAACTTTATACCCCATGACATAAAAGCCTTAGCGTGCACACCATGTCCAAATCCACGCCACCTGATTCAGCCCTGCCAAGAACCACGCATCTGGCATTAGACCATCGCATTTAGGTGTGGTGATCCGCGTCACTGCACTGAAATGCTAAATCACGCATAACAGGCATCACGCCTCCTCAGGTACCAGTGCTGCTAATCAATGCTGGTGTAGTATTATTTTCATGTGGCTGCAGTCTGTTTTCTGGTGCTTCCCCTGTCTCCTAAACGCGATGCGGTAAATTTTGTTATGCAGTACAGCTGCCTGTGTGGTATTCCTATAATGAATGTCCCTTTTCTATGCCCACAACATTTTGCCGTATTTCCATAGTGTGTCCATAAAGTTAGGTCTCGCGAGGATTTGTTGCAGGCACGTGCACGTCATGCACCGGCAGCTCTACGATGTCAGACGCTTCGAGTGAGACATATGCAAGGACTGGTTCCTGACGGGAGCTAGGGGCTTGAGATGGGCACCAGAGTTCTGGAGTGGGTGATGTGACCCAGGATAACCTCCGCCTCCCTGCAGGGAGCGATGTGCAAAAACAGCCGCTCTGCATGGAGGAGCCGGGATCCAAGATTCCAACACGATGACACCACAGCGCTGAAGTTCCCAATTTGATTGCTATTTTGTTGTTGGGGGAACGGAAATAACGATGAGTAAGTATTAAAGGAATAACATGCCGGAGTCTGTTTCGAGGCCGAGTCCTACCTGTTTTTTTCGAAACTTTTCACATGGCGGTAATAGCTACTTTCAGCAGCAGACATACCAGGATGAAAAACAAAAACGTTAATCGTACTCCTGTGACCTAGGTGTATTGGTAACTCTTACCTGTGTCAGAGCGTTGATTTCTTCAGATGCAAAATAGATATATAGCCGCACCGATTAAGGGTGTCACATTGAGTAGATGCTAAATGCGTGACAATGGTTTCCGAAAGCGTTACTGTACCCAGGTGACATTGTATCGATACCGCACATTACACTCTCGGAGTGCCTCGACATAACCTCCCCTCCCCTTACTGCCATGAATTATTGCTCCTCAGAGGGTGAGCGCCTCCAGTCATCTCTCGTAGTTCCACCTGTTACTGTGGTCAGTCACCACGCTGCCATCCAATGCCTGTTGGCCCTCCCGCGGTCCTCAATGCTCCTCTTTTGACTAGAGTCCATCGAGAGGCATGGTCTAGCAGTCTACTAAAACGCGAAAGCCGAGGACCAGAACCAAATAGGTAGCAGGCAGGGTGACCGATCTTAATTAAGACCGCCCGTTCTGACCTTCTTGGTCCTGTGAGATACAGTCAACCTCCCCGAATTGGATGGAGCCTGGCAGTTGACACACACCCACTTTTACGAAATATCACGTGGAGCAGCTACTCTGCCCCTACCATACGGACAGGATAGGGACATCCCATCCCAGTAATTTCACTCACATAGGGGAGTTACATCCTTGCCCTGAAGAAAGTCCTGGACCATTTTTTGGCCCTTTTATGGACTGAAACATGTCGGCACTAGGGTCCTAGGACCATAATACTCCTACAAAGACCCAATTTTATTTATTTTAATTACCCAGACAGACCCAAAAATAAAGGGAAACTGGGGATCTGCCTGAGGTATTTTATCTAGTTAACCCCCTCTGTCTTTAACATATTAAAAGCACTCCCAACACTGTGGTCGAGACCACCCGGACTTTTAGGGGTCTGGGTGACCCGATGATGAAGCATGACACCACTAGGGTGTGTGAGGGTAACTTAAAGAAATACTTTTCTCCCCCACGATCATGGTTGGGTTAGGTACAACCTTATTTCAGAATCTTCCACTTTCCTCTTTCCCTCAGTTTATTGGATCCTTTTTTAGGTCCATTAGAGTATTTTTTGTGAATATAGTTGTATTAATGCACCTACAGACCTTGCTCCGCAGACGAGCTGATTGCGCTGAGGGTCCAGGTGCCGACCGTGACGCAGGGAGCTGTGGCTTAACTCTAGTCTGGGAGCATCAGAGGCACCACTGCACACACTGCTTCATGCTCGGATCGCCCCTCCTCTCACACTCCAGGCTAAACGGACGAAACACTGCAGACCAGGGCAGTCTAGACCACATAGTCCTAAAACATGTTAGATCTGAGTTGCACCCTACCTCAGACAGAAGATCACTGAGCAGGCATTAGAGGGTAGGTCACTGGATCTTACTGCGGTTTTAGCATCCCAGAAACGGACTGATTGCTCATAGATGAAAGCACCTCTCTTTGGAAAGTTTAATCTGACCACAGATTAGCATTTTAAAAACATTTGCAGCATTTCTATGCAGAGTAACCAGACATTATGGGAGGCCTGATTGGACCTTGAATGAACTGCCACTTTTAAAGTGCTGGAGTACGTGTAACCTGGGGCAAGCAAACATCTGATTACTGCAGAAAACATCCTATGTATTTATTTTGTACAGTTACATTAATATGTAGTTGATGGAAATCTGCTTGGCGCTTGCAAATTTGGAAAGACACACAGCATGCTGGTCACCATGTGTGCAGAGGAATACATCTCAATTAGAGCACATTTTCACACTGATTCACTCATAGATGCCAAGGTTTCAGATTGGTAAGTGTGACGTTTTTATTATTTAACTGTAATAATGGGTGACATTCACGCAGTCTGACTCTGCTCAGTTTTCAGTAGCCTGCTGTTAGTGCACTTTAGTTTAGTGACTTTCTTAGAGTTTCTAGTTGCTCAAATGGGTGTAATTTCTGATATTTTTTTTTCCCTATTTTCAGTGCTTGATTTTGCTCACGAGAAAGTGTCACTCATAGCTGTTGAGATGTCAATCATAATTACAATGAAATTATAAAAATCTCACACACAGCAATCTTAAACCTTGTCAGCTATGCTAATTCTACCATACACAGCACATTTGAACATCTCATAATTCCATGCCACACAATTCAACTATAAATAATTTAACCCTACAATATTCCATACCACATAATTACAATCCTAAAAATTAAAAGACACATATTTCCACTTCACTCCGTACCACATAATTCCACATCACATAATAACATTCCACGCAGGTTAATACCACTCCAAACCACATAATTCCACTCGACACAACACAATTCAACTACACATAATTCCACTTCAACCGTATATAATTATACTTCACACAACATATTTACACTCAACTCCAAAACACATAATTACCCTCCACAAAATACAACTGTGCAACATGCTGCAGAATTCCACTCCGCACAATTATACTCCACACCATGCCACATAATTCCACACGCCACACAATTCCACAATTCATCCCCACACAATTCATCACACAACATAATTACACTCCACATAATACCACTCAGCACCACATAATTTACCTTCATATAATTATGGGCTACTCCATATTGCATAAATACACTCCATATAAATCCAGTCTATGCCACGTAGCAACATTTCACATAACTACACCACACCATGCCTCCTAATACCACTCAACACAATTTTCACTCAACAGCGCACTCTCCACGTCACACAAATTCAACTCTACACATTTCCATTCCACGCCACATAATTCAACAACAAACTACATAATTCAAACCAACAATACAATTACACAACCCACCACATACAACAATCTACACCACAAAATTCCACAGCACAACACATAAGTAAACTCCACTACATAGCACCCCACAACACAAAATACCATTCCAGATAATCTCACTCCAAGACACACATTCCCACTCCATGACACACAATCCCACTCCACATAATTCCAGTACACAAAATACCACACAATTACTAGCCACATAATTACACTGCATAGAATACCTGTTCATCAGTTAATATGCTACAGAATGTTTATCCAAAAGTTGCTTTGCACAGAATGCCTGTCCATCAGTGAATGTGCACAGAATGTGTATCTATCAGTTGTTTTGCAGAAAATCCATGTCCATGAGTTCATGTGCCACAGAATGTTTATCCATCAGTCCCTTTGCACAGAACGACTGTACATCAGTTACTATGCCACAGAATTTTTATCCATCTGTTGCTTTGCACAGAATTTTTATCCATCTGTTGCTTTGAAAAGAATGCCTGTCCGTCAGGTAACGTGCTACAGAATGCCTATCCTTCAGTTACTTTGCACAGAATACCTGTCCATCAGATAATGGGCAGCACAATGCTTGTCCATGAAGTTAGTATGGCCACTTATACACATCTAGAATACAGCACACACCTCGACACGTGTCAGCATTTCGAACTTTGAGAAGATGTTTTCATGGCTAATAGGTCTACATGTAATCACTGACTTCCAGCATCATTGACACGTTTATAGTCCTGTTCAGCATGCACCCTTGAAAGGTATTACTGTCTTCCACATGTACCCAAATCATTACCACGTCACCCTAACCTGCTTCCATCGCACTGGCCATATCAGGAAGCCTGGGTCTTGTTTGTACATGTTGGATTGCTGCCAGAGTTCTCTCTAGCCTATTCCTAGTCTGACTGGCCTGGCTCGGACTGAAGAGAAACAATGAATGCAACGTGCTGCATTGTTTCTCTTCAGTCCTGGGTCAGCGCAGGAGCTCAGTGCAGGCTGCTTTAGAGGCTGCTTTAGAGGCTGCTTTAGAGAGTGAGAGGCTTGCTTTAGAGCAAGCCTCTCTCTCACAGCTCTCTACCGAAGAGCTGAGGGGGCCCCCTTCATTTACTGATGAGTGGGCCCCCCCCGCACCGCAGGGGCTGTGGGGGTGTTTGTTACGCCCCTGGCCGGGCACTGGGGTATGGGGTTCCCTGTGCCAAAATCTGACCGGGGAGAGGACCCGCAAGGCCCCCACCTCTTTCAATAAGTGGCTGGGTCCCAGAGGATGGGGTCCCCGGGGCCGAAATTAGCCTGGGTTGGGGGGCTGGCTCCAGGGTTGCCTGCATATGTGGGGCTGGAGCCAGGCCCTGCTGCTGACCCCCGCAAAGCACGGACAAAGGCCATGCAAGGCGCAGGGTAGGTGCCTGCAGAGGAGGGGTCCCCTGCAGGCTTTGCAGGCGAACAACCTCCATGCTTGGCGCAGGGCTTGGAGCCTGCGGGGGCTGCGTGTCGCAGGGTTAGATGCCTATGCAGTATGGTTGCAGGGCCTGGCCACATGCCAGTCCTAGAGGTCGATCACCGCCACGCAGGTCCGAAGGGCAAATCCCGGCATGCACTGTCGAAGGCCATGTGTGTTGCAGGGTTGGGTGCCTATAGAGTGTTGGCTACAGGCAACCAGCCACGCACGTCCAAAAGCCAACCCCCGCCAGGTTGGATGCCCATGGGGTATTGGCCACAGGCCAGGCCCTAATGCCAAATCCTGCTGCGCACAGCCTAAAGCCATGCATGGCACAGAGTTGGGTGCCTACGGGGGGACTGGCCACAGGGCCTGCTGGGGTTAGATTAACCTAAGGTAATTAAATATTACATAAAGTTTTTAAAAAAAAGAAATTGAAAAGCAAGGGTTACAGGGATGTTATAGTTAGGAAATAGAATTTAAAAAACGTAGAAATTCACTAAAAAACTAAAGGTCACAGAGGCGTTATTGTTGGGTTCAGATTTTTACCCCAAAAAAACATAGCTATTCAACAATATACTATACTTAGCTCAAGAAACTATAACTCATACCCTAAGGTAACTATGACTTGCGCCCTCACCATGCACTGCTACTTACTCCACATATTACCTCAGTATTGACATCTTCTTTGACATTCATAATATAACTGCAACATTTGCAAAACTGTGCATGGCAGTGGCGCGAGTGATAGTTTACCTTAGGGAACGAGTTATAATTTCTTGAGATAAGTATAACTATAACTGTTTAATTTCTATGGTTTTGTGCGTGTAAAATCTGAACCTAACTATAATGTCCCTATGACCTTTGTTTTCTATTGAATATATATATATATATATATATATATATATATATATATATTATCTACTGGCGGTCGCCAGTAGATAGTTATAGTAAGGATCGTGTTTCCATAGGAAATCCGCAACATTCTATTTTGAATAACTTTGGCGCCGATTGACGAATCCTCGCAAAATTTTCAAAATAGGTGGGGCGCTCCGCTCCGCTCCGCTCCTTCCCTGAAAGTCTCGGGGGGATTCGTCAAGCGGGAGCTGAGAAAAAGGGGGGTCCCAAAACGCGTTTTCCCCATGCATTTTTCCATAGGACCTTTAGTCCAAGCTACAGCCCAAACGGCTGAACAGAATTACTTGAAATTTGCCAGAGAGGTAGTCCTCAGGTCAGGGATGTGCCTTTTGCAGGTCTGGTGTAAATCTGTTCAGTATTTCCTGAGAAAATAGCATTTAAATCAATATATATATCTATAGGCGCGCTCCGAGCGCGTACGGTAAGCTTACCGTACGCGCACGCTGCCGTGCGCGAGCTTAATTCTGATTGGTGGTTACATGACTGTAAACATTCGAATCGGTCGAAATCAGGAAGTGTCGGCTGCCATTTTGTGTGTCTCACAATGATAAACAAAGGTGGAGAACGTGAAAAGGGGGCAACGAAGAGAGTTGCAGACCCCCTAACGTTTGTCAGGGGGTCCAAGAAGGACCCAAAAGTATGAAAAATACATTATATATTTTTTTTAAATCGCGGTGTGTACGTACGGTAAGCTTACCGTACGCGCACGGCAGAAAAAAATCATTAAGAAAATATTCATAAATACATAACTTAGCATTTAAAAAATCGTACAAATTCACTTAAAAAACCATAGGTTTCACACACGTTATAGTTAGGAATTAGCATTTAAAAAACCTTGCAAATTCACTTTAAAAAACCATAGGTTTCACACATGTTATAGTTAGCTGGACATTTCCCTCGTAAAAAACCAATGAAATTCCCCCGTTATAGTTAGTGCAGGCAACTATAACTCACGCGACCGCAATCCTCTGCCGATGACGTCAGATATTACATCACTGATTACATATGTGTCTTTCTGAAAAATAAATATTTGTGATATATGTATAGCTAAAGATTAATGGAAGAAGACATGGGTAAATAGGTGTCTAAATAAAGTGATGTAATATCTGACGTCATCAGCAGAGGATTGCGGTCGCGTGAGTTATAGTTGCCTGCACTAACTATAACGGGGGAATTTCATTGGTTTTTTACGAGGGAAATGTCCAGCTAACTATAACGTGTGAAACCTATGGTTTTTTAAGTGAATATATATATATATATATATATATATATATATATATATATATATATATATATATATATATATATATATATATTACAAATATAAAGAAATAGGTTCTGGCATAAAGGGCAAGTGGGAGAGAGTTGGCTTCCCTTCTTTATAACAAAAGATAATGAAAAGACAAGCAGTGCCTTCTCTTGCGGGGCTACAATGAACCCATTACTCCCCAATGGAAACCCTCTTAATGTGCTTTGCCTCAGGGCAAATAACACGTGAGAACAGTCACACCTCTAATAGAAGAAAAAAGGAGGGAAGAGAGTGGTGTGAGGAGAATAAAAACATGACAGCGATTCAGGAAGAACCTACAGAACCTTAAAATATTAACTTCAGAAACTACACATTTGGGCTAAAGTTAATGTATGCGATCACGGTAACTAACATAAAGACACGGTCTGCATGTTTTAAGCTTATGTGTAGCACCACCCTAGGATAGTTTGCAGTTATAGAACATAAATAGATATATCCACACGCAACTAAGAAGGGGAGAAACAAGAAAATACTTTTATGAAGCAAGGAGGCGTAAAGCGCGCAGTAACAGGCTTCACTGCAAACGTCCTCCCACTCGGGCAATAAATACCACGGTACCGCGAGATTCTACGATGACAGATAAAGTCGCACATCTGAGCCGAGCCTTGCCTCGCGGAGGGTCGGAAAGTGCTGAGCCAGCACTTCGGTTCCGGTGACAGGCCCTCCGTGTGAACCCATCACGGGAAGCCCATTATTCATGGAAGAGCGGAGGGGGGTCACGGATGTACTGTATCGGGCTACAACAATACGGCACTCCCCGGTACCGCGCAGCCTCACTCTGGATCACTTGGGGGCGTTGCAGGGGATTTGCGAGACCACTGGAAAAACCGAGGAGCGACCTTGATAGAATAGAAGCTGCGGACGATTGGGGAGCAGGCTAAAGATGGGGCGAAGTAATAACAGTTACACCTCTGTCAAAAAAGTGGTACCCATGAAAACGGGCCACTACTCTCTAAAGGGTGTGTCAAAAACCTGGCGAGTGATGAGGAAGGCCACAATGCCACTTGTGTGCTGACCTTAAACATGCTCATCACCTGACCATCACCCAGTCCGACCACTAGACACAAAGAAAGACGATAATACCAGCGAGTACTAGACGCACATTAGTGCTATGAAACCAATTTAAACGACTGTTTTACAAACGTGCAAGAGTGATGCAATACCTACAGACAAGTAACACAAGTTCTTTAATGTCCTTGACCAGTTTGTCTCTCAAGATGTCTCCATCTGCCAATATTCACTAGAGGAGGGATTACCAAGGAAACCAGACAAAGCAGAGAATGCCAGTCCAGTTCGAAGCCACGTGAAGTCTTACTTCACAACACAAGAGTTCGTATGTTCTTGATAAAAGCACTCAGCATCTCTCCTACCACACCGATAAGAAATAACACACAAGCATAATGCCTTCTGCAATTAAATTAAGTGCCACACTATTATCAAAACGATTGTCCATGTTGCAGGCAATATTTAGTGAATAAACAAAAAGATTATGAAGGCAATTCAGTCCATACATGTACTTGTTTTGATGGCAAAAAAACATATCACAACTTGCCACACAAAAACATATTTCTTAGAGTGACTTGGGGATGGATGACCTTGTCCAAACAAAAAATACGAAAGAGATGCAACTTTTCTGAAAGTGAAATAAGTCCCACATCTTCTCAAAATATAAATAAACAAGCATGGCTGGCTGAATATTTGCAGTCAAATCTAGTAACACTTTTGTTGTAAGTAGATGAACTATGTACACATTAGGAAATACAATCCATGCAGAGACAAGCACGAAGAAGAACAATTGATATATATTTCAATTAACATTATTTTTCGATTTTATGCAAAGAAAGGTGCTTGGATCATGAGCCTACATAGTAAAGAAATGCATACATTAAAACAGGTGTGTATACAAAACGTAATGAGTTAAAAAGCTGCCAAAAGATCAGTAAGTGAGTAGGAACGAAATCAAATGTATGCCTATAAAACGTCTGTCTACTTAGACCATGACTATCTGATCTAAATGCCTATTGTGTCGACAGTGTTTCAGCCCAGAATACTTTATGGGGTCATCATCAGGAAAACCAGCTTCTTAGCATAAGCCTGTGCTTCAGTATACAGAAAAGGCAAAGAATCAAGGTATACACATCAGAAGAATGGATTCACGTGGCATTCTATCATTCAGCGACAGGTTTGATAAAAGCAGTTAATCGCTCTGAAATCATGTCTCGGACATTCCGTATCAGACACAGCACGGAGCCTGCACAAAAGACACTTATTCACAGGATGGCAGTTTCCCACAACATCATGCCATCTGCTAAGGTGCACTGCTCTATGAGCACATAGTGAAGGACCACATCACAGCCATTTGGTGAAGACTGAACAGTTATTTTACTGGTGCATTCATTCTTACCAAAACAATAACACGTTTTAAGTAGTGACTGCCAATATCCACAACACACAGGCTGATCAAAGGTGGCCTCAAAGCCAGCCACCAGTACAACCCATTCGACCAAGAGGGGGGTTTTAGACTAAGAACAAACGGGCATCTTTCACAGAGGCTCTTCTTGATGTCACTCTGTCCCACACATCTTCATACTCACACACACTTTTCAAACTAGAGCAAGACCTGCACAACGAGTGCACACCTCACCAAGCACATGGTGTGGGCAACATTCTTGCACATATTTCTAAACAGCTACATATTACATGGGTGGATCTTTCCTTGTGTTTGTGCTTGATACAGACTCGCCACGAGTTGACAGTTTCTGATGAATAAATTAAATATTTACTAACAGTTCAGAACTAAGATACATAAACAGCACTCCCACCTGGTCAAGTACGTGCACTGCGTTGGTATTTTTGTTATATAGGCTTATAGATACAACAGAAAATACCCTTTTGGTGTACAAACTTTAAAATCTAAATATGCAAATGGGTGGGAGTTGGAGGCCCAACCGGGGGCCACATCTATGACCCAAGTGCACATTAAAGACAAGCCTGATGGTCAAATATTTCAGAGAGGTGCTGAAAACTAGAACGTTAACACACCTCTCATTACGAAGGCACACAGTATCTAAGATAGTCAGCGGTTGCCTCCTTCTTTTCATGTATGATGTACTGTATACCTTGCTCCATATAGGACCTTTCTTTGGCTCGGTAGTACTTCGGAGGGTGAACTGGGACGCATCACATTGGGACAGGTTTTCACTGGGGAAGCATGCAAACCCCCCTCCACCCGTGCAACACGTTGGATACCTCCATCTCCATGACGATGGAGAGGGTGGGTGTACACTACATGCACAGAGAGATGGAATGCCTAATATGGAGAAGTAAAAACTTGAATCCTAACGCTGCTCACTGTAAATGTGCACTGTTGAAGCTCACTCAGATGTGCACCGAATATGGGTGATCGTGGGATGAGAGTTTATGGGGGGCATATGTAAATACTACTCTGTCAGCCTTACATGGACAGTGTGTATAGGGTCATTATCTGCACATTTTCATTGTTCCCACAAAGGTAAAGCAAGCACACAGAGTCAGGTATCCACGAGGAGTCCAGGCACACACTACTTGTCCCTACACAGGCACAGGGTGAGTCTCCACAGGGGTCGTGGCATCTTTACAAGGTGGATGTGAATACAAGGGCAGTTAGGTGTCTATATATGGCACTAGTACACAGTCACTATTTAAACAAGTGTCTCGCGCACACAGTGTCTAATGATAGCCCATATGTAGAGGCGTCATAAAGTCGGTCCTCACCGACCTCAAAACAGCATTTAACATTCCATAAACAATCCACAATGTACCTGTGCAAGGCAACAAGTAACACACTAACACCACAGTCTCCCAACACCCTTCTGCTAGTCCAGTTCAAAGGTGCACTGTGGGCACTAACAAACCATAAAGCCTCAGTTACCTCATGCACATAATTCACGCTGGGCAACGCACATGCCAATTCCTCAAACGGTATATACCAGCACTGGGCTAAAAAAAAAGTCTCCAACAAGTTTACAAATATACACACAAACTACCAACCACACCCACGTTGGAGCTAATACTACTGAAACAGAAAACTGTCCCCATTCTTTGATGGGATCCTTGAGTAATCAGGGTGTGAAGGTACCCAAGCCAGACAGTGCTGCGAGACCATACTAAAGGCAATGAAGCACTATACAAATTTCTGTCAAAATAAACAGTTGCTGCTAACCTTGGGTTCAGGAACAGCGCACTGCCTGGCATGAAGCGTTTCAATATCTCATATGAAGTAGCAAGCACTATCGCAATACAACGAGTCTGTTGTATTTCATACAGGCCGTATAATCCCTTTAACTACTTGACGCTCTTACAGTCACATAAGATAAAACTGCTACAGGTCAAGTCCACCATCCACAACTGTACCAGCCCACATGAACAAATTACCCATCGCAATGTGAACAGGCGCAGAATAGCTGAAGGGAGCTTCCCAATGAAACTCGCCAATGCTGACTTTAATGTAGTGCACCACTGCGGGTCCCAATAAGCTACATACTAGGACCGCTTCTTGATATCTCACAAAGATAATGGTATATGCTATGTTATTATGAATACAGTAAATGCCAGCGGATCTCTCCCTCTAACCCATGCCAGCACTTTTAAATAATTATCTCAAAATGGACAACGCAGTTGAGCAAACAACTAAGAACTATGATCATAAGAAAAAACATAAAGAGACCTGCGGAGCTTTTAAAGGCTGTCATCTTTTTGATAACCATGAACTGCACAGCTCTTTCATACTTCTTCATCTTATACTGCTAAGCACTTTGTCCCATAAAAAAATACCCGCATCTTGGTGGTGATCATGCACGACATGGGATCACTTCCCACAAAGGATCAAAACAAAGGCAACACATTTCAAACCACACACCCTTCACTGTGTTGCCTGCTATGCACATGGGCAAGTTCTTCTGCGCCCCACATAGGGGTAATAAGCTCTATATACATTTTGCAATAGCATACAATTTGTCACTAGCTACATAAAACCTTTGCACACAAGGTCAGTCTCTACATAGCGCAAAATGAACACGTACATAACTGATTTAATGGACACAGATCAATGTACATGGTGACTGTGGATACATGGGGCACGTGATAATAAAGTTACCGCCTGCACATAGGGCACATGTAAACAGTGGAACGTACTCATGGGGCGACTTTACATTGGGCTGATGTATGCATAGCATAAGTAGAGGGTCACTAAATATTACCGAGGCCCGTGTACAGTCGCTCACTGTAGCATACTGCATCTTTTCACCTGGAACGTTTGGGCTGAGTACTGTCTATGTTGTGTACAATAGGGCAATTTTACAAAAGGTACCGGTTTGTACTACACATGCCTATACCAGGCAAACGTGCATGAAGACACTGCATGCAGAGCATCACTCAATCACACAGTAACGTCAGGGCTTCTGGAAATTCATTACAGCATGAACACAGGATGACCATTTGACGATGGGCGTTTCCAGCTGGTAGTCATTACGTGAAGTGCGTACGTAGAGGTCCCTTAAAAACAGGATGTATTCCTCGTCTATGTGTTAGCTGCTGTCATCCACAGTGTGTGTGTGTCAAGTGTTAGTGTGGAAAGAGTCTGACAGAGTGCCTGGTGTGTGTGTGTGCGTGAGAGAGAGAAGGTAGATGAGTGCGTGTGTACACGTGCTGCGAGTGAGCAGTTGGTGCACGTGCATATGGTACACGTCTGCATGTGGTTGTATAGGGGATCTGTGGGCAATGGATGATTATGTGAGTATCGGGTGTCCGCGTGCACAGATTTAGCAGAGATTTAGCTTGAGATAGTGCTGTGCAGTTTTTGGGCAGCAGGGTCAGCATTCTCAGTGTTTTGGCTCTGCACAGCTCATGAAAACAGTGCCGGATGTGTTTAATGGTTTTGCCTGCGTTTACTGGTTGTGCCTGTGTCGGCGTCCTCAGGGACATTTTGCAAGGAATCCGTATGCAGGATTTAAGCAGTTCCTGAGCGTGAAGGACGGTTGTGCGAACAGGGTGGGCGCGAGCACACGCTCAGTTTGCATGCAAGGGGTTAGTTAACGTGCACGTGTCAATGGGAATATAGTGGTGGTTCACAGGACAGGCTCGTACTCAGCGTGCACAGGCGCGAGATGAATGAGCAGACTGCTTGTGCACAATCACAGTTTGACGGCTGCCTTCCCACAGGCTAGCACATCCAGAAGCCAGCAAGAGCCCGTTGTGCAAGGGGTGTGTGCAAGCTGCGTGCACGGGTAGAGCGTGCACAGGTTCAGTGCGCAGGGCGTGTGTCAGGGTTTATGGTCAGTGGGCAAGCTGATGGCTAGTCTAAAAGGCGTGGGCACAGAATCACGGGCAGTTACCAGGCTGTGTGGTCAGGGTTGTGCAGGTTGTATGCTCAGAGCATGTGCCCGGTACTTACCGTCACCCACGGCTCAGACCCCGGACGCCCCCCGTCTCCGTCCAACTGTCTCCCTCCCGTTAGCGCTCCAGTCCCGCAGCTGTGCAGCTCCCTAACGCATGCGCGCTGCTCGGCTGGGGAGAGGGGCCTGTGCGCATGCGCCCGTTGGGAGCTCAGCGCGCGCACACCACTTCGGGGACTACGCGGGCGGTGTAGGGAATCAACCGCGAGACGCGGCGGCCACCTTGTGGTTGGACCAATTGAGGGATGACTCTTAAGACCTCGCGTCATCAGAGTGCTATCTGCTGTACGGCACACTGACCGTGTTGTGGTTTTACTTCTCATAATAAATTTAAAAAAAAACAAATAGCAAAGATAAAGCATTCATAGTTCCGGAAATCCCATACATCTTGTAAGAGGGTGGCACGTGTTAATGAGGGTGTATCAATAGATATGCTCTCTTATCGTGTGAGTAGGATGTGACACTTTGCCAAACGAAAAAAAAATACCGGCCATTTGTTATTGTTTTAAGAGTCTGTAAAAGCCAGGATGTGAAACTAAATAGGACTTTAAACATAATCGTATGAATTCATTTATAACATGACCTTTTGGCCTTTGTTGAATTCAATTATTAGTTAGGGATCGTCAGCACATCTCTAGAACATATTTAAAAGGGCTTTCTATTTATATTTGCTGTTTGAAGGATGTACAGCTAAGGACTCAATTCGATTCAAAGAAACTTTATACGATCCATTAAAAAATACAGATCATAAAAGTACAAAGCAGTAAAAAACATTTATAATCAAAACAATTTGCACACAATTCCTAATTTAGTTCTTAGAGCCAAACATGTTAAAAAGACGATTAAGTCTAAAAGTTAATTTCATAAAAGCTAATTACAAATATCCGTATTATAATTGGATTAATAAAACAAGGTAGCCAATTCATCAATATTCACAAGGCATGTACATAACTGTAGTGTTGCGCTCCAGTCCTCACGCGTTACATGGTGATGTAGCGCGCGAGGACGGCAGAAGACGGGCGATTGTGCATGCGCGAGGGGGATTAAGACCGCGAGGTCGCGTCTTTCCCGGCGCTCTCCCGTTATATAGAAATAAAGATAAAGTTAGTTGTAATATCCTCACGCCTGGTGGTATTTATTGAAGCAGGACCCAGTAACATTACAGTGGCGACGAGAGAAGGGATTTTGGTGGAGAAAAAAGGTGGGAAAAAAAATAGAGAACTTAGTCACCCCACCAAGAGGCACTGACCAGCCGGGAAGGCACCACAGAGGACCACAGGAGGGAAAACCACCACCAAGGAGTACAACACGGCGGGAGAGCGTGGCAGAGGCGGCAAGAAAGGACAGAAGCCAACCACAAGGTGAAGTACCAGGAGTGGGACAAAGAGCAATAAAAACAACGAAGAACATCTCCAATCCAAAGGGACCCTGGCAGAAGCAGCAGCACGCAGAGACAGGGGAGCAGGAGAACCCCGACAAGATCAAGCGCAAGGTGAGAGCGTGGACGCGCCAGGCAGTCCGAGAGGCCCAGGGGCGGTACCAGAAGGACACGCCACGATGAGCACGCAAGCATCTTCACTGACGACGCCAATCCCGTTCCTGCCGAGACCAGGAGAACCTTAAATGAAATGGGAGGATTGGAGAGGGTATTTCAAGAACTATATTGCAGCCCTGGAAGATGAAAATGGGGAAGCCTTCCCCAGCGCGAGGAAGAAAAGGATCCTCCTGCACAATCTAGGCCTGGAAGGCATAAGGGTCTTTCAGAATCTGGTACCCGCACCCAGGCCGAACGCAGATGACGACGTATTCAAGCACGCCATTGGAGATCTCGACACCCACTACCGTCCTGCAGTGTGCGTTTCCATTGACCGGTATAATTTCCAGCAAAGGAAACAAGAAACCAGCGAATCCATAGATGATTATGTGGCAGCGTTGAGGAAGTTGGCGGTGACGTGCAAGTACGGAGTCCTGAATGACGAGTTCATAAAAGATCAAATAGTTATGCATACCACCAACAAGACAGTGCAAGACAAGTTGTGGACAAACAGTGAGGCATCACTGAAAGAAGTAATTGCCATGGTAAAAAAGGCGGAAATGTCGAAAAGGTGTGCTGATGCAGCAAAAAGAGAGACCCTCCAGAAGACCATGGTGAACAAGGTGGACGACGCTGAACCACAGGGAAGGAGTAAAACCATACCGCCCGAAGGGAAAGGACAAAATAAGTGGAAAGGGAAACCGGGACAAACGTGGAAGCAGAATAGAGACAACATTACAACGTGCTACAGGTGCGGAAGTCAAGCGCCTGCAGCCCAGGACAAACATTGCCCAGCGTTCCGAGCGAAATATATGTTCTGCGGCATAATGGGGCACTACAAAAAGGTTTGTCGCCGGAAAACGAAGAGACCAATGGTGAAGTACGTGATGCAAGACCAACAGGAGGAAGAAGAAGAACAAGATAAGGAAGATGGTGTATTATGCGTGGACGAGCAAGTGCTAGGCATCGAGGGCAAGCGCTCCCGCAAACCACAATGCTACATGGTAATAGGAGGCGTGAGAATCAAGATAGTAGTAGACTCGGGATCTCCATACACCATCGTCCAAAGAGCAGTGTGGAAGGAAGAATTTGAGCCCAGCTTGGGATCAAGGCTAGAACCACCGGATATACGCCCAGTGTTGTGCACAGGCGAACCCATTCCCATGGTGGGATATAGGAAGTTGAACTTCGAATTTAAGGGAAGAAGTGCGGAGTGCAAATTATACGTAGCAGAGAAGGGCCTATCCGTCCTAGGATGGATGGATCAAGGGGACCTAGGGATCAAGTTAGACCCAGGAGGGGACACGCAAGTGCTCATGACAGCTCCTGGGAGCTGGCCGGAACTGGAAGAAATGAAAAGCAAATTCCCGAAGGTATTTGGCGGGAAAGTTGGCAAATTAGAGAAATTCACACACAAGATCGTACTCAAGGAGAACTCAAGGCCGGTATCACACAAAGTCCGCAACGTGCCTATAGCCATAAAAGAAGCTGTACAACTGGAGCTACGTAGACTAGAAGAAAATGGAATAATAGAGCCCATAGACAGCTCGGAATGGCTGGCCCCCTTGGTAGTAGCCATGAAACCCAATGGAAAAGTCCGTCTGTGTGTGGACCTTCGAGAACTGAACAAGTGCCTAGTAGTGGAAAAATTCCCATTGCCGCGCATTGAAGAAATGTTGTCCAAAACGAAGGTGGTAAAGTGGTTTTCCACTATCGACCTCACTTCTGCATATCACCAGATAGATCTACATCCAACAAGCTGGAAACTGACATCCTTTATAACACCCTTCGGATGCTATCAATTCCGCAGAATGCCTTTTAGTCTCGCTTCAGCAGCGGCGGTGTTCCAGAAATTAATGCATCGTCTCTTCAAGGACATCGAGGGCATTCAATATTTCCAGGATGACATATTGGTGATAGGGACAGACAGGAAAGACCATGATAAGAAGCTAGATAAGGTACTTCGTGTGTTGGAAACCAACGGCCTGACCGCTGAATGGGAAAAGTGCCGACTAGGAATAACGTCTGTCACATATTTGAGACATGAAACAGGAGGACAGGGCATCACGCCTAAACGCGCAAATGTGAAAGCGATTTGCAATGCTATGGCTCCATCCAACAAAGAAGAGGTGAGATCCTTCCTAGGGATGGCAGAATATTATAGCAAATTCGTGCAACACTTTGCCACCAAGACACACCACCTGAGACAGTTGATAAGGGACAAAACAGCGTTCAAGTGGACAGAAGAAACACAACAAGAATTTGAAGCATTGAAGTATGACATTAGCCAAGCCGTACCACTGCAGGGATACGACCCGCTTGGACAATCTATATTGACGACGGATGCCAGTGAGAAAGGATTGGGTGCAATCCTCATGCAGGAGAGGAGAGAAGGAACAACGGAGACCCTCAGTTTCGCATCAAGATCATTATCACCCACAGAACAGAAATATAGTGTAATCGAGAAGGAGATGCTAGCGGTGGTGTGGGCCATGGGAAGGTTCCGCCAATTCCTATGGGGCACGAGGTTTAAACTCAAATTTGATCACAAGCCGTTAGTCAAAGTACTCACCTCGAGTGGACATGCAAGCGCCACGCCACGCATCGCCAAGATGACACTAAAATTACTAGAATACAGGTATGATGTGGAGGACATACCAGGGACACGAAACAAAGTAGCAGATTACCTCAGTAGAGCGGCGGCGGCGATGGAAGAAGCCCCCAACCCAGCAACAGAAGAGGAAGAGATGGTAGCAGTGATGGAAGGCCCAGAAAGAGTGATAAGTAATCAAGAGTGGACCCAAGCGTACGAAGACGACAGTGAGATTAGGGAGGTCAAAGAGCACATAATACATGGATGGCCCGAGAAAAGACAGTTGCGAGAGGCGCTCAGGAAATTCTATGAAGTCAGAGAGGAGCTGTCAGTGGGAGACAAAGGGATTTTCCTGTACAGAGGTGATAAAGTTATTCCCCCGGTAGTGTTTGTATCTCGCCTGGTTGCGCTATTGCACGAAGGACATCTAGGAATAGTGAAAACCAAGATGAGAGCGAAGCACATGTACTGGTGGCCCGGAATGGATATCCAAGTGGAGAGACAAGTAAGAGAATGCGACCAATGCCAAAGAGCAGACAAGACACTGAATCCCTTAAGACCGGCATTGGGGAAATTCACACTACCGAATGACCCGTGGGAAGATGTGTCAGTGGACATTCTAGGACCTGTGCTGGACAACCAAGGAACGCCTAGATATCTATGCGTTCTAGTCGACAAATACTCTAAATGGCCGGAGATACATATCCAAGAAGTAATGGATGCGGAAACAGTGATTAAGTTCTTAACTTCACTTTTCCTCAGGGAAGGAAGCCCTAGAACCATCCTGAGTGACAATGGACCGCAATTCACATCTGAAAAGTGGTACAAGTATGCAGAGAGGAATGGAATCAAAATACAACACACATCCGTGTATCAGCCGTCGAGTAATGGACAGGTGGAACGTTTCAATAGAGTCATCATGGGATCCATCCAAGCAGCCATCATGATGGGCAAAGATTGGGAGAAGGAGATACAGAACATGATATGGGCATACCGTATCACCCCCACTGGCATGGGGTATAGCCCTTTCCAAATCTTGAGAGGAAAGGCATCCATTCACCAAAGACAATGTAACGTGGAGAGAAAAAACGATAACTAGTAAATGGTCTCCTGCAGTAGTACAGCACAACCTGGAGAAGGCCCAGAGGATATATACAGAATACTACAATCAGAGGAGAAAAGTGAAGGCAACAACGCTGGAGAAAGGGGAATGGGTGAGAGTCAGATTAGCCATACGGAAAAAGAAAGGAGACAGCAAATACAGCATACCTCTACAAGTGAAAGAAGTGTAAGATAGGGCAGCAATGCTCAGTCATGGGAACGTGTGGTCCCAAGACCATATGTCCAAATGTAACAAGATCCTCCAATGGCCCCGGGAGGAGAGTGAAAGGACACAACAAGACATAAACCCAGGAGAAAATGAAGGAAGTAACGCAGCCGTAGAAAGGGACAGGAGAGCAGAAGAGAGCAGCGAGGAGCGTGGAGAGCAAGTAACACCTGAGATAGAAGAACAGCGTGGAGAGGAGAGTAGGACCCAGAGGAGAGAGGAACCGGGCCCACCGAGAGGCAAAGCGGGAAGTCCCGCAGAGGAAGGTGCCCAAGAAGATTTCTCCACTCCGGTAAGACGCACTAGAGCGGGCAGAGTGGTAGTAAGACCCAGCCACTTCCGAGACTTTGAACTAGAGGGAAGCTAAGCAACCCTAGGGACTTTATGGACCCCAAATTCTTTGTTAAATAAAAGGAGGGAGATATGTAGTGTTGCGCTCTAGTCCGCACGCGTTACGTGGTGATGTAGCGCGCGAGGACGGCAGAAGACGGGTGATTGCGCATGCGTGAGGGGGATTAAGACCGCAAGGTCGCGTCTTTCCCGGCGCTCCCCCGTTATATGGAAATAAAGATAAAGTTAGTTGTAATATCCTCACGCCTGGTGGTATTTATTGAAGCAGGACCCAGTAACATTACAGTAACAAAAGATAAGGACTCAAAATAACGACTTTCAGTGATTTTGCTTATTTATGTACCGTTAGAGACATTAAAATACTGGTGGTGCCCAGTGGTCGAAGTGGGCGGGATCAGCAGGGCACGACGTGCCCCTACTTTTTTTATTTAATAGTGTCCGTTCCAGGGGCGTAACACAGGCCCCCGCAGCCCCCGCGGTGCGGTGGGGCCCTGCGCTCCAGGGGCCCCCTCACTCTCAGCGAGGGAGACGGCTGCGCCTGCAAGCATGCCTCTTCAGTCTTCGCAAATTAAATAGTGCTCCTGCGCGCACGCTTCCCCAAGTCCCCATAAATTAAACTGTGACGGCCTCTAGGCCTCTGAGTCTCCCCTCTCTCTCTGTCTCGCTCCTCAGCTAGTGAAAACCGAGACTTCAAGAAATGGGTATTACCCTCTCTTTCCTCCTTTCGTTTATTTGCTCCCCTGTGAAATGGATCCAAAAAAGAAAAACATTTTTGCTGGAAACATTGTCTTTTTCTGACACAAGTGCAGCCTCAGGGTGGAGAGAAATAAAACATTCCAATTGTGAAAAATAAATAACTAATTAAAGCAAGACAGAGTGGTTGCAAGGTGGCCAGATTTATTTATTTACACCTAAACACATTAGCGCCACTTTACATTGTTTGCCAGTGAAGTGATACTTTTGTTTTCTTCTCTCTCTTTGAACAACATTTTTTCCCTGTGTGTGAAAGTGCACCTTGCCTAGAGGTACTGAAATACCTGCTTGATGGGTGAATTTGAAAATAAAGGGGCATATTAGCAACGCTTTGCCATAAATATTGCAAAGCGCGCTTAGCGTCAATTTGTTTACCGCTGGCTATCGCTGGTTTTTATCACAGAGATAGCGCGTTATTAGCAACACGTATCATCAAGGCGATAAAAAAACCAGCGTTAGCGGCGAAATGACTGATCATCGCTGGACATCCAGTGATGAAATTCCTGCGATAGTGAAATCCTTGGTAATAAGCTAAGGTGGTTACAGCCTGACAATCC
This sequence comes from Triturus cristatus, assembly GCF_964204655.1. Taxonomy (NCBI): domain Eukaryota; kingdom Metazoa; phylum Chordata; class Amphibia; order Caudata; family Salamandridae; genus Triturus; species Triturus cristatus. Next base: position 203,571,028 of record NC_140583.1, on the reverse strand, counting down.
ACCTCCCATTGAAAAGATGTCTAAGTCAGGTTTCAATCAGGCATTAGGAACTAGCGATAATCGTGGTTAGCGCAACTTTTTTTTATCGCAACGTGGGCATTGATAATAGGGGGAAGTTGTGATTACAACTGTTTCCATTTTGTTTTAGTGAGGAATGCCTACTTTGCATGTCATTAGCGATAAATATCGCTGACATGCAAAGTGGCAAAAAAAACGGACGCTATTGCCAGTAAACTGTCGCTAACAGCTGTTAGCGACAGCTTGCTAAAACTGTCGCTAACAGCTGTTAGCGACAGCTTGCTAATAGGGCGATAAAAATATCGTCGCTTTAGCGGCAAAAAGTGCAGCTAAAGCGGCGATATTGCCCTTGATAATATGCCCCAAAATGTGTACAGCAAATGTGTGTTACCGAATGTGGTCTTTTGAAACCATACTGCTTATGTTTTGAAAAGATATAAGCAATGGGCACTGAAACAGGTCCCTTCTGGGCCCTGTAGTCATGGCCTTACCTTTTCATGCAAAAGCACTCACTAATTCCAGAATAATGAGTGTAAATAAAGTAGTGATTTTGAATGGCAGGGAATTCACAGACCTGGTCACCTGGCGCTTGCAGAGGGAACCGCTTGTGCCATCTTCGCGCCAGCGCTGCTGTCGCTGTTGTTTTGGGCCCTTCTTGCTGTTTGTCTCCCCCGCCGCCGCCACCACCATACTTTGCGGCCGAGAGCGGGGGGAGACTACAGCCCCCAAGCACCCCTGCGGCCGCTGACGCCGCCAACGCGCCCGGAGGCGCCTTAAAGAGCGCGACTTTCACGGAGGAGCGGGGGAATTCACAGACCTGGTCACCTGCCGCTTGCAGAGGGAACCGCTTGTGCCATCTTCGCGCCAGTGCTGCTGTCGCTGTTGTTTTGGGCCCTTCTTGCTGTTTGTCTCCCCCGCCGCCGCCACCACCATACTTTGCGGCCAAGAGCGGGGGGAGACTACAGCCCCCAAGCACCCCTGCGGCCGCTGACGCCGCCAACGCGCCAGGAGGCGCTTTAAAGAGCGCGGCTTCCTCCGCGTCACGGGACGCGCGCGGGCGGCGCCGGGCCAAGCCCGGGCAAAGGGCGGGCCCTCTGTGGCTCTCAGTGGTCTCCAGTGGTCGGGCGGGCCGCCCCCCCTTCGCCATTGATTGCACAGGTAAAAATATCCAATATGGGGAAACGCACGATCATGCCTGCTTATGTAGACCCTGTCGTATCCATTGAGCAGCCCACATCGTTTGATACTTTGTTGGCTAATGCTTTAACCATGGTAACTAATGAGATTGCTGACACCGAAAGAAGGATGTCCATAGGATTACCAAATATTACTCCCCTATGTTCTCAATCCCCTAAGACTGCACCAAATTCGGGGCTCCCGCTCTCCCCCACAGTAATGGTTACTAAACCCACATTTCAAACTGATACACTAACCTCTATTACTGGAGTCATTAGTTCGGTTACTAACCTTGTTACTGACCGTTTAGTGGAACCCGAAATGGATAAAGCACCATGTACTAACAAAATAACAAGGGAAAAACGCAAGAGAGGCCCTGTGAAAAGCGCTATAAACAAAAGAAAGCAACCAAGTCGCCGTATAAACCAACCTACTCCACAGAGCATGTGGAATAAAGTTAAAGACTGCGAAATAGTCACACCAATTGTCATTGAGGATTTTCCGTCTCCATCATTACCAGTGAACGATGGTGTTGAGAAACTCTCTGTTTATACTTGCCGAACACAGTCTTCAGCTCTGGATAAAGCCACCTGTGAGGACTTTATGTTGCAAACTGAGGGCACTGATAATTCTATCAGTACACAGACTGAGTTCTTTGATAGAAATATCCAACCTAAACCCAATGGCAATTTGATTGAAACTATGGTGGACACAATTTTTAAACAAGTTGAAGTTCAAATAGCCAAACAATTTAATATCATTTTTAAGAGACTTGATAAAATCGAAAACCTTGTAAAAAAAGAGGAAACTAAAAGGACGGTATTATTAGTATAGACACCCTTCGGGGAGAGAAATTCATGGATAAGCTAGAATCACTATGTAATGACCTGAGGGAGAGGGGTTCGGCTGTCATCACAGACCCTGGCCATAGTAAGATTAAAGGCCCTATCATAGCTAAAACTGCGCCCTCTAATAGCAGCCTAGCCAATACCCCACCTGTACGGACTATTGCTTCAACACATGACCCCTCCGAGGTGGCAGGATCAGTAACGGCCAGAACTGTAAGTTCAAATGTTATGGCCATTACCGCTCCTTTAGCTACCTCATTGACTAGGACAGGTAACATCCTGGATGGTGTAACTAATAAAGGAGGCGTACCTGAAAGAAATAGAGCTATTAATAATTTAGGGCCGCCGCTCCACCTACCCCCAGAAGCCTGTCCATATGTTTTGGTTTTAGCAGGTGTCCCTGCTCTTAAAGAATGTCAAAGTGAGTCATGGGCACAACTACACAATAAATGCATAGATTGGCTGACCAAACACAAAGGAGCAAGATGGGACATTTCTAATGAGATTATATCAACCCGTCGGGTGAGCTGGGTGGGCCGACAACACAAAAATATCAGTGGAGACTGTATTGTGATCAATTTTAGACATCCAAATTCCGTAAGATTCTTTATGGACACACATAATACTCACGCCAGCCTGTCCACTGCTATAACCCTTCTTCCATTGGGTTATTTTTATAGGCCCCCCCATAGACTACCTCAAACAGTTTCTACTACCTTTCCTCTATCTAATAGATTTTCCACCCTATCTGATTTGGGAAGTCTAGATTGACCACCACCAACATCTCTCATTATATCGGATGAGGCCACTTGCACAGCCCCATTGGAAATGGTAAACCCTATTTGTATCCCAAAATTATGCCCAGGTAGATCAGTACCCCCACATGCAGAATGCCCCGACCGTCCTGTAGCCCCCCTTTCTTCTGTCAATATTCTACCGGCTGATACTTTAAGTGTCATTAGCTGGAATATTGCTGGGCTTACAGGCAAGATGAAAATTAAAGAATGGGTCACATGGATAAGTGATTTTGATGTGGTAATGTTGCAGAAAACATGGAGTACACGTGCCCAACTACTGGAGGGCTTTTTCTGTCATAATTTTACTGTACCACGCCCTGCCATGGGGCGTCCTAGTGGCGGTCTATCTATCTGGGCAAAAATTTCCAAGGATGTGAAAATCGAACCACTACATGTGGTTAGTAAATATTTGATAGCTGTAAAATATGTTGCAAGGTTAAAGATTTGTTTTATAAATTTTTATAACAATGATTTCGTTAAACATCCTAACCCCACATTTTTAGAATTGTTTAATTTTATCGATGAAATTGCGGATGGAGAAAAGTATGACCGATTTGATGGTATTTGTGTAGGTGGAGATTTTAATGCTCACATTCATCCTACATCCCCACCCTGCAGACGAGGTTCTGAATTATTGGACTTATTATATAGTAGGGATTTAGATGATGTAATGGGTTATAGTGGAATTCCTAAGGAAAATGTACCGGTTCCCACTTACATTGGCCGTGGTTGTTCTACAACTATTGACTATATGTTCACCTCTTCCCTCCTCAGTGGAGTGTTATTTAATTCTGAGGTTGTCAGTAGTCCATATAGTGACCATCTGCCAATTGTAATCTACCTTAAATCCATTAAAAGACCCTCAGGCCCGCACGAGGTTGGAGCCTCAAACATTACTGTATCTACAGATAGGCTCAGGATCGTATGGAGAGGGATCGACAACAAAGAGATTTTAGCTAACGTGATTAGGAATAACCCTCTATTGATCTCTAATTGCCTAACACTCGATGGCCCCGATATAATTAAGTCCTTTTGTGATTTATGTGCAGCCATAAAAAGGGCAATTTCCAAACCTCTGAAGGAACAGAACATAAGCAACCATAGATGGTTTGATACTAACTGCTCGAGGGCTAATAGAGAACTTAGAAAGGCCTTGGAAGCCAAACCTCGAGATGTGTCCCTTGTCAGATCATTACGCCTTAGATATAAGCATGCATTAAAAGCAAGATCTGAGGAGCTATTAATAAGCCACTGGGACAATCTGACAAAAACTGCTGCCCTAAAAGACTCGACAGGGTTCTGGAGAGAAGTAAAGAATCTAAGAGCCCTGGGCAGCAACATCACCCCGATAAACTGCAACATCACAGGTGACCTATGGGTCACTCATTTTTCAAAGCTTTATGCTGCAGTCGGAGACCCAACTGAGGATATTTTCCCCGATGGTACCATAGCGATAACACTAGAGGAGGTGGAGGAGGCCATTGCCAATAGTGCTGGTAATAAGGCCCCTGGCCCGGACGGTCTGTCCATCGACCAGATAAAATCGAATACTTGCTTTTGGGCCCCCTTACTCTGCAACCTCTTTAATAACTTGAGTAAGAAGTCCATCCCCTCGACATGGTCTAGTAGTACCATTGTACCTATTTTTAAAAAGGGAAATAGGATGGATCCGGGGTGTTATCGACCAATATCACTGATCGATAACACCCTGAAGGTCCTCGGAAGGGTTTTATTCAATAAAATTAGCTCCTGGGCAGACGAGAACTCCATTATCCATCGTTGTCAGTTGGGTTTTAGGAGTAAACTAGGCACGGTGGAACAATGTCTGAACCTTAATCTCCTTATGGCCAAGTATACACGGGCTAAACAATCCCCTTTATATTTTGGCTTTATGGACTTAAGCTCAGCATTTGACTTTGTAAACCGTTCTCGCTTATGGTCCATTCTTTTAAATTATGGTTTGGATGAAGCCTTAGTCCACTTTTTGGCCAACCTCCATCGCAATTTGAAAGCCCGCGTACGAATAAACAATGAAGGCGAGGTTTCAAATGATATTTTAATTGGCAAGGGGGTGAGACAGGGCTGCGTCTTGGCCCCCCTGCTTTTTATATTATCTATTAATGAACTGTCCAATTCCCTATGCAATCTGACCAAGGATGTTCCCATTATTAACAAGAAACCCATCCCGGCGTTACTCTACGCAGATGATGCGGTCCTTATGGGCCGCACCCCGAATGCTCTGCGTATTTTAGTTTCGGGATTTGTTAACTATATGGCCGATTTAGGTTTGTGCACTAATTTTAATAAATCTTTTATAATGACCTGCGGTCCTAAGAATTATAAAATTTCAAAGATTACGATAGGTCAAAACACTCTAAAAAGCACTTGCACTTTCCCCTACTTGGGTCTGTTATTTTCTAATAGCGGTTCATGGCAACCCCATGTCGCAATGGGGAGAAATAAACTTTCCAAATCTATTAACTCTGTTACCTCTCTTCACCAACCCCGCCAGGCCGATGTTGTTTCCAGCTTATTACAAGTTTACCGGACCCAATGTCTCCCAACTGGAACGTATGGAGCAGAAGTCTGGGGATTCTCAAATTGCTCAGAATTACAGAGAGAAGAGAATAGATTTTGCCGGAAGATCCTGGGGGGAGTTATTAGTGCACCGACCTTCGTATGTCACAATGAATTAAAATTGCATTATATTGAGGATTTTATAAGAGCCAGACCTGCATTATTTTGGTTAAGGATTTGGCAAAACCCAGCAGCCTCCCTTTCCCGTGAGATCATTATGGATTGCTTGCAAAATGAGAATTCGAGTCTAATCCCATGGATAAATGCGTTAGAAAGGAGCCTTGTGAGCGTCAATTATGGTCACCTATTTTCAAACCCCGACCAGATTGACTGCTCCCATAAAAATTTAGTGAGAAGGGCACTCTATCAACATTTCCATAATGAGAGGGAAAGAGTGGACTCACTGAAACAATCCACAATAAACTACTTAATGATCCGGGAATTACATACTGAATCTCTGATGTTACCCCAGCCCTATTTACGGAAAAAAATGGGCAGGTGGAACAGGATCTTATTATTTAGATTCAGGGACAGGAGCATTGTAAATCTTATCTGCTTCCCACTGGGCTACACTAAAAACCTGTCAAAATTAAATTGCCCTTGTGACCTTGGTGGTACCCAGAGTATGCTCCATTTTATTTTTGGCTGCGGGTTTTACAGGAAATATACAAAGTATTACCTAATCCCTTATTGCAGGAAACACAATCTGATTGATCACAATCATGCTTTTAGACACTTTTTAATGCTTGAATCAGATGAATTAATTTTTAGAGTTACTGGCTTCCTCAATGCAATTGTACGTTCACGCAGGTCTTTGAAAATCGAGTAATTTTATTTTGTATCTTGCACATCAAAGCCTAATTTACATAAATGTAATGCTTTGCATCTGTTTACATATGCATTTTTGCACTTTGAAGCTTAATTTGCACAAACTTAACGTACCATACTAGTTTACATATGCATTTTGCACTTTAAGGCCTAATATGTATAAACATAATGCAACATGTCTGCCTTGCTCCTATAAAACCAGAGGTTACATCTCAGCATATTTTTATATATTGTATGTATATGCATAGTTTAGTAAGAAAGTATATTTGTATTTTATTTGTTGTCTTTGTAAGTCATACTTTTTGTTACCTATCATAAATAGTGGCCCGAAATTGAAGTATCAAACTGTGTATTTTAACTTGGATCTTGTGCTTTTATGGATGATTTTTTGAAATCCGAATAAAGTCTATTTGAATTGAATTGAATTGAGTGTAAAAGGAAAAAGGTAACCATGTTGTTCCTGCTTACATTTGACATGCTTTACTTAATCTTGCATTCCCTATGAGTGTTTGCTTTTTTTCTAGGATGTTAATTGTTTTTAGGCAGCATATTGTTCTTGTCTAGTGCTTAATTAGAATCGAGTCACATCCAGATGTTTATAGCAGGTCAGTGCAGTGCAAGTTTCTCTAAGTGGGGCAGTATGGTGTTCAGTGGGGAGAGGATGTGGCGCTATGGTCAGAGCTGCTGAAGTGAAACTGGTGAACCAGGTTCAGCCTTAATGACCAGGCTCCCACACCACTCTCCTGAGGGAGCACATTCCTGTGCTACACCTTAGAGAAGGCGCCTCAAGATCTTAAAAGCCCTGGTATCTTAGCACCAGCAGGTGGACCCTAGTGGTGGCAAGTGTGGATTAACCTTGAAGGCCTGTCCACCACTATCCATGAAGTTCACCTCCAGTCTTGGGGACAGACCTATGAAGCAGCACACCATAGAGTGGCGGTGACTCTGTCACTGAGGTCACAGGACCCTTGAGCAGGGTGGCTCTAGGGCAGTGCGACCGCACCGGGCACTAACTTCAGGTGGGGGCGTCATGTTTGTAAGCATAATATGGTTTTAAAAGCACTTGCTGCCTCCTTCCTGGCCTCCAACATTTTTGTGTAACAATAAAAATGTCTTGATAATTCCAGTGATTAATGTTCTTAGTAGAGAGAGATGGTGTTTTGTCTAGTGGAAGGTTTGACTCATGAAAAGGAATGGCAGAGGTGTAATGTGCATGCTGCTAAGAACATGTGCCATGCAGATCACAAAGTGCACATAATGTGAATAGGTCAGTGGGTCACTGCTTTTGTCAGAGAGACCCTACTGTTACTTGCAGTTAATAAGTTAAAATCCTAACATAGAACAGTGAGCTAGTAACTGTCATTTTAGAGCTGCATGCAAACTCCAAGGTATAAATTAGAGCGTTATGTTTTTTTCCCCAGTCTTCGATTATCCTAATGTTGCAAAAAAGGGTTCATTTGGGTAGAAATCAATTCTGATTATTAAAGAGAACCCCCAACCATGGTATTATGTTTTTAATTCTGAGTTTGTGTTTCTGCAGACTAATCACTATTAAACTATGCTGCCTACTAGTATGGTTGTCATGTGACTCCTACACTTTGTAGTCCTTTGTCTTATGTAACAATTCCTACACAGTGATTTACAAACATATGAATGATTGTCTCTGTGTAATATGTGTGATGTAAAGTGCTCTGACACCCTACACTGGTATTAGTGGTGCTGTAAGTTTTCTGATACTTTATTATTTTGAAATTTGTACACATGCTAACAGTCTCTGCAAAGACTTTTCCTTATTAGTACTAGTGGAACATACAACTGCAGCAATGAGAAAGGTGACCGGTCAACCTTTGCAAAGGGCCCTCCACTTCACAGCAGCACATGTCAAATTTTTTAATAACTTTTGATGTGTTTGAGCTATAAACAATTTATTAGTTAAAATCGTCAGATTATGCAGCAGATGATGTATTATGTGGCAAATATGGCAAAACCATAGTTATGTGGAAAACATTTGCAAACTAGGATATTTTGCCATTCATGTTTGAACTGCTCTTGTGGAAAAAGGGAGGAGAAGGGCTGATGACAGAAACTCCATGGCTGGGAGACAAATGGCTTGCGATTTCACATTTAAGGATATTAGGGACATTCTGTGATTGGAAACGTATTCCACTTTGTGACTGTATTTTAATGTCAATAACACATATTTAACCATAAATCAACATGTGTATCTATTGGTTAAATTAAATAACGTAATAAGCTGTAACCGGTTAGTGAAATGGGAAACGAATACTAAAAATTGGGATATTTTGCTCTTTCTGCCACACCTCTCACTCTGCCTACTGACCCAATCCATTTATTATTCCCGCCCTCTTATTCTCCTCCCACAGTTTCCCTACTTTTTTACCCCCACTTTGACCACTGCCTGACACTAACATGCATTAGAAACAACTGTGGGCTTTTACCACTGGGTCTCTTAGAGAATGACACCTCAGGTCCATACACGGGGGCTACACACAGCACGTTTCTGGGTTCTCCGCACGTGTTTGCTATTTGACGCCAGACTTCTGCAGCTTGTGTTGAGGAAATTAAATATCCCCTTGTGCTTGTATAAAACTTAGCTGCAAAATGGCATTGGCACCATGTTGTGTCCATTCGTAGCTTTTATCCAATAACAATTTGCATGCTGGAATGTTTAACCCCTTACTTAGATGGTCACAGCACAACTCCCAGAATGCAAGGCGCTGTTGGCTTAAAATCCAGGCCTGGCTGGTGGTGTCACACATGACGATAGAGCCATTTGGAGGCAATGGTGAATCTGTAATTTAGCAGGCGTTTCTATAATTGTTTAAATACCGCCAGTGTTGACACACTGAGGTCTGAGGCCTCTGTTTGTTATGAAGTAAGGCCCAGTCTGGTGGTTCAGGCCAGTCCTTGTAAGGGAAGCTGCTGGACATGTTTTTACCATGCACTTTGAAAGTATTTTCACCTTGATGCAAGAAGAAAGTTGGATTGTTTTACAAAACATGCTTGATTTTTGTATATTGATGGACTGGTGATTGCTTTATTTTGCACTTTGAAAGTATTTGCACTTTTTCTTTTGCTTTACCAACTACAGTTTGAATAGATTGTCGTTAGGTACTTGCTGATATGGTTTGTTTTTATTCTACATGCAGTGTTATTTATGGTGTTGCTTGCACTTGTCTGTAATACGTGTACCTTAAATCCTGTATTTAGCACTGTTTACACTACAGAAATGATAAATTAAAACAGACAAACATCTGCATCAATGTTCTGAAGCATCCAGTTTTCTTCCTCAGCCTTGTTTGCCTGCCTGTTTTACAGTGCTTACTAATAAAGACATTTTGATTGAAATTGCTTTCTCATTTCACATTATTATCATGCACAACCCTTGACAGTCACTAGTGTGTGGCATGCAGATAATTCACCAGTCTATTTCTCTTGACTTTCGCAGGATACTGAGTTATAGCTTGTGTACTTCTCATGTATATTGTCAGTCGAGTTTTTATGGTTTGCAGGTTTGGGTTGGTCTTTCAAAGTTTCAAGGTATTGTCAATTCTTTTTCAGACCCTTCATGGTTGTTCTTTGTTCTTCAGCCAAAGGCAGTTCCTGAGACAATAGGATCACTCCTTGGCATTGTTCTGATTGCTGTCTCAGTTAAATAATCTGCTTTTGACAGTATTGATACAAATGGCATAGCTTGCATGTTAAGAGTGTTTCCCACTTTCTTATTGGAACTTAGAGAAAGACAATATAGAGGCATTTCATTTAAATGTTGGAGGTTTCAAATCAAAATATGCTAGATTTCTGGGTGGTAGGGCAAAGTGGTAGATGGTGGGCTGTGCCGCCGGGGGAAGGGGGCCCCCTCAAGTTTTGTTATGCCACTGATCCGTTCCCCTACTTTCCCATTTTAAAAATGTGTCCCAGGACGGCAGAAATAGCCAAGGCCTATAAATAAGGCTCGGCCGTTGGGTATGGCCGGGGTGGGCAGAGAAAGGAAAGGACTCTGCCCTTCTTGCCCAGAGAAGGCAAGCACAATGTCCACGTCTCCTGCTCTGTCGCTGGCTGCCCACCCCCTCTTTCTTTCTTCCTCTTATTCCCTCGTTTTCAGTCTTGCTCCTCCTCACTTGCCGAACACCATGACTTAAAGAAACGGCTCTTAGCCTCTCTTTTCTCTCCTTTCCTTCATCCCGTTCCCATGTGAAATTAATCCAAAAAAGAAACACTTTGCTGGAAATATTGTCTTTTGTATTCCAAAGTGCAGCATCCGGATGGGGAGAAATAAAAGGTTAAAAATATGAAAAATAAATCACCAAATAAAGTTTGACAGAGTGGTTGCAAAGTGGCCAGATTAGTTTTATTCACAACCAAACACCTTTGTGACACTTTACAGAGTTTGCCATTGAAACTTTTGGTTTTTTGTCTTTCTTTGACAGCATTGTTTTCCCCGAGTGGAGAAGTGCCCAATTCCTGGAGATACTGCAACACCAGGTTGATGCGTGGAGTGGGAAATGTTTACATTGATCCTTATCATCTGTTTTCCTTATTTTAGTTTATAAAATAAATGTCTACCATGGCTCTGTGTTCAGGGATGTGGTCTTTTTAAACCATACTGCTTATGGTTTGTAAGGAGATAAGCAATGGACATTGAAACAGATGCCCTCCCGGTCCTGTAGTCATGTTCTTAACTTTACGGGCAAAAATACTCATTGATTTCTCAATAATAAGTGTAAAAACATTAAAGTAAGCATGCTGTTCCTGCTTACATTTCACATGCTTTACTTAGTCTTTAATTCCCTATGAGTGTTTGCTCTTTCCAGGATGTTAGTACTTTTTTTTCAGGCAGCATATTACTCTTGTCTAGTGCAGAATTTGAATTAAGACACGCCCACATGTTTATAGTGGGGCACAATTGGGTTGTAGCTGAAGGCAGTGTGAGTTTCTCTCAGTGGGGCAGTATGGTGCTCAGTGGGGGAGAGGCTGTGGCACTGTGGTCAGAGCTGCCGAATTTGGAACTGGGGAATCAAGTTCAGCCTTCATGACCAGTCCGCTAGGCCACTCTCCTGAGAGAGCACATTCCCATGCTAGCCCTTAGAATGCCCTGCTAGACCTTAGAAGCCCTGGAGTCTAGGCACCAGCAGGTGGACCCTAGCGGTGGCAAGTATGGGTTAACCTTGAAGGGCTGTCCACAACAATCCATACTGAAGTTCACCTCCAGTCTTGCGGGCATGCTATGAAGCAGCTAACCCTAGAGCAACTGTGACTCGGTCACTGAGGTCACAGGACCCATAAGTCGAGTCCACCTCACCCATTGGTACCTCCATTGCCCTTGTTTCAGTAGTAGTAGTGCAACACACCAGGGATCGGCAATGAAGGATTTGCATGCACACCAAACTAAGTTAACAAACTTCAAGGTCTCGCTGCTTCATGCACAAGCACTTTTTACATGTGCTGCCTGCTTTGGTGCTACTGGAATAATGCAGCAATGGAAGACAAAATGATGTCGCAGTGTTGACTAAATTATGCAGCAAAAAAAGGCTGCAGCGTAATGCAGTATATTTTCTGATATTTTTATTATTTTGATATTTTTGCACATACAAACATCACTGTAATGATTTTGCCTCATTAGTACCAGTGTAACATACAAATTCAGCAGTGAGAAAGGTGGCCATTCAACCTTTACGAAGGGTCCTCCACTTTCCAGCAACACAAGTCAAATATTTTAGTAACTTTTGTTCCGTTTGAGCTACAAGCAATTTTTTAGTTACAATCGCCAGATTTTGCAGCAGATGATATATTATGTGGCAAATATGGCAGAACCCTAATTATGCGGAAAACATTTGCAAACCAAGATAATTGGCATTCATGTTTGAAGTGCTGATGACAGAAACTGCATGGTTCGGAGACAAATGGCTAGTGGTTCCACTTTTAAGCTTAATCGTATTTGGGACATTCTGTGATCGGACAAGTATCCCACTTTGTTAATGTATTTTATTGTCAATAACTCGTTTTTAAACTTAAATGTGTATCCATTGGTTGAAATAAATAACGTCATAAGCTGTATCTGGTCAGTGAAATACCAAACAAATACTACAAATTGGGCTGTTTTGCTCTTTCTGGCCACCCCTCTGACTCCGCCCACTGACCTAAGCCTATGGTTATTCCTGCCCTCTCGCTTTCCACTCACAGTTTCCCTACCTTTTCCCCCCACTTTGACCACTCGTTGTGCCATTAGAAAACCGGCCAAGTAACAACTCTACTTGTGAGTCATGGCAACAGGCACTAGACAGACATGTGACCTCAGATTTTTAAAGGCAAAACAGATTTAATTCAGCTTTCTTCCGCCTGAAATTGTCCACACTTCCATACAAATTCCCCCCATTAGTTTTTAAAATCTACCTTCCTTTACTTTCCAAAAGTTAGCATGTATGTTTCTAACATCATCAGTTTCTACAGATCTTCAACTGCAATGTCCAATTCTATGTGTAATTTCGCATTTTACTATTGTAATACTTTTGCCCTGTAACTCTTTCAAATATTTTATCCAATTCTGTGTTGCAATTGAAAAGCTATACTCCAGGCAGCCCGCTTCCAAGCAATAAGCATCTAAAAAAGTTGAATTTTTCGCAGAAAAACCCTGTGATGTCATGGAGAGAAGAGATAGGGGTTTGATTTCCTTCTGAACCGGTTTTGTAAAATGGTGCAAAATTATGCCGCTCACTCGCAGCTAGGACACCATAGGAGCGCAGACTAGGACATGTGAAAAATAATATATCAAGGGAGGTAGGGGCATATTAACAACGGCCAGCGATAATTATCGCTGGCCGTGCTTAGCGATAATTATATTATCGCAGGCTATCTCTGGTATTTATCGCCCTGGTAGCGCGTTATTAACAACGCGTTACTCCAGGACGATAAAAATTCCAGAGGTAGCGAGGTTATCGCCCTGTTTCCAGCGATGTTCCGTGCAAAAGGGCGATAACCTTGCTGATACGACCCTCAGGGTCGTATCAGCATAATCCACCCCCTATGTTAGGGATGGCTAAGTCAGGATTTTAGCAGACGTTAGGTTTTGACGAAAACTGCAGTTTTTGCCAAAATCTAATGTGTGCTAAAATCATGTGGGCTGCCTTGTAAATATCGTGATGTAAACATTAGCGATATTTGCAAGGTAGTCCATCTTGGGTACGCCCAGTAACGCCCACTTTGCATCTCATCGGAGAAAAAGGGTGCTAACATGCGATTATGCATGTTAGCACCCTCTTGTAAATAGGGCGCTGGTTTTATCTCCGCTTTTTTGGCTTTGTAAGCCAAAAAAGCGGATATAAAGCCCTTGTAAATATGCCCCTACGTTTTTTCCATCTATGAACCCAGGATCTGGAACGACAGCCTAGTGTCCATCGGGCCGCTACAATGCTGCTCCCTTTTCGGAAAGAAAGAGGTCAAGTCCCACCTGTTTAAAGAACACTTCACCAAAATGACTAACAGTTCTGAAACCAGCCCCTACTCCCTATGCCTTTTGGCTGGTTCGTGCTACCACATACATACTACATACAACATGCATTTTGAAAACCCAGACAAACATGAATATCCACTGTTGATGAAACCTAGAGTGTCTAAAAAAATAAAACAATTTGTAATGAAAATCTGGTGGACAGACTTCTGAAACCAATTCTGTGATGTCTTAATCAGTAATACTGCCATTGGCCACCAGGAAGTGATTTGCACCTCTCATAGGATCTGGAGCGCTATATAAATGCTACAATAGAATACAATGCACCTTGGTTAGTGAAATGCATTTTAAATTTTACATGTGTTGCCCTGTCACCATGTTACTTTTTTGTCCCACTCATCGCCAAAATTGACATCCATTATACCTTGAGCCAATTATTGATCTATCCATCAACACAGGTGACACATTGCTTAACGCGTATACACATGGAGCCCCAATCTGATCTCAGTGTGTTAGTGTCTCTTTGTACTAAGCGCACTGAACATGCAGCAAAAGTGGAAAGTTACTTAGACAAGCACATTGCAATTGCTACAGATGATGATGTTTAGGGTACTGGAACTCATGCACTGTGTCTCCTACTAGGCACACTTTCGTCCAGATGCATGTTTCGCCAGGACCAACTGCCTTATGCTGGAAGTCATAGATTTATTTTTCCATCAACATCAGACAACAACATGAAGTACACACCAAAGTACTCCCTCCTATAGCACTTTTGAGATGTGGGCAGTGCACAAAATGCACATTTTCCTACCTGTCAGTAAAGGATATGCTAGATTTTATTAAAAACACTGGGGTAGTAATATGCATAGACTCCTTGCTTCATTTCTATATAAGTAGTAGTAGACCAATGATCATCTAGTGAGTCATACAACAGCCTTCATTGAGAGCAACAATTCCACTTTTCTTACTGGAAGTTTTTTTCTTTTAGCAAAAACTTTATTATTATACTTTTATTATGCATGAGGATTCCTAGTATCATATCTTAATCCCCTGCCCAGGACGTACAGAGCAGGATTACCATCTTCTGTATAATAACTCTGTATAAAAGTCACTGCTTACGGCATCCTTGGATGACAGGTCCACTATACATAATGGCAAGCCATTTCATATCTAGGTAGAACCAAACCCCTTAGGGGATTTTCTGTGTATAAAAGAACCACATCTTTGCTGGGGGACCAGAGGAGAAGCTTTCACGCTGACAGTAGACGCTGAGGTCCCGGCCTGCAGAAGTTCCAGCATGCAGTGGTATGACATCCCTTGCGGGGTGTCCAACTCAAGACCAAAACGGGGTCCTTCGTTCTCTCTCAGCAGGCAATGGGTTTGGCTCTTTCCTAGGGAATTATTGGCTTTACACCCACATGCATGCTAGGTACACTTAGGTACTCTTAGATAAGGTTTGCATCATAGGAGTACACTTGATTACTGTCATGTAACGATATACCTGCATATATTTACTGTTTTAGCGCCACAATAGAATTCTATCTTTTATTTACTTTGTCGGTGCTTGTAATCTTTGTATATCTGTTTCTCTCTAATGATTGTTGCAGCAAACATGTTTTATACTAGAATGACGCTGGTTCAATAAATGCTTATTGAACACGTCCCCATCGTTTATTCTGTATATCTCTCTGAGATTAAGTGAGCAGGATTTACTGAGCGAAAGGTACTGCACTGTTTCCACGATCCCTGAAGGATCAAGGGTTGTCATTTTCGATAGTTGCCAGAAACTATCATACGGTTAGGGGGCTTATGGTGGCATTGTGAGCTAGCTAGTCTAAAGGCTAACATATTCTTTGGGGGTATCTGGAATCAGTCTGGACACCAATCCTTTAGTTTATGTTGTCTAAACGCACAGTTCCTGTGTATTATGAGGAACTACACAACACGGTTAAGGCCGGGCTCACACAATTATACTCACCGCATATACCTCTCTTGAATAACCAATGCCTTCCCAAGAGGCTTGGCAGTTGTGTGATAAATAGAATGAGGGAGGCTGGGTTGCTATGGGTGGTACAACTATTTGTTGACAGGACATACCTTACCCATGAACATTTTAAGGGATACTGATCTATTACACCATTGTATGTATTTGATTGCATGCGTCTATGACATACAGCATCATCAACTTGGCCACCTTCTTTGAAGAACCACCAGAGTTCTCCCCGCTTACCCAACTAATTCAAAAACCAGAACAAAGGGGCTAGGTTTCCACACTGTACACGTTATATACGGAGCTCTGCGGGCACACAGAACAGAGAGCCTTGCAGAAGTGGAGGATAGATATTGCTCTTAACATAAGCTTAGATGTATGGAAATATTACTGCACTCAAACAAAATAGATATATATTAACTAGAAACACCAGCTTCTCTAGTTTAAGATTATTAACAGAACATACTTCTCTTGCAATATTTGCACAGGGTTGATCAAGAGAATTCTGTGCAATGCCACAGATGCCTGTGTGAACATGCCGGTTTTTATCACCTAGACTGGGAATGCCGACCAGTCAGCAATTACTAGGAATACATTTTTCATACCATAGAAGAAACAGTTGAATCTCCTATTGACTGTGTCTCCTTGACGGGATTGCTGGGATACACTAAACATCTTCTGAAGCCGGTTAGATGGCTGGTGGGAGTGCTACTCCTATTAGTGGAAAAAAAGATTGGCCTGTTGCTGGATGAGATTTCGCCCTTTCAGAATTGTTGATTAATTCAAAGATGCAGTCCTCTCTAAAAAGTGAGTTGAAAACTATGCTGAGCTGCACGTTCCCCAGTCCTCCCCATGCGACATATGGAAGCCTTTAAGGTCCTAGCTCACATCAATAATAATGATTGATAATGTTGTCTAAGGGTGTCCATCCAGATTATTAGGTATAAATGGTATTGCTCATATAAGTACCTGTTTTGCTATTTGTAAGACCGCTGTTTGTACTCCACTGTACTCTTGCTCAATTCAATTTATCTGCTGGGATGCTACTTGAGATGATCTGTTTCTTTTGTAATGTTCTGAGCAGATAGACCAACACGTACTTAATGTGTACCTTTATGTGTTTTTTGTATTGTTCTTTATGGAAAACTAATAAAACAAATTTTGCAGTAAGCTTTGCAGATATAATTTTTAAAGATAATGATTTACTGTCAGCCCAGACACTAAACTATTTAAAATTACATTGATATCACATAAAGAAGTATATTGCGAACCATGAGGATTAGAAGAAACACAATTCTTTTAACAGAACAGATGATAGGATTTTCACTCAATAGTTTTCCATACACTTGAATGTGTTCCACTAAGATTGTTGTTCAATATGTATTGACAGTTCTGCAAGACTCACATAGACTTCTGAGAAAACCTAGGAAGTTGACTGTCAGAGTCACATCTGCGGAAATGGGAATTCATACAACAGCTAACTCATACTGACCATGTGCATTGTTAAGGTTTCAAAGTACCTAGGGCCCAACACTGACAAATATATTCAGTAGCTTCTGTTGAAATGCCACCCCAAAAATCTCCAGGCTGTCATAGTGAGAGAATGACTGGGTATAAGATGCGTGAGAGTTCTTTAATATTGCATAATAGTCTAGGGAAGGATTGAATTAATATTGGAAAGTCAGACTTCATTTCTAATAGGGTTGGGAACCAGACTTGAGAGCCCCAAAGAAGTGCTTCAAGGACCAAGACTGCTTGTTTCTTCGATGTTTCTGGGCAAGGACTCTGTGCATACTTGGGAAGTGGGAACATGTATAATTTATATTCTCAGACCAGTCCTATAGAAAGGTGCCCATAGGCGGAGCTAGTGGATCTGGTCTCTAACTGTAGAAAGAAGGGAGATGAGAATTCAAATGAGGGCCACATCGAGAAGCAATTATTTTGAATATTGTAGGATAAAGATGCCACTCGGGGATAGAATTGAGATCCCGTGCACATACTTGGTCGGACTGAAATTTGCATTGAAGACAAAACGTCTGAAATGATTTTGCAAGCTCTGCTACAGGTGGATCTTGTCCCTCTAAAATGATTGATATCTTTTTATTGTTTTGTTTTTTAGAGTTTTATATAGCGGGAACTAGACCCGAGACATGGGATATCAGAGCGCTTTACATGAGCACCAGGTTCGTTACAGATGGACACATTAATTTTTTTTGTTAGGTACAGGGAGATCAAGTGATTTGCCCAGAATCACAGGAAGTTGAGCGTAGCTGCTGAGGCTCGAACCCATTTCCCAGCTTCGAGGTCGACAGCTCTAGCCGTAAGGCTACATCCTCTCCCTGATATACCTGACAGATGTAAGGTTGACTATCCTTAATAGGACTGCTTAATTGACTTTGTTTCTTATGAGAGGTTGAATTAGAAAAGAACAGCCAAGCATCTCTAAACAGTTTATGTGCAGTGATATCTCCTGCTGTGAGTGAGTGCCGGTCCGCTGTCAATATACTGAAAATACAAATATCGTGTGGACAGATTATCGTGTCAAAAATATCGAGGACAAGAATATCAAGACGGTAAGTGCAAATAGGTAAGTATATATTTTCTATTCTTAACCCCACAGCTACGTACCTTGAAGATATGTATATATTATCAAGATACATGTATGTGGATTTATATATAGTAAAAATTTGCTTACTTATAGAAACTACCTTCACGACATTTTTGTCCTTGAAATTTTTACCACAATATTTTGCCCCACGATGTTTGTGTTTTTGATATTGTGTCTCAATACCATGTACCTCTAATCGAGAGTCCACCACATCTTGTACCTGAGCTTGTCAGACTTGTGCAAGTCTCTAAAATAAGATGCAAACACAACCTATTCCAGGTCTCTCTATGGTCTAACCATCATTGGAGTCTTTTAACAGCTTACTGATCCATAGGTCCCACGCCTGTGTAATAAAGGCCCTTGCAAAGAGAAATTTTAATCTTTTTAGGATTTAGACTGCTTGGATTGATAAGTAATTCAAATTAATCTTTATTCTCATGTCAGAGACATACATAAAAGTATATGCAATAATATGACGTAATTACAAAAATAGAATACTGGAAATCTAAAACGTCATAAAAATAAATATGCAGAATATTACCATATCATAAAAGCATGGATTTGTGACTATTTTAAGAAAACTTTCTACCTTGAAACAGACCTCCTCTTGATTTAATAGCTTTATTTAATAGCTTAACTCTACATTTTTCATATAAGATTAATAAGTATTTCTAGTAATATTTTCAGAAAGTTTACAAAAGAGGGTGAAATGCAGCAAGGACTGTTCTGAAACCTTGATTGTTGAGTATAATTGACCAACTATTTGGACTAACGTTGCCAAAGAGATTAAGGATTTGCAATACTCTGGATTGCTTACATTTTGGATAGGGGAAGATGTCGAGTCAACTTTTAAGAGTCGACAAGAAACCCCAAAAATTCTGTTCTCCTGAATGGAACCAGTCTTTACCTCTCCCGGTTGATAACAAAACTCAAAGATTAGAGAGGATGAATTGCCACAGAAAGTTGGTAGACCAAATTGGATTTGCTTTGAGCCATAATTAACACATTGTCAAGATTACATTTTAGTATGATACCTTGGAACTGAAACCACCAATCACAATACCTTTGTAAAGCACCATAGTGCTAAAGCAAAACCAAACGCGAGGCAAGTGAACTTAAACGTTCATTGATCCCAAGGAAACTGCAGGAACTTTCTTTAGTTCTTGTGTATAGGCATTGTAAGGTAAGCGTTTTGTGAGATCCAAAACCATCTAATGCCTATGGAGTAGAAAATCTGTTAGAATCTGTTACATGTTGACATGACAGTAAACTACAAATCAGTTGTAATCTTTGAGACTTTTTACAGGTCACATTTTCTAGTTTCCTTTTGAAGCCAAAAAAGATATTGCTTAAGAAACCCAAAGGATTTAGTGAAGCTAACTGGATACTTACTATCTTTCTGGAGCAGGGGCTGAAACTCCTGATATAACAGCATGTAGAGGACCTGAGAGAAATGGAGAGGCTGAGGAAGAAAGTTTGAAATGCAGTTGCATACAGTTCTATTACATACCCTTGGACTGATGACCGAATTAATGGGCCTGCTGTTATTGCCTTCAAAGCAGCCAGACAATGTCCTCCTAAAATAAGAGGGCCAGTATCTTCACTTACCGGCACTTGGCGGTGCCACTTTCAGATCTCGATGTTCTGTTCCTGTATCCTCTTCGGGATAGAATTGTGGCCAATGCTCTTGGGTTAAGAAATTGGAACCTCTGAAGGTATTGAACTTGCCCCTTAACAGGCCTTCCAAGCGGTTCCGAACTCTGCAAGACCCAGCAAAAACCCACTGTCCAAAGACTCTTCTTAAGGAAGACCGCACCTTATCCAGAGAAGTAATATTTGTAACATATTTACTCACCAAATAATAATAATTTGGTTTGGAAATCTACTTGTTTAGCCATCACAGTTCCTAACTTAGGATCTATTTTGAATAGGAGACCTTTATGCCTCTAATGTTATTTAGCCACATTGGCATTATCTAATAAACAGATTGCTCTCTGAGTCTAATTTGTTAATTAAATGAGATCAATATGTTTGTCTACTAATCTTGCCTCCTCAGCAATATCTAAGATCCTAGTGAAAATATCATTTACATCAAGAAGTTTGTCTTTGCACACTGGCCATGCTCTGTCCACACCCTTCTTGGGATCTTTCCAAGTTTGGAAAAGAAAATCAGCATATTAGGACATATAGCTGGGGTAGTTCTAACATTATTTGGAAGTGTGTGCCTTTGCCACTCAGGACATAAATGAGATTGGGTTTGTTTGTCCAAAGGTTTTCTATTTTTTATCAGTACCTCTAGTGCAACATGGTTCATAGAAACTCACTAAGTGGAATTAGGGTGGTAAATTGAAGCAGGGTCAAACATAGGGAAGCCTCTAGAACCTAAAACAATAGTTGATTTGTCACCATATTGATCATCAGTTGAAAAGGACCTCTTCTGCTTTGAAGGAGGACCAAAGGAATCAGGACCATTAGAAAACAATCAGCAAGAAGCAAGAGTCTAAGTGAACTATGGGAGAAGGGGGGTATCTTGCAAAAAGGGGGACCATATAAGAAGAAAAGTATCTGCGTTGTCCATTAAGTTGTAAATGATCTTTCTATATAATGCGATCTTGTACATCTCCGCAAGCCATTCCTTGTGTGATATATTCTAAAGACAGAGGTCCCGAGACAGTCTGAATAATGTTCATAATAAATATAGACTCGATCAGCGCTATATTCTTTGTCCAGCCGGACAGAATTTAATATTCAAATAAATGTATGACATAAAGTACACAGAAAAATTCAAGTGGGACACAGTCGGCGTCCTACTAACATAAATAGACAGACAACAGTTAGGGAAAGGTGCAGGCAAGGGGGACCTGTCTGCATGGAATTAGATACAACAGACCTAAGTAATGTGGGGACACCATTACACAATTGGCTTCACAATATATTACATGCATATGGTGTACAATGTGTCGACGGCGTTTCGATCCCTTAGACAGAATGGGGGATCATCATCAGGACATTTCAATAGTCATGCCTGTGTACAAATAGTGATTGTTGCTATTATTTGCGCAAACCATGGAAGTAATAAGAGGTTAGGGGGAGAAAAAGAGAAAGGACATTTGATTACAGAGGGCATTGGGCGGACCATAAAATTATGATACTGTCTGTGTAGTGAATACTTATTAAAAGAATATAGCGCTGATCGAGTCTATATTTATTCTGAACATTATTCGGACTGTCTAGGGACCTCTGTCTTTGGAATCTATATACGCACCCAAGGTCCTTGACCAATTGCCTATTGGGTTCCCTTGTCTCTTTAAACAATTCCTCATGTGATGGCAATTGTGGAGAGCACCAATGTCATAAAATACAGATTTTGGCAGCTATATGAACAATGACGAGCAATTGACGAGCATGGCAGGTTAATTTGGTAATGTCTGATGGCAATCAGCTTCCAAATTGCTAGATGAGGTCTCACTGAGCCCCAGATGAAAGCCTTAATGATCTTATCTATCCGACAGAGGATCGAGGGGGGTATTAATTGGGGAAGTATGCCTAACACACATGTGATTCGGGGAAGGGTAACCATTTTCACCGCTTGAATCATTAATCCCCAGAGAGAGAGTTTTAGGTGGGACCCCTTTGTAGGTGGTGATGCTTGACAACACTGAAAGGCCTCGTACTTTCCCCAGTTCACGTTGTAGCCGGATACTGCCAAAAAGGCTTCCATAGTCTCCAACACCGCAGGGATGGAGAAGGGTAAGGCCGGCAAGATCGAGGCACCTCCGGGACTTGGAATACGTATTATCCAATCTGATTGGCACATGGACACTGCTAAAGTTTTCATTGTAAGGAGAAATAACAGGAGGGAAAGTGGGTAACCTTGGCGGGTACCCCAATGGACCGGAAAGGGGTCAGAAAGAAAGCCCCCAAAATTGACCTATGCTGCTGGGAGATCATAGAGCCATCTCACTTTGGAGATGAAGTCCTCACCAAAGCCAAATCTCTGGAGCGTGGCAAACAAATAGTCCTGTTCTATCCTGTGAAAGGCCTTTTCTGTGTCTAACGACAATACCAAGGCCTTAATCCGGTATGTCCACTGCTAGCTAGACCGCATGATCTTCCGTGCAGGGATGACTGCGAGATGAGTGGCCTGGGCCAAACCCACCCTTGCGAATGATTAATACGAGAGGGAAGGGCCCGCTTAAGGCAAGTTGCTAGAATGCTTACCAATATCTTGACATCCCCTTTGAGCAGGGATATGGGGCGATAACTTCCACGAAGGAGAAGATCTTTTCCTGGTTTGGGTAAGACCGAAATCAGCACCCTGTTGGACAATATACCCAAGCGATCAGCCTCATCGAAGGCCTCATAGAGAAGATCCACTACCTCGGATTTGGTCAAATAATAGAACTCTGCCAGGAAACCATTCTCACCTGGGGCTTTATGAAAAAATAAATCCGAGATGGCCTGCTCTATCTCCTCCTTGGTGATCTCGCCCTGAAGCAGCGCCTACCATACTCTGAGAGATAAGGTAAGCGAATACCATCAAGGAAGGTGTTTATTTAATCTGTTTCTTTAACAATTTCCAGGAGTAAAGGGTCTTGTAATAGGATGCGAATGCATCTGCAAATAACTGCAGCTTGGTGACCAGTGCCCCAGAGTCAGTAATGATAGCAGGATTGGCCATTTCCACCACCCTCTGCATGAGCTGCACCGCCAACAGACGCCCACCTTCTCTCCCTGTTCATAGTGCAGGTATTTCAGCTTCTGTAGTGCGTACTCAGCTTTAGAGCTGAAGAAGGTATTGACGTCCATGCGCACCTTCTGAGGCTGACCCGTATAAGCATGCGTGAGGTGGGCTATGTTCGCGTCTAGTACTTTCTTTTTTATTTTCACAACATAATTTTATTGTTGACAGCCAGGGCAAAAAGAATGCCTCAAACGGCACCCACAGTATACATAAAGGATAACAAAAATGGACATCAACATTTTCAGCATGAACCTGACAGTGGTCATACAAAGAATAAATCACAAAGAAAGATATTAACAGAAAAGCAAATAACTGCGCCACGTTGCTTCCGCCTGATAGGGAAAAATGTCGCATAGATACGGAGAGTCTGTGCCACCTGCAATCACATCTAAAGTGTATACCACACATAGTCCAATTCGCTAAGTTCACACCAATGAGTCTGCGATATCAGGCGGGGGAAGAGGCTCCAGATATAGACGCCAATAGTCAGCCCACCTCTTCCAGATCTTATAATGTTTCCGAGTGCACCCCCTTGCTTCACAGACTGGGATTTCCAGGCCCATACAGAAGTCCAGGCCATTTTTCCATATCGCAATCAATAGCGGGGATTCCTCCTTCCAGACTTGAGCGATGTACCTCTTTGCCAGCCTCGAGGAGGAGGGAACATCCCACCCCAATACTTCAGACAGACATGTAAACATTCCCCTCCAGAACCTCGACAGGGTAGGGCAAGACCACACAGTATGCAGGACCGTACCCTCCATTGACCCACTGCGCAAACAATGCGGAGAAGCAATTAACCCAGCGCCCCACAATCTGTGCCTTGTATAATAAGCTCTATGGAGTTATTTAAACTGGATAAGGCACAGGCGGGCCATGATTACTGCACTGGGCGGGGACTCCAGGGCTTCCACCCAGTCATCCTCCTCTAGGGGACCCAAATCTTGCTGCCATGCCTCTCTATTTTTATGTATGGTAGTCGGTGTATTATTGATGATCGTGTGATATATTTTGGTTATCTTATTGTGTCTCAACTCCCCCATAAAGACTTTATCTTCAAGGGGGTTAAACTCGGGTATCTCTGTGAGGTGGAAAATATAGGGGGTAAAGCATGCCTGAACTGTAGGTAACAATAAAATTGCATGCGGGGCATATCATATTCTGTTTGTACGTCGAGAAAGGACTTGAGGGTAAAGCCATGCATAACCGTCCCCACTGTGTCTATTCCAATGGCTCCCCAGCCCTGAAAGCCAGGCAGTCGTGCCAGCTCTGACAACTGCCCATTAATCCATAGTGGAGTTTCCCTAGTGAGGCTTCCCCGCCAACCTATCTGACGGAGCGCAGACTTCCAAATCTTAAAGACTGTGGTGTTGGCATGCGGTAGTTCCTTAAGCAGCGCCATCGAATAGAGAACCATGTGCAAAGTATTGTCTCCCAGCAGCCAATGTTCCACAGCGTACGCTGGGTCTCCATGATCGCCGTACCACCATTCATGAAGGTCTAGAGGGTGCGAGGCCAGGTAGTACGCATGCACGTCCGGGGTAGCCACGGAGTAAGTAGTTTGGAAGCAGGTCCTCAGCGCAAGCTTCTAGTACTTTCTGACGCTCATCCCTCTGCCTGTTGGACAGGGCTGCATACCTCATCAGCTGTCCCCTGATGGTCGCTAAATTTCAGACTCCGCAAATCAGTATGTTGACGGTATCTATCTCCATCACTACTCCCATGAGTTGAAGAAGGAAGGCAAGCTTTGAAACCGTGGGCGCATACACTGAACCTATGCATAAAACCTTACCATTTAACTTTATTTTGGTGAACACATAACAACCCCCTGGATCGACCCAAGTCTTAAGTACTATAGGGGATAATGTTTTCAAATCAGGATGGATACACCACATTTCAGTGGGGTTGGTAAGACATCTGCCACTCTCAGAGGACAACAACTGTGTGTCTCTTTGCCCACCAAATCCTGCCAAAGCTTTTCCACTTCTTTCTTGGTAAGTTGCATCCACTGGAGAAGAGTTATATCAGCATGTTTGAAGTTGAGATAGGAGAGCACTTTTTTACGCTTGATGTACTGTGTAAGACCATTGACATTCCAGGAAAGAAAGCACAAAGGTGTGTTCATGGTTATGGAGATCACAAGATTCAAAGGGAGAGTCAGAGGGTCGTAAGTGTGCAGGAATGTTAGTCAGATCCTATTAGCAGTCTATGGGTTGTTGTTGAAAGGGCAGACCAGAACGGACAAGTGGAAGGGAAAGAAGGGGGAGTAGACAATAAGGACAATATGCAAAAGAAAGGATGGGAAAAGGTGGTATTACTGAAATCAGAAGAGATGACCGAAAGGAGGGAAAGAAGAATTAGGGTGGTGAAAGAAAAGAACAATGCACAAATAAACACAATGCTTTGTGAGCCAGAAACCAATTATATAATCAGTATATTTGCTGACTTCTCTTAACTGTAGTAGGCGAGTCTACACCTGAATGGCTGTCACAACCAGAAGACAGCAGGGTTCAGTGATCTAGAAGAAAAAAAACTAGGGTGATGGGAGGATAGACCCTACAAAGTGTTCAGGATGTTGGTAATGACAAAGATCAGATAGTGGGTGAGTAATGAGATGGAGGTTAAAGGAAGAAAAACTTGTTCTTATGTCTACGAGCTGAGTGGAAGGGCAATTGATGGGAAATAGGACATGCTGTATCTCTATGTTAGGCCATAGAATGCTCCATGTGAGTTATTACTCCTTAAAGGGTACATTTGAGGGGAAAATGGGGTAAAAGGTAGGGGAGACGTGTGCAATGCTCTTCGTAGTCTAATCTGTGAAAAGTGCTACCAAATGGAGCATGACTTTGCATGCTATTCTATGGGAGGGGAGGGTAAAAAGGAAATGTTTGTTTTGACGGCCCAACAATGGGTAGAACCGGATATCAAACATGTAATATTGAACTTCAATAAAGAATGAATCAAAGACAGACAAGAAGAGAGGTGATCCCACCAGTGACAAACCTGTAGTCTACTATATTCAGTCTGCAGGTTGAGGAAGTTCTGCGGGACCAGTATTACGCACTGTTGACAGAGAGAATTTTTTTTGTATATTCTGCATTGTTATATTAACTGTCTGTTTAACAAAAGATTGAATGAAAGAAATAAGGACCAGATGTTCGAAGTCATTCAGTGGTTGCATACGCTGCAATACAGTAAATCACTGCATTTGCGACAGCTAAATGGCTTTTTGAAATGCTTTAAACCCATTTTGGGATTCAGTGATAGGTTACTGAATCAGAAAATTAGTTTACTACGGCAAAACAGCGCTATTTGTAAAGGGTCTGTCTAGGGCCTCCCTTGCAAATACGGATTGATTATGGTATGTATCAAACTTTATCAATTTCCAACTTAGGGACCCTTCCCATTTGTGAATGTCCAAAAAAAGTTGATTGTGGCGTGGTCAGTGGTCCAGTGGACCACTCTCTACTCTCAAAAAACATAAAAAAATTAAAAACTTTTTTTTTTTATAACAGCTCTATTTCCTTCAAGGAACATGAGCTACATTAAAAAAAATATTTTAAATCGATCACAGACATAATGGCCTGCTGATCTCTATGATGTCCTCCAATCGTAGGGAGTCACAATTTGCGACCTACCGTCTGAATATTGATAAGGTAGGTCAGATTGCAACCTATACCAACAGAATTCTGTGATGCAACTTATTAGCACATAGTCAAAATTCCACACCGGTCGGATAAATACTGCTCTTAATTTGTAGCCAGTAATTTGCGACAAATGTTTCCTACATCTGGCCCTTAAATCGTTCCTGAAGCATTCACTCTCTGCATCCTCATTATAAAATGAAGAAGAGTGTTCAAACGTCATAACGACTGAAACTCAGGTGAAAGTGTAAAATAAAGGAACAACAATACTATGACAGAAAAATGTATGATAAACTAATTAAGTTGGAAAATAATGTAATCGTTGTACACTATTTTAATACAGAGAAAAGGGTATTGCTCACGAGCACAAATATATTCCCACAAATAAATGAATGAGAAAATGTTCCAGAGGATAAACAGTAGTGAAATGGTTAATTTCTGTGGGGAAGCACAGCAGGCCGAAAGCCATGCCTTAGCAGGATAACAACAGACAGACCCTTCCGAGATGCATCCCTTTTTTGTCTGGACGTGTTTTAAAATAGACGTGCTGAGGAAGAAGGAGAAGCGGGGACAAGAGTCATCGAAAATCACATTGAATCACTGTAGGTCTACAGGCATTCTGACCATCGCACACACCTTGCACGCTATTGGCATGATGAAGCCTCTTGTAGAAGCGATGGCGAGCCCGTGCTGTGACGAAGAGCGAAGATACCCTCTGAAGTGCAAAGAATCTGTCATAAACAAGAAACAAGCCATGCAAAAGTGCACTGGAAGCTTATATGACAATACTAGTGTCAATCTTCAAAATACTTTCAATAACACAATAAAATATATAATATAGTAATACTTATCTTGACTGCGAGCAGCAAGAAAAGAGGACATTGATCTCCATCAAGGTTAGTGTATGAGTTACTTGATGGTCATTGATCTACTACTACTTGTCTATCATAAGTCCTTATTGCTAAGCCTCATGGCACATGTAGTTTTGTTCCATCATTATTGTTATAGAAATAGATCAAGGAGAGAAAGTATTATTGGAGCCACTAGTCTTGTCATTAAACCATTCTCACACTCCTAAAAATGTTTGGCGATGATGACTTTGAAGTGGATGTGGTTACTCTGAACAAACACTTACACCACCAAGTCAATATTCTCAGTGATCTTTCATTCTTTGCAGTACCAGTACTAGGGGTTACTCTGAACTTCTACTTTTACCACTAAATCAACGTTCATAATGATCTTTCATTCGGTTCACTACCAGGTGCCCATTTGTGGCTCTCTATTTAGTAGGATAACACATTTTGGATCTATTACAAAAAATCTTTCTGTTAGAAAAGCTTATAGGTTCATGATGTTCCAGGTTTGTGATACAGTTAATTTCCGCTTAAATATATTTTCTAACATTATAGCATTATAGATGCCTTTATCTAGCAATAGTATGAACGGGCCGCTGGGCAACATAACCTTCAGTGCTATGATTGTACTTTACATACGTCAATTCTCACACATTATTCTCATCACATCTCATTTTATTTTTCATTCTCACAACCAACTTGGAAAGCAAGTATAGTTTGTTCACACATTTTTTACTCTGTAAGACAGTACAAAAAGTCCAAGATTTTGGTAGCATTTATGCAAGAGAATGCTATGCTAGAGAATATTCTCAAGAGCAAGCACATATTATGAGTCATATCCTTATTGATTTAGACTTGCAAAGAGTGCAAGGGTGCACTCACAAAAGAGAGACTATTAAAGATATATGGGCCTGACAATGGCAGAACATAACCAGATTTTGTTACATTGCTTCTTATAAGATGTAAGGTATTTACTTCTCTTTTTCCTTTTTATTGCCTGTGCTCTCATTATCATAGCAATAATTACTTACCATTTTGTACACACACGATTAGTCTATAAGAAAGATATGAATATACTATGTTGTCGTTGTCCTTGACTTCTCAAGTTGTGTCTCACTTAAAAGTAATCTTGATAGGATCTCTGCCAGGTCTGCAAAATCTCCACAAGTTCGGTGACCAAGTGATGTCTACCGGTAGGGACACAATCCGTGACTGGTACAAAAAGAACAAGATGGATCTATGAAAACATTGCCATGAGACATAACTTTTATGTACACACATAGTATCAAACTAAGTTCACAATTAACTTAGACATGCTGATCTTCCAAAAGAAGACATCTCATCCTTCGAGAAACAGGTATGTTGTTTGAGAATATTGTCCTGGTGGGTGACTCGCTGAAGCAGAGGCATGACCAAGTGGTCCACATCGGGGATGACTTGAAAAACATCAATATCAAGGA
Organism: Triturus cristatus; assembly: GCF_964204655.1. Taxonomy (NCBI): domain Eukaryota; kingdom Metazoa; phylum Chordata; class Amphibia; order Caudata; family Salamandridae; genus Triturus; species Triturus cristatus. The sequence continues at coordinate 203,542,016 of NC_140583.1, read as the reverse complement.
CAAGCATTGGCAAAGTCAATAGGTCTCACCTATGCAAGAGCTATTGGCTTTGCCAATATGTTTTTAGCCATATTGTAAACCAGAATCGCTGCTGTTCAGCATAGCTAAAAGTTAGTGGCATAAAGGAGAACAGAGTAGAGTGGAGTGAAGTAGAGTAGCATGGAGTAGAGTGGAGTGTTATGGAGTGACGTGGAGTCGTAGAGTGGAGTGGACTTGAGTGACTTGTGGCATAGGGTGTAGTGAAGTAGAGTGTTGTGGTGTGTCATGGAGGGAATGAAGTCTCCTAGAGTTGAAGGGCGTAGAATGGAGTAGAGTGTCATAGAGTTGAGTGCAGTACAGTGGAGCAGAGTGTTTTAGAGTTATAGAGTGAAGTGTCACAGAGTGTCATAGAGTGGCCTAGACCCCAGTGGAGTGACGTAAAGGGTGCTGTGAAGAGTGGAGTAGAGTGTTGCAGAAGAGTGGTGTATAGTAAAGTGGCACAGAGTGGAGTGGTGCAGGGCAGAATGCAGTGGTGTATAGTGGAGTGATAATAATAGAGTGGCGTAGCGTGGCATAAAGTGCCATGGCGTATAGTGCAGTGGCACAGAGTTCAGTGGTAGAGAGTGCAATGTTGCACAGGAGACTGTCGTAGAGTGCAGTGGTGTATAATAGAGTGGCGTAGAATGCATTGACATAGAGTGCAGTGGGACATAGTAGAGTGGCGTAGAGAGCAGTGGCATAGAGAACAGTGGTACAAAGTAGAACGGCATCTCGTAGAGTGCAGTGATGTAAAATACAATGGCGTAGAGTGCTATGGCGTAGAGTGTTGCACAGTAGTGGCATAGAGTGCAGTGGTGCAGAATAGATTGGTGTAGCGTGTGGTGGCATAGGGTGCATTGGTTTTGAGTAAACTGATGTACAGTGCATTGACAGAGAGTGCAGTGGTTAGAGTAGAGTGCTGTGGCATAGAATAGAGTGGTGCAGAGTAGAGTGGCGAAGAGTGGAGTGATGCAGCGTAGATTGCAGTGGCGTAGAGTGTATTGGTTTGAATAAAGTGGTGTAGAGTGCATTGAAACTGTGGTTAGAGTAGAGTACAATGGCGTAGAGTATAGTGGTGCAGAGTAGAGTGCAGTAGCGCAGAGTGGAATGGCGCAGAGTAGATTGTTTCAGAGTAGAGTGGAGTGGCGTAGAGTGGAATGGTGCATGGTAGAGTGGAGTGGTACAGGGTCGAGTGCAGTGGCATAAAGTGCAGGGGCGTAGAGTAGAGTGGTGTACAGTGCACTGGTGCAGAGTAGATTAGAGTAGCATAGGGTGGATTGGCATAGAGTGCACTGGCCTAGAGTGGAGTGTTACAGAGTAGAGTGCATTGACGTAGAGTGCAGTGTTGCAAAGTAAATGGTATAAAGTGGAGTGGTGCAGAATAGAGTGGAATGGCGTAGACTGAACTGGTGCAGAGTGCAGTGGTGCATAGTAGAGTAGAGTGAGATAGAATGCATCGGCATAGAGTGATGCAGAGTAGAGTAGTGAGGTGTAGAGTGAAGTGGCACAGAGTGGAATGGTACAGAGTAGAGTGCAGTGATGCAGTGTGTAGTGGCGTAGATTGGAGTGACGTATTTTGGAGTGGTGCAGAGTAGAATGGAGTGCAGTAAAGTGAAGTATGCATGGTGTGGTTGCCCACTGTCATTACAGACAACAACACATCTTCAATTGAAATGATCATTACATTTGTACAGACATACAGTTTTACCGATAAAAGTATGCAGCACACAAACGATAATGTATGGACATGTCATCACCTACTGCATTTATTGGTTTTGATTGTATTGAAATATTTATTTCCACCACACTTCAGAATTACCCCCAGTAGCTAGCATGATTGTCACATAATTCCTTTACTTTTGAAGTCAGAGAACAGAAAGTAAATACCAAGCTCTCTCGTAAGACAGAGTCTGTCATTTGACCTCAAGCTTTGAATGCACAGCAAATGTGACAACATAAGAACAAGATTGAAAGGCCTGTTTACAGAAAGGATGCACCCGGAAGGATACAGTAAATGAGGTATGGGCCATAGAAGGGACGAACTCAAGCTGGATACCTTATAACAAACAAAGCCAGCAAACAAAAAGCAAGCAAATGTGAGTTGCAAACCACAAAGCCAATGGTGAGCAATTAACAGAATGCATTCTCAGGGAAGCTTTTCCGAATGTCCTCAAAATGTTGTTAGCAAACCAGACAGCTATGCTGTCTGGTAGGCTTTGATCTAAAAAAGTAAGTGACAGGGTTAATAAAACAGCAGACAGTTAAAGTGGCCAGCACAGAAAACAAGTCAATATGAAACCCAAGATAACGAATAATCCTTGTGTTTACTTTGGGGGCAGTCTACTGTTTGCCTTGCAGAGGGATGCAAGTGCGCCTCCTACAGCTGCCCTTGTTATGCAAAAGGCATTTTAAGGTGCATTTTGAGTTTTAGGATAGATGTATCCAAGATGAGGAGGTCAACACCACATCACTGATTCACTACAGACTGTGATGTAATGGTAGTCGAACACTACTGTAGACTTAATCCAAAACCCAAGCACCAGCACAATAACACCAAAGTATATTCTTATCATGCTCCTGTGAGGAAATGGGGTGTATTCTATGGTGTGCTTGTGGGACATCACCATGTAATACTCTTACCAACCCCTTTAGGTCCAGTAGGTTATGTATGTAAAACCTGAGGGTCAACCCTCTGTAGTTATGGCACTGAGCAGCAAGGCTTACACAGAGTAGCAAGTGTAAAGCATTTAAACAGCACCAAAACAATTGAAGAAGAAACTGACTCGACACTCAAGAAATCCGACACCAAATCATAAAAATAGATTGCATTTTTATAAGAAATTAGACAGTAGAATGAAAAAGATCCACCAGAGGGTTCCAGAGATATAGATGATACAAGCAATAATAAATCACCACAATTTTATTGAACAGCGAACAAACCTTGGCAAAGTCAACAAATTGGACACTCACATTTTTTCAAGGAAAACTTAGGTAAGTGCCTATGCAGTCTGTTAGAAGTATTTGAGGTGACCAACTCCAGCAGTGAGCTAGTCAAATGGACTAGCATGGTCTTCAAGAACAGTTATCTTCATAGGGGAAGCAATCCCTCAGCATTTCCAGGCACTTTATCCGCATCGAAAATGATTCTCATGGACTGGTCCTGATGCAAGGGATGAAGAATGCTCAAGATGCTCCATGGATGCTGTGGATGCGACTTGTTTGGTGGAGGTCGACCTTCAGGGATTCCTCGAAGATGGTAAAGGGTCAACATCCTACAAAGTTCTCTCCAGTCTGGACAAAGTCCAATCGCCACTGGACTACCATTTTGTTTTTGTTTTTTTTATTTCGTCTGGTCAACATTATGGTTTACGCATACTGAGGCATTTTCATTTACAAAGGTATTCATCATAACATTTGTAAGCTTTGGCTTTACAGGAGCGAATCTTATCATTCAGTATAGGCGTAACTGACATTGAACATCACACCACATCGTATTACGACAATATAAACTTAGTATCCAAGGCTTATAGCACATCAGACATCAATAGATACTATCCTACATTACACATAAAGTTGAGACATGAGTCCTTCCATCTTCACCTGAATTTCGAAAAGGGAGAAAAAGTTATTACAGAGCATCATCTATTTATACTTTGTCAACCATTTATGTATAGTACTCATCCTCCTGTAGCATTAGGAGGTATTGTTTTAGTGGTTCCCAGAAATCACGGGGTCTCGATGAAAGTGGTAGTTCTTCCGCATACATTTCCATGGTTTCCCTGCAATATGACATGTCTGCGAGCCAGTCTTTGAATCTAGCGGGGCGTTTACTTCCCCATCTAATAGCTACTCATCGTTTTGCCAGTATCAGTGCCACAGCCAGAAACGTCCTTCTTTTTGTCAGATTTAATTTGTATATCCCCAGTAAGCACACAAGAGGCATGTTTGGCATGTGTTCAGCTAACATTTCGTTTATCGCCCCTATAATTTCGTGCCAATATTTGTTTACCTGTGGACATGCTCATGCCAAGTGTAGGAAGTCCGAACTCAAGGCGTTACATCTCTGACACCTGTCATGCGTTCTGAGGCCGTATCTGTGGAGTTGGGTTGGGGTGTAATAAAATTGGTGGAGGAATTTAAAATGTAGGTTACAGTTGGATGTCAGTAATTGTAGTTGTGTGCAGCTATATTCCCAATCCCGCTCCTCTATTTTGTGACCTAGCAGTGTTTCCCATCTAGCTAATGATCTATTTGCCACCTCACTTTGTTCCGCTTGTGACTTATTGTATAAGCGGGTGACTAACTTCTGGCGCGATGGCGCTATGAGTAGGGCCTGTAAGGCTTGTAAAGTTGGTGGATCCTCCGGGTAGGTGTTATATAATTCCCTAACCGCTGCTTGCAGCCGTAGGTAAGCAAATGCCTTCATTGGTGTGTTGTGTGGGCTGAGTGTCGGGTCATATCTTTGAATTAATCTGCCGTGTGGGAAAACATCTTTCATAGTGGAAAGTTTCATATTTTCTAGCCAGACCATCATACACTTTTCTTGTGTTACTGATAATTTCGGATGATTAGCAATGGGCTGCGCTGGGGCGTATATAGGTAGTTTATTGGCTCTTTGTGCTAATGTATGCCATGCATGTGAAGTGCAGCATACAGGCTGTATCGTGTTTCTATGTGTGTAAGGCCTCGGGTTTGACACAAACGTCATCATTTGAGTGGGATGTGCACTGTCTGTTTCCACAGCGACGTGCAAAATGTACGCATGTGGTTGAGTCCAGTAGTGAGCATGTTGTGCTTGTGCGCAGTAAAAATATAGCTGTAGGTCTGGTGCACCAAAACCACCCATATGATATGGTTTCGTCAGTATAGTCCAGCTGATCCTAGCCTGTTTCCCCGCCCACGTCAGCTTCTGCATCATGGACCGCAGCCCTACGAAGTAAGCTTGTGTCAACCAGATTGGGATATTATTAAATAGGTATAAAAAGCTGGGCAATACAATAATCTTTTGCAGCGCAATTCTATCTGCCAGTGTCAGGGGCATCCGTATCCATTTAGTTATTTGCTCATCCAGCCTAGTCATTGCCCTACCATAGTTTTCCCTAATGACAAGGTCGGGATCTCTATGGATCCATACGCCTAAGTATTTCACCAGGTCAGTTTGCCATTTCAGGGGATAATCTAGTTCTGGTTGTCGTGGCTGGCGTTAGTGGAATAACCACTGATTAGTCCCAGTTAATTCTCAACCCAGCGTATTGTTCAAAACGGATGTATTCTCTGATAAGATTGTTTAAATGTATATTAGGGTGTCGCGTAAATAATACCATGTCGTCAGCATATAAGGATATGCTGAGGGGGCGAAGGCTAAACTGTAGGGCAGCTTCCCTGTGACACTGACGTATCCTGCAGGCAAGAGGCTCCAGAATCAAAGTGAACAAGATCGGCGATAGCTGGCAGCCCTGTCTCGTCCCTCTTTTCACTTCAAAAGGGTCAGATACTTGTCCATTCAGTTTAATCCTAGCTGAGGGGGCGTGATTTAAGATCTCTATCCATCTGATAAAACGTTCCGGGAACCCCATCCTATGTAGTACTACAAACATAAATGGCCATTCCACCGAATCAAAAGCCTTTGCAGAATCCAGCAGTGCTGCCGGCAATTCTGAATCCAAGTAATGGTACAAGGCAAAGATGGTGCATATGTTTTGGGTTGTGGATCTGGTGGGTACAAATCCCGCTTGATCAGGCAGTACTAGCTTCTCCTGCAGGAGCTGTCACTGGACTACCAGTTGCCTGTTGTCGCAGTCACAGCCCAATCCTGGGTCAATAGCTTTCCTTCTGAGGGTCCCAGCAACTCTCCGACAGCACTCCCGGGCTCAGCATACTTGGGTGCAACTCTGTGCTTCAGGCTTTATTCCTAGGTGCTGCATGGCAGCGATGGTAGCAACTTGCCCCAGCAGGATTCTTCATCTGTTGTGTCCCTGTGCTATGAACAGGAGGTCAGTCTGCTGGCCCTTGGAGTCTCCTGACTTGACTGGGCCTTGGAAACAGCTTCTCCTTGTGCAAGACATGTCAGGCACAGTCCCTCCCTTCACTAGCCACCAGGTGCAGCAAGTGCAGTCCTCGTCTGTGCAGTCTATCTTTGCTGGTCCCTCGTGCAGCAGGGCAGTCCTCCTTTGACCCTTCTTCCATGTTGGTCGAGATCTGAGTTCTGGGTGCCAGGCATGCCCTATTTATCTTCACAAAACGCCCCCAGGGTCAGATGTGGTTGGTAGCCAATGGACTACCAGTCTCCTCCTTCCTGATGAACACTTCATGGGAAGTGTAGCATCTGGTTATCTCAGGATGCACCATTCTGCCCACTCCCAACATGGCTAGACCCCTCGCCCGACACTCAGAGCTCTCTAGCCCACCCCCAGAGGTGTGACTACCAGGGGGTTACATGCCCCTTGCAAAAACGGTTTGACAACTGGCTTCGCCTCTCCTGTCTCCAGTGCCAGCCTGTCTACCTAAACAATAGAGCAGCCCCTCTCCCAAGTGTGATCCATTTGACCATCACAGGCAGCTTCTCCTTTGGACTAACACCCATGTGGCTTCACGCAGGAGGGAGATAACACCTCTCTCCAGTCCAGGGCACTATTGTGTCCTTTCCTGGGAGTCATTAGTATGTCTCCCAAGGCGGGCAGAAAGCTGTCTGCAGGACAAGCCGCATGTACATCATTAAACGGGTACTTGAAACCTTGGGCAGTAAAGTGGCAATTTCTAAAGTTGGACTTTGCCCACCAGAACCATTACATACGAATTAACCATTAAATCGGGTTTAATGCATGGGGTTCTTTTGATACCAAACAATACCAACCTTAGTAGTCCCATTCAGGAGTTAGCAGGGTTGGGGTGCTAGCTTGTCACTCTATATTGCCAAAGAGGCCTTCAGCCTTTCCACAGTAGAAATGAAAATTTTGGGTTTTTACTGATGGAGTAGGAGAAGGTACGTGTTCCACTTTCTAACATATAGCACCCTGCCTTAGGGAGCGTTAGGTCAGCCGTAAGGGTGACTTACATACATTAAAAAGGAAGGTTTAGGCTTTGCCATTACTTTAAATGGCAAAGTCGAGTTAGCAGTTTAAAACTGCCCTTCCAGTTTGTAGTAGCAGACTGGGAGCCATGCTTTACCTTGTCCCACTCAAGGTGGCACAACAAGTGCTTAATTCCCTTGGGGTGAATGTTTGGTTTGTTCTGCATTCCGTCCACCATTTGTTTGTCTTTTCTAGTACCTGGTGGACACTCTAACTTACAGGCCCTGGGTACCCCGGGAATCATATACTAGGAACTTACAACTAAGTTAGGCGATGCTAATTGGGGATAAACCAATTAAACATACACCATTCCAAGGGTCAGAGCACATGTACTGAGTCCTGTTTAGCAGGGCACAGTGCATTTCAGAGCCATTATACCAGTACCAAGTAGTCAAAATGGGGGCAAAATGTCGGGGTAAACCTGCAAAAAGCCTGTTTCCTTACAACCCCCAAACTAACATAGCTCACAGCCTTTTCTACTCACATAGGACTGTGGCAAAGCAAGTGACTGTGATTCAGGGTCTCCACTGCCGCCAAAGTTTTCCAGGAGGTTACCAGGGAATGTGCAGGCCAAACCGCTGGAATCGTAAATGCTAATGATAATGCGCCTGATACACAAAGGTAAACTTAGACGAGTAGTATCTTTATGTCCGCAGTCTTGGCCCGACTGCGGGCAAGAAGATACTACTTGTAAATGCCCTTTGTGAATTTCCAAAGTCGCAAACTTTAACGTTTGGTCTAAACTTAGACAAAATGTCTACGTTCACGACTTTGGAATCTTTATGTCCACACTAGAGGTGGATCTCTGCCCCAACAGCGGACATGAAAATACTACTCGTAAATGCCCTTTGTGAATTCCCAAAGTCGTAAACTTAGACGTATGGTCTAAGTTTAGACCAAACGTCTAAGTTTACCTTTGTGAATCGGGCCGAATGTTATTAGGTATGCAACGCTCGAAGCAGAACAGCAGAAACAACTTAATGCAACACACCAGTACTTTGGCCTCGCTCTTCACCAGGACCATATACACAGCCAATATCACAGAAACATTTGATTTAGTATTCAGAACACAACTATACATTTAATATACAGCATTAGGACTGCATAATACACGCTTCACTGATCTATAGTTTTAATCAGTTAATTATTTAAACAGACAATATTAAAATAAAGTAAAGCGAAACAGAGTTCTACGCAACGTGATGCAACAGCGCATCGATCTTGGCAGAAAAGGCATGAGAACAAAGAACATCACACTTTATAAAAACAGAAACATATGGCCGTAATAAAAACACAAAGAGAAGTCAGTAATATGTGTCTCCCAATGGGTAAAACGTATGATAGATAGTCCAATATATTTAAAAGTTGACATTTTGACTGCACCCAAGTTAGCAATCAGAGTGTTCTTTGGGACCAGCTTAGAGGCAGGTACTGCAAAAATCCCACACACATAAAAAGATGCAATCAATCAGCGTCTAGCCCAAATCATCAAAACAATCATGAAAACCAGTACCAAAGTTAGTAGTTCTTACCTGTGCAAGAAAACGAACATGCAATGATGTGCTCATGCCTCAGAAGATAAAGTGGATTCTGGCTCTACTGGAAAATGTCTCAGTAAAAGCAACAAGGTGGTCTGCTAAGTGTAGCAACTTAGCAAAAAGCAAGCATGTGATTTAGGTTCAAGAACTAAAAGTGATGAAAATCAACTACATCAGAAAATGTTGAGACCCCATATTTCCGCTTGTTCAGAATTAATTGAGAGCAACAAGCTGTAGGTCTGAACATGTATTAAGTTTCACAGTACACCTAATGAAAGCCACATCCTAATGACAGGAGACACATTCTATAGTCATACAGAAGATTAGCTGGTAGCTACCACTCTGCCAGCGGTGGAGCCGTAGTATGGATTCCCCACCCTCTCAGCCTCTTCTGAGATGTATCAGGTGATGGAGCAAGGTTTCGTAAAGAAGAAACTTGCTCAGATGCAATCCTCTCAAATAACATATAATACCATAATCAATTTGTCTTGTGAATACTAATAATTGCATTACACACAATATATCGTATCTAGGGGAAGCTTGCCTATGTGTATTACTAACCAGTAACCCGAATGTCATTAAAATTGCCGACAAAATGCAGGAATTTAACTTGCGCATGCGTTTACTGTATATCCGTAGTATGACGCTTTCTATGCTTGGGGGGAAACTTTTGCAGCTGCGCAATAGCGTTTAAAATGACCGCTTGAAACTCACATGTTAATGCGCATGCTTTGCTTAAACTAAACCTTGCAAGTTCTACTAAATTGCTAATGCGAAAGATTTATATAAGTAAATGGGATTAGAGTAGTGATAAGCGGTATACAGTGAATTCATTTATTTTCGTATTCTAACATGTTTTTCTTTGACTTTATTACTAGTTCGTACTTGGGCCTCAGAGGGTGACTGAAATCCCTACCACACCTGATCTGTGCGCACGCACACTAAACCCTGCCCGGAACCATGGCGACACCACTGAAACCCAGCCAAGGACAAGCTGGGGAGAATCTCATGAGAACTCAACGTATTGACCTGGAAAAAGGAAGAAATATTAAAACAAATGTACCTAAAATGTATTGACTATAACGTGAAATAAGGGTGGGAATAAAGCTTTGGGAAAGTAAATTAAGGGGCGGAAACATAGAACAAAAGGACCTAAGTAAAAATATTACATTTAATGTGGTGTCATGAACTCACCTCCTTGCCCTGTCCAATCAGAAGTAGGGGAAAATACGAAATTGAAAAATCTGGGGGTGGTACACGAACACAGAATAGTATAATTAAGGTAAGTTAGTTAGTTAGCTGTCACTGACCCGTCTGAATCTGACCCGAAACGTATGCTGCCACAGACGCTGTCCAAGATGCTGTCTCAGACCTTGTAGATGCCAGAGACCCTGCTTGAGAGACCGAAATACTGATCGATAATCCAATCATCTAGAAGGGGAATTGCGGAAGAGAGATCGAGGAGAGTGGTGCCAGAGAGGGGTGCGACACTGGCGTTGCACTTAGAAGAGGTCACCTTCCCGAACCTAAACCTGTCTTGATTCCTCTTTCTTCCACCTGTCCCTGTGGACTCCATCTGACCCAATCTTCAAGGAGTTGGGTTCATCTATCACTCTAGGTAAATATAATTCTGAAAAATCTGTCCTTGTACTTGCTCTCTTTGTCTCCCTCTACAGGTACTGTCATCACAATATTTTATTGAGACTTATTACTGAACTAAACTTGATTTCTTTCATGAATGACACTCGATGTTGACATGTATTTGATCTTTGACTCACAAAATTATTAATTAGATAAAACTTTTAAAACTCTTTGAGTCTGTGATTATTGGAGAAACCCTTAAATGTTATTTCTGCCTATACTACTAGATCTTAGATTAATTGAGCAAAGGACATTTATTGTCAAGGAGATTGGATTGGTAAGATTTGGGTAAAGATAACAAAATCTTGCAGGTAAAACAAAATTGACTCCGGCGGTACTACTAGCTATTGTATGAATGTTTATGGGGCCAGGTGAGTATACGGTGTGAGAGTAACCCGAGCTGGTAATCCGCTGGATCAGTTTTTCTTGGTAGCAGAGCTAGGGTTAGGGTTCTAGTTAGTTAGCTAGATAATATTATGGATTGTATTATTGATTTATGCATTAACACCCGTTATTCGTTTGTATTCTGTTCTATGTTGTCTGGAAATTCCCGGGAATATTGAATAGCGGTTGGCGAATGGAAGCCACTCCGCAGTGAGGTTACTTGTCTGGATCAGGAATGTGCTGAAAATTATGCAGAACTTGAAGCACTGATTTTAGGAATTATTTCTTCTGTATGAAAGTGAGAGTAATTGGTAGCAAAAGAGTTCGCTGGTGAAACTTTGGTCTTATATCACCTAGAAAGGGTAATACTGAAGGAGTAGCAGGTTCTCTGATGCTTGTGTGAAGAGTAATCGGAAAGGTTTTACTTGTAGTGTTTGAAGAGTAAGCGGAAAGTTTTACACCACAATAAAAGAAGTTGATTATTCTTTAAATTTAGAGGATCAGACAAAGTAGCAAATATTTCTATGTTGTTAATCAATGCAAAATTGCATGAAATTTGTTGAGAAAATAAGTTGTCAAATTACCTTGTAAAGGAGGAGACAGTTGCGAGGTGCTGCACTGACATCACAAAGAGCCGCGCTGGGATTGGTTGGAACAGCAGGCGTGTGACTGATGCAAGAATTGTAAAGGAGGGGTCAGTGGTGAGGAGCAATACTGACGTCACTGAAAGTCGCACTAGTATTGGCTAAACGCATAGCAAAACAGAACCTGATTGGTTGGGAGAAAAAAGAAGCTGCACCACTATTGGAGAATCGTTCAAGTAAAAGCAGAAACCTTATTGGTTATAAACATAGACTCCCCAAGAATAATAATAGACACTGGAACTTGTATGTACGATCTGACTTTAATAGGGACCCGTACAGATAGAAGGTTTATTGAATTTGCTTACGAACAGTATCTTAACTAGAATTCCCACGCAATGTACGGAAAGTTAAGAATTATTTTAAAAAGGATAAACCAATTAAAACTAGAGAAGGAATTCTCATTCCTTGTCCGAAACGCCTGCATCCTACAAGATGATAGAAAGAGGTTATCATACTTGCGTATGGTTAGAAAATTGGATAGAATATACAAAGGACGATGGAATATTGGCCTTTCCAGAGTTCGGAACATTTAATGGAAGAATTTTACATAATTTACGCACAAGAATAAACAAATTAGAACCCAGACCCAGATTAACTCAGTATGGGGCACTAGAAGAATGGGAGACTGAGGCATTTGAATGAGATAGACAAAGAAGTGACAGGAATCTGAGCAGATATTATCCAAAATTTCCACGTGAAACCCAAGATAGTCAAATGAAACAGTGGAGACAAGCCATGGTGGCTGAAGGATTATATCCTGTACTAATGACTGAGGAACAGGTTGGAGGAAAATGCACAGAGAAAAGAAAGCACTTAACAATGACAGGTAGTGGAGACTCAGAAGATGATTATTTAGAAGATATTTTAATGAAAAATCCTCCGCCTTATCAAGAAGGACCTAATAGAACATCCCGAGTGCCCCAGTTCTAGATACACCTTTAGTTCCACAGGTTGTACATGACAAAACAATGGAAAGGGTACTTCAAGAAAGAGAAAGGGAAGCGATAAATAAGAATAAAAGTGAATCAATACAGAAAATTACCTAATTAAACACGCACCCTGAGGCTTTGACTATACCAGTGACTATAGGTCCTGTAGTTCCATTATATGGGGATAAATCAAATTGTCCTAAAACACCAGTCATGACTACTCCCCTTGTTGAACCTAGAAAAGAAAAATTAATAATTGATGACCAAGCTAGTGAATGTGAGTCAGTGATTACATTAATGGACTTACCGATAAGAGAGACACTCCTAGGAGAGTCACTCCAGGTTGCTCGAAAGAAATACGAATAGAGACATCCATAGGGACGAAGAGTGCCACAATAGTAAACCCAGAAGAAATAGAAAGATGGGCACAAGAAATAGAGAAACCAAACCCACCACTGAAATATTGGACATTATCAAATTAAGAGTTGGATTAGAAGAAATGAGAGCCGGGAATGTAGGGCTAGATAGGTTAAACACCAATAGTGAGGAAAAATTGCTTTTCATTTGCAGAAGTATAACCCGAAATACGAACATATTTCATGAAAAATTGTCAAATTTGGCCTCTGAAATGGGAATAGAGATAGGGAGATCCAAGGTGTTGCAGAAACCCTATAGAGCAGAATTTACTGATAAAAATTTGGAAAACATGAATATGTCAGGAAGAAAATTGCAGATTAAGGAGTTGATGAAGATATTGCAAAAGTGGGGAGATTTAGATAGATGGAAAGTTAGATGGACAAAGAAAAAGGAAGAAGAGCAGACAAATCGATCGACATCTGAATATTTGATGAAAGAAACAGAGAAGGCTGAAATATTATACCCAATGAGAGAGGTTCCAGGAGGGGGATATGTACATGTCCCATGGACCCTACAGGATATTTTATCATTTACAAATGATTTCCCTAAATTGAGAGAAGTTGAGAGGTTTGTGAAGGTTTCGAAGGTTTTGTTGAAAGATTTGGATGGTTTATTTGATATAGTGGTGCCTGCTGATTTGCGAACCAAATGTAAAATTACAGTTGATTGGCCTAGTGATGAGTACCCGAGAAATGAGAAAACAGGAGCTTCGTCAGAGGAGGTTATGAAGAAATATAACCAGGCAATCACTTTCTTAAAAGGGAAAATTCCCCCAAAAGAAACAGATTGGATAAAGATAGATAGAACAACCCAGGATAAGGATGAGTCTGTACATGCGTATTATGAGCGCCTTTTACAGGTGTTCAAGCAGTATAGTGGATTTGAAAATATCGGAGATAAGGACATGACTCATTTTGTGTATCGGTTTGTGTCAGGGTTAAGACAAGATATATCCCAAATGATTAAGCAGAACAATTTGTGCTGGCAAGCGAAGCCCATAGATGAGATCCTAAAGTATGCAAAATACTGCGGAGATGAAATTGACAATAGACGAAAGAAATTCGGATAAAATTTATTTTATTGTCAGAGCCCAATCCAAAGAACATGAGGCAGAGGCCTACAACCCAGAGGGCCGGCGTACCGTGTATCCGCTTATATCAAGAGGCAACAAACTATATAACATTGTCCACAGTTAAACACAGCAAGTCGCCTACAACGCTTCCGGGCTGGCCGCGTCTGCAAAATGTGGGTAGTAGCACATACATGTCGCCCGAGGGCCGTGTGGAGTAGTCAAGGGGCCCCAAGGCCATGCCTGTAGGCAGACGACCTGCTGAGACTATAAGCTCCAAGAGGTGCTCCAGAATTGAACATAGAACCAAAATGAAACATAGAGAAAGGAAAAAAAATCCATTGAACTTAGAACTCCCATCCCACCCCAACCCCCCCGTCCCTGAGAACGTAGCGTGGATCCTTGCCGCCCCTCTAAGTAGTTCTGCAGCAGCACCCTCGTGGGGGTCCTAAGCCCCCCCCGGTCCCCTCCCACCCCTGTTCCGAACCCCCCCCTCCCCACATTCCACGTCCATCTCCCCCTCATCCCACGGGGACACCTCCGATCTGGAAGCTCTACTCAGTCTTCTGATCCTCGGAGAGGCGCAGTAAACGCAGGTATCGGGGACAAGTAACCTCCCGAAATTCGGAGGCCAACAATACCAAGAAGGGTTTCCACAGCTCCCCATATTTGGAACCCTCCCCTGCTAATGTCAATGTAAGTTTTTCCATGCCCAGGACGTGCCATAACCGATGTAAACACTCAGTGAAGGTTGGGGTGCTGTTAGTGCGCCAATGGGTGAGTATAGTTTGTGTCGCTGAGCCCAGTGCTATAGCTATCAATCTTCCCCTTCGTGACCGAAGCGGATAGGTCACGGAATTTGGCAGGCCCAGTAGCGTATATGCAGGGAAACGCGGTATCTCTGTGTTAAGGTGCCTGTCCACCTCATCAAGCACCTGCAACCAAAACGGCCGGACATACTCACACTCCCAAAGTAAATGCGTCAATGTGCCCACTTGCCCGCATCCCCTCCAGCAGCACGCCTCCCTCTGACGATCTATGGCATGTAGCCGCTCTGGGGTGTAATGCCAGTAGGTCGCAATCTTCGTGAGCGTGTCAGTGAGGCCCATATGGAACGCGGAATGGCGGGCTCTATAATATATTCCTTCCCACTCTTTGTGAGTCAAGGTTCGACCCAGCTCTCTCTCCCACCGTGTCCTCCCCGCGTAATAAGTATGCGTGTGCCGGGCTTGCAGCATTCTATACAAATTGGAGATTAGTTGTTTATCTGAGGTACGCGTGAGGAGCCATTTCTCATACGGCGAGAATCTCCGATCTGCCAACGGGCGCACCCGTCTGTCCAGCGCCCAATGCCGAACTTGCAGGTAACGGAGCCTCTCCGTCTCCTGCAGTCCATTTTCCTGTTTGAATTGCGTGAAGGGACAAACACCCTCCCCATCATACATGTGGTAGAGAAAGCGACAACCCGACGGCTTCCACTGGCAAAACGCCTCCGTGTCCATCCCTGGGGTGGAAGTAGAGCTGAAGATCAGGAATCCCCAGCCCCCCGCTCTCAGGCGGGAGAGTGGATAACAGCCTTTTCATGCGCGGTTTCCGCCCGCTCCAGATGAATTGGGCCAGCTCTGATTGCATCTGTCGGAGCCATCCGTTGGGCGGGTATAGGGGGATCGTGCGGAATAGGTAAAGAATCTGTGGCAGGACGGTCATCTTGACTGCCGCAATTCTACCCAGCCATGAAAGGGGGCAGTACTTCCAGCGCCCCAGCTCCCTGCGAATTTTCCGACGCAGAGCTGCGTAGTTGAGGGCCACCACCTGCGGCAATGTAGGAGCCAGCTGAATCCCCAAGTAGGGGATGGACTCCCCCTCCCACTGGAAGGGGAGCAGAGTCTGCAGGTAGTCCCGGGTGGGTCGAGACAGAGAGAGGCTAAGGGCCTGTGACTTATCCATATTCACCTTAAACCCCGCTACACATGCAAAGGTGTGCAGGTCCGCTATGCAGGCCGGGAGGGACTCCCGCGGGTTAGCGATGGAGAGCAGCACGTCATCAGCATACAGGCTGATGGTATGGATATAGCCCCCAAACTTGATACCGGAGATACTTTGGTTCTGTCTAATCTTCTGGGCTAGAGGCTCCATATATGCAGCGAAAAGCAACGGCGACAGCGGACACCCCTGTCTCGTGCCCCGTTCTATCCGGAAGCTGGAGGACGTGTGTCCATTCACTCGGACCGCCGCCGAAGGGAATTTGTAACAATTGAAGATGTGGGTGCGGAATTTCTCTCCAAGGCCCATTTTCAGCAACACCTGCTCTAGGTAGGGCCAATGGACCTGATCGAACGCTTTTTTGGCATCGATCGTGAGAAGCATGTACTCCCCCGTCGTCTGGGAGGCCTTTTCAATCAGATGCAGGACTCGTTTCGTCAGGGGCCTGACGCTCTGGGATAAACCCCGGCTGATCTGGTTCGATGAGGCCCGGCATACAAGGTGCCAACCGACTGGCCAAAATTCCCGTATATAGCTTGAGGTCGACATTCAATAAGGAGATGGGGCGATAGGCCCCGCAACGGGTCTTGTCCTTCCCTGGCTTGGGAATGTCCGTTACATGGGCCCCCAACAGATCCGCAGGGATCGCGCCCTCCATCGCGAAGGAATTGAATAGCTTGGTAAGCAGGGGAGCCAACTGGGTACAGAATTGTTTATAGAAGACAGCGGTGAAGCCATCCGGCCCCGGGGCTTTTCCCAGTTTCAACCGCGAGATGGCAGCGATCACTTCCTCCGGCGAATGTCCCTGTCCAGCTGAGTCGGGAGGGTGACCGAATCTAGATAGTCCACCCCATGGTTGTTCGCCAGATGGGTGCCGGTGTAGAGGTCGGCATAGTATGCACGAAACGTCTCAGCTATGTCTCGGTCGTCTGTGAGTCTCGTGGCATATTTCACGGACCCCCTGTCGGTCGCGGGCTTCCCGGAGCTTATGAGCCAGTAGGCGCCCGCACCTGTCTCCCCCCGTATAGTAAGCGTGCTTTAAGCGCAGGGCAGCGTACTCTGCTCTATCTTGATCCAGAGCCGCTAATTGTTGTCGGGCGGCCTTGAGTTGGCGCCACACCTGGGGTGCCCCCGTCCTCTGATGTATCTGTTCCAACTCTTTGGTTGTCCGTGTGAGCTCTTCCCTCTTACGCCCTCGATCCCTGTTGTCGGCGGACGAAATAGCAATGAATTCCCCCCGAAGGACGGCTTTCAATGCTGCCCATTGGGTCGCTAAGGTCATGTCGGTGTTAGCGTTGTGCTCGAGAAAGTCTTTGATAGACCTACGTATCTGCACCCTTACCTCCTCTCGATGCAGCAAAGTGTCCCTGAGACGCCACACTCTATCCGGACGCACCACCGGCGGCAGGCCACTCCAATCTCCGCCTCCGTGGCCAATGCCCGTACTGTGGATGAGGCCAAGAAATAATCCAGCCTGGCATAAGTCTTATGCGCGTGAGAATAATAGGAGAACTCGCGGCCCCGGGGGTGGAAAGTTCGCCACAAGTCGCACAGTCCCAAGTCACGTATGCGGGTCGCTCCCACCGCCGAAAGCGCCCCCGCCTGATGTGTACGCTGACAGGACCTATCCTGTATATTGTCAAAAACGAGATTCAGATCTCCCCCCAGGAGGACGTTGCGGTCGCTGGTGGACGTCACTTCTGTGAGTGCGGCCTGTAAGAAACGCTCCTGGCCCTCGTTAGGGGCATAGATGGAGCCAATGGTGAAAGTCTGGGCCCCCAGAGCGAACCTGTAAGCCAAGAGCCGCCCCCTGATCTCCGCTTCCTTCTGCAGGACCTCCCCGCGAAACCGCTGGGCCACCAAGATCGCCACCCCCGCTGCCTTGGTAGAACCAGAGGAGAAGAGCTGCGTCGGGAACTTACGGGACCGGAGCCTGTAACAGTCCTGCGCTAGGTGGTGCGTCTCCTGCAAGAGACAGATGTCCGCCCGTGAGTTCTCTAAACAGGACAGGACAGCCCTTCGCTTGACTGGGTTGTTAAGCCCCCGGACATTAAGTGATAATACTCTAAGTGTATGAGGAGCCATTTGCTTTATCTGTAAAACCTAGGAGGCCCCTGACCTGCAATACAGCGCACTACAAGGGAACGCCCCATGTGTGATGGACGTGCCCGCTCCGCAGCCTGTCGACAGATGCAACCCCACCTAGTGATGGACGTGGAACTCCAAACCCTCTCGAAAATAATGCCCCCCATCCCCTACCCCAACCCCACAACCAAAAATCAACAACCAAACGAATGAGAAAAGGGATAAGTCCTGAACCAATGTCCTCCACCTTCCAAAGGATAATAAGGAAGCAGCGAGGAATAAGATGTCACAATGGGGAGGCCTCTCTCCCGCCGACAGTCCAGCCAACGAGCCGGGCAAAGCAGTGTGCAGCTCAGGTGGGCGCGCAGCCCCGCAGATACAGTCTCCAACGCCGCCTGTTGGCCTCTGAGGATCTCCGCCGCTGGGGGCTTCTTGGCGCGCCTGCTGTGTCCCTGCCGGCGCCACCCCGGCCGCGCGGGCTGCTTGTCTGCCGAGCCACCATCATCCCCGCTGTCCTCCGCCGGCAACTCGACCTCCAGCAGCTGCGCCGCCTCCTTCAAGGAGCGCAATTGGTATAGGGTGTTTTCAATGCGGAACACTAAGCGAAAAGGATGCCCCCAGCTGTACGGGATGTTGCGCTGCTGTAGATGTGTCATGATCGGCCGAAACAGTCTGCGCTTGTGGAGCGTGAGTGCCGAGAGGTCTTGATAGAGGACCGGGGCATGTTCCCTAAATGTCACTGGGTGCTTCTGACGTGCCATCCGGAGTATGTCTTCCTTAGTACGGTAGTCCTGTATGCACACCAGAATGTCCGAGGGGGCGGCGGTCTCCGACCTGGGGGGCCCAACTCGATGGGCCCGATCGATCCGCAGCTCCGCATCCAACGGACGCTCCAGGATGTGATTAAAGAGCGCCGTCGTGAAGCCAAACAGATCTTTCGTGTCCTCCGTGAGCTTCACTCTACGAATGCGGATATTGTGGCGCCGGGAACGGTTCTCAAGATCCTCCACATGGGACTGGAGGTCCACCTGCTGGTCGTGTATCTGGATAAGTTCCTGCTGTAACGCCGCCAGCTCTGTGTCCCGCCCGTCGCCCTTTTCCTCCAGCGCGGCGACCCTCTCTCCGATGCCGTCCACATCTCTGCGGACTTCCTTAAGTTCAGATGTGAATTCCTTTTGCAGATTTTGGATATCCGCTCGCAGGGCCGTGAATATGGACTCCAGGAAGGACTTAGTGATCTGTTCCGGTCCTTCCTGCTGCGCGGCTGAGGGGCCGGGCGCCGCCGCCGCCATGGCGCCCAACGCGGGACCCGCCGGAGCGTGGGCAAACAGTTCTTTCAGCGTCTTGTCTTTCCGCTGCTTTGGGGGGACCATTACACGCCCCTGCCCTCCCGTCTTCGTCCCCCTCACGGGAAGGCCCAGCCCCGCCGCTCACGACTGCCAGGAGCTCGTTCCACTGCCGCCGCTCCCCACCACTTGCTAGCAATCCACCCCGGTTGGGCGTAGCCGATGTCAGAGTCCACTCAGGCGCGCTGAGCCCCCAATGCTACCTCACGGGCCCTCCAACTCCAGGCCCTCCGCTCGTGCCACGCACTCAGCCACAATCCTCCGCCGTGCGGCGGGGCCCACAGGCGGCTCCCACCAGGTCTCCACACCCCGGTCGCCCGCCTGTAAGTCTGGTGCTCGGGGTTCCTTAAAGCGTGCTGAGTCTCCCTGGCCCCCAAAGGCGCCTAACCACTCTACGATGCAGCCCCAGGGCGGAGGAGTGTCACTTCAGCCCACTGGGCTTCCGCCAATGCTCGCTCCCTCCAAGCGCACCCCGGGGCGCCCAGGCCTCCTCACCTCACCAAGCAGCCGGCCGTTGTCACTCCTCGAAGTCCGCAGCCGCCGCAGGGTCTACAGCTTCCCGCTGGTGCGCCTCCAGGGGGTGGAGGGGCCGCCGGGCCCCGCGAGCCTCCAAGACGCTTCCAACCGGCAATCCCGGGCAGAGCTCCCGCTGTTCTCTCGCAGGCCACCTCCCCCCGGGGGATGCCCCGGCACTCCGGGCGGGCCTCTCCATGTCTCCGTCTGCTCGGGCTGCCCCGCTCCCCTCGACCTCCTCCAGCTCCTCCCAGGGGCTGCCGACCGGCCTCCCGCCACCAGATCAGCGCTCACACGATCGTCCTTCTGCGTGGCAGCCCCGCGCCGAGCGCAGGCCCTCTCGACTCCGCTCGTTCGGCTCCGCCGGGGGCCTGGGTCGCTCTTCTCAATAAGGTGCTCCCGTGGGCCTCCGCACCTCCCCCATGCAGGCAGGCCGCAGGGGAGCCGGCGAAGCCCCCTCCGCACGGAGCCCCCGATGCAGGCCCGGGGAGACCCCCACAGTGTGTGGTCCGGCCGCTGGTCCTCGTCCGGTCGCCGACGCCGGCCGGGCCGCCCTCACTCCGCCTGGTAATGGCGACGCCGCACTGCCTCCCGGTCAGGTCCCGCAGGCTCGACTTCCTCCTTCGTGCGAGGGCCAATGAGCCGCGCTCGCGTGGGAATGCTGCCCCCGGAGCTATCGGTACAGCGACCGGCCCCCACCGGCACAGGGACACGGGGTACAGCCGGTCACCGGTGCTTTGCTGGACGGCCGGCGGGAGAGACCGAGGAACACGTCCGCTCAAGCCGCCATCTTGGCCACGCCCCCAGACGAAAGAATTTAGAGGAGAAAGTGATGTGGGCTCAAGTGAAATTAGCAGAACAGCAAGAACTCCAGTTACAAAATCAGGTAGGAAATAAAAGGAGGGGCCAAGGTCATGGTGAGAATAGTGGGAGTAAACCAAAAAGGCGATTGAGCAGAGAGGAGGCAAAGAAAAGGTTTCCCTGTCATGGGTGCAGAAAATTGGGGCATTGGAAAAATGAGTGTAAAAGTATACAGAATAATAATGGCCCAAATCAAAATTTAAATCCACAGACGCAGAATGAGGTGATAATGAGTCAACCGCATGCCAAATTTTGTGAGTCAAGCCAAGTACTTTACGGACACGGGATTTCAAGAAGGAAGTGGTAAGAAAAATGTTGTAACATCGCAATTTCTTTTGCAGAATTCTTATTTTGATGACAGCACCTTATGACGGTGCCTGAGGGGGGAGGAAGAGGAGTGCGTACTTGGCGCATCCTTGCCGGTAGATCAGTCAGGTCCATATATTGATGGTAAGGTGGAAGGAAATAACATTACTTTTTTATTGGACACTGGTGCTACCCGTTCTACTGTGAGAACAGCAGACATCCCAAACCTACCCCTCTCGGGAGAAGCGATCCAAGTAGTGGGTGTTTTTAATAAAAAATGAAGGTATGTATTGGCAAGTGCAAAGAAATGCATAAGTTGGTAGTGTGTGACTCCAGTCCTGTGAACTTATTAGGAAGGGATCTATTGTGCAAGATGAATTGCACCATATTTTGCACACCGGATGGTGTTGCTATTCAGACTCCAGACGAAGACGGAGTGTAAAAAATCATGCTAGCAAAACAAGGAACAGAAGTAGATGAATTATATTCTGTGATGACCAAAGATGACTTACCAGATGAGGTCAAAACAACAGTAAATCCTGGAGTGTGGAATTTTACAGGAAAAGAGGTGGGATTAATTAAAAATGTAGATCTCGTAAAAGTGACTGTAAAGGAAGGTGCAGTTTACCCAAATAATCGACAATACAAAATGAGTCCCGAAGTAAAGGCTGGTGTTGCAGCAGAAATCGATTGAATGGTTGAACAAGGCATTCTGAAAGAAATAATGAGTAGTCCTTATAATTCACCTATAATTGGCACCAAGAAACCTAACGGGAAATATAGGGTAGTACAAGATTTGCGAAAGATATATAAGATTGTTGTGCCATGTTGCCCTATAGTACCTAATCTTGCAGTGATTTTGTACCAGATACCATGGAAGGCAGGATGGTTTACCGTAATTGATTTATGTCATGCCTTTTTCTCCATATCATTGCATCCTGATAGTCAGCATTTATTTTCTTTCAAATTTGAGGATTGAATTTATGTTTGGAACTGCGTTCCTCAAGGGTACACTGAAAGTCCTTCGATTTTTAATCAAATCTTGAAAAAGTGTCTAGAAACATTAGTGCTGTCTAGGGAGTCAGTCCTGGTACAATATATTGATGACCTGTTGGTCGCATCGAAAACAATGGATGACTGTGTTACTGATTCCATTGCTTTATTGAACCATTTAGCCAAAGGTGGACATAAGGTGTCCCCAGAGAAATGACAGTTTTGCCAAACAGCAGTTAAATATTTGGAATATCAGATACAGCGGCGAGGACTAAGAAAAGTGACCTCTAAGAGAATAAAAATAATAAGTCAAATGAAATTGCCACAAAACCAAAAAGAAATAAGGATGTTCCTTGGTGTTGTAGGATATTGCAGACAATGGATTGTGGGGTTTTCCCTATTGGTGAAACCCCTGATATAAATGACAAGGAAGCGAGTAAGGGACCCAATAGAGTGGGATGATCAAAGCATGGAAGCCTTTGTAAAATTACGAAAATGTTTGTGTGAAGCACCTGCTTTAGGTATGCCTGACTATTCGAAAGAATTTGCACTGTTCTGTTGTGAAAGAGATAATTGTGCACTCTCAGTCTTAACACAGAGACATAGTCTAATGCGACGTCGGGTGGCATATTTTTCTGCTAATTTGGACCCTGTAGCATCTGCATTGCCTGGTTGTCTAAAATCAGTAGCTGCAACGTGCATGAGTTTGGAACAAAGCGAATCCATTGCGATGGGACACCCTGTAAAGGTGTACATTCCACATGCAGTTGAAATTCTTTTAACAAGAACCCGAACTCAGTATCTTACCCCTAGTAGAATGACAAAGTATGAAAGGATTATAATAAGGGCTGAAAACGTGACCATAGTCAGATGTACTGTTCTTAACCCAGCTACCTTGTTGCCAGATCCATACAATGAAGAGGTGAAAGATTAAGTCGAACATGAATGTCTTGATGTGATGGAACTCAGTACCAAACCCCATCCTGACATACAGGAGGGACCCTTGGAGAATGCTGAACAAGGAACTCTTTGTAGATGGCTCGTGTATGTGCCATGAGGAAGGTGGACTAAGTGCTGCTTATGCTATGTGTACATTGGCAGGAATAGTCGAAGCATCCCATTTACCAGGAGTCAAGTCTGCACAAGTAGCCGAATTGATAGCTTTAATTAAAGCTTGCAAAAATGGGAAAAATTGGAGAGCAACCATTTACACTGATAGTCAGTATGGTTACGGAGTTGTGCACAACTTTGGCCAGCTCTGGATGCAGAGAGACTTCCTGACTTCTTCAGGGTCTCCCATTAAAAATGGAAATTTTGTGAAAGAATTGCTTGAGGCAATACAATGGCCAAAAGAAGTGGCAGTGGTCAAGTGTGCTGCACATCAGTCAGGAAATGACCATGTGACGGCAGGTAACTGATATGCTGACCAGGTTGCCCAACACTGCGCCATATATAAAATGGCAGTGAACAGGAAAATTGAAACATGTGGATTCAGCTGCCAACTCATGCTGCTCTCAGAATTAGAAACATGGAAAGAAGTAAGAGAACTACAAGATGAGGTGGAAACAAGAGAAAGAGAGGAGTGGGAAAAAGTGGGTTGTCAGAGAAGGGCAGAAGATGGTGTTTGGGTTTACTTAGATGGCAGACCAGTAATGCCAGATTGTATGCTTGCACCAATGGCTAGGATGTATCATGGAGACACCCATATAGGCAGAGATGCAATTATAAGACTTTTCAGACAAGATTGGTTTAATGCAAAGTTCAGGAATGTCGCAGAGAGTCTTTGCCAGGGATGCTTAACCTGTCAACAAATGAATCCAGGCAGGAAAACCATAGTCTGTATGGGAAAAATCGGAAAGGCTGAAGGTCCCTTTATAAGGCTTCAAATAGATTTCATTCAGTTGCCTGTTTGTTGAGGATTGAAATATGTACTTGTCATCGTTTGTTTATTTTCAAAATGGGTGGAGGCACACCCCACGAGAAGAAATGACAGCTTAACAGTGGCCAAACTCCTATTGAGAGAGCTTATACCTCGTTTCGGTTTACCAGCAACTTCTGAATCAGATAGAGGGTCTCATTTTAATAATGAAATAATTTGGTTAATTTGTGAAGCATTCAAAATTGAACAAAAGCTGCACTGGGCATACCGCCCACAGGCTTCTGGAGTGGTAGAACAAGTAAATGGCACAATTAAGTCGAGATTGTGAAAGGTGCGTGCATCCACCCCACTGGACTGGCCTGATGCTTTACCTCTTGTTCTGATGGGACTCAGAAGTATTCCAGACAAGAATACCGGATTGAAATACTCAGGGGAAGAGCAATGAGACAAGCATGCATACCAGGACACAAGCTGTTGAATATATCTGATGATTTGGTGCTAGAGTATTGCAAAGAGTTGGCTGACCAAGTGCGTTCTATCTCTCACTAGGTTGGAGAAGACGAAGTCGCCAGGCAGCCGAACCAAGCGCATGATCTGAACCCCGGCGACTGGGTAGTTGTGAAGAATCACACTCGAGAATCGTGCTTAGCACCAAGGTGGGAAAAACCACATCAGGTTATATTGGTTACAACGACTGCAGTAAAATGTGCAGGCTTGCCTAATTGGATTCATGCAAGCCAAAAGCACCTGACGAAGACAGCTCTCAACTGACTCAAGCAGTTGGGAATGCGGAAAATTGTACAGCTGAAGGGTCCAGAATAATAGATCCTAAAGTAGCTGATCAAGAACAACCGAGGACCAGTCAGGATGATTGGATCCCAATAGTAGAAATACCTGAAGTAATTGTAAGACCAAGAAGCCAAACCAGATTAGTTAGTCAGGAAAAGAGTGAGGACCAGATAGGAGTAGAAGAGCGTGCTCAGGAAAGTGAAAATACAACAGTTAGGGAACCTGAGCAGGACCAATCAAGGAGAGAATAATCTACTCAGATGGAAGAAACTGAAACAGCAGCTCCTGAGTCTGAGGAGGGACAGATAGGCTTAGAAGGACGTGTTCAGGCGGCAGAAAGCCAAAGTGCAGCAAGACCTGATCAGGACCAGACAGGAAAAGAAAAAAAAGTTCAGGTGGAAGAAGAAGAGAAGCAACTTAAAATAAAACCTGAACAGGGTCAGATTAAGGAAGAAGAACGCATCCAGGCAGATGACACTAAAGAAATAAGCCCTGGACAAGGTCAGATAGAGAGGGATTCCGAAAGCGAAAATAATCAAGTTGTGCCACAAACAAATGAAAACAAAAGTACACTTGAAGAAAGTGAAAGTGCAGGTCAAGCCAAAAGAGTCCGAAAAGACGATAATCAGCCTAGCGTTATCAAGTAAACAAAGTATCAAGTCAGACTTAACAATTAAATGAAAATTCCAATCGAAGAAGCACATGATTGAAAATATTGAACAATAAATTCAAAGGTCCTGAATGGACGTATGTTATTATTGAAGACTTCGAGAATTTGGAAATAAATGAAAAAGATGAGGAAGAAATAAATGCAGAGCAAATTGATGAAGAAGTGAGACCAACCTGAAAAAAAATTGTGTACCCAAGGATACCATCGCAGATTAAAATTTTAAAGTAAAGAAGAGAAATCTTCTTTTTATATAGAGCTGCTGGAAAACTGAAACGAAATTGTGTAAAGAAATGTTGTAGAATATGTATATGTAGCATATTTTTTGTACTTATAATTTGGTTAGCACTAACAGTTGCCATTCCTTATATGATGGAGACAGTAGAAAAGAATAACACGCACACACATGAAAGAGTAGCTAACATTAAAAGGAATAGGGTAGCCTTGAAAGCACAAGATGAGAACAAGACAAAATGAGACAAAGTAGATTTAGATGCACCAGATGAGTTAGATGTTTCACACACTGTAACAGACAATGACACTGCTTTAAATGTATTTACAAAATTATTAATGCAATATCTGGACACTATGGAAGTTATTGATTGTTATGTGTGTATGAAATTACCTGCATCTGTAGCAGAAGGTGTGACATATCATCATATTCCATTAACATTTGGTATTTCCTGTAGTATTTTAGCAAGTTTATGTTATAGAACAGGAAAACTACAATATTATTATTCTAATTATAGACTGAATATAACAATGTGTTTATTGGTTCCAGTGAATGCGAACATAATTTCTTAGTTATTGGGGGATGGGAACTAAAAGGTAGAATAGATCCCGTATTTCCTGGAATTTATTATGTGTGTGGCAATCAAGCTTATTTCAGATTGCCTGATCATTGTTACGGGAGTTGCTATTTTGGAATAATCTTTCCAAAAGTGTATCATGTAAAAAGAATCACTGGAAGCAATGAAGACGCAAAAGAACTAACATGTATAAAAAGAGCTAGTTTTTCTGAAATAGTAGGTGACATATTCGGTGCATTGCTACTTTCAGTGGGAGTAATTCTGAATTCTGGCAACATTTTTCAATTGTCTACAGTAGTGGATCGGTTATCTACTGACACTGCTGGAGGGTTCTTGATGATCAGGACCAAATTGGTTGCGTTCAGATCTATGGGTTTGCAAAATCGACTTGCTCTTGATATATTATTGGCGGTGTCTGTAAAATGTTGAAAACACAACATTGTTGCACTTCCATTCCTGATAAAAGTATTGAAATTGGAGGATATATTAAGAATATTACGAAACTAGAAGAAGATTTGAAACCTCTGGAAGATGATAGTGTATGGAAGAAAGTAACAAATAGCATTTCTAAAATAGGTAATTGGTTTTCTAATATAGGTATGGGTATTTTAGGTCAAATAATAATGCCAATAATGGGAATAACATTATTAGTTTTAGCAATTATGTTTTGGCACAAATGTTGCAAGAAAAGTAAGGAGTATGGAGTGAATGAAAAGGGAATGAAGAGAAAATACGAAGAAATACAACTGGAAGAAATAAAGGGAGATTTTTACAAAAGAATGAGGGGTTTACAAAACAAAAGGGAAAAAGAAATGAAAGAGTTGAAGAAGAAATAGAAATGGAAAAGTGCTAAAGTTGGCATCTGGATTAGTAATAGAAATTGGTGATGGCATAAAATGCCATCAGAGAGGGATTGATGGAGCAAGGTTTCATAAAGAAGAAACTTGCTCGGATGCAATCCTCTCAAATAACATATAATACCGTAATCAATTTGTCTTGTGAAAACTAATAATTGCATTACACATAATATATCATATCCAGGGGAAGCTTGCCTATGTGTATTACTGACCAGTAACCCGAATGTCATTAAAATGGCCGACAAAACACTGGAATTTCACTGCGCATGCGTCTACTGCATCTACGTAGTATGACACTTTCTATGCTTCGGGGAAACTTTTGCAGCTGCGCAATAGCATTTAAAATGGCCGCTTGAAACTCACATGTTAATGCACATGCTTTGCTGAAACTAAACCTTGCAAGTTCTACTAAATTGCTAATGCGAAAGATATATATAAGTAAATGGGATTAGAGTAGTGATAAGTGGTATAAAGTGAATTCATTTATTTTCGTATTCTAACATGTTTTTCTTTGACTTTATTACTAGTTCGTATTTGGGCCTCAGAAGGTGACTGAAATCCCTACCCCACCTGATCTGTGCGCACGCGCACTAAACCCTGCCCGGAACCATGATGACACAGTTGAAACCCAGCCAAGGACAAGCTGGGGAGAATCTCATGAGAACCCAACCTATTGACCCGGACAAAGGAAGAAATACTAAAACAAATGTATCTAAAATGTATTGACTATAACGTGAAATGCGGGTGGGAATAAAGCTTTGGGAATGTAAATTAAGGGGTGGAAACATAGAACAAAAGGACCTGAGTAAAAATATTACATTTAATGTGGTGTGTCGAACTCACCTCCTTGCCCTGTCCAATCAGCAGTAGGGGAAAACACGAAATTGAAACATTTGGGGGTGGTACACCAACACAGAATAGTATAATTAAGGTAAGTTAGTTAGTTAGGTGTCACTGACCTGTCTGAATCTGACCTGACACGTATGCTGCCACAGACGCTGTCTCAGACCTTGCAGATGCCAGAGACCTTGCTCGAGACCGAAATACTGATCGATAATCCAATCATCTAGAAGGGGAATTGTGGAAGAAAGATCGAGGAGAGTAGTGCCCGAGAGGGGTGCGACGCTGGCGTTGCACTTAGAAAAGGTCACCTTCCCGAACCTAAACCTGTCTTGGGTTCCTTTGTCTTCCACCTGTTCTGGTGGACTCCATCTGGCCCAATCTTCAAGGAGTTGGGTTCATCTATCACTCTAGGTAAATATAATTCTGCGAAATCTGTCCTTGTACCTCCTCTCTTTGTCTCCCTCTACAGGTACTGTCATCACAATATTGTATTGAGACTTATTATTGAACTAAACTTGATTTCTGTCTTGAATGAGACTCGATGTTATCATGTATTTGATCTTTGACTCAAAAAATTATTAATTAGATAAAACTTTTAAAACTCTTTGAGTGTGTGATTATTAGAGAAACCCTTAAATGTTATTTTTGCCTATACTACTAGCTCCTAGATTCATTGACCAAAGGAAATTTATTGTCAAGGAGATTGGATTGGTAAGATTTGCAGGTCACACAAAATTGACTCCGGCTGTACTACTAGCTATTGCATGAATGTTTCTGGGCCAAGGTGAGTACATGGTGTGAGAGTAACCTGAGCTGGCAATCCGCTGGATCAGCAACCTGAGAGAGTAAGACACAGATTTACCTGTAGATCTCAAGAACTGGGGAAAGAGAAGAACAGTGCTCAACAGCCCTATAACATTCGCCACAGTGCCCCTGCCCACAAACCCTGTATAACAAATTGAAAAGAAAACAAGGACTAGAGTGTCAGAGTCTGACCAACATGTATAAGCCAAGCCCCAAATAAGGCACGGACAGCTGAGCGGCATTACCCTTGTAGAAGTCATGGAATCTGGAGGCCAGGAACCTCTTCAGCGCTCCGGGTCCTGAAGGCAAGCAGACCGATGAACTCACAGGAGGAACCGAAGGTGCCACAAATATACCAAGAAGAGTGACAAGCAAGAGGTCAATCACAAAGCTTCCGGCGGACAGGTAGCTACAGAGAGGAGAAAAATAACAAAGGTGGGGAGTGATTGTGGATACAGACTGTCACAACATTGGAGAACAACAATGCAACATGCTAACCTACCAAGCGAGGAGAGTTCCCCACGGTCATCTTTTATGGTGCTGCTACTCAGCATGGCAAAAATTACTGCCTCCATTAGCTGGAAGCAGTCTTATCCAGAGTCACAGGTGTCGCGATTGCCTAGGCCAAGATTTCCACCTCCTATGCCCACCTGTATGACAGGATTTATTTGTTATCTGCCATACATTTACTAATCCTAATGAGTTTCATGCATGCTGAGTGCAAATGTATGTGGTATAGTCCTGTGTCCCTTTCATGCTATATGAAATGCGCCTATGCCTTGTCGAATTCCTGACACACTGCCACTAATGCAGTAATAACTAAGTCAGAAAAGGTCATGGCATGATATGGGATACCGAAGAAAAGGAAGACAGACAATGACTCTTTCGTGCAGAGGACAGCAATTTCAGAGATGTCTAGATTTTAGGAATACAACTCAGAATAAACTAGAAGTTGCTGTGGGCCTTCAAAAGATGCTGAAAGCTTTTTAAATTTTTTTTTTTTATTGAGCAGAGCAGATGGGCAATTAATACAATATACCATAATCAATAAACCGGGATTAGAAAAAACAATTTAAAAAAAGAGACAAGCAAAGTCTAGTAAGATCTTTTGGTCAAAAACATTATCAAGAAACAACATACTACCATGATTTCTAAAATGCTAACAGTGCTAGATGTTAAAATACAGCAGGGTTGATCAATGGCATTTATTATTGTTGTCGTTGGCCTTTATCCCCCAATACAGGTTGTATTCAATAAATGCATAAACATTCTATCTAATCGAGGAACCCTGCTACATTAAAATACCATCACGTCCTCCCTTAAATATATCACAAGAAAGTGCTAAGTGCTAACAGTCCTACCGTCCTAATTTCATAAGTGCTAACAGTGCTCAATACTAGAATATTGCAGGGTTAAACAACATTCTTGTTGTTGTTTACCTTACCCCCCCAATACAGATCGTATTCATTCATTGAGTAAACATTCTACCTTAGCGAGTAGCCCTGCAGCATTAAAGTGCTATCGTGACTATCCTTAAGTATATAACAATCAAGTGGCGAGTGCTAAGGTGCTAAATATCAATCATGGACTCCCAGCTATCAGAGAATTTCCAAACATTCGTAAACTTTTTCGTTGCCCCGATTCTTTTGGCGTAGTCCTCTTCAAACCTCCTTGTCCATTGCATTTTGTTCACCCATTTTAGGTAAGATGGTACATCCTCGGACCTCCAATTTTGGAGGATTAGGGAGCGAGCTATTTAGGAGCAAATCGCTGTGTATGTTCTCTTCGGCTTTGGTCAGATCAAACATTTTTTTGGAGATGCCAAAGAGAGCCTACTCGGCCTCGGGGTCAAGCGTCTTGTTAATGGCCTGGCTCATTGATGAGAAGATCTTACGGCAAAATATTTCAAGTTTCGGACATGTAAAATATATATGGAGCCAATCGCCCCCACCTTGAGTGTGACAACGAAAGCATTTATTTTCCACTCCCGGAAAGCATTTATTAAGAGCGTTTGGGGTGAAATAGGCCAGCCACCGAGATAAAAAGGCTATCCTTTTAAAATTGGCTGCTCTAAGGACACTACTTCCTTGATGAGCTATCTCCTCCCACTCCTGCCCCAAGAAGGAACAATTAGTTTCACGGGTTATTTTGGCCAGAACGTCTTCAACCAGGGGGGACTCTTCACCTTTTCTCAATAAGGTATCCCAATTTCCCACCCCCTACAATTTGGCTTTATATAAGACTGAACTGATGGTATCCCACATGACAACAGATTATATTTATTTATATAGTTTACAATCTGGAGATACTCCAAAAACCCCGGTTTT
Organism: Triturus cristatus; assembly: GCF_964204655.1. Taxonomy (NCBI): domain Eukaryota; kingdom Metazoa; phylum Chordata; class Amphibia; order Caudata; family Salamandridae; genus Triturus; species Triturus cristatus. The sequence continues at coordinate 203,511,244 of NC_140583.1, read as the reverse complement.
AGTCGATTATCAGATCTGTCTAAGACCTCTTGCCAGGAGATAAGTTTCCGTGAAGTAAGGAAGAGACCCAATTCTCCTAGACCACAGTCCCTCCATCTTTTGAACCTGGTGGAATGGATTTGGAGGCCGAAGATTTTACACTCCTCTAATTTAAAATAATAAAAGCCAGCAAACCCAGCTTGTTTAAAAAAGGACTGTAGTCTTATCGGAAAAATTCTGGACAGTCTTGTATCGGGTCTTTTTTTTGTAGTTTAGCTGTTTTAAAAAAAGTAGGAAATTGCGATCCAGACTCTTGTATCGTTCTGTCATAAAAAAACATATCTAACAAACCATTAGGATCCAATAAACGTGCTGACAAATCCAAAATTGCTGCCAGGTAATAAATACGAATATTTGTTAGTGCTAAACCCCCCTGAGCGGTTCCCAACTGTAGAATAGGCAGCTTAACCCTAGAAGCTTTCCTATTCCATACAAAATCCCTAGTCATTGACTCAGTCTCTTTAAAGTAAAGGGTATTAATCTTAAGCGGTACATTTATAAAAAGAAAAACCAATAAGGGAAGAATAGACATTTTGATAATTGCTACACGGTCAATCAGAGTTAGCGGTAGAAAGGTCCACCTGTCGAGCAAAATGTAAATTTTATTGCGCATTTCTACATGGTTCAAAATAAATAATTGTTCAAATTGATTGGAGACATAGATACCCAAATATCTTAGGTTCTGCCTTCAAGGCTTGGGATTTTAAATTTAGGGGTAAAAAATTTCAGTCCACATTCAGTGTTAAAACCTCGGATTTGTTTTGGTTTGTTTTATACCCACCAATCAATTCAAATTGACTGAATTCGTGTAGAGCCTGAGCAAGATTTTGTTTGTAAGGACGCAGATATAGGATTATATCGTCTGCGAATAATTTTAATTTCACCATTCCTTCTATTGGGGGTTTAATTTTAGGGTTTCCACGAATTCTTCTAGCTAGAGGCTCAATTAAAAAAGGTGAACAGGATGGGGGACATCGGACAGCTTTGTCTGTTGACCCAGTTTATATTTATTGCCCCTATGGTATTGGCATTTACCACCCCCCGGGCTTGGGCACCTTGATAGATGTTGTTCAACATATTAATTATCTGGGCAGGAATACCACATTTTTGCATATAAAAAAAAGTGCATCCCAATTTACAAGGTCGAACGCCTTTTTAGCGTCGACCATTGTAACTAAAAAAGGAGTTTTATTTGTAATAAAATAAAGGGCCTGGATTAAAAACCCTGTATTAGATGACACTGACCTCCCTGCCACGAACTCGGACTGATCGGGATTGATTAAGGCCTGGGCAATCGGGGTAAAGCGTTGAGCCCATATTTTCATTACAATCTTAAAATTAGCGTTAAAGAGGCTAATCGGCCTGTAGGAGTTAACATCCTTATGGTTCGTCCCTTTTTTGACAAAACTAATGATGATAGACTCCTTAAAGCTAGGAGGAACAGTACCACCCAGTCTAACTGCATTAAATAGTTTCGCCAGAAAGGGGGTCAGTTCTTTGGAAAATATTTTATAAAATTCAATTGGGAGACCATCTGCTCCACAGGCCTTGGCCCCTGCAATTGATTTTACCGTATCTAAGATTTCTGCGACCAATATTTCGCTCTCAAGTTGTTCAGCTAACAGGCCGGGCAAGACTGGAAGATTTACATCATCAAAATATTTGTGAATTTGTTCCAACCCTACCTCATATTTTGTGGAGTAAAGCTGTGAATAGTGTTCCATAAAAACTAGAGCTATACCGTCTTTATCTTTTATAATATCTTGGGTCTTTGGATCAATGATTTCTGATAACAAGGCTTCTCCTGTTTGTTTTTTGTTTGCCCTGAAAGCATCTTTCCCAACATTTGACTCTTCTCGTAGACCTGTTGTTGGAAGGTTCTGGAGCCATTAATTTCTTCAATTAAAAAAAAATAATAATCTTTTAATGCAAGCTTTGCCCTTACTAGCTTAAAAGATGCTGAATGCTTCATACAGTTCATAAAAAAGGTTATCAGGACTGCAGAGGTAATGATCTAGAGATAGCTCTCTTAATGATCCAGAGGAAATAAAGATCCACACCTCACAACTCACACAAGAATATGCTTGCCATCTCTGTAATGGGCAGACCAATCAAGACTACCAGCCCCAATCACAATTCATCAAAACCAATCACGATAAGCCAGGAGGAAGCTGAGACAAGACAGAGTTATCAAACTTGCCAGGTAAACCACCACAAGGGTTCTCGGTCTTCACAAAGATGGAGATTGTGTCCTGGTTGGAATCTGTCTTCCTAATGACTAATATCTTTGGAGGATTTATAGTTATGAGCCCTGTAGTTACAAGGTGAATGTATCTATGTTTGTTCGTTATGACAAATAAATTAGAAATCGGTCATAGGCTTAATTGATGCACACATTAAAAAATGTCACTTTAGGTCAAAGTGTGCTTTCATTATTATAACAGACACAGGTTTGGCATATTCACAAAGATCATACATTTTCGGATACCTTTTGTATTGCAAAATTCCTCCATCTTCCTGATACCTTTTGTTTTTTCAAAGTTCCCCCACCTGTTTCATACTGCCACACTGTCCTTGACTGCCGACACCATACCCCTCAAACTTGTAAACAGCTATAGATCCCCAATCGAGCTGAGCAACTCTGGCAATAACACATCTCAAATAATGTATCCCACAACACTCAGAAAAAGGCTGCAAACAACTGAAACATAACACTTTACCCACACACCAAGAGACAGTCTTTGGTCACAAGTACCACAGCCAAGACTAACCTTCTGTTCTTTACCAATATTATAGTTGTCTGGAAGGTAATTTTCTCCAACTTTTTCAACACCTCAGAAAATTTGTCTTCGCTATATAAAGGTAACGATAAGTCTTTGATTACTCCTATCAGCCATGTGAACTGCCCATTTATCACTATGACAGGAACAACATTTTCAATGCAATCCACTAGCATTATCTTGCTCAGATCCACAATCTATTTCAACTCTTTAAAGAACATTGAAGGCTTCACATACAGTGACACCACCCCAAGATCCCTCAAGTTCATTTATTGACACTCCTAACACCCCACCACCAAACCAGGTCTTAATAAACTACATTAATGCGTCTTCATCCCCAGCACACTTCGTGGCTCCCTGAATCAAGATAAGACCACTCACCTCCTTGTAAATCTTCAAGATTCAGCAACATTATCCACTTTAAGATGGCAGTACCTTCTATGAACAAATGCCTGATGCAATCTCAGGCTGCAACTCATAACACATCACCAGAGGCTCACCGCAGTGATATTGAGTCTGATATCATTACTAGAGTCACCGCACTCCCACCTGAACAGATCACCTGCATGTCTTACACATGCCTCTCCTAGAACGACACCAACCCAAAGTGTTTGCCTTGACACCAATACCGACATCTCCCCAAGCAACTCAAGTATGTATCACTCCCACATGGAAGAGCTTCACAACACCACTAATGTTTCTCAGGGGTTGTTACAAATTCAGTGTATTAAAGGCTATTCAGTGTCAATCTGAGATCAATCTGCCTACCTAACTTTAATCACCAATGATCCACCTGAATAACCCATTACTACTAAGGTAAGATGCAGTCCAATGAAGGAGGAGTGTGGCTCAATGGTTAGAGCGGCAGACCCTGAAGCAGAGTTCTGGCCAGGGACCAGGGTTTGATTCCCGCCTCGGCGGGGCTTGGGCTCAATTTCCTCGGACCTGCCTATTCTCGCCTCGGTGCCTATTCTAATCACGGGGCCCACGCTGCAACTCTGGGCAATAGCTTGCTTAGCCTCCACACCGGCCCCAACAGCACTAAGGATGCCTGGCTTCACCCTGGGGTGCCCAGGAGTGGACACTTCACAGGGAAAGCCAGGAGGGCTTCCACAGCGGTATGAGTATCAGCGCCAGGAAACCGCAAAGGTGACACCGCAAGGTGGCCGTCTGGTGACAGTACGCTCTATAAGTACCTTGACATTTACATTTACAATGAACTACATAACAGAGCCAACTGATTATCTCAACCTATAATCGTGATTCTATTGGCAGGTGGTTACTATATTATATGTAAAGACAGATCTTAAAATGTTAGAGAGACTTGCGCTCATCTATTTTTTATCTTTATTTAGAGGTTGAATTGTTTGTTGATTAGATAGTATGATAATATTTCATTTACATTTTTTTTTAACATTTTAGGAATCACGTTAGTCCTTTTGTTTTAATTTTTTGATCTACCCCTTCCCAATGTCCCAGTATTGAGGATTCAGAAGTTACTTTTACCACCCTGACGCCTAGATATTTTAACAGGAAACTGTATAGTCATATTTCATAATATTATTGGCACTCTTTTTGTACATGCTTTATGTCGCTATTAGACAATAAGTATGATAAGAAAGATGAGTCCCTCAGCCTGGTAACAGATAGTATTATAAAAAATACATCATCCAAGATCACCAAATCACTTTGGTTTGGTAGCAGATAGACTGCATACTCAAATTGATGGCATTTAGATAGGTCTATCAACTATATTGTCACAGTACGGCATCACCCAATCCCAAACCAGTTCACTTATGCTCGTCTCTTAGATTGCAGGAGCTCCATTCCACCAAACTGACTATTTACCTTCGAAGCTAGGTAAGTAATTCCAGTGGAATATGAACATTTCTCCAACGTGGTCTATTAATTTTCTACATTGAACCCGTCAAGGGTCACACACGACTTCCTCCTATACTCTTGTAAATCATCTCTATTTTTTCTGCTGCTCATTAAGCCTAGGTCCTTTATCTCAACTTCTTTCCAGTGGCAACATTAGTTCTGAATTGCTCCAATTTCTTTTTGTAGCTTTGAGTGTTCCTGAAATCCCACAATATTCTCTACATATGGCTGTATTTTCTCTTTAGGGATCGTAACATAAAGTAGAAAGTCATTTGCAAACTTGTTTATGAACGTGGTGTGGTGACAGCAGGTATCTTCCCTATGAGTATGTTTTTTCCTGTAAAAGAGTGCAAATAAAAGTGGGAATGGTACCCCTGTCTATTCTTGCACGTTAAAGTAGTGCAGTCAGAAATGGTGTTTGTCTGGCCATCATTTCAGTGTGTCCACGCTGGACTACAGCAAGAAGGACAGCTCCCCCATCCTCCCCTGGCGTTCATAACAGACATCCTATTCTGTTCAAGCAGGGGACTTTGGCCGCAACAAGCCAGCTATTCCTGCGGTAACTTTTCTGACACCTCCTGCTTGAAACCCAAAAAGTCAGAAGGATTGTGAGGCCTCACTTTCACGGGCTGTCTCGGCATCAGGTGTGGCCAACACATTCTCAATCGAAGCAGGATTCACATCTTGCAGCATCACTTAAACATCTTAAAATAAGTCAGGTGGGATAACTAAGACTGGATAGGTAACTCAGTAGCAGCAAGAGTGGGAGCAGTCTACCTGCAATTATTCTTGCAAGCGCCTTTCTCTGAAAGTTGATTACTGAGAGGTCCATATGACCCAAGCAGGTCGTCTGGCTTGCCTTGGTTTCAATATCTGTATTATAAATGCCTCCCTGATTGTATGAAGTAATATACGCTTAGCAAGTGCACCATCATACATTTCAAGCATATATGTCACTATTGCTTTCCTGCCATTCAGGACAGCTGAGCGAAGCACCTTACCACTGGCAGAGTTTGAGATTATTTTTTCTATTTTAGCCAGTGACAAGGTCTCATTTAGGGGTATTCTCCCTTCACCCTCTATAGAAGGTAATACAACTTAACGAATAACTCCCAGTTTTTTATGCAGTTCTCTCTTAAGGCTTTATCTGACAGTATCAACCACCAAAAATTGCTGTACTTAAATATTGATGTAAAAATATTGATATAAAAAAGATCGACTTTACATAACCTTAAAGTAAATAATGTTCACCACAAAAATATTGACAGTCAAAATATAGTAAGTATAACAAATCTACAAACATAATATTGATTACAAAAATACAGTTAAAAAAATATATCACACAACCAAAATTTCTAATATAAAAATACAATACACAAAAATATCAAAACAGTACAAATTTAAATACATGTATGTATGAAAATATAATTAGTACAATTAAAATTACATTTACAAGTTTTACTACAAAAATAAAATATAATATTGACAGCTCTACTTACATAGCCAAATTATCCAAATGAATATATGTGCATCAAACTGTAAAACATATTATTATATAACAAAAATGTGTTCATATTGAATACAAGTTTGATTTTTAATTAAACAATAATTTATATAACGTACCTTTTTAATAAGTATATTTATTTATTAAAAATAACAAATTACCTCTATGAAACTATATTTATTTATTAGAAATTAATTCGAAACAACTTAAAATGTATCCTTTAAAATAAATAGGACAATTTAATAAAACATTTATATGTCCGAAGATGCATAAATTACATACTCAAAAAATATAATAATTTAAACATTTATTTCTTCCAACATAAACATAAATGTACAATTCAAATTAGAACAAAAAAAAGTAAAATTAAAAGTTGCTAATTTATTGTGTCAATAAGCATCCCTCAAACACCAGATAAACATACAACTTTTTTACAACATATACATAAATCTCCAAATTACAACTATATAGACAGTATCAGTAAAAGCGCTTCAACACCCCATTAACGGTAGCAAGCGCTATATAGATGCAAACTTTTTTCCCTCTTCTATCCCTCCACTATCCTCCTCAATCCAGATAACTGACTAACATTTCCCCCACTCAAATTACTTTCATATTTTCACCATACTAATTCACTACTAATCCTTTATGAGTTCTGGAGTAGCGTGCTCCTTGCCGAAAAAGTGCTTTGACGCCTCGTCACGGCCGGGTTAGTAAGCGCTATATAAATGCAATTACAATACAATTACAATTACAATCTAAGATTTTATTTCCCATAATGGAGTACTAATTCAAATAATCAATTCCTTGTCCACTCTATCATGGCTACTTGAAAAGAAAGGTTGTTTGCAAAGCTTGTGACATAACCATGTCCATGTCCTGGTTTGAATAGGTCAGTGCAACCTTGCAATTAAAATCATAGTGTTTACTTATTGACAATAGTTTATTCTCTGTCTTGCAAAACTATCCCTCTATTATTATTTTTCCGGTATGGTCAAAATATTTAAACAAGTACATCTTGATTCAGTAGGCTTTCAGTAGGCCTGACAGTATATCCAAGAGTTCCAACTCTACATTTTAGAAAGGGCTTGATATCCACTAATATGTTCTCAAGTCTGTCTTTTATTTCTATCTCTCCAGCCAGTTTGCAGATATTGTGATACCCCAGATTACTGAGTCACTCGTAGCTTCCCAACACAATTTCAACGCCTCTTGTTTTAATATTGAGTTACAGAGCCTTTAACTATTTAATATTATCAGTAGGGAGAAAAGAGGAATAATGTAATATAATGTAAGGTGGATTTGTAGAGCACTGCTTGTCACCCGTGAGGGTATCCATGTGCTGAGTAGGTGAGAGTAGGCATTTGGTGAGGCTGGGCTTGAGTGCAGGCCGTCTCGATGGTCCAGTAAGATGACTAATTGAAAGCCAGTTGTGAGGATTTGGGTGTATTATATGATATGGCTGTGGGACCTTATTTTGTAATACACTCGCTAAAAATGTCTTGTGTCCAGTCAGGCTCGTTTGTAAACCTTAAGCTCAACCCTGGGTAGCTGTGGTTTCGGGCTGGGAGCCTTAGCAAAGGAACAATGTGTAAAGCATTTAAGAGCACCAAACAAAGAAATAAGAAAGTCACATAACAAGAAAGAAACACGATAATTTATAAAAAATAGAGTGCATTTTTATTAATTTTTAGAGACCTTGATGATCAAAATCCTCCAGAGGGTTCCAGAGATACATATTTTAGAACCTTTTAATACTTTTAAATGCAATCGCAAACAAGAATTGGTCAACAAAAAGTTTGTAAAATCTTGAAAAGTTTGAAAGAGATAGTTTGGCATCTCCGGGACAGCTTGGGCGACCAAATCCAACAGGATGGAGGCCTAGGGGGCCAGAGAGGATGCTCTGAACAGTTACCTGGCCACCAGAGCATTTTAAAAAACAAATACTTTAGTTGTAGTTTTTCAACAATGGAAAAAATAAACTTGAGCAGTCATTTACAGAATCCTTCGAGGTAGTTCTTCTCGACACATTCTTTAGTTCACGCATGAGAGTCCCTGGCACCCATTACAGGTCATTGTACTTTTACACTTCCCGTGGCATAGCAGAGCTTTCAGTAACATAATACAAAAATAATCAGGGCTGACATAGGCACCTCACACACTGTTTTCCTCATCAGACACACTAGACCACCAGAGCATTTTTAGGACAAGTTCCAAGCTCTCCAGGATGAACGCCATAGACCACGGGTACTCATAGTACGGCCTGCGGGCCGCCAGCGGCCCGGCAAGCCTTTCTTGGCGGCCTGCCTACCTTGCAGACATCATACCGGTGTTTTTGTTTTTTTTAACTGTGTCAGCAAACACAGACTCTGCTCTGTGGGGGCCAGGCGATTCAAGTAATAGCTCCCCTGCAGCTCCACTCGGACTAAGAAGAGGTGAAATACAACAAAGCCTCGTTATCATGCAAATGGTCTCTTAAAGACCTGTGAAGTACTTGGGTGGGGCTGTGTGTGTGCCCAGGAAGGGAAGCTGCCTCAGCTGCCACACAAGCGGGGGTGAGGTGACAAAGAATGACAGAGGACAGCATGGTGTGAGAGTCAGGTGAGGTGACAGAGGGTGACAGAGAGCAGTAGGGAGAGACAGAAACAGACAGAGACATATAGAGATAGAGACAGAGACAGACAGAGACAGGGACAGACTGACAGATAGAGACAGAAACAGATAGAGGCAGAGCCAGATAGAGACAGATAGAGACAGAGACAGATAGAGGCAGAGACAGATAGAGACGGGGCAGACAGAGCTAGATAGAGGCAGAGACAGGGACAGACTGACAGAGACAGATAGAGGCAGAGACAGATAGAGGTAGAGACAGTCAGCGATAGAGACAGAGAGAGAGACAGAGAGAGAGAGACAAAGATAGAGGCAGGGACATATAGAGACAGAGACAGATAGAGGCAGAAACATGCAGAGATAGAGACAGACAGAGACAGATAGAGGCAGAGACAGATAGAGGCAGAGACAGGGACAGACAGAGACAGATAGAGGCAGAAACAGACAGAGATAGAGACAGACAGAGATGGAGACAGACAGAGACAGGGACAGACAGAGACAGATAGAGGCAGAGACAGGAACGGGGCAGACAGACAAAAGACAGAGACAGACAGAGACGGAAAGGGAGGCAGAGGGAGGGAGACAGAGACAGGGACAAACAGAGGCAGGGAAACACAGAGACCTCTAGAGGCAAAGACAGGGACAGACAGATAGAGGCAGAGACAGACAGAGACAGAGAGGCAGAGAGACAGAGAGATGGAGAGGGAGACGGAGAGGGAGACGGAGGGAGACAGAGGGAGACAGGGAGTGGGAGGGAGAGGGAGGGAGGGAGACAGAGGGTGACAGAGGGAGGGAGAGGGAGGGACACAGAGAGGAAGGGACACAGAGAGGGAGGGAGACAGAGGGAGGGAGATAGAGGGAGGGAGACAGAGGGATGGAGGCAGAGGGAGGGAGTCGGGGAGACAGAGCGAGGGAGAGGGAGACAGACAGAGGGAGACAGACAGAGGGAGGGAGGCAGAGGGAGACAGACAGAGGGGGGAGACAGAGAGGGAGACAGAGAGAGAGGAGGATAGAGAGAGAGGGAGATGGAGAGAGAGGGAGACGGAGATAGAGGGAGACGGAGAGAGAGGGAGACGGAGAGAGAGAGGGAGACAGAGGGTGGGAGACAAAGATAGGATGACAGAGGGAGACGGAGAGATGGAGACAGATGGAGACAGAGAAAGGGAGAGACAGAGGGAGAGACAGAGGGAGGGAGACAGAGGGAGACAGAGAGGGAGGGAGACAGAGAGGGAGGGACACAGAGAGGGAGGGAGACAGACGGAGACAGAGAGAGACAGACAGAGGGAGACAGACAGAGGGAGACAGAGGGAGGGAGACAGAGGGAGGGAGACAGAGAGAGGGAAACAGAGAGAGGGAGGCAGAGGGAGACAGAGGGAGGGAGTCAGAGGGAGACAGAGGAAGGGAGACAGAGGGAGGGAGCAAGAGGGAGGGAGACAGAGGGAGGGAGACAGAGGGAGACAGAGAGGGAGACAGGGCGACAGACAAAGGGAGGGAGACAGACAGAGACAGATAGAGGGAGACAGACAGAGGGAGGGAGACAGACAGAGGGAGGGAGACAGAGAGGCAGACAGAGAGAGAGGGAGACAGAGAGAGAGGGAGACAGAGAGAGAGGGAGACAGAGAGAGAGAGGGAGACAGATAGAAGGAGACAGATAGGAGGAGACAGATAGAAGGAGACAGAGGGAGGGAGACAGAGGGAGGGAGACAGAGGGAGGGAGACAGAGGGAGACAGAGGGAGAGACAGAGGGAGGGAGACAGAGAGGGAGACAGGGCGACAGACAAAGGGAGGGAGACAGACAGAGACAGACAGACAGAGGGAGACAGACAGAGGGAGGGAGGCAGAGGGAGGGAGGGAGGCAGAGGGAGACAGACAGAGGGAGGGAGACAGAGACGCAGACAGAGAGAGGGGGACAGAGAGAGAGGGGGATAGAGAGAGAGGGAGACAGAGAGAGAGGGAGACAGAGAGAGAGAGGGAGACAGATAGAAGGAGACAGATAGAAGGAGACAGATAGAAGGAGACAGATAGAGGGAGACAGAGAGAGAGCCAGAGGGAGGGAGACAGAGAGAGGGAGAGAGACAGAGAGAGGGAGGGAGATAGAGAGAGGGAGGGAGATAGAGAGAAGGAGGGAGACAGAGAGGGAGAGAGAGATAGAGAGAGGGAGGGAGACAGACAGAGGGAGGGAGACAGAGAGAGAGGGAGGAGAGAGAGAGAGAGAGAGAGAGAGAGAGAGAGAGAGAGTGAGAGAGAGAGAGAGAGAGAGAGAGAGAGAGATGTGTATGCCGGGTCCGGTGGCTCAGTGGACGAAGGCGTCCGCTGCAGGGGCCTGTGTTCCACCTCATGGTCACAGTTTTTTGTTGTTGTTCTAGCCCCGCCCCTTCCCCTAATGACCCCGCCCCCATGGTGCAGCCCTCGGCCACAAACCACACTGTAAATTTGGCACCCGAGAGAAAGTTTGTGAATACCCATGCCACAGACTATAACAGAGTGTTCCTGATGCTGGGGATGTAGGCTAAAGACACTCAAAGGATGCTCCGGTTGAGGTGAGGTCGACGGGGTGTCTTTGTGGTTGTCTCTCGGTCCTCAGGAGTCAAAGGGTGACTCTAGTACAGTGATTACAGCCCCTCAAAGTCCCCTACATTGCAGTAATAAGACACCTGATGCTGGGCTACTGGTGCCGCACCGCGGTTGGGACAGAATCCTTAGGTAGGGGTCAGTGTCCCTTGAGGGCAATGAATCCGGTCTCTGATAGCACTCACAAGTTCGGCAGATGTGCGAAGACTTTTGCTATCTCAGATTTGTCCTTTTGTGCGCCCGGCAACTGGTATTGGCAAAATGTTTGCGGTGGCTACCAACTTATCGGTTTGGGCTCTTTCAGCTCTTGTGTACCTGAAGCTGGTTCCAGGGGATCAGCCGCCTGATCTTTGGAGTCACTGAAGTGAGATGAATCCAGAAATTAACTTTTTTCCGGGTCAGGAACCACAGGCACAGACTAAACTTCACTAGCCCAAAGTGCAGGAGGTGCAGCCCTTCTGATGGTGCAGTCTTTCTCTGTGCAGTTTCAAGCACAACAGGACAATCCTTCTTCAGTGCTTTCTTTAAGTCAAGAGTGATCTGGTAAGCAGGGTACAAGGGGTGCCATATTTTCCCAGGAAAGTGCCCTGAGGAGACCATGTAGTCATTAGCCAATGGGCTACTGGGTCCCATCCCACCTAGTGACGTTTTTCCTGCAAAGATTGGCATCTAGCTATCTCTGAGTGCACTATTCTAGCCACACTCAAAATGTCGGGACCCGCCCTCAGCTGCCGGGAGCTCGGTAACCTGCCCAGAGGTGCGGCTACCTGTGGGCTACACACGCATGGGAAAACCGGTTTGGGGAAGGGTTTTCACTCCTTGTCCCTGTCTCCAACTTGTCTGCAGGAACAAAAGGCATCTTGCCTGGGAGTGTTGTTGCAGGCGGCTCTTCAAAGGCGACTTCCCCTTTGAAGCTTGTCTTTTGGGCTAACACCTGAAGTGACCTTCCTGGGCGAGGAGGTAAAACCTCAATCTGCAGCAACTGCCTTTGTTCCTTAGCCTGGGAGTTTTTCACATGTCTTCCCAGGCAAGCAGAAAATTGTCTTTGTGCTAAGGCCTTTGTAAGAATAAACCTAATATTTCGAGTGTATCTAATCACTCGACCCTACCCGCACTGCGTTATGCAAATGGATGAATTTGCCAAATATATACCCGCAAAATTGTGAAAACTTTCATACATTACACATTATTTTAATGTATATTGATTTTACAAAAACATATCCCGAGCTTTGCACTGGCACCTGTGACGAACGGATGCAACTGTAAGTTATAATGTACAGAATTGTATGTCATGACCACTGTTTCAGTAAGTTAAATAAACAGAGTTATTAAAAAAAAACATATCATCAAAATAATCTCATCAAAGTCGCTTAGCGCGAGAAAACATTCTGTGTTGAAACCAATATACTATTGATTCTTATCATTTCTTGTGATTGAACAATGCATGAATTTAAACAAATATAACTGAACATTCTTGTGATTAATTTGTTGTTTTGTCCCAATGCATTTCGGGATGCAGGATCCCTTCTTCAGGGTGACTGAAAAATGAAACATAATAAACATGAATGTGTTTGTTCTCTTCAGCATAACACATAGTGGAATGAATCACATATGAACTGTCTCACAAGAATCTAATATAAAAGGAAAAGAAAACAACAATCTTGCTCAGTCATGAGTGAACCACCACCAAAGTCAAACACCCAGTGCGTGATGAATAGTGAAATCTGCCATTACAAATGCGACTTACCAACAACAAATTTAGAACGACCATCTAACAATGTCCGGTTCGAAATGCCCTCTGTACTGAAACCCCCAAAAAAATGATTGTTCACAATATGAACCGTCGTTAATCTCTACTCAGATTGCTTGCTTTGAACAGCCTAACCAATTACCTTGAACGTGATGTAGTCAAACGAAAACTGATAATAATTTTCACGGACAAATTCCGCTAATCCTCCCAGCAGGGGAACACTGGAAAGTAATTGAGATATGTTGTGAAATGCTACAGTCAAACAAAGCTGAAATGTTGCCCAAAAACCAATGCGTTCAACTATATTTAACGATTATAAAGTATGTCTTGCGGTAAACACTTCCAAAACCACAACCGTTAGCTTTCTCCAGGGTGTTAGCCTCAATGGTTCTCTCAATGTAATTACGATGTGCCCATTGAAACTGCAAAGCAATAATAGCTGTCTTAGTCAAATTAAATATACATATCAAATGGCACCATCCGGTGGCTAACATCTATCTACGAATATTATTTACATTAATCGCCTGAGGATGAGCAGTCCACGAAAAATAACTATGACCCCCGGACAACTTTATGGAGCGTACGCTACACACCCGTGTTTCAAACCGTCTTCATAGCAGGTCGTCACCTAAAAAATCCGAAAGGCGAATAACGCTCCTGTTTACATATTCCACATTTCGTTTGCAAGATTACGCGTTCACCCTCCGTATGTCGAACTAACCTTTGGAATACCGGCGCGACTCCCGATGAACTCCACAGATTTTAAGGGATTGTTCAATAGCAAACCTTTGTTTGCTTACACTCGTAGCAAAACTCTAAAAGAATTGGTGACAACAACACCTCAAAACAAAAGCGGGAAGATGATTAATCCAGGAATGAAAAAATTTCAGAATTGCACTCATTGCAATAATGTAATATTAGGATCCTCAATTTTACATCCGCAAACTCGCAAGAGCATTAGGTTGAGAGATCAGGCAGATTGCAACTCTTCATACGTGATTTACAGTGTTAAATGCCCATGTGGCAAATTATAGGTAGGTAAAACTGAGAGGAAAGTAAAAATACGAATTACTGAGCATAAAAGTTGTATTAGATACAAAGTTAGCACCTCCAGTCTAGCAACACATTGGGTTGAACTCAATCACACTATTCCTCAATTAAGGTTTCAAGTGTTAGAAAAAATCAAACCACATCCAGAACGTGACAATGCAAAAATGCTGTCTCAACGTCAAATTTGGTGGATAAAATTCTTAGATACAATGATACCAAGGGGTTTAAATGACAAAATTGCTATGACATGTTTTTTGTAAAATATGTCCATGATATTTTTTGTGGATGGTATGTTGACGTCGATACATGCACAAAATGTTCAATATATGTCTCACCGAATACAGACATATTGTGTTTATAATTCACACAATCTAGATTCTATTTTCTCACCACGATGTTATTTTATTTTATTTAATTTTACCATCTTTATTTATTTCGAACACTCCTTTTCTTTTAAGGCACTAATGTGCACACACTATGGTAAGATGGCCGCCGCTGGTCTTCGTTTGATTTCAGTATAGTCCTATATTTATTTCTATAACTTTGATGTTATTTGAATCAGCGCGTCATAGAGGCTTGTACGGTGTGAGCGTTCGTGTGAAGTGGAGTTCATCGGGAGTCGCGCTGGTATTCCAAAGGTTAGTTCGACATATGAAAGGTGAACGCGTAATCTTGCAAACGAAATGTGGAATATGTAAACAGGAGCGTTTTTCACCTTTTGGATTTTTTAAAGTGACGGCGTGCTATGAAGACGGTTTGACACACGGGTGTGTAGCGTACGCTCCACAAAGTTGTCCGGGGGTCATAGTTATTTTTCGTGAACTGCTCATCCTCGGGCGATTAAGGTAAATAATATTCGTAGATAGATGTGAGCCACCGGATGGTGCCATTTGATATGTATATTTAATTTGACTAAGACAGCTATTATTGCTTTGCAGTTTCAATGGGCACATCATAATTACATTGAGAGAACAATTGAGGCTAACACCCTGGAGAAAGCTAACGGTTGTGGTTTTGGAAGTGTTTACCGCAAGACATACTTTATAATCGGTAAATATCGTTGAACGCATCGGTTTTTGGGCAACATTTCAGCTTTGTTTGATTGTAGCATTTCACAACATATCTTAATTACTTTCCAGTGTTCCCCTGCTGGGAGGATTAGCGGAATTTGTTCGTGAAAATTATTATCAGTTTCGTTTGACTACATCACGTTCAAGGTAATTGGTTAGGCTGTTCAAAGCAAGCAATCTGAGCAGAGATTACCGATGGTTCATATTGTGAACAATCATTTATTTTTTGGTTTCAGTACAGAGGGCATTTCGAACCGGACATTGTTAAATGGTCGTTCTAAATTTATTGTTGGTAAGTCGCATTTGTAATGGCAGATTTCACTATTCATCACGCACTGGGTGTTTCACATTGGTGATGGTTCACTCATGACTGAGCAAGATTGTTGTTTTCTTTTTCTTTTATATTAGATTCGTGTGAGACAGTTCATATGTGATTCATTCCACTATGTGTTATGCTGAAGAGAACAAATACATTCATGTTTATTATGTTTCATTTTTCAGTCACCCTGAAGAAGGGATCCTGCATCCCGAAATGCATTGGGACAAAACAACAAATTAATCACAAGAATGTTCAGTTATATTTGTTTAAATTCATGCATTGTTCAATCACAAGAAATGATAAGAATCAATAGTATATTGGTTTCAACACAGACTGTTTTCTCGCGCTAAGCGACTTTGATGAGATTATTTTGATGATATGTTTTTGTAAAAGCAAGATACATTAAAATAATGTGTAATGTATGAAAGTTTTCACAATTTTGTGGGTATACATTTGGCAAATTCATCCATTTGCATAATGCAGTGCGGGTAGGGTCGAGTGATTAGATACACTCGAAATAGTAGGTTTATTCTTGACAATAGGGAGAATAGCTACCTCCTTCCCCCCCAGCACGCCCAAACTAAACACACGCTCAACATTAGACTCAGGACTATATCTTAAAAAATTAGGTGTGCGCAGTACAAATCATTATTACTCAAGGCCTTTGTAAGGACACTAGACTAGATGGACACTGAGTGACAACTTTCTAAAATTTGCCTAACTTTAAAAGTGAAATAAATCTCGACTTGGGCATCAAGTCCAATTTAATGCCATGATTACTTTGATCCCTTACAGTACCCAGTTACGTAGTACCATTCAGAAGTTAGCCGGGTGGGATGCCAGCCGGTAACCCTCTAGTCAATGGGGCTACTAACTTTTCTCCAGCACAACAACAATTTTAAGGTGTTGCTGTTAAGACATATAAAATATACATGACTTACTTAACAATATACAGCTCCCTGCCATAGGACTTCCTAGGCCTTCCTTAGGGGAGTCCTATATATAATGTTAAGGGAGTGGTGGCTGTGCAGTTGCTTTTAATGGCAAAGTCGAATTAGCGGTGTACACACTGCCCTTTCAGTCTTCAGTGGCAGGCTGGGAGCCATTTTGTCCTATGTTACACGCAGGGTGGCACAATCAGTGCTGCAGCCCTGTGTGGACACTCTGCCTTATGTGTCCTGGGTACCCTAAGTACCATATATTAAGGACTTATAAGTAAGTCAGCACTTGCCAAGTGGGTAGAGCCAATTCAACATACTGTTGCTAGGAGTTACGAACACTGTCCCTGAGGTCTGGTTAGCAGGCCTCAGTGCACTCCCCGAGTCAAAAAACCAGCAGCATCCGTTTAAAGATGTGCGGGTGAACATGCATAAAGAGGCATTTCCTTACACCAGGTCTCCAGCTTCTTGAGGAATTCAAGAAGGGAGGAGGAAGCCCTGATGTGTTGGGGGAGGTAGTTCCAGGATTGGGCGGCTTGGTAGGAGAATGATCAACTTCCCGTTCTGCTTCTGTGAACCTCAACTGGGGTGTGTACGAATGAGAGTGAGGTTGAGCAAAGTTGTCTGGTGGGTTAGTGAAAGTGAAGGCGTGATTATGGTCTCATGTTGTGTTGGGATTTAAATGCGTGTGTGAGAAGTTTGAACTGGCAGTGCTTTTTTTTAACTGTAAGTTTTGTTCCTGGAAAGTTCAACAAGCATAATACACATCTTCCTTTATTCCTGCTTCCCTTCATTCACTATTAATGTTGCAGGGAGAGATTCCCTATTCTGAAAATTGTGAGTATTGATTTTGCTTGGTACAATTCAACCAGATTAAAATGCTTCTCTGTCCCACTTTCCTACCTGTGGTCAAGGTAGCAAGAGAGAATGTGACTTAGCAAAAGAGGACGGGTTGTTACCCATAACCAAATTCTCTAGTGCTGAGCTCGAAGCTGCTTTCATGGGGCTGGCCTAGATTCTAGTTCAAATATAGGATTACCCATGTCCCAGAGCCATAGCCCTCTCTCGTTCGCCCCAGCTTCACCTTTAGCAGCATCGTGATGTTCCCCATGGCAACTGGAGTAGATTAGTAGACAGTAATCATGTGTCCTTAGCCACTAAAATGTGTCTGTGTTGATACCACAACATTGTTTCTTCATACGTTGCACACACGACAAAATTAACACTGTACCTTTCTAAAACTTCTCCTATAAGAGGTCTTCAATATGTTGTCTAAACCGCAGGATAGCTATCTCCTTTTGCAACAGTGAAAGTCCTACTTTTGTCAAATGGAGCCCTCAATTTAAATGGGGGTTAAAACACCCCCAAGATAAACCAGAGGCCTGCAGAGGATTTTAGCTAAAGAATCTGTCAGTGATACTGGTCTGTAATTAGAAGAAAGCTCCTTAAATACTCCTATGTGGATGGGAACAAGTGGCACTTCCTCCTTTTCACCTCTTAGATTACTGTTTGCTATACTTCTAAATAAACAGGACCCAGATCTCAAATTCACACAAATAAAACTTGCTGCGGATATTGCCTAAGCGCGATTTCTTACACATCAACTATGCAAATCTATACTGTTTAATTGTGTTAATTGAGAGCGGATCTACCACAGTTCTCATCTAGGTACCAATATAGTTTATATGGCTATTGATTCTTCCCTCCTAATTAATTCACAGGGTAGAAAAGTAATCAAACCAGGTGAATTCTAAAATATGTTTTGTTAGTGCCCCCCCCCATCACGGATTCCTAGGGCCAAACTCAGGAACGCTTTATGGACAATGCATGTGATTGCTCTATTCAAGGCCTCTCAATTTTCCACCACCTCTTGTGGATTTTAGGGTTCTCCTCAGGACCCTGACTGGCTGGGATCTGGTGACTCCTGGACCTGCGTGCTGTTGTGAAATTAATTCAATAGTCCTTCAGGCGCACAGCTTCAAGGTTCATTTGACTGCTACTCAGCATTTATTTGCAGCTCATTCTGAATGCGCGTGGCAGCAATCCTGGCTCTCGCCAGAGTACAGGCTGTAGAGAATGACAGCGATGGCTATCTCTGTTCAATGTCAAACTGTATTTGTGACACGGTTCAGTTCCCAGCAGCCTTGTCTAGGACTGTGGTGTAAATTATGTATTTGGAAAATGTTTAAGTGGTCCCATTTCATGACATGTTGAAAATCTATCATAAGTGCTAAAATGTTAATGAAATATATGTGATTAAATCCATGGGCCAAGATGAATCAATTTTCTTGTCCTTGATTCCAAAAAGAAGTGAGTTAAAAAATGACAGCTAGATTCTGTTTGTAATCAGAATTCTGGATATATTTATTGGCACTGTCTCTAGAATGTCAAGTGATACATTGGCAACATTTATTTGGTGTTCTAGGTGGTCTAAAAAGACAAAATGAAGCCACATTATGGATGCCATTCTGGTGTTGTTCAGTACCACTAAGACTTACGTGCTTGACACAGGCCTTCTCAGCCCAGGATTTGAGCAAAAAGACGCTCATAGGCTTGAGAAAGACAACTAGCATTAAAGAGGTGAAGCCCGTGGAACACTGTTGAAAATGCAGTTTGGAAAGAAGTCTTTGGATAGAAGAGCAGAACATTTTTAGGTGTCCCACATTTAAGACTGAAACTTTTTTGTTCTCAAGGAATATAAAGCTCTCACAAAGACAGCGTGTTTATGGCTATCCAAGAAAATGTTTCACTCACATCAGTGCAGAATCTTCATATCCTCAAAGGGAGTGGTGGTGGGAATTTTATAATCAGCCTCTAGTCGACATTGTCAGAACCCACAATCTCAACATCATATCCTACGTCGCCAATACCCAGCTCATCCTCTCAGCAGACCCCACCACTACCAAGACCAACTTCCATAACTGCATGAAGAATGTTACAGTCACGCAAGCCTTAACATAACATAACATAGAATGTGTATTTGTAAAGCGCACGTTTACCCCAACCGGGGTATCTTGGCGCTGAATAACAGATTTTTATTGTTACCCAACTCAATGGTATTCATGTTATCGACCTCAGATGGATGAAAGGTTGAGTGGACCCGCCGGGATTTGAACCTGTGACCATGAGGTCGAACACAGGCCCCTGCAGGGGATGCATTAGTCCACTGACCCACCAGGCAAGGAAAACAGTCATGCACGCCTTAATCACCAGTCAGCAACACACTGCACGTAGGGACCACCATCGAACTCATGAGAAGGCTCCAGATGATACAGAACTCAGCCAGACTGATGTTCAACATGACCCAACGGAGCCACATCACCTAACAGCTGAGGAACCTCCACTGACTCCCTGTCCAGAAAAGATGCCAATTCAAGCTGACACACGCCTACAAAGCCCTCCACAACAAAGGACCAGCATGCATGAACCACCGCCTGAACTTCCAACAACCATACAGAAACCTTCGATCCGCCTCCCTCGCTCACACGTATCCAGTGTAGCCACAGCAGAGGCCGCTCCTTCTCCCATCTTGGCTCCAAGTCCTGGAATGCCCGCCCTCTCCCCCTCCGAACATCACCCCCGCTGATGGAATTTAGGAATAGACTCAAGACCTGTTTTTTTGACCAGGCCCAGCAACCTAGTGACTGGATACCCACACGGGTGATGGCCGCACTCTATAAGTATGGATCGATTAATCAGGCAGTATGGGGCACAAAAGAAGGGGTGACAGGGGCACTGCGCAGCGTGACCTAGAGTGGGATAATGCCACTTTCATAGCATGAGTGGCAGGTCCACGCTGCACCTGCTCTCTTTGAGTGTGCAAATTACCTAATGGGATTCCGTACAGTAGATCAGGCGCAAGGCAATTCACCCAGCGCATTGTAGAGTTTAGCAGCAGGTGCACAATATGAAATGCACCCCCTCTCTTGACTGTCTCTCCCTCACTTATTGTGTCTTTGTAGTGCCGATTTCCCAGCCCAACCTTCACTTCTCCCACCTGCTCGTATTCCGCACGAATCACCTGAATGCTGCACATCCCCGTGGCCCTGAAAACCGACCAGCCAGAGAGTACTCGCACTGTTTAAAACTAACACTACAGAGGAGAAATTTGAACACGAAATGGCACTTCTGTCATGGCATAAAAAGTGACTTTTCCTAACAATTCGATGTGTTTTCAGCCAGGACGGAAAGCAAAAGAAAGCTTTTGTGCTGACTTAGACAAAGAGTTCAAAGAAACAGCTGTTGCGGCAGCGAAACGAGAGTCTTTCTGCAGGAGCCATTTTGAAGCTATCCCGCCATTCAGTGCGGCCGGCGGAGATACAGTAGTGAGCCCCTTTGAAGGAGAGCAGCGACAGTCGCACCCGCTTTACAATAAAGTACTGTGCCTTAGTTATGGAAATGTACCTGGATCCGCAGGCAGGATCTAAGCCTCTCACTCCAGACACGGGTGTCACTCGGAGCATGCAGCCCTCTATCAGTGACTGAGGCTCCGAAGATCTCCTCAAGAGATTGTAGCAGGGCGCTCAGTTCTCTGCCGGAAAGGCCTCTTGAGTCAAGGTCTGTTCTCTGGCCCGAGGAACCCAGATGCTTATCGAGGATAGCTTTTATGCTTGGATTGTGTTTCCTCCTTTAGAAGCCCTGAAAGGGGATTAATGCTTCCCCAATCCAAGCACATGAGCTATGAAAGGCTTGAGTCAAGTTGCGCCTTCTGGTGATACAAGCGCCTCTTTATTGTGTGGTTTGCTTTCAAAACCCGTGAGGCTGGTGGTAGAATACCACTAATGGTAAGATGCCAAGTAGATTTCTGCAACAACTACTGCTATTTTCCTACATTTTTTTAATTCTTTAAATAGTATTCCTGCCAAAAAGAAACTACGGTTTCCACAGGAGCAGATGCGGATGTTGTGCAATGTGCACAGTGTACAATATCAAGCAAGTTTAGTTAAACTTAGTCGAAGTGGCTGAAGTCCTAGCATGTTACTTGATGGACAGATCACCCACTCTCTTCCAAGGTCTCCTCCTCATGTTCCTCTTGGCAGCACTACCCACTCTGAACGAAGCTGTCCCACGTCCCCGGGACCTGCGGAAAAGCCTGCCTGTTTAGGATGCATTGCCTGAAACCTCAGTGACAACAGGCCTTCCAGTCTGCTATGCCTTGTTTGGCGATAGGGTTTTGGATGTGCCAGGAAGTGTGGCGCCTTGCTGTGTGTGGTTATAGGGATAGTAGTGTGTGTAGCACGGTGCTGCCAGGTCGGAGGAAATACCCTATAACCGCTGCATGTATATGTGGGTGTCAACCCACATACGTTACTGAAAAGCCAATGCCTGGGCACACGTTAGTATAATAGAAACAATGATTGTTGATGTTCTGAGCATTTGAAGAGCTGTTATTGAAAGTCCACTCAAATAGTCAATGTTAATAGTTTTAATCTCAAATAGTAAAAGACAAAGGACAAGCAGCCAACACGTGTTTTGTCACAATGGGAAGTATCCCCTGACTTCTTCATGGCTGTACAAGATGCGTGGAATTAGAGGAATTGCTCCGCCGGTGATAATTCAAACCCGGCTGGTCTGGTAAAAGTAAAAGGTGCTGTGATCCAAAGTAATGTGAGGGGAGCTCCAGCTTGCGGTGATCCCCAGAATGGTTGAGAGAACGTGGGTCAGTGGGTGACCGTCTCCATAGGTCTTAAAATCAAGGAACAATTCTGTAGATTGGATAAGGAACCTCCAGGATAATGGAGTTCCCACACTAATGCCAGCAGCGTGTAAAAGGGCGAATCTGCCGGTCTACACGATCTTTAGCGTGGAGATATTCCGTCAGACTGCTGGCTCCGCCTCTTCTCTGTAACGAGTAAGGACCTGCCATGCAATCTGCAGACTCAAAGGATGTGTGATGGCAACCTGGTGACTAAGGCAGTAATGCCACAGTGCCCTGGTGGGTTTCAGCACATGTTAGGACCTTGCACCACCTAAGAAACTGAGGCGTTGAACCAACAAGATGTTACTCATTCAGAGGAAGATGAGGCAACCGTGACCACCATTGACAAGACTCTTGATGGCAAAGGAATCATAACATTTGCAAGCGACCTCTTGTTTCTAGTAGCCAACTCGTCACTGTCCTTACCCCGGTAATGTTGACAGCATTCCCCTTTAGCACAAAATCAGGTAATGCTGCACAGAGATCTGTGCAGATCCGCAACTCCATGTTCGAAAGCCAATAAAAAGATTGTCAATTGGCTCCGTGTCTTGAGTTACTGGAAAGCCCTGCAGCTGAGGGATCTGGAAAGATGGCTTCATCCCAGACGGGGACCGATCCACGATGCAGAATGCCCTTCTCCCACCAGAGCAAGGACTGGCACTCCTCGGCCACAGGTTTTCATTGTCCATGTGGTGGGAGCCTGAGAAACAAATCCATCGTGTCTGCCAAGAATCCAAGGAATTCCAAGATTAAGATGAAACTATTTCCACCTTCTCATTGTTGACCATAATACTGAAGCCTACTGTCACTTTAAAATGAGTTGAAAGAAGGCACACACTGACCACATGAATAGATTAAACCCATCTTTAGGATTATCAGGGTTGATGCAAACAGAATGTAGTGTATCTTCATGTAAGACTCAGAGCATAGCTGCAGACCATGCACTCTGTGAATCATGCATGTGTAGTAAACATGGTACGCCATATGGGTGAAATTGGTCCAAGCACATGTGATGACATTATTGCTGTCATTGTTGTGACATCCTCCCTTTGTATTGTATGTTATTGTACCTGTGTGTCCCTTTATTGCTTTTAGATGTTTGCTCAGGTGCTGCACATTACACAAACGTTTCACGATGTGGATTAAGACTTATTTTTAGATTATCATTAGTGACAATGGATTCTGGATTGGGGGATGGTGCGGGATAGGGGAGGCCAGAGGATTGGTGGCAGGCACCATTGCCGGCAGTGGACGGGCAGAGGCCAGAGTTGGGGCAGAGCTGTGTTGGCAATCTATCCTCATGAAATGTTACTGGCCAAATTTTCTGGTTGGTGAAATCAAGCTGATATTCCCACACCTGGGACATCTGGGATCACCAGGTCACCTCTAATCGGGCAGAGGGTATCCACTCCAGAGATCCCGCACCACCCAACTTGTGTTCAGGTCCAGTGTCTGTTCTTGGGTATCCAGCAATATTCTCTGACTCTGACGTTTGGTGTTCATCTTCCAGCTGGATTGAAATCAGATGGACGGGTGGTAGGAGTCATGCTGAGAATGAAAATAAGGTCAGGCCTCATCCATGAGGCACCTAGAAATCTCTGCGCGACCCTAGCTTTTAATGTGTCCCAGTAAGCATCCCATGCACGGAGACTGGCAAGGCTCGTCTGACATGTCATGCCAATAAAGCTTTCTGTGCGTCATTATTTTGTAAATGCAGGTCTCCTACTGTTATGTCTGTAGCCCACTAGGCACAGGTCTTAGGTCCTGTAGATGGCAGTTCCTGTAGATCTGCCATCAAGCAGCTCTCCCAGGAATCCTGCAGTGAAGCGAGTAGTGTCTGTGCACTGACACCTACACATGTCTCAAAAGCGTCCCAAATGCATGCTCCATCCCTTGCTTAAAGTGACCTCAATGAAGCTGCAGCCTCTCTACCACGGATGAGGTAGAGCACACTGAAACCCCAGCCCAATCAATCAGTACTCTTATAAAGCGTGACTACTCACCCGTGAGGGTCTCAAGGCACTGGGGATGGCAAGGGCTCGGATCATGCTCTTGCAGTTAACTCTTCAGCTTTGGCCACATGTACGTCATAGACAGAGGCTTGCAGAGCCTTTCTACCATGGATGAAGTCTAGCGCACTGAAACCCCAGTCTACACCACACTAGGCGCGGAGGGTGCTCGGTTCGTACTCTTCTAGCTCCCCCTTCAGCTTTGGCCACATGTACATTCAAGACAGCGGCTTGCAGAGCCTTCCTATCACAAAGGAGGTCTAGCGCACTAAAACCACAGTCTACACCACACTGGGTGAAGTGAGGGCTCAGACCGTGCTCTTCAGCTTTGGCCACATGTGCATCAAAGTGAGAGGTTTGCAGAGCTTCTCTATGGCAGATGAGGTCTAGCGGACTGAAACCTCAGTCCACCTCACAGTGGACGCAGTGAGGGCTCGGAGCTCGGGTTGGACCCTGGTCTTCCAGCTCCCTCTTCAGCTTTGGCCACATGTACATTCAAGACAGAGGCTTGCGGAGCCAACCTATCACGAAGGAGGTCTAGTGCACTGAAACCCCAGTCCACACCACACTGGGCACAGTGAGGCTTCGGACAGTGCACTCTTTGCAAATATAAACACCAGCGGGTCAGTGGTCCACTAGCCTTTTGGCTCTCCGCTCACATCAGCTTTCATCTCCAAAACACTTCAGTGCCAGACCGTACCATTGTGTGGAAGATATTTTATGTGTTTGTATTTTTGTGCATCATTAATGTGCAGACTATATTTTTATACTCAATGAAACGCATACAAACTGATATAGTACAGTTGCTTTTGAAACAAATTCTCCATGATGTGTAGAAGTGTGTTTTTTTGAGCTTTGTGAACTACGACTCAATTTCTTACGAACCCCGCCTTGTCCAAGATGGAAGTCACACCTGTCACTCATTTCTTTTCCTCACCCACCCTCGTACACAGTCGAACTGAAATGTATTTGTTTATTTCCACTGTCGTTATTTATGCTGCGCTCGGTGAATTCACCCTAACTTAGTCACAAACTAAAACATTTACCTCAAGGTCCTCCTGTTGATTCACTATGTCCTATTTGTTCATCAAACACGCTATTGTTCTCCTATATTGTCTGTTCAAGCAGCTCTGGACAATATTAGCATATAAGGGGTAGAATTATTATTCATATAGTGGGATAGTGCCTAGGTCCTAAGGCAATATGATGTTTATTTTTCAGGTGCTCTCATTTAATAATGAAATGATACATTTGCTTGCAAGTCAGTGGTTCAGTCGCTTCTGTTAATTTCATGTGCAAAAATATTGTATAAATCCCTCGAAGTTGCGGCTGAGCCAAAAGACTTTCATGTTCTACTCGGGATGCTGTCGTTTACTTTTCCAATATTTCTGCCTATTTGAGACTTAGAATAATTTCTGATCTTGCTTTTCTCTGTACTACTTCCCATAGACAGCCTTTATGGTACTGACTCTGTAGCTCTTTATTTTTGAGATCTTGACAGTCTTGGTCTGCCAGAGGTAAGGGCGACCCCTTCCTTCTAGTAGTCACATTGCTGCTGACACTTTGAGCGCCTAAGAAGATAGTGTTCCCAGAAGAAGATTAAGAGAGGAAATACCCTGAAGGGAAAAAACCTCCATTGATTATAGGCTCCAATCAGACAAGGGTTGGAGAAAAGGATCGAGTGGACAGATGCAGAATGCAGGAACACAAATGGAGAAAGAGGCAAGAGGTGGGGACTTCCAACAGGAGCAAGAACCACCCAGAGGAGTGAGGAACCACACCACCAGGAGCAAAAACCACTAACATGAGTGAAGAACACACCAACAGGAGCGTGAAGTATTGCGACGATAGGATCAAGAGAAAACCAACCATTTTTATACCCCGAGGACAGAAAGTTACCTCAGGAATTGGGGTTCGCCCTTTTGGGTTGGGTAGAACCAAGGATCACAAGGAGAATATCTTGGTTTGGGAAGATAAAAATCCCAAGAATCCTCCATAGGGATTTTGGGAAAGGGAAGGAAACTATGGTGGCTTCCATTGTGGCCCCGGGGACAGGACGGCCAGAGACCGCACCAGTGGGCCAGCCACCATGAGAAAATGCTCACAGGCATACGCGGTGGCCCTGCAGCTCATGGACCTGCAGGTAAGGAGTGGAATGCTAGATAGGCTGTCAGGTGGGGCGCGGGAACAGCCTAAAGAAAGGCTGGACCAAGACAGGGGCATGAACTGCTGCAGCATCTTCCCGGGACCTCTCACTGGACGGATGACACTTACGATGTATCAAAAACTACAAGTGATTCCTTAAGAAGCGGGACTCACAAATAACTTCGACCTCATATGCAGGAGCATCATTTATCAAAAGCGGAGGAGGCTATGAAAAGGTATGGCGGAAAGGATCCTGCACACAGGGTTTTAACTGAGAGGTAAGAAATATAGGATGTATTTTCCAAGAAAGGGGCAACTTGAACTAAAAGGCCATAGGTTTAACAAATGTGAACAATCTTGAAAAGTCCATAAAATCGTGGTTCAAACTTATTTTGGGACAGGTGAGCAGGTAAAAATTTCGAAGAAAGCCAAACCTTGTCCCCAGCTTGATTAGTGGGGGCTGACGCTGATGGGCGTCAGCAGAGGCCTCCCTTCTCTGGTTGGATTCCTGCAAATATAGGAGAATCTTATATCTCCCAGTTTGAAGATTATGAAAGAAATTAGTGGTAGCAGTAAGAGAAAGAGACTACTCCGGACCCAAAATGCAGGATTGAGGATGAAGCCCATACCGACAGAAAAATTGTGTAGTCTAATCTTGGAAGCACTTTAAACAGAATTATTGTAAGAGAATTCAGCAAGTGACAGAAAGGTGGACCAGTCATTATGAGTTGAATTTCAAAAGCATGGGAGGTATTGTTCTAGACTCTCGTTAAGACGTTCTGTCTGCCTATGGGTTTGAGGATGGAAACCGGAGGACAGAGCAACCTCAATTTGCATGGATTTACGAAAATGTTTCCATAATCAAGATACATATTGTGGGCCTTGATTGAATACGTAAACCGGAGGAAGGCCATGTAGGTGAAATATTTCATGCATAAAGATTTGTCTCAATGATCTAGCTGATGGGATTTTTTTCAAGGAAGTAAATAGTGCCAAATCACAGAAAAAGAATCAACTGTTACCATTATGACTTTGTTATCTGCTGAAAGAGGCAATGCTGAAATGAAGTTAGGTGATATGGTATGCCAGGGTTCAGGTGGAATGGGTAGAGGACGTAGATATGAAGGCCGGACATGAGATGGCTTACTTTGGCAAAGATAGGACAAGAGGTGACATAATGTTCAGTGTTGTGGCAGACAGAAAGCCACCAAAGGGAGTGAAATGGTAACTCTAAGGTGGATTTACTGCCTCGATGACATGCTATGGGGAAGCCATGGCACTTTTTCAGGACTTAAAGCTGCAATTTCCCTTAGAGAAGTACTGATCTTGTTTTTGAATCAACCGTGTGCACATGTTCTGGAGAGTCATTAGGTATTTGATGAACTTGATCCGGGGTACTGTGAGGATGCGAGTTCTCTTTTGCTCCTCTGGACACCGAGAGGCGCCATTTTGGCAGTGCACTCCCTAGTTGTTGGAGCTGCTGACGCATAAAAATGCACGCTGCGCGAACGCGCGCTGCATGCGCGCCGCTGGCACGCCTAAGGCAAGCCCGTCTGCGCCCGTCAGCGTCCGGGAGGCAGCCAGTGCCAGGCATGCTGCCCGTTCCACCAAAAGTATAGTTGCAACAAGTTGCTGCGGCTTCGGCCAGGTCCTTGCCTACCTGTCACAAGGTGGGATGTTCTCTCCCATTCCCCCAGAGTTTGTCAGCAGTGTAACTACCAGCTGGGTTCTGGTCCGGTTGGCCAAGCAAGGGCTAATATCATGCACAATGCTGGCGAGAAGGGGCCCTCTATTCGGGCAGCTTTAATAAATACCCGTTCTTTGGGGAAACAACACCAGGAATGAATCCTCCAACCCAATAGTGCAGATGTCTTTCCCAGAGGGCTATAAGATCTCTCGCACTGATTGCCAAAATGGCAGAGGGGACGGTGTAGCAGTTGTTTACAGGGATGAGTGGGTTTTCAATCGTGGTGAGACCGTATTGTTGGGTGAGGGTGAATTTCTAGACTTCAGTATTGGTTTGTCTCCTCATTTCACGTTGCGGAGTCCCTGGTCTATAGGCCCCCGGGGCCTGCGGTGTCCTTCCTCAAAACATTGGAAGATGTAATCGTCCCCCAGGCCCAGCGGTTTTCCCAGTATCTTTTTCTCGGGGACCTGAACACCCCTTTGGATCAAACCAATTTAGGGGCAACCCGGGAATTCTTGGATTCCTTGTGCCTTGCTCAGCTTACTCAGTGGGTTAGCTTACCAACCCACCGTGGCAGCCATATCCTCGATCCCATTTGCTCCAAATTTCCCATTACAATTGAGGACCCGCTCCCGGTACCTTGGTCTGATTACTTTTTATCTTACTTTTCGTGGGCTTCCAAAGGCATTGTCTCAGATTTACAGGTCAAACGTAGCCCTGCCACCGCCAAAATTTATCCTTTGGCTTTTAGCCTTGCTTTGGTGGAGGCAAGACCAGTTTTTCCCCCGACCTGGAAGGCGCTCTGGCTTGTTTCACTGGCTGGATTATGAAGGTGATGGACAGCCTTTCGCCACCCTCGCGTCACAGGCGGGCTAGGGAGTCACCCTCTAAACCCTGGTTCTGTTCGGAGATCAAGCTCTCTGCCTCTGATTCCTGGTGTGAGAAACTCTCCAACTTTCTTATCAATAAGATTCGCTCTGTACAGGCATAATTTACAGGTCAGAGCCAGTCCACTGTGGGAGCTGCGTCCCCTATTGCCTCACCTGCTCTTCCGTCTTTGTTGACGGCTTTCACACCTGTTTACTTACCTGATTCACTTAAAATTCTTAAAGCCATGAAATTAGGCTCTCCGACTGATCCCTGAGCAGCTAGGCTTCTGTAGCAGAAACAGTCAATATGCTCATCTATCTCTCCTTGCAGGAGGCACTTGTCCCAGCATTGTGGAAACAGGCAAAGATTCTGCCGCTTCTAAAAAAAACCTTCATTGGACCCACGGGATCCGGGAAGCTACTGCCCCATTTCCCTCCTCCCCAGTGTGGCCAAAATCTGTGAGAAGGCTGTCAATAAACAGCTCATTGATTTCATTGACAGTTCAGGCTTGCTCCATCCAGCTCAATCGGGGTTGAGAGCCGCCTACAGCACTGAGTCCGATCTGGTTGAAGTCTCCGAAGCTATTCGGGACTGCCCGGATGCTGGTAGGAGCTCTGCCCTTATACTGCTGGACCTTTCAGCAGCCTTTGATACTGTCCCCCATTCGCTGCTTTTGGCTCGTCTGGCGCATATAAGTATCTCAGGGCTGGTTTGGAGTTGGCTGAAATCCTTTTTGGAGGGGCGTACGCAACAGATCTGGCTCCCACTATTCTCATCCTCGCCTCAGTGGGTGACCACGGGAGTGCCGCAAGGGTCCTCTTTAAGTCCCCTTCTTTTTAACATCTATGTCACTTCTCAGGTACAGTTGGCGGAGCAGCTGGGAGCCAAGATTGTGGCTTACACCGATGACACCCAACTCCTGTTTACCTGGGGCAAATCAGAGTTTGCTACTCTGGAGGTTAAAAACTGCTTGACAGCCATTTTTCAATGGCCCTCAGCGGCTCAACTTAAATGCAATGAAGATAAGTCGGAAATTCTCATTTATAGGAATTTTCCGCCCCGGTTCAGAGAATCACTTTGGCCATCCGACTATCCATTGCCTTCTTCTTATGGTCAACCATTTAAGAACCTGGGTGACCCAAATTAAGAAGCTGGCTGGGGGCTATTTCGGGATATTAAAGTCCCTTAAAAAATTTCTCCCGTTGCTTCCTAGGACAGCGAAGGAAACGGTGACCCGGGCACTGATACTGTCAAGTATTGATTATGCCAATGCTCTGTACATTGGCCTACTGGACTATACTCTTAACAAACTGCAGGTGGTCCAGAATGCGGCGGTTAGGCTTCTGGTTAATATTCCAATTAGAAGCAGCATTAGACAACACCTGCGGTTACTTCATTGGTTGCCTGTCATTAATCGTGTGAAGTTTAAAGCCCTAGTCATTGCACACCGTGCCTTGTATGCGTCTGGGCCTGCCTATTTAAGGAAGCGCTTCATGTTTTACACTCCTGGAAGACTTCTGAGGTCAGCATCCCAGCTCCTTACCCCGATACCTCGTGTTCGCCTCCAAAGAATGGGGTGACAAATGCAAAAACAACAGTTGATGGACAGAATGCAGAACAATGTCATACATTCACCCCAGTACAGAGGACCTTGTTTGGCAGTTGGGGCTGGTCTGTTCCCATGAGGCACAGGGTCAAGACTGATTTGCACATGGCCAGGTCTAAACTGGGGTGGCATGGTGAGCAAAAGAATGATGGATTTAACCCAGATCTCTTGACTGAGGGTGAATGTTTTGACTTGTTCTGCATTCCGTCCATCAATTGTGTGTCTTTTGCTTTCTTGCCCTAAGTGCGCCGGGTATGCCCAGACGTGGGTCCCGGGCTCACTGTGCCACTGGATTCAAGCTATCCTGGCTGATGAGGAGTGAAACTCCGAAACCTGTCCTAGGATGCTTGTTTCCGGTCTAGGGAGGACCTGGCTTGGCAGTTCAGGCTGGACTGTTCCCATGAGGCACAGGGTCAAGACTGATTTGCATATGGGCAGGTCTAAACTGGGGTGGCATGGTGAGCAAAAGAATGATGGATTTAACCCAGATCTCTTGACTGGGGGTGAATGTTTTTATTTGTTCTGCATTCCGTCTATCAATGGTGTGTCGTTTGCTTTCTCATCCAAATAATGGGGGGCAGGTCTCCTGCTTTCAGGGCGGCCTCAGCCTGGAACTCCCTTCCTTATTCTTTGTGTAGCATCCAGGATTTGGGTCAATTTAAAAAAACAGCTCAAAACATTCAAAACATTCTTGTTTTAATTAATTGATTCCTTTAAGTACCTGAAGGCTCGCGCCGGGACACTCCCTGGAGTATCTGCGCGTGTTATAAATTCCTGTAACATAACATGACATAACATAACATAACATAACATAACATAACATGAATTCCTCTTTCATGCTCCCAGTTATTACCCAGATATAATCCACTGGCTCTGTTATGAAAGAGTTCCAGTACCCTTTAAATCTTTCCATTCAGACTTTTCACCTGCATTGGCAAGAGAAAGAGTAAGACCAGCAGTTCCTTTGATGCACAGATCAAAAGGCTATCAAGTATTCCCGTCCTCTCCCCATTTAAAGAGAATGTGACCTGGCATTTCCCGAAGACTTCTGAGTGAAAATTTTGCAAGCATGTACATACATAGCCCATGTTTCCATCAATGTTCTGTCATGGATTCTGAAAGTGTACTACAGGCAAGACCAATTTGCATTGGCTCTTCACTAGATGGGATGGAAGATTCATTGGAGAGGCTACAGGTTTTCATACTGGTAGTCGAGGACTTCCCTGAGAAAATTGTGTTTGAGTTCTATGTTTCCCAGACCTACGTTCATACAGGCAATGTTCTAATAATAATGCTTGGTTCATCAACGTGGAAATTGTGTCAGCTCAAATTGAATGCACTAGTTTATCTTTTATCTCTTCCTGGAGACCTCAGCACAAAAGGGTAACAAGCTCAACCCAAATAGTCTCAACAGCAAGCTTGCGGAAGAGGGTGATGTGCGTTAAAAGATCTTGGTTAACTTGCTAATTATCACAGATCTTCGTCGGAGACCTAAGGACCGGGTCTCTCAAAAATGTGCTTGAAGGCTGTGAAGAAGGTTTGGGTCTTCAGTGGCTATTAGAAGGATTGCCCACGCAAGTGTTGGATGAGACAGAGCACTGATGAGATACCCTACCTTTGTTCGAACAAGAGTAAATTGTGCTGGATGAAAGTCAAAGAACACAGTCAATGAGTCCAAAAATAATTTTAACTGTTTTGGGTCTACTGAGAAAACAGGAGTTGTGGAAGAAACAGAGGAAACGTCAGACATTCTTGAAGTTACTGCTTGACGAAGCACCGAATTCTCAGTCTGTAGTTGTTGCTGCTGTTAAATTAGCTGAGCCATGACTTATGTCAGATCGGCTTATCCAGCCTGAGACAAATCTTGTGCAAAATCTATGCTATCACAGCTAGGACTGGAGGGTGGACGTCGCAATCTGTCAAATATTTCAGATGGAGAACTCTTGTCTGCGGACCTTGGACGACGAGAAGATCTTAGAGTCCTGTTCTCGACAGTCTTGGTCTACCAGGGGTAAGGGCGACCCCTTCCAGTAGCCATGATGGGGCAGACAGTTTAAAGGTGTTCTCATGAGGCACAGGGTCAGACTGATTTGCATATGGCGATGTCTGAACTGGGGTGGCGGAGTGAGCTAAAGAACGATGATGGATTAAACACAGATCAGTTGACTTGGGGTGAGTGCTTGCAATGTTCAACACTCCGTCCATCATCCCCTTTGGTTTTGCTTTGTTCGCCCTAAGTTGGCAGGGTATGCCCAGACGTGGGTCCCTTGCTCACTTTGCCACTGGATTCAAGCTAGCCTTGCTGATGACAGCTGATTAGCCAGAAACTGGTCCCAGGATGCTTGTTTCCGGTCAGGGGAAGAAATGGCTTGGCAGTTCTGGCTGAACTATTCCCATAAGGCACAGGGTCAGACTGATTTGCATATGGCCATGTCTGAACTGGGGTGGCGGAGTGAGCTAAAGAATGATGATGTATTAAACCCAGATCAGTTGACTGGGGGTGAGTGCTTGCAATGTTCAACACTCCGTCCATCATCCCCTTTGGTTTTGCTTTGTTCGCCTTAAGTTGGCAGGGTATGCCCAGAGGTGGGTCCCTTGTTCAATTTACCACTGGATTCAAGCTAGCCTGGCTTATGACAGCTGATTAGCCAGAAACCGGTCCCAGGATGCTTGTTTCCGGTCCAGGAATGACATGGCTTGGCAGTTCGGGCTGGACTGTTCTCATTAGGCACAGGGTCAGACTGATTTGCATATGGCCATGTCTGAACTGGGATGGCGGAGTGAGCTAAAGAATGATGATGGATTAAACCCAGATCAGTTGACTGGGGGTGAGTGCTTGCAATGTTCAACACTCCGTCCATCATCCCCTTTGGTTTTGCTTTTTTTTTTTTATCTTGGTTTGGACAGATAAAAATCCCAATAATCCTCACCAGGTATTCTAGAAAAGGGAAAGAAACTATTGTGGCTTCCAGCATGGCCCTTGGAGAGAGGACTGCCAAAGACTGCATCGGTGGCCTGTCGGCCTCATCGGCCTGTAGGTAAATGAAACTAGAGCCCCGCTGTATACTGTGAAACGTGAGAGAGGCTGTCTGGTGGGGCGTGGGGTACACTAACACTAGGTGGTAAAGGGAGCAGTACTCAAATATAGTTCATACACACTAACCTAAATCTCCAGTCAAGTTATTGTAAAGGGCAGGTCTTCTAGGCAATGGCTGAAGAGTCATCTTTGTGCATAGGAAGGGCCTCCTACCTCCAGAAGCAACACCAGACACCAGATTGTAGCTGCAAATTTAGTATTACTCCATAAATAAAATCCAGCAGGATGGGAACGATGGAGACCAGAAAATCTGCTCAGCTGTCCAGGCCTAGCAACAAAAAGATGTGTTTTATATTATGCATTTACAAAGGAAGATGAGCTGTAGTAATGGAAATGCTCCTGCATGCAGCGTGTCTGGCAAGCCAGGATGCAGGAGAAATTGCTTCAGAAACCCTAGTGCGGGCCCGAATAAGCCAACCCGCGCCATGGAAAACAAGATTGCCCTGACTGAGGACGCGCCACTGCGTCCCTTGCCACAAAAACCAATGTCTCGTGGTAGGAGGCACTGGGAACAAAGAGCTGTGTTGGCACTCCCTGAAGCTGCACCCGACCGCACTGTGGTCAAGGTAAGGGGGAAACCCATACGCTCTGCCTCCCCCTAGCAGCTCCGGGTTTATGAGGTCATTTCAAATAGAATTGTCATGAATTTGATTTAATGTTTCCCATGAATGATCACAATAGTTATAACCCTTTTGATTAGTAAGTTATTGAAACTTCCCTTTAAAGTATAGTGATGATAGGGTTTTAGATGGAAAACATGGAATTATGGATATACCCGCTAAGAAAGGGAAAGCCTGAGTGGTATAGTGACAGTATTAATGATCTTGAAAATTTCAAATGGGACTAGGGGCCAGATGCACGACCGTGGAAATAGCGCCTCGCAAATTGTGAGTTTTTCGCGACTCGCAATTTACGAGGCACTATTTCCAATGTACAACAATGTATTTCACACTGTTAGCGATTCCCAATTGGGTCGCAAAATGAGAGGCTCATGAATATTAATGAGCCTCTCGCAATTTGCGACCTCGTTGGGAATGGCAGGCCATCCCAGGTATGGTGGCCTGTGGGCTTCCTACTACTGGATTGTATCTTCGTGGCCTAGGGAATGGGACTCACTTTCCCTGGACATTGCAGCGTTAGACCATGGTATGAAGCCCAACTCAATGTGGCCCCCTTCCATGGACATTGCAGAACACAGCAATGGTTGTGAGGCAAAGGGGATAGGACCACACAATACTGGTCAGAGCACTAAAGCGTGGATGGGGAGGCAGGGAAGTGGGCCACTTCCACTGGGCCTTACATTGCTAGACCATTAATGTGAAGCACAATGGAAGCACCCACTCCCTTCACTGGGCCTCGAAGCTCAGGATCATGGCAGAGAGGCTAAGAGGAGGAGGGCACTTTCCTTGGGCTTGCAGTGCTGGAGCACTGCTGCAAAGCCAGGGAAAAGGGTTTCCCCTCTCCTGGGTCTCACAGCGCTAGACCATGGTTGTGAGACATAGGTAAGTAGGTGCGCCTCCGCTGGACCTTGGGGCCATGGTCCAGTGATTCAAGGCCAATGGGAGGTGCGCTCCGTCCCCTGTTCCTCAAAGCACTACACTATGACTACAATCCCAAGGAGAGAGGGGGCCCTCCCCTGAGCCCAGCTGCAATTGCATCACAGCGCTGTGCCATGGCTCTGTGTATGGGCCCTGGCAGGGGCCTAGCCATCAGTGGTGCAGGATGTGCACCAGTCCCCAGGGGTAATAGGTTTTCAAAGGTTCCCAAACTATGGATGTTTTTTACTATGCAGCCAGTGGACATGGGTGAAGGGATGATTTTCCTTGGCACCGGGACCCAATGCAGCATTGCTGTGAGCCTCTCTTCCATGGGCTTTGAAGTCATGATCCAGTGCTGTGAGCAGCCCTTCCCTGGTCCTCGCAGCCTTGGTTGGATGCACAGGGGTGGGAGCACTTGCCTGTAAGCTTAGCAACACTGGACCATGGTTGTGAAGCCCTGGGGGAGGGGGGGGGGTTCTCTCAAACATGTAGCTATCAATAATGCAGCAGGTGCTGTGGCACCCGAGTTCATGGATGTTAGGACCACAATACTCCCAAAATATGACTGTTTACTGTCCAGCATAATTTACTTGTTTCAAGGGCCATGATGCCATTACTATGCCACCGACTCCTTCTCTAATCCATCTCACAGCGATGATCCAGCACAGCAAGGCCAAGAAAAGGCCCGTCCTCCCCTGGGACTTGCAGGGAGCCTCCTTGCCTGGCCTTCACAGCACCGGATCATGGCTGCGAGGCCCATGGAAAGAGGCCCCTATGATGGTGTAGCTATCAATAGTGTGGGAAGTGCAGCGGCACCATGGTCTTGTGGGATTATGGATCCAATCCACCCAAATTATGGCAGAATTTTACTATTAATCAGTGGCCGGAGGGCAGTAGGGAGGAACAATTTACACTGCTGCTACCAGGTCTCACTGCACTATTTATACACCACAGGATCCCCTACCCTAGCCTCTAAGTCATGGCCCTCTGCTGCAAGGCTCAAAGGAAGGGCCCTCCTCTGGGCCTCACAACACAAGCTTATCGCTGCGATGCCCAGTGGATGAGGCCAGTTGCAGAAATGTAGCTAATAGTGCAGCAGATACAATAGCACTGGAGGCCATGGGTTTTATGTGGCCAATGTACCTAAATTATGGATGTATTTTAAGTCCAGCCAGTGGATGGGTTGGAAGAGAGTGGCCTATTAACCTTGCTTTCACCAGGGCCCATTTACCATTGGTTAACCATTGCTGTGAGCTCAAGAGAGGCTTCACTTCTCCTACACATCATAGTCATGGTCCAGTGCTGTGAAGTTCAGCAAAGTGGTGTGGTTGGGTGAAAAACTGTCCTTCGGTATAGATGTATTTCCTGTTTCCTGCAGTGAACACAAATGCCAACTTTTGTTTTGCTTAACAAAGGACTGATGCAGGCAAGTAGGATAATCCATAAGGCATGTGAAATGAACAGTTTAGCTGGGAAGCCTGAAGCATCCCAGTCTAGCCCAGTGGGATGTCCCAATTCTGACTCTGAGAACAACTACTGTGCAGAGGTGTTAGAGGCCAGCATTGACATGGTATCCAGGATGGAGGCATTGCACAACAGGACACTTTATTAAAGAGGTGCTAAAAAGGAGGCAAGGGATATCTTAAGGATTTTGGGACTCCTGGACCAAACATATTAGGGGTCCCCTGTTGGGAAAAGCTTTGAATTTATGATCCAATTTCTCTCATGCCCTTTTTGGCCGTCACTGAAAGTGCACAGGCAAACTTGCATAAATGTGTTTACATCTAATATTCATGGATAGTGATATGTTTTTCCATATTGAAACACAGCAGCAGCTCACTAATATTACTGCAAATAATCTCTGTGACATCCACCCATTTGTCATATCTGCAGTTCTGTTTTGATTTATAAGAAACTTTGTTTATGGATGGTGCATGAAACATAAACACATTTCTCTTCAACCTATCTGTAATAGACTCTCACATAAAAAATAACTTAAAGGAAAACAGTATTTAAAGCAATCCCTTTAAGAATTATTCTACGTCACCAGGGCAAGACTCACTGCACAACAGAGGTGGATCCATCATGGGCCCCCCTGAAAGGCTCGGGCCCGGGGCCAGAGCCCACTGTGCCCATACCTTGAAACGTCTTTGAAAGAGGACTGAAAATTCTGAGAATGAAACAGTCCTTAACTACCAGATACTCACCATAAAATCTTTACCTTGAGATAATGTCCAGTCTGCCCGTGAGATAATGGCAGACACGGAGAGACAGGTTCAGGAAGAAGATGATTTGTTCAAGATCAAACAATGAAGCCAAGTAGGAGAATCAAGATCTCAACACAGGACTGTTTTTCAAGCCACATAACATTCC
This sequence comes from Triturus cristatus, assembly GCF_964204655.1. Taxonomy (NCBI): domain Eukaryota; kingdom Metazoa; phylum Chordata; class Amphibia; order Caudata; family Salamandridae; genus Triturus; species Triturus cristatus. The sequence goes on along the minus strand of NC_140583.1, from coordinate 203,473,709 downwards.
CTGTATACAACATGCTTTATTTGTTAAAGAGAAAAGAGGCTGAATAAGGACATAAACGGATAAAAAACCCATAATGAACTCAGTGAATTTTGGTAACCTCTATATAAACATCTTCTTGGTGAACCTGCAAATACACTAAGGGGCAGATTTATAAGCACTGTGCACCACTTTTGCGCCGCCGTTGCGTCACTTTTGTGACGCAGCGGCGGCGCAAAGCCAGCGCCATGCTGCGGCAGATTTACAACGTGACGCATCTAGGGAGATGCGTCACGTTGTAAAGCCCTGCGCCACATTAAACCTCCGTCAGGTTTAATGTATGCAGGGTGGGCGTTATGTCGGAAAAAGCCTCGGAAAAGTGACGCAGTGAAATCTACAAGATTTCACGCAGTCACTTTTCCGACGATGGTGCGTCAAATCCTTACGCCTGCTTCAAACAGGTGTAAGGCGTGACGCACCATGTTAGGGATAGGGCAGGGTGGAACAGTGCTGGAGTTGCGTCGCACTTGCGACACAACATCAGCACTGCGCCAACCTTACGCCGGCAGATGCGTCACGCATCTCCTTGTCCTTGCGCCACGATGCACCGCATTGTAAATGTGGCGCATATGCAGTGGCGCAAGGGCAAACTTGCGTGACGCATCTTCCCTGGCGCATCCCTGCTGATTTGCAGGGATGCGCCAGGGAACGTAAATCTGCCCCCAGTCTCCTGCAATATAATGATGGAAGGTTGGCTGACGTACTAGGGAGTAGACCAGAGGGATAGTGTGGGTGAGGGGGGAGTCTGTTCTTCACTTTTAAAAGTTAAGTATTACTTCATTAAGGGCTCTCTGCTGCAAGGGCCATGCTAAAACACAACTCAGGAAGGGAAGGGCTCTCCCCAGGCCCTGCAGTGTGGACCATGGCATGAGTCCTAGGTAGAGGCCCACCCTCCTGTGGGCCTTACAAACATGGGGAAGAGCTGTAAGGCGTGAGGAGCAGCCATACCATGGACTCATCGTGCTGGACAATGCATGCCAGGCCAGGGGAAGGTCGTTCTCTCTTGGACCTGGCTGTTGTGGTCAAGCGCTGCGAGGCTCAGAGTGGGGGGCTCTAGATACGCCTCTGATTACTTCCAAGTTGAAAGCATAATTTGTCAGTTACCTTCCTGTCTGCAAATCATCATTGATATCCCCAGATCCCCCTCCACCTGGGCACAAAATCCCCCCAACAGCTTGTTGCACAGTGACGTTTTAGAATGCACAGCCATGCAAGTTCAACAAAGATCTCCTTTGTTTGTGTGAAGAAGTAATTAATCATTTATGTTATGTGTAAAGACAATCTACATACTTTTAGTAGAAGTGACTAATTGAAATTGTACAATATAAACTTATTACACCAAGCACATGACCTGGGTTGAGTCGTTGGCAAATATTGAACAGTGAAATATCCAGTCTTCCAGCTTCCCACTTCTTGACATTCTTAGTCTACATGTTCTTCAGTTTTATCCTTGCGTTTTCACTTTCGTTTCACACTGGTCTGGACATAAGACACATGTTATGTTTTTCTATATTTATTTGTGAGTACAATTACTCTAAGCTTCTTGGTGGTAAAGCAGTAACACAACTAAACTAAAAAGAGGAAACTATAAGTTATTGGTTAAAAAAACAGGTTTGGATTGCGTTCTTGAATTTAATTAAAAAGGTTTCTGAGCAAATGGCAGCTGGGAGATTGCTCTACATTTTGGAAGTCGCAATGGGGAAGTTAGTGAGAACTGATAAGCATAAGGATTTATTTGACTGAAAAAGTTTAAAGTCGGAGGCTAGAAAGGTAGGACAGTAATGATGAAAGATTTGATGTTCAATGATAAGGGCTTTGACAGCAGCTGTTGACTGAATAGCAGCCAGTGCAGGGTTCTTAGAAATGCTGATATCCTGCCATGTCCCCAGAGGCTGAATATGAGGAAGGAAATTGAAATTCATAGAGGAGTTTTTCAAGGATGGTAAATAAAGGATTTAAGTAATCCAAATGAGATTGAATCCTCACTACTGTTGACTCGGGTTTTGTGCCAGTTGCGTGGATGTAACGTAAACGTATCTTCAAGATGTTGAGTTCGCCAAAGGACCCTTTTGTCACTTGTATTTTGAGTGACAGATTGATGTTGAGATGGATGCTCTGATACTGTACGTCTTTAGGTGGAGATGAAGGAGGTTGCATGGATTTGAGCCGCCAGGCCATGAGCTAGGATGGAGATGCTTTGGGCATTTAGAAGCTTCTCGATTTTGGTAGAATTTATCCTCAGGACATCCACTGGGGTGTTAAATTAATGGAATTTGTTGAAGTATTTCTATCTTGAACAAGACTCATATCTGCAGTCAGATTAGACAGACTTAATATATTTTGAGTGTATATTTAGCGGACCCGCTACACCCTATCCCCAGAGCCGTCGAGATCCTAGACACTTTCGGAAGGTACTTATGGGTTCATATCAATTGGCATAAGCCAGTGGTGTTCCCGCTGACCCACTGGAGTCCACTGGCGGATTGGCCGTATCTCTTGAAGTGGTCCCCTGAGGGATTCTGATACTTGGAGCACCATATAACCTGGGATCCCGATGAATTCCAGAGACTTAATCTGGGGCGAATCTCGGATCAATATAGGCATGATGTAGAGCGCTGTAGGACAATTTCTATACATTCTCCAGAATACATTAAATGAGGTCTCAGATACATTTTTAAGTCAGTGAACACAGTGACCCGGATTCTACTGTGGGATGAGGGTGGCCTCCTCATAGCACTACAAACGCTGACTGTAAACCTCTATGAAGGTGGGCTTGCCCTCCCTGAACTCCGATTGTATTACTGGGTGGAAAAGCTACTCGCGGTCAATGAGTGGGCATTTGCTTCCCCACAGGAACACTCATTAAGGGCAGATAGGCAGTCAGCGTACCTGAGTGGGTACATTAGGAAGTGCTGCCCTAAAGATCAGGCAGCCTAACACCCACCACCGACAGATCTGGTTGTCAAAATATAGAAGATGGACTCAGAAAATGGGCTGGAAGAGAAGGCTGATACTGGAAACCCCTCTGTGACAATACAACATCCTGGCGGACCTCCATAGTTTGGAGTGCAAGAAGCAGTGGCACATGATAAGATAATGAAACTGGGAGACATCTGGGGCCTACAAGGACTCCTTTCCTTAGCAGAGATGCAAGAACAATAAAAACTGGCTGCCACTTAGCTCTTCTGCAACATGCAAGTGAAACGCACTTACAGGGTATGGGGGATTACTGGAAGTAGTGGCAGATGAAACACGACTGGGGTTCCATATATAAGCAGATCCACTACACAAACATGCCATCTCACAAATATACAAGACACTGCTAAACAACAGCCAGCTGACCCTTGACACACTGAGGGGCAAATGTAAATGTGATCTGGGGGTTCTGGCAGATGAAGATTGGGGAGAGGCATTCTGATACCCAAGAGAGTTGCCATCAAGGCATGGTTTAGGCTGGTGCAATTCAAAATACTGCATTGCACACACTACACTAGAACCATGTTGCTCTGGATGGGGAAAGAATGGAATGTTTATGGTGAAGTGGCATTTTGGACAGGGGGCCAATGCCTCTCAACAGTCACGGGAGAACAATTGTTGATAGATCAGAAATTCGCCGCATTGGGTATATTGGAGGCTGTGCGGTGGATCAAACCTTGCCTAAATTTACGTTCTTATTTGGTAATGTGACTCTTACAGTGGACATCAGAGATATAGCCTGGCTGTGGAGTCTTCATCCATGTCGCAGTAGGGGACAGTTATCGACTGCTGTAGGGAGGCTAGGCACACACTGTATAAGGCCAGAGGCTGTCCCTGGAAATTTGACAAAGTATGGGGTTCAGAGACATGGACTAAATCCAGTGCTGGTCATGATATCTGCCCAGTGTGATCATTCTAATTTCACCGATCAGAAACGTGTGTTATACAAGTGCCAATAATTGCTTTTTTGTTGTCATGTTAAATGAATGAAACACATTAAAACGATTTTTTTTTAAATATAATATGAGTGCCTTCAACATAAATATAGGAAATGACCCCTAGGCATTGTAGGATTGTGGGCCAAAGAGCAGTGGGGACAAGATTGACATATGCAGGCTACCCTAGTTCAGGCGATTAGGTGTAGAATGAAAAGATGCTAACCTAGTGATCTGCAGCCCAACACCAGCTCCATTTCATCTAGGGTTTTTCAGGGTGGAAGGATTTATAGTATTGAAGGCTGCTGACATCTATAGAAGTACCAGCACCCCAATACCCCAGTTGTTGGCCGGGTATCGAATAAACACTAAACCAAGAGAATCACCAGTACTGGTTGTGGTACTGTCCTGTACTGTGTACTGCCCAGAATTTGGTTTGGAAGTTATCTAAAAAGTATTGTTTTTAACAACTTGTTAGAGGTGATCAATTTTTACAGTATCAGCTACATGATAAACACGTCAAGTCAAGCCAAAAAGCTTTATTTCGATAAAAATTGTATCATATAAGCGTTGACATACAAACATACAAGATACAATATATCGAAAGGGAAACATTAAGTTTAAAATATGGAGAAATGTAAATAAAAACAAAAAATTTTAGCTGGTCAGCTAATCTTCTTAACACCAGCGTACAAAATATAACAGTTTTAAAAATGTGCATTAAAAGTCAATATAGAGTATATTCATTGAGAATTGGTAAGAAGAAATGTTACATTTCGATAATAAAAAGACAGTTTCCCTAAAGAATGAGTAAAAAAGAATTCATATTGGTAGACGTAAAAATTTAGCCCTAATATTCCAAGACCACCCAAAGAATTTTGCCACACCACAAACTAGCACTGGGCTGGTGTCGGAACGTAATATTCTGAGTGCAACCCGGAAGTTCGATGTGCCCAGCAATCGACATACAGGTCCCAACCATCTACTTCTTGGGTTTTTATAGGCTGGGCATTCGAACATAATATGCGCCGTATTTTCCACCAACCCGCTGCAACTCAGGCAAGTTGATGATGTTTGGTAGGGTGGCTTCCATTTGCTCGTGCGTTCGCGGGTTGGCAATATATCAAGTCTAAATTGGATGTACAGCGATCTGTCCCTAGGGTTCTGTACAAAATCCAAATACGGCTCAAGGCTGGTGGCCTGTTTGTGTATATAGAAGGCTTCAGTCAGGTTACCCAGATTAGGGTTACTGGACTCCTGGGTATCTATCCAAGACCAATAAGCTCTCTTCAGGTCTGCCTTACCCAAGGGTACACCTTGCTCCCAAACTTCTCTGAGGCCTAGCTGCAGTAAAGACTTCTTAATACAACGGAGCCAACTGATTCTGTGGGACCCCGGGGAGTTCATTACTTCTCTTAAGCCCTCAGTATATTTCGTTAATTCTGGAGTACGCCATAGTCAAGCCCAGAAGAGCAGGGGGCGTAATCTTGCCATGTCCTTAATTGGGCGTCTGCCCAGGTCTCTTAAGAGAGGTTTGAGTGGAGTTCCCCTTGGGAGTGAGACTAATTCTCTCATAAATTTATTTTCAGACCTGGAGATTTCTTCGAGATTGTCGAAGCCCCAAAGTTCGGCACCATATAGTGCCGAACTAACAGCTTTAGCCTGGTAAATCACTAGAGCGGGAGCGATTGGTCTGCTGTGCGAGATACGATGTTCTTTGATGATTGTTCCCGCGGCCCGTTTGTGATTTAGCAGCATCTTATCAATATGGGGTCTCCAACTTAATCTGTCAGAGATTCTTATACCGAGGTAGTCAAATGTTTTAACAAGCTCCAAGGGTGCACCATCAAGCTTGAGTGTGACTTTAGATGGTTTACGTAAATTAAATGAGAGAACCTTGGTCTTTAGAGTGTTAATACTCAGACCTCTCAAATTACAGAACAAATTAAATCTGTCCAAGAGCTTTTGCAGCCCTGCCGGGGTTTTAGAGATTAGCAGGGTATCGTCAGCAAATAATAATGTGGGGACTCTATCACCAGCCAATGCCGGGGCGTCGGCGGGAATGTCTTGTAAAAACTTCACCACCCCATTTACAAATAAAGAAAAAAGGGTGGGGGCCAATACACAGCCCTGTCGAACTCCCCTATTTACGGGCATCTTTTCAGTCTTCTGGGCCTGGGTACCCCACCTCACCTGAGCGTAGTTGCCCTCGTGCAGATGGACCAAAAGGTCAAGGACAGGAGAAGGTACACCCATATCCTTCATGACCAGCCATAGTCGATCTCGAGGGACCAGATCGAAGGCGGTCATGATAAACACTAAAAACATCTACAACTTAAACATGCCTAGAGAGCAGACCACATAACTACAGATCACCCAGAGTATGCACTCCTAGAAGGTAGGCTCTTGATGGGGGAAATAATGGAGAAGGCACTCTCCTCTGTATAAAAAACCATAAATAATAATATGCCCGATACCCTAAAGAAGCTTGTAAGTAAATGGGAGAACAATATGGGAAAATGGATGACTTGGACTGGAAAGCTGCACTTATGTTCCCAAGAGAGGTAGCGATCAAATACAGACTGAGACTTATCCAATTTAAAATCCTCCACCCGATTTCCTATGATAGGGCACGCCTACACCAAATGGGAAGAGAAACCTCATCTGAGTGTCTCAGATGCAGGGGGCAACAAGGATATTTTTTCACACACTCCGGGTCTACCCAGTCATACACTAATTCTGGCAAAACATGATCCTAGAACTGAGTAAAGTAATAGGGTCAACACTACCTGAAGACCCTAAATACATCATTCTAGACATACCCAATGATCTAGACCTCCCACAAATGAAAATGTGAGGCTTTCCCTGGTTGATATGTACTCCAAAGAGCTCCCCAAACTTGATGAACTGCCTCAGTATGCCATTCAAGCATTCAAGCTTACACTAGGTTGCTGTATGTAGAGGATTATGTCATCAGCATAAAGGGAAATTAAGATAAACCAGCTTGTGTAGCAAATAGAGTGGTTGATGTAGTGCCTTCTAAACTTAGCAGCTAATGACTTTACAGTTAGAGCAAAGAGAATAGGTGACAGTGTGCAGCCCTGCCTAGTGCCCCTCGATAACATAAAGGGTTCAGACAGCATCTCACTGATTTGCACTCTGGCCATAGGTTAGGTGTATAGTAGACATATCCAATTTACGAAAACCTGTGGAAGAGCCATCCTGCACAGTATGATGAACATATAATTCCATTCCAAGTAATCAAATTCCTTAGTGGCATCTAAGAAAACTTCAGCAGCATCCACATCGGGGTCTAGATCCTGTAGGAGGGCAAATAACGTCTGCAAGTTGTGAGCGATCCCCACCCGGGGATAACTCGCGATTGGTCCGGTCGTACAACATGTGTCAACAGCAGCATTAGTCGGTTTGCAACTAATTTGGCCAAAATTTTTGAATCACAATTTAATGGGAAAAGAGGTCTATACAGGTCACATAGATAAAGGGCCTACGCAGGCTTCAACAGCGCAATGATCACAGCTTTGTGCATGAATTTCAGTAAAAGTCCTAATTGTCAAGCCTCTTTGAATACAGCAAGCAGTCGTCGGGCCAGCAGTTAGTTTTTAATAATTTATATAAATTATATAGAGTTATAAATATTTTTATATGTTTTTAGAAACAAAATGTATGTTTATTAATTTGATATCTATGTCAATTATTTATCATTAATTTAGGATAGGAAAAATTAAACCTGACCCTTGCAAAGTGCAACACTTTTCTCTACTGTTACTTGCATTGGAGTGGGAATAGTATATCTGACCCCTCCAAAGTCCAACACTTTGCATGCTGTTGCTTACATTAGAGTGGGAATAGTAATTCTGCTCCTTCAGAGGCCAACATGTTCTGTACTGCTTCTCGTGCTAGACTGGGGATGGTAAATCTGACCCTCCAGACTACAACACTTTCCTTATTGATGGCCACAACAATAGCCAAACGCGGGTATCAAGTTTGATGACAAGCTTTCTTTCAAACCCTAGATTCTGGTCATAGTTAGAAACTGTTTGCCCTAAGATTGTGGTGCATACTCTTGATATTTCCAAATTGGACTATGCAAATATCCTTTATTTTGATCCTCCATATAAATTGATCATGTAAGTTTCAAGTTGTTAAAAACTTGACTGCTCGACTCATTCTGGATATCCCTAAATGAATCTCTGTGGCGCAGTATCGTAGAGATCTGCTTGGTCACTTGTCACTTACCTGTCATGAAAAGAATTCTCTTTAAGGGTCTCATTACTATTCACTGAGCTTTCTATGAAGATGGCTTAAAAATATCTCAGACAGGGTTGTACGTTACCATATGATTAGAAATGTTAGGTCTGCATCAGCCTTGTTAGTCAAGACCCCAAGGTTCCGTCGAGTCAGACTGGGTGGGTAGTCCTTTATAGTCCTTGAAAGCCAGAAATGGAAGAGACTTGCTCGACCATTGCGGCCCATCCTAACCAAACTCTCATTCAGAAAGGCTATTAAAATGTTCTTAGTCTTATCCTATTAGTGAACATTTTCGGTGTACCGGAGTTTTATCTTGTTTAATAGCGCTGAGACATTCTGTCGAGTAGATGAGTGCTTTACAAATTACTCATTCATCCATGTTAGCCCTGGCTCCTTGGCGCGGGTCTCCCTTCCATTTGTTGCTGTTGCCTCGTGTGTTTTTGCTGGTTATAGATGCTTTGCGCACTGTGCCACTGCTGTCCAGTGCCACAGTGCAAGTGCTCCCTATGGTAAATTGATGTATGGATTAGTGATTCCATGATTGGCTGGTCTGGTTTACTTGTCAGACCCTAGTACAGTGCACTAAGTGTGCCCAGGGCTTGTAAACCAAATGCGGCTGGTGGGCTTGCAGCACTGGTTGTGCCACCCACAGAAGCAGCCTGTAAAAGTGTGTCTCAGGTTTGCCATTGCAGAGCCTTTGTGCAGTCTGGTACTGCCATGTTGACTGGGCAAGTGCAGAAAATTGCCAGTCCCTAAACCTTTCTGCATATTAGTCACCCCTATGGTAGGCCCAAGGGCAGGGTGTATTGTAGGTAAAAGGTAGGACAATCCCTGATGTGTGTGGCATCTCCTAATAGTGAATTACAGCCATTTTCGTTTTTCACTATTGCAAGGTTACCTGTCCCCCAGGCCAGAATGGGCAGTTTGATTATTACATTTTATAATCCCAACTGACTCAGGGAACTAGGTAGAAATTCGAGTTTAGTATGCCTGAGCTCAGAATGATAAAATGCATCTTTTAGTGAAGTTGGTTTTAAGATTCTGTGTTTGAAAACACCACTTTTAGAAAGTAGGTATTTTCTTGTCTAACCATCCAAGCCTGCCTCTGCTAGGTTATGTATTCCTTGTCTGGAGTTTGAGTGACAGGGGCTGGGGGATTCCAGGAGACAGGGTGAGTCAGCACAGGGCTGACTAGAAAGATCTGCATGTAGATGGGTGGGAGAAGTTGCACCTGGGACCTGAATATGGCTGTGCCTTCCCCCACAATGCTGGCTCCACCCCCTGATGTCTCTGCCCTGCACTGTGAAAGGAAAGAAGGAGTCATGTCAACAAAGTGCTCCATGACTGACCAGAACTGGTTTGGACTAGGCAAAGGCCTCTCTGCCTTCAGAGAACAAAGAGAAACTGCGTATAAAAAGGGGGACCCAGACCCCAGAACTTTAGATCACTTTTGGGAAACAAGAAGAAACCTTTACTGAGGAGAGGAACCAGAGAGACTGAGGAGAGACTATCCCTAAGCTTGAGGGATTGGCCTGCAGTGGTTACCTGACTGCCAAAGAGAGGAGAAAGGAACTTTGTGTGTACTTTATTCAACTTGTGAAGGATCTCCAAGGGCTGGAGAAAGAGCTTGCCTCCTGCAGAAGTCTCAGGGACAACAGACTTCAACCACCAGCTCCCCAAGAGTTCTTTGGAAGTGCCTGCAGTTGTGTTGGGCATTCTGAGGGACTGCGTGTCTCAAGGAGCTGGAAGCGCGACTCATGAAGAAGAAGCGTGTCGCCGCCGCAGCTGCTGTCGTCGCATCACTGAAGAAGGGTGTCGCCGCTGCAGCTGTCGCATCGCATCGTAGATGCGTCTCGCATCACCGGAGAAGCGCGTCGCCACTGCAGCCGCTGTCGTCGCATCACTGAAGAAGGGTGTTGCCGCTGCATCTGTCGAATCGCATTGCAGAAGCCTCTCGCATCACCGGAGAAGAGTGTCGCCACCACAGCCGCTGTCGTCGCATCACTGAAGAAGGGTGTCACCGCTTCAGCTGTCGCATCGCATCGCCGAAGCGTCTCGCATCTCCAGAGAAGCGTGTTGCAGGGCCTGTCGCGGCTCAGAATTGTTGAGTCACCGCACGGCCGTCAGGCGTGCACGCATCGTGTCGCATCAAGAAGAAGACGCCATCTTTGTTTCATCGCACCGGATCTTCATCGCCTCACGGCGTTGCGGGTCGCATCACCACGGAAGCGCAGTAAGAAACCGACGCATCACCGTTCCTGCGTGTAAGGAACCGGCGCATCACCTTCCCTGCAACACTTTTGTTGTATAGCGTTATGCATCCAAAGGTACATTGAACTCAAAGTGTGGCATTTTAACATCTAAAGAGAACTAAGCTAATTCTACGTTTATGGTCTTGTGATAAATCTATATAAAAAATACTTATTTTTATACTACAACTTGTGTGGTGTCCATCTGTAGTGTTGTCACTGGGTTACTGTATGTGTTCACAAATGCTTTACACACTGCCTCTGAGATAAGCCTGTCTCCTCGTGCCAAGCTACCAAGGAAGTGAGCAGGGGTTATTTTAGGAGTGTACCCCCTTACCCTGACTAGACGCAAGGGTCCCTATTTGGTCAAAGGTACCTACCTCTGCCAACTAGAGGCCACCAAATCTAACAATCCATCTATACAACTGGCACCCCTGAATACTTAGATGAAAAGCTCAGCATCGCCAGAGGCTCTCCACACACCTGGAGGACACCTTCACACAAAATAAGATGAAGTGCCGAAAGAGTCAAGGCAAGTCAATACATTTATTTGGTCAAAAAAATCTAGACCATAAATGTAACATACAAACATATGCAACAAGATACAAGTTACAAAAGAACATGCTAAAATGACTTGATTTCATATTAACATTCTTAAAAAAAAAAAAAGAAAAAAGAAAAGCAAACTATAATCCCCCTCAATACATGTAAACGTTTTTTTTAAACGGAGATCTCGATGTGCACAGACTACAATAACGTTTACCTTGAAAGCCTACCTAGACAATGTTCCAGCATTCGAATAAGGCCTCAAAAAAATATACACAGACAGCACAGCTTCGTCTAGGGCCAAGGATTACAAAAGATGCAGTGCTTCAATGCAGTTATGTAAAGAACATTCTTCCAATTATCTACCCAAGCAATTTCCTTGCCTCAGTCACCAGCCTCACAAAAGTATACACAGTCCACACAATTTCGTCTGAGGTCAGGGATTGCAGAAAGTGCAGTGCTTCTGTGCAATCACACAGGGAATGTTTAATCAATAGGGTGTTTTTTAGTACTAGATCTGCCGTTGGAATTAAAAGTGCAGAAAAACGTTATATGTAAAGTGCTCGGTGCTGATTTCTAATCACACGGACAGGGTAAGAGATCATGCGTCCAGTCATTGGCTGGGGAAAAGTAGTTAGCAAATGGATTAGACTAAGCCAAAACCTGAGAAGAATAAAGTGCTGGTAGTGCATCATGTACCAAAAATGGTTGAATGCCCCAAAATGGATTAAGCTGTATATATGAAGTAATAGAAGGGAACTCAGGTACTTTTACTCACCTCTTATCTTCCCAATAGGTATATCACATGGCTATAAGTGTCTTTTTACTAACCGAAATTAAGGCTGTAGATGGGTCTTAAAACATCTTGCCTGCCCAAGGCCATGGATTATGGGACCTTAGTGCATAGGGACTGAGTCATCCTACCACCTTAGTACCCATGAGCCCAGGACCGACTAGCTATAGTGTCACACTTGCTCTCCTACTCACTCACACAGAAACAAGTGATTAGACACCCCAGGACACAACACTCCCGAATCTCTCAGGACTCGCCGTTGCAAGATACACCCTTTCACTCACACTCTCGTACTTGTCCACAATAAGATCTGACAGAGCCACAAACCATTTCAAAATACTTATTTTAACTAACGTGCTCCAACAGGCAGTATACGTGCCACAACAAGCAGGACAATGCATAATACAAATGCAGTCAGCATAGCAGCCAGTCCATAAATCATGAAGGGAGATGTCATCATGAAAAGGCAATAAAGCCTAACCTCCCTCCCCTTGCTAAGAAGCAGTATTATTATACATATATATAGTTCTGGATTTTGTCTACAGACCTCATACCTGAGGCTATAGATGGTAGTTCTACATCATAGGTGCTGTCTCGGTTTTCTCCCTGGAAAGGTCCCTCTCTAAGTGTCCGCAGCACCCCCTATGCATGCATAATTCGCCATAATACCAAAGTACGATTTCCAAACAACAGCTGCATTGGTATATTTTATCTAGGTGCTAGGGCCTGACCAGAACAGAATAACAAGCGGCACTGTTTATCGACCTTTCGCACAATGTTCAGATTAAATCCCAGGAACTGGCAGAGAATGCACACAGCAAGTAGTTCTCATGTGAAAAGTACAAAGTCTTTGCGAAAATAAAGCCATATAGTAACATGCGCAAAGCTGCATACGGTCTGCAGAGCTCATGCTAACTTAAAAACGACAATGTCCCCATGGGTCATGTGACAATCGCTTTTTCCCCTTAACCAGGAATCTCCAATCCTCGGGTCAGAGACGAACAGTCCTCAATTATCATTTTGTTCAGTGCCAGAGCCTGATTGGCCCAATCCCTGCGCCACAACATTATTGGCTAGTGTTGCTATTTCGAGAGTCTTGCTATTTGCCTGGTGGAAGAGGTCAAAATGTGTTAACCAGTCCCCGAACATTGTTGCGCCTATTTAGCTCATCCTGTTTCTATGATTGATTCTGCTTATTGTGCTTCTATGGGATCTATAACCTTGTTTTTAATGGATATTTTTATGAACACCTTTCTAATGTAATATTAACTGTTTTATCTTGATGGATTGTTTTTTTTTATGATGTGAATGATCATATTTTTGATCGAATAAAATAATAATGATAAACATTATTGGGAGTGCCCGTAGAATGTCCTCAAGTGCTGAAACGAAACAAGGCATAAGGACTTTCCCATCTGTGCACTAATGATTTGGAACGCGAGCCCCATATCCATCCGTAAGGCCTGAACCCAACTCCAATGAAGGAAGCCGCTAGAGTCTCAACCCTGAATCATGACGCAGTGACTGTCCAGACACATCTACCCCTCCTATCACATGCTGACTGTAGACTTGGCTTGGACTCTGTGCAGCTGTTTGCAGCTTTTGAGCTAGGTTTGTGTATAAATACCACATACATACATAATGCACTAACCTTGAAACAGTTGAATAACATTTGATTAATGATATAAATTTTGGATCAACCTAAGCCAAACCTTTCAACCCAGTTATTATTTATGTTTTTTAGGTCTCGCATGGCGAGGGCCTTTTGGAATCAATACGATTCCGATGTGCACGTGGTGGGACAAAAGGGGCAAGATGTGCACGCGCAGACTGGTGGCTTCGCTGGCGGCGTGACACTAGGCACTTTTTTTGGGGGACTTTTTTGGTGCGGAGAAAGCACGGCGTTTCTTGTTCTGTTTCTGTTTTCCTTTGGTTTGTTTATGTCGCTTGTTTTAGTGGGCACTAAGAAAACAGACTCTGGCGCTTTATGGAATGTTTTCGTGCAAGTTTCGTTTTTCTTTATTTAACCTTTTTAACACTTTGTTGCTGCATTGGTGCACTGAAACTAAACAGGCACGCTGATGGCATTGACACCTTATTTGAAATATGTATTTTTCGTTTTTCTTAATTAAAACTTAGTAGCTGCATTGGTACATTGAAACTATGCACGCACGCTGAAGGCATTTACACTTCAGTGCATTCAAACAAAGCCCATATGTTGCGTGGAAGATCGATAGCGATCTTTATAGCCATGCTCTCAGCTCTTAACCAGAGCCCATTCAGTTCTCCTCAGTGACCCCTCCCTCCTTGTCGCTCCCTCTTCACTGCCTAGACAACAAGGTGTCAGCGCTTACCAAGCAGCTAGCATGCTGGCAGCCTGTCTCTTTCACCCAATGAGACAATTACATTATAAATACACAGCAACAAAATCACAAGCACGCGCTCCATAATATGCCGCATAACAAGCAAAGCACAAAGCAAATGTGCCTTTTTTCAAGCGCACATAATCCTATACCAAACTCAAAGTCACAATAAAAAGATACAGACACTGTCCTCTTAGCAGCACGTCAAACGAGCGCTGCATCTGGGATACATTCCTTATCGGGTGCATGTTTTAAAGACTACTTCTCCCTTTACATTTGGGGGATGCTCCGAAAGCAAAGCAGGTATTACGGGGCATATTATCAAGACAGGCGATAAAATGATCGCCGCTTTAGCGGCAGAAAACGGCGGCTAAAACGGCGATAATGGGCTTGATAATATGCTCTATGGAATTCCAATTGAAGCCCATGTTAGATGTGAAGGACACCTAATCTGAGCTTTAATTTGAATTCCATAGAGCATATTATCAAGCCCATTATCGCCGTTTTAGCGGCCGTTTTCTGCCGCTAAAGCGGCGATAATTTTATCGCCTGTCTTGATAATATGCCCCGTAATAACGTAACCACATGCACACTCTACACCATACAAATGCATAAATAATCACTATGCCATCTTAATTTTAGTAATTAGCACATAGTTAAGGTACATTAAAACAGTCTGCCCTTACCCTCACTATTGTCACACAAACTGCATGCACACCATTTTGTCACCCTAACCTGCCACATGTTTTTTTTTAAAACAATTCAGACAATGTGTGTATATAATATACTCATGTTTGTTCAAACCTATTGAATTATGACTTCATTAGCCTTTTGCATTGTATATCTTTACATATTTTAGGGCTATTGCTTTGCTATGGGAGGGAGGTGAAAGTATATGCCAAACAATATTTGTAACCTTATTACCCACGCAATCCAAGTAGCTGCTGTCTGGGAATTCCATGCATGGCATGTAACACAAGAGACCTACATACTGTCCAAGGCTTCCCAAACACGTAAAGCAGATGCCAGCAGAGGGCCTTTAATCAGTCAGCCATCCTGTTATGTCTCCTTATGGCATTTGCGATACCAGGGCATTTTTGGGGGATTTCAGATTTTTCACATTATGGCAGGTTGTGGGTGCTTGTGACATTTCAGAAAGCAGGACATCTCTAAGGACAGTGCACAGTGGTGCCTGAGACCTGCCTGACTGCATTGCACTGGTTGTACATGTGAGATCTCCGAGTGAAGTACGTGGTGGCACCTGCAACACCTCTGACTGAAGTGCGCTGGTGGTACATGTGAAATCTCAGAGTGCATTGTACTGGTGACTGGTGAATGTGTCAATAGCTGTTTCCTGAGGCAAGCTTGTATTCCTGAATCAGACTACATAATCCAGTGTGTAGCAATTGTATAGCTCTTTGTTGGAAATGGCCCTTTTTGCAGGGTCATCCCTAAACTTTTTGCCTTCCTCCTGTATTTTTTCTGACCTGTTTGTGTTGGTTTTATGACTCTGGGCACTTTACCACTGCTGATCAGTGCTAAAGTGCATATGCTCTCCCTTGGTAGATATGACAGTGAATTGGTATATCCATGATTGGCTTATTTGGTTTACCTGTTAGTCCCTAGTAGCGTGGCCTGTGTGTGACCAGGGCTGGTAACCCAAATGCTGCTGGTGGGCCTACAGCACTGGTTTGCGCCACCCACAGAAGCAGCTTGTAAAGTGTACCTCAGACCTGCCACTGCAGTGTCTGTGTGCAGTCCAGAACTGCCATCTTGGCTGTGAAATGCACCCACTTCCCAGCCCCTGAACCTTCCCTTGGCATCATGTAAGCCACCCCTATGGTAGGGTGCATTGTATGTGTAAGGTAGGACATGCCTTGGTGTGTATAGCATGTCCTGGTAGTGAATTACACCCAATTTCGTTTTTCAGTACTGTAAGGCTACCTGTTCTCCATAGGCTAGAATAGGCAGTTTGACTATTACATTCTATAGTCCTAACTGACCCAAAGAACATCGTAGAAAAACGAATTTAGTATGCCTGAGCTCAGAATATTAAAATACATCTTTTAGTGAAGTTTATTTTTATATTCTGTGTTTGAAAATACCACTTTTAGAAAGTAGGCATTTTCTTGCCTAAGCCTTCCAGTGTGCTCTGCTGTTATGTGTATTGGCTGTCTGGTTTTGGAGTGGCAGGGCTGGGGAATTCCAGGAGACAGGGTGAGGTGTCCCAGTGGTGAATAGAGAGATCTGCATCTAGATGGGTGGGAGGAGTTGCACCTGGGACCTGAATAGGGCTGTGCCTTCCCTCCACAATGCTGGCTCCACCTCCTGTGGTGCGTCTGATGTCTCTGCCCTGCACTCTGAAAGGAAAGAAGGAGTCAGGAACACAAAGTGCTCCAGGACTGGGCAGAACTGGTTCTGGCTGGGTTCAGTGACTTGTAACTTCTGAGAACAAAGACTTTTGTGGTATACATATCTGTGCTGAAACCCCTACAATTTGTATTGCTCCTGGACAACAAGAATAACCTCTGTGTGTGTAACTGAAGGAATTTGCAGGAGGTGACTGTCCTTGTGCTTGTGTGCTGTTTCTTGGATTGGCCTGCAGTGGTTACTACTGGACTTGGAAGAAGAGGAAAAGGACTTTGAAGGAACTTTTATTATATCTTGCTACAGCAATCACCCAAGGGCTAGAAGAGAGCTAGCCTCCTGCTGGAGTCTCAGGCACATCAGACTCCACCACCAGCCTCCTGTTTCCTCCCAGCGAGGATTTCTATCTGCAGGTGAGGCTCCTGTGAGTTCCAGTGCCTCTAGTTCTACTACAGAGAAGAGAGTGCTGAAAATCGTCGCTAACGCCCGTTTGCAAGCCGCCGCAGCTGAAGAGCGTACGAAAAATTATCGCGCTGCTGCCGCTGAGTGCTCGCTACCGGAGATCATCGCATCACATGGTTGCGGGCTGCCAACTGCTCGCTAACCTAAAGATTATCGCACCGGCTGTTTGCGGGCCTCCAAGTGCTCGCTAACCAAAGATCATCGCATCAAGTTCATCGCTTCACGACATCGCAGCGCGGACGCCGGGCATCCGCCATTTTCATCGCATCGCACCCGGATCGTCGCTCCCTCGCGGTGCGCCATTTCTTCTCATCGCAACAGGGTCGCACACGCAACAGGCTCGGCGCATCATCCTCCCTTGTGGCAAGGATTTCAGCGCATCGCCGGCTTAGCGTGGAGAAGTTTGTCACTTTGTCTCGCACGCATCTGTAGATCAGCGCATCATCCTCCCTTGCGGCAAGGATTCAATGCATCGCTGGCCTCGCGTGAGGAAAATCTTTGCTACAGCTCCTTTGCGACATTTTGGTTGTTTTGCTACAGAATCCAGGTACTTTGTAAGTAAAAGGGTCGCAGAGACCACTGCTTTGAACTGAACTCCTCTTTGCACACTTTGAACTATTTTTACAGCATTTCAAGAGTAACCCTATTTTTCTAGTATTGTGGCTTTTTACTGTTATTGGTCTTGTGTTAAGTCTATATATAAAGATACTTATTTTTTATAACTACTTGTGTGGTGTCCCTTTGTAGTGTTCCTCACTGTGTTACTGTGTATGGTCATAAATGCTTCACACACTGCCTCTGAGATAAGCCTAACTGCTCGTGCTACGTTACCACAGGGTTGAGCAGGGGTTATCAAAGGGTGTAGCCCGCTTACTCTGACTTAGGAAGAAGGGTCCCTACTTGGACAGTGGCCAGCCATTGCCAACTGGAGACCCCCATTTCTAACACTCTTCAGTCCCTGGTTGCACAGCAGCCAGGATAATGTGCTGCATAGCTAAACACTTATAAGGTCTCAAAGGCGAGACCTAATGGCTATGCCAATGCCTGTGCTTCCTTGATGCCATGAGAGAGAGTTCTTTGATTCTGGATTTGTTTTTGGGTGCTATAAAGCCCCTCTGGGTATTTGAATTAGGGTAAGAGAATTAGGGCACTTCTCGCCTATTCTCTGCGCCCAGAGATGAGATTTGTGGTATCTGCTGGGGAAGAGAGTTGTAAAGTCCCATGGGAATGGTTCTCAGGCCTACCTAATGAAGCGTCCATCATTATGTAATTTATCACAGTGAGCACATACTTGTTCCCTGTTACCCACCATCCTCTTAACGTCCTTGATGGCATTGTTTAGAACATCCAGCTTTATAAATATCGGTGATAGTTCAGCCCGTAAAAGCAATGTAATTTAAACCAAAGCCACCCCCCTCCAGCAACCAGACACCTTCCAAATTCTGTCCTTCTTTCCCCCCGGCTTCTTACGGGTATGATGGGTGTGATGGGATTAGGGCAGCATCAGAGGACTTTGAAGGCATGGAGCTTCGGGTCGCTTTTTTAAAAGCCTTGGATTTTGCAATTCTCTTTGGGCGTTTTCGCCTGCTTACAATGAGTAGGACTATCAGGAGAGCTTTCTCTCAGTGGCAATGAAATGGTACTTGGACTTTGTGCCACTTTGTCCATAGAAAATTGCTCTTGATTAATTGGTAGAGGAGTTGTGGGGCTGAGAGAGCCCCTGGAGCTATTAGAGACAACAACCGCAGCAGCAGTAAGGGATAACCTTCTCTCCGTGTGATTAATCTCGTTATTAATTACCGTCCGGCCAGCTGAAGCATTCTATCTAAATAGGTGGGCCTCGAGGGTGTTTGTGCTGTGTTCGAGCCCTCTCCTAATTTCCTCTTACCCATCATAGTGCCTATGATTGTCGGAATAATGCGCCGCCTGCAAAAAAGAGTAATCTAATGTCAGGACTCTAACGGGTGCAGTCGGGCCCGGGCACACCCGCGTGCGTCCCGTGTTCCAGGTTGAATGCGGCGCCTTTACAGCTGTGGGAGGAGTAGCCCCACCTCCCGTGCCGTACAGAATGCTGGGGGACTGAGTCCCATACCAGCCAGCCTCCGAAAAACAGGTGAGTTCATTGTAGGCCTCAGACGGCTAGGATTGAGCGTCATCCTCTATCATTTTTAGGCCTCGCCTAGTGAAAGCAGCGCATGCGTTGCTCTCGCTATTGCGAGTACCTTTTGGAATCGATTCTGCCGAGGGCTTTCGTGCACGCTTCTGCATGGACAAACATGGCTGCTTTTGCCATTTGGTCATAGCAGACAGCATGCACGTGTCCGTGGGACAGTGGACAGTCCGCCGCCATCTTGTTAAACACGCCGGCTTCCTTCAACTCTGGCTCCGTCAAGAGATGTGCACGCGTGTGCGCATGGCGACGTACTTTCACTTTAAACACGGCGTGTTTTCACTTTAAACAGTACACGCGTGCGCGCGACGGACCCAGAGTTGAAGGAAGCCGGCGCGCACATCACAGGCATACATGCCAACATTTCAGAAGAGCAAAGTGGGAGATTTAAAAAAAAATCGGGAGAATGGGGCCTGCCCTTGGGGCCTTGGGGTTACTGTCATGTATGGGCTTTGGAAGTGTGCCGCTGCAGGATCGGACATTTGAAACGCAAATGCACATTTTTTTCTTACCTTTCAGAAGCATGGAGCGCAATGGCAGGCAGAAAGAGGGTGATGCAAGTCTTCTGCACTGGCCTGGCAGGTTGCTGGCAGTGCATATACCAACCTCCTGCATATCCCCCCCTTCCCCCCCTGCGTGGCGGCCTGGGCTGAAACTGCTTCCCGGGCACAGACACAGCCTCCCCCCGAGTACTTCACAGGTCTTTAAAAGACCATTCGCTTGTTAATGAGGCTTTGTAGGTTTGTCACACATTCTAGAGCCCCTGCATCGCCACTCTGACTATTGCTGGAAGAATTCGCAGGTTACACAATACCAAGCCCTGTCAGCTGAAACCCCCGAGGAATCGGGTTTTTGCTTGCAGGAATCGGGAGGCGGGAGACTAGCATTCAAATCGGTAGTCTCCCGCCTGAATCGGGAGGGTTGGCATGTCTGATCACAGGAGCCCCAGCCCTGCCAGCCTCTCTCAAGCAGCTGCAGCCGCCACGATGCCGTGTCACACAGGAACCCCAGCCCGGCCGGCCTCCCTTGTTTTTTTAACATCAGATGACACGCGGCGATTGTTACCCACAGCACACGCTATGCTAAGGGGTCACCTTCAACATCACTCTGGATGCCGCTCCCATTCCAGTCTTTTTTTGATGACATGCCTCAAACCGTTTAGCATGGGTAGTCGTCACCATGCGCATACCTCACCCGCGCTATGGAGTATGTTCTGCAGATGTGCCGCCAAACGTCATACACGGAATTCCTGGTACACGGAATTCCTAGAAGCAGCGCACGCCAGTCTTGGCTTTTCAAATATTGCTACAATTACTCGCGCTCCCAACGGCATGCACAATGGGGTAAGGCCAACAACAGTCCATGGCCTGTTAACTCTAACACGGCCTGCAAGGACTTTAACCTAACAGTTAAGTGCCCCCATCTCATGCACTGCCAGCCCACTAACCACCGGTATCTCTTCACTCACAGCAGGTCCACTCACCATCGGCATGTCCACATAATAGTATATAATCTATCAATGTGGTGGCACTGCAAAGTTCTGGGTCACTAGTGGGTGGGTGTGCAGGCATTCCAGAGGCCTGGCCATGAAAAATGATGCAACCATGCACAAATTGACAAGTAAGTGAATATTCACCTTTATTGTGCATGTATTTTTAAAACTGAAAACACATGAAGCTTTACTCCTAGGAAAAGCATAAGTAATGGAGAAAGGATTTCTCTACAATAAAAACAATATATTTTCGGGGGTGGGGGAGGGACATTTGTGTGTGCAATTCGCATCAGATATGAGCTAAGAATTTTCCACTTGTTGGAAATTTTGCATGCACAGCTCTTGTGGAATGATGTATTCTTGGAAATCCAAGCGAGTCACAGAATTTCACGTGTACTCCTAAGAGTCTTTGTAAATCCCCTTAAAGTAGGAAATCTACGCCAATCACAGAAGAAAACATGCAGGAAGATAAGTCTAACCTTTCAGCCTTGAGCTTTGGGAACCTGCCTAGTTGTCTCAAAGCAAGCTCTTTCGATTATGTAAAGCCTTTGTCCCTCTCACACAGATCTCCTCTGCCACTGTGTCCCAATGTCTTCTCTCTCCACCTTACACGTTTCTCTCCTCGCTCTGTGTCCTAATCTAAGGCTCTCTGATCAGCCCCTCACCCTTCCGATGTTATCACACGCAATGTCAGCCATATGAGCTCGGTAGCATGCTATTCTACTGCCCCAAGCGACAGCGGAAAGTCTTCACTGCGTAAATGAAGGGCATCTTCCTTAAAAAGACACTCTGTGCATGATCTGCCACTTCTCCAACTCTCCCGAGCTATCATTACTATCAACTGAAAGCTCGTGGCGCAGTAAGAGGCAGGTTAGAATTCTCTTGCCTCAGTTAGGCGGAAATTGTTAGCTTAGATGGATAGCTGTTTCTGCTAGTCCTCCCTGTTGCTGACAGTTGCCATGTGATTCCAATGCTTCTGAACTCTTTTTCGCTGCCTGGAAGTAAAAGCACTGAGAACAAATCTACAGGCAATATTCCACTCTGCTCGCAGCTCGGTCAGGAATAGTTCAGAAGAATTTCTGTTCTGAGATTGCTTTAAAAAACAAACTAAAATGAATTGCTTAGACTCCAGAATGAACACAGAGAACGTTAAATCGTTGCTTAGTCTAGACATCATCTGCCCAGATTGCACCTCATTTCCCCAGATATAAAGTGATCTTTTATTGGGCAAAATTTATGTAGCTAAAGAAAACAAGCACTGAAAATGCAACAGGTCTCGCCTTTGATTAAGTTAAAGCCATTTACTTTGGTATACAATACCATTAGCAAAGCAAATGGCTTTAACTTAATCAAAGGCGAGACCTATTGCATTTTCAATGCTTGTTTTTTACTGATATCCGCACCAGGAAAGTCCCCTCGAGGATGGTGAATTGATGGCCCTTTCCATGATGTCACCCACACGTACAAGTCAGCCCTCCTCCCCGGGGATGCAGATCATAGCCTGTCACACAATACATGTATCTCTTGTTGGAACCGTTTCACACGTGGCCTCAGGAAAGGCCCATCACAGTTGGCGTGACTCCATAGCCTCGTAGGACTGTAGGAACAACGCGCCGGTTCTCCGCGTTGAACGGCCCGCGAGACGGCCGGCCTGTATCCTTCCCTCTCGTATCAGCACAGTCGGTGCCCGTCAATGAGGCAGTCATGGCCGGATGCGAGGGGATGAAGAGCGCCCATTGTGAGCCAGGGCGCCCCAGCTTGGACAGGCACATCTCCGCTTCCAAGATATTATCGGCGCTGTGTTCACGGGCACGAGCGAGCAGGGCAGCCATGACACGAGACGCGGGAAACGCAGACCCGTAGAAGTGCTACAGCGCGGTGAACGGCAGACTGAATTCAGGCCAGGTTTATATAAGTGTCACAGACTATGTGTGTGCTATACTCGGGGCACTGACATTGTGGGTCCGCGGAGACCAATTCATGCTGCAGGGTTTATAAATTATGCAACAGGAAAAGGCAAATTTGTGACCGCATGCAGCACTTTCACAGAGAGTGCTATCACACTCAAATATCTTACATGCTAAGCAGAATAAAAAAGAAATGTAAAGAAATAAAAGCATGCATATTCACCAGCAAATAACCAGTCACTCTTTCTTGGGAGTACAGGAACACGATTTACACTATTTTATTAACATTGTCCCTTTAGCTGCACGCTCGCTTGTGCACAGTTGACCTGGCACCGTGTCCCTGCTGCCACTGGGTCACAGTTTTTCATTTTTTACATTTATATTTGCAAGGGTGAACGTAATATGTTAGGTATGCAAAACAAAGGATGGCTCAAGAGTTGAGTGGTGTTAGGCCAGGCTGTTTGTTGCAGTGGCGTTGATAAACCCTCGGCACATAAAGCACCACACATCATATAGTTTACGATTAACAATATATATTGAAAATTAAACTCTTGTCAAAAGGTGAATTACAGACCAGCTTCTGAGTTGCTTGTGATCTAATTCAGGCCCTTTGTCTTTTACTTGCACATGTGTGGAGCAGTTCTCAGGCCAAGCTGACGACCCTTTAGGAATCTGGAAATCTTCTAGGTACATTGATGTGGATAATTATAAGAGTCTTAGTTTCAGTGTTAGAGTCTAGTGTCACAGGCACAGATTTCGATGCTGCTTAAACAGTGCAACAACCTTAAATGAATAATGATATGTGAACTCTGTAGAGCTGTGGTTGTCCTTTGAATTTGCCTGCCCTGACGAAGATCTGCAAAGTTTAACATTGAAAAGGACCAAAACGTTCACTTCCTGGATCAGAGAGTAATGTAACTTTTTTAACCAAAATAATTTGTAACCACGGTAGCTTGATGCCAACATGGTATTTGTATATATTTTATGTCACAATTTTGCCAATGCCAGGTATCTTAATAAAACTCACACTTCTGAAACAATCTCCATTACCTTACTGTCTTTTAACAAAGTGGATAAATCAAAAAGAAGATTTCGCAACTAATGTTTTCAGTGCCTGTCTGGAGCCAATAGGACTCTTCCCTGCCCTCCTCCTGCATATGCTGCTCAGCTGAACCAATTGGTTGGTTGTGTAGGCGTTGAACTCTGACTCACCACAATAATATCAGACTCCAGTCACAGTTTTGCCAAATGCCTCCTTTCCTCTAAGAAGTGGATGTGCACTAATGCTATCTTATTACAGAGAAACTCCTGCCCCAACCAGGGATAGTGTCATTTATGGTCTCTAATACGATCTACTCCTTTAGGTGACGCATTTTGTACAACAAAGGTAAAGTAAATGCTACAGGACAGAGACAATACATTTGTAATGTGAACTATCTCCCTTGGGGAACATTCTTACTGTGCGCATCTCTAGTTACTAGATTACTGTGAAGAAACCTTCCCTTCATCATCCTCAGTGATATTATTTGACATAGCCGCCTGTATCGGAGATCATCTCCTAGGCTGTCATCTGTTCTCGCTTTGGACATGTGGATGTCCTCGGCAGTCAGCTATTTGTTTACGGCATGTCGCCATGCAGATCAAGTCGGGCCACAAGGTTGCGTCTAGTGGATCATTATACCCCTCAGCGAGCAGTAGGGATAGTACTACAAATCTAAACTGGATATTTAAATTTTTTGTTCTAGGGTGTTGGCTTAATTTTTTTAGGGACCTGGGCCAGATGTACGACAAGCAATTTTGCGACTTGCAAATTGCGTCGCAATTGTGATTCGCAATTTGCGAGTCGCAAAACTGGATGTACAACAGTGTGTTTACACTGTTTGCGATTCCCAATGGAGTCGCAAATTGCGAGGCTCATGAATATTAATGAGCCGGTCGCAATTTGCTTTGCGACCCCATTGGGAATGGCTGGCCCTCCCAGGGATGGTGGCCTGCTGGGCTCCCTTCCCTTTTGCGACCCCATTACCACCCTCTTGAAGAGGGTGGTAATTTGTGAGTGTTTTCGACCATAAATTGCAGTCGCAAAACATTTGTACACGGGGTTGTGCTCGCTATTAGGAAGGGAACGCCTCTTCCTAATAGCGACTCGCAATTCCAAAATAGCGAGTCGCAAATAAATTGCGACTCGCTATTTTGGACTGGTACATATCCCTATTGGTTTTTGCATGTGCAAACGGGTTCGCAAACCCATTTGCGCATGCAAAAACCATCATACATATGGCCCTAAGTGACTACATTCCCTACTACTCCTATGAGGTCAGTCATTATCTGTCTAAGGTAATCCACCACTACTAGACAAGCCCACTGCATGTGGAGGAAATCTGCTCTCCTGTGTTTAGATATTAGGCAGTTGCTCGATCTGGATTGGTACATTTTACTCTGTATTGATACACTGAGATAGGCTCTATGTACAATCTTAAACTGTGTTTAAGAGAACCTTGCATTTCTAGATATCATCTTATTATAGGCTAGCGTTTTATACCCATGCTTGTCTAAAAACTCTGCACCAAGGCCTCTTTACCATTTATCTTGCACCTTCAATGGTGAGGTTGGGTGGTCACTGCTGAGTGATCTATATATTGCAAAAACCGGTCTTCCTCCTTGCATTGTCACAAATAATTGGCAATGTGGAAGAACCTGAGGGTCTCCATGGGAATTCTTCCTATGGGAGCTGGACAGCCCTAGTAACTCGGGAGTAAACCAGACACTACCTTGTCCCTGCTCGAAAGCAATTTGTAACCTCTTCAAAAGTCAGTAGTTTGTTCCCAGTATATATGTCCTCCATTAGACAGCATCCATTCGGAGTCCATCCTGCCTTTCTGGGCTCGAGGAAGTCTCCACTGAGAGAGGATAGATTGCTCTTTGCCATGAAGAACCTGGTTGACGTTTCAATCGTTTTCCGTCTCCCCAGCGTGTTGTCTCGATTCCCAGATATTTAAGGGTTTTAGGCTGTATGGAGTCATCCGTTCGGCATTCCAGGGAGCAGAATGGGAACAACATCGACTTCGAGAGATAAGAAGAATCTTAATATAAATACACAAATAGAAAAATATAAAATATACAAAATATTAAAAGAGCCTCCAAAATATGTATATGGAATCAGTTTAAGACAAATGGAAAAAAGGGTTGTGAATGTGTAGGTAAAAGAGTTTAAAAACTTCAAATAGACTTACATACATGTCACAAACCAGCAGCCCACTGTTCTGAGACAGATGGACTGCACCTTCTGATTAGCAATTGTCCTCACCCTGCTGCTACAGCATGGACGGAGATTCCTAGATGCATTGCACAGGGCTCAAATATAATGGCATGTCCCTTATCAGGCTTTCACAAAATCATACGCCTTTGTGGGATCAATGGTCTAATCTTTGCTTCAGGGTGCAAGGGTCCTTCGCTCTGTTCAGGGGGGTATCTCTGTTCAGAGGCATCCTCTCCTGAGACTCACTGTCCAGAGCGTCTGCTTCCCTTCTGCCCCCACGGAGCCCTGGTTCACCTGCTTCCGAGGTATGGGCCTGCAGCCCTTTCCTATAATTGCCTAACAGGTGGACTTCACGCTTCTATGGTGGAGTTTTTCCAAGCACCCTGCAATATTAGGATGCACAGGTGCCGGTTTTTGCAGCAGATACTGGTGATAGAGCATACCAATTGGATGACGTTACTCAAGCAGCCGCTGCAACCACCAACATTACCCCAGCCACATTGGCAATATCTTTACCCGAGCTTGCAATCAATGGTAATGGCTGATACTGAGCAGGAGCACCGACAAGGTCTGTTGCTGGGTATTTGGCCCTGGCAGCCCCTGCCCTGATCATCATGAACATGGAAAAATATGTTTTACAATAACCTCTGCAAAGCTGTCTTCAATCCCTATCACTCGCTTTCAATATTTCTGATCAACATATTTAAAATGTGCTGTTTTGCATTTTGTTCTCAAATGTCCTTAGAGGAGAACCACTACCTCCTGTAAGGTGTTACAGGCCCAATGCCCTTTGAAAAGCAAAAAAATGCACTATGTACGCTAATTGCACAAAAGTGTACGAAGGAGTCCGCCAAAAACTCTTGGTAAAGTGAAATTTAAATATTTTACCAATGTTAAAGGTAACGATGTACATTTTTAAAATGTATCATATCTTAATCACATGAACAGAAAAACACAAAGGATTCACTCACACATTTTTCAACCTACTTCTTTCTTCAATAACATATTGAGAAATGACATTGGATAAATATTCTTTTTTTGACTTTGGGCTTTGTTGCGCGGCAGCTCAGCTGCTGGGCCACATGTAGAGAAGCATTGTCGAAGTTAATGGATTTTGCATAGGCTTGGCCTATTGGCTTTGCCACTGGTTGTTTATTTGCTGATCTGTCTCAGGTCAGAAAAAAAACACCTCATTTTACTACTCTCTCCAATGCACTACCCTATTTCTCACCCTATACTCTTCTCAGTATACCCCAATCTACTACTATGATCCCCCAAATAACCCTTTCTAGACTCTAACGTCCTCTACCCCTCCTTGCATCAACTCAAACCTCTTTTACTATTCAGATCCCCCAAACAAGGCTTTCTAAACCCTTAACACTGACTCTTCCCTCTCCCCTCTACTCAACCCAAACCTCCTCCTGCTGCTGCGATCTCCAGACAAACACTTTCTAGACTCTTCCCTCTTCTACAACAAACAAAAAGAGGGCCCCTGTAGAAACTAATACCAAGGCAGGAAAACAGGGGGCAGTTGTCCTTCCCTCTTCTATCCTTCCACAATCCTTTTCAATCCAACTAACAGACTCACAAGCCCATCGCTCAAATTAATTTCATATTTCCATATACTAATTCACCACTAATCCTTTTTGGGTTCCAGAATAGCGTGCTACTCGTCGAACAGTGCTTCAACGCCTCGTCTGGGGTAATAAGCGCTACATAAATGCAATTACAATTACAATGTATTTAGTCATTGCAACAATAAGCCTCCATCCATGATGGCTTCTTGTAGACCCTCAAGCTGCTATACTTTGACCTCCGTTCCATCACATTTCCTTCTCATGGTTTGAGGTAAACAAGCAAATAACTCTAACTTGATTTTTTTCTTCTAGTTCCACACACTGCATTGCTTAATAGTAATGTGTAATGTTTTACTCTCATAACCCTCAGCAGTTCTGAAAACGTGACCAGTCTTTCCAAAACATGCTTCTCTTCTCACTCTCACCCAATCTCCCTCCATGTATTTCACTTGTGGGTCAGAATGAACACTTTCCATGAAGCTGTCCTCCTCACCATTTCCCACACAGAGGGCGTCACAATAAGAAACATCTGCAGCGAGTCCACCATAGGTTAGTGAGAGGGTGGAAAGCTTGGAAGACCAACTTCATGTTTGTTACAACTAGACTGCATACTCAGTTTCAGGTTGATTCCCCACTTTCTGGTTAGGGTGACCACTTCTGGGGTATGGGCGGTAGGGCTAGCATTTATCGCCCTTTCTACAGAGAGCAGGTACCTGACAACATGTTATGTTGTTGCTGAGGTTCTCCAGCTTGCACTGGATTTCACACTTTTATTTGCTCTATCACCTTGGCTATTTTCGTTCCCGGTTTTCCTCAGTTTTGGCTCTTAGTCCTCCCTGTCCTTGGTTCTAATGTTTATTGCCCTTTCTGGTACATGTAATTGTGCTTCCTTCTCAGCGATTACCTTTGTTTGCTTTGGCATCCAGGGGTCTTTGCCTGGGACCTGATGTGTCACTGCATCATCCGCCATAGAAATGGACAAGCCTTTTACACTAATCGCACCTTCATTTGACCTGTTCCTCGATTGTTACCCTTCCTAACTCTTGCTTGGCGTCACACAGAGCCCTGCAACCCACATGGTGTGGGGGCCATGGTCATCCAACCCCTCCAGTATGCAGAATGTTTGTAGTTACACTAAACACTTGCAAAACAGCATTGGGTTTTCCTGATCAGAAAGCCACAAACTTAGCAAATTGTTGATTGAACGTTGCTAGTTAATAGAGGCCCAGCTCAACTGTGCCTTATTGGGGGGGGGGATCTTGATGTAACAATCACCCAGCATGCCCTGTTGCAAATAACATTTTAAAGGATCATTGGCATAATATTGATGCATACAATATCAAAACACAAAAATAATGGAAAATAAATATCAGTAACAAAAATAGCACCTCGCTTACTTAACTAATAAAACCACAAATATCAAATACACAAATATCATTGTTAACATATCGATTTTTACTGATATCAAAAACACAAATATCGGAAACAAAAATATTTCCCCCTTTAAATAAACATATAATACATCAAAAATATCAACTCACACAATATCAACAACAGTACTATCACCAAAATAATTACATTATCATTAACAAATACAAAAAACTGTTTCTTTTAAATAAAACAAGTATTTAAAATAAACATATTATACATGTTTAAATTAAAAATAAATATATTAGATCACTGAACATTTACAATTCACCCCAATAAAATATATAGATAAATTCATAACAATATAACCCCAAAAATCTGCGACATCTATAAACATTTATACAACAACCTAAATATATATATACATAAAATTATATTCAGATCTATCAAACATAATAGACATTACCTAAATTAGCGTTTACTATAGGACATGCCTGATAAAAAAAATTCGAACTAAAACTAAACTAACCAATAAAATCAACCCTTAACCAATAAAATCAGACAAACAATTAAATCAACAATATAAAATGCACACTTTGGGGCCAATTACGATGCCGATCGGAAACCTTCTGACCGACAACGTCGGTTTCAATTCTGTCCGGCTGATTACAATACAGACGGTCGGAATTGAAACCGGCTGGTCATTCCGGCTGGATTCCGACGGGCTCAAGAAGCACGTTGGCCATTCGGCAGCCGGGCTGTAATGCATATGGAAAATGTTTTATGCTGTCCTGATTACGATGCATGGTTTCCGATTTTCCATGCCGGGGATTTCCGACATGAAAAGCCTGTCGGTCAGCATGTTTGTGGGTCCCAAGCAGGGAAAACTTCTGTTTGCGGTCTCGGGTTGGAGGCCGAGGGGGCATTGTTGATCTCTGCTCCTTGTGGCAGGCACCTTGAGGTGACTGCCACAGGGTGCAAGTATTAACACAGTCTCCCATTTCTCTATGGGAGCTTGTGTAACCGCCGGTTTACGGCCGTATCACAAGTTCCCATAGGGAAATGTGAGTATGCGACCGCACCATGCGCGGTTGCATCGTAATTAGTGTTGGAAAGTGGGTTACTGGTAGGGGCAAATGTAGGTCTGCCACTGGCAATAAGGCCACTAACACATGATAGGACCCAGCATAGGTCTTAGAAAATTATTCCTATGCTCAACCCTTGTTAACGTGGCTGCGAGCAGACAGGCTTAACTTCAAAGACAGGTATGTAAAGCATTTAAAAACACCATTTCAGTAAATAATTAAGACACAACACAAAATAAAAATCCAAAACCAATTTATAAAAATAGGTAATATTTTTATCTTTTAAATGACACCAAAACGAAAAAAATCCACCGTAGGCAACCAGAGATATGAATTTTTAAAGATTAGTCACTTTCTAGTGCTTAGAAACCAACAGTGCCCCTTTTAGTCATTTCGTTTTCTCTGACAGGGACACACCTT
The DNA here is from genome assembly GCF_964204655.1 of Triturus cristatus. Taxonomy (NCBI): domain Eukaryota; kingdom Metazoa; phylum Chordata; class Amphibia; order Caudata; family Salamandridae; genus Triturus; species Triturus cristatus. The sequence goes on along the minus strand of NC_140583.1, from coordinate 203,443,435 downwards.
TAGAAACTGTTCTGGAGAATCTCTCACCACTGTGTAGCCTTCTCCAGCAGGCTAGGTCCAGTTAGATCTCCTTCCTGAAGTTCTGCTTGCGGGCCCCAAAGTATCAACACGCAGTCCAAGGTTCTGGAATCTCCAAGAGGGTCCTTGAAAGTGTGAACCTTCCATTCCGCAATCCACTTGAAAAAACCCTTTCAAATCCACTGGTTCTCCAGGCTGGGGATTCTTTGTGGGGATATCCAGGCGAGCTCTGTTAACCTGTAGCTTGCAGGGAGTCTACTTCTTAGTCCTTTTGTAGCTAGGTAATCCACAGGGCTGCAGTTTTCAGATGCTGCAGTTTTCAGAGGTCAGGCCTTAGAAATCTTTGCACAGCAGAACTTCGCAGCAGGGCACGTCTTGCTTCAGTAAGTTTCAAGCAGCAGATCTGGAGGGCTCTGCCCCTCTCAGATACTTATGCAAAATTCTCTGGGTCAAGCCTCGGGTCACTTCTGACCAATGAAAGCAGGGTAACTCCTCATAGTTATGACCACATCCTGCAGAGTGTGGCATTTTGTTGTCCCAGAGTGCATCATTCTTCCAAATCCATAATGGCTGATTTTCCAGCAAGGAGGTAAGAGCTGGCTAAACACACCTCCTGGGATGGCTTATTTCCATGGACTCTCCCCCTATCATCTGCACATACCTTCCTTAAGCCTAGCCCTGACTCTGGGTCAAGAGTGTCAGAGTGAAACTGAAACCCAGGCCTCCCCTCTGCCTTTGAAGAGCATAGTTTAAGACTCCACCTCCTGGTCTGGCATACCTATAGACCAGCACACTGCCCTCCCAGCAGAGTGGTTCTTTATCACCTCTTTAAAGCAGCCTGGCTAATCCACTTAACTCTGACCAATCAGGGCAGACCACTGGAAGGCTGAATTTGGACTTACAAACAAGAAAGTCTTATAACTTCTTGTATATACACTTTAGAAGAAATTCAACAATATAATATTGTTGGATTTACAACTACCATTCTGGGAAGTCTTTGAATGGTCCGGCTAGTCCTCTCCTATCAATATTTATTAATCATTAACTTCCTACCATGTTAACCTATGGGCCATGGTGTTTGCAATGGGGAAAATGACTTGGGCCAGTCTTCTAGCACCAGGGCTTATAAAACATATTTTATAAGCATTTCCCTAATTTCTACAGGACCCCCCACCCCCTGTGCAACTAGGGGAGACTTTAGGGGTTCTGAATCTGTAGAAATATTGCAGATTCTCCTTTTACTGTGTTCCTAGCATCAAAGTCGAATTTGACCAGCAATTTACTGTTTCAAAGCAGTCCTAGCACCCAGTGCTGCTTTTAAACTGACCTCAGGCTCCAGCACTGCATACATGCTAGTGCAGAAAAAACTGCTGGCCTCTAAACTGCCATACCCCAGGGTACTGGGGACTTCTAGGTAGTTTCAATCCCCAGCCCTATTATATACTAGGGGCTTATGGGGTAGGTCATGCCAATTACAGGGGTACCCCACCATACCATAGTATACCCTAGTGTATGTTGGGTGTTTTAACTGTATTCTAATGTGTTCCTTTCAGCTTGGCACTGGCCCTGGGCCTGGTTATGCAGAGCCCAGGGTCAGTCAGAGTCAGTTACCACCAGTTCCAGTCAACAAAAAGTTGGCGGGTGCCCAGTGCACAGGATGACTTTGCAACATACCCCCCCCAAACGAAAGGTGATGGGTTACTAATCTACACCCTGGTAGTCCTTATCAGCTAAGTGGAAAAACCTGGAAAGTCCATCTGCATTCGCATGGGCAACCCCAGGTCTGCGTTCCACTGTAAAGTCCATTCCATGTAGGGAAATGGACCACCTTAACAGCTTGGGATTCTCCTCTCTCATCTGCATGAGCCACCTGAGAGGTCTGTGGTCAGTTTGAACACGAAAGTGAGTTCCAAACAAATATGGTCTCAACTTTTTCAGTGACCACACCACAGCAAAAGCCTCTCTCTCAATGGCACTCCACCTCTGCTCTCTGGGAAGAAGCCTCCTACTAATAAAGGCAACTGGCTGATCAAGGCCCCCTTCATTTAGCTGTGACAACACCGCCCCAATCCCTTGCTCTGAAGCATCTGTCTGAACTACAAATTATTTTGTGTAGTCAGGGGCCAGTAACACTGGTGCTGAACACATAGCAGTTTCAGAGTGTCAAAAGCATTTGACACTCTGGGGTCCAAATCACCTTTTTGGGCCTCTTTTTAGAAGTCAGTTCTGTTAGGGGCCCCACAATGGTCCCATAATTTTATAGTACCCTGTCAGTCCAAGGAATGCCCTGACCTGAGTCTGGGTAACAGGAGATGTCCAATCCAAAATAGTTTGGATTTTGGCTTGGAGAGGCTGTACATGGCTCCCACCTACCAGGTGGCCCAGGTACACCACAGAACCCTGCCCTATTTGGCACTTGCTTGCCTTAATAGTCAGGCCTGCTTGCTGCATGGCCTGAAGAACTTCCCTTAGGTAGTTTAAGTGATCCCTCCAGGTAGAACTTTATACAGTTATATCATCCAGATAAGCTGCACTGAACTGTTCCAACCCAGACAAGACCCTGTTCACCAACCTTTGGAAGGTGGCAGGTGCATTCTTTAATCCAAAGAGCATTACCTTGAACTGATATTGTCCCTCTGGGGTGGAGAATGCTGACCTCTCCTTTGCTCCATCAGTGAGGGCAATCTGCCAGTAACCTGAAGTCAAATCAAAAGTACTCAGGTACTTAGCAGCTCCTAACCTATCCATGAGCTCATCAGCTCTAGGTATAGGGTGAGAGTCAGTCTTTGTGACTGCATTCAAACCTCTGTAGTCCACACAGAACCTTAACTCCTTGGGTCCCCCCTGAGGATTAGGTTTAGGTACCAGCACCACTGGACTGGCCCATGGACTCTCAGACAGTTCAATTACCCCCAGTTCCAGCATCTTAGCAACCTCAGCTTTCATGCTGGCTCTGACATGGTCAGACAACCTGTACAGTTTATTCTTGACAGGTAGGCTATCACCTGTGTCAATGTGGTGCACACACCACTCAGTGATGCCTGGGGTCAAAGAGAACAGGCCAGCAAACTGCTCCAGCACCTGCTTACAGCCTCTGTGCTGCTGGTCTGTCAATTTGGGAGAGAGTACAACTCCCTCCACTGACCCATCTTGCACATTAGTGGAGAGGAGGTTAGGCACAGGCTCAGTTTCCTCCTCCACACCCTCATCAGTGACCAGTAACATGGTCATGTCTGCCCTGTCATTGTGGGGTTTCAATCTGTTCACATGCAGGACCCTGTGAGGGTTCCTGGGGGTGCCAAGGTCAACCAAAAAGGTAACCTCACCCTTCTTTTCTAAGATTGGATAGGGCCCACTCCACCTGTCATGGAGGGGCCTGGGAGCTACAGGTTCCAACACCCACACCAATTGTCCTGGAGTATACTCAGGCATAGTAGCCTTTTGATCATACCAGTGCTTCATGAGCTCCTGTCTGGCCTCCAGTTTCCTGTTTGCCTTATACATGTACTCTGCCATTCTAGATCTCAGGCCTAGCACATAATCAAACACATTGTCCTTTGCTTCCTTAAGAGGCTTCTCTAAATACTCTCTTAGCGGGCTCAATGGCCCCCTCACAGGGTGTCCAAACACCAACTCAAAGGGACTGAAACTAACCCCTTTCTGTGGCACCTCCCTGTAGGCAAACAGTAACCCATTGATCATGCCCTTCAGGGTTTTGTTGAATCGCGCAATAAGACCATTTCCTTGTGGGTGATAGGGGGTGGTGAACTTGTAGTTGACACCACACTCATCCCACATAGCAGTCAGATAGCTGGACAGGAAGTTTGTGCCCCTATCTGACACCACCTCTTTTGGAAAACCCACTCTGGTGAACACACCAAGCAGTGCTCTAGCCACAGCAGGAGCATAAATGGTTCTAAGAGGTATGGCTTCAGGGTACCTAGTGGCGTGGTCAACTACCACTAAGATATACCTATTCCCTGATGCAGTAGGTGGATCCAGGGGACCAACAATGTCCATCCCCACCCTTTCAAAAGGAACTCCAACCACTGGCAGTGGTATTTGGGGAGCCTTTGTCTTGCCCTCTGCCTTGCCACTGGCCTGGCAGGTGATACAGGAGCTGCAAAACTCCTTTACCTTTTCAGACATAAGGGGCCAGTAGAAATGGTTCACCAACCGGTTCCATGTCTTTGTCTGTCCCAAATGTCCTGCCAAGGGGATATCATGACCCAAAGTCAGGATGAACTCTCTGTACTTCTGGGGCACCACCAACCTCCTGGTGGCCCCCTCCTTGAGGTTTCTGGCCTCAGTATAAAGCAGTCCATCTTCCCAGTAGAGTTTGTGAAACCCACTGTCATCCCCCTCCTCTTGCTTAGAAGCAATCCGCCTCAAGCTCTCAAGGGTGGGACAGTCACGCTGTCCCTGACTGAACTCCTCTCTGGAGGGTCCACCTGCTCCTGTCAGTTCTGCCAAATCTGACAGCTCTGGCAGGGATGGAGTCCCTCCCTCAGAGGCCAGATCCTCCCCAACAGGGTTAGATTCTTCCTGCACCTCTGGAGTTCCCTGGGCTGGATCACCAGGCCCAGTGCCCTTGTCCTTGGATACTTGGCCATTTGTTCCAGGGTGCAAGTGTCCAGCCCCTCCCTTCTGGCTAGTCTGTGACCTAGTCACAGCACATACCCACTCCAGGAGCTCCAATATTTTCATATGGAGTCCTCTGACCACACAGAGGCTTCAAGATCATTGCCCAGTAAACACTGGACTGGGAGCACCTTTGACACAGCTACCTTCATAGGGCCTGTCACACCTCCCAATTCCAAATCCACCACAGCCATAGGATGGAGTTTGGTAGTGTTGTCCGTATATGTCACCTGGTGAAACTCATCAGGTAACAACCTCTCTGGAGGCACCAGTTCATCCAGGACCATAGCTACACTAGCCCCAGTGTCTCTGATAGCCTCAACCTCAGTCCCATTTACTTTAGGCCTCTGCCTGTACTTGTCCATGTTTGGAGGTAAGGCAGCAAGGGTTGCAATATTCACCCCACCCAGGGACACTAAGGTTGCTTCCACCACCTGACTACCCCTCTCTGGGGCACCATTCTCCACCCCTACACTGACACTGGTAATCCCTGTGGATGGCCCCTTAGGGGGGAGCTTCTTGGCGCAGACAGCATCTCCCTGTTTGTGCCCTGGCTGGTTACAGTCAAAGCACTTACCCACCTTTGAGGGATCAAAGAACCTACCATTGTTTCCCTGATACCCTTTCCCTTTGAATTTGGGTTGGCTCTGCCCCCCCCCCTCCTTGTGCAGGTTTTTGTGGGTCTTTGGAAGACTCTTGGTTTTGACCTTCCTTTCCCTGGGCTTTCTCCTGGGGAGGGACATGTCCTCCTTTCTTCTGGTCACCCCCCTGGTGCTGAATGGAAACCCGGGTTCTCACCCACTCATCAGCTGCTACTCCCAGCTCTCTGGGGTCTGTCATCTTAGAGTCCACTAGATACTGGCGTAACTTCTCTTCAGCACAATGAGTCAAAATATGTTCTTTCAAAAACAAATGATACAATCCATCATATGAGTCAACTGTGTTACCAACAATCCAGCCTTCCAGTGCCTTCACTGAAATGTCCAAAAGTCTACCCAAGACTTTGAACTCAATTTCTGGGTGCCTCTAAACTTCACCCTGTACTGCTCTGGAGTCAGACCAAATCTCTTGACTAAGCATGCCTTCATCTGCTGGTATGATTCTGCATCCTCTCCCTTCAGGGTCAGGAGCCTATCCCTCCCAGCTACTGGAATCAACTCCCACAGGAGTGCACCCCAATACCTAGAGTGGACCCTACTCATTTTAAGGGCCCTCTCAAAAGCTGCGAGCCACCTGTCAATGTCATCCCCCTCAGTGTACTTGGGTACTATGCCCTTGGGAAGTTTAGGTTCAAATGTACTACTCCTAGACATCTCAACATCCTCTTCACTTTCGTTGCCACCATTCCTCTTATCCTCCTCCTCCACCCTCTCCCATCTTCTCTTAGCCAGTTCGAATTTCTCCTTCTCCAAGGCAATCAACTCTAATTGAGCCTGAAGCTGTCTCTCTGCAAGGGACAGTAGTGGTACCTGAGTAAGGGACCCTTCCCCCCTCCCACCACCTGGAATCCTATGGCTAACACTAGAAAAAATGGAAGAGGAAACATCCTCACCTCCCTCTGGGGTGAGGTTGGGGGGCTCACCCTCCATCCCCCCTTGCGTCTCCTCAGCTACCCCAGCACAGGCCGTTAAGGACTTAAGCAACTCTGTCTTCTAATCTTTTTGGAAGCAGGCAGCCCCCTAAGCCTACACTGTACCCTAAGATCACCCATTGTGAACTGGAACAGTTTAGTCAGGTCCAGCTCCATGGTTCCCTAGTTTTGGGTCACAATAACTAGGCACACCAGACTTAGAACAATTTGGAAAAATCAAAACAATGGGTTGAAAATAGTCAAAATTCCAAAAATCAATCTCAAAAGTTTTGTTCTAGGGCAAATTAGAGGATTTTTACAATCTCAATTCACTTTACTGAAAGGTGTACACTTTAAATGCAAGTCCTCATCCACACCGCTGAGCACCAAATGTTGGAAAGTGGGTTATTGGTAGGGGCAAATGTAGGTCTGCCACTGGCAATAAGGCCAATAACACATGATAGGACCCAGCATAGGTCTTAGAAAATTATTCCTATGCTCAACCATTGGTAACGTGGCTGCGAGCAGACAGGCTGAACTTCAAAGACAGGTATGTAAAGCATTTAAAAACACCATTTCAGTAAATAATTAAGACACAACACAAAATAAAAATCCAACACCAATTTATAAAAATAGGTAATATTTTTATCTTTTAAATGACACCAAAACGAAAAAAATCCACCGTAGGGAACCAGAGATATGAATTTTTAAAGATTAGTCACTTTCTAGTGCTTAGAAACCAACAGTGCCCCTTTTAGTCATTTCGTTTTCTTTGACAAGAAAAACACCTTTAGAAACTGTTCTGGAGAATCTCTCACCACTGTGCAGCCTTCTCCAGCAGGCTAGGTCCAGTTAGAACTCCTTCCTGAAGTTCTGCTTGCGGGTCCCAAAGTATCAACACACAGTCCAAGGTTCTGGAATCTCCAAGAGGGTCCTTGAAAGTGTGAAACTTCAATTCCGCAATCCACTTGAACAAAACCCTTTCAAATCCACTGGTTCTCCAGGCTGGGGATTCTCTGTGGGGATGTCCAGGTGAGCTCTGTTAACCTGTAGCTTGCAGGGAGTCTACTTCTTAGTCCTTTTGTAGCAAGGTAATCCACAGGGCTGCAGTTTTCAGATGGTGCAGTTTTCAGAGGTCAGGCCTTAGAAATCTTTGCACAGCAGAACTTCGCAGCAGGGCACGTCTTGCTTCAGTAAGTTTCAAGCAGCAGATCTGGAGGGCTCTGCCCCTCTCAGATACTTATTCAAAATTCTCTGGGTCAAGCCACAGGTCACTTCTGACCAATGTAAGCAGGGTAACTCCTCATAGTTATGACCACATCCTGCAGAGTGTGGCATTTTGTTGTCCCAGGGTGCATCATTCTTCCAAATCCATAATGGATGATTTTCCAGCAAGGAGGTAAGAGCTGACTAAACACACCTCCTGGGATGGCTTATTTCCATGGACTCTCCCCCTACCATTTGCACATACCTTCCTTAAGCCTAGCCCTGACTCTGGGTCAAGAGTGTCAGAGTGAAACTGAAACCCAGGCCTCTCCTCTGCCTTTGAAGAGCATAGTTTAAGACTCCACCTCCTGGTCTGGCATACCTATAGACCAGCACACTGCCCTCCCAGCAGAGTGGTTCTTTATCACCTCTTTAAAGCAGCCTGGCTAATCCACTTAACTCTGACCAATCAGGGCAGACCACTGGAAGGCTGAATTTGGACTTACAAACAAGAAAGTCTTATAACTTCTTGTATATACACTTTAGAAGAAATTCAACAATATAATATTGTTGGATTTACTACTACCATTCTGGGAAGTCTTTGAATGGTCCGGCTAGTCCTCTCCTATCAATATTTATTAATCATTAACTTCCTACCATGTTAACCTATGGGCCATGGGGTTTGCAATGGGGAAAATGACTTGGGCCAGTCTTCTAGCACCAGGGCTTATAAAAACCTATTTTATAAGTATTTCCCTAATTTCTACAGGACCCCCCACCCCCTGTGCAACTAGGGGAGACTTTAGGGGTTCTGAATCTGTAGAAATATTGCAGATTCTCCCTTTACTGTGTTCCTAGCATCAAAGTCGAATTTGACCAGCAATTTAGGGTTTCAAAGCAGTCCTAGCACCCAGTGCTGCTTTTAAACTGACCTCAGGCTTCAGCACTGCACACATGCTAGTGCAAAAAAAACTGCTGGCCTCTAAACTGCCATACCCCAGGGTACTGGGGACTTCTAGGTAGTTTCAATCCCCAGCCCTATTGTATACTAGGGGCTTATGGGGTAGGTCATGCCAATTACAGGGGTACCCCACCATACCATAGTGTACCCTAGTGTATGTTGGGTGTTTTAACTGTATTCTAATGTGTCCCTTTCAGCTTTGCACTGGCCCTGGGCCTGGTTAGGCAGAGCCCAGGATCAGTCAGAGTCAGTTACCACCAGTTCCAGTCAGCAAAAAGTTGGGGGGTGCCCAGGGCACAGGATGACTTTGCAACAATTAGGAGGTCGGAACCGCTGAACGTGGTCGGTCGGTCCCGATTCTGCAACAGTGTCAGTCGGAGGCAACTCCGACCAACATCGTAACGAGGCCCTAATTTTATCAACTAAATATTTCAAAAGTGACAAACCTTGCGAGACAAGGAAACTCTGCCGGATTATCTGACCAAACCCTTAAAGAAGAAATACATACATCTTGACAAATATTAACCAAGTAAGTAAAACTAATATTTAAACTAAAACATACTTGTAAATGAACCTAAAAATATAAAATAGCAAATAATTATCAAAACACTCTCGATTTTCTATCTCTTTACAAATATTTCCTAAAAAAAATCACATCGACTTCAAAAAGTGATAAGCTGCCACACAAAACTATCACAAGCCACCAAAAATATATAACAACGTATACATAAATTATTAAAACTCACTCCAATTAATTTGTATATCATTAAAATAATTTACCTTAAAATATCCGCTTTTTAAAAATGTCCCCACCCTTATCCCCTAAAAATCCAATTTCCCGCTGCTAAAAAATTTAAATCTATTCTTTTTATACAATAATATGACAAAAAAGACAAATTTGAAACATTTCATAATTAATACATTATCTTACTGAAAACACAAAAAATAAACATATAGAATCAAGCACACTATAATACATTACATGTAAAAAACACTTACAAATAATACATACATTTTCTAGATTTATATTTTTTACAACAATATTAAAAACAATACTTAAAATGATATTTTTACCTTCGATATTCCTGTCCACAATGTTTTTGACAACCCAATATTCTTAAGACAATATTTTTTATTCAATATTTTGTCCAAACACCCATTTTGAAAGGATGCAGGACTTTAGTTGCTTAGCCAAGTTTGCGCAAGGACATAGGGCTGCCTGTAACCTGTCATAGGCTGGGGCGTAACACAGGCCCCTACAGTGCAGGCGGTCAACCTTTCAAGGGGAGCCCAACCCATCTGGTGCCCCCATTCTGCCCAGTCAACGAATATTGACAGATGGGCGAACTCATGGCCCCCTCATTGTAATTTGCAGGGGGCCTGATCATGCATTTTGCCACTGAATATCACAGTTGGCTGAAATTCTCCAGGCTGTTATTGTCCAGGGCCCTTCAACTTTGTTGGGTACTCTGGGGGAATAGATAACTCTACTTTGAGCTTTATCTCTGCAAGCACACGTAATGTAACTTCTGACCGTCCCTTCTACGTCATGGTGTAACTCTGGCCACTAAAAATTCTCTTACATGAATTTTCATGCCACTCATAACCAAGTGTACCTCATGAGCCAGGATAAGGATTTTCTCTTTGAACTTGACAGGAACATTCCTTACTGCAGGTTGGCACAGCACTTAAAGTTATTTTGTGTGACAACCACTTGAGTAAACTAAACCCATATCTAAGTACTTCAAGAAATCTTGCTGCCCAATCATTAGATAACACAGAATTTACTTTGACATCCTCTCTGCAGCAGCAGTGGTTTCTTCATGAGGGTGGAGGAGGGTCACCCCTTCGCCTTATGCGAGCCGTGCCTAAATGTAAAGAGTAAAATGGCAATTAAATGAGGCAGGAGAGCTGCGGGGCGTGTCCTCTGCTGCCGATGGGCAGCATGGAAGACTGGAGTAGTGCCTGGCCAGACAGTCAGTTTGGCCAGCTGTCTTACGACAGCCAGCCTGACAAGCTCACTTTGAAGCTCTCCAACGCAAGCTGTCTTAGACAGCTGGTTGGAAAGCTAGCATAGGCCTCCAGGGCCTAAAGGAGTATACAGCCAAACCACTCCATCTAATCATGGTGCTTCTTTCATGCTGGTTAATAGCATGTGAGCAGAGTCTCGATTGGTTGTGGGAGCTCTTTGTGCCACAGACTGCAGAAGAACACAGAGGAAGACGCCCAGCCCATGGGTAAGTAGCACTTATTTTTTTATTTATTTAGTATAAATGTTAGTGTGATGCATATCAGTGTAGTGAGTTAGTTTGTGTTTATGTTGCATGATGCCTGTTGTTTTATTTTGGGCTTTTGGAGGGAGGGGTTATTTTTTGGGCTTTTGGAGGGCAGGGTCATTTAATTTTAGTCTTCGGGAAGTGGTGGGGCACTTAGCGTGCCCCACCACTTTCAAAGGTTACCAGCTGCCCCTACTCTGCATAGGACCTGAACATGGTGATTGGTGTTTGGACAAGTGTGCAAATACTGCTGTCGAGGCCACCCTAACAGGCAAGACCCATCTCAGGCTACATTCACCTTAGATTGGACCATGACACTCCCAAAGTATAGCTCACCTACAAAGTACAACATAACATTAAAGGGTTTGTTCCCATTAACTTCTAGTCTTATGCCAGTCACAGAAGGCCCGATTCACAAACTGCATTTCGTAGTATGTAGTACTACTCACTACAAAATGCAATTCACAAATCTACAGGTGGTAATCTCCACCCCTCCAATATTTCCTATGGGGAGATCCTCACACATGTAGGTTTACTACTCAGTAGTAAATGTGGGAGGAGCTGGAGGAGTGGCTGGAAAATTGGGAATATCTACTATACAATGGGAGGGGTTTATGTAGGATTAGATTGCTTAGGGAGGTGTTAGGAGGATAAGACACAAAAGAATAAGACTATTGATATTCACAAACTGCACTTCTACAGCTATTACAGCCACAAAAGGACCCAAAGCAGGAGTACATTTTGGAGTAGGCCTTTTAGAGTATGTAAAGTATTATTATTATTATCACTTGTAAAGCGCATGGCTACCCATAGGCATTGCAGCGCTGAAAGCACCACACTGAAGTATCAAGATGTCAAATACACTGTTACTGGGTCATATTTTGAAAAAGTCAAGTTTTAAGTCTCTTCCTAAAAGGAGGTAGCAGGCTTACAGAATGCAAAGACAAGGAGCGGGTGTTCCAGAGTACAGCTGCCTTATATGAGAAGGAAAGCCCTCAAAATATTTCGTTCCTGACTTGGGGAACTTTAGACAGTTATGCTAAAGAAGTGTTCTTTGAGGGAGATCGAATGAGAGCAAGGATTGGGAAATCAAGGGTCCATTGCCCCACAGTGCCTTGTGGGCAATACAGGGGGACTTGAACTTGATCCTCTCAGCCACAGGGAGCCTGTGCAGAGAGTTCAAGGCTTGTCGGACAGATTGATCTCTAGGGATGTTAAGCAACAATCATGCGACACAATTTTGGGCCACCTGAATTTTCATAATTGTCGCATTCAATGCTCCCACATAAAAGGAGTTGCCATAGTCCATTCTCATTAGAATGAGGGCCTGAACCATCAGTCTCCTGGCGGTGAGGGGGAGGAGACAGAAGCATTCTGAGTAGACCATAGCAAGTGGTGTACTGCCTGATGATCAAATTTAAGGGACTTATTGATCCATATACAAGGCTTTTGAGGGTGTTTTTAGGCGGAGGAGGGGGCCTAGGCAGCTTGGCCAATCCAATCCCCTTCCCGGATTTAGGTTGTTGCCCAAGCGCATAAGCTCAGTTGTGTCTCTATTGAGTTTAAAACAAGAGTATTCCATCCATTTGGCTACCCTACCAAGGCAAAGATCTAGAGAAGGTAAGGGGCAGTCTTGAGTTTGATTCAGAGAGAGGATCAATTGCGTGTCATCAGCATAAGTGACTATCAAGATGCCAAATGGTAAAACAATGTCTGCCAGTGGCCTCATGTATACGTTAAATAACATTTGGCTCAAAGAAGAGCCTTGGGGCACTTTGTATTTAAGTGGCAAGCTGTCGGATAGATATCTGTCTTTGTAGACCTGAAAGGACCTTTCTTCAAGGAGAGATTTAAGCCATGCAAGAGCACTCCCAGAGAATCCCACATTTGTTAGTCATTCCAAAAGGATGTTATGGTTTTCCGTATCAAACGCTGAGCTCAGATTGATAGCAACTGATCCACCTCGATCAAGTAATCTTTTAGATTCTTCGATCACAGCAAGAAGAGCGGTCTCTGTGCCATGGTGGGGTCTGAATTCCATCTGGGTATAGTGGAGTAATTCGTGACTTTCTAGATGTTCCGAGACAATCTGGTTAACATATTTTTCAGATATCTTTCTAAAAGCCGCGGCCGGTGCAGGTAAGAGTGGTGAGGCAGTGGGGCGGGGTGGGGGGGATTTCGACAAACAACAACAATGGAAAATTAATTATATATTTAATTTTCCCTTGTGGTCGTTTGTTGAAATCCCCCCCCTACTAGGCCCCACTGGTCTTACCTACATGGCTGCATGCTAATCCATGGGAAGAGGGAAATGGGACGATAGTTACCTAGCATTAAAGAGTCCAAGTTCGGCTTTTTAAATAGTGCTTTCACCATAGCGTGTTTCCAGGCCAAAAGCACACAACCAGTAGTAAAGGAATGGTTTATCACTTCAAGCACAGAATGGAATAGCAAATTTGTAACTTTTGCTAGAATGTGAGGAGGGGCCGGATTAGAAGGGGAGCCTGACTTGACTTGGTGAAAAAACTCTGAAAGCTTGTTTAAGTCCAGGATAGGAAATTCCACAGGTCTAATGTCAGTGAGGAGTGAATGAACATCTTCACACATGGACGAGACAGAGAGGGTGGAACATTGGAAAGATTCATAAATATCTTGAATTTTTTTATGGTAGAAGCTGGCTAAGTCATTTTACAGTGAAGGTTGCGATACAAAAATAGTACCAGTAGAAGGTGGATTAAGAAAAGGTTTTGCGTCGCGAAAGATTTGACATGGAGAGTTGGCTGCCTGATTAATTTTGCCTTCAAAATAAACAGGCACATGCATCAAAAGAAAAAACGGTTGCAAACGAGCAAATTCTCAGAATCAGCCCCTTTGTGACCGGTATTTTTGCATTTGGAATGCATCATCCCAAATGCAAAAATCTCAATTTAAGTAATCTCTAAATTGCGATTACTTAAATTGTGATTGCATTTCAGGAATCGCAACTTGAGATTCCTTAAATGCAATCCATTAAAGTAAAAAAATTAGTGATTTCGCTAATAGGGGGCGCAAATTACCATGAAGTTGAACTTCATGGTAATTTGCATACACTTTGAAAAATGCACTAAAGTGCATTTTTCAAAGTTCCATTTTACACACACACATGCCCTTGGGGCATGTGTGTGTGCAAGATGTACTCATATGCAGATTTCAGGGGTGCAACAGGGTGTCCTTTTGACACCCTGGCCCCCTTGAAATTACATGTTTAATTTGCGATTCTCTAACTGAGAATCGCAAATTGAGAATGTCTTCCCATTCATTCCTATGGCCCGCTAGGCCCATAGGAATGAATGGGGAGGTATTTCTTAATTGCGACTCGCAATTTGCGAGTCGCAATTAAGGAATGTTTAGAAATCGCTATTTTTAAAGCGATTTCTACATTCATAGGATTTTGCGAGTCCTTAATTGCGAATCCTTAATATTCGCAATTAAGGACTCGTAAAATACTAGCTTGATGCATGTGCCTGAAAGTGCTTGTGCTTTTATAATTTCAGTTTTATAGATTTATATGGCATCTCTATATTTCTGCTTGCATGATTCCCCCTAATATTTCCAACAACTTCTTTCTGCGCGCTTGCAATTTTGTTTCAATCCACGCAACTTGGGAGTATACCAAGGTCACATTTCCTCCTTAGCTCGTCTTGTAAGAATTTTTATAGGAATGACCTGATCAAGAAAATGTTTCATAGGCAGAGGTCGGATTTGGGTCTAGAGTGGGTGTAAGGTCGGTAAGAGATTGTTTCCAATGCTCTAATGGCAGTCTTGACCACATGCCATCTTTACCACAAATAGAATTCTGGTGACAAGCAGACATCCCAACTTCCAATATGACTGGAATCAGAAAATGGTCTGACCAGATTAGAGGGAGGGCACTAGAACTTTTATCCATTCTTCGCTGGAAAAACAGGGTCGAATAAGTGCCCTCTATCATGAGTAGGTCCCACCACCCTTTGTGTGAACTGAATAGCTAGCATATCTTGACACAGGGTGGAACCTTTAGGATTCATGGGCTCGTCCAGGTGTAAATTAAGAAGTCCTAATAGGGAAAAATTGACTCTACTGCCAGCCAAATTGGCAATCACTTCCGGGGGGGATTGGAGGAATTTACCGTTAGGGCCCGGTGTCCTATAAATTAGGATGCCTGAGAAGGTATTGGTGGGGGAGAATGAAATAGTGAACGACATGCTTTCGCAGTCGGCGTTCCGGTCAATTTTAATGAGGCACTTATGGACATCTTTCAAAATGATTGCACCTCTCCTAATTTTGCGATCCCTGTGTTTAATACAGTATCCTGGGGAGATGGTTTGAACAAGGTCAGGACCTGAATCGGCATGTAACCAGGTTTTGGTTAGGAATACCGCATCTGGTTGTTCTTCGAGGAAACTGAACAGTTCTAGTCTATGTTTAGGAATCGACCTACAATTAATTAGAAACATTCTGCAGTCAGTTGAAGGGAGAAGAGACATTGACTACATGAATTTTCTCCCTTAAGTAGGCACATAGGGGTATATTAGCAAGGCCTTTATCGCCGCTTTAGCAGCACTTTTTGCCGCTAAAGCGGTGTTTTTTTTATCACCCTATCAGCAAGCTGTCGCTAACAGGCGTTAGCGACAGCTTTCTGGCGATTGCGGCAGGTTTTCCTATCGTCTTGCATGCCAGCGATAATTATCGCTAATGACATGCAAGGTAGGCGTTCCCAACTAAAAGCGACTGAAACCAGTCGCTAACACAACTTACCCCTATTAGCAACGCAGGCCAAGCGATAAAAAAAGTCACGCTAAGCGCGATTATCGCTAGTATTTAACACCTGCTAAAAACATGACTTACCTGTTTCTTCAATGGGAGGTGGATTGTCAGGCTAAGTCCACCATGGTGTTAATGCATGAATATCGCTGGATTTCCAGTGATATTTAGGCATTTCGCCGCTATCGCTGGATATTTTATCACAGTGGAGATAAACGTTGCAAATAGCGTGTTATCTCCGCAAAAATATCCAGCGATAGGCAGCGATAAAAACAAACGCGCTAGGCGCGTTTTGCGATAATTATCGCAAGTTGTTGCTAATATCCCCCTAGAATGGAAGCATTTCATATTCACAGATCCCGCAGTGGTAGGTGTTGCTGAGGGGAATAAATAAGCCTACTTATTTGAGCAGATGTAAAGTTCCTGGCTCCAGTCAGATGTAGACAGATGCAGACGGGCTTGCCTTTGGCAAGCCCGTTGCGCACATCCGCAAATTGTGTCTCCTTTTATAGAAAACCCAGAGTACTTCTGTAATACTTTTTTATGTACTTTTACACACCTTTGTAAATTGGCACTACAATGGAAATGAAAGGGAAAGATTCCGGGAATAGTTGTATACAATTAGAACCATAGAAAGGCTATGCATTCTTTGCACTTTTAATAATAGATAGTTGGACAGTTTGGGGATAATTGACAAAAGTATTTAATAGTACACAAAAAGAGTACTCCTGTAGTATACTTCCCATACTCATAAATGCTTTTGTGAATTGGCCCATGGGTTTCCTTTTGTTCATTTCGTAAGATGCAATGTCTCATCTGCCATGAGAGTTGGTTTCAATGTGCCAGTACATGGTAAACAATGTGTATTATACATGTACCATGAGAGTGGGTTAAACTGCGTTTACAAATCTCTGGTAGTATGCATCTCAGTTTTTTTGGAGGCCTATTTTTGTGCCGAAATATCAGCTTGTTAGGCAGATAGTAGTTTTTTAGGCTGTCGACCACCCACGATTGTGCCCCCCTGCTCTTCTCGCTGAAAGAAAGTCACACAGACCCATTTCATTAGAGAAAAGTTTGAGTTGAATGTATTACATTATAACACACTGTAAAACAAGCCACGAAAAAACACCATGATCTGACAAGTAACTTAAAGTGGATTAGAAAGTTAGTTCTGGGAACTGCCTCACCAAGTCTAAATACGTTGCCTTGTATGGTGGGTGTGCAAGATTATTGTAAGCATTCTTCCCATCACGGTTTTTGTGTTTGATGTACTGCCCTAGGTGACAAGGGTATGCCCGGACGTGGGTCCGGTGCTCACTGTGCCACTGGAACCAAGCTATACATGGCTGATGAGTCCATATCATGGCGAAACTGGTCCTAGGTTGTTTGTGTTTCGTTCAGTGAGGGCCTGGCAATTCGGACTGGGCTGTTCCCATGATGAGCAGGGTCACGGTTGATTTCCATATGGTTGGGTCCAAACTTAGGTGGCATGGTGAGCACAGGAACGATGGGTTAGGATGCCACCAAGAGTGAATGTCAGTGGTTAGACAAATTGCAAGCCTTCCTCCCATCGTCTTTCGTGTGTTTGATGTGCAGGATTACCCATGCTGTGCTTTGTAGGTGATGTCATTCAGTCTAAAATGGCTTCAGCATTCACCAAATTTAAACAATCAAAAGTATTATACAATAAAATGCATTTGCAAACAGGTAAACAGAGCAAAGCAATTTTGGGCAAAGCTGGCTCGGGAGGTGGGCTGAAACGGACAACTAGGTGTATAAAAGTTGTAAAGGAGAACGGACGCTACGAAACAAAGCAGCTCTTCTGTTAAATGTAAGAATAATTTTTGTGACCTATTCCCACATGACTACCTCTCTTCTTCACATTATTGAATGATTTATGTTTGAAACAATGCCATTATCTTTGCCAGCGTCTTCGCATCTTGTTGAACACTATGGTGCTGTTATCATTGCCAGCCTCTTGGTATCTTCTTGAGCACCTTGATGCAATTATTTTGACCAGCCTCTTGGCATCTTCTTGAGCTTCTTGGTGCTTTTCTGAGATGTATTTTTCTGTATGCTCTGGTCCTTAGGGATTGGAGAAAGCTAGGGTTTCTTGCAAGCAAGTGCATCTGCTGGCTGATCAGGAGTATAGTGTCATAACTGTAGTGTTGAAGCTCTCCTAGGCCACACACGATTGTGCCCCCTCCTCTTCTGGCTGAAAGGAACACACACAGACCCATTTCATTAGAGAAAAGTTTGAGTTGAATGTATTACATTATAACACATTGTAAAACAAGCTACGAAAAAAACGCATTGATCTGATAAGTGATTTAAAGTGCATTAGAAAGTTAGTTCTGGGAACTGCCTCACCAAGTCTAAATACGTTGCCTTGTATGGTGGGTGTGCAGGATTATTTCAAGCATTCCTAACATCACGGTTTGTGAGTTTGATGTACTGCCCTAGGTGGCAAGGGTATGCCCGGACGTGGGTCCGGTGCTCACTGTGCCACTGGAACCAAGCTATACATGGCTGATGAGTCCATATCATGGCAAAACTGGTCCTAGGTTGTTTGTGTTCCGTTCAGTGAGGGCCTGGCAGTTCGGACTGGGCTGTTCCCATGATGAGCAGGGTCACGGTTGATTTCCATATGGTTGGGTCCAAACTTAGGTGGCATGGTGAGCACAGGAACGATGGGTTAGGATGCCACCAAGAGTGATTGTCAGTGGTTAGACAAATTGCAAGCCTTCCTCCCATCGTCTTTCGTGTGTTTGATGTGCAGGATTACCCATGCAGTGCTTTGTAGGTGATGTCATTCAGTCTAAAATGGCTTCAGCATTCACCAAATTTAAACAATCAAAAGTATTATACAATAAAATGCATTTGCAAACATGTAAACAGAGCAAAGCAATTTTGGGCAGAGCTGGCTCGGGAGGTGGGCTGAAACGGACAACTAGGTGTATAAAAGTTGTAAGGGGGAACGGACCCTATGAAACAAAACATAACTCTTCTATGAAATTTAAAAATATGTTTTGTGACCTATTCCCACATGCTACCTCCCTTCTTCATAATATTGAAAAGTTTATGTTTGAAACAATGCCATTATCTTTGCCAGCGTCTTCGCATCTTGTTGAACACTATGGTTCTGTTATCATTGCCAACGTCTTGGTATGTTTTTGAGCACCTTGATGCAATTATTTTTACCAGCCTCTTGGCATCTTCTTGAGCCTCTTGGTGCTCCTTCTGATATGTATTTTTCTGTATGCTCTGGTCCTTAGGGATTGGAGAAAGCTAGGGTTTCTTGCAAGCAAGTGCATCTGCTGGCTGTTCAGGAGTATAGTGTCATAACTGTAGTGTTGAAGCTCTCCTAGGCCGCATAATGCATGAACCTCACACAAAGACCACAGGTTACCAGCACACTCTAACCCTGAGACACACTCCCGGGTCCTTTTATTACTTTCATGACATCATCAAGGACAAAACCAATACCCCCTAAAGAGCTGGAGAATTCATCCAGTGGGCCTTGTACATGCTTAACAGTAAATTCCTCCCAAAATGCAAAATTTAAATAACAATAACTTTAAAGAAACTTCTCCAATGAAACTAGGTATTGGTGTATGGTCTGTTCGAAAACTGTATCAAAGATGGTTTCCTTGCAGGCTTCTGAACCCTGGTACCTCCTCTGTACACGTTTGATGAGGTTGGTCATTCTCTAGACTCTGGGGCGAGTCCCAAAAGCTCAGACCTCTTCCCCACTGCATAGGCAAACCAGTTAGGGGGACTGCCTCCAGTCTCACTCTTCAATAACCTGCAGCCTCTTGACATTAAGTCAACCTCCTTGTTGCTCCAGAAAATGAAATTTCTGGTGATGTCCTTCCTACTCTGTCTTGCAGTCACCATGATGACATGCACCTGGACTTTCTGCCAGGACAACAACTTGAATAGGTGTCGAAACATGCTCCCTGGCTGGTAAACCTTTTTCCGTATCAAACCTCCTACTTGGAGATCACTCGCTCTGGCTCAACGACATTGGGTAACCTTGGTGTTTTGCCTACTTTTCCACTGGTGGACGGAATGCTGAACAATGTCAAACACTCACCCCCAGTACATATATCTGGGACAAAATCCATTGTTTCTTTGCTCACCACACCACCCCAGCTTGGACCTAGCCATATGTAAATCAGGCTTGACCCTGCTTCCCATGGGAACATTCCAGCCCGAACTGCAAAGCCAGGTCTTCCCTGGACCAGAAACAAGCATCCCAGGACTAGTTTCTGGGTATCACCTCTCATAAGGCAGGATAGCTTGAATCCAATGGCATGGTGAACACAGGACCCATGTCTGGGTATCCCCATCCCACGTGGGGTGTCAAATGCAAATAGAACAGTTGATGGACAGAATGCTGAACAATGTCTAACACTTACGCCTAGTACAGAGATCTGGGCCTAAATCCATTGTTTGTTTGCTCAACACGCCACCCCACTTTGGACCTAGCCAAAAGCAAATCAGTCTTGACCCTGGTCCCCATGGGAACATTCCAGCCCGAACTGTAAAGCAATGTCCTTCCTGGACCAGAAACGAGCATCCCAGGACTAGTTTTGGGGTCTCATCCCTCATCAGCCAGTAAAGCTTAAACCCAGTGGCAATGCGAGTACGAGACCCATGTCTTGGTAGCCCTGTCCCACTTATGGTGACAAATGCAATAAGAACAGTTGATGGACACAATGCTGAACAATGTGAAACACTCATCCCCAGTACAGAGATCTGGGCCTAAATCCATCGTTTATTTGCTCAACACGCCACCCCACTTTGGGCCTAGCCAAAAGCATATCAGTCTTGACCCTGCTACCCCATGGGAACAGTCCAGCCCGAACTACCAAGCCAGGTCCTCCCTGACTGGAAACAAGCATCCTAGGACCGGTTTCGGGGTATCACCCCTCATTAGCCAGGATAGCTTGAATCCAGTGGCTTGGCGAGCATGGGACCCACACCAGTTTCTGCTTTAATGATAAGGTCCCAGCCACTTAAACAGGCCTCCCCCTTCCCCTCACACCTGGCACAGCGCCTTAAGTTTGTGGAAGAAACTCCATAGTAACTACCTCCATTTTGTAGCCCTAACTTCTGTAAGGCCTGAACAGCCCAGAAAGCAAGGCCAAAGTAAAGGTGGTAAGAGCACATACTTTGTGCTGTGCAATTTTTACTTAATTTTCTTTTTTTTTTTTTCTAAGCGTGTCTATTTACATTTATTTCCTTATTTTCCATAACATTGGACTAAGGCTACTAGAAGCCACCCCTTCCTCCCCCTACCCCCCAAATAGAACCCAAATTGGGA
Source organism: Triturus cristatus (assembly GCF_964204655.1). Taxonomy (NCBI): domain Eukaryota; kingdom Metazoa; phylum Chordata; class Amphibia; order Caudata; family Salamandridae; genus Triturus; species Triturus cristatus. Next base: position 203,422,652 of record NC_140583.1, on the reverse strand, counting down.
AAAAAATCTACCCCTAAGCCTAACCTGAGTGTTTTAGAGAGTGCTTGATCTGTGTTTGGAACACTCGCTTTTGGCTGGTAAAGCAAGCCTTTTTAGTGCATGAAAAGCATTACTTAGTGCTTTACATTTGTGCCTTACCTGCAAGGTTCAACAGGAACTGCGAAGTCTGTATTGGCCGGTCTGTATACAATGAGATTGTGAGCTGCAGAGCATTTTGCTCCCCTTCTGCACACCAGTTTCTGCTTTTACTGATTGGGCCACAGCCATTTGAACAGGCCTTCCCCGCACACCTGGCACAGCCCCTTAAGTTTAAGGTCCCTTGCTCTTTAAATAAGTTGTTGCATCTATGTTCTGAGTGGCTCCTAAGGCTAGAATTTGTATTGGACAGTGGGCTTAGGGCATGTGTGCTGATTGGTTGATAGGGCTAAGGTTCTGATTGGTTCCCAGGGCTAGGGTTTAAACTGGATCATAGGTTTATCGACTGGGTTCTGACTGGCTATGGTTAGAGCTAGGGTTCCCATTGGCACATGGTCAACTGATCAGTAGGGCTATTTAACCTCAGGGTATCTCACCCCAGGCATTGAGGCTAAGGTCAAAGATGTTTTACAGTATGGACAAAGTGGGCAATTACTCACTTGTGTGTATTTTTGTATCTTAATCTTTAACATTTAATTCACTATTGTTAGCAACATAGCTTGTTAATTAGCATAAATGGGTAATAAAATGTAAAGCTGTTCCAAACAGAGGCTCCAAAATATTTCTTGCCCAGTGTCCCCAAAGGTTGACACGTGCAAGGACACTGGCCTTTTTGGGACGGTTTGGGCCTACGGCCAAAGATGCTGCCTGTTTCACAATCCAAAACCACTCTCCAAGAAAGAGACAGAAACATAGCCATGCACACAAACTCACAACACACCCACACCACTCTCTACAAACATACATTGTCAATCCACTGTCCTCCTACTCACCAAACTCTACCCGGTAAAAAAACACGCTCACATATACCTTTATGTCCAGTCACCCACAAACTCCTAAACACTCCACTACTCTATACTAAAACACAACCAAAAACATATTTTACTTACTTACCAATAACACAACAAATGTACACATATAATCACACATACTCATACACTTTCAACCTAAATACCTTTAACTACCCTCTCACTACTCCTAGCATTGCACTTGCCACCCCTCTGAACCCTTACTTCAACCTTACTTCAACCAACTATCATGCCTCTTACCAACACAACAGTCCTTTTCTTCTCACACACAACCTATGACAACACGCTATCAACACTCCCTTACAAAAATAAATCTAAATCATCTCCCTGCTCAGCCTACAAACATCTTTCGCATTAAATGTTCTCCCTCTCTCACACTACACAAAGACTTTACTCACACAACTCCATATCATTCTCCTTCAACATACACAACTCACCAGTTCTCCACCCTTAAAGCATACACCTCATGTTTCCACAAAAATATTAGATAATACTAGCCTTCAAAAACAAAAACAAATAAAAGATTTATCAGCACAACTCTCAATCATTCAACACCTCACCCCCATCCCAACATACATACACACATTCACTCTTTTTTACTAGCATAAATAAACTACATTCAAACCCATCTCAAACTCACCATCTCCATGCAGAAAATGCACGAATCACTCAATCCACAAACTTACAACAATACCCACCCACAAGTCTATCATCCTTTTGCTTAATTCAGAGCCATTCACCCTCTCCCACACACCTTCCACCTTTAACAGACGCAAAAGAAAGCAACACCATAGCACTCTTCAGAATCTCGTATCCTCTTATCTATACGAAAACAAACCCAGCATTCACATAGACCTCCACAGCCCAACCCCTTCACTTCAAACAGACTTACAACCACCCACACTACCAGATCCAAAAAGATGGCTTCTAAGTGTTTTGGAAGAAGATTATGATAACCATAAACAACACTTTCTATGTTCCCCGACAGTTAACACCATCAACAATAGCACATAAACCACAACTTCAATGGGCAATACTCACCCTCCTGCAGCACAAGTTCTCTCCACCTCCAAATTAGATTGTTTACACTACCTACTGATAAATGCTTGTTCCATGTAAAAAAACACAAGTACCACATATTCAACCTATTGATAGACACACGGCCAGACTTGCTTTTCATTAGAGAATCATGACTGGGTCATGACATGGCACCAGTATTGCATGAAGCTGTTCAACCAGGATATAAAACTGTTACACAAAATCAGATTGTGAAACGAGTAGGCGGCTTAGTCATCATATTTAAAGAAACATCAAGTCTCACCAAAGCTGCCGATGTTTCTTTATAAAGTTTGTCAGATGCAACCCTACACCACCATTTTCATGTTACCTTCTCCTTCTCTACAGACCAACACCCAGTAATGCTACATTCCTTGACCTTCCATACCGAATTCACACCTAGCCCAACCTCTGAGCGGTCCACTGGCTCCTTATTAACAATGCAGCCAACTCAAACTTCTCACGCACACATGCAAAGCCTTACATAACACTGGCCCAGCATACCTAAACAACCGCATACACTTTCCCCAACAGAAGATCTGGCTCTTCGAATTAATCTGAGGGAACACTCACCTACACACCCACCAAAGTGCCTGCATACCCTCAAGGGTGATTAGTGTGCTATACAAATAGACATTCCATTCCCAGACACATTGATAAACACAATCTCTAACCTTCTTACACTATACTCAAACCAATGCATCCTTGGTGACCTCAACATATGGTTTGACAAACCTAATATACCATACCCCAAAACCATCGTCACTGGCTTAGACACACAGAACCTACAGCAACTCGTTCATAAACCCACACACATCACTGGACATACATTAGATAGTATTTGTAGCGATATAAACCTAGTAACATTCCTAAGAAGGACTCCTGTTACGTGGTCAGACCACTTCCTCATTGCCTTCCAACACAAGACACGAAAACCCACCATAATTAAAACCATCCTACCCTAACCACACACCGACCATGTAACAAGCTGAATTCGGAGGAACTAGAAAATGTGCCTACCTCCATCACATATCTGGTCACCATCAACTCTGTAGAAACACTCTATGAATGGCTCCAGAGAGCTTTTGGTCTCTTAATTCCTCTGAAGACATCTATGCATAACAAAAGAAAGCTTGTATAATAGAGGCACGCAAGGCTAAACCACGCGTGCCTCTACCACGCAGCCCAAACCACAAATGCTTCTTAACCACGCATTTCTTTACCATGCATGTCTTTACCATGCTATTTTGTGGTAAAGGCATGAATGGTAAAAGGGTATGTGTGGCTAAGGTCGTCACTACTCTTGCTCCCCCTCTCCCAGCTCTAAGCTGCAAACCCCCTACATGCCCCCCACCCCATGACCCAAAACCTTACCTGAAAACTACCCTTTCCCCTCCCAGGCACTGAGACATAAATCCCCGCCCCTTGATATACACTACCCCGACCCCCCTCCTACCTCCATGCTGTCCCTAACCCTTAACATACACTACCCTGACCCCCTCCCACACCGTGCTGTCCCTAAAACTACCTCAACCCCTTCCACTGCCCTCAGGCCTAACACCCTAACCCCTAATTGAAAAAACAACCCGACCCCCCCAGCCCTGAGGCCTAAATACTACCCGGGACTACCTATTCCCTTTCCCCTGCCCTGAGGCCTAAAACCCTGCTGCTTTACATACACTACCCTGACCCCCTCCACCCCAGCGCTGTCCCTAAAACTACCCCATCCCCTTCTACTGCCCTTAGGCCTAACACCCAAACCCCTAATTAAAAAAACTACCGACCCCGAGCCCTGAAAACTACACCCCCAGCACAGCTCCACTTACCTCACAGCATCCTCTGGCTCTTTTTCTGGCGTGGTCTTCCTGCTTCTGCCCAGCAGCAGCCAGCAGCTAGACCGCACACTACCTTAACCACACATATGCGTGGTTAAGGCAAGCGTGGTTACACTTGTGATGTTGGAACATCCGTGGCTGAAGCCACGGTGTTCTGACTGTTTCCCCAAAAGAAAAAACGATATGGATAAATGCAGAACTAAAAAAGATCAAACAACAAAATGCTAAGCTTCAACGCAATGGCTCAAAATAAACAACCCTCCATGAAAACAAGATATGCCTACTCAGACACAACAGAATATACAAGTCAACAACCAAAAACGCAAAAAAAAGCTATACTATTCAAACTGAGACCACAATGTTAGATATGCCAATAAAGAATTCTATAAAATACTCACTGAATTTTGTACGCCAAAATGAACAGAAACAACCAATCCATTTTCTTAAGATTTTTGTGACAAACTGGCTAAGCATTACACATCTAAGTCAAATGTGTTGGATACCTGCTTAAATAACAACAAATAACAACAGCCCCAACCCGTTTACCACAGTGAAGTCTTTACCAGATCTAATCAAGGGGTTTGACATCACCTGCTATAACTACGCACATGATATGCAGATACTCCTCAAATTAGAAAGCCCAAATGACATCAACAAATCACACTCTTTGATTGCGTCCGGGCTGTTGACCAAAGAATGACATGGAGCCACCTCAAATGGAACGCCTCCAAAACTGACTTGCCTGTGGTGACTGCAAAAACCCACGACCCTCTCTGCACATGTACTGATGATCTAGGACCACCTCCTAAAATATCAAAGGAGGTAAAAAAAAACCTTGAAATTACCATGGATGCCAAACTGTCAATTAATCCACAAGTGAATAAGGCAGCATAAATCAAGCCTCAGAATGAAAACACAGAGGTGCAGCTTCCTGTACGTGGGATTCCCACACAAGGTTCAAGCTACCATCTCTCTGGTCCTACCACAACTGGACTACGCTGATAATGTGTATCATGGCTCAACTAAGGAGGAGGGACTTATGTAGGTGGGTAATGCCCTTCCGACCCAGTGGGCCTATGGTCAGCTCCGCCTCGAGGGGGGTGTAAACTGGACCTCAGCCAGCATCCCCCATGTGCCTTCAGAGCATGTCGCATTCGCAAGTACCTAAAAAAATTGAATTATGAATCCCAAACTCAGTCCTGAGTTGCTTGAAGGGCCATATGTGTTCGGTATCTCAGAGATCGCCCAGTGTAAAGATGCCAATAAGGTCCCATTCCCAGAATCCCACCAACTGGGTCACTTGTGTTAGCCACAGCCCCTCCCACAGCGGGGTTTGAGGAGTGGGTTTCCCCAGCTCATTAATATGAAACAGGGCCTCTCTCCAACACAGCTGTGGGACCCTAGAGACCTGGGGGAGGGGGACATCCCTCATAAAGAAGGCCATGTACCCCTCCATTGTTCCAGGATGACAGCTCCAAGCGCCAGGAGTCATGGCGCTCTCCGAAGAGCCAGTCCTCCAGTGGGATCATCTGCACCGCCCAGTAATATAAGCGAAGATCCGGTGTGCTGAGGCTGCCCTCAATAACTGGTACCATGCATTTGGTGTATGCTACCCTAGGCATTTTCCCAGCCTAGAAAAACCTAATGGGCGCAAACTGAAGCTCGGTAAACAGAGTGTGGGGAAATATGTAGGAGCACATAGAGGAAGCGGGGAAGTACCAGCATCTTACACAGTGCCACCCAACCCAGGAGACTGAGGGGAAGATGCATCTAGGAGTCTAGGCTGCTGTGCACCCTTTTCATAATAGCTTTATTTAAGTCCCAAGCAGATTGTGGGTCGTGTGTGATGGTGATGCCCAGATGTGAAATAGATTCCTGCATGAATTGTAGTCTAGTATCGGGCATGGGCGCGTGGATTAATCTGGATTGATGTATGTATCTTGATTTCCCCAAGTTGACTCGTAGTCCTGATGTGTCTCCATATATGTCGAGCATTCAGGTTAAATGGAGCAATACCCGTCTGGATTGTACGAACAGTAACATATTATCGACACAGAGGGCTACACTGTCCTTGTGGTCTATTGCCCAATGAAATCCTAGTACTTGCGCATCTACTCAGATCCATGACTCTAGGGGCCGGATCACAGGGGCAAAGAGGAGATAGGGAGATAGAGGACATCCTGCCGTGTGCCCTGCTGAATCAAAAATGGGGCGTACAGCGACCCATTGACGTGCACCCTTGCACTTCGGGAGTCGGATGGGGCCATTATTAGTTTCAGGAGTCAAGGTCAAAGTTCATCCGCTACAAGATATGCAGTAGGAAGGGCCAATGGACCGTATTAAATGCCTTATTGTAGGCAATCAGAAGCAGGACCGCTGGGCCCTGCACTCGATCGAGCTGCAAGAGCGCCACTTGGAGCCTGTGGATGCAATGGCGTGTACTTCTGCCGGGCATAAAACCATTTTGGTCGTCATGAACCAGTGAAGTGATAATTGTAGCCAATCTAGTAGCCAATATTTTAGCCTACGTTTACATTCCACATTTAACAAAGAGAAAGGCCTATAGGAGTAACAAAGGTCACAAGGTTTACCTGGCTTGACTATAGTGGTGATAGTGGCAACCCTGAGGTCTAGCGGGAGGTAGCCTGTGTGACCTATCTTCTGACAGAGACATAGTAAGTGTGGCATCAGGAGGTAAGAGCATTTCTTAAATAATTCAGCAGGAAAACTGTCGGTCCCGAGGTTTTCCCTGTTAATGAGGCCATATTAGCTGCTTGGAACTCCTCCATGGTCAAGTGGGCCTCTGTTGTTGCTTGCCCTTCAGTGTTTTGGCTGTAGATCTGCAGCTATATGGTGGGTCAGCTCCTGTGTTGGTGGAGATCTACTGCTATAAAGGTTATGATTATAACTTGCAAAAGTCTCTACAGTCACTGCGGAGGAGCACACCAGCTGCACCTCTGCTTTCCTTATAGCCGGATAATATTCAGGCCTTCTAGTCGCTAGGACAGTCAGTAAACCAGTGCTTAATTTGTAAAAAACGTAAGTGCCAAGGCTCTCGTCAGGTGGCCACTGCAGCGTACACCACACATTGCCCCTGCCATGCTGCCAACGATAGTAACAACAAAAACTAAAACCCATCACACTCCTACAAGTGGGGCAATTAAGACTATTTCAGGCCCCCAAAGCTATAAGCAAAGGCTTGGGCAGAAGGTAATAGTAATTTTTAATGTGTATTGAATTATTAATTAACTGTTGTTGTGGTCATCTCTAAATTAACAAGACAGCGCACCTTGTGGCACCTGTTATAAGAACCCTTGTTGACAATTAAGTGCCAGTGTAGAGCACCGGAAACCACTGGCTCAAATTAAGCACTGCAGTAAACCAATTTTCAGCCTTATTCCCATGGTCGTATAATCTAAATTTGGCAAGGGCCCCGGCAACACAGGCTGTATTGAGGAAGTAACGTATGAGTGTCTCACGAAACTCATCTTTGCTGCAACAGGGATGGAGTGAAAAGGTAGTCGGACCTTCAATGTCTTTTGTGGGAGCAGAGCAATGAGTGTATGTCATCTTGTGGGGGTGGAATTCATGTCTTCTAAGCCCAGGGAGTCCATCCACTTGGAGAGGACAAAGGATCGAGGATGTGTCTAGAGACCTGTTCATAATCATGTTAAAGTCCCTACCTAAAAGTGATGTACCCCGGTGGGCCTGGAGTAGGACCTGGGATACCCCATGCAGCGTACCAGCAGCCATGACTGGGGGCACGTATATGCTACCTAGCACCCATGGCCAACCCTCTAATGTGCCCACCAGGACCACGTCGTGACTCAGAAAATCTAGATGAGAGCTAGTGATAACCATCTGGAAAGTTTTCTGTGGAAGAATGACTATCCTTTGAATCCCCCCACAGTTTAGATGTTTATTCTGGTGAAGGCCTAGGTGGATTGAGAAGGTGGTAATGTATCGGGTCTTGGTATCCACCATAGTTTGGTGGTATCCGAACCAGTGGTCCATCTTAGAAAACCAGCCTTACCCTGTTTGTTCACCCACCAGGCCGTACACTGTCAGGGTGATGAATCTCTGATTTAGGAGATACATGTCCATGCTCAGTCTCTCACCTCCTCTGGTTGCTTAAGCTTGTGGGTCACCACAATTGGTGACAGCCAGGGGTTGGGACCCACCACCCACCACCACCACCCACCACCCTTTCAATGAACTTCCAAAGCTGTTCTTCTAATTTGGGCCAAAGATGGACCAACTCCAAGGGGTGACGCAGGGCCATGAATTATACAGGTTGGTTAATGTGTAATTTTAACATTATCTCCTACAAACATCCAATCCCTCAAAAGAGCTCTTTGAATTCCTTCAGCAGGCTGTCCAGCTCTGTTGTTGTGCACTGAGTGCAAACTGTAATAGTTGGAGCCGTTTTGCTGTGTGGAAGGTCAGCAGCATGGCAGACCCTCCCTGTATCGTGCCTACTGTGGCTGAGGTGGTCACGTCATTGTAAGTAATGTCTGTGATGAACATTTCTGCTTTTAAGAGGGGATTGGGTGCCCATAGGTGTGTACTCTTACTTTGGTGGGTCTGATAGCCAGTCTATGGACAAATGTAGCACAAGATTCTTGAACCAACTCGTTGATTGAGGCCTTCTGCATCACCACTGGATGGTTCCACAGTATACACTACTCTTTTGTGGATTCAGTTGAGACCAGGAAGATCTGTACCCTTTTACAAAATGATTCATGGTTTCACAGGCTGAGCTCTTCTTCCTTCTGGCTGAGTAATGTCGTACATGGGGGAACAGTCCTCTGAAGCACCTACAGAATCGACGCGGTCTCATGCTATCTTTTCCCTTTGTGGGCATGACTGTCTTCATGATTTGAGTCACCAGCTCGCTTTTAGTCAGTTTGTGAAGGTCTGCTTCCATAAACGACCCTCTTGCATTTGAAAGTTCTTTCAAGCGTCATAAAACCAGGATGTCTTTCATTGATTTACCCGGTTCCAGTCATATTTGTTCCCTCAGCTTGCCAGATAAACAAATGACACCTGTATGTACTGCACTCAGATCTCCCCCATCTCGTCTCGCAGGGTACAGGTGCTGGAACGTTCTCAGAGGCTTCCTGCGCCTGGAGCAAGAGGAATTGTTTGGATAGGCCATGGGCTCGAAGTAATTACTGGGTGCCGCTATGGTCTCATAGGCAAACTGAGGTCCAGCTTCTCGCAGGCCTCGTGATAGATTCCAAGTGTTCTCTTCCGCCAGGCACAAACGTAATGTGTGCTTCCTGGTGTCATTACGCCTTTGGCTGCTTAGTACATGTGAAGTCTTTTCACCCACAACTTCCGCCTGTGATGACGGTTGTCCGGTGATGACAAACGGTTCAATGGCTGGAAGGGATGCCATGGTATTGATGCCTTTCAGCTTTCTTTCTTATAGCCCGCTGCACGGTGTGGATGGGGCTGCGCATGGCCCTTTGTACCTTATCCTACCTCAGTCCTAAAGCCTGGAATGACCAGCCTCTGGACATCAGAGCCTTCGCTTCAGTTCATTTTTTTTGGTAACATTTTATTGATAAATAAAACATTTGTCATGTACATATATCGTGATATACTGTTCGCCATTTAAAGAAAAAATATCGCTGAAGATACAACAATACAACCAGGTATCACAATTACAGGAATTTCTGTTGTGTCATTTCAAGTTCAACAGTTGGTGAAGTACATATTTCTTCCCGGTAGGCATTCCAGGCCCCCCACCTTCTATCCCACTTCTTAGGGCAGCCTCTGGTTTTGTAGGCTTCTTTTTCAGCTATCATACATTTGTCCATCTCCGCTACCCAACCAAATCAGCAACGGCTTGTCTGGGGCCCCCCATTTCATAGCGATGGCTCTTTTTACTAGGGTGTATCCCAGGGTGGTGAATTGTTGTTCTACATCCGTAAGGTCAGTCACTTCCCAAATGTTCAGGAGTCCTAGTGGGGGTTTCAGCACAAATGATTTGCCCAGATCGTCTTGCATCTTGTCAGTGGCCCGCTCCCAGATGTATCGTACGTAGGGGCAGTCCCATAGAATGTGATAGAAGGTGGCTACACATTTACAGCCACGCAGGCAAAGTGCATCCTGCCGAGTCCCTATCTTGGCCAATGTCACCCCAGTAAGGTACGTCCTATGTAGGATCTTCAACTGGATCAGTTTAAAGCGTTCAGTTCTTGAATTCCAGAAGAAACGGAAGACCTGGCTCTTCACCTAGTGCCGACCTTGGCTTGGCGCACAGCTCCTGCTTCAGAGCCAGGATACTATCCTGGGTGAGTTGTGTGCTATAAAAATACACATAGCAGCTTTGCATTATGACACCATGCCATCTCACAGTTCTCTGTTGTGCTACACTGAAAGGTGGGCCACAGGTGGTGTCTGGCCTTGTGCAGCGTGCTGCTATGCAGCCACCATGCTGGGTGCTGTGCGGGGACAGCGATTGGCCCAAACGTGACTGGTCCAATTCAAAAGTTTGTGCCCCTATTTTCGGGTCGAATATGTTTACCTAATGTCGTCTTCTTGCTTCTCATCACAGGACCAAATACAAAGGGCCAACTGCCGCATCACCATGCCTGTCCGAGTAACACGCAGACTGCGCTTCTCTGCATGCACCAGGTATGGTGCACAGGGCGCGGTGAAGCAGCAGCGGACCACTACTACGTACCTCACCAGCAGATAGGGCTCTCGGTATCTCGCCGATCTCTGCTGCTGTGTTCTTCACTTGGGCATGGTGGCCCACAGCCGGCAGGACGTCTGTGGGGAGTGGGCTGCCATCCGTCCTGCTCACTATTTTGTAGTGTTGAGGTTCAGGTAGGCCGTACCAGACAGGAAGCACACACTAGTGCCACAGGATACTAACACAGACTGAGCCCGCGGTACAGGACAGTGTCTTTTTATTACTTTTATGACATCATCAAGGACAAAACCCACTAAACAGCGGGGGAGTTCATTCCATAGCAACACAACAATAACTTATCTTCAGGGACTCTTTGGGGCCAATTTCAAGTTGGGCAGAGCTGATACCTGGCGCAGACGTTCACCTGTTCCGTTTTCAGCACAGGAATTTCTCCTGCAGTATGGGGGCTCCTGGGGGTGGCATCCGCAGGATGTCTATTCCCGGGTAGCTTCGGGCGAATGATGCAGGCCTGGCCCAGGGTTGCTCTAACTGGTTCTTTTTTGCAGTGGGTGGGTTATAGTTAGCCGTTGGTTTTCAGCTAGTTAATGTGCCATTCCGACGCTTGGGTCCTGGCAGGTAGGGTCTTCTTTGTCCATGTCCCTTCCTCCCTCCCTTTATTTTTAGGGTTTTTTTGTCTACTCTTTTCCTTTGTGTTTTTCTTCTTGTTATTTTTCTTGATAGGTCTGCAGTTCTGGGGTTCTAGATTTTTGCTCTAGAACAGGTTGCAGAAACGGAGGAGCTCGCGACAGGCTGGAAGGGTTGGGGTCATGCAGAGTAGTCCTTGGCAGAGGGAACACAGGGAAGCGATGGTTGAGTTATGTGTGTGATGGTCTGTGGATGAGAGAAAGGGGATGGTGAAGATTGAATGTTTGAATAATCGTTTTGGGACTGTTTCTTGTTGGGGGGAAGTTTAAGGGCGGGGGGGTTAGGAATTGTTTATTGTATTAGTGAGGCGCAGACTTTTCAGAAATTGTCAAATGTTTTATGAGCTGTAGAACTGCATTCCTGTCCTAATAAAACAGCCTTGCTTGGTTACTGCGTCATTTCGCCGGAAGAGCCATTCTGATGTGGACTCCAAATGCAAAAACAGTTTGGTAATACTCACCCGTGCACAACTCTCCATTCCGGGCCCATGAACCCCGAATAGCATGATGGGGAGCAGTTGACCGACACAATTCATTGGTGCTTGCACTGGTAATTCCGGCCTCGTGCCCTGTGAATCGGTTGCTTTATGTTGCTTTTTATGTATGCTTAAATAAGGAGCGACTTTTTGGGATGTTTGGAAAATGCATAAACGCAGATCTTAAAAATGAACTATTACAGATCGTTAAAACCTAAAATGTACAGATAAAGCATATGACTAGAACTGCAAATCAAAATACATTAAAGGCAAGAAAAAGCCAGGAAGCCAGCCTGTGTTTGACGCGTACACCCTTATAAGAATGTAAGATTTGTGAAGATCATCTGTGCTTAGTTGCTCTTCATTAAAACGTCGCCACGTGATGCGTTTACATTAGCCAGGGACTGAAGCCTCATTTCCTGGAGTGCTGCGCCCTTCCCCACAGAGCCGTTTCACTGGATTTATTTCCTCAAAGACATTGATTTCCAGACGGATTCAAGCTGATTGTTACCATTAGCAACAATCCTGTCATGGGCATGTGTTCCGGTCACAGCATTCAAAATAGTATCCCATACAAACTGTCTCCCCTGCTCTCTCTGCCACTGTCTTCATTTAAATAACGTCTTTTTTGCTAATTTAACACAATAAACAAATATTGGGCAAACAGGGGGGTACAGCACAGACCACAACCAGCTTGTTACTGTGAAAAAGGCCGCTTTATTGAAGTCAGGTGCACCTTACAAACACATTCCTTGGCCTGTGCCGTACAAAACTAAACCTCACCAAAGATTTTCTTCCTACCTTACCCTCCACCCCCTCCCCTAAAGTTTCCCCCTTTGCAACCATTTATAAAACCCCCAAACTTGCAACTCCGTAACCTTTCCTAACCTAGTTATCTATGTAACCTTCATGCTACTTCCCCTTCCTGCGTGCTCCCGGAGTGACCAATAAACTGTAACTGTAAACAGACCTACCAACTAATACCCAGGAAAAAACGCCCCCCTGAAAACCATCCAAGACACCAAGCACCTGCTTCAAGAGACAACCAGGACATACATGTTTCCCCACCCGGTGCACCTGTTCCCAACAAAACAGGACCATCTCCTAAGAAAATGACTCTCCCCCGGACATGCCCAGCTACTACCAGGTATTTCCCCAAAAACCCACAAAACAGGGAGGGCAAAAACGCTCCCCTACCCACCCAGCCGGCTGTCATGTCACTACCACCGAAATGGTGGCCAGTGACACAAAATGGCCGGTTTTATAATTCCCCAGCCCAAACGTAGCCCAAGGTGAGCCCAACAAGCCCAATTGGGCTCTGGCTGCACCCCCCAGGCCAAAATCCCCCGGGAGGGTCAGGCCTCCCGATGGTCGTCCGCCCACCCCAAAGCCCTATTGGGCAAACAAGGGGGTACAGCACAGACCACAACCAGCTTGTTAGTGTGAAAAAGGCCGCTTTATTGAAGTCAGGTGCTCCTTACAAACGAATTCCTTGGCCTGTGCCGTACAAAACTAAACCTCACTAAATATTTTCCTCCTACCTTACCCCCCACCCCCTCCCCTAAAGTTTCCTCCTTTGCAACCATTTATAAAAACACCAAACTTGCAACTCCGTAACCTTTCCTAACCTAGTTATCTATGTAACCTTCCTATGCTACTTCCCCTTCCTGTGTGCTCCCGGAGTGACCTTTCCCAACCAATAAACTGTAACTGTAAACAGACCTACCAACTAATACCCAGGAAAAAGCGCCACAAAATTCTGGCCCCCAGACTTTTCTGACCCCCCAACTAGGGACCCTCTCGCCTCGGATGTCCAATGCCCTGTCCAGAACCCCTTTCAACTGAATGATATACAACTCTGTTCCGTACCAGGACAAGTGCACACCATCTTCCCTAAAAAAGTAAAGAGCCGCATAGCGCAGCTCTGGATGTTCCAACCTCCCAATACCTTCCTTGTCACAAAACAGATGCATATCCCGGTTGATCTTCCTCCTAGCTCTATCTATTGCAGCTGGTCGCTCCGCTCCCCTCCACTGTCTCCTGGGAATAAACTCCGACCAGACCACGTAACAACCTGCCCACTGCTATATAACCTCTAGCAGGTCCCTCTTCATTTGTTTTAACAGGGCTAAACCTTTACACTGCACCAGGTCATTTTCCCCCAGGTGAATAACCAACACATATGGGCAAATCCCTCCTCTGATCGCCCCATTCAAAACTGGAAACAACTTGTGCCATTGCATACCCCCTTTTCCCCGCCAATGACACCTAAACAGCTGAGGGTCCAAACCCAGAGTCAAACCATTTCCTTTTCCATATTCATAACTTTCGGCCCTTCTCACAAACGAGTGTCCTACGATGAAGAGGGACCAAGCCGCCGCAGCAGGCCCCGCCACTGTACCTGAAAAGACACATTTATGAGGAAGGAAATGCACATCATGCGTCCCCCTCCCCAGGGCCCCTCAACCGGATGTATGTTTTAAAACAATCCGATTTCCACCGCTCCAAGCGCATAATGTCCGCCCTCCCCACCCCCTCTTAGCTGCGTCTGTGGCCGCCCTGATGCGGAAAGAGTGCGTCCCATAGTGCCTAGGATCTTTCCCTAGGCCTTGGGGGGCTGGCCTCAAAACCCAAAGCAGCTGAGACGCTGACACCCTGCCGCCCCCTTGTCGCTGAAAAATCTCCCTGTCACCCCGCTCAAATCCCCCGGCTAGCTTCCCCCCCCCCAGGCTGCGGGGCACACCACCTTTTCCCCCACTGGTCCCATGACCACCCATTTTCCCAGCCCCCGCTGGTCCGTCTTAGAGCGCTGTATCTGTACCGCCACCTCGTCCACCCTCAGTTCCACTTCCCCCCATCGAACCCCTCTTGCCCAGCAACTCTGACAACCGAAAGGCCCCTGTTAGAAGGCGACCTCAGAGGGGCCCGGAGGGGGCCCTGGCTGTCCTGAGACCAACCCTCGAGGTATCGTAGCCGGGCACTGGCGGGAGACTCCTCAGGGGAGGAATCTCGTATCTAGGATCGTACACTCGGCACCACACGACAAAGAGACACCACACCGAGAGTTCTTAAGAGCAAATCTTTCTCAGATCGGAGTGGTAAGATCTTTATGATCAGCAAGGTAATATATATACAAGTAGAGCGCGGGCTCACAAGGTCTTGGAGAGGGGGTTAGGAGGTAGCGGGACAGTCTTTGGGGGAATGGATCAAATGCAGGAGCGTATCCGGCGCACAGCTCACAATCCTCGAGCTGGGGGTACGCTTGTTGTCGTGGGGTCCGGCGGGACCAAGGGAGTCTGGGGGCGCTGCGAGATACTCAGCAGGCTCGAGTACAAGTTCGGAGGTCTTACGATCTTCAGGGAGCCGCGAGTCACTCAGCAGGGCTCAAGCACAAGTTCGGAGGTCTTACGATCTTCAGGGAGCCGCGAGTCACTCAGCAGGGCTCAAGCACAAGTTCGGAGGTCTTACGATCTTCAGGGAGCCGCGAGTCACTCAGCAGGGCTCAAGCACAAGTTCGGAGGTCTTACGATCTTCAGGGAGCCGCGAGTCACTCAGCAGGGCTCAAGCACAAGTGCGGAGGTCTTACGATCTTCAGGGAGCCGCGAGTCACTCAGTAGGGCTCAGGTGTTTCCAAGGCGAATCTGCCGGACAGTCCCAGGGCACCCCTTGTTATAGGGCGACTCCTCTTTGATGTCCGGTGTCTGTGCAAGCAGGGGTCTTGTCACCTGGGGGTCGCTTGTTGGGGGTTTCCTGCCATTGTCCTTTGATCCTTTCAGGGCCGGGTCGGGAGGAGCCCCAGACACCCAGCAGGCGTGGAGCCAGCCCTCGGGGAGGCCGGCGGGTCGATCGAAACCCACCTTCCCAGGGAAGCGCAGAGGTGTGATGAAAACTGCTCCTCCCTCTCTCATCCCAAGGGGAGCGCGATGTCCTCCAGCCGGAGTGGCGCCTGTAGGCTAGGGTCGCGCTGGGGCCGGGCGGCCATCTTGGTGCATGAAGTGGGCACGCGGGCCCGGGGTGGCCGAAGGAGGAAGGCCTACGGACGGGGGAAGTCTGGGTCGGGTGTGTGTGTTCTGGTGGGAAGGATCGGCCAGGCCAGGGGCTCGGGGCTGGTGTGAGGTGCAGGGGTCAGGTCTGACTATGTTACGAGGGACGGGTCTAACAGCCCCGAAGTACATCCACGACATTAATGTGGAAAACAAAACCACCTCCTCCGCATTGCGGCATATGTGCGGCAAATGCCGAATAATGCCGGCCAGAAGATTGACTGATAGAGGGTTCCGCTGCTGATGCCTGCCACCCTTCTCCTGCACCCAGCCTTCCAGAAACCGTCTACCCAATTCCCCGGCCAAAGGCGCGTAACCCCACCACAGTTTTCCCATGAAAGCTATAGCCGACAGCTTGCCCGCTATCGTCACTCTGGACAAACCCTTGTCAATCACGGCCAACATGAATTGCACTACCTGCTCCTCCCGCTCCCATTGCTGTCCGTGCCGCGATGCGCCACTGTCCAGGAATTCCTGCCAAGCCTGTTTGTACGCCCGCCACGTGGAAGGGGCCAGTGACCCTCTTACCAAGTGAACGACCCTCTATCTCCTACCGACCACAGCCCTGCTGGAAACGGCGTGATGTCCTCCTCCGCCTCCGTGGCTAGCCCATGGAACCTCTGCCACTGTGAACGAGACAAAGCGTCCGCAATGTCATTGTCAACACCTGGCACATGCCTGGCTTGAAACAAGATATCATGCTCCAAACATCGCAGTACAAAAACCCTCAACAACTTTAGAACTTGGGCGTCCCTGGCTGATTGTCTGTTCACAACCTGCACGACCGACATGTTGTCTACCTTAAAGATGACCTTCTTGTGCGCCAAATTAGGCGTCCACACCGACATGGCTACAACCAGTGGAAAGAGCTCCAGAAAAGCAATTCTCCTCCCCCATTCTCCCAATGTGGTGGCCATTCTTCTGCGCACCACCTCCCTTGCCAGTAGAGACCAAAACCTCCTGCCCCCGCTGCATCTGAGGAAATAGTAACATCCCACTCCCACTCTACAGGAGGTGCCATTGAAATGCCGTTGAAATGCTCCAAAAAGGCTCTCCACATGCGGAGGTCTTCCTTAGTGCCTGCCGAGAGGCGCACATGGTGATGTGGGAGGGACAGACCCGCAAAAGACAAACCCAACCGTCTGCAGAACGTGCGCCCCGCTCGCACCACCCTGTACGCAAAATTCAGGTGACCCAGCAGGACCTGCACTTCCCTCACTGTCACCTTCCACTGAGCCAGCAAACCGTTAACCAACAACAGCATGTGCACTTTGTTGTCCCCCGGCAAACGAGCTTCCATTGCTACTGAATCCAGTTCAAAACTCAGGAATGACAACACCGCACTGGGACCTTGTGTCTTCTCTGGCGCCAGGGGCACACCTAGGTAGCCCATGAGCTCTTTAAAACTAGCCAGCTGCTGCTGGCAGTCCGCAGAACCGGGCGATCCCACCAGAAAAAAGTCATCCAGGTAGTGTGTCACCGTCTCCTTGCCGGTGCGCCATGAAAACGCCCACTGCAGGAAGGTACTGAAGCGCTCAAACAAGGCGCAGGATATGGAACAGCCCATTGGCAGTGCTTTGTCGACGAAGATAGACACTTCGAACTGGATCCCCAGTAACTGATAGTCTGCAGGGTGTACCGGGAGCAGTCGAAATGCCGATTTTATGTCACATTTTGCCATGAGCACGCCCGTCCCTACTGCCGTGACCAGTTGCTTCGCCACGTCTACCGAGGAGTAGGATACGGACGCTAACTCTGCCGCTATGAAATCCTTAACCGACGCCCCCTCTGGCCAGGACAGGTGTTGAATCAACCTGTATTGTCCCGGTTCCTTCTTTGGCACCATTCCGATTGGTGAGATGATCAGGTCTTATATGGGGGTCCTTCCAAAGGGACCCGCCATGCGCCCTTCTCGGACTTCTTTTTAACAATTTCTCCCTCACCACCAGACCATGTGACTTAGCGGACTTCAAATTCTCAGCCCACCTCGCCGCCCTTGGGCCCTCATAACCCAGCCGGAAACCCTCCTGAAAACCCCGCTGTAACAGTACCGTGTCCTCGGTCCGTGGATAGGACGCCAAAAATTCCTCTAGACAGCCTTGTTTAATGGAAGTATGAGCCTTTGCCCATAGTCCCCTGTCCTCCCCTGCCACCCCTACCTCCTGCCTGCTGTTGCCCTGCCTGGCTTGACAACTGACCCTGTTCTCCCCCCCCCTGTCCCCCAGTACTGCACCACTGGGTGCTTCCCTGCGCACTTGGAGCATTCGTGACAAAACTTGCAGTATTGCCTGGCACACGTCCCTTTATTAAAATCCCAGCACGCTCTGATGGTGCCGCCGGTGCTGTTGCCTACAGAACCCACACCCCGCGGGTGGTTCGGAAAGGGGCGGGGAGCAAGGGGGAGACCGCTCGCCGTATATATAGTTTTCCCGAACTTGGCCCCCCCATGGTCTGCTGGTATAAATCAGAGTCTATCTCCCACCACTTTGCCTCCGGATCCCACGCCAACCGGGCCTGAAACTCCTTGTCGTAGTGCGACCACGCATACCCTCCGTAGGTGACCTGCGCCCACCGGACTACGTCCATGTATTTGAACAACGCCACGGACCTCTCTGGGTACTTCTCACAGTACACACTGGTAAAAATCAGAAAACCTGCCGACCAATTTTCAATGTTCATGGGCACCCTCGGTCTCCTAGCCAGCTCCAACTCCTCTTCTTTGGACCCCTCCTTCGCTGTAAGCTCTCAATGTAACAGCTTCAGCATGTCAACGTACTAGCCCTTCCATATTTTCTCTTTTGTGGCCAAAGTAAGATGAGCCCCCAAGGGTTTCGCAACTCCCATGTATGGCAATTTCTTAACCGGAACATCAAGACTCTCCTTCCCCCCCACCTTGGGTGCCCCTCCGCCGTCCTTTCCGCCACCCGTGGTCCCCCCGATGACTCCGCCCCTTGCCCCTCCGATGGGCCTGTTGCTGCGGCCCTGTTGGCTTCGCCCTCCGGTCGGGCCGCGTCCGTCCCCACACCCGTGTCTTTGACGTACGCCCCCTTTTGTAAGCGCACCTCCCTGTCCTCCCCCCCGAGCGTCCGTGCCCACTGATACCATCCGTGAGGCGTGCCTGAGAGCTCCCCATCTACCCTGTCTTTTATCCCCCAGCCCCACCCTCCCCTCGTGTGCTCCCGTTCCTTACCTGGCGTCAAGGTCGGCATCCTGACGGGATCCCGCCTACTAACCAGTAGTGAAGGGGGTGCTGCCACGCTATCCACCTTGTTCCACCTGGCCGGAAAGCTCTGCAAGAGACTAGACATAACATTACTCGCATCCCCCTCCTGTCCATCTGCTGGTCCCCCTCTCCTAAAATGTCCCCCTCTTCTACGCTCGCTTCATCATAGTCCAGCAGCAATGGGCCGTCCACTCCAGACTCCAGTCCAGACACCCATGCCCGTTCCCTATCTACTCGGCTTGGCAATGGGCTGCCCTGCGTGGACTCCAGCCTGCTCAAGCCTGCCCGCTCCCTGCACGTGCAAAGTAGTTCCCCTCGATCAATGGTCCCTTTCTGCTGCTCTGCCCGCCTATCACTGAAATCCCTAGATGATGTAGAGGCAACCTGGACCTGTTCCCTGGAGGCCGCATCGACCCACCGAGGTTGGGGCACCGGCGACCGGTCGCCCCTCCTCCTGTGCACCATGTCCTGTACGTCCCTCGTGGGAGCGCGGCCGCCCGCATGAGGCAGAGCCGGCCCATCCTCTCGGTGGGGTGGAGCCACATGCAACTCTACTGAACACCTCACTTGCCGTCCCTGCCAAAAAGAAGTGGAGTCTGACATGCCGGGGTTAGTCCTGTCCTCCCACCCCTGAAGCCCAGAGTCCCAGACCCACCACCTATTTGTCACCCCCCGTGCCTGCCGCACCCGATGATGAGTGGTGCACCACCCCACGTCCTCCCCCTCCCCCTCGCTCCACTCCGTGCCCACCACCCTCCTGCCTGCGCCGCCCTCCCCTGCCCGACCCGGCTGTGCCAGACCGCCGTGGTCCCCAACGCCCCCCATACCCCTCCCCCCAGAGCCCCAACTGTCCCGCTCCGTCCACCTCTTCCTGAGCCCCTCCGGGGCACTCTCCGCCAACCCCCTATCTCCAGTGACGGCATTGGTCCCCAGCACGGCCCCCTGTTGCTGCCCCGTCCCACGCCCCTGGAAATACCTGCCCCCTGTCCCCTCACCGCACCGCGCCCCGTCGCCAAGCCCCCCCTGGTGTCTGCCAACTGTATATCCCCCCCTTCCCTCTGGGTACCCTCTCCCCTCCTCACCCATGTTCCACTGACCCCCCTGCTCCCCCCACACCACCCCCGGTTGTCGCGCCCGGCCACTCCCCCCTTTCCTCGGTATAGGGTCCTCCTCCCCGCTGCTATCAATAAATAGGGGGGAGGACCGGCTACTGCCTGCATTACTGGGAGCGGCCCCCCTGCCGGCCTGTCCTTTCCCCACCTGGTGCTGCCCCAATGTAGCCCCTCCAGCCCCTGCTTTGAATGCTAGCGCAGGCCGCGTTTGCGTGACCCGCCTCCCACCACGTAGTTTCCTGGAAGGCGCTGCTGCCTTAGCAGTGCGGCCACGCCCCCTTGCCCCTTGCATTCGCGGCCGCCTTGGCAGTGCAGCCACGCCCTCCTACCTTCCTCTGTCTCTCTTTCCAGGTCCGCGGCGGTGAACATGTTAATATCACTGTCGCGAACCCACTCGCTGCCCTCCTGGGAGGTCTCACCGTAATCGCGGCCCACTTCCGCTAGTAGGCGAAGCGCCTCAGCAACATGTGGGTCCTCTACCTGGGCCGCACACATCTCCGACTCCGCGCATACCACCAAAGTCGCAGCACTGCACTGGACCGCACCGCTGCCCCACGCCAACTCGCAACCAGCAATACCGCACAATCCAATTCGCCGCAAAACGACGATCCGCTGCCCCACGCCAAATCGAAACCAGCAATACCACAAACCAGCACAAATAAGGCATAAAAACACTCCCCTACCCACCCAGCCGGCTGTCGTGTCACTACCACCGAAATGGTGGCCAGTGACACAAAATGGCCGGTTTTATAATTCCCCAGCCCAAACCTAGCCCAAGGTGAGCCCAACAAGCCCAATTGGGCTCTGGCTGAACCTCCCAGCCCATAATCCCCCGGGAGGGGTAGGTCTCCCGATGGTCGGCTGCCCCCTCCAAAGCCCTATTCGGCATCACTGGGTGTGCAAGGTAAGGCATCAACCACCCTTGATGCAAGACGGGCAAAGGTATTTTGTTTTGGTGGCAGTACAGCATCTTGGGGACACATTCTTAGTACCCGGGATACCGCCATGGGGCCAGAAACAGGAGCTTCAGGTTCTTTGGGAGTACAAGATTCACAGTAGCTACATGGATCTGTTTAGTAACTCACCCGTAGACAACGGCTGCTTTTCTCCAGGTGAACTGCCAGGGAAAATATTTGTGAATGAGTCCGAAAACATTCCCGATGTAATTTCCCAAAATACTGTAATAGTGGGCATTCCAACCCCACTGGAGTCACCAGTGTCCTGGATAAGGATAAACTCTGTGGCATGAGAGAGACTGCCAGGCTGAAAAACATGTCTGGTAAATAGCAGGACATACAAGTCAAATGCAAAGTTCTAATCTGGTAATAAGGTGCCCGCTTTATTAACACAGAATGTCAATCAGACTTAAAGATGACGGAAAAGAGAAAAGAAATCAAAATGTGTTAAAGTCTTTCCTACACATTTGCCCATATGTTTTTCTTTCTGGTACCACCAGAAAATGTTTGCCATTGACAGACGTGGAGACCTGCTATAGCATAGTATTGAACTATAGCTATTAATGCTTTTAGGGCAAAAACATGTCAAACTCCCAGGTATAGTACTTTATTGTTTCATTAATTAAATCATTACAATAAGTATAAGAACTTAAAACATTGTTCGAACATTTGGAAGGAACTGCTCCCATCGCAATCAATAAAAGTAAGACAATAAGATAACTAGATAAAAGTTCTCTTCTGGAACAAAGGAGCCATGGTTTGTGTGCTAGCACAAACTGGCGTTGTATTAATAATTATATTTAATAAAAGCAAAAGTCCCTTCTAAAAACGAGGTAGCAACCAAGCAGGAATAAGTGCAACGTAGCGCAAGAGGGTGTACATGTTCGTAGGCCTGTGCAAAATCGGAAATGTTAAGCAGCTGAGGAGGGTAGGACTATGTTTTCCAACAATTCATCCACAGTTGATAAATGGTTCGATGAATGCTCTAAATCGAATTTAGCTTGTTCTGAGTTGTGCTGCCCTAGATTTAGTGTAAAATAACAAAACATTGATGTTACATCTTTTCCTTAGCCTCATAACTTGGAGTTTCATAGTCCCTTTGGCAAGGTTCCACTATTATTGAAGAAATACAGTCTTTTAATATAAAACATGGATTCAAAGTTGCACATGGAGTAAAGCTAGGTCAGGTGGAGTATCAGCCCAAAGGTATACTGTTGACTAATGAAGTGATTCGATGTTGTGAAACTGAGATAAGAGTCACCAGGATACTGGATCCGAGAGCTAAAATATGGCACAGGCTTCTTTAAAAATGTACCGTTGTTTAGTCCGCCAGTGACTGTTTCCTCATTTTAACACAGAACCTGAATTTTCTGAGTGACCAACGGCTGCTTGAATTTACGATATGCAGGATGAACAAAGATTGTGAAGCTGATGTTTAGGGCCGTGTTTTCTGGATTCAGTGCCGTGATGATGCACTGCCTGCAGGACCGGACTCCCAGTTTGTTCCACTCAGGCCTCAGTTTTATCTACGCAGCTTCATCAGTGCTGGGCAGACGCATACAACGTGCTCCAGAGACTCGACCGATTTCCCGCAATCCCTACACGCAAGGTCGGCACCGCCAAAGGGGTAGATGTTTCAAAAGGTGCCACTCAACCAGTCTAAGTGCCAGGGATCTCTGTTTTAGGTACAGGGGATATATACAAGCAAGGTATGGCGGAAGAGAGGCCAGCTGGTAAGAGTTGATTACTGCCCATGAGTGCTTGCGTTTGGCAATGATCGCCTTGTCGGACGAATAGGAACACAATTGAATACACTTCTTGATACTTAATTTGAAAGCATTTTTACTTGGATTAAGGTTCCACAGTTCACGTGCTGATAGTTGCTGCATAAATTCATGAAAAAAACGACTATATGACCCACCAGGATTGCTGGAGCTGATATCTGACCATAGCAGGGACTTGAGTGAGCCAGCTCTAGCCTGCCTTAACTTGTGGCATGAGTTTAAGGAAAGCGCCTGCGCTTTGCATTTCGTTGTTCAGGAGGCCAGGCTCTAATCGAATCTGAGCTGTGGATATAATTTTTGGCAGCGGAATAACCTTTTTGTAGATCTTAGTCACGTGATGGTTGAGTGTGGAGCTGAGCTTGCCCGAGGAAATTCCGCAGCCGTGCGACAAGGTGATGTCTATTTTAGGTTGCATAACTTCCAACATTGGATTTAGGCTCGGGTCTATCAGCTTTTTGCAAAGTTGATAGAGGCTGATTTGAAGAGCCATGGATTTTATAGCGATTTCACTGCGATGCTTGACAAAGGTGCCCCTGGAGTAGATGAAGATCCCCAGGTATTTATATGTTTTTCCTACTGAAAGTTCGAAGTTGTTATACGACCAGCCACCACCTCTGTAACATTCCTACCAAATATGACCACTTGGGTTTTCTTTAGATTTACCTCCAAGTTGTTTGTTGCGGTATAACTGTATAATTTATTTAGCAGCCGTTGCAGCACAACTCTTGTAAGACTAAGGAGAATAAGGTCGTTGGCATATGATAGATTGCTGAACTGAACACTACTGATCCAAGGGGAATGGCTATTACTTGCGTCTATATCTGCTGAAAGGTTGACTAAAAACAGGTTGAAAAGCAGAGGAGCTAATACACATCCCTGTTTGACTTCCCTCGACGTCTGTATTTTTCGAGATAGGTGAGAGTCAGTGCCAAGCTTAACTTGGAACCAGTTATAAGTGCGCAGTTGGACTATTGCCTCCAAAATGTTAGCGGGAATTCTCCATTTCGTTAGCTTAGCCCAAAGGGCCTCAATTCGCACCCGATTGAAAGCTGCTTTGAAATCTTCAAATTAGCAGAAAAGCGCCTTGGAAGATACATTTGCTTTGTTGATAAACATTGATAAGGCTAGAAGATTGGAAAGTGTGCCTGAATTTGCCACAAAGCCTTTTTGATTTTTTGGGATCAATTCTTTTGAGTCAGCCCAACATCTCAGGTCTTTGAGTGAGAGACTGCCAAAGTACTTTGCCTCATTTCCAGTAAGACTATCTGCCTATAGTTATTTGGAGATGAATGGGAGCCTGACTTATAGATTGGTTGAATTATTGCCCCACGTCATGAGTTGGGTATGGTCAAGCTCCGTAGGGTATGATAAAAAAGGTTAGCTAACTGTATTGACCAAAAAGAGATGTTCGATTTAAACAGGACCTGTGACAGGCCATTTAGGCCTTGCGCTCCACCAGATCTTGCTTTTGTTAGTATTTTAACCAGCCCTGTTTGAGTGATAGAAATTTCCTCACTTGGGTGTTGCTGCATATCTTGCAAATGCTCCAGTTACTCCTTGTGAACAACTTTTGACAGTGTGACAATATTAATCGATGTAGGTTCAAGTCTATCGCCGCCTGGAAGTGGTCGGTCAGGAATGTTACTCATTCTTGCTCTGAGATGTTTGCACTCCCTTAGCTGGTATTTCCATTAATTTGCCTATTAACTAGCGCCCAACATTTTTCTTTAGTTCTGGCTTTTACTTCCCGAATGAACCGTACACCAAAATTGTTCGAGATGATGTTGTTTATTGTTTTGGTATGCCCTTTTATAAGTGCAGTTTTGTACTCGTTCAATAGTTCTTTGGATTCTGGATGCCCCCTAGCTGCCCTAAAGGTGGCATTTCTAATTTTCTTCAACGCCATAGTTTGGATTAAAGTAGGGTTCTGTTTGCTACTTGAAAAAACATGATGTCGCAGCGGTAATTGCAATTGTGTTAAAAGTTGAGAACAAAATTCAATTTATTGGAGAGGCTGTCAACAGATGACAACATGTAGTGAGTAACTCACATTCCTTCATGATCTTTATACTGATGACATTGTTCCATCTTAAGCGTTTTAGGTTTTCAGAATGAACTCCCATGTATGTGATTTTGGCTGGGTCATGATAAGGTAAATTCGGAGTGACATTAACAACTTGTGTGTGGTGATCGTTCTCAGAACACGCTGTAATGCTGGAATTTTCTATTTATGGAAGCAGGTCTAAGTTGCATATGGTATAGTCTAGATAAGAGTGCTTTTGGCCGTTTGTCCACGTCCAATTTGGGGGGATGTCCTGTGGGAATCTGCCGTTCATTACAATGAATCCTGCGCTGTAAGGTTGCAGCACCCAGTGTTTCCATAGGCTACCAAGTAGTTGGAATTTGGGTTTAACCTGTGCCTTCAATACAGGTGGGGGGAATGGGAGGAGACTTTCTGAGTCCTCCGTTATCCCTTGAAAAAGTGAGGTGCTAAAGTTCCCCGTAAGAAGACAGTCTGCATGTGGAAAATCCCCAAACAAATTGCACAAAACTATGAGTAGACGGTTTAACTGAGACCTTTTTGTTCAAGCGCTCGGATTAATGTAAACGTTGAGAAACAACAAAGGATGCTGCTGTCTCCACGGACTAATTCGGACTCCAAGCAACCAATTCTCATCAAAATGTAGTGGTTCAATAGTACTTTTTAAGATGCATGAGGTGTATATGGCCCCCCCCTAGGCAGACTGAATTTAATTTCTGATCCCTTACAGCTGATTTTCAATGTACAATGTATACAGTTAAGGGATAGTCTGAGTAGTCCATGTTTCCTGAAAGGCGAGAGAATTGTGTCTGGAGATAAAGTTTTGAGTCTCTGGGGAATCCATTTTGTGTTGAAGGCCACTGATGTTTCAGGAACACAAAGAGGAGGAGGACTGCAACTGCAGATTGGTGGAAGTTGTAAATTGTGATTGAGGTTCTCTGTATTTGACGCCTTCCTTTTGCTTTTTTTGTTGGCCGTCAGGTCAGGTTGAGCTTTTGTTGAACAGAGCTGCTGGCAGCCATCCACAGTCTTGGTCTATACTGGTAATGATAGTCATGGTCCATGATCTATCGTTTGTGGCTGCGTGGCCTTGAGCGTTTTTTAGGGTTGAGTACTGCTTATTTCTATCTCCATCCAGTGTCCAGAAAGAGCTTGGCTGCGTGATTGATAAATGTGCTAACATGGCTGGGTAACCTGGTTTGTGATATGGATGAATTTTGATTCCCTATGAACGGAACATGTATTTGCTGTCTAAAAGGGTTTGAGCCCAGGTGGAGGATTTAAACGTTGCCAATGTAACTTCTTAGGGTTGTATGCCTCTTGAAGGAAGAAATTGAATGTACTCAATATCTATAGATACCAGTGTATCAAACCCCGGGGCTGCTTTTAGTAATTTGATGATATTACTCCTCTTGAGGACATCATGCTGACCTTTCGACTTATATTCAGGTATGAGTAGTATCTTGGTGTTCTTGGGGTCACAGGCAGCTTCCTGTTGCTGAGTGCTCAAATTTTTCTATTTGAGATCCTGATGTTATTCCTAATTTGTGCAGTTTTCTCGAACATCAGGCTGACCAATCGAGCGTTCTCCTGATGACCATGGAGTATTTTTAATAGTTACTTTTAAATGGTTGTCTCCAGCACTGGATACAATGCTCTGAGATCTCTGGTGTGTAGAATACGGAGCTGGAGTAGTCAATTCGGTTATCAATTTTGTACCAACTTATTGTTGTTCGATTATTTTTTCCATTCTTTCAAGGTCACTTTCGGTTCTTCAATAATTACCTTATCATGAGGATTTGATGGATGTCTCCTTGAACTAAGAGAGTAAGAGTGATGGGCCTAGTAGTGTGCACTTATGGGCTGTTGGTCACTTGATGTTAAATTCACAGAAATAACTTGCTGTTCATGATTCAAATAGCACTCCTTGTGCGGCCTGTTGGTTAAGTTAGGGGTGGTTGTAATTTGCATGCTCCAATTCCCATCCTGCACATTATTGGTGTTCAAGGCCAGTTCGGCAGTTTTGAATAATTCCTGAACCCTTATTTTCTGTGTTCGCTGTTGCCCCGCCATCTCTGGACTGGAACTTGGAACTTATTTAATGTCTAATGTTTTGAACAATGGGTACAACTTAAGGAATTCAGCAGCGTTTTTTGTTGTTAGTTTTTTTCTTTGCTTACGCTGTCGTTTCTTTTCTCTCTTACTGAGAGGACGTGGTAATTGAAAATTTGTTTTAGAGTATTGTAAATCCAGCGTGGGTGACGTGTGGACCTGCTCTGAGTCAGCTGGATTGGTTGAGTCGCTCCCAGCTTTGGGACTCTGCAATAATTTTGCGGAACTCTTGTCCGTGGGTGTAAAAGCTTGATCTTTATGAAAATAATTTGACGCTAAACGTGTAGTTGCCTCGCAGCTCCCTGTCACCCAATGCTCCGCAGATACCTGTGCTTTTTTTTGTTTATTGTAGCAAAGTTTGATCCTATGTACTTGGGTTGGTCCTGTTCCTGCCTGTTACAATGCCTGCCTAGGCCTCCTGTCTAGTTCTTTACTTCGTCCAGGACACAGTTTAGAAACACTGGTAGAGCTGATAAGCTATCAAAGATGGGTGAATAATAGCAGACTGCCTGGACCAGGTTTGAGGCTGATTGGGCCCTAATTATTAGCTTGTTCAAGTTCTCAAGCTTACTGTCCATGCTTGCTGTAAACAGGTCTAGGGTGTTCAAAAGATCCACTTGTATGTCCAGTTAATCTGAATGTTGTTTGGAGTGTATGCAGCAGTTGGGGGCATGCTGCCGACATTAGAAAAGAAATGGGGTCCCTAGTGCTGGGTTCAAATTTCTGGTTGGACGGTCGGGCTATATCTTTAAGGTAAAAGAGGAGTTGGCCTAATGGCTAGGGCGATCGACCTCGGACCTGGGGAACTGGGTTCGAGTCTTGGTAATGACACTGAACATCCTGTGATTCTGGGCAAAATCACTTAATCTTCCCGTGCCTAACAAAAAACAAAAAATGAATGTGTGTCCTCATGTAACGTAACTGGTGCTATGTAAAGTGCTCTGATACCTGATTGGATTCGGGTCAAGTTCGCGCTATATAAAAAAAAAAGAGAACTCCAAAAGTGATTGATCATTTAAATCAGTTCCTACATAATGCTTTACAGAGACTGTTGCTGTGCCGAGGTTTGGAGGGATTTGGGGCAAAAATGATTTGATATTTCCCTTCGGTGATCTGGCCCATTGAGCAGCAGGAGGGATAGATACATCGGTACTGGTTCAAAGTGATTTAATTTTACTGGGGAACTCGAATGCAGTTGTTGTTGTAACTCAATATTGAATTGATATGTTTGTTGTGATGAGACATTTGCTATTGACTCAATGGCTTTGCTCCAAGATTGTTCGTTTGGAGCATGTAGTTGATGATTATCCTGAGACCGAAACGGTGTGGGTTGAGCATCTGAATGTACCCCCGTCGGTTGGCCTGATGGGCTTACACTAAGGGCAACCTGCGGTAGTACGATTCTGTTATTTGGGGGCGTATGGACGATGGCCTCGGTTGTTGCCTGTTGTGGTCTTCCCTTAGCTACCTCTAGCCCTAGAGAGGGGGAGATAAACCTTGCCCCTCCTGATGTTTAAAAAAAATAATCTGACAAAGAAGGAGCTTGCAGGTGGGTAGAGTCATCACTAGCACAGTTGGAGGCAGGTGGGGCTACAGATAGAGTTGAGTGCGAGAGAAACTGGTCCATAGGTTGTTTAGGATAATTTGCTGCATTATCTTCTAGCCACGCCGCAGTCAACTTTGGTGTTTTGTGTTTGGGGGTAGGAATGCCTACCTTGTTTTTCCAGAGCTCATTGCTTTAATTTATTGAGTTACCTTAATAGCACTGCACCAAACCACCTCCACGTACTATATGACCTACTCAGAGGACTGAAAAAGTTCTAGAGGAAATACAAGGAGGTTCAAGGAGCTTCACCTTCCGTGTTATGTATTGCAGGGGCACTGAGCATGGCCCTTATACTCCCATACAACTCTACTCTTGTTGATTAACTCTAATATGCAGTGTCTGCTGCGGGTAGGGGAAAACGATAAGTCCAGAGAAACCAAGTCCAGAGAAACACACCGGGGGGCACCCACAAGCCACACCCAGCACTAGCTGGGCCGCCTCTGCCGGTCTCCCTGAGGCACACACTTTAGCAGCAGCTGACTGCAGCTACTGCGCTCGCACTCTGCCCCTCCTCCCCTCCCTGTCTTCCTACCTTACAGCTGGCGCTGCCTCACTGCCGAGGTGTATCTCGCAGGATAGATGCCGGATCCCAGATCCCAGTGAAATGGAACAAGCGCGGTCCAGCTGGCAGTATAGAGCAGCTCACCGGTGATTCATAGCATTGGCAACATCTTGCGGGCCTGCAAAAGATCTCTGCGATTCCGCTCTCCGCCTGGTTTGCCTGCCTGGTTCATGTGCGTGCATCAGCTGATCATCCTTAAACTGCTGTAGTACTACTTAAAAGTCACCCCAAAGGTAGACTCCTTCTAGGCCATAGGATAACCTGTATCTTTAATTGAAACCACAAATGCCTTTGGAAATACAAAATTGATAAGTTTTCTTCTTTCAACCTACATTCTACGTACTATTTCTACAACCTAGCACTGTTCTAAGTGACCCCCCCACTTGTCACAGCCAGCCGCGGCTGCTGCAGGTAAGAGCGGTGGGACGGCGGGGCCAGGAGAGGGGGGATTTTGAGATACGACCACAAGGGAAACTGAATGAATTATTTGATTTTCCCTCATGGTGGTCTCTCGGAATCCCCCCTCACCTGGCCACACTGCTCTTACCTACAGCGGCCGCGGCTGGTCCCACCTAGAGCAGCCTCGGCTGGTCCCAGCAATCCACTCTGCTGTGGTTTCTGATGGGGGGAAAGCTCAGACGAATACGTACACAGAACACAACAGAAATTTGAGGTGAGCAAATTTAGAGTGTTGCTGGTGTTGAGAGTGCTCTATACTGGAGCTACTTTCCACCTAAACTTGAGAACTATCCAGAGTTCTCTGCTTCCTTTTTTGCATAATTTATGCATCACTCTGTGCCTGAAAGGGTTTTGTTTTGACTTATACTGGGTGCTCCTTTGTGTCTGGACATAGCTATACCTCTCTGAAGAGCTCCAATGAGAGCGAAACACGTGTCAGGGGTTGCTTTTATTCATTTCAGGTTGGCTTGGGTGGTATTTTACCAATCCAAAGCTGTAATACTGTGCCTGGAGCAGTAAAAGTCTTTAGCCATTTTGCAGTGCAGCATGGATAGCACTGTGCTAATCCTATGCTTAAAGACTTTGCTGTAGAAATGGCAAAAGACTTTGTATCTTTCTATCTGGGCGTGGATGGAACTATGCTAATTCTGCACTTAAAGACTTTGATAGAAAAGCAGACATTTGAGGTGAGCAAATTTAGAGTGTCGCTGGTGTTGAGAGTGCTCTATATTGGAGCTGCTTTCCACCTAAACTTGAGAACTACCCTGAGTTCTCTGCTTCATTTTTTGCATAATTTATGCATCACTCTAAGCTTGAAATGGTTTTGTTTTGACACAATGCTTTGACTAGCCTGATAGCACACATTTGCAGCAATATTTTCTGATAATGACTCTTTAAATGGGATCCACCGTTCATTCAAACTCAGCAAACCTTTGGAGCTACAAAGCCATGCAACTCCATAAAAAGTCTTTTTTTAAATAAATGTTGGTGCTCTTTTTGACTCCAGTACATTTGCCTTGTTTTGCTGTTTTAGTTGATGCTGATTGATATAAGGATGGTAGCCAACTACTCTCCAGTCATAAGAGATAGCAGCACACCGCATGCCATGTTTTCGTGTCTGGCTACTGACATCTGTACCTGTCTGCTGGCAACCCTAATGAGTTCCATATTATCAGTCACAGTATAGTGCAGATTTATACATTGTGCCATCAAAACATTATATTGCAGGCTTCAGTTTCTTTATGCTAAACAATTTAAAAATTATGACATAAAGGCTATTCTGTGCATTAAAGGCAAGTTAGGCTCCTTGGCGTTGCTAAATACTTGTATTTGTAGCCGTCAAGGGCCTTGGAAACCATGTTTGTTAATGACAGGAGTACATATGCATCTCCCTGCTTGCTTAAGTTTGCTACTTCTGTGTGTTTTCCACACAGCACTGTTGGTTCTCATTGAACTTCACCAAAAGGGCCCATAATTTCCTAACATTTCACAGCAATAAGTGCTCACCACTTAGCTTTCCTCAAATTATCACAGCACAGATTAATTTATGGGAAAGATATTTTGATACTGTTGATGACAGACTTTTTTTTCCTACTAAAGTTGGTGGTTATGCAGTCACTGTGATCTTAAATGGTCCTGATTCCACCGTCCAATTACTTTTACTTTCAAAGTTGTGCATTAGTAGGAATTGGTGGTTAAACCCCTATGTATTGTTTGGGCGCTGAGCTCTGCTTACAGCAATGTACTGTAAAAGGACGTTCAGTTGCATACTGTTATAAGAGATTTCAAGTCATCCAAGTCTAACAAACCATCTTTTTGTAGGTCTGGTCATAGATAGCTTTAGGAGAAATAGGGCTTCATGTGATGAATGTTTCACAAAAAGCATGAAAAGTATAATGAGAATGCATACAGAAGATAAAGCGGGCTTTGGGTCAGCCCTCTTTAGCACTTTGCTTTCATGTTTTCCTGGTTTTCCTGGTTTGCCATTGCTTGGATGAGCTGTCTATCATGTCCATGGCATTTCATGGCGGGCTTCATTTTCCCATTTGTGTTCTCAGTAGGCTTTGTGTCCTCTCTAAGCTTTGGTAACAGAGCATCAAGTATTCCTTTTGTTAAACTGCAGATGCAACATAGGGGCTTATTTACAAGCCCCTTGCGCCGCTGGTACTTCACTTGTTCCCTATTAAAAGTGATGTACCGGCGGTGCAAGGGGCTTGTAAATAAGCCCCAAAGTGTATAGTGTGCAGCTTGTAATTGACAGCCAGTGTGTGTTCTTTGTTGTTTTTAATTTACTGACATACTTATATTGTAATTGCTGACTTATGTCTTGCTTAGGATGACCATGCTGCTGGCGTCTGTTACTCTGTCAGAAAGACAGAGTGCTGTTCTCTAATGACCCGTGTGTGTCAAAAGTATCAACAATGCAGTTTTTTGCTGTCCACCCCTTTAAAGGTTTCCACTAGCAATGCTTCTTTGAGGGAATATCTCAACTCTCTGGTAATGCAGACTGTTCACCAAAGAAGCCAAGCTCCCATCTTCATGTTTTATCATTATAGGACTTTCCTTATAGGGCTGTTAAGGAGCCACACACACATTCGCCCAACCCTTACTAAACACTTCTAACAAAAAAGCAGGCGTAAGGGCTCTTCCATTGCTTATTGTAACACTCAATGCAATCTCGCTGGAGCAATGATCTTTATACCAAATGCACAGTGCTTCTTCAACATTGCTATAAATGTTCACACATGCTAAGCCCTTCTCTCTCTGCCTTTATGCTGAAGTTTATTTCAGCAAATGAAATGAGTTTCAAATACTGGCCCCGAATTTCGTAACATCTCTGAGACTTAGGGCCTCATGTAGGTAGCCAAATACCGGTCGGTAACGGCCGATTTTCGGTAATTATACCGTTACCGACCGGTGTTTTGGCTATTGGTATGTAGGGGGTCAATTTCTGGAATCGGAATTTACCGATTCGGTAAAACTACCGAATCGGTAAAATTACCGAATCGGTAACGTTACCGATGTGGTAATTTTACCGATTCGGTAGTTTTACCGAATCGGTAAATTCCGATTACAGAAATGATATGTAGGGGGAGTGTGTGGGTGTGTTTAGGAGTCGGTATTTACCACCAACTTATAGTTGGTGGTAAATAGTTAATGTATGTGTGTATGCATTTTGAAGCGCGTAGCAGTGTGCAATGTGGCATACATACATGCCCTTAGGGCATGTATGTGTGCCACATGTGCACACATGGCCGAATCAGGGGTGCAACAGGGTGTCAATGTGCCACCCTGCCACCCTTGCATTTTCTCCACCATTACCGAATCGGTATTTACCGATTCGGTAATGAGGCATACCTTCCCATCAATGGGAAGGTATGCCTCATTACCGAATCGGTAAATACCGATTCGGTAATTACCGAATTGTAACGAATCGGTAAAAAATACCGACTCATTACCTACATACGAGTTACCACTTCTAAAATACCGATTCGGTAACGTTCGGTATTTTAGAAGTGGTAACTGGTATGCTACCTACATGAGGCCCTAAGTGAATAGTGAGTGGTCCTTACCTGTGTGCTAAGCATACACTTGTTTGTGTTTTAAAACAAAAAATGAAAAGTAACTATTGACTGGAATTGTATCTGGAGGCACAATAGGTCTCAAAAGATGGACATAATTTGATTAAACTGCACAGATATCACTCGCGGAGTTTCGTGCATGAAATGTCATTAAAATTGGTAGAATTTAGACATGCTTACTAGCATTGTATGTTTCAGCGCATGTGGCATACATGGCACTCTCCAGCCAAGAGGCCTTGTTCCTGAAATCCAAAAACAACACTGGAGGTGGGCCAAAAGCAGTAAAGCTAGGCCGCTAATCAAATACAACAACAAAACTGCTAATACTGCAACAAATCTTCAATCTCAACTTTTCTTATGAGAACACGTTTTGAGATGAAACAAAAAGTGTCGAAGACCTTCGTTTTCTTTGAATTAATAAATGAATTTATTTTATTTTTTCATTTATTTAGACTTCCATTTATCAGAACGATTTGAAAATTCAACCGTCCATTAGTGACTAATTTTAAGGAATTTCTCCACAGCATTCATTGATACACATCAAGCATACTTGTCAAACATCCCATTCATTCCTGTAGTGTCATCATACGCATACATTCACGGCACATTCTAAAATACAAATATCCTGCATTTAGTTGATGAACAAACAATCAAATCTTTCTATTTAGACCACAGAAGGAATTATTTAACAAATTAGTCTCAAAAGTTGTTTCATTTTTGAGTTACTCAAAATTTCTTGTGGTCTCTTCACAAGGTTTATACGTTTCAAGACCCCTTCTTTTCTGGGGCTCTCATCAGGACCTCTAATGGAAAGTTGTTATGATCAGCCGATCTAACGAAGAATATCACTTGTTGAAAATTCCGTTGTAGAGTCAGAAAGGAGCTAGCGTTGGGACTAACGGCGAACCTTTGTTTTGGCGAAGGGTTCGCTAAGTAGTCTGATGGCGACTTAGTTGTAGGTAAAGGAGTAGTAGTAATCTCTTTTGTGTTCGGACTGGACCAGTCTTCCAATTCTTTTAGGGACTGAATCCTTGCTTCGTCTTTCGCGGTATTCAAATGAAATGAAGTCGACGTCGGTCACGCGGTCCTGAAATGGCATCAAACATGGCGAGCAAGGTGTTCTACATAGGGTTCAGTTGAGTTATTTTCTGACTGTTCATTTGCAAAGTGCATACTTAATTACAAAAACCCTGTCTTTTCAGCAAGGCACGAAAACTCACATGAGGAAGACATAACAGCACTACGACAACCAGCAGGCCACGCGGGTGGCCACGCCCACATCGGCGGGTGTCAAGATATTTGAAGGTGTGCTGTTAGAAACTGCCGTAGCCTTTACCTGTAAGTCCAGAGCCCATGAGGAAGTGCTGCCAGGCACGAAACGCGTCGGGATGGACTTTTGAATCAAGCGAGGTACCATGCTGCTTCCAATGCTGTCCTTCATTAAAGAAAGTCGCTGAATGAATATACTTGAGTGGGCTCCCTCACTGCAGGCAACTCTTGTTTGGAGGTAATGCGGCACCGCCTGAGCCGCGGGGAGAGCCCTGCTTCACCTTTGGTTCAGACCTGCTGCGGCGCCACATGACGTGGGAGCTTAAGGAACAAGTATCAGCTAATGCAGGTGTAAGAGGCATTGTAAGCGTCTGAAGTGCTTTCTGCAATCCACTTGGATAAATTATTATTTTTTAATTACCAGCAAGGCACGAAAACTCACATGAGGAAGACATACCAGCACTACGACAACCAGCAGGCCACGCGGGTGGCCACGCCCACATGGGCGGGTGTCAAGATATTTGAAGGTGTGCTGTTAGAAACTGCCGTAGCCTTTACCTGTAAGTCCAGAGCCCATGAGGAAGTGCTGCCAGGCACGAAACGCGTCGGGATGGACTTTTGAATCAAGCGAGGTACCATGCTGCTTCCAATGCTGTCCTTCATTAAAGAAAGTCGCTGAATGAATATACTTGAGTGGGCTCCCTCACTGCAGGCAACTCTTGTTTGGATATATATATATATATATATATTACCTACTGGCGGTCGCCAGTGGGTAGTTATAGTTAGGATCTATTTTCCATAGGAAATCCACAACATTCTATTCCCAATAACTTTGGCGCCGGTTGACGAATCTTCGCGGAATTTTCAAAACATTTGGCCAGCTCCGGTCCGCTCCTATCCTGAAAGTCTCGGGGTGATTCGTCAAGCGGGGGCCGAGAAAAAAGGGGGGTCCCAAAACGTGTTTTCCCCATGCAATTTTCCATAGGAACCTTTAGTTGCAGCTACAGCCCGAACAGCTGAACGGAATTACACCAAATTTGGCAAAAAGGTAGCCCTTGGTTCAGAGTGGTGCCTTTTGGTTAAATGGTGTAAATCCGTTCAGTAGTTCCTGAGAAAATCAAAAGTAAATTCACATATATATCTATGGGCGTGCAGGATCCGCGCACCCTCCCGATGACAAGCTGTATGCTAATTGGCTGTCAACACTCCAAACCAGGAAACGTTGGCAGCCATCTTGTGCCTCGGTAGAACCCGTTATAGAAGGCATGTTATAGTTAGGAAGTAGCATTTAAAAAACCTTAGAAATTCACAGAAAAAACATAGGTTTCAGGGTTGTTATAGTTAGCTGGACATTTCACTCGTACAAAACCATTGAAATTCCACTGTTATAGTTAGTTCAGCTAACAATAACTCGCGCGCCCGCAATGCACTGCTGATGAGGTCACATATTACATCACTCATGACATGGTCAGTGACATTACTCATGACATCACTGATGACATCTCAAATGACATCACTGATGACATCACTGATGACATCATCCTTGTGATAGAGTGGCAGACCTCCTCTCACCCTAATATAACCTTTGATACACACATTCAAAAATAGAAACAATTTTTTTAAAAAGAATGGACATACCAATACCAGTTACAACAACCTATTCAGTAATTCCAAGATCTACATACACATCCACTCTTTCACCAACAGTCCTATATAGTCACTCATACATGTACTCACTCTTCATATGTACTCATACACCTATACATCCTGTTACACACCGCCACTCATCCATAGAGTTACTCACACACATAGTCACTCATGCTAATAAAGAATCAAACATCCATTTACTTGCATATACAGTTATACACACACCACTACACTTACTTCTACAGAAACGTACACATACTTACTCTCTTAAACAATCACTTATAGAAACACATAATTATTTATACAGGAACTCTTCCATTCTCTTACTCTCACATATACTCACTTATATACACCAATACTCACATATACTAGTTTAAAACATATGCAGTTACTCATAAAGACACTATTGAGACAGTCATTCACTCACATACACACCCATACACACACTCATCCACCCATACAGTCCTGCACACATGCTGTCTTCAACACATACAAACAGTGAGTCACTCATTCATGCATATGCGCTAAGTAATACCCCCCACCGAACCATACAGACACTCAGACACCAATACTGATACTCAAAAAACCAACTAATAACCCATATAGACACTCATGTAGCTACTCACCAACCTATGCAGCCACTTATACACAAAGTGAGAGACTGATACAGATATTTACATATTTAAACATTACTCGCTAACCCATGTATTCCCTAAGATACACTTAATCAGTCACTTATACAAACAATTTTACAAAAAAACCCATCCATTTAGACACTTACTTACCCATCTATTCTTCCATCGACCATCGACCTTGGTTTTTTAAGTGAATATATATATATATATATATTATATATAATATATATAATATATATATATATTACCTACTGGAGGTCGCCAGTAGGTAGTTATAGTTAGGACCAAGTTTCCATAGGAAGAGCATTTTTTGTTTTACCTATAACTTTGGCGTCGTTTGATGAATCTTCATGAAATCTTCCAAACTAATTCTTTGTTCATATCAACTCCTATGTGGGAAGTTTGGGGATGATTCGTCAAGGGGGGACGAGAAAAAAGGGGGGTCCCAAAGCTTGTTTTCTCCATGTCAATTTCCATAGGAAACTTTAGACAAGGCTACAGGTCGAACAGGTGAACGGAATTGCCCCTAATTTGGCAGGAAGAAGGGTCTTGGTCTAGAAAGTGTCAGGATCCGTATATACGCGCCTGCCAAGACTACGGTTCCCAGAATCCCATGTGTAGTGTGGGAGGAGCCACGGGCATAAAAAGCCCGGAACGTACGCACGACGTTGTGCGTAATTAAAGATTTTCCTGTGCTGACGGACGGCGACCCGTACAACTCTTTCCCGCGGTATTCGAGCCGTGGGGTGTGCTGCACCTTTTTGGCCGAGAGCTTTGGCGTTTTCCGACTTCAATTACATCGAAGCCCTGTCTCAGGGTCCTGGGTTTCCCGGCAGAGCGACTGGGAGCTGCTGCACCTGTTTGGCCGAGAACGTCGGCATTTCCGCATTCGTTCAACGGAGCTCTGTCTCCGTGTCCTGAGTTTCACTGCAGAGCGACTGGGAGCTGATTGGTTTCACCAGAGCAGCGGTGCCTACCGCAACCATAGCCGGAGGGTTCCGAGATTCCCGCTACCCCGGCGGCACCCAAACAAGCAAACAGCAAGTATCCAAAGAGTGGGTGTGTCGTTGACATACCGGACGAGCAATTGTGCAACATAAGGCGTGCAGGGCCGGCTGGCCGTTGAAAGTTGTTTTTGTTGTCATAGACTCTCCCGTAATTGGTCTGGAGTAAGACCAAATTCTAACAGTGTTTGACAACTGAGTGAGAAGTCAAATAAGTAGCCTAGAGGAGATTTCTGATGCCTAGATAGGTGGGGTATCGCTGGAGAGAGCATCCAGCAAACTTAATGCTATATACAATTCAGAGACTAAACCATAAAACCCACCAAAGAATCACGGCGGAGGGCTCGATTCTCGAAGTAATGCCTTCTGTGTATTGGCACAGACCTAGTGTCCTGTTAGGTTCCCCTGAGTACGTTCAGTACCTTCCATCACTAATTAGCTGAGAAGGAGACAGCCAATCCTCTCTCTTAGATAAGTGTGTAATAAGAATGACCCAGACCTAATGTGTTTTCTATTGCTTAGTTTAGGTGATGAAAGTTGTGTATGGTTACGACAAGAGTGATGTTATGAGTGTTTCTGAGGACATAAGGAGGCTCTTCATCATAAAGAGACAAACTAGCGAGAAATACTGAGAGTAGGTATTTTCTGGCTCGCATTGTGTTATGTTTTGGTTTGTATGTTAACTTTCTTTACAGGTTCTACTCCCCGCTGTTCCCATCCTTCCCTTCCCTCGCTCGATTGCTCCAGTCTTCCGTGCCTTTAGTGCAGGAAGTTGGTGACGTCGAGAGGTGGACCCCATATAGCGTCGCCCGAATCCTGAGGAGTGTTTGGACCTGGGACTGATTCTTGACAGAATTACGCACCCACGTATTGAGACTCCTCCCGGTTCTGGGGGTGGTTAGAGACGCGTTATGGAAGAAGTTTTAGTTGCGCTTGCCGCTGTGCAAAGGGAGTTGGCAGCATCTAGGGCAGAAGCGGCGGATTTACGGGACAAAGTGGAGAGGTTGGCAAGGAATCCTTTTGATGTAGGATCAGGTATGCATCCGATACAGGTCACGGTACCCCCCCCTATTCCATTAGCCAATCCCGAGAGGTATTCAGGAGATCCCCATAAGATACAAGTATTCCTCACTCAAATATTGATGCACTTCTCTTGTAGGCCCTCCTCCTTTCCTACCAATCATTCTAGGGTGGCGTTTGCTATCTCCTACTTGGCTGGGGATGCAGTCAATTGGGCGGTGCCCTTGGTACGCCATAACGATCCGGTTTTATCGGATTAGGATAATTTCAGAACCGCTTTGGAGGGCGTTTTTGACAGAAGAACTACCACGTTTAGCGCGGATAGGGAGCTTCTGGAATTAAAACAAGGAAGGACAGAGTTAGTAACCTATTTAACCACGTTTAATCGTTTGGTTGTAGAAGCGGCATGGCCAGAAGAGAAGAGAATGTCTCTGTTCTATCAGGGCCTCTGTAGTGAATTAAAAGATGTCATAGCTCGAATATATCCCCAGCCCAAAACGTGTGAGGCTCTAATAAGTCTAGCCTTACGTTTGGACAGTCGGATTACAGACCGGGGGGGTGATAGATTTCGGGGAGAAAAATTGAGTAAGGAACCAGGGGGAAGTGGGGCGACGTCGGAGCCTATGGAAGTAGGAGCGGTACGTGCTCCATTGTCAAAAACTGAAAGGGAGTGCAGACGAACACAAGGCCTGTGTATGTACTGCGGTAAGAAGGGTCACTACGTCCGCGAGTGCTCTGCCCATCCCAAAAGACCCGGGGGGAGTTATAGGAATAAAAAGGCAATTGCCACCGTGGCAGGAGGAAACGTTTCCCCAAAGGGTGTAGAAGACGCCGAAGAGGCAGAGGTCCACAGGTGGACGATTCCGTCCCTGGCAACCACTCAACAGGGTGACGTCGAAAAACATTTCGAAATGATCATGTGGCTGGATACCAGCAGACAAACCTTTCAGATCAAAGCCATGTTGGATTCCGGGGCAACAGGCAATTTCATCCATAGTGGACTGGTGGACAGGTTAGCGATAGGAAAGATCGCTAGGAAAATACCAGAAGAAGTGTTAGCGGTGGATGGCAAACCTCTCACCTCAGGTTTACTCCTAGAACAGACCGAACTACTAAGGCTAACTTGTAAAGCAGGTGAGATGTGTCACATCGACTTCTTGGCATTGAATATTATAGATGCTCCACAGTATGAGATAATATTGGGGATGCCCTGGTTCAGCCTTCACAATCCCACCATCGATTGGAGAGGTCGAACAGTTCAGTTCTTGTCTGAGGAATGTCAGGAGCACATGTTGGTAGGAGGGAGTTCGGGGGCCACAGCAGTGGCACACAAATGGGTAGCAGCCACGGCAGCCGAAAAGAACATTAGTCTACCCGAAGAATACCGGAGATTTGCAGACGTATTTAGCAAGGAACAGGCCGAGTCCCTTCCTCCACATCGTCCGTATGACTGCCAGATCGATTTGGTTGAAGGAGCAGTGATCCCTACGTGTAGGGTCTATGCTCTATCAGAACCGGAGACTAAACATCTACGAGAGTATCTCGATCATTTTTTGGAGATAGGTTTCATTCGCCCGTCCCGCTCACCAGCAGCCTCGCCGTTGTTCTTTATTGCAAAGGCAAATGGGGATTTGTGAGCCTGCTGTGACTATCGCATGCTCAACAAAAATACCGTTCGTAACCGGTATCCGCTACCCCTTATTCCGGTCCTATTGGATCAAGTACGGGAGGCAAGGATCTACACGCGGTTGGATCTGCCCGGGGCGTACCATTTGGTACGCATTCATAGCGGGGACGAGTGGAAGACCGCGTTTAAGACCCGCTATGGTCTGTTTGAGTACCTGGTAATGCCGTTCGGGTTGTGTAACGCCCCGGCGGCCTTCCAGTACTTCTTGAATGACGTCCTTAAAGACTTCGTCGATAGAACAGTTGTCGTCTATATCGACGACATATTGATTTATTCTGAGTCGGTCACTAAGCACCAGGAACATGTGTCACAGGTACTAAAGGAGTTAAGAAAGCACAGGCTGTTTTGCAAACTGAGCAAGTGCGAGTTTGGGGTGACGGAAGTGGAATTTTTGGGAGTGATACTCCGTCCGGATGGTATGAGTATGTCAGAGCGAAAGGTTCAGGCGGTACAGGAGTGGCCGGTTCCCCAAAATGTGAGGGATGTACAGTGCTTCCTGGGGTTTTCTAATTACTATCGGAGATCCTATTACACGGCTTCTCAGAAAGGGCGTGGCATTCGCCTGGACCACCGAAGCTAACCAAGCCTTTGAATACCTGAAGGAGGCGTTTACCTCTGCACCGGTCTTGCGGCACCCACAATTGGCTGTGCCTTTCATCGTTGAGGAGGATGCGTCCAATGAAGCGATCGGGGCCATCCTTTCACAAAGAGACAAACACACAGGGCAGCTTCACCCGGTGGCCTATCTTTCACAGAAACTGTTACCGGCCGAGAGGAATTATAACATTGCGGAAAAAGAACTCCTCTCTATCAAAAAGGCCTTCCAGGAATGGCGCCCGTATCTATGGGGGGCCAGGTTCCCGGTAACGGTCTATTCCGATCATCGGAATTTACAGTATTTAAGAACCGCCAGGCGTCTGTCACCCAGACAGA
This sequence comes from Triturus cristatus, assembly GCF_964204655.1. Taxonomy (NCBI): domain Eukaryota; kingdom Metazoa; phylum Chordata; class Amphibia; order Caudata; family Salamandridae; genus Triturus; species Triturus cristatus. The sequence goes on along the minus strand of NC_140583.1, from coordinate 203,381,257 downwards.
TGAGGTGGATGCTTTTCTTTGAGGAGTATAATTTCATCATTACATTCCGCCCTGGTGTAGACAACCGAAAAGCCGACTCTCTATCCCGAGTAATGGCCGTGGAAGGCAACGATGAAGATCAAGAAGAGGCTATCATACCGCCGTCCAAGGTGGTATGTGCCTTACGAGCAGAAGAGTATTTGGAAAGCATACAAACAAACAGGAGTCCGGAGGCTTGGAGATGTTGGGCGGACAAATGCCCGGCACGCATGATCCAGGGAGGGCTGCCGTTCCAGAACAAGACATTGTTCCTACCCACACACGCCCTTAGAAGAAGAGCTTTTGAGTGGTGCCACGATTCTCCGTTGGCCGGACATCCGGGCATACTAAAGACCACGCATTTGGTGCAAAGATATTTATTTTGGGAATCTCTAGTCCGGGACGTGAAGAATTGGGTGTCGCGGTGCGAGGATTGCACCAGGGGGAAGACAGATACAAACACCCGCAGAGGCAAACTGATTCCCTTACCAACACCCCAGGCCCTGTGGCAAAATATCAGCCTGGATTTCATCACCGGCCTCCCGGAGGATCAAGGGCATTCGGCCATTCTGGTGGTTATCGACAGCCTCACCAAGATGGGCCACTTTATTCCGTGCAAGACATTGCCTACCGCGGGACAAACAGCTCAACTGTTGTTACAAAACATAGTAAAGATGCATGGAATTCCTCAAGTTATTGTGTCCGACAGAGGCCCTCAGTTTGTGGCACGGTTCTGGCAAGGGTGGTGTAAAGCTCTGCAGATCGACTCGGCTTTGTCCTCCAGTTTCCACCCTCAGACGGATGGACAAACCGAAAGGTTAAACCAAACGGTGAAGAAATATCTGAGGTGTTATGCTGAAAGCGCTCACGAATCCTGGGTGGCCCTGTTATGGATGGTAGAATTGGCCTATAACAACGCCTACCAGAGCTCCATCGGTGTCTCGCCTTTCAGGGCCAACTTCGGGTATGACGCTAGAATCCTGCCATTAGTCATGCCGGGCCGGGTTCTGAATCAGCCGTCACTACAAGAACACATGAGAAAGGTGCGTCAAGGTCACTCCCGAGTGCAGACACACTTGATGGCGGCCAAACTGAGGTATAAAAACTGGGCGGATAAACACCGGGCGGAGGGCCCACAGTATAATAAAGGGGACAGGGTGTGGTTGTCCACGAAGAATTTCCATTTTATGTTGCGAAGTGTTTTCCACCCACGATACATCGGCCCCTATCGTGTGCTCAAACAGGTGAATCCGGTGGCTTATAAACTTCGGCTTCCTGGATCGTTGTGTATTCACCCAGTGTTCCACTGTAGCCTTCTGAAGCCGGCCAAAGGAGGAGTGCGCAAACCTCCCCCTGCGGTTTCCACGGACATCGGTCTGGAATATGAGGTTCAGCGCGTGGTGGATTCCAAGTTCAGGGGAGGGAAATTGTGGTATCTGATCTCCTGGAAGGGGTACTCGGCTGAGGAGGATTCGTGGGTGCCCAGTGTCCACGTACATGCTCCGGCCAAACTCAAGGCTTTCTATGGAAAATACCCGGATAAACCGGGTTCTAGGAGGCGCCTGGCGGGGGACCTACTGTCAGGATCCGTATATACGCGCCTGCCGAGACTACGGTTCCCAGAATCCCATGTGTAGTGTGGGAGGAGCCACGGGCATAAAAAGCCCGGAACGTACGCACGACGTTGTGCGTAATTAAAGATTTTCCTGTGCTGACGGACGGCGACCCGTACAACTCTTTCCAGCGGTATTCGAGCCGTGGGGTGTGCTGCACCTTTTTGGCCGAGAGCTTTGGCGTTTTCCGACTTCAATTACATCGAAGCCCTGTCTCAGGGTCCTGGGTTTCCCGGCAGAGCGACTGGGAGCTGCTGCACCTGTTTGGCCAAGAACGTCGGCATTTCCGCATTCGTTCAACGGAGCTCTGTCTCCGTGTCCTGAGTTTCACTGCAGAGCGACTGGGAGCTGATTGGTTTCACCAGAGCAGCGGTGCCTACCGCAACCATAGCCGGAGGGTTCCGAGATTCCCGCTACCCCGGCGGCACCCAAACAAGCAAACAGCAAGTATCCAAAGAGTGGGTGTGTCGTTGACATACCGGACGAGCAATTGTGCAACATAAGGCGTGCAGGGCCGGCTGGCCGTTGAAAGTTGTTTTTGTTGTCATAGACTCTCCCGTAATTGGTCTGGAGTAAGACCAAATTCTAACAGTGTTTGACAACTGAGTGAGAAGTCAAATAAGTAGCCTAGAGGAGATTTCTGATGCCTAGATAGGTGGGGTATCGCTGGAGAGAGCATCCAGCAAACTTAATGCTATATACAATTCAGAGACTAAACCATAAAACCCACCAAAGAATCACGGCGGAGGGCTCGATTCTCGAAGTAATGCCTTCTGTGTATTAGCACAGACCTAGTGTCCTGTTAGGTTCCCCTGAGTACGTTCAGTACCTTCCATCACTAATTAGCTGAGAAGGAGACAGCCAATCCTCTCTCTTAGATAAGTGTGTAATAAGAATGACCCAGACCTAATGTGTTTTCTATTGCTTAGTTTAGGTGATGAAAGTTGTGTATGGTTACGACAAGAGTGATGTTATGAGTGTTTCTGAGGACATAAGGAGGCTCTTCATCATAAAGAGACAAACTAGCGAGAAATACTGAGAGTAGGTATTTTCTGGCTCGCATTGTGTTATGTTTTGGTTTGTATGTTAACTTTCTTTACAGGTTCTACTCCCCGCTGTTCCCATCCTTCCCTTCCCTCGCTCGATTGCTCCAGTCTTCCGTGCCTTTAGTGCAGGAAGTTGGTGACGTCGAGAGGTGGACCCCATATAGCGTCGCCTGAATCCTGAGGAGTGTTTGGACCTGGGACTGATTCTTGACAGAAAGCACGCTTTTGTTTGGTGTAAATCCGTTCTGTAGTTTTGGAGAAATATCGAAATTTACAGATATCGATATTTGGAAATTCTGCCATCTGATTGGCTGAGGCGTTACGAGCATGAGCTTGCTGCTTATTGGCTGTGAGCGGGGCGAGCGGTTGCAACTAGGAAGTGTTGGCCACCATTTTGTGATTCCGTTGAAATGAGTAAAGGGGGAAAAAGGGTGAAAAAAGTAGGAAAGGGGAGGGTAGGAGCACTGTAACGTCTGTGGGGTGTTTAGGGTGTGCTACACAGGGAGCGTAAAGCGAAGTATTTAGTCCTACCGGTGTGAAAGAGCTGTTTTGCCGAGAGTGAGAGGGTGGTGAGGTGAGGTGCCGGTACACTCGGGGATGAAAGAGTGCGCCTAAACCATGAGCTGAGTGCTGTAAACTGATGTGCTGAAGTATTTATCCCTACCGGTGTGAAAGTGCTGTTTTGCACAGAGTGAGATGGTGCTGAGGTGAGGTGCCGGTACACTCTGGGATGAAAGCGTGCGCCTAAACCGTGAGCTGAGTGGTGTAAACTGATGTGGTCTGGGCGCTGTAGTATACTGGCCACTGTAGGATAGGTGTGCAGGTGGTGTTGGGATGCGTTTAGAGTATAGCGGGAGTGGGAAGCAAACTACTCACTGGTACTGGTCTGAAGACTCAGGGATGAAACCGTGAGCGTAAGCCGTGAGCTTATTGCTGTAAAGTGACATGTGTGGGCATTGTAGGATACTGGCCGCTTTAGCTTATCTGTATGAGTAGTGTTAGTATGCGTTTATACGATCTTGGGAGTGGGAAGCAAACTACTCACCTCTACTTTCTGAAGACTCAAATGCTGTGTTTTAGAAAGCAGGAATAAAGAAGTAATCGTGAAGAATATAATGCAGAATGTTGCAATGACACAGAAGAGCAATGGTGAAATCAGGTGTGTCTAAGAAAGTGGGTGTGTGTAATAGGAAGGAGGAATAAAGAAATAATCGTTAAGAATATAATGCAGAATGTTGCAATGCCACAGAAGAGAAATGGTGAAATCAGGTGTGTCTAAGAAAGTGACTGTGTGTAATACAGCGATGGAGCCTGAAAGGTATATAAAGAGTGTCTTTATTTAAGTGCCATTAATGGATCCACTGGTGCAAGAGGTAAGGCATTCAGTTGAGGCAAATTCCAACCGCTTCTGCTGTATTCAAACGTAACCTCCTGCATCAGTGAATTCCACATTAGATGTTACAGTTCCATATGACATAAACAATACCTATTACACTTGAATGACTCAAAATTCTATAATGAAAATAAAGGTAGGATACGATTAGCACATGTATCCTTTCAGAAAAGAAACAAAAAATAAATTGCAAAGTGTAATCATCAAACTTCTTCGGTACCCTGGTACTCCTTTGTTGTAACACAAAATTGTCAACAGTAGAACAGTCAGCAATCTCTTGTACGGTAGATTCAATCTGGTGGGTGTCAGAATTGGTAATAGTTCTAGTCACATCGTAAGTTTGAGGAGGAACACAAAATTGTGCTTCTGAGAAGCACATTAGGTACCCTTCTTGTCAAACCATACATTATTGTCTTCAGCTCTTTAAAAAAAAAATTATTGTGCAAAGAGATAAGGCACCGAGCTGAGGCAAACTCCAACCGATTCTGTTATATTCAAATGTGAAGCTGCTGCCTTAGTGAATTCCACATTACATGTAACAGTTCCATGTGACATAAACAATAGCTATTAGACATAAATGACTCAATTCTATAATGAAAATAGAGGTAGGATACGATTAGCACACTGTGCCAACCAGTTCCTAAACAATGTCGTGTTTTTTGATGTTGATCGCCAGCTCATGAGTAGAGGCTGAGGATGAGTAAATTTGTGTGAAAGGGCTTCGTGGATAACAGGCAGGCAGAGAGACGTGTGCACAAAGAATAGAGATGGTTTTAAAATGGATGTCGGGTTTAGGCTAATTTAGGAAGTAAATAGCATATTTGGAAAGGCCATACATCACCCATCCCTGGTTAGACTGGAGACGTAAGGGGCAATAATGAAAACAGAGTTCAAATGCCTGAGCATACTTAGAAAGTTATTATATGAAATAGTTCAATTGAAGTGTATTAAAAAAATTGAAAGGAAAATGTCAAAAAAGTTGGTAAAAATCAATCCAAGAAGAATGTGAATTTCTTACAAATCTTGGAGATTGCAGTCCGGAAGTTCTTCAGCGGCTTGAGTTCGTAATGTTCCAAGAGGTCATTGTTGCCATCATGTGAGAAAAGGGAAGCGATCCAATTCATATCTTCGAAGGGACAGTAGTGTTCCTCGAATGTTGGAGAAGCAATTTGAATTGGCAGGCAATCTGCGATGTTGTCAAAGGTTGCTGTAGATCTTTTGCGGCTGCGCAGAAATCCCATTCCGCCACAATACCTTTTTGCGTTGGATCCACCATTGCTCTACTGCCTGAACAATCGAGCTCATTGTTTTCAAGATACTCCATTACCTGCTGGATATCGGGAGCGATTGTTGGGATGTTGGCAAGGCATACATCCATTCGCCAGTCGAATTGGAAAGTTTGGCAATAGAAAGATGGTTGGACACACATTGGATATGTGTAAATAAATGTCATGTTGTAGCTGGCTCCGATAATAGATAGAGGCAGGCAGCCGAAAAGTAGTTCCATTTTTTTACGGTATTGATGTAGCTTCGCGTAGAGGCATATTCTGTCGGAGATGCTTGTTACCACAGAGAGCGCAGTCATTTTTTACAAGCAAAAATAGTAGTAGGATGGCCGCAAAGAGAGCGAGAAGTTTGGGCACTGTTCCTGTTATTTCAGAGATGATCGAATGAATGAAGTGTGGCATTATACCAAAAACAGTTTGAAAGACTGTGAGAAGGCCGGAGGAGACCATATTAAAAAAGTGGGCCAGACCTTGAGTGTGAGATGTGTTGAAAATTGGGTAACAATTCACAAAGTGTAATGGGAGGTTCGAATTTAAAAGGGACTGTATTTTACTGGAAGTTCGTGCTATCTGCAGGTGATAAATTTCTTTTGCAGAAGTGAGGGACACTTCTGTTCTGAAGAAAAGCGCTATAGTGTGGTTAGTTTAATGAAATCTGTGTGCAAAGTAGGGATTCAAGGCCAAGTTGAAGTTTGGGAGTTAGTTTGTGTGGGTGGGAATAGACATTGCAACAGGAAGTTACTCGGTTTGAAACAGTAAGGACATATGGTATGCCACCTCACATTCCGTAGGAGTGCATGTTATTGAGAAGCAGATAACTGCCGTTAGAAAGCTGTGTGAATGTTGGTGTGATTGTGGGAGTTGGCGTGCTTTCAAGAAAGCAGGCAAGATTGGGGGCTGTGAGCTTAGAAGTGTCGTGCAGTTGGAAATTCTTGCATAGTAATGAATGACTGCCATTGTGGTCACAGTTTGCACCTGTGAGAAAAACTTCTGTATGCTCTTTCAGACAGCGATCTGTAAATGGGAGAAACCACTGCTCGTGAATAAACGCGCTACCTTATATAATCACATACAACATGACAAACAACATGTACACCTATCAGACACAATGCCACTACGTACTGTGGGAACCGTGGCTAGCCATGTACACAAAGCAAACATGGCATAGCACCTCTGTTACACAATGCAGAATGTGGGGAGAGATGGGAGGAAAGTATGTGCGAAGTTGGCAAGTGAATCTCGATTATAAAAGTATACAATGGAAAGTGTTGAGGGGATGTAGCTGACAGACTTGAGTATGCAGAGCACACACATGTACATGTGAACATACACTGATGGTCTATTGAGTGAAGTAGATAGTGGACGGAACCATAATAGTACAGTCAGTAGGGAAGATTTTGAAAACATAGCGCGTACGTGCCCTCCCCCCCCCAAATCTTTAGTGTAGTGGGCTGGCTCGGCGTACGCAAGGCTAGCGTAGGGGTATGAATAAAAGGCACGTTTTTCTGGGTGTGTTTCTCTTCCGGAATGGCGAACGTGTCTGCCAGGTCTGCGCAGCTGACCCCGCCACGAGGTTGACCTCGTGAGTGAAGTTGGGTGCGTGAACGATGCTCTCAGCCTGCTGGTACTCAGAAACCGGCGTGGCCGCAGCGACGCACATTTACCCCACAGTTCACCTTTCGCTACCGCATTATGTGAAAGAGGGTCCACCACGTGCCAGCGGAAGCTCCTGGGGCGAGGTCTGCGAGGTCGGAAGGTTCCTCAGATCAACGCTGGCTTCCGCGACACAGGCACACAGCATTCAGTTTGAGGCCCAGCAGCGTGGAGTGCTCTGTATCCTGCTAACACAGTAGTCGAACAGGTACCAACAGTGGAACAGTGTCTTGATCCCACAATGGACGATGTTAGAACTGCATCTGAGAGTGGAGATGAAGGTACTCCCTTGGAGCAGGTGCAACCAACTCTAGGTCACAAGAGTGGAACGGTGTATTGATTCCAGAATGGACGATGTCCGATATTACTTGCAAGTGGGTTTTCACAGAACTCCTTCTGTTCACGTGCATCAGACTCTGTGCTTCCGTAGGTAATTGCTGCACATGATTATTGGGCTTGTCTTGATCCCAGAATGGACGATGTCCGATATTACCTCCTGCTGGGTTTTCAGAGAATTCCCTCTGTTGAGGTGCATCAGACTCTGTGCTTCCGTAGCTAATTGCTGCACATGATTATTTGGCTTGGCTGACTGTGGTGGCTGGAGTCCACCGCGGAGCAGCAGGTCCGAACAGTGAAACGGGGTCTTGATTCCACAATGGACGATGTAAGAACTGCATCTGAGAGTGGAGATAAAGGTACTCCCTTCGACCAGGTAATACCAAATCTAGGTCCCAACAGTGGAACGGTGTCTTGATTCCACAATGGACTATGTTAAAACTGCATCTCAGAGTGGAGATGAAGGTACTCCCTTCCACTAGGTGCAACCAACTCTAGGTCCCAACAGTGGAACAGTGTCTTGATCCCACAATGGACGGTGTCCGATATTACCTGCTGCTTGCTTTTCACAGAACTGTTTCCGTTGAGGTGCATCAGTGTCTGTGCTTCCGTAGTTAACTGCTGCACATGATTATTGGGCTTGGTTGACTGTAGTCGGAGGACTACACCGTGGTACAGAAGGTCCGAACAGTGAAATGGGGTCTTGATTATATGATTGAGGATGTCAGAAGTTAAAGTCTGTGATGATTTCTGTGTACCCCCTCCGACCAGGTGCAACCAACTCCGTGCATCCAAATCCAACGGCACGTGGCTGTGAGGTGTTAATGACCACTCCCTCTGGCTTACACTGTGGTCAGCAGGGCTCACAATTCAGATCGAGTTGTGATGGTTTAATTACAGAATTCAGTAGGCAACTAACTACAATGTCTTGAAATATACAGAATATTCTTTTAGTATATTTGCTTGACTGTGGACAGTAGAAATCACAGTTCAAATTGTTTTGATTTATTTATTGCAAAGTTTTCTGTAATTTATGTTGTATTTTGGGAAGAGGAAGTGAGAAAAAGTATTAATGGTCTGTGTGACTAATGCCTCCAATTTACACTGCAGACAGCAGTGTTCACAATTCAGATCGAGTCAGTATTGTAGATGACGCAGTCCTGTAGGAAAAGACATTGCTGCAGCGAACTCTGTCCACACCATGCATACGCGTCATCGCAGGCTCCGCTCACGCTTTTTCTTGCTTCGCTTACGACAAACTGTGTAGCTCAAGTCCACCTTACGTAGCTGTGGGTCTTTGCTGACCACTCTCTCTGGCCTACACTGCAGACAGCAGTGTTCACAATTGAGATCGAGTCGCTATTGCAGATGATGCAGTGTTGATGGCAACAGACATTGTTGCTAATACAGCCCACTCGCAGCACGCTTCATCGCTGGCTGTGCACATGCTGAATGCTTTTGATGTGGCTATCTGAGTGCACTAGAACTGCTGGAACCTTTATGATACAATCTTTTTGTGTATTATTTCAGATCTATTGCCTGTGTCTGAATATAGCACAAGTTGTGCTTCTTTTCCGATATAATTTTTTCTCTATTATTTTACATCTACTGTCCCTACCTTACTGCAGCACAAACTATTGACTCTTATTATTGAATCGGTGTGTGTGATCCAATGATTACTGTTGTAGTTGATGCTAGCAGCAACCATTCTCTGAGGGCTGGTTTACACTCACCCCACACACATCCAGCACAGACGTCACTATCTATCTGTGTCCGTGTGTTCATTATCTATGGATGATAGTGCCCCTGGGCCGTACCACATTACATTGTGCTGTGGATAGGGTATGCAAGCATGTTACCTCTGGCAGTGGGGAAAACTTCGGTTATGTAAGTTTTAGGTCTGTGCCTATCACAGGTGGAAGGCTACTTTACAGACCATGAATATAGATGAAGATGATGGTTGCATGTTGTGTGTGGTGTAACATATGTGTCTATAGTAAAACATTTTCAAAAAAGCTCTCTAAGCAGAAGAGGTGTGTCTCATCAAATGCTGTAGAGAGAATGACTAAAATGGGTGGCGTTTTCCAACTGGTAGAATGGGAAATGTTATGAACCAATCAAATGCTTTTTTTTATGGTCACATGGCAATTGCACACTCAGCGTGCAAGGAGACCACACCCGACGCGATTTTGAGAAAATACATTTACTATAATATAAGGTTATTACAGTTAGAAATATACAAATGTTCAAAATATTTTAGATTATCACTTGCTGATTGATTGATTGATTGATGTACTTATAGAGCGCAGCTATCACCCTACGGGCATCTTGGCGCTTGCATTGGGAACCCGTCCTGGTTTTTCCCTGTAAGATAACCCGTACTGGGCATCCCCAAGGTGAAAGCCAGGCATCCCGCCGCGGGGGGCCATTGTGGAGATTAAGCAGGCTTGTTGCCCAGAGCTGCATAGTGTGAACTCGTGCTTAGAGTGGGCACCGAAGTGAGAATTATCAAGTCCGTGGACGATTGGGCTCTGGACCCTGCCGCGTCGGGAATTGAACCCAGGTCCCGGGTCTGATCTCTGCTTCAGGGTATGCCTCCTCTAACCAGTGAGCTACACTTCTCCATATACACTTTAAAGTTATGTAGATATAGGTGCCGATCATGATCCGGTAAAAAAATTGCCCGTCCGACTCGTATCCGGTCTTTTTACCGTACGAATCGTACAAGTGCCGTACAAACTGGCAATCACGATTCGCATGGTAAAAAGCCCATACGAGTCGCATTGGGAATAATTCCCCACACGTCCTCGGGTCGGAAAATGTGTCCGACACCTCCCCGGACGATTTACCGTACAAATGTGAAAAGTGAAGTCCGACCGCGGAATCACGATCCATCCCGTGCGTCCGACGTTACAACCGTATGGAAAAAACACCGTCCGCACCGAACTCCCATAGCAACCATGGAGACATGTGCCCGCATACGCACCGTACCCCCCCCAGCCCCCGTGAGTACGCGCCGAACCTCCTGTGTAAGTACACCCCTGTACGTGTCGAACCCCCGTGTATGTACACCCCTGTACGTGTCGAACCCCCGTGTATGTACACCCCTGTACGTGTCGAACCCCCATGTATGTACACCCCTGTACGTGTCGAACCCCCGTGTATGTACACTCCTGTACGTTCGAGTCGTACCCCCACCCGTGTATGTACGGTGCGTACCCCCAGCGCGTACAGGGGTGTACATACACGGGTGGGGGTACGACTCGAACGTACAGGGGTGTACATACACGGGGGTTCGACACGTACAGGGGTGTACATACAAATATTGCCGTCCGGACTGCTTTCGGTTCGAATCGTACTTCCTGGGTCGTGAAACGCTGCCTGACAGCGTCCCGACGTCACGTCGGGGCATTCCCGGATCACATTCGTATGTATATTTTCGTTGGACGGTGTTTTTTACGATTCGTACGGAAATGGTGTTTCCGTGCGAATCGTACTTCCATGTTTGTAAAGTTTTACGACCGGGTACGAGTCGGACGGAGAAAACGCTCCGACCGACGGTTCGTACCCGGTTTTTCCAGGATCGTAATCGGCACCATAGTTTTGAGACATACAAAAAAAATGAGGGAATAGCGTACCCGGCGTTGCACCATACGTCTATGACGTAACACAGGGCCTGGCAGCGTGCAGTCGTTGCATACGTAACGCGCAGCGGGCGCGACCCCATACGTACATGACATAACACGCTGCTTGGTATTGCGTACCCGTCGCATACCAAAGTAGCAGCTGGCGCGACCTTAAACGTATATGTTCTTACGCGGAACGTGGTGCCACGAACTCGTCGGAACCAAAATGCGCATCATTTCAATATGGCGGATAGGATTCGCGTGCTGATGGAGCTTGGTAGACTACCGGTACGTGGCTCTAGTTTTCTCAGAAAAAAAAAATTATATAGATCATTTTTTTGAAGATATAAAACATTACATAATTTTTAAAGTTAAAAGAAGGTTTATAGAGTTCCAAAATATTATTTAAAAAATTAGAAAAAATATAGGTTTTATAAATATTAAAGTATGAAATTAACATTTAAAAAACCTTTGAAATTCACTGAAAAAACTATAGGTTTTACAGATGTTATAGTTAGGAATTAGCATTTAAAATGCTGATGATGTCACATATTACATCATTCATGACATGGTCAGTGACATCACTGATGACATCACTGATGACATCTCAAATGACATTACTGATGACATCACTGATGATATCATCCAGTGACTATGTGTTTCTATAAAATGTAAATATGTTTTATATATATATGCCAAGGTGTATTGAAGACTGAATGGGTATATAAGAGTAAGGCTGGATGATAAAGTAGGTGTGTAACTGACTGTATAAGTGAGTGATTAATTGGGTCTTATTTAATACATGTGTTAGCGACTGATACAGACATTCACACAGTTTAGGTTGTCAGATGGTGTGTAAGCGATTGCATGCGTTGGTTAGCAGTTAAATGAGGATCTATATGAGTATTGATTGGTTGTCTGAGTATCTGTATGGGTGCCTGAGTGTCTGTGTGGATGGGTGGGGGGTGTGACTCTGTGCATAGATGTGTGAGTGGATAATTCACTGGGTAAATGTGTTCAAGTCTATATCTGTGAAGAGCTGTATGGCTCGGTGAGTGTGTGTATGAGTGTATTGGTGAGTGAATGGATGCCTCAGTGGTACATGTGCGAGTAACTGCATATGTGAAAGGCAGTATATATTAGTGTTGGAGTGTATAAATGACTATATGCAAGACATAGTGATTGTGAGAGGGCCTGTATGGATCAGTGTGTGCTTGTATTAGTTATTGTATGAGAGTGGAAGTATGTGTTAGTATATGTTTAAATAAGTGAGGTGGTATATGCGTAACTGTACAGGTGAATAAATAAAAATGTGATTGATTATTTCCATTACTGACTACATGTGTGAATAACTCTATCATTGAGAGGCGTTGTGTGAGTGTCTGTATAGATATGTGACTGGATATGATAATGCTGTATTGATGGCTGACTGTATGTATGAGTGACTGTATGGGTGAATGAATGGATGTGTGTGTGTAGACCTAGGAATTAGTGAGTGGATATGTACTAACTGGTATTGGTGTGTTCATGGTTTTGAAAATTATAGTCTCTATTTTAGAGTGGGTGTATCAACAATTATATTAGGGTCTGATGAGGTGCATCAGATTTTCACGTGGATGATGTCATCAGTGATGTCATCAGTGATGTCATTTGAGATGTCACCAGGGATGTCATTAGTGATGTCACTGACTATGTCATGAATGATGTAATATATTACGTCATCAGCAGTGCATTGCGGGGGTGCGAGTTATAGTTAGCTCAACTAACTATAACACAGGAATTTCTATGGTTTTCTATGAGTGAAATGTCCAACTAACTATAACGTCCCTGAAACCTATGGTTTTTTCAGTGAATTTCTAAGGTTTTTTAAATGCTAATTCCTAACTCTAACGTCTGTAAAACATTTTGTTTTTTCAGTGAATATACACACACACACATGTGCATATATATACATATGCATGTATATACATATACATATATATATATACATATATATAACAATATGGATTTACTATTTGTAACTCCACATCTACTTATCTTGATGACGTAGTGGTATTTAATATGGGAACTTGATTTTTTGACCATGATATTGTGACATCCCCATTCACCTTACATCATGTATTTGGTAGTCAGAGCTGATTGTGACAGGGAAACCCACCTCAAGTTTGGCACCGTTGTGTTGAAATGCACAGTGGCCAGACTACTCACACAAAATCAGCTCTATATTTAATTAGGATGCTGGCACGTCAATGATACAAAAATAGAAATTGTGAGACAGGCCCACTACAAAAATGTAGGGGCCTATTTACGAGCTGGTTTGCATTGCTCTTGCACACCATAACTTAGTGCAAGAGCGACTAAGACCTTACATGTGATTTATGAAGCCACACAAAGCCACTTTGCATGGCCCTGAGTAGCTCCATAAATCTGGAGTAAGGAGTCACCTCCTGCACAAAAGAAATCCTACATGCATGCCAGCCGCAGGCACCCTTGCACCATGGTGAAAGGGTGCCTGCGTTGGTACTAGGCTGCCAAAAGGGCACCAGCGCAAGGAAAAAAGCAGGAATGCACAATATTGCCTTAAATACAGCGCCATCCTGCTCTTTCCCTGCCACACAGTTCAGCACAAAAAGGTGACTTGCTGCGCTTCACTGCATGATGTTCTTGTAAATAGGCACCGTAGCCTATTGGGAAAAGAAGCACAATGCCTATATGGTCACATTTTCTAATGCTAGTAACCAGTATTGTAGAAATATGAGTCTGTAGACGGGTAAAAGGCATGGAACACTAACAATGTTTGTGTGGGTGGGCTGCAACCCTGATGGCTTGAGTTAGATACAGAATTTGACCTGACATCATGTAGACAATTCGTCCTCCTTATTAGGTCAATGAGGGATATGTGTTCTTCCTTCACATGTCTTCAGTACTGCTTCTGCCTTTGTCTTACTTAATGTTGTCGTCTAAGCATACCTTTAGATTAGAGGTGGGTGTGCCAAGCCAGTCTTGAGCCTAGCATGAGCATAAGTGGCTCTGGCTTGGCCCTTGTCCAGTGTTTACTTGTGAGCCCAAATAGAGCTAATCCAAGCATCCCAGATAATGCCTTTCTCGCTCCGTAATGTAGTTTTTATAAGACAATAACTGCTAGAAGCAGGAGAGCTGAGTGTAGTCATAAGATGTATAAGTGTGCTTTTCTGTTTGGAGTGTTTCTACAGAATTTAAAGACAAACATAGTGATAGAACATGTCTGTCTGAAGCCATGGTGCAGTTTGCATTTGTCTCCTTGCAGAGCTGTTACCTGAGGAATAAACTATGAGGCAACTGTTCCAAGGCATGTTTGCTTCCTCTATTTTAATTATTTAATTGCAGTCATTGAAGTGTTAAGACGCTCTTAAAATCATTTGGTTTGTCAAGACGCATTGGAGAGCCAGAAGTAACATTAACATAAAAACAGTGTTCCCAACTTTCCTTACACTTAACTTTATAAGTATATTTTGAATATACATCACACTGGCAGCAGCAGCAATAGTGGAATTATGCTTTAGGTCACAGTTTCCATAGGAAAGTAATGTTCTATTTACTTAGCAACGTTGATGCTTTCAATGAACCTGCACAGGTCTTTCCCAGAAAAACACAGCAACTTTGGGTTCTTAATGGCAAAATTTGTGCAGAACGTTCAAGTGGGGAGAGGAAGAGGTCAAGAAAAAGTGTGGGTCTCGTAAGGGCCATTTCCCATTTTAATTCCCATAGGGTTCTTTGCTCTTTAATATAAAAAAAACAAAAAAATGGCTGAACAGAAAAGAAAATCAATGCCAAAAAAGTGATGAGCTCCTTGTGCAACCAGATCATGCAGCACGGACACCCAGGCATGTGCTCATTTGTCATGAGTGGTATTGTTAAACATCTGGGAGCAATACTTCTGAAGGAGTACTTCTGAGCAGAATTATAAAAACAGTGACACAAGCAAGGGTGACGAACAAATAAAACATGCAGTAGTCCTTCAAGTTGCACAGAAGGAAAAGGATCTAAGACTCCAAATGTTCAGTACATAGTCCAATAAATGTAACAAATTGATTTGCTCTGGAGCAATGAATACAAATGTTATTTCACAGTTCATGATGCAGCATTTCAAAGAAGTAAAAAAAACTGCAAAAAAAGTGTTTAAAAAAATAGTTTGAAAAAAGTTGAAAAACTAAGATAAGAAGAAAACAAAAAAAGGGTTCCAAGATAAGAAAAGGCCCACAATACAAGTAAAGAATACAAAGGAGTTATCCAGCTATAGTCAGATGAGCGCAAGCCCTAACAACAGACCTAGTGCTCAACCTCCACTGCAAACAGTTGAATGATCATTTCCTAGCTATCGTAAAGTAAAATTTCAATTCTATTAAGGACGCGGAGGTGAGGATTAGGCTTCACTTTCGATACTTTATTTCACCAGCAAAGCAAACACAAGGAGATGATGGACAGAGTGCTAAAACTTTTCAGACACTCACCCCCAGTCACAGATCTGGGTTGAATCCATCATCGTTCTTGAGCTCACATCGCCACCCCAGTTCAGACACAGCTATATGCAAATCAGTCTTGACTCTGTGCCTCATGGGAACAAACCAGCCCGAACTGCCAAGCCATGTCTTCCCGGAAACAAACATCCTGGGACCGGTTTCGGGGTAACACCCCTCATGAGCCAGGCTAGTTTGAATCTAGTGCCAAAATGAGCAAGAGACCCACGTCTCGGCATACCCTGCCAACTCAGGGCGAACAAAGCAAACAAAGGAAATAATGGACGGAGCGTTGAAAATTTTCAGACACTCAACCCCAGTACCAGACCTGGGTTGAATCCATCATCGTTCTTTAGCTCACTTCACCACCCAAATTCAGACACATCTTTATGCAAATCAGTCTTGAGCCTGTGCCTCATGAGAACAGTCCAGCCCGAACTGCCAAGCTATGTCTGCCCTGTACTGGAAACAAGCATCCTGGGACAGGATTCGGAGTAACACCCCTCAGCAGTCAGGCTAGCTTGAATCCAGTGGCAAAGTGAGCAAGGGACCCACGTCTGGGCATACCCTGCCAACTTAGGTTGATCAAAAGCAAACACAAGGAGATGATGGACGGAGCGCTGAAACTTTTCAGGCTCTCACCCCCAGTCACAGGTCTGGGTTGAATCCATCATCGTTCTTTAGCTCACTTGGCTACCCCAGTTCAGACACAGTTATATGCAAATAAGTCTTGAACCTGTTCCTCAGAGACACAGTCCAGCCCGAACTGCTAAGCAATGTCTTCTCTGGACCAGAAACAAGCATCCTGGGAATGATTTTGGGGTAACACACCTCATCAGCCAGGCTAGCTTGAATCCAGTGGCAAAGTGAGCAAGGGACATACGTCTGGGCATATCCTGCCAACTTAGGGCTAACAAAGCAAACACAAGGAGATGATGGATGGAGCGCTGAAACGTTTCAGACACTCACCCCCAGTCACAGATCTGGGGTGAATCCATCATCGTTCTTTAGCTCACTTCGCCACTCAGTTCAGACACAGCCTTATGCAAATCAGTCTTGACCCTGTGCCTCATGGGAACAGTCCAGCCCACACTGTCAAGCCATGTCTTCCCTGGCCCAGAAACAAGCATCCTGGGACCGGTTTTGTAATAGCACCCCTCATCAGCCAGGCTAGCTTGAATCCAGTGGCAAACTGAGTAAGGGACCCACGTCTGGGCCTACCCTGCCAACTTAGGGCAAACACAAGGAGATGATGAATAGCGTGCTGAAACTTTTCAGACACTTACCCTCAGTCAATCAATCAATCAATCAATATCCTTTATTCGATATTTAAAAAATATCATAAAAGTACAATAATACATTAAGAGAAAACATCATTTCAATACCTTCTTATTACATTTACAGTCCCACAGTTACATTTATCAACAGTTCATTAAATTTTCGCCCCTGGTGTTCCTCAATCTAATTGCAACTTTGATAAAATTCATAATACAAGCCAGTGTTAATGGGTTTTCAGACCTTTGTAGATATAAAAGAGCGACCTTGGCATGTCTGAACTTCATTTGTTTCAAGATCCTTACTAAAAAACTACGCCTAGGTACCGTATAAAAAGGGCATAATTAAACAAAATGAAGGGTATCCTGCGGAGACTTCTTGTCGCAGCCGCAGGTACCCTTCTGCTCAATTGTGACAGTAAAACCAAGTGGGTCAGCCAGCAGGTGGTGTAAAAGATTAAGCCTAAAACGGGTGATTAAAAACCTATCCTATGCATTATACATAAGGGCAAGGTACGGTTCCATACCTTCTACTGTCTATACCATGCTGTGAGCATGCACCGTGAGCTTACTTTCCTCAATTCGCCGCTCTCCGTGCAGCTTGCTTCGTTTAAAAACTTCTTTGAATTCTAAGTCTGTCCTCTGGAATTATCATAATGGGATTAGAGAAGAGGTCCTTACAACCTAATCCCTCCAGGACAGTCCTTACATAGTTCAGCCATGGTATGCTCATTACCTTCTCTCTATCCATGCAATCTCTTATTATTTGTCTGCTCAAACCTGCCTCTGAGTTAGACCAGATTTTTAGCCAGGCCATAATAGGTCTGACCTTAATCAGGTCCTCCATGGATCACTGACAAAATATCGAAGGTCAAAAAATCGACCTACAAAAATATCGGTGCTAAAATATCGATGTCAAGAATATCGACATCCTATCTACAACATGGTAAGTACAAAAATATCGAAAATAAAATATAGAGGTGCCAATTACGATCCGTCAAAAATTGTCCCCGTACGACTCGTATCGGGTCTTTTTACCGTACGAATCGTACAAGTGCCGTACAAACTGCCAATTACGATTCGCATGGGAAAAAGACCATACGAATCGCATTGGGAATAATTCCCCACACGTCCTCGGGTCGGAAAATGTGTCCGACACGTCCTCGGACGAATCACCGTACAAATGTGAAAAGTGAAGTCCGACCGCGGAATCACGATCCATCCTGTGCGTCAGAAGTTACAACCGTATGGAAAAAACACCGTCCGCACCGAACACCCATAGCAACCATGGAGACATGTGCCCGCATACGCGCCGACCCCCCCCCAGCCCCCGTACATACGCGCCGACCCCCCCCAGCCCCCGTACGTACGTGTCGAACCCCCCGTGTATGTACACCCGTGTACGTGTCGTACCCCCCGTGTATGTACACCCGTGTATGTGTCGTACCCCCCGTGTATGTACACCCGTGTACGTGTCGTACCCCCGTGTATGTACACCCCTGTACGTGTCGTACCCCCCGTGTATGTACACCCGTGTACGTGTCGTACCCCCCGTGTATGTACACCCGTGTACATTAGAGTCGTACCCCCACCCGTGTATGTACACCCGTGTACGTGTCGTACCCCCGTGTATGTATACCCGTGTACGTGTCGTACCCCCCGTGTATGTACACCCGTGTACATTAGAGTCGTACCCCCACCCGTGTATGTACACCCGTGTACGTGTCGTACCCCCCGTGTATGTACACCTGTGTACGTGTCGTACCCCCCGTGTATGTACACCCGTGTACATTAGAGTCGTACCCCCACCCATGTATGTACACCCGTGTACGTGTCATACCCCCCGTGTATGTACACCCCTGTACGTGTCGTACCCCCTGTGTATGTACACCCGTGTACGTGTCGTACCCCCCGTGTATGTACACCCCTGTACGTGTCGTACCCCTCCGTGTATGTACACCCCTGTACGTGTCGTACCCCCATGTATGTACACCCGTGTACGTGTCGTACCCCCGTGTATGTACACCCGTGTACATTAGAGTCGTACCCCCACCCGTGTATGTACACCCGTGTACGTGTCGTACCCCCCGTGTATGTACACCCGTGTACGTGTCGTACCCCCGTGTATGTACACCCGTGTACATTGGATTCGTACCCCCACCCGTGTATGTACACCCGTGTACGTGTCGTACCCCCCGTGTATGTACACCCGTGTACGTGTCATACCCCCCGTGTATGTACACCCGTGTACATTAGAGTCGTACCCCCACCCGTGTATGTACACCCGTGTACGTGTCATACCCCCCGTGTATGTACACCCCTGTACATGTCGTACCCCCCGTGTATGTACACCCGTGTACGTGTCGTACCCCCCGTGTATGTACACCCATGTACGTGTCGTACCCCCGTGTATGTACCCCCCTGTACGTGTCGTACCCCTCCGTGTATGTACACCCCTGTACGTGTCGTACCCCCGTGTATGTACACCCGTGTACGTGTCGTACCCCCGTGTATGTACACCAGTGTACATTAGAGTCGTACCCCCACCCGTGTATGTACACCCGTGTACGTGTCATACCCCCGTGTATGTACACCCGGGTACATTAGAGTCGTACCCCCACCCGTGTATGTACACCCGTGTACGTGTCGTACCCCCCGTGTATGTACACCCCTGTACGTGTGGTACCCCCCCTGTATGTACACCCGTGTATGTGTCATACCCCCGTGTATGTACACCCGTGTACGTGTTGTACCCCCCGTGTATGTACACCCGTGTACGTTAGAGTCGTACCCCCACCACAACATTCTAAGTACGGAGCGCACCCCAGGCCCCAACATCACAACCGCATGTACGAGTCGTACCAAGCCACACACAAGGACAGCACTGTACAACAAAATGGCCCATGTACACACCGTACACACGCTAAAAACGCACGTACACAACCAGGACAAACCAAAACAACACAAGAATACACCATTCGAATGGCACAAAGCCACTAAACATGTCCAACAACCACTAAAACAACACATTCACTGACCTGCAACTGCCAAAAACAAACAGAGGCCCAAAACACCACCACTCCTTATAACACACCCACCCAAAGTTCAAACACAGCCACACCCACCAATGGACCAATAAAAAGGGCCCACACATACAACCCATGAGCCTTTGCAACAGACTCACTGCTGCCAGACCCCACAGACAACCTACAGCACCATACTAGAAGCTTTACCACACCTTACACTTACACACCTTCACACACACACCTTCACAAACACCCCCTCATCACATTCACACACACACCTGCACAACCACACCCACACACCCACAACCATCCACACACCCCCCCACCATCCACACCCACACCCCTCACCATGCCCACTAACAAGAATCCAAAGTTCAGTAACCGAGAGTTGGAGGTCCTTGTCGATGAAATCCTCAGAGTCGAGCCACACCTCTTTGGAACATTGGTCAGACAGACCAGCATTGCAGCAAAAACAGCCATGTGGCAGCCCATCGTCGATGCTGTGAATGCTGTTGCGGACACCAGAAGGAACAAGCAGGAATGCCAAGCCAGGTAGTACGATCTGCGGAGGAGGGTCCGAGCCAAGATGACGGATGAACACAACCAGGCCAACGTCACTGGAGGAGGGCCGTCCCGCAGACCCGTACACTACCATCCCTGGGAGGAGAGGGTGATGGCCATACTGCCGGTGGAGGCAGTCAAAGGATTAGGAGGACTCCGAGACCCGGGTGAGTGCACAAACAACGCACCTCACATGGGGGGAACGTCATCCACAACCAAACTCACAAACAGGCACGCAACCACCCCAAGCTATGGCATGACTCAACCACACTCCATGAACACGCACATGCCACCGGCGCCACCATGCCCCATGCACCCAGCTGGACAATGTCAAGTCACAGGCCACAGAAGACACCAACACATGACGGATGTATGACGGTACAACGCATGCTTTTACACCGCGTGCCGTTACAACGCATTTTTTACACCGCAAGATCTGTTACAACGCAAGCCTTTACAACGCATGCTTTTACAACGACGTACACTAGATGGAGTGCTGACATTAGAAATGTATAATTTACTATTCTAACTCCAGTCCACGTTGCAGTAGGGAAGGTGTTTGGATAGTAAAACTACACTATTTCTAATGTTAGCACGCCATCTAGTGCATTTCGTTGTAATGGCATGCGTTGTAATGGCATGCGTTGTAACAGATTTCGCGTTGTTACAGTTTCGTTGTAATGGTAGTGCGGTGTAAAAGTTGCGTTGTAAACGTTGTATACCACACATGACACGGTAACCCGGATGGCGGGAGGGTGGGCCACAAAAATCACATAGTGCAACTCAGAAGCAGACAACAATGCCCTCTGCCCATATGGCCTAGATCACAGCCAGACAAACAATGTGTCCCCACACAGGAAAGACTCGCCAGCAAATGGCGGACGCCTTGCATTAACACATGGGGGTGAAGGCACTGTTTTGCACATGACAGCAGCTAATGAACAGCCAACACTGTGAAAGAGTGGCAGCACACACCACCACAGCAGCAGCGCAGACACAGACACTACACCCAATGGGTGCCTGGAGATCAGAAACAAACTCACATCAACAAGCCAAGGGCCATTCAAAGATCTGCTAACAGTGTGTGCCCAGGAAGCTGGGCTGAGGTGACAGAGGGTGACGCACAGAGGGAGGGAGAGGGGGACAGAGAGGGAGGGAGACACAGGAAGACGGACAGAGGGAGGAGGCTGACACACAGAGGGAGGGAGAGGGGGACAGAGAGGGAGGGAGAGGGGGACAGAGAGGGAGGGAGACACAGGGAGGGGGACAGAGGGAGGAGGCCGACACACAGAGGGAGGGAGAGGGGGACAGAGAGGGAGGGAGACACAGGAAGACGGACAGAGGGAGGAGGCTGACACACAGAGGGAGGGAGAGGGGGACAGAGAGGGAGGGAGAGGGGGACAGAGAGGGAGGGAGACACAGGGAGACAGACAGAGGGAGGAGGCTGACACACAGAGGGAGGGAGAGGGGGACAGAGAGGGAGGGAGAGGGGGACAGAGAGGGAGGGAGACACAGGGAGACGGACAGAGGGAGGAGGCTGAAACACAGAGGGAGGGAGAGAGGGACAGAGAGGGAGGAAGAGGGGGACAGAGAGGGAGGGAGACACAGGGAGACGGACAGAGGGAGGAGGCTGACACACAGAGGGAGGGAGAGGGGGACAGAGAGGGAGGGAGAGGGGGACAGAGAGGGAGGGAGACACAGGGAGAGCAAATCAGCCTTGTGGTGTGTGGGAATGTCTGCTCGTCAGCAGGTGGACTGCGTGCATGTAGACAAGGGTGGCCAGTGCCAGCACCCCCCCTTTCCTCCATGGCAAAACACAGGGCCATGTCACAACCTGTGCACGAGCACAACGACAGCTACCTGCATCATTGAAGTGTGTGGAACAACTTCATGTGCCCACGTACAGTGCAACACGGAAGGCACCAATGCACGGCTCGCCACACCTGCCCACTCCGCTGCTGACTGCAGTCACACTTGACGCAGCAAGTAAGACTGTGCCACACATAGTTAAAGTCGCCAAAGCTGTGCCCAAGGGACACACCCATGCACAAGTGCACTGTGAGTGGAATGCAAGACAGATCCAAATTCCCAGAGGAAATGTTCCAACTTTGAAACTAATGAAACATGGATGTTGCATGGAACAAAATTAACATTGTCTCTCTCACACACAGGTCAACCTCGTGGTTCACCCCCCAACACTGGGGGGGAAAACTCACAGGACCCGGCTCTGCGGGAGGCCGATCCCACCGGCAGCGACGACTCTCACCACTCTGTGGACGACCCCGACCAACCTGGCCCCTCTGGTGTCCAACGACCTGCAGCACCTGCGTCAGGTACAACGGGGCCAACCACCACCCCCACTCCTGCCACATCCCAGGAGACACCCAGGATCCCTGCCCCACCACCACAAAGCAGCCAGGCTGGCCAGGAGAGACACGGTGTCCCGGGCACCCAGGAGGAGGCAGGCGACAATGCCAATGCCACCCCTCAGGGGTCCCGGAGACCCGATGTGCCCACAAGGGCAGGCCAGGTGCAAGTGGGCAGGGGTGGTGGGAGTGGAGGACGGCGGAGGCGCCAGCCTGACCAGTTGGCTGGGGATCCGGTATATTCCCATGTCCGAAACATCCTGGACACATACCGGCAGGACACCACGGGCATGGCCCAGGTTGTGTCCGTGCTCGAGGGGATCAAGACCCAGCAGGCCCAGCAACATGCGGAGCTACATGCCTGTCTACTGCAACACCAACGGAGGATGGAGGACAGACAGGCTGAGCTCGTGACGGTGTTCACGGGAATTCACAGTACACTCCGTCGGATGGCCGACAACATGGGCAACCCTCCCTGTGCCAGAAGGCGTAGAACATCACCACCCACAGGGAGGGATCAGGAGGAGGAGGAGGAAACATCCGATGGAGCATCCCAAACATCGTCACAGCCTGCTTCTGATGGTCCCCGCAGGAGGGCGGGTCGTCCACGGAAAAGACCGTGAGGGTCGGCGCTACAGCACCATCTCCCAGGACACCTGACCTGGTACCTGGCCCACTGGGGCAACAGCAGCACAGCATCAAAAGACATTCTCTGCCACATGGCCTTGCTGGTCACTGTCTGACCAATGTTGGCAAAGACTGTGGCATGGACTCTGATGATTTCCAATGGCAAGGACACCAACTCCCCTACTGAAATTTGGATTCCAAACACCCGGAAAGCCCCTCATGTCATACCCCCCCCCCCCCCCCCCCCACTAAAATAAAAAGTCACACCATGAAGAGAAGATGCCTGCTGGTTGCATTATTACCTTACATGTGTCTTGTAAAGTCTAAACATGCCTGACTTCTCTTTTGACTTCAACCATCCACACCCTGGGGCCTGAGTCTGGCACAGGACACACATGGGTCACATTGTATTAGGCAAGACAGACATGGAGCACCATACACACCCGTGATGGGCCCAACCAGCTGAGGGGGTGGCCGCACAACCGTGCCGACACACAAATTGAGTACAGCAACAGTCATGCGCAGAGGTCAGGGATCATGTCCAGTGTCCTGGGGGGCACCCAGGTATGTGTAGACAGGTGGCAGAACCATGTCCTGCAAGCTTGAGTCCGGTGGATGCAGATAATGGGGGCCTGGCCAACGTTGGATGCATGGGGATGGCACATGTCACTATACCCACACAGTCATTGACATCATGCACAATACACAGTCTAATCCCACATACACAGCTTGCATCTTGCTACTCGACACATAGACACATAGCCACTGTTAGACCTGGCATCATTGGCATGAGTCTCTCCTCCATTTTTTTTCTGTTTGCCTCCTCTGTTTACGATGTTTTTGCTGGATTATTGCTTTGGGCACTGTGCCACTGCTGATCAGTGCCACAGTGCAAGTGCTCCCTATGCTAAATTGTTACGTTGATTGGTGTTACCATGATTGGCTTGGTTGACTTACTGTTCAGACCCTAGTCTAGTGCACTGCGCGTGCCAAGGGCGTGTAAGTTAACTGCTGCTGGTGGGCTTGCAGCACTGGTTGTGCCACCCACAGAAGCAGCGTGCAAAATGTGTCTCAGGCTTGCCACCGCGGCGCCTGCGTGCAGTCCCTGACTGCCATGTCGACTTGGTAAGGAAACCTACTTACCAGTCTCTAAACCTTCCCTTTGCCACATTTCAGACACCTCTATGGTAGGCCCTAGGGCAGGGTGCATTGTTGGTAAAAGGTAGGTCATGCCCTGATGTGTGTGGCATGACCTAATAGTGAATTACAGCCATTTTCGTTTTTCACTATTGAAGGGCTACCTGCCTCCAATAGGCCAGACTGGGCAGACTGATTATTAACTCCATTATAATCTATCTGACTCAGGGAGCATGGTAGCAAGTCGAGTTTAGTATCCCTGAACTCAGAATTTAATAACACACCCTTTAGGATGGATGGTTTTTAAGTTCTATGTTTGAAAATAGCACTTTTAGAAAGTGGCTATTTTCTTGTCCAACTATCTACCGGTCTCTGCTGGTTTGGTGTGTGTGTCAGGGGCTGGGTGGCTCCAGAGGTCTGAGTGAGTCAGTGTGGGGTGAATGGGGCGTTTACACGTAGAGTGAGGGAAGAGTAGCCTGCCCTGCCTGACACAATACTGGCCCCGCCTCCTGCTGGGCGACTGATAGCCCTGCTCCTACCAGTGACAATACTGGCTCCGCCTCCTGCTGGGCGGCTGAGGACTCTGCCCTGCCCAGTGAATAGGCCAGGTGCCTCTGCCTGGCAACACCCACAACAAACCTGAGATGGTGGGAATCGCCCTGCTTGGACAAAGGGAACAAAGGGAAAAAGGGGTATAAGAGAAGGACCCCTGAACCAAGAACTCAGATCACTTCTGACAAGGAAACCTGTACCAAGGACAAGAAGCCTGCTGATCTAAGGACTTGCCTCCCCTTTCTGCCAGAGTGCTGTTTTGCTGTGGAGGAACCTGAAAGCCGCTTCTTTATTTTTGCCAAGGAACAAGGAGAGAGGAACTTGGTGTGTACTCTCTGAACACTTGCTAGGAAATCTCCAAGGACTGGAAGAGTGCCAGTCTCCTGCTGAAGTCACAGGGCCAAAGGACTTCACCATTTGCTGAATTGCTGGAAAGTGTTGTTTCCAGTACACAAGGGAAAATCTGCAGTCTCGACGCCGCCGGGCCCGATCGACGCCAGCAGCAACGCCAGTGAGCAGTGGGTATCGGCCCCGGCTCCAAGTGACCCCGTCTCGACGCCGGTATCGACGCCAGTGAGGAGTGAGTATCGGCTCTACCTCCAAGCGACCCCGTCCCGACGCCGCTGCTGATCGCATCGACTCGACGCCCTCCACGACGCCGTGAGCGCTGCTCCGGCCCGACATCCCTCGACGCCGCTGCGGATTGACCCGACTCCGAGGCACGATCGACGCCGACCTCGACGCCGACATCTCGACGCCGTGGATCGTCGTTTTCTTCGTTTTTCAAGGTACTGTACTTGTGGGGTCTGTTGCAACTCCAGGCTCGACGTAGCGCTCCCCGCGGTCGACGCCGAACCTTGGGAATCTTGTAGACTCGACGTCGTGTGACTCCTGTGGGGGTTACATTGTTGCCAAAGAACTGTGCTCAGAAGAATACTTTGCTAAAGAACTATTTGCCAAGAAGAAACCTTACTTGAACTATTATTTTTCCTTCCAAAGAGTATTTATTAAGACTGTGGTATATTTTTGTCGTTATTTGGTCTTGTGCTAAGCCTTATATAAAAAATACTATTTTTATAATAACTTCTGTGTCGTGTCCATCTGTAGTGTATTCACTTTATTACTGTATGTGGTCATAAATGCTTAACACACTGCCTCTGAGATAAGCCTGTCTGCTCTGCCAAGCTACCAAGGGGGTAGCAGGGGTTATCTGAGTGTGTAATCCCCTTGCCCTGACTAGAGTTGGTTGGTCCCTATTTGTCGGAAGTGTATACCTCTGCCAACTAGAGACCGCCGGTTCTAACATTGGTGGTCAGCGGTGGGATTTGAACTTTGCATTTATGACTCATGTGCAGTGATTAGTGTACGCTACATAGTGAAAGCAGACCATAACGCAGCCACAGTCTGTTTGGTAGGATATTCTATTTTTGTTCTCCGCTTTCCTGGAGCTTATTTTCTTAAACACTGCCAGTTTTGACCATGGAGAATGCCGGAGCTACTACACCTGTGGAGAATGTTGTGGGGGAATTCGATAAGGAGAAGATAGATTCCTACACGCTAAAAGATCTGAAAGGATTTTGCAAGCAGTTTAAAGTTCCTACCACAGGTGTCTCAAAGAAAGAGGGCTTCCTCAAAGCGCTGAAGGCCTGGTTAGAGGCCAGAAATCCCTCTGATCCGGTGGTGGTACCGGAAGCGGAAGAGGAAGAGGAAGAGGAAGAGCCCACAGGTGGGCCAGTGTCATCTCCAGGCAGTAGTGCGTCCTCTAGGAGCCTTTCCCCCGAAGAATTAGAAGACAGGGAGAAGGAGAGGGGGTACCAGTTGGAAATGGCGAAACTTAAATTAGGAGGGCAGTTGGAATTAGAGAATGCGAGAAGCAAGAGAGAAGCTGAAATGGAGAGCAAAAGACTAGATTTTGAGAGAGAGAAATTAGCGTTTGAACGTGAGAAGATGGTGAGGGAGATGGAGCTTAAAACTAAGAGTTTAGAGTTGAATCCCTCTGGTGGCAGCACTCCATCCGTGCCTGCAGAAAGTAGGTTTTATTTTCCTAAGGATGTGATCAAAGATTACAGTAAGAATGAAGATATTAGCCAATGGTTTAAAGCGTATGAGTTAGCATTGTTGGCCCACCGGGTCCCTGAGAAGGATTGGGGAACGGGGTTGTGGAGCCGCTTTACAAACGAGGGGAGAGATACCTTGTTGAGCCTTCCTGCTGAGGATAGGATGTCTTATACTCATATGAAAGATGCTTTAATGCTGAGATATGGCTTAACCCCAGAAAAGTACAGACAAACCTTTAGAGAATGTAAGAAGTTGCCTGGTACTACGTGGGTTGAATATGTGTCTTTTTTCTGCAGAACCATGGATGGTTGGATAAAGGGTAGCAAGGTTGATAGTTATGACGCTCTTTATGATTTGTTTGCTTGGGAGCACTTGTCTAATAACTGTTTTCCAGAGCTACGCCAGCACCTTGTTGACAGCAAGCTATCTAACCCTAGAAAACTTGCTGAGGAGGCGGACCGCTGGGTCAGTACCAGGGTCCACAAGGGTCCAGTGGGAGACTCAGCCAAAGGTGGGCAGGGTCCCCAGCAGAAGAGTGGGGGGGACAGGGGTAAACAGAGGGAGTTTCAGAAAGGGCCCCAAAGTAGTCCCCAAGGGAACCAAGGGAAGGGTTCCCAGCCTCCCCCTGTAAAGAAGCCAGAGGCCCCGACAGGTAAACCTGTTCACAGGGGCCCCATGACCTGCTATGCCTGTAAGCAGGTGGGACACCGTTATTATGATCCCCAGTGTCCCATGAAGGATTCGAATGCACCGCCGCGTGCACCCCCTCGGCAGGTAGCGAGTGTAGCCCTGGGAGGGGAGGAGATGGGTGCCCCCGGTGGGTGGGGTCCCGCAGAAATGTCCCTGGTCTCTTTAGGAGACGTGGAAATGGTCCCTCCAACCCCTCTGCCTAGTAACACTAAGAAATATAGGCAGTGGGTGACCATTAATGGCCATAGGGTGGAAGCTCTCAGAGACACCGGAGCGAGTGTGACAGCTGTCAAGTGTCACTTGGTGTCCAGAGAGCAGGTGGTCCCTCATGCATTCTACCCCGTTGTAGCTGCTGACAACTCACAGAGTAAGTGTGAGGTAGCTCAAGTTCCTTTTGAGTGGGGGGGGGTCTCAGGTACTCTTCAGGTTGCTGTGAGGCCCGCCATGCCTGTTGATTGTCTCTTGGGCAATGATTTGGAGGACTCCCCTTGGGCTAAGGTGGAGAGGAAATCGCATCTGGAAATGTTGGGTCTGCCTGAGTGGGTGTGTGCGACCACCCGGTCCATGTCAGTCAGTAAGGGTGTTGATGGGGGCCCGGAGCCTGAAAGTATGGCCCAGGTCCCAACCGTGAAGAGAAGAGGCAGGGGGCGCGGGAAACCGTCCCCCATCGTTCCCGCGGTCCAGGAGGGAGCAGACCCTGAGGGGGATGCCCTGGAACCGACAGGAGAACAAGTGGCCGAACTGGGAGACCTGCCCGAGCTGACCCATTGGCAGCAGGATGGTGGTCCCTCCAGGGAGGAATTTTGTGCTGAACAGAAAGTGTGCCCTTCTCTTGTGGGTATGAGGCAGCAGGCCTCAGCCCAAACGACAGGTGATCAGTCAGGATCACATTGGGTCTACTGGGAGAACGACCTCCTGTATAGCGAGCCTAAGGCTGCTGAACCTGGGTCAGCCCGTGTGCTGGTGGTACCCCAGCGCTTCAGAGCCTTCCTACTGGGGTTGGCTCATGACGTTCCGTTAGCTGGACATCTGGGGCAGGACAAGACCTATGACAGGCTTGTCACCCATTTTTATTGGCCCCAGATGAGAAGGGATTCAGATATCCATTGTAGGACCTGTCAAACTTGCCAGGCAAGTGGGAAAAGTGGGCGGAAGCAGAAGGCTCCCCTCCAACCTTTTCCCGTCGTCAGTACCCCCTTTGAGCGAGTGGGAATTGACATTGTGGGGCCACTGGACCCCAAGACAGCCATGGGCAACAGGTTTATCCTGGTCTTGGTGGACCATGCCACCCGGTACCCGGAAGCCATCCCTCTCCGAACAGTGACGGCCCCCGTGGTGGGACGGGCACTGATGGGTGTTTTCTCCCGCATGGGGTTCCCCAGAGAGGTGGTGTCAGACCGGGGCACCAACTTCATTTCGAATTATATGAAGTCTCTGTGGAAGGAGTGTGGGGTAACCTACAAGTTTACCACTCCTTACCACCCTCAAGGTAATGGGCTGGTTGAGAGATTCAACCGGACCCTAAAAGGCATGATCATGGGTCTTGAAGAACCAATGAGGCGTAAATGGGACGTCCTCTTGCCATGCCTGCTGTTTGCTTACCGTGAGGTGCCACAGAAGTCTCTAGGGTTCAGCCCCTTTGAGCTTTTGTATGGTCACCCGGTAAGAGGACCTTTGAGTCTGGTCAAAGAAGGCTGGGAGCAATCTCCCAGGAAACCTCCCCAGGATGTATATAGTTACATGCTGGCCTTTAGGAACCAGACTCGGCGCTTCAGAGATCTTGCTCAGGCAAATCTGGAGGCCAGCCAGGAAGAGATGAAGCGGTGGTACGATCAGAATGCCACTCTGGTTGAGCTTCAACCTGGTCAGAAAGTTTGGGTCATGGCCCCTGTGGAACCTTGTGCGCTCAAGGACAGGTGGACTGGACCGTTTGAGGTTGTGGAGAAGAAGAGCGATGTCACCTACTTGGTGGACTTGAAATCTCCCAGGAACCCCTTAAGGGTCCTGCATGTCAACCGGTTAAAGCCCCACTTAGAAAGGTCCGAAGTGGGCATGCTCCTTGCCACAGATGCTGGGATGGAGGAGGAGAGTGAGCCTCTTCCTGACCTCCTGTGTGCAAAAGAAAAAGATGGGTCAGTGGATGGTGTTGTCCTCTCTGACACACTGACCCCTGAGCAGCAGCAAGATTGTCGCCATCTGTTGGTACAATTCCCTGATCTGTTCTCCTTGATCCCTGGTGTCACTCAGTGGTGTGTCCATGATGTGGACACTGGGGACAGCACTCCTGTGAGGCACAAGGCCTACAGGGTGACTGACAAGGTCAGAGCATACATCAAGGAGGAGGTCTCCAAGATGTTTGCCTTAGGGGTGGTTGAGTCCCCTAGCAGTCCTTGGGCCAGCCCAGTGGTCTTGGTCCCAAAGGCTGCAGCGCCTGGTGCTTCACCAGAACTTCGGTTCTGTGTGGATTACCGAGGACTCAATTCTGTCACCAAGACTGACGCGCACCCCATCCCCAGAGCTGATGAGCTCATCGATCGGTTGGGGGCTGCCCGGTACCTTAGTACGTTTGATCTAACGTCTGGGTACTGGCAGATCGCCTTGACTGATGGGGCAAAAGAGAGGTCTGCATTCTCCACACCAGATGGGCACTACCAGTTCCGTGTGATGCCCTTTGGGATGAAGAATGCCCCTGCCACATTCCAGAGGTTGGTTAACCAGGTATTGGCCGGGCTGGAAGATTTCAGCGCCGCCTACCTGGACGATATAGCAGTGTTCAGCGCCAGCTGGGAGGAACACTTGCGCCACCTCCAGGAAGTGTTGTTGGCCCTGCGCAGAGCAGGCCTCACAATCAAGGCTAGTAAGTGCCAGATTGGGCAGGGTTCAGTGGTGTACTTGGGGCACCAAGTAGGGAGCGGCAAGGTGGCCCCCCTGCAACCCAAGATAGATACCATCCTGGCTTGGGAACCGCCCAAAACCCAGACTCAGGTGAGAGCCTTCTTGGGTCTCACGGGTTACTACAGGAGGTTCGTCAAGGGGTATGGCAACATTGTGCACCCCTTGACCTCGCTGACTTCCAGGAAGCAGCCGAGACTTGTGATCTGGACTGACGCCTGTCAGAAAGCCTTTGACACCCTGAAAACTGCAATGTGTACAGCACCGGTCCTCCAGGCACCCGACTTTTCAAAAGAATTCATTGTCCAGACGGACGCTTCAGAGCATGGTGTGGGGGCTGTTCTAGCACAGATGAATGAGGAGGGCCGAGACTTACCTGTAGCCTTCATCAGCCGGAGGTTACTTCCCAGGGAACAAAGGTGGAGTGCGATAGAGCGTGAGGCATTTGCTGTGGTCTGGGCGCTGAAGAAGCTAAGACCCTACTTGTTTGGGTCTCACTTCCGGGTTCAGACGGACCACAGGCCCCTCAGATGGTTAATGCAGATGAGGGGTGAGAACCCAAAGCTGTTGAGGTGGTCCATTTCCCTACAGGGGATGGACTTTACGGTGGAACACCGCCCTGGTACAGATCACGCCAATGCTGATGGTCTGTCCAGATTTTTCCGCCTTAGTGATGAGGACTCCCTGGGTGAAGGGTAGTTCTCCCCACATTTCAGCTGGAGGGGACACGTGTTAGACCTGGCATCATTGGCATGAGTCTCTCCTCCATTTTTTTTCTGTTTGCCTCCTCTGTTTACGATGTTTTTGCTGGATTATTGCTTTGGGCACTGTGCCACTGCTGATCAGTGCCACAGTGCAAGTGCTCCCTATGCTAAATTGTTACGTTGATTGGTGTTACCATGATTGGCTTGGTTGACTTACTGTTCAGACCCTAGTCTAGTGCACTGCGCGTGCCAAGGGCGTGTAAGTTAACTGCTGCTGGTGGGCTTGCAGCACTGGTTGTGCCACCCACAGAAGCAGCGTGCAAAATGTGTCTCAGGCTTGCCACCGCGGCGCCTGCGTGCAGTCCCTGACTGCCATGTCGACTTGGTAAGGAAACCTACTTACCAGTCTCTAAACCTTCCCTTTGCCACATTTCAGACACCTCTATGGTAGGCCCTAGGGCAGGGTGCATTGTTGGTAAAAGGTAGGTCATGCCCTGATGTGTGTGGCATGACCTAATAGTGAATTACAGCCATTTTCGTTTTTCACTATTGAAGGGCTACCTGCCTCCAATAGGCCAGACTGGGCAGACTGATTATTAACTCCATTATAATCTATCTGACTCAGGGAGCATGGTAGCAAGTCGAGTTTAGTATCCCTGAACTCAGAATTTAATAACACACCCTTTAGGATGGATGGTTTTTAAGTTCTATGTTTGAAAATAGCACTTTTAGAAAGTGGCTATTTTCTTGTCCAACTATCTACCGGTCTCTGCTGGTTTGGTGTGTGTGTCAGGGGCTGGGTGGCTCCAGAGGTCTGAGTGAGTCAGTGTGGGGTGAATGGGGCGTTTACACGTAGAGTGAGGGAAGAGTAGCCTGCCCTGCCTGACACAATACTGGCCCCGCCTCCTGCTGGGCGACTGATAGCCCTGCTCCTACCAGTGACAATACTGGCTCCGCCTCCTGCTGGGCGGCTGAGGACTCTGCCCTGCCCAGTGAATAGGCCAGGTGCCTCTGCCTGGCAACACCCACAACAAACCTGAGATGGTGGGAATCGCCCTGCTTGGACAAAGGGAACAAAGGGAAAAAGGGGTATAAGAGAAGGACCCCTGAACCAAGAACTCAGATCACTTCTGACAAGGAAACCTGTACCAAGGACAAGAAGCCTGCTGATCTAAGGACTTGCCTCCCCTTTCTGCCAGAGTGCTGTTTTGCTGTGGAGGAACCTGAAAGCCGCTTCTTTATTTTTGCCAAGGAACAAGGAGAGAGGAACTTGGTGTGTACTCTCTGAACACTTGCTAGGAAATCTCCAAGGACTGGAAGAGTGCCAGTCTCCTGCTGAAGTCACAGGGCCAAAGGACTTCACCATTTGCTGAATTGCTGGAAAGTGTTGTTTCCAGTACACAAGGGAAAATCTGCAGTCTCGACGCCGCCGGGCCCGATCGACGCCAGCAGCAACGCCAGTGAGCAGTGGGTATCGGCCCCGGCTCCAAGTGACCCCGTCTCGACGCCGGTATCGACGCCAGTGAGGAGTGAGTATCGGCTCTACCTCCAAGCGACCCCGTCCCGACGCCGCTGCTGATCGCATCGACTCGACGCCCTCCACGACGCCGTGAGCGCTGCTCCGGCCCGACATCCCTCGACGCCGCTGCGGATTGACCCGACTCCGAGGCACGATCGACGCCGACCTCGACGCCGACATCTCGACGCCGTGGATCGTCGTTTTCTTCGTTTTTCAAGGTACTGTACTTGTGGGGTCTGTTGCAACTCCAGGCTCGACGTAGCGCTCCCCGCGGTCGACGCCGAACCTTGGGAATCTTGTAGACTCGACGTCGTGTGACTCCTGTGGGGGTTACATTGTTGCCAAAGAACTGTGCTCAGAAGAATACTTTGCTAAAGAACTATTTGCCAAGAAGAAACCTTACTTGAACTATTATTTTTCCTTCCAAAGAGTATTTATTAAGACTGTGGTATATTTTTGTCGTTATTTGGTCTTGTGCTAAGCCTTATATAAAAAATACTATTTTTATAATAACTTCTGTGTCGTGTCCATCTGTAGTGTATTCACTTTATTACTGTATGTGGTCATAAATGCTTAACACACTGCCTCTGAGATAAGCCTGTCTGCTCTGCCAAGCTACCAAGGGGGTAGCAGGGGTTATCTGAGTGTGTAATCCCCTTGCCCTGACTAGAGTTGGTTGGTCCCTATTTGTCGGAAGTGTATACCTCTGCCAACTAGAGACCGCCGGTTCTAACAGCCACTATCAGGGAAAACCATGCCAGACATGCCGGATGCACCGTGGCAACACACCAGCATAGACTGAGAAGAGGCACCTTGGAGGCATAGGGACACCTTTATTAGTCATGTATTCGGGATTGCAGAGGCAACTTGAAGTACACATGAACAGTTCATGTGGAGTAACATGTGGGTCCAACACTGGCACCCCCCTTCTGCAGCACAAATGCGTGATAGCCATGGAACTGGCACACAAGTGTCGGCTAACAGCTAAACACCCCCAGCTGCTCACGGAGAGCCTGCCATACACCATTGATCCGCTGATGTGGAAGTCCCACAGCATGTCAAGCCAATGCAAACCGTATGTGTCCGAGGGCAGTGTTACACACATTGATGCCATCATCACAATCCACTATCCCATCACAGATGACTGTCAACAAGTCTGACCATCTATTCAGGTGTACCCAGCTGCATGTCATGTGTACCATGGTGATGCAACATGTCTGCAGAGGAACCAAACATCGACAGGGGCAGTGTGCATACATCGTGAACAACTGCCACACCCAATACACCCCTGATGCATCCCTTACCCTAAGGAGACTTCCAAACGTGTCCGTGCCTGTAACGCTGAGTCAGCACACGATGACGTGTCCATGAGGAATAGCAGTGCCACAACAATGCAAGCAGCAGACGGCATGCGCAAGTACCTGGGGAAGAGAGACACACAAGAAGTCAGCCACAAAAAGCACAGCCACTTGCATGTGCATTTACTCGACACATGTATGGATGACAACATGCTAGGTCACAATTATGACTGGGGAAATACAACCATCACTGGCACCATCACTCCAGTGACACACCCACACACACCTCTGACTCACGTGCCATACATGCAGGTGGAGACACACATCACAACACATGCCACACGGGGACCAATGCGTGCACACTCAGACACTGGTACTCACCACTAAGCAAAGAAGTCGCGTATGAGCCGAGTCCGGATGTCCTCTTGCGGCTCCACATCCTCCACATCACTAGCCCCATTGCCAAGCCCTTCGTCCTCCACGGGTGGATGGTCCTGGTCATCTTGATCCAGGATGAGTGGCACAGCTTTCTCAACTGCCATGTTGTGCAGCATGCAGCAGACCATGAAGATTTTGCAGACCTTCGCCGGGGCATATGGGAGTGCGCCGCCGGTCTTGTGTAGGCACCTGAATCGGCTCTTCAGGAGGCCAAACGTCCTCTCTATCACTCGCCTTGTCCGGCCATGGGCGGTGTTGTAGCGGAGCTGGGCCGGCGTGATGGGGTTGCGGAGAGGTGTGATTAGCCATGGCATGTTGGGATAGCCAGCGTCCCCTACATGGAAAGCACATGGACATAAGCAGGACAGGAGAAGCGGTCGTGCTGGAAGTCTACGCAAAATACAGGACAGACAGACTGTACCCACCAACAACACATGCTCGTTCGTTGCGCAGCTGCGTCATCATTTCAGGCACCCTGCTACGCCTCATGATGTAGGCATCGTGTGCTGATCCTGGAAAACGAGCACAGACATGTGAAATCACCATGTTGGACAGACACACCACAAGGGCATTGATGGAGTGGTAGTGCTTGCGATTCCGGTACGCTACCTCCTGTGCCTGTGGTGGTACCAAAGCAACATGTGTCCCATCTATGGACCCAATGACATGGGGCATCCCTCCCAGGGCATAGAATCCACGCTTGACCCCAGTCAACATTTCAGGGGTAGGAAAATGGATGAAGTCATCCAGGTGAATCAACATGGCCTCTACGAAATCATGCAGCACACGGCAGAACATGCTCTGGGACATGCCACCAACATGAGCTATGGTATTTTGAAAGGTACCCGTGGCTAGAAAATGTAGGGCTGCCATTACCTTCAGCTTGGGTGTCAGTGCCGTAGGATACCTGTGCAGCGGTTGCAGGTGTGGTGCCAGTCTCACCGTCAAATCCAGAATCAACCGTTGGGGGAAGCGGTAGCACCGGATACAGTCATTCTCCCGCATGGCAGCCAAGGCCGGAATTGGTCGGGAAGAGGCGGCGCTCTGCAGTAATTTGGAAGTGACAAGGAAGAGTGAGTGCACCACAACAACAATTAATTTGTACTGAGCACATGTTAATCTGTCTATACACATATGCTACATACGGAGTCAGGTATGTGCCACATGCCCTGGACACGTATGGCTGGCAGGTGACACTCCTACCAAGACCCAGCTACACACGGAGATTGTGAACCTCCACATGCCATTGCATGGGATTAGCTGTGTCCCAGTGCAAGTGAACAGCCAGACGCAAGACAGGAGTGACATACATCCACACATCAGCAGAAGTAGGATGTCGATTGCAGAGACTGGTAGCGGAACACTAGAGCCACAGGTCACATGACATTACACTAGGACAGCCCACACACCTTGTCATGAAGGTGTACATGTCATGACTCACCACACATTCATAGAGAGGATGCAGACATGTCCTTGTTACGCTACTCCGTGTCCCATGCATACATACGCACCTCACATCCGATACCACATGTGACATGGTGTGCGGAACAGTGTGCAATGTCAATCTACACACAGACACATGTTGGTTGCTGCAACAGCTGCAGCTTTTGAGGGTGCTCCAACATCAACCTAATGGGAACCCCCCACACATACATAACATAGTCACATCGTGCACCGTGGGTAGTGACATGTCAGGTGTGGTAACCCCTGTACCGGGCATCAGGGGACACTTCCGTGTGGTGGTGTCCGTGCCATGCCAGTGACGCTCATCACAAGTGTGCAGTACGACATGCACACATGTCAAAGGAGTCAAGGGCATGCCTGGCACACATTGCACCGTCACACATTACATGTGTACACATCTCATCATACATCTGGTGCCTTCTCGACTCAGGAGTAATGTGCCACATCACAGCCTGTCACACCTGTGCCCCACACATGTAGTACTGCCCAGACAATGCCTTGATGTCCATCCATGGACAAGTATGTCAGCCCTATTCCTTCCTGTGTGCTGCCTGTCACCACTGTGATGTGTGAAAACCACCGTACTGCTGCTAAGAGGGCCTGTGTACGTTCCCATATCACTATGGGAGTGCTGCCGTATGTGTACCCATAGTGATGGTGAGCGTACAGGCATGTGTACGGTCAGTAAGTACGCATACGCAAGAACACCCATAGTGGTACGGCCCGTACACGCGTGCGTACGTTCACTATCACCATGGGTGTCCTCGCGTATGCGTCCTCGCAGTGGTACGGCCCGTACACACGCCTGTATGCTCACTATCACTATGGGTGTCCTCGCGTATGCGTACTCGCAGTGGTACGGCCCGTACAGGCGTGCGTACGTTCACTAACACCATGGGTGTCCTCGCGTATGCGTACTCGCAGTGGTACGGCCCGTACACGCGTGTGTACGTTCACTAACACCATGGGTGTCCTCGCGTTTGCGTACTCGTAGTGGTACGGCCCGTACACACGCCTGTACGCTCACTATCACTACGAGTACGCATACGCGAGGACACCCATAGTGAAAGTGAACGTACGCACGCGTGTACGGGCCGTACCACTATGAGTACGCATACGCGAGGACACCCATGGTGTTAGTGAACGTACGCACGCGTGTACGGGCCGTACCACTACGAGTACGCATACGCGAGGACACCCATGGTGTTAGTGAACGTACACACGCCTGTACGGGCCGTTGCTATGCATTTGGGGTGCCCTAGGGGCCCGGAACGCACCGTACCTGTGTGTGAAGCTCAATTTTACATCGGGGACACATGAGGGACAAGTATTAAGGCCTACATGCATGCTGGTTGTCATGGAGACCAAGTTTAAAGTTTGAATTTGTTCTGGAAGGTGCACAGCAGAAGTCAGTTGGAATGAATCTACTTTGTTGCAATGTGTTTGTGGGGTTGACATCATGCTGAAGAAAAAAACACAATAAGAACCCACTGACTGTGCTAGGTTTGAAGGGATTGGAGGAAACATAGGATGCAAAGGTGAGTGACCAATCACTCTGTACTCCTGTGCATGAAACAGGCCAGCAAGGCAGATATAAGGCAGCCAGGTCCCATGAGGGATCACTTGCCTGCACATATTTCGATTCTACCACACTGCTGCTGCTCCTGATTCCCTGGAACCATGTCAAGGTCTGTGGAGAGGTCACAGCCATTCACCCTGGAGGAGAACCTGGCATTGCTGGATGTGATCCTCCCACAGTACCCCCTGCTGTATGGGCGACCAGGGTATCAGGTGAGTGCAGAGGCTTCTAGCACAGACTGTGTCCCTTTTTTGTGACTGTGACTTCTGCCATTGTTTCCAGGTGTGACACACATGCTATGGACTGTAGGGGGGGTCCCAGGGGGGGGAATGCCTGATGTCTCCCAGCAGTGCCCAGAGGCAGGAGGGGTGGGTGCAGAGTCCTCCCAGCAGTGCCCAGAGGCAGGAGGGGTGTGTGCAGAGTCCTCCCAGCAGTGCCCAGAGTCAGGAGGGGTGTGTGCAGAGTCCTCCCAGCAATGCCCAGAGACAGGAGGGGTGGGTGCCTATCACTCCCAGCAGTGCCCAGAGACAGGAGGGGTGGGTGCCTATCACTCCCAGCAGTGCCCAGAGACAGGAGGGGTGTGTGCAGAGTCCTCCCAGCAGTGCCCAGAGACAGGAGGGGTGGGTGCCTATCACTCCCAGCAGTGCCCAGAGACAGGAGGGGTGGGTGCCTATCACTCCCAGCAGTGCCCAGAGACAGGAGGGGTGGGTGCCTATCACTCCCAGCAGTGCCCAGAGTCAGGAGGGGTGTGTGCAGAGTCCTCCCAGCAGTGCCCAGAGACAGGAGGGGTGGGTGCCTATCACTCCCAGCAGTACCCAGAGACAGGAGGGGTGGGTGCAGAGTCCTCCCAGCAGTGCCCAGAGACAGGAGGGGTGGGTGCCTATCACTCCCAGCAGTGCCCAGAGACAGGAGGGGTGGGTGCAGAGTCCTCCCAGCAGTGCCCAGAGACAGGAGGGGTGGGTGCCTATCACTCCCAGCAGTGCCCAGAGGCAGGAGGGGTGGGTGCAGAGTCCTCCCAGCAGTGCCCAGAGACAGGAGGGGTGGGTGCCTATCACTCCCAGCAGTGCCCAGAGACAGGAGGGGTGTGTGCAGAGTCCTCCCAGCAGTGCCCAGAGTCAGGAGGGGTGTGTGCAGAGTCCTCCCAGCAGTGCCCAGAGACAGGAGGGGTGGGTGCCTATCACTCCCAGCAGTGCCCAGAGCCAGGAGGGGTAGGTGTGATGCACAGTGTGAGCCTTTATTATTGATTGTGTCTTTGCCCTCATTCCACCTGTGTACTTTCACTGGCACGTACTGCTTTTGCCGTTCCCCAGAGGAGTATGTCCCTATGGCAAAGGTGCAATGCGTTGGCTGCATGACATGCCTTGTTGTAACCAGCTAATTTGTTCTCATATGTGTCTCTGTGACATGTTGCAGGTGTATTGATGTAGTGTCACTTGTTCATCCTCACAGGTAGGCGCCTCTGCCAAGGAGCAGATCTGGCTGACCGCCGTCAGTGCCGTGAGGAGTGCGGATGGTCGGAAGCGGCGCCTGTCCCAGGTGAGGAAACGCTGGCAGGATATCCGGTGCTGGACGCGGAGGATCGCACGGGTCCTGCTGGGGGACTCACCTGAGAGCCATAAGAACCGCGGGCGCCGCCGTCTCTCCCACATCCACAAGCGTGTGCTGGCGGTGGTATTTCCAGACTTGGACAGGCGCTTACAGGAGATGCAGCAGCAGGAAGGGGGTAGGTACATGTGTGTTTGTTGTGTTTCACCAGCATTTGTAAGTGCACTGTTCCATGGATGCACTGCCAGGGTTTAATGGTGCTGTGCAGATCCTGTTACCCACAATATTGCAGTGCTCTCCTGCCTCCCTTCCCCTCCTTGCAATGTGTTCCCTGGTCTGTGTGAAGTCACTCCGTCACAAGGTTATGTAGCCTGGCACCTTCTCCACGTGTACAATGCCTGCAGCATCATGTGTGGGGGTGGTGTGTAACAGGTTTTGGGACCTTGCCTGTGCCCTGTCCAGTTCTGGTCTTATGGGTTCCATGTCAGTTGGCACTAATGCTGAGTCCAGACATGGGAGTTAGTCTCTCAAGTGTGAGGCCTTACAGCACGCATGTCCCATGTGGTGGCCTGTGACATGATGTGCATGAGTGTGCGGTACGCATAGTGTGGGGATGGTAGCGTGTGTTGCAGTCATTCCCATTCAGGAGCATGGAGTTGTGTGGCCACTACTGTCCCCAGGGGCATATTTTCCTAGGTATCATGTGTGTAATCCGAATATGTCGACAATCTCTGTGTCTACAGCATAGGTTGTGCTCTGAGCCATTGTCCCCTGGCCAAATGTATATTGACGTGAAATGTAGTACAAGTGTCCACTGTACAGCCTGACCTGATTTTCCTTGTTCATACTCACGGTGGACATTGCCTGTGTGTCTTGTTACAATCATCTGATGATGCCCATTTGTACATGATTATTTGGACAGGCGCACCTTGGGTATTTTGTGTGCAACCTTGATTTGTTGCATCCCATGTGTATTTCACCCAGACTAAGGGATGTAAGTGCTTCCTGTGTCTCCAAATAATAGTCTCATGTAGGGGGTGGGTGGTGCGGGCATGGCCTTCATGTCACAACCTGATATCTCCTTGCTAGGACTGGCCAGTGTGTGATGTTTCTCTGGACATGCACTCAAGGTGCAGTGGGCCAGTCATGGTGGGCATGTTTTCAGTATAACCTATGCTGCATGTGCCTCTTGTTCCTGGATATGGTCCCTGCTCATCCCTATTTCCTGCCACGCTGTGTGGTGCAGATGCAGTGCTGGATTGTCCCCGGGGCCTTGCTCCTCAGTCAAAATTCCATTCCATCTCATTTGCTATTGTGTCATGCTCTCCATAGTTTTTCGGTGGCATGGTGGGTCAAAAAACTGTGTCTTGCATGCCCTACATATGTACCTTGTTTTGTAGATGTAACTCTTCTTTTGTTTCAGGCTATGCACTGTGACCTATGTAGATTGGACTCATGTGACATATGTATACAGGTGTATGATTAATTTCTGTCTCTTCACCCTGCCCACAGCATCGTCGGGGGACACGGAGGGAGACATGGGCACAGACGGAGCAGAGGGACCGAGCACCAGTGCCAGCGGTGACATCGGGGCTGGCACATCAAGTGGGACTGAGGCGGAGGAGAGTGAAGCCGGGGACCTGTCGACTGGCACAACAGAGTATGAAGCTGACGGGTCCGAGGATGATCTCTCCGAGTGGGCGGCGGCTGCACCAGCAGCTGACAGCGGCACTACATCTCGCCCCGCCCCCTCCATTGCCATAAGCCGCCTCCCACTTGCTCGTGTCCCTTCCCAACGTGCCCGGTCACCACATGTCTCCTTCCTGACAGGCACCGCACCCCCTGCCACTGTCTCCACTGCTGCCGCCAATGCCGAGTCTGTGAACATCCAGCGGCAGTTGCAGGTTGGTCAGGCTGCGATCCTTAATGTCCTCCATGGCCACAGCCAAGTGCTGCACAACATGGAGGCATACTTGGAGGGCATTCATTCATCGCAGGCTGACCAACGCAGCTTGCTGAGGTCGATAGACTCGACACTGACTGCAGCAGTGGGTCTCCTGCAGCGCTACGTCCCACCCCCTACCCCTGCCCCATCCACACTTCCCACTCCCATGCCTGTCCCACGTACACCCAGACGTCAGCATGCACCCACCACAACACACACAGGCACCACACCAGCAGGGAAGGTCCACCGCACACCTCCTGACACGCACACACAGTGTGAAGTAGGCACACCCACTGGGTCGGGGGGCAAACGTGTGACACGCAGCCAGAGTGGGAGTCCGCATTCCACCCAATCCACTCCCTCCAAATCCCCTCCCCTCAGCTCTCCTGGCCACATCTCCCCCGAAGACTCCTTCATGGCCGCTCTGTCCCTGAGCCCCACAGTGACACCACCACGCAAGCGGTCAAGGAAGTCCTCGGTCAGGGTGGTTGATTCCCCCCCCCCCTGTCTACACCCTCCCCCAGTGGCGCTGCAACCCATCCCTCTGACCCCCCCCCCCTCCTTGGGGCCTGTGGTTCCTTCGGGTGCAGGGGATTCCCTGGAGAACCTTGCTAAGGTGTGCAGCGAGATCCTGGCCTCCGCCTTTGGCCCTGCCCCACCCCCTGTGGTGGAGTCCTCCATCCCTGCACCCACGACGCCTACCCTTCACCCTCCTGTCCCTGCGGTGCCTGTTTCTTCCCCCCCACATGATGCCCTCACCCCTGTGGAAGACGACGGAATGTAACTGTGCAGGCAAGCTAGGGGACACGCATCCCACTGTGTCCCCCATCCAGCTGTGACTTCTGGACTGCCCTATGGGCTTTGTAAATATTGAAGTTCCTACAAACATGATTTTTTGGTTCATGCTGAATAAAACAATTTATTTTTTTCCCCTTGGAACACTACTGCTTTGCTGGTATTGCTGTTGGTGGGGCTGCTACATGGTTTTGGGTGGTGTTCATGTGTTGGGTGTGTGGGAAATGTAGTAGTGTGCTGGTCATAGGGGGGACCCTGGGATCTGTGTGCCATCACACGGTGTTAGCTAGGTTTCTGTGTTCATGTAAGCAGTTGCTGCATGGTGAAATTGTCCAAAGGTGTATTCCTACCTCTGTGTACCCTGACATCTTCCCTGCAGGGTGTTCCCAATATTTAGCGCTGAGCTGTGTGTACATTAGCTGGGTGTGTGACGGACTCCTTCTACTTTGCACATGCATGCTGAGCGATGTCTCCACCTGCATCATTCGTGGCATTCTTGATAGTCATTGTACTTGTGTATGTGGACTATTGACATGACTTCATGTGGACATGTTTTCTTTTCTGCGCTATGCATGCGTATACTCCCAGCCTCGCACAAATGTGGTACATGTACTGCAGGGTCTTTGTGCACCTGACTGAAATTTGTGGGCATGGTATCTGTGGCTACTCCACCCTTTGCGTTCCATGGGCACTGCTGTGAGTGTTAGGCACACACCCCTCCTGCCTCTGGGCACTGCTGGGAGGACTCTGCACACACCCCTCCTGTGTCTGGGCACTGCTGGGAGGACTCTGCACACACCCCTCCTGCCTCTGGGCCCTGCTGGGAGGACTCTGCACACACCCCTCCTGACTCTGGGCACTGCTGGGAGGACTCTGCACACACCCCTCCTGACTCTGGGCACTGCTGGGAGGACTCTGCACACACCCCTCCTGCCTCTGGGCACTGCTGGGAGTGATAGGCACACACCCCTCCTATGTCTGGGCACTGCTGGGAGGACTCTGCACACACCCCTCCTGCCTCTGGGCACTGCTGGGAGTGATAGGCACCCACCCCTCCTGTCTCTGGGCACTGCTGGGAGTGATAGGCACCCACCCCTCCTGTCTCTGGGCACTGCTGGGAGGACTCTACACCCACCCCTCCTGTCTCTGGGCACTGCTGGGAGTGATAGGCACCCACCCCTCCTGACTCTGGGCACTGCTGGGAGGACTCTGCACACACCCCTCCTGCCTC
Source organism: Triturus cristatus (assembly GCF_964204655.1). Taxonomy (NCBI): domain Eukaryota; kingdom Metazoa; phylum Chordata; class Amphibia; order Caudata; family Salamandridae; genus Triturus; species Triturus cristatus. Next base: position 203,338,089 of record NC_140583.1, on the reverse strand, counting down.
TGGGCACTGCTGGGAGGACTCTACACCCACCCCTCCTGACTCTGGGCACTGCTGGGAGGACTCTGTACACACCCCTCCTGCCTCTGGGCACTGCTGGGAGGACTCTACACCCACCCCTCCTGTGGCTGGGCACTGCTGGGAGGACTCTGCACACACCCCTCCTGTCTCTGGGCACTGCTGTGAGTGTTAGGCACCCACCCCTCCTGTCTCTGGGCACTGCTGGGAGGGCTCTACACCCACCCCTCCTGTCTCTGGGCACTGCTGGGAGTGATAGGCACACACCCCTCCTATGTCTGGGCACTGCAGGGAGGACTCTGCACCCACCCCTCCTGTCTCTGGGCACTGCTGGGAGTGATAGGCACCCACCCCTCCTGTCTCTGGGCACTGCTGGGAGGACTCTGCACCCACCCCTCCTGTCTCTGGGCACTGCTGGGAGGACTCTGCACACACCCCTCCTGACTCTGGGCACTGCTGGGAGGACTCTGCACACACCCCTTCTGCCTCTGGGCACTGCTGGGAGGACTCTGCACACACCCCTCCTGACTCTGGGCACTGCTGGGAGTGATAGGCACCCACCCCTCCTGCCTCTGGGCACTGCTGGGAGGACTCTGCACACACCCCTCCTGCCTCTGGGCACTGCTGGGAGGACTCTGCACAAACCCCTCCTGCCTCTGGGCACTGCTGGGAGGACTCTGCACACACCCCTCCTGTCTCTGGGCACTGCTGGGAGGACTCTGCACCCACCCCTCCTGACTCTGGGCACTGCTGGGAGTGATAGGCACACACCCCATCTATTTAACAATATGTACGCTTAGTACATACACGTGTGTGGGTTCGCTCCATGGGGGTACGGTTCGTACTTACACTGTTGGGGTGGGAGTACGCTCCATACGTACGTGGGTGGGGTACGGGTCGTACTTACACTGTTGGGGTGGGGGGTACGCTCCATACGTACGCGGGTGAGGGTACGGGTCGTAGTTACTCTGTTGGGGTGGGGGTACGCTCCATACGTACGCGGGTGAGGGTACGGGTCGTACTTACACTGTTGGGGTGGGAGTACACTCCATACGTACACGGGTGGGGTACGGGTCGTACTTACACTGTTGGGGTGGTGGTACAGTACGTACATGCACTGTTGGGGTACGCTCCATGCATACAAGGTGGGGGTACGGGTCGTACTTACACTGTTGGGGTACGCTCCATGCATACGCGGGTGGGGTACGGGTCGTACTTACACTGTTGGGGTGGGAGTACGCTCCATACGTACGCGGGTGGGGTACGGGTCGTACTTACACTGTTGGGGTGGGGGTACGCTCCATACGTACGCGGGTAAGGGTACGGGTCGTACTTACACTGTTGAGGTGGGGGTACGCTCCTTTCGTACGCGTGTGAGGGTACGGGTCGTACTTACACTGTTGGGGTGGGGGGTACGCTCCATACGTACGCGGGTGAGGGTACGGGTTGTACTTACACTGTTGGGGTGGGACGTATACGTACGCGGGTGAGGGTACGCGTCGTACTTACACTGTTGGGGTTGGTGGGGGTACGGTCCGTACATATCCGTCCCCACGCTATGTGATGCTTGTGCGACCCGTACCCAGGCCTTTGCCACGTGGGTACAGCCGTCCCACCATTGTTGGGGTGACGTAGGTGTGGGCGTGGTACGACTCGTACCCACGCTCTTAAGGCGTGGGTACGGGACGTACCTGTATAGTTGTGTTGCCGGTTCGCGTCGTCAGGCACTTCCTTTGTGGCGGACGCTGGCTTTGCTGGACACGCCCCCACCCCCTCGTAGTGACCAGGGCATGGGGGTCAGGTATGTCCAGGGCATGTGTGCTGTGTGACATTGGTGGTGGTTTTGTGGCCTGCCCCTGGTCCTGCCCCCCCTTTCCCCCCCTTTCCCCCCCTCCCTTAGTTGTTCTGACCTTCTGCGGCGTCTGCGTCGGAACCTGTAGAGGAGGTCGACTGCTATGAGGGCCGGGATGACACGTAGGTTCGGGTCCATGTCTGTCCGTCGCGTACAGGTACTCCTTGTTCGCGTCGTCCTGATTTCCCGGCAGTTTTTGGCAGCCGGAAAATATTCACCGTGCGGGATGACGTCGGTGCGAATCGTAATTCCTGGTTCGTGAATGGCAGGCTGCGTGCGTCTCGACGTCACGTCGGCGCTTTCCCGGATCGCATTTGTATGTTTATTTTCGTCGGTCGGGGTTTTGTAAGATTCGTACGGAAATGGTGTTTCCGTGCGAATCGTAATTCCATGTTTGTATCTTGTTACGACCGGGTACGCGTCGGACGGGGAATATGCTCCGTCCGACGGTTCGTACCCGGTTTTTACAGGATCGTAATCGGCACCAGAATGTCAAAAATATCGTTTTTAAAAATATAGGGTATTTTTTAGTTTAAAAAAAAATATGTTAAATAAACCAAATAATACTTATGAATAAAATAAACATAATCAAATATATTTTATGTTTAAAATTAATAATAAATATATATAATTTAATAAAACATTAATTAAACATATACATATAATATATAATATATATACTTACCTAATCAGTTTTAATAATTGTTTTAATAACTTATAAATTATTAAAAATTATTATAAATTACAAATACATCATACACATAAAACAATAACATGAATACAAATTAAATAATTATATATAACACATTAAAAAAATTATATTTAATTTGAATATTCTTAAAATTAATTATATATTACATTAGCTAAAATAATACAAAAAATATTAAATAGCACAGACAATAAAACTACTACTCCAGCTCCAAAAAAAACAACAGTAAGGAAAATGTTGGATAGCGTAGGGGGAAAAATTACTATTCCAACTCCAGAGAGTGCAACAGTAGAGAAAGAGTTGGATAGCGTAGGGGTAAAAATTACTATTCTCACTCCAGAGAGTGCAACATTAGGGAAAGTGTTGGATAGCGTAGGGGTCAAAATTACTATTCCAACTCCAGAGAGTGCAACAGTAGGGAAAGTGTTGGATAGCGTAGGGGTAAAAATTTCTATTCCTACTCCAGAGAGTGCAACAGTAGGGAAAGTGTTGGATAGCGTAGGGGTAAAAATTACTATTCCAACTCCAGAGAGTGCAACAGTAGGGAAAGTGTTGGATAGCGACGGGGTAAAAATTACTATTCTCACTCCAGAGAGTTCAACAGTAGGGAATGTGTTGGATAGCGTAGGGGTAAAAATTACTATTCCAACTCCACAGAGTGCAACAGTAGGGAAAGTGTTGGATAGCGTAAGGGTCAAAATTACTATTCCAACTCCAGAGAGTGCAACAGTACAGAAAGTGCTGGATAGCATAGGGATAAAAATTACTATTCCCACTCCATAGAGTGCAACAGTAGGGAAAGTGTTGGATAGAGTAGGGGTAAAAATTACTATTCCAACTCCAGAGAGTACAACAGTAGGGAAAGTGTTGGATAGTGAAGGGGTAAAAATTACTATTCCCACTCCAGAGAGTGCAACAGTAGGGAAAGTGTTGGATAGCGTGGGGGAAAAAATTACTATTCCAACTCCACAGAGTGCAACAGTAGGGAAAGTGTTGGATAGCGTAAGGGTCAAAATTACTATTCCAACTCCAGAGAGTGCAACAGTACAGAAAGTGCTGGATAGCGTAGGGATAAAAATTACTATTCCAACTCCAGAGAGTGCAACAGTAGGGAAAGTGTTGGATAGCGTAGAAGTTAAAAACAACATACTTATAAATAAATTAATTATTTAAAATAATTAGTGATTTAATTATTAAATAACTCAAAATTATTTACAAATACCAATAAATTATGATTACAAACATAACTAACAATTAATAATTAATTAACAATAAATTAATAATAAATACCAATAAAAAATAATAATAAATATTAATTACCAAAGAATACATATTAAACAATAAAATATTTTTCATAACCAAAAACATATGAATTATAAAAAGTAATTACCAATTAAAAAATATTGAAAAATTAACAAAAATTATACCACAAAATAATAATGAAACATTAATTGCCAATTAATAATTACTTATTAATATATTAATTAGAAATATCAATACATAATATTTAATCATATTTAATTCACAATTAATGATTGATCAAAAACAAATTATTTTTCATAACCAAATTTTTATAATTTAAAATATTTACCAATTAATAATTAATGTCCAATTAATTAATTATCAACACCCAACAACAAATTTAATAATTACTTAATAAGATTTCAATTACTTCCAAGACTATTCCCCTATAAACGCACAACACACTCCAATAATAAAATAATACACTTAACATAATTATCAATTAATCAATTAATAAAAACTAATTACCAATTAATAAAAATTAATTACCAATTAATACTTAACTAACAATAATATAATTATCAATACCAATAAATTAAAATAAATTATTACTTAATTACAATTAAATTACTTCCCACCCTATTCCCCTATAAACCCACAACCCGCTACAGAACTTAAACGCAAAAATTAATTAAAATTAATTTATAATTCCTAAAAATGTATAATTAATTTTATATAATTAAATTACTTTCCACCCTATTCCCCTATAAACCCACAACCCGCTACAGTACTAAAACACAAAATTGACTTAATAAACCATTATTAACATAGAAAAATTGTATACATATATTTTCAAACCAGTAAAACACTTAACAAAAAACATATAACACATGCATATTAAATACATAATAAAATACATAACAATAATATAAATATCGATATTAGTAACATCAATATTAGTAACATCGATATATTTGATATCGATATTACTAACTTCGATATTACTAACATCGATATAAAAATACTTACCTTAGGGTCGATATTCTGTCCATAGATATTATTGACATCGATATTCTGTCCCTTCGATATTTAAAACTCGATATTAGTGTAGGTCGAAATTTTATTTTCGATATTTTGACTGCTTACCGTCCTCCATATGTGCCCTTCCCAGTTCAGCATGGGTAATGTAGGCTGGTGTACTTTGGGGTGTTTGGAGAATCTTTCTTAAAAATGTATTCTCTTCAATCTGTAATTGTTGAGTACATGTAAAACCCCAGACCTCCGCCCCATACATTGCTTTGGCGCAGCAGATTGAGCCATATAAATGCATGACCTGTTCTGGGGACCACCTGCCCAACCTACGCCCGAAGCTCATTATGGTCCCAATGGATCCCACTAGTTTTGAGCTCCGTTCTTCAATTAAAAATTTAAAATTTAAAAGCCCATCAAAAAGTAATCCCAAATAAGAGAAGGTCTTAACCTGTTCCATTTTATGTATGCCTATTTTGTATTGGAACTTTTTACAAGGTTTAGATCCGGCCAACAATACATAGGATTTAGTTAGGTTGGCCGATAGCTCTAAACTGGCCATAAAACTCACGAACCCATCTATTAAACTCTGAAGGCTTCTTGGTGTACGAGCTAAAAGTACCGCATCGTCAGCGTACAACAACACGGGTACAGGTCGTAGACCTATTCTAGGGGTATCTACGTTCAGTTTGCATAATGCCTGTTCTAACTCATTTATATACAACGAGAACAGGAACGGGGCCAAAATACATCCCTGTCTCACCCCGCTGGTACAGGGGAAAGGAGCCGTAGTGTCACCATCCATGTTGAAACGCACTTTAGCAGAAGTGTTCCAATGGAGAGCTCTTAGGATGTCAACAAGGCACTTATCTACCCCTAATCTGATCATCAGATCCCAGAGCTTTTCCCTATTAACATGGTCAAAAGCGTCCGAGAGGTCCATGAACCCCAAATATACAGCCTGATCGCTTGCTATGGTGTATTTAGCCACTAATAAGTAAAGGTTCAGACACTGATCTGTGGTTGATTTTCTGGTCCTGAACCCATATTGCAGGTCCGAGATTATTTGGTGTTCTTCAGCCCAATCTAATAGGCGATTTAGGACTACTCGGCCCAGAACCTTAGCCGTCACATCGATTAAGGAAATGGGTCGGTAGCACTGTGGGTCGTCCTTTTTCCCTTTTTTAAAAATTGGGACTATTATAGCCTCCGACCAGGATCGTGGCATACCTGTAGCAATTGCTGTATTTATTACCCTAGTTAGGATCGGGGCCCAGAGATCAACCTTACTTAAATAAAGGTCTGGCGGAAACCGGACCAGGAGCTTTATTGTGTGTCAGCCCCTGAATGGCCACTACCATCTCCTCTAATGTAAATTCAATTTTGGACACCCATGGACAGGGTCTCTCATTATCCCTAGGGTTCTTGACTGAGTGATTATACAACAATTCAAAATGATCAGACCATTGCTCTGGAAGAATAGTCGTACCGATTACTGGGGCAGCAGTATCCTGGAAACAGGGTTTATTTATTATTTTCCAGAATGCACTTGAATCTCTTCTATCTGCTGCAGCCCTTAAATCTCCTCATACCTGTAGTTGAAGTGCCAGTTTCCTTTGTTTGATTGCTTTTTTATAAGCAATCCTGCATTGTACAATGCGTGTCTTATCTCTGGGAACTGTCTTTAGACATGTTTTTAGTTCTTTATGGGCCCGAGAGCAGTCTTTATTAAACCAACTAGGAGAGGATTTAACTACCATTTTGGAATTAGATTTTAATAAACCATCAATAAGATGAGCCATGGACTCAAAAGCTTTGACTACAGCAGGTCCCTCCATTGAAGGATCTAAGCATATCCCAATTGTTTCTTTACCTCTCTCTATTAAGGTTCTATAAAAGGCATCCCCGTCCACTTTTGCCCATCTGAGACGTCTCCCTTGATCAGTCATCCTCACTATGTTATTTGCCTTGTGCGCTATCTTCGGATTGCGCGAGGCCCAATTCTTAATCTTTATCATTAGTGGGTTATGATCACTGAATATGCTCCATTCAATGTCTGCCTCAGTTATCCAATCCAGGAATAAATGAGACACCACTATATAATCTATAATGGAGCAATTTCCTCTTCCCTTAAAGGTCGGAATAGCTTCACAGCTATCTCTAAAACCCACCAAGTCTAAAGTATGCCTTAACGCATGTATTTTCAGGACCCTTTCTAGTTCCGACCCTTCACAGGTATGTTCAAAATGCGGCCCTTTGGCCAATCTGCAACCAGACCAGACGCCCTCCAGCAAACTTAAGTTAGGGCAAAGATGGCAGTTTAAATCGCCCATCAAGACCACACATGGGGCTGTAGCTGTCTTCCTTTGCTCCAATTCCCGGGTCATACATCTATTGAGGTCATATATTATGGTGCCGATTACGATCCGGTAAAAAAATAGCCCGTACGACTCGTATCCGGTCTTTTTACCGTACGAATCGTACAAGTGCCGTACAAACTGGCAATCACGATTCGCATGGTAAAAAGTCCATACGAACCGCATTCGGAATATTTCCCCACACGTCCTCGGGTCGGAAAATGTGTCCGACACGTCCTCGGACGATTTACCGTACAAATGTGAAAAGTCAAGTCCGACCGAGGAATCACGATCCTACCCGTGCGTCCGATCTCACAACCGTATGGTAAAAACACCGTCCGCACCGAACTCCCATTGCAACCATGGAGACATGTCCCCGCATACGCGCCCAACACTCCCCCCAGCACCCATACGTTCGAGTCGCACTCCCCGTTAATGTACCCACCCCCCCTGTATGTACACCCGTGTACGTGTCGAACCCCCACCCGTGCATGTACACCCCAGTACGTTCGCGTCGTACCCCCACCCCTGTACGTGTCCTACCCCCGTGCATGTACACCCCAGTACGTTCGCGTCATACCCCCACCCCTGTACGTGTCCTACCCCCGTGTATGTACACCCCAGTACGTCCGAGTCGTACCCCCACCCCTGTACGTGTCCTACCCCCGTGTATGTACACCCCAGTACGTCCGAGTCGTACCCACACCCCTGTACGTGTCCTACCCCCGTGCATGTACACCCCAGTACGTTCGCGTCGTACCCCCACCCCTGTACGTGTCCTACCCCCGTGTATGTACACCCCAGTACATCCGAGTCGTACCCCCACCCCTGTACGTGTCCTACCACCGTGTATGTACACCCCAGTACGTCAGAGTCGTACCCACACCCCTGTACGTGTCGTACCACCGTGCATGTACACCCCATTACGTTCGTGTCGTACCCCCACCCCTGTACGTGTCCTACCCCCGTGTATGTACACCCCAGTACGTCCGAGTCGTAGCCACACCCCTGTACGTGTCCTACCCCCGTGCATGTACACCCCAGTACGTTCGCGTCGTACCCCCACCCCTGTACGTGTCCTACCCCCGTGTATGTACACCCCAGTACGTCCGAGTCGTACCCCCACCCCTGTTCGTGTCCTACCACCGTGTATGTACACCCCAGTACGTCAGAGTCGTACCCACACCCCTGTACGTGTCGTACCACCGTGCATGTACACCCCATTACGTTCGCGTCGTACCCCCACCCCTGTACGTGTCCTACCCCTGTGTATGTACACCCCAGTACGTCCGAGTCGTACCCACACCCCTGTACGTGTCCTACCCCCGTGCATGTACACCCCAGTACGTTCGCGTTGTACCCCCACCCCTGTACATGTCCTACCCCCGTGTATGTACACCCCAGTACGTCCGAGTCGTACCCCCACCCCTGTACGTGTCCTACTCCCGTGTATGTACACCCCAGTACGTCCGAGTCGTACCCCCACCCCTGTACGTGTCGTACCACCGTGTATGTACACCCCTGTACGTTCGCGTCGTACCCACACCCCTGTACGTGTCGTACCACCGTGCATGTACACCCCAGTACGTTCGTGTCGTACCCCCACCCCTGTACGTGTCGTACCACCGTGTATGTACACCCCAGTACGTCAGAGTCGCACCCACACCACAACCTCCTAAGTACGGAGCGCACCCCAGGCCCCAACATCACAACCGCATGTACGAGTCGTACCAAGCCACACACAAGGACAGCACCGTACAACCAAATGGCCCATGTACACACCGTACACACGCTCAAAACGCACGTACACAACCAGGACAAACCAAAACAACACAAGAATACACCATTCGAATGGCACAAAGCCACTAAACATGTCCAACAACCACTAAAATAACACATTCACTGACCTGCAACTGCCAAAAACAAACAGAGGGCCAATACACCACCACTCCTTATAACACACCCACCCAAACTTCAAACACAGCCACACCCACCAATGGACCAATAAAAAGGGCCCACACACACAAACCATGAGCCTTTGCAACAGACTCACTGCTGCCAGACACCACAGACAACCTACAGCACCATACTACAAGCTTCACCACACCTTACACTTGCACACCTTCACACAACCACCTTCACAAACACCCCCTCATCACATTCACACACACACCTGCACAACCACACCCACACACCCACAACCATCCACACAGCCCCCACCATCCACACCCACACCCCTCACCATGCCCACTACCAAGAATCCAAAGTTCAGTAACCGAGAGTTGGAGGTCCTTGTCGATGAAATCCTCAGAGTCGAGCCACAGCTCTTTGGAACATTGGTCAGACAGACCACCATGGCAGCAAAAACAGCCATGTGGCAGACCATCATCGATGCCGTGAATGCTGTTGGGGACACCAGAAGGACCAGGCAGGAATGCCAAGCCAGGTGGTACGATCTGCGGAGGAGGGTCCGAGCCAAGATGCTGGAGGAACACAACCAGGCCAACGCCACTGGAGGAGGGCCCTCCCGCAGACCCGTACACTACCAGCCCTGGGAGGAGAGGGTGATGGCCATACAGCCGGTGGAGGCAGTCGAAGGATTAGGAGGACTCCGAGACCCGGGTGAGTACACAAACAACGCACCTCACATGGGGGGAACGTCATCCACAACCAAAATCACTAACAGGCACGCAACCACCCCAAGCTATCGCATGACTCAACCACACTCCATGAACACGCACATGCCACTGCCGCCACCATGCCCCATGCACCCAGCTGGACAATGTCAAGTCACAAGCCACAGAAGACACCAACACATGACACGGTAATCCGGATGGCGGGAGGGTGGGCCCCAAAATTCACATAGTGCAACTCAGAAGCAGACAACAATGCCCTCTGCCCATATGGCCTAGGTCACAGCCAGACAAACAGTGTGTCCCCACACAGGAAAGACTCACCAGCAAATGGCGGACGCCTTGCATCAACACATGGGGGTGAAGGCACTGTTTTGCACATGGCAGCAGCTAATGAACAGCCAACATTGTGAAAGAGTGGCAGCACACACCACCACAGCAGCAGCGCAGAGACACACACTACACCCAATGGGTGCCTGGAGATCAGAAACAAACTCACATCAACAAGCCAAGGGCCACTCAAAGATCTGCTAACACTGTGTGCCCAGGAAGCTGGGCTGAGGTGACAGATGGTGACACACAGAGGGAGGGAGAGGGGGACAGAGAGGGAGGGAGAGGGGGACAGAGAGGGAGGGAGACACAGGGAGACGGACAGAGGGAGGAGGCTGACACACAGAGGGAGGGAGAAGGGGACAGAGAGGGAGGGAGACACAGGGAGACGGACAGAGGGAGGAGGTTGACACACAGAGGGAGGGAGAGGGGGACAGAGAGGGAGGGAGACACAGGGAGACGGACAGAGGGAGGAGGCTGACACACGGAGGGAGGGAGAGGGGGACAGAGAGGGAGGGAGAGGGGGACAGAGAGGGAGGGAGACACAGGGACACGGACAGAGGGAGGAGGCTGACACACAGAGGGAGGGAGAGGGGGACAGAGAGGGAGGGAGACACAGGGAGACGGACAGAGGGAGGAGGCTGACACACGGAGGGAGGGAGAGGGGGACAGAGAGGGAGGGAGACACAGGGAGACGGACAGAGGGAGGAGACTGACACACGGAGGGAGGGAGAGGGGGACAGAGAGGGAGGGAGAGGGGGACAGAGAGGGAGGGAGACACAGGGACACGGACAGAGGGAGGAGGCTGACACACAGAGGGAGGGAGAGGGGGACAGAGAGGGAGGGAGACACAGGGAGAGCAAATCAGCCGTGTGGTGTGTGGGAATGTCTGCTCGTCAGCAGGTAGACTGCGTGCATGTAGCCAAGGGTGGCCAGTGCCAGAACCCCCCCTCTTCTCCATGGCAAAACACAGGGCCATGTCACAACCTGTTCACGAGCACAACGACAGCTACCTGCATCATATAAGTGTGTGGATCCACTCCATGTGCACATGTACAGTGCTACACGGAAGGCGCCAATGCATGGCTCGCCACACCTGCCCACTCCACTGCTGACTGCAGTCACACTTGACGCAGCAAGTAAGACTGTGCCACACATAGTTAAAGGGGCCAAAGTGGTGCCCAAGGGACACACCCATGCACAAGTGCACTGTGAGTGGAATGCAAGACAGATCCTAATTCCAAGAGGAAAAGTGCCAACTTTGAAACTGATGAAACATGGATGTTGCATGGACCAAAATTAACATTGTCTCTCTCACACACAGGTCAACGTCGTGGTTCACCCCCCAACACTGGGGGGGAAGACTCACAGGACCCGGATCTGCGGGAGCCCGATCCCACCGGCAGCGACGACTCTCACCACTCTGTTGACGACCCCGACCGACCTGGCCCCTCTGGTGTCCAACCACCTGCAGCGCCTGCGTCAGGTACAACTGTGCCAACCACCACCCCCACTCCTGCCACATCCCAGGAGACACCCAGGATCCCTGCCCCACCACCACAATGCAGCCAGGCTGGCCAGGAGGGACACGGTGTCCCGGGCACCCAGGAGGAGGCAGGCGACAACGCCAATGCCACCCCTCAGGGGTCCCGGAGACCCGATGTACCCACAAGGGCAGGCCAGGTGCAAGTGGGCAGGGGTGGTGGGAGTGGAGGACGGCGGAGGCGCGAGCCTGACCAGTTGGCTGGGGAACCGGTATTTTCCCATGTCCGTAACATCCTGGACACATACCGGCAGGACACCACGGGCCTGGCCCAGGTTGTGTCCGTCCTCGAGGGGATCAAGACCCAGCAGGCCCAGCAACATGCGGAGCTACATGCCTGTCTACTGCAACACCAACGGAGGATGGAGGACGGACAGGCTGAGCTTGTGACGGCGTACACGGGAATTCACGATACACTCCGTCGGATGGCCGACAACATGGCCGACCCTCCCTGTGCCAGAAGGCGGAGAACATCACCACCCACAGGGAGGGATCAGGAGGAGGAGGAGGAAACATCCGATGGAGCATCCCAGACGTCGTCACGGCCTGCTTCTGAGGGTCCCCGCAGGAGGGCGGGTCGTCCACGGAAAAGACCGTGAGGGTCGGCGCAACATCACCATCTCCCAGGACACCTGGCCTGGCACCTGGCCCACTGGAGCAACAGCATCACAGCATCAAGAGACATTCTCTGCCACATGGCCTTGCTGGTCACTGTCTGACCAATGTAGACAAAGACTGTGGCATGGACTCTGAGGACTTCCAATGGCAAGGACACCAACTCCCCTACTGAACTTTGGATTCAGCCCCTCACGTCATACCCCCCCCCCCCAAAATAAAAATTCACACCATGAAGAGAAGATGCCTGCTGGTTGCATTATTACCTTACATGTGTCTTGTAAAGTCTAAACATGCCAGAGTTCTCTTTTGACTTCAACCATCCACACCCTGGGGCCTGAGTCTGGCACAGGACACACGGGCCACAGTGTATTAGGCAAGACAGACATGGAGCACCACACACACCCGTGATGGGCCCAACCAGCTGAGGGGGTGGCCGAACAACCGTGCTGACAGACACATTGAGTACAGCAACAGTCATGCGCAGAGGTCAGGGATCATGTCCAGTGTCCTGGGGGGCACCCAGGTATGTGTAGACAGGTGGCAGAACCATGTCCTGCAAGCTTGAGTCCGGTGGATGCAGAGAATGGGGGCCTGGCCAACGTTGGATGCATGGGGATGGCACATGTCACAATACCCACACAGTCATGGACATCATGCATAATACACAGTCTCAGCCCACACACACAGCTTGCATCTTGCTACTCAACACATAGACACATAGCCTCTATCAGGGGAAACCATGCCAAACATGCTGGATGCACCGTGGCAACACACCAGCATTGACTGAGAAGAGGCACCTTGGAGGCATAGGGACACCTTTATTAGTCATGTTTTCGGGATTGCAGAGGCAACTTGAAGTACACATGAACACTTCATGTGGAGTAACATGTGGGTCCAACACTGGCACCCCCCTTCTGCAGCACAAATGCGTGATAGCCATGGAACTGGCACACAATTGTCGGCCAACAGCTAAACACCCACAGCTGCTCACAGAGATCCTGCCATACACCATAGATCCGCTGATGTAGAAGTCCCACACCATGTCAAGCCAATGCTAACCGTATGTGACCGAGGGCAGTGTTACACACATTGATGCCATCATCACAATCCACTATCCCATCACTGATGACTGTCAACAAGTGTGACCATCTATTCAGGTGTACCCAGCTGCATGTTATGTGTACCATGGTGATGCTACATGTCTGCAGAGGAACCAAACATCAACAGGGGCAGTGTGCATACATCGTGAACAACTGCCACACCCAATACACCCCTGATGCATCCCTTACCCTATGGAGACTCCCAAACGTGTCCGTGCCTGTAACGCTGAGTCAGCCCACGATGACGTGTCCATGAGGAATAGCAGTGCCACAACAATGCAACCAGCAGACGGCATGCGCAAGTACCTGGGGAAGAGAGACCCACAAGAATTCAGCCACAAAAAGCACAGCCACTTGCATGTGCATTTACTCGACACATGTATGGATGACAACATGCTAGGTCACAATTATGACTGGGGAAATACAACCATCACTGGCACCATCACTCCAGTGACACACCCACACACACCTCTGACTCACGTGCCATACATGCAGGTGGAGACACACATCACAACACATGCCACACGGGGACCAATGCGTGCACACTCAGACACTGGTACTCACCACTAAGCAAAGAAGTCGCGTATGAGCCGAGTCCGGATGTCCTCTTGCGGCTCCACATCCTCCACATCACTAGCCCCATTGCCAAGACCTTCGTCCTCCACGGGTGGATGGTCCTCGTCATCTTGATCCAGGATGAGTGGCACAGCTTTCTCAACTGCCATGTTGTGCAGCATGCAGCAGACCATGAAGATTTTGCAGAACTTTGCAGGGGCATATGGGAGCGCGCCGCCGGTCTTGTGGAGGCACCGAAATCGGCTCTTCAGCAGGTCAAACGTCCTCTCTATCACTCGCCTTGTCCGGCCATGGGCGGTGTTGTAGCGGAGCTGGGCCGGCGTGATGGGGTTGCGGAGAGGTGTGAGCAGCCATGGCATGTTGGGATAGCCAGCGTCCCCTACATGGGAAGCACATGGACATCGTTAGAAGTGGTGAAGCGGTCGTGCTGGTAGGCTATGCAAAATACAGGACAGACAGACTGTACCCACCAACAACACATGCTCGTTCGTTGCGCAGCTGCATCATCATTTCAGGCTTCCTGCTACGCCTCATGATGTAGGCATCGTGTGCTGATCCTGGAAAACGAGCACAGACATGTGAAATCACCATGTTGGACAGACACACCACAAGGGCATTGATGGAGTGGTAGTGCTTCCGATTGCGGTACGCTACCTCCCGTGCGTGTGGTGGTACCAAAGCTACATGTGTCTCATCTATGGACCCAATGACATGGGGCATCCCTCCCAGGGCATAGAATCCACGCTTGACCACAGTCATCTGTTCAGGGGTTGGGAACTTGATGAAGTCATCCAGGTGAATCAACATGGCCTCTAAGAAATCATGCAGCACACGGCAGAACATGCTCTGGGACATGCCACCAACATGAGCTATGGTATTTTGAAAGGTACCCGTGGCTAGAAAATGTAGGGCTGCCATTACCTTCAGCTTGGGTGTCAGTGCCGTAGGATACCTGTGCAGCGGTTGCAGGTGTGGTGCCAGTCTCGCCGTCAACTCCAGAATCAACCGTCGTGGGAAGCGGTAACACCGAATCCGATCATTCTCCCGCATGGCAGCCAAGTCCGGCATTGCTCGGGGAAGAGGCGGCGCCCTGCAGTAATTTGGAAGTGACAAGGAAGAGTGAGTGCACCACAACAACAAATCATTTGTACTGCACACATGTTATTCTGTCTATACACATATGCTACATACAGAGTGAGGTATGTGCCACATGCCCTGGACACGTATGCCTGCCAGGTGACACTCCTACCAAGAGCCAGCTACACACGGAGATTGAGAACCTCCCCATGCCATGCCATGGGATTAGCTGTGTCCCAGTGCAAGTGAACAGCCAGACGCAAGACAGGAGTGACATACACCCACACATCAGCAGAAGTAGGAGGCCGATTGCAGAGACTGGTAGCGGAACACTAGAGCCACAGGTCACATGACATTACACTAGGACAGCCCACACACCTTGCCATGAAGGTGCACATGTCATGACTCACCACACATTCATTGAGAGGATGCAGACATGTCCTTGTCACGCTACTCCGTGTCCCATGCATACATGCGCACCTCACATCCGAAACCACATGTGGCATGGTGTGCGGAACAGTGTGCGATGTCAATCTACACACAGACACATGTTGGTTGCTGCAACAGCTGCAGCTTTTGAGGGTGCTCCAACATCAACCAAATGGGAAGCCCCCACACATACATGACATAGTCACATCGTGCACCGTGGGTAGTGACAAGTCAGGTGTGGTAACCCCTGTAACGGGCATCAGGGGACACTTCCGTGTGTTGGTGTCCGTGCCATGCCAGTGTCGGTCATCCCAAGTGTGCAGTACGACATGCACACATGTCAAAGGAGTCAAGGGCATGCCTGGCACACATTGCACCGTCACACATTACATCTGTACACATCTCATCATACATCTGGTGCCTTCTCGACTCTGGAGTAATGTGCCACATCACAGCCTGTCACACCTGTGCCCCACACATGTAGTAATGCACAGACAATGCCTTGATGTCCATTCATGGACAAGTATGTCCATCCATGGACAAGTATGTCCGCCCTATTCCTTCCTGTGTGCTGCCTGTCACCACTGTGATGTGTGAAAACCATTACTGCTGCTAAGAGGGCCTGTGTACGTTCTCATATCACTATGGGAGTGCTGCCGTATGTGTACCCATCGTGGTGGCGAGCGTACAGGCATGTGTACGGTCCGTACCACTACGAGTACGCATACGCAAGAACCCCCATAGTGGTACGGGCCATACACACGCCTGTACTCTCCGTATCACTACGGGTGTCCTCGCGTATGCGTACACGTAGTTGTACGGGCCGTACACACGCCTGTACTCTCCCTATCACTATGGGTGTCCTCGCGTATGCGTACACGTAGTTGTACGGGCCGTACACACGCCTGTACTCTCCCTATCACTATGGGTGTCCTCGCGTATGCGTACACGTAGTGATAGTGAGCGTACAGGCGTGTGTACGGCCCGTACCACTACGAGTACGCATACGCGAGATCACCCTTAGTGATAGTGAGCGTACAGGCGTGTGTACGGCCCGTACCACTACGAGTACGCATACGCGAGATCACCCATAGTGATAGTGAGCGTACAGGCGTGTGTACGGCCCGTACCACTACGAGTACGCATACGCGAGATCACCCATAGTGATAGTGAGCGTACAGGCGTGTGTACGGCCCGTACCACTACGAGTACGCATACGCGAGATCACCCATAGTGACAGTGAACATAGGCACGCGTGTACGGGCCGTTGCTATGCATTTGGGGTGCCCTAGGGCCCCGGAACGCACCGTACCTATGTGTGAAGCTCCAAATTACATAGGGGACACATGAGGGACAAGTATTAAGGCGTACATGCATGCTGGTTGTCATGGAGACCAAGTTCAAATTTTGATTTTGTTCAGGAAGGTGCACAGCAGAAGTCAGTTGGAATGAATCTACATTGTTGCAATGTTTTTGTGGGGCTGACATCATGCAGGAGAAAAAAACTGATTGAGAACCCACAGACTGCTAGGTTTGAAGGGATTGGAGGATGCATATGTGAGTGACCAATCACTCTGTACTCCTGTGCATGAGATGGGCCAGCAAGGCAGATATAAGGCAGCCAGGTCCCATGAGGGAGCACTTGCCTGCACATCTCTGTATTCCACGAACCAGCTGCTGCTACTGATTCCCTGGAACCATGTCAAGGGCTGTGGAGAGGTCACAGCCATTCACCCTGGAGGAGAACATGGCTTTGGTGGATGTGATCCTCCCACGGTACCCCATGCTGTATGGGCGACCAGGTTATCAGGTGAGTTCAGTGTCCACTGGCACAGACTGTGTCCCTTTTTTGTGACTGTGACTTCTGCCATTGTGTCCAGGTGTGACACACATGCTATGTACTGTAGGGGGGGTTCCAGGGGGGGGAATGCCTGATGTCTCCCAGCAGTGCCCAGAGACAGGAGGGGTGGGGGCCTATCACTCCCAGCAGTGCCCTGAGACAGGAGGGGTGGGGGCCTATCACTCCCAGCAGTGCCCTGAGACAGGAGGGGTGGGGGCCTATCACTCCCAGCAGTGCCCTGAGACAGGAGGGGTGGGGGCCTATCACTCCCAGCAGTGCCCTGAGACCGGAGGGGTTGGTGTGATGCACAGTGTGAGCCTGGAGCATTGCTTGTGTAGTTGCCCTCATTCCACCTGTGTCCTTTAAATGGCACGTACTGCTTTTGGCCTTCCCCCAGAGGATCATGTCCCTATGACAAAGGTGCAATGCGTTGGATGCATACTATGCCTTGTTGGAAACAGCAAATGTGTTATGATCTGTGTCCCTGTGACATGTGCCAGGTGTATTGATGTAGTGTCACTTGTCCATCCTCACAGGTAGACGCCTCTGCCAAGGAGAAGATATGGCTGGACGCCGTCAGCGCCGTGAGGAGTGCGGATGGTCGGAAGCGGCGCCTGCCCCAGGTGAGGAAACGCTGGCAGGATATCCGGTGCTGGACGCAGAGGATCGCACGGGTCCTGCTGGGGGACTCACCTGAGAGCCATAAGAACCGCGGGCGCCGCCGTCTCTCCCACATCCAGAAACGTGTGCTGGCGGTGGTCTTTCCTGACTTGGACAGGCGCCTACAGGAGATGCAGCAGCCGGAAGGGGGTAGGTACATGTGTGTGTTTGTTGTGTTTCACCAGCATTTGTAAGTGCACTGTTCCATGGATACACTTCCAGGGTTTATGGTGCTGTGCAGATCCTGTTACCCACAGTGTTGCAGGCCTCTCCTGCCTCCCTTCCCCACCTTGCAATGTGTTCACTGGTCTCTGTGTAGTCACTCCATCACAAAGTTATGTAGCCTGACACATTCTCCAAGTGTACAATGCCTGCAGCATCATGTGTGGGGGTGGTGTGTAACAGGTTTAGTGACCTTGCCTGTGCCCTGTCCAGTTCTGGACATGTGGGTTCCATGTCAGTTGGCACTAATGCTGATTCCAGACATGGGAGTTAATCTCTCGAGTGCGAGGCCTTCCAGCAGGCATGTCCCATGTGGTGGCCTGTGACATGATGTGCATGAGTGTGCGTTACGCACAGTGCAGGGATGTTAGCGTGTGTTGCAGTCATTTCCATTCAGGAGCATGGAGTTGTGTGGCCACTACTGTCCCCAGGGGCATCTTTTCCTAGGTATCATGTGTGTAATCCGAGAATGTCGACAATCTCTGTGTCTACAGCATAGGTTGTGCTCTGTGCCATTGTCCCCTGGCACCATGTTTATTGACGTGAGATGTATTACAAGTGTCCACTGTCCAGCCTGACCTGATTTTCCAAGTACATACTCACGGTGGCCATTGCCTGTGTGTCTTGTAGCAATCATCTGATGATGCCCATTTGTACATGATTCTTTGGACAGACGCACCTTGGGTATTTGGTGTGCAATCTTGAATTATTGCATCCCATGTGTATTTCACCCAGACTAAGAGATGTAAGTGCTTCCTGTGTCTCCACAGATTTGTCTCATGTAGGGGGTGGGTGGGGCGGCCATGGCCTACATGTCAAGACCTGTCATCTCCTTGCTCGGACTGGCCAGTGTGTGATGTTTGTCTGGACATACACTCAAGGTGCAGCGTGCCACTCAGGGTGGGCATGTTATCAGTATTACCTATGCTGCATGTGCCTCTAGTTCCTGGATTTGGTCCCTGCTCATCCCAATTTCCTGCCACGCTGTGTGGTGCAGATGCAGTGCTGTATTGTCCCCAGGGCCTTGCTCCTCAGTCAGAATACCATGTCATCTCATTTGCTATTGTGTCATGCTCTCCATAGTTTTTCCATGGCATGGTGGGTCACACAACTGTGTCTTGCAGGGCCTACATATGTACCTTGTTTTGTAGTTGTGACTCATCCTTTGTTTCAGGCTATGCACTGTAACCTACGTAGATTTCACTCATGTGACATATGTATACAGGTGTATGATTGATTTCTGTCTCTTCACCCTGCCCACAGCATCGTCGGGGGACACGGAGGGAGACATGGACACAGACGGCGCGGAGGGACCGAGCACCAGTGCCAGCGGTGACATCGGGGCTGGCACTTCGAGTGGGACAGAGGCGGAGGAGAGTGAACCCGGGGACCTGTCGACTGGCACAACAGAGTATGAAGCTGACGAGTCCGAGGATGATCTCTCCGAGTGGGCGGTGGCTGCACCACCATCTGACAGCAGCCCTACATCTGGCACCGCCCCCTCCATTGGCATCAGCCGCCTCCCACGTGCTCGTGTCCCATCCCAACGTGCCCGGTCACCACATGTCTCCTTCCTGCCAGGCACCGCACCCCCTGCCCCTGTCTCCACTGCTGCCGCCAATGCTGAGTCTGTGGACATCCAGCGGCAGTTGCAGATTGGTCAGACTGCGATCCTTAATGTCCTCCATGGCCACAGCCAGGTCCTCAACAACATGGAGGCATACTTGGAGGGCATTCATTCATCGCAGGCTGACCAATGCAACTTGCTGAGGTCCATAGACTCCACACTGACTGCAGCAGTGGGTCTCCTGCAGCGCTACGTCCCACCCCCTACCCCTGCTCCTTCCACAATTCCCACTCCCATGCCTGTCCCACATACACCCAGACGTAAGCATGCACCCACCACAACAGACACAGGCACCACACCAGCAGGGAAGGTCTGCCGCACACCTCCTGACACGCACACACAGGGTGCAGTAGGCACACCCACTGGGTCGGGGGGCAAACGTGTGACACGCAGCCAGAGTGGGAGTCCGCATTCCACCCAATCCACTCCCTCCAAATCCCCTCCCCTCAGCTCTCCTGGCCACATCTCCCCCAAAGACTCGTTCATGGCCGCTCTGTCCCTGAGCCCCACATTGACACCACCCCGCAAGCGGTCAAGGAGGTCCCCGGTCAGGGTGCTTGAGTCCCCCCCCTGTCCACATCCTCCCCCAGTGGCGCTGCGACCCATCTCTCTGACCCCCCCCCCCCCCCCCTCCTTGGGGCCTGTGGTTCCTTCGGGTGCAGGGGAGTCCCTGGAGGACCTTGCTAAGGTGTGCAGCGAGATCCTGGCCTCCGCCTTTGGCCCTGCCCCACCCCCTGTGGTGGAGTCCTCCATCCCTGCACCCACGACGCCTACCCTTCACCCTCCTGTCCCTGCGGTGCCTGTTTCTTCCCCCCCACATGATGCCCTCACCCCTGTGGAAGACAACGGATTGTAACTGTGCAGGCAAGCTAGGGGACACGCATCCCACTGTGTCCCCCATCCAGCTGGGACTCCTGGACTGCCCTATGGCCTTTGTTAATATTGGACTTACGTCATACTAGTTTTTTGCTCATGCTGAATAAAGCTATTTATTTTTTGCCCTTGGAACACTCCTACATTGCTGGCATTGCTGTTGTTGGGGCTGCTACATGGTTGTGGGTGTTGGTCATGTGTTGGGTGTGTGGGAAATGTAGTAGTGTGCTGCTCATAGGGGGGACCCTGGGATCTGTGTACCATCACACGGTGTTAGCTACCTTTCTCCATTCATGTAAGCAGTTGCTGCATGTTGCAATTGTCCCAAGGTGTTTTCCTTCCTCTGTGTACCCTGACTTCTTCCCTGCAGGGTGTCCCCTGACTTTAGCGCAGAGCTGTGTGTCCATTAGCTGGGTGTGTGACGTAGTCCTTCACCTTTGCACATGCATGCTGAGCGATGTCTCCACCTTCATCATTCGTGGCATCCTTGGTAGTCATTGTACTTGTGTATGTGGCCTATTGACATGACTTCATGTGTACATGTTTTCTTTTCTGCGCTATGCATGCGTATACTCCCAGCCTCGGACACATGTGGTACAGGTACTGCAGGGTCTTTGTGCACCTGACTGACATTTGTGGGCATGGTATCTGTGGCTACTCCACCCTTTGCGTTCCATGGGCACTGCTGGGAGTGATAGGCCCCCACCCCTCCTGTCTCAGGGCACTGCTGGGAGGACTCTGCACACACCCCTCCTGTCTCAGGGCACTGCTGGGAGTGATAGGCCCCCACCCCTCCTGTCTCAGGGCACTGCTGGGAGGACTCTGCACACACCCCTCCTGTCTCAGGGCACTGCTGGGAGGACTCTGCACACACCCCTCCTGTCTCAGGGCACTGCTGGGAGGACTCTGCACCCACCCCTCCTGTCTCTGGGCACTGCTGGGAGTGATAGGCACCCACCCCTCCTGTCTCAGGGCACTGCTGGGAGGACTCTGCACCCACCCCTCCTGTGTCTGGGCACTGCTGGGAGTGATAGGCACCCACCCCTCCTGTCTCAGAGCACTGCTGGGAGGACTCTGCACCCACCCCTCCTGTCTCAGGGCACTGCTGGGAGGACTCTGCACACACCCCTCCTGTCTCAGGGCACTGCTGGGAGGACTCTGCACCCACCCCTCCTGTCTCAGGGCACTGCTAGGAGGACTCTGCACACACCCCTCCTGTCTCAGGGCACTGCTGGGAGTGATAGGCCCCCACCCCTCCTGTCTCAGGGCACTGCTGGGAGGACTCTGCACACACCCCTCCTGTCTCAGGGCACTGCTGGGAGTGATGGGCACCCACCCCTCCTGTGTCTGGGCACTGCTGGGAGAACTCTGCACACACCCCTCCTGTCTCTGGGCACTGCTGGGAGTGATAGGCACCCACCCCTCCTGTGTCTGGGCACTGCTGGGAGGACTCTGCACACACCCCTCCTATTTCACAATATGTACGCTCATGGCATACACGGATGTGGGTACGCTCCATGCACTCGAGGTGGGGGTAGGGGTCGTACTTACACTGTTGTGGTGGGGGTACGCTCCATACGTACGCGGGTGGGGGTAGGTGTCGTACTTACACTGTTGGCGTGGGGGTACACTCCATACGTACGCGGGTGGGGGTACGGGTCGTACTTACACTGTTGGGGTGGGGGTACGCTCCATACGTACGCGGGTGGGGGTACGGGTCGTACTTACACTGTTGGGGTGGGGGTACGCTCCATTCGTACGCGGGTGGGGGTACGGGTCGTACTTACACTGTTGGGGTGGTGGTACGCTCCATACGTACGCGGGTGGGGGTACGGTCCGTACATATCCGTCCCCACGCTATGTGATGCTTGTGCGGCTCGTACCCAGGCCTTTGCCACGTGGGTACGAGCCGTCCCGCCATTGTTGGGGTGACGTAGGTGTGGGCGTGGTACGACTCATACCCACGCTCTTCAGGCGTGGGTACGGGACGTACCTGTCTGGTTGTGTTGCCGGTTCGCGTCGTGACGGACTTCCGTTGTGGCGGTTGCTGGCTTAGCTGGACACGCCCCCACCCCCTCGTAGTGACCAGGGCCTGGGAGTCAGGTATGTCCAGGGCATGTGTGCTGTGTGGCTTTGGTGGGGGGTTTGTGGCCTGCCCTGGTCCTGCCACCCCCCCCACCCCACTTTCCCCCCTCCCTTAGTTGTTCTGACCTTCTGCGGCGTCTGCGTCGGAACCTGTAGAGGAGGTCGACTGCTATGAGGGCCGGGATGACACGTAGGTTCGGGTCCATGTCTGTCCGTCGCGTACGGGTCCTCCTTGTTCGCGTCGTCCTGTATGTCCGTCGCGTACTGGTCCTCCTTGTTCGCGTCGTCCTGTCTGTCCGTCGCGTACTGGTCCTCCTTGTTCGCGTCGTCCTGTCTGTCCGTCGCGTACTGGTAGTCCTTGTTCGCGTCGTCCTGATTTCCCGGCAGTTTTTGGCAGCCGGAAAATATTCACCGTGCGGGATGACGTCGGTGCGAATCGTAATTCCTGGTTCGTGAATGGCAGGCTGCGAGCGTCCCGACGTCAGGTCGGCGCTTTCCCGGATCGCATTTGTAGGTGTATTTTGTTCGGTTGGGGTTTTTTACGATTCGTAAGGAAATGGTGTTCCCGTGCGAATCGTAATTCCATGTTTGTATATTTTGACGACCGGGTACGCGTCGGACGGAGAATATGCTCCGTCCGACGGTTCGTATCCGGTTTTTACAGGATCGTGATCGGCGCCTATGTGCCCCTTCCCACTCCCTGCCATGGAATTATAAACATTAATCAAAATGATATTGAGTTTACTTGTGTGAAGCCTAATAGCTTGAATATTGGGTGAGTTCCAATTTAGAACAGTCCATGCTCCTTCTAGCTGTAAGTTCACATAGGTAATCAGCCCTCCCATTGCTCTACCCGGGGCCAATTTCTGTGCGGGGACAAAAAGTCATTTGTACCCTGCTAAATGGAAGGGATTATTATCCACCACCCAGGTTTCCTGCAAACAGATTACATGATATCTAGAGATGTATTGCCTCCACTCTTGGTTATTGAACTTCGAGGACAGCCCAGCTATGTTCCAGGAGACCATATTGATCCCCTCTTGCAATTGGCTCCCTATTGGGCCAGAGTTGTTATAAATAATATGGTCAGATACTCCCAAACTTACATCTATATTGATCGTAGAGATAATCTCGGCAACTTGTGATTGCTGAGATTGTGGGGACATATGGGCTACTGCCTCTGCAACCTTATCCTGTATGAGTACCGTGCGACCTGACATATTTCCTGTAATGCATTCAGTTATGGTAGTATTATCCGGGGTCCTCCCCCAAGTTTGGTGGTGAGTGCCAATCTTGCTCGTATTAGGATGGTTAAGGGTCATAGTTGTGTAAACAGTTTGGTCAGTGTTTGATGCTGCAAGGGTTTGCACAATGTAATCTTTCGTGCCATACAGTCAGTCCACCTCCTCCAAAGGGGCGAGGGGATCAAACCTGTTTCTCAGAACTAAACTACTTTGGTTCCCCAAAAATGCCCAGTGTCCACCCAAGATATTTCTTCTATTAGTGTAAAAGGACCCCAGAGGTAAAGAATTAATATTACTACTGTAAATATCCGGGCCCCAGCTCAGTATGTGATCTACTATCCTATAATCTCTAAAATGTATCACCACACAATCCCCTGCAACGTTCTTTTGCCTGTTCCCTAACCACCTTACCCTTCTCACATGCAAGATTTCCCCTTGTGCCTCCCTTGGCAATGTCCTATGCTTGTTCAGCCAGTGCGTAACCTTGTTTTTGAGCTCATCATGGGATTCTGTATAGCCAGATTTAAGTTCTGGTACCCCCGTGAGTATGATGACATATGGGGCCGCCTCTGGGGGGAAATTTATACAAGGGCCATTGTTGGCAGGCTTAATAGAGGGTGTTCTTCTCGGTTGGGACGAACCCAGCGGGATCTGTGATGATGGGAAAGTTGCAGGGGCTGTAACCAGGGGGGGGGGGCTATGTGTATTCTATCCCTGTGTGAGTGGTTCGAAATTAGTGATAAAGGTGGTCTTATAGTAGCGCTAGAGGGCCCTGCTATGGAATTATCTAATGGGATGGTAGACGTATTTATGTTGGGCTGCTTTTCCTCCATGGCTTTAGTTTTTTGTGCAGTCAATGGGTTTTTGCTTGATGGCTCTGTGGCTGAATTATTAGTCAATAGAGGTAAGGGCGTGTTACCTAACCCTCCTCCTCTAGACTTTACCAAAGAGACAACTTTGTCTAACCTGCTCAGAATTTGTTTCGTCTGGGCGTCGATGAGCTGCTCAAAGTGTAGCTGTAGGTTACAAATAATATGGGACACCCACCCAGGTGGTACCTGTGTATCCGCTATTTGTTCAGTACTATCTTCTACGGCTACAGCACCTAGATGGTTGTGGGTCGAGCAAGACCTAGCCTTCTTGTACTGGGGTTGCTTCTTGTTAATCGCCTTTTTCTTGGGAGCACGTGTCTTGGCCCCTTTACCAATTGCCTCTGGACCCCTAATGGGAGTTATCTGTATGGGGGAAACAATTGTCAACGGAGAGTCCAAGGGCGAATCATGAGTAATCAATGGCGAAATAGTGTCAGGCAATAATAATAAACTCAGTTGGGGGGTTAGTGAAAGGCGCCTTTCAGTACGTTCGATTTCATTGGAGACATCGCCAATAACCTTGAGCAACATTCTATCGATTGCAGTCTGCTGCGCAGGTCCTTGTGGAGGGTTTCCTTTGGGGTTGCTCATATGTTTCAAGTTTGGCTGGCCCTTATCGGTCAATTTCACAGAGCGAGTTAATACTTTTGCAGCCATTATATTAACACTTTAAAAAAAAAAATAAAGTGACACAACGTAACTGGATCAAAGTAATCCCTTACAATGTATTACCAAAGGGCACACTAGACGATTAGATAAGTATGGGGTTACAAAGACCACGGGTAAGTCATTGCAGTTCAGCAATGATGAAACAGTACCTTGAGTAACTTTCCGTAGCCTCCTCAAAATGACAATGGAGTGTCCCAGCCCAGCCTCGGAAAGCCCCGGACGGCCACAGACGGCCCGCCCTTTGCCCGGGCTTAGCCCGGTGCCGCCCGCGCGCGTCCCGCGACGCGGAGGAAGCCTTCCGTATTTGGTGCCTCCGGTCGCGGAAGTGGGAGTGTGTGGGGGCGGTACCACTGGCGGGAATTCTGGGATTCGTAGTGCTTTCCCTCTGCTCGGCGACCACTGCGAGCACCAACAGCAGCGGCAGCGGGAGGGAAAGCATCCAGCACACACGACAGTCCAGCTGCCCGGTTTTTCTCAGCGATGGTTCCCAGGTAGGGGCGCTCCACAATTCAGGCCACAGAAGAGTCTCCCGCTCCACCGAGGGAGCCTTACGTATTTGGCGCCTCCGGTCGCGGAAGTGGGAGTGTGTGGGGGAGGTACCACTGGTGGGAATTCTGGGATTCGTAGTGCTTTCCCTCCGCTCGGCGACCACTGCGAGCACCAACAGCAGCGGCAGCGGGAGGGAAAGCGTCCAGCACACACGACAGTCCAGCTGCCCGGTTTTTCTCAGCGATGGTTCCCAGGTAGGGGGTGCTCCACAATTCAGGCCACAGAAGAGTCTCCCGCTCCACCGAGGGAGCCTTCCGTATTTGGCGCCTCCGGTCGCGGAAGTGGGAGTGTGTGGGAGCGGTACCACTGGCGGGAATTCTGGGATTCGTAGTGCTTTCCCTCCGCTCGGCGACCACTGCGAGCACCAACAGCAGCGGCAGCAGGAGGGAAAGCGTCCAGCACACACGACAGTCCAGCTGCCTGGTTTTTCTCAGCGATGGTTCCCAGGTAGGGGCGCTCCACAATTCAGGCCACAGAAGAGTCTCCCCTCAGTCACAGATCTGGGTTGAATACATCATCGTTCTTTAGCTCACTTCGCCACCCCAGTTCAGGCACAGTTATATGCAAATCAGTCTTGACCCTGTTCCTCAGAGGAACAGTCCTGCCTGAACTGCCATGTCTTCCCTGGACGGGAAACAAGCATCCTGGGACCGGTTTCAGGATAACACCCCTCATCAGCCAGGCTAGCTTGAATCCAGTGGTAAAGTGAGCAAGAGACCCACGTCTGGGCATACCCTTACAACTTAGGGCGAACAAAGCAAACACAAGGAGATGATGGACGGAGTGCTAAAACATTTCAGACACCCCACCAAGTAACAGATCTGGGTTGAATCCATCACCGTTCTTTCGCTCACTTCACCACTCCAGTTCAGACACAGATATATGCAAATCAGCCTTGACCCTATGCCTCATGGCAACAGTCCAGCCCGAACTGACAAGCCATGTCTTCCCTGGATGGGAAACAATCATCCTGGGACCGGTTTTGGAATAACACCCCTCATCAGCCAGGCTAGCTTGAATCCAGTAGCAAAGTGAGCAAGGGACCTACGTCTGGGCATTCCCTGCCAACTTAGGGTGATCAAAAGCAAACACAAGGAGATGATGGACGGAGTGCTGAAACTTTTCAGGCTCTCACCCCCAGTCACCGATCTGGGTTGAATCCATCATCGTTTTTTAGCTCACTTGGCCACCCAGTTCAGACACAGTTATACGCAAATCAGTCTTGAAGCTGTTCCTCAGAGGAACAGTCCAGCCAGAACTGCCAAGCCATGTCTTCCCTGGACCAGAAATAAGCATCTTGGGACTGATTTCAGGGTAACACCCCTCATCAGCCAGGCTAGCTTGAATCCAGTGGCAAAGTGAGCAAGGGACTCATGTCTGGGCATACCCTGCCAACTTAGGGCTAACAAAGCAAACACAAGGAGATGATGGACGGAGCGCTGAAACATTTCAGACACTCACCCCCAGTCACAGATCTGGGTTCTATCCATCATCGTTCTTTAGCTCACTTCGCCACCCCAGTTCAGACACAGCTATATGCAAATCAGTCTTGACCCTGTGCCTCATGGCAACAGTCCAGCCCGAACTGCTAAGCCATGTCTTCCCTGGATGGGAAACAATCATCCTGGGACCGGTTTTGGGATGACACCACTCACCAGCCAGGCTAGCTTGAATCCAGTGGCAAAGTGAGTAACGGACCCACGTCTGGGCATACCCTGCCAACTTAGGGTGATCAAAAGTAAACACAAGGATGGACGGAGTGCTGGAACTTTTCAGGCTCTCACCCCAGTCACAGATCTGGGTTGAATCCATCATCGTT
Organism: Triturus cristatus; assembly: GCF_964204655.1. Taxonomy (NCBI): domain Eukaryota; kingdom Metazoa; phylum Chordata; class Amphibia; order Caudata; family Salamandridae; genus Triturus; species Triturus cristatus. The sequence goes on along the minus strand of NC_140583.1, from coordinate 203,310,119 downwards.
CTTTAGCTCACTTGGCCACCCCAGTTCAGACACAGTTATACGCAAATCAGTCTTGATCCTGTTCCTCAGAGGAACAGTCCAGCCAAAACTGCCAAGCCATGTCTTCCCTGACCCAGAAACAAGCATCCTGGGATCGGTTTTGGGATAACAACCCTCATCAGCCAGGCTAGCTTGGATCCAGTGGCAAAGTGAGTAAGGGCCCCACGTCTGGGCATACCCTGCCAACTTAGGGCAAACACAAGAAGATGACCAATGGAGTTCTGAAACTTTTCAGACACTCACCCTCAGTCACAGATCTGCGTTGAATACATCATTATTCTTTAGCTCACTTCGCCACCCCAGTTCAGACACAGATATATGCAAATCAGTCTTGACCCTGTTCCTCAGACGAACAGTCCTGCCTGAACTGCCATGTCTTCCCTGGACAGGAAACAAGCATCCTGGGACCAGTTTCGGGGTAACACTCCTCTTCAGCCATACTAGCTTTAATCCAGTGGCAAAGTGAGCAAGGGACCCACGTCTGGGCATACCCTGCCAACTTAGGTCGAACAAAGCAAGCACAAGGAGATGTTGGACGGAGCGCTGAAACGTTTCAGACACTGACCCCCAGTCACAGATCGGGGTTAAATCCATCAACGTTCTGTAGCTCACTCCACCACCCCGCTTCAGAGACAGCTATATGCAAATCAGTCGTGTCCCTGTGCCTCATGGCAATAGTCCAGCCCAAACTGCCAAGCCATGTCTTCCCTGGATGGGAAACAACCATCCTGGGACCGGTTTCGGTATAACTCCCCTCATCAGCCAGTCTAGCTTGAATCCAGTGGCAAAGTGAGCAAGGCACTCATGTCTTGGCATACCCTGCCAACTTAGGGTGATCAAAAACAAACACAAGGAGATGATGGACGGAGTGCTGAATCTTTTCAGGCACTCACCCCAGTCACTGATCTGGGTTGAATCCATCATCGTTCTTTAGCTCACTTGGCCACCCCAGTTCAGACACAGTTATACGCAAATCAGTCTTGAACCTGTTCCTCAGAGGAACAGTCCAGCCAGAACTGCCAAGCCATGTCTTCCCTGGACCAGAAATAAGCATCCTAGGATTGATTTCAGGGTAACACCCCTCATCAGCCAGGCTAGCTTGAATCCAGTGGCAAAGTGAGCAAGGGACTCATGTCTGGGAATACCCTGCCAACTTAGGGCAAACACAAGGAGATGATGGATGGAGTGCTGAAACTTTTCAGACACTTACCCTCAGTCACAGATCTGGGTTGAATACATCATCGTTCTTTAGCTCACTTCGCCAACCCAGTTCAGACACATTTATATGCAAATCAGTTGCGACCCTGTTCCTCAGTGGAACAGTCCTGGCTGAACTGCCATATGTTCCCTGGATCGGAAACAAGCATCCTGGGACCGGTTTCGGATTAACACCCCTCATCAGCCATGCCAGCTTGAATCCAGTGGCAAAGTGAGCAAGGGACCCACGTCTGGGCATACCCTGCCAACTTAGGCCGAACAAAGCAAGCACAAGGAGATGATGGATGGAGCGCTGAAGCGTTTCAGACACTGACCTCCAGTAACAGATCTGGGTTAAATCCATCATCGTTCTTTATCTCACTCCGCCACCCCACTTCAGACACAGCTATATGCAAATCAGTCTTGACACTGTGCCTCATGGCAATAGCCCAGACCGAACTGCCAAGCCATGTCATCCCTGGGCGGGAAACAAGCATCCTGGGACCCATTTCGGGATAACACCCCTCATCAGCCAGGCTAGCTTGAATCCAGTAGCAAAGTGAGCAAGGTACCCACGTCTCGGCATACCCTGCCAACTTAGGGTGATCAAAAGCAAACACAAGGAGATGATGGACGGAGTGCTGAAACTTTTCAGGCACTCACCCCCAGTCACTGATCTGGTTTGAATCCATCATCGTTCTTTAGCTCACTTCACCACCACAGTTCAGACCCAGTGTTATGCAAATCAGTCTTGACCCTGTTCCTCAGGGGAACAGTCCAGCCCGAACTGCCGAGCCACGACTTCCCTGGACCGGAAACAAGCATCCTGGGACCGGTTTCGGGGTAATACCGCTCATCAGCCAGGCTAGCTTGAATCCAGTGGCAAAGTGATCAAGAGACCCACGTCTGGGCATACCCTGCCAACTTAGGGCGAACAAAGCAAACACAAGGAGATGATGGGCGGAGCGCTGAAACATTTCAGACACTTACCCCCAGTCACAGATCTGGGTTGAATCCATCATCGTTCTTTAGCTCACTTCGCCACCAAGTTCAGACACAGCTTTATGCAAATCAGTCTTGACCCTGTGCCTCGTGGGAACAGTCCAGCCCAAACTGTCAAGCCATGTCTTCCCTGACCCAGAAACAAGCATCCTGGGACCTGTTTTGGGTTAACAACCCTCATCAGTCAGGCTAGCTTGAATCCAGTGGCAAAGTGAGTAAGGGCCCCATGTCTGGGCATACCCTGCCAACTTAGGGCAAACACAAGAAGATGATCAATGGAGTTCTGAAACTTTTCAGACACTCACCCTCAGTCACAGATCTGGGTTGAATACATCATTATTCTTTAGCTCACTTCGCCACCCCAGTTCAGAGTCAGACACAGTTATATGCAAATCAGTCTTGACCCTGTTCCTCAGACGAACAGTCCTGCCTGAACTGCCATGTCTTCCCTGGACCGGAAACAAGCATCCTGGGACCGGTTTCGGGGTAACACTCCTCTTCAGCCATACTAGCTTTAATTCAGTGGCAAAGTGAGCAAGGGACCCACGTCTGGGCATACCCTGCCAACTTACGTCGAACAAAGCAAGCACAAGGAGATGTTGGACGGAGCACTGAAAAGTTTCAAACACTGACCCCAGTCACAGATCGGTGTTAAATCCATCAACGTTCTTTAGCTCACTCCACCACCCCACTTCAGACACAGCTATATGCACATCAGTCGTGTCCCTGTGCCTCATGGCAATAGTCCAGCCCAAACTGCCAAGCCATGTCTTCCCTGGATGGGAAACAACCATCCTGGGACCGGTTTCGGTATAACTCCCCTCATCAGCCAGTCTAGCTTGAATCCAGTGGCAAAGTGAGCAAGGCACTCATGTCTTGGCATACCCTGCCAACTTAGGGTGATCAAAAACAAACACAAGGAGATGATGGACGGAGTGCTGAATCTTTTCAGGCACTCACCCCAGTCACTGATCTGGGTTGAATCCATCATCGTTCTTTAGCTCACTTGGCCACCTCAGTTCAGACACAGTTATACGCAAATCAGTCTTGAACCTGTTACTCAGTGGAACAGTCCAGCCAGAACTGCCAAGCCATGTCTTCCCTGGACCAGAAATAAGCATCCTAGGACTGATTTCAGGGTAACACCCCTCATCAGCCAGGCTACCTTGAATCCAGTGGCAAAGTGAGCAAGGGACTCATGTCTGGGAATACCCTGCCAACTTAGGGCAAACACAAGGAGATGATGGATGGAGTGCTGAAACTTTTCAGACACTTACCCTCAGTCACAGATCTGAGTTGAATACATCATCGTTCTTTAGCTCACTTCGCCAACCCAATTCAGACACATTTATATGCAAATCAGTCTTGACCCTGTTCCTCAGAGGAACAGTCCTGGCTGAACTGCCATGTGTTCCCTGGACCGGAAACAAGCATCCTGGGACCGGTTTCGGGTTAACACCCCTCATCAGCCATGCCAGCTTGAATCCAGGGGCAAAGTGAGCAGGGGACCCACGTCTGGGCATACCCTGCCAACTTAGGCCGAAGAAAGCAAGTATAAGGAGATGATGGATGGAGCGCTGAAGCGTTTCAGACACTGACCTCCAGTCACAGATCTGGGTTAAATCCATCATCGTTCTTTATCTCACTCCGCCACCCCACTTCAGACACAGCTATATGCAAATCAGTCTTGACACTGTGCCTCATGGCAATAGCCCAGACCGAACTGCCAAGCCATGTCTTCCCTGGACGGGAAGAAAGCATCCTGGGACCGGTTTCGGGATAACACCCCTCATCAGCCAGGCTAGCTTGAATCCAGTGGCAAAGTGAGCAAGGTACCCACGTCTCGGCATACCCTGCCAACTCAGGGTGATCAAAAGCAAACACAAGGAGATGATGGACGGAGTGCTGAAACTTTTTAGGCACTCACCCCCAGTCACTGATCTGGTTTGAATCCATCATCGTTCTTTATCTCACTTCACCACCACAGTTCAGACTCAGTTTTATGCAAATCAGTTTTGACCCTGTTCCTCGGGGGAACAGTCCAGCCCGAACTGCCAAGCCATGACTTCCCTGGACCGGAAACAAGCATCCTGGGACCGGTTTTGGGTTAATACCGCTCATCAGCCATGCTCGCTTGAATCCAGTGGCAAAGTGAGCCGGAGACCCACGTCTGGGCATACCCTGCCAAATTAGGGTGAACAAAGCAAAACAAGGAGATGATGGATGGAGCACTGAATCATTTCAGACACTCACCCCCGGTCACAGATCTGGGTTGAATCCATTATCGTTCTTTAGCTCACTTCGCCACCCCAGTTCAGACACAGCTATATGCAAATCAGTCTTGACCCTGTGCCTCATGGCAACAGTCCAGCCGGAACCGCCAAGCCATGTCTTCCCTGGATGGGATACAATCATCCTGGGACCGGTTTTGGGATAACACCCCTAATCAGCCAGGCTAGCTTGAATCCAGTGGCAAAGTGAGTAACGGACCCATGTTTGGGTATACCCTGCCAACTTAGGGTGATCAAAAGTAAACACAAGGAGATGATGGACCGAGTGCTGAAACTTTTCAGGCTCTCATCCCCAGTCACAGATCTGGGTTGAATAGATCATTGTTCTTTAGCTAACTTGGCCACCCCAGTTCAGACACAGACACAGTTCTACGCAAATCAGTCTTGAACCTGTTCCTCAGAGGAACAGTCCAGCCCGAACTGCCAAGCCATGTCTTCCCTGGACCAGAAACAAGCATCCTGGGACTGATTTCGAGGTAACACCCCTCATCAGCCAGGCTAGCTTGAATCCAGTGGCAAAGTGAGCAAGGGACTCATGTCTGGGCATACCCTACCAACTTAGGGCTAACAAAGCAAACACAAGGAGATGATGGACGGAGCGCTGAAACGTTTCAGACACTCACCCCCAGTCACAGATCTGGGATGAATCCATCATCGTTCTTTAGCTCACTTCGCCACCAAGTTCAGACACAGCTTTATGCAAATCAGTCTTGACCCTGTGCCTCGTGGGAACAGTCCAGCCCAAACTGTCAAGCCATGTCTTCCCTGACCCAGAAACAAGCATCCTGGGATCGGTTTTGGGATAACAACCCTCATCAGCCAGGCTAGCTTGAATCCAGTGGCAAAGTGAGTAAGGGACCCACGTCTGGGCATATCCTGCCAACTTAGGGCAAACACAAGGAGATGATGAATTGAGTTCTGAAACTTTTCAGACACTCACCCTCAGTCACAGATCTGGGTTGAATGCATCATTATTCTTTAGCTCACTTCGCCACCCCAGTTCAGATACAGTTATATGCAAATCAGTCTTGACCCTGTTCCTCAGACGAACAGTCCTGCCTGAACTGCCATGTCTTCCCTGGACCGGAAACAAGCATCCTGGGAGCGGTTTCGGGGTAACACTCCTCTTCAGCCATACTAGCTTTAATCCAGTGGCAAAGTGAGCAAGGGACCTACGTCTGGGCATACCCTGCCGACTTAGGCCGAACAAAGCAAGCACAAGGAGATGATGGATGGAGCGCTGAAGCGTTTCAGACACTGACCTCCAGTCACAGATCTGGGTTAAATCCTTCATCGTTCTTTATCTCACTCCGCCACCCCCCTGGATGGAGCGCTGAAACGTTTCAGACACTGACCCCCAGTCACAGGTCGGGGTTAAATCCATCAACATTCTTTAGCTCACTCTGCCACCCCACTTCAGACACAGCTATATGCAAATCAGTTGTGTCCCTGTGCCTCATGGCAATAGTCCAGCCCAAACTGCCAAGCCATGTCTTCCCTGGATGGGAAACAACCATCCTGGGACCGGTTTTGGTATAACTCCCCTCATCAGCCAGTCTAGCTTGAATCCAGTGGCAAAGTGAGCAAGGGACTGATGTCTTGGCATACCCTGCCAACTTAGGGTGATCAAAAACAAACACAAGGAGATGATGGACGGAGTGCTGAATCTTTTCAGGCACTCACCCCAGTCACTGATCTGGGTTGAATCCATCATCGTTCTTCAGCTCACTTGGCCACCCCAGTTCAGACACAGTTATACGCAAATCAGTCTTGAACCTGTTCCTCAGAGGAACAGTCCAGCCAGAACTGCCAAGCCATGTCTTCCCTGGACCAGAAATAAGCATCCTGGGACTGATTTCAGGGTAACACCCCTCATCAGCCAGGCTAGCTTGAATCCAGTGGCAAAGTGAGCAAGGGACTCATGTCTGGGCATACCCTGCCAACTTAGGGCTAACAAAGGAAACACAAGGAGATGATGGACGGAGTGTTGAAACGTTTCAGACACTCACCCCAAGTCACAGATCTGGGTTGAATCCATCATCGTTCTTTAGCTCACTTCGCCACTCAGTTCAGATACAGCTTTATGCAAATCAGTCTTGACCCCGTGCCTCGTGGGAACAGTCCAGCCCAAACTGTCAAGCCATGTCTTCCCTGGCCCAGAAACAAGCATCCTGGGACCGGTTTTGGGATAACACCCCTCATCAGCCAGGCTAGCTTGAATCCAGTGGCAAAGTGAGTAAGGGACCCACGTCTGGGCATACCCTGCCAACTTAGGGCAAACACAAGGAGATGATGGATGGAGTGCTGAAACTTTTCAGACACTTACCGTCAGTCACAGATCTGGGTTGAATACATCATCGTTCTTTAGCTCACTTCTCCAACCCAGTTCAGACACATTTATATGCAAATCAGTCTTGACACTGTTCCTCAGAGGAACTGTCCTGGCTGAACTGCCATGTCTTCCCTGGACCGGAAACAAGCATCCTGCAACCGGTTTCGGGTTAACACCCCTCATCAGCCATGCCAGCTTGAATCCAGTGGCAAAGTGAGCAAGGGACCCACGTCTGGGCATACCCTGCCAACTTAGGTCGAACAAAGCAAGCACAAGGAGATGATGGACGGAGAGCTGAAACATTTCAGACACTGACCTCCAGTCACAGATCTGGGTTAAATCCATCATCGTTCTTTATCTCACTCCGCCACCCCACTTCAGACACAGCTATATGCAAATCAGTCTTGACACTGTGCCTCATGGCAATAGTCCAGACCGAACTGCCAAGCCATGTCTTCCCTGGACGGGAAACAAGCATCCTGGGACCGGTTTTGGGATAACACCCCTCATCAGCCAGGCTAGCTTGAATCCAGTGGCAAAGTGAGCAAGGTACCCACGTCTCAGCATACCCTGCCAACTCAGGGTGATCAAAAGCAAACACAAGGAGATGATGGACGGAGTGCTGAAACTTTTCAGGCACTCACCCCCAGTCACTGATCTGGTTTGAATCCATCATCGTTCTTTAGCTCACTTCACCACCACAGTTCAGACCCAGTTGTATGCAAATCAGTCTTGACCCTGTTCCTCAGGGGAACAGTCCAGCCTGAACTGTCAAGCCATGACCTCCCTGGACCGGAAACAAGCATTGTGGGACCGGTTTCGGGGTAACACCGCTCATCAGCCATGCTAGCTTGAATCCAGTGGCAAAGTGAGCAAAAGACCCACGTCTGGGCATACCTTGCCAACTTAGGACGAACAAAGCAAACACAAGGAGATGATGGACAGAGCACTGAAACATTTCAGACACTCTCCCCCAGTCACAGATCTAGGTTGAATCCATCATCGTTCTTTAGCTCACTTCGCCACCCCAGTTCATACACAGCTATATGCAAATCAGTCTTGACCCTGTGCCTCATGGCAACAGTCTAGCCCGAACTGCCAAGCCATGTCTTCCCTGAATGGGAAACAATCATCCTGGGACTGGTTTCAGGGTAACACCGCTCATCAGCCATGCTAGCTTGAATCCAGTGGCAAAGTGAGCAAGAGACCCACGTCTGGGAATACCTTGCCATCTTAGGGCGAACAAAGCAAACACAAGGAGATGAGGGACAGAGCACTGAAACATTTCAGACACTCACCCCCAGTCACAGATCTGGGTTGAATCCATCATCGTTCTTTAGCTCACTTCGCCACCCCAGTTCATACACAGCTATATGCAAATCAGTCTTGACCCTGTGCCTCATGGCAACAGTCTAGCCCGAACTGCCAAGCCATGTCTTCCCTGGATGGGAAACAATCATCCTGGGACTGGTTTCAGGGTAACACCGCTCATCAGCCATGCTAGCTTGAATCCAGTGGCAAAGTGAGCAAGAGACCCACGTCTGGGCATACCCTGCCAACCTAATGCGAACAAAGCAAACACAAGGGGCCCGATTCACAGAACTAACTTAAGACAAAATCCTAAACTTACTACCATTTTGGTATTCACAGAAGGCACTTACTCATTTTGGTATTCACAGAAGGCACTTACTCATTTTGTTATTCACAGAAGTTAGGAGTCCTAACTTTAGGACTCCTAAATGCCTTCTGTGAATATCGAAAGTCTTAAAATTAGGATTTTTCTCAGTTTAGTAGTAGTATAGTTAGGACTCCTAACTTTAGGACTCCTAAATGCCTTCTGTGAATACCGAAAGTCTTAAAACTAGGATTTTTTTCAATTTAGTAGTCCTAAGTCTAAATTTAGGGCTACTAAATTGAGAAAAATCCTAATTTGAAGACTTTCGGTATTCACAGAAGGCATTTAGGAGTCCTAAAGTTAGGAGTCCTAACTATACTACTACTAAACTGAGAAAAATCCTAATTTTAAGGCTTTCGGTATTCACAGAAGGCATTTAGGAGTCCTAAAGTTAGGAGTCCTAAATTTAGGACTACTAAATTGAGAAAAATCCTAATTTTAAGACTTTCGGTATTCACAGAAGGCATTTAGGAGTCCTAAAGTTAGGAGTCCTAACTATACTACTACTAAACTGAGAAAAATCCTAATTTTAAGACTTTCGGTATTCACAGAAGGCATTTAGGAGTCCTAAAGTTAGGACTCCTAACTTCTGTGAATACCGAAATGAGTAAGTGCCTTCTGTGAATACCAAAATGAGTAAGTGCCTTCTGTGAATACCAAAATGGTAGTAAGTTTAGGATTTTGTCTTAAGTTAGTTCTGTGAATCGGGCCCAAGGAGATGATGGATGGAGTGCTGAAACTTTTCAGACTCTCAGTCCTGGTCACCGATCTGGGTTGAATCCATCATTGTTCTTTAGCTCACTTCGCCATCCCAGTTCAGACACAGCTATATGCAAATCAGTCTTGACCCTGTGCCTTATAGGAACAGTCCAGCCATGTCTTCCCTGGACAGGAAACAAGCATCCTGAGACCGGTTTCGGGGTAATACCCTTCATGAGCCAGGCTAGATTGAATCCAGTGGCAAAGTGAGCAAGAGACCCACGTCTGGGCATACCCTGCCAACTTAGGTCAAACAAAGCAAACACAAGGAGATGATGGACGGAGCGCTAAAAATTTCCAGACACTTACCCCCAGTCACAGATCTAGGTTGAATCCATCATCTTTCTTCAGCTCACTTCGCCACCCCAGTTCAGACACAGCTATATGCAAATTATTCTTGACCCTGTGCCTCATGGGAATAGTCCAGCCCAAACTGCCGAGTCATGTCTTCCCTGGACCGGAAATAAGCATCCTGGGACTAGTTTTGGAGTAACACCCCTCATCAGCCAGGCTAGCTTGAATCCAGTGGCAAAGTGAGCAAGGGACCCATGTCTGGGCATACCCTGCCCACTTTGGGCTAACAAAGCAAACACAAGGAGATGATGGACGGAGCACTGAAAGTTTCAGACAGTCAGCCCCAGTCACAGTGGGTTGAATCCATCATTGTTCTTTAGCTCACTTCGCCACCCCAGTTCAGAAACAGCTATATGCAAATCAGTCTTGACCCTGTGCCTCATGGGAACAGTCCAGCCCGAACTGCCAAGCCATGTCTTCCCTGGACCGGAAACAAGCATCCTGGGACCGGTTTTGGGGTAACACCCTTCATCAGCCAGGCTAGCTTGAATCCAGTGGCAAAGTGAGTAAGGAACCCACGTCTGGGCATACACTGCCAACTTAGTTCGAACAAAGCAAACACAAGGAGATGATCGACGGAGCTATGAAACTTTTCAGACACTTACCCCTAGTCACAGATCTGGGTTGAATCCACCATCGTTCTTTAGTTCACTTCGCCACCCCAGTTCAGGCACAGCTGTATGCAAATCTTTCTTGACCCTGTGCCTCATAGTTACAGTCCAGCCCGAACTGCCAAGCCATGTCTTCCCTGGACTGGAAACAAGCGTCCAGGGACCGGTTTCAGGGTAACACCCCTCATCAGCCAGTCTAGCTTGAATTCAGTGGCAAAGTGAGCAAGGGACCCACCTCTGGGCATACCCTGCCAACTTAGGTCGAACAAAGCAAACACAAGGAGATGATGGACAGAGCACTGATACTTTTCAGACACTTACCCCCAGTCACAGATCTGGGATGAATCCATAATCGTTCTTTAGCTCACTTCGCCACCCCAGTTCAGACATAGCTATATGCAAATCATTCTGGACCCTGTGCCTTATGGGAATAGTCCAGCCCAAACTACCAAGTCATGTCTTCCCTGGACCGGAAAGAAGCATCCTGGGACTGGCAAAGTGAGCAAGGGACGCACGTCGGGGAATACCCTGCCAACTTAGGTCGAACAAAGCAAACACAAGGAGATGATGGACAGAGTGCTGAAACTATTCAGACACTCACCCCCAGTCACAGATCTAGTTTGAATCCATCATCGTTCGTTAGCTCTCTTTGCCACACCAGTAGACACACATCTTTATGCGAATCAGTCTTGAGCCTGTGCCTCAAGTGATCAGTCAAGCCCGAACTGCCAAGCCATGTCTTCCCTGTACTGGATACAAGCATCCTGGGACAGATTTCAGGGTAACACCCCTCATCAGTCAGGCTAGCTTGAATCCAGTGGCAAACTGAGCAAGGGACTCACGTCTGGGCATACCCTGCCAACTTAGGGCGCTCAAAAGCAAACACAAGGAGATGATGGATGGAGTGCTGAAACTTTTCAGGCACTCACCCCCAGTCACAGATCTGGGTTGAATCCATCATCGTTCTTTAGCTCACTTGGCCACCCCAGTATGCAAATCAGTCTTGAACCTGTTCCTCAGAGGAACAGTCCAGCCCGAACTGCTAAGCCATGTCTTCTGTGGACCAGAAACAAGCATCCTGGGACTGATTTCTGGGTAACACCCCTCATCAGCCATGCTAGCTGGAATCTAGTGGAAAAGTGAGCAAGGAACTTACGTCTGGGCATACCCTGCCAACTTAGGGCTAACAAAGCAAACACAAGGAGATGATGGACGGAGCACTGAAACGTTTCAGACACTCACCCCCTGTCACAGATCTAGGTTGAATCCATCATCGTTCTTTTCGCCACTCAGTTCAGACACAGCTTTATGCAAATCAGTCTTGACCCTGTACCTCGTGGGAACAGTCCAGCCGAAACTGTCAAGCCACGGCTTCCCTGGCCCAGAAACAAGCATCCTGGGACCGGTTTTGGGATAACACCCTTCATCAGCCAGGCTAGCTTGAATCCAGTGGCAAACTGAGTAAAGGACCCACGTCTGGGCATACCCTGCCAACTTCGGGCAAACCCAAGAAGATGATGAATGGAGTGCTGAAGCTTTTCAGACACTTACCCTCAGTCACAGATCTGGGTTGAATACATCATTGTTGTTTAGCTCACTTCACCACCCCAGTTCAGACACAGTTATTTGCAGATCAGTCTTGACCTTGTTCCTCAGAGGAACAGTCCTGCCTGAACTGCCATGTCTTCCCTGGACCGGAAACAAGCATCCTGGGACCGGTTTCGGGTTAACACCCCTCATCAGCCATGCTAGCTTGAATTCAGTGGCACAGTGAGCAAGTGATACGAACACGAATGACGAAATGCACTCCATTTACTTCAGTTTTTGGGGGTCACTTTTAAATTCAATCCTTTTGCGTGCAGCCCAAGTTTTGTGGTTATTGCCCTTAAACCACTGGCATGACGAATCAAATAAAAGTGGAGCGACACGGCGCTCCCCTCTCGGACGCACAGCTGAAATCCTTTAACAAAAAGGTAACTTCACTTCTCCGTTTTCTTTAGAATATTTATTCACAAATTTATCCAATGCTTTGACGAGTTAAGGTTCGTTTTAACAATCACATGTGAGACGATCAATGTATTTCCAACATTTCAAATGCTGCAGTTTGCCAATACAAGCCTTTCATCCTACAACACAACGGGTACATTTAAAACATCCTCAATCCAATGCATTTCGGGTATCTTTAACCCTTCGTCAGGGATACACTGCAAATTATTAAAAAAACATTGTTACATCATGACAGTCGATAACTCAATTCAATGTACAGGTTACTTCGCAATGCCTTGATTTACATTTACCCATATTTAACGTTTTCCCACTAATCACAAACCATCAAAAACCATGCCGAAACGTACTTATCCCACTCAGCGGAACACTCATTGATCTAAAACCAACGGTGGATTAATCCTGTCGTATTGTACCTCAACGTAGCGTCACAATCTATAACTTTTCTCCGTACTTACTCTTACAAATCTTCTTACAAATCTCCCGCCACCTTTCCTTCCTTCCTTTCTTGCGTACGTCATCTTTCACTCTTTAAGCTACGTGTCCCTTCACTCCACCCCCTTATTCCGCCAATCATTTACCTTCCTACTTCTTTCGAACTACCCATCCCAGAATGCCTCTTTCTGATGCTTTGTTATTATTTTACTAAATTATGCTTTCATTGGTGGAATTTAGCATAACTCTTTAGTATGTTATCCCCGCCCTCCCTTGGATGTATCACATGGCGTTAAATATGCCATTCGGCACACTACATTTATAAGCCTCCAAAAAGTCAAATGTCTTGGTCTAGAAGCTCACATCCTCGACTGCTGATCGTCCATGTCTTTTAAATTTGCCGATTTTCAAAACGGATGTCCTTATGTCTCGCATGTGATTATAGTAAAACTTTAACTGATCCTTGCTGGGTGCAACATGTCGGCAGGCAAACTGTAAACAATACGAACACGAATGACGAAATGGACTCCATTTACTTCAGTTTTTGGGGGTCACTTTTAAATTCAATCCTTTTGCGTGTAGCCCAAGTTTTGTGGCTATTGCCCTTAAACCACTGGCATGACGAATCAAACAAAAGTGGAGCGACACGGCGCTCCCCTCTCGGACGCACAGCTGAAATCCTTTAACAAAAAGGTAACTTCACTTCTCCGTTTTCTTTAGAATATTTATTCACAAATTTATCCAATGCTTTGACGAGTTAAGGTTCGTTTTAACAATCACATGTGAGACGATCAATGTATTTCCAACGTTTCAAATTCTGCAGTTTGCCAATACAAGCCTTTCATCCTGCAACACGACGGGTACATTTAAAACATCCTCAATCCAATGCATTTCGGGTATCTTTAACCCTTCGTCAGGGATACACTGCAAATTATTAAAAAAACATTGTTACATCATGACAGTCGATAACTCAAGTCAATGTACAGGTTACTTCGCAATGCCTTGATTTACATTTACCCATATTTAACGTTTTCCCACTAATCACAAACCATCAAAAACCATGCCGAAACGTACTTATCCCACCCAGCGGAACACTTATTGATCTAAAACCAACGGTGGATTAATCCTGTCGTATTCTACCTCAACGTAGCGTCACAATCTATAACTTTTCTCCGTACTTACTCTTACAAATCTTCTTACAAATCTCCCGCCACCTTTCCTTCCTTCCTTTCTTGCGTACGTCATCTTTCACTCTTTAAGCTACGTGTCCCTTCACTCCACCCCCTTATTCCGCCAATCATTTACCTTCCTACTTCTTTCTGATGCTTTGTTATTATTTTACTAAATTATGCTATCATTGGTGGAATTTAGCATAACTCTTTAGTATGTTATCCCCGCCCTCCCTTGGATGTATCACATGGCGTTAAATATGACATTTAACGCCATGTGATACATCCAAGGGAGGGCGGGGATAACATACTAAAGAGTTATGCTAAATTCCACCAATGATAGCATAATTTAGTAAAATAATAACAAAGCATTAGAAAGAGGCATTCTGGGATGGGTAGTTCGAAAGAAGTAGGAAGGTAAATGATTGGCGGAATAAGGGGGTGGAGTGAAGGGACACGTAGCTTAAAGAGTGAAAGATGACGTACGCAAGAAAGGAAGGAAGGAAAGGTGGCGGGAGATTTGTAAGAAGATTTGTAAGAGTAAGTACGGAGAAAAGTTATAGATTGTGACGCTACGTTGAGGTAGAATACGACAGGATTAATCCACCGTTGGTTTTAGATCAATAAGTGTTCCGCTGGGTGGGATAAGTACGTTTCGGCATGGTTTTTGATGGTTTGTGATTAGGTGGAAAACGTTAAATATGGGTAAATGTAAATCAAGGCATTGCGAAGTAACCTGTACATTGAATTGAGTTATCGACTGTCATGATGTAACAATGTTTTTTTAATAATTTGCAGTGTATCCCTGACGAAGGGTTAAAGATACCCGAAATGCATTGGATTGAGGATGTTTTAAATGTACCCGTCGTGTTGCAGGATGAAAGGCTTGCATTGGCAAACTGCAGCATTTGAAACATTGGAAATACATTGATCGTCTCACATGTGATTGTTAAAACGAACCTTAACTCGTCAAAGCATTGGATACATTTGTGAATAAATATTCTAAAGAAAACGGAGAAGTGAAGTTACCTTTTTGTTAAAGGATTTCAGCTGTGCGTCCGAGAGGGGAGCGCCGTGTTGCTCCACTTTTGTTTGATTCGTCATGCCAGTGGTTTAAGGGCAATAGCCACAAAACTTGGGCTGCACGCAAAAGGATTGAATTTAAAAGTGACCCCCAAAAACTGAAGTAAATGGAGTGCATTTCGTCATTCGTGTTCGTATTGTTTACAGTTTGCCTGCCGACATGTTGCACCCAGCAAGGATCAGTTAAAGTTTTATTATAATCACATGCGAGACATAAGGACATCCGTTTTGAAAATTGGCAAATTTAAAGGACATGGACGATCAGCAGTCGTGGATGTGAGCTTGTAGACCAAGACATTTGACTTTTTGGAGGCTTATAAATATAGTGTGCCGAATGTCATATTTAACGCCATGTGATACATCCAAGGGAGGGCGGGGATAACATACTAAAGAGTTATGCTAAATTCCACCAATGAAAGCATAATTTAGTAAAATAATAACAAAGCATCAGAAAGAGGCATTCTGGGATGGGTAGTTCGAAAGAAGTAGGAAGGTAAATGATTGGCGGAATAAGGGGGTGGAGTGAAGGGACACGTAGCTTAAAGAGTGAAAGATGACGTACGCAAGAAACGAAGGAAGGAAAGGTGGCGGGATATTTGTAAGAAGATTTGTAAGAGTAAGTACGGAGAAAAGTTATAGATTGTGACACTACGTTGAGGTAGAATACGACAGGATTAATCCACCATTGGTTTTAGATCAATGAGTGTTCCGCTGGGTGGGATAAGTACGTTTCGGCATGGTTTTTGATGGTTTGTGATTAGTGGGCAAACGTTAAATATGGGTAAATGTAAATCAAGGCATTGCGAAGTAACCTGTACATTGAATTGAGTTATCGACTGTCATGATGTAACGATGTTTTTTTAATAATTTGCAGTGTATCCCTGACGAAGGGTTAAAGATACCCGAAATGCATTGGATTGAGGATGTTTTAAATGTACCCGTCGTGTTGCAGGATGAAAGGCTTTTATTGGCAAACTGCAGCATTTGAAACGTTGGAAATACATTGATCGTCTCACATGTGATTGATAAAACGAACCTTAACTCGTCAAAGCATTGGATAAATTTGTGAATAAATATTCTAAAGAAAACGGAGAAGTGAAGTTACCTTTTTGTTAAAGGATTTCAGCTGTGCGTCCGAGAGGGGAGCGCCGTGTCGCTCCACTTTTGTTTGAAAGTGAGCAAGTGACCCACGTCTGGGCATACTCTGCCAACTTAGGTCGAACAAAGCAAGAACAAGGAGATGATGGACGGAGTGCTGAAATGTTTCAGACACTGACCCCCAGTCACAGATCTGTGTTAAATCCATCATCGTTCTTTAGCTCACTCCGCCACCCCACTTCAGACACAGCTATATGCAAATCAGTCTTGACCGTGTGCCTCATGGCAACAGTCCAGCCCGAACTGCCAAGCCATATCTTCCCTGGGAGGGAAACAAGCATGCTGGGACCGGTTTCGGGATAACACCCATCATCAGCCAGGCTAGCTTGAATCCAGTGGCAAAGTGAGCAAGGGAGCCATGTCTCAGCATACCCTGCCAACTTAGGGTGATCAAAAGCAAACACAAGGAGATGATGGACGGAGTGCTGAAACATTTCAGGCACTCACCCCCAGTAACAGATCTGGGTTGAGTTCATCATCGTTCTTTAGCTCACTTCACCACCACAGTTCAGACACAGTTTTATGCAATTCAGTCTTGACCCTGTTCCTCAGGGTAACAGTCCAGCCCGAACTGCCAAGCCATGACTTCCCTGGACCGGAAACAAGCATCCTGGGACTGGTTTCGGGGTAACACCGCTCATCAGCCATGCTAGCTTGAATCCATTGGCAAAGTGAGCAAGAGACCCACATCTGGGCATACCCTGCCAACTTAGGGCGAACAAAGCAAACGCAAGGAGATGATGGACGGAGCGCTGAAACGTTTCAGACACTCACCCCAGTCACAGATCTGGGTTGAATCCATCATCGTTCTTTAGCTCACTTCGCCACCCCAGTTCAGACACAGCTATATGCAATCAGTCTTGATCCTGTGCCTCATGGCAACAGTCCAGCCCGAACTGCCAAGCCATGTCTTCCCTGGATGGGAAAAAATCATCCTGGGACCGGTTTTGGGATAACACCCCTCATCAGCCAGGCTAGCTTGAATCCAGTGGCAAAGTGAGTAAGGGACGCTCTTCTGGGCATACCCTGCCAACTTAGGATGATCAAAAGCAAACACAAGGAGATGATGGACGGAGTGCTGAAACTTTTCAGGCGCTCACCCCCAGTCACAGATCTGGGTTGACTCCATCATCGTTCTTTAGCTCACTTCGCCACCCCAGTTCAGACACAGTTATATGCAAATCAGTCTTGACCCTATGCCTTAATGCAACAGTCTAGCCCAAACTGCCAATCCATGTCTTCCCTGGACGGGAAACAAGCATCCTGGGACCGGTTTCGGGTTAACACCCCTCATCAGCCAGGCCGGCTTGAATCCATTGGCAAAGTGAGCAAGGGACTCATGTCTGGGCATACCCTGCCAACTTAAGGCTAACAAAGCAAATAGAAGGAGATGTGGGACAGAGCGCTGAAATGTTTCAGACACTGACCCCCAGTCAAAGATCTGGGTTAAATCCATCATCGTTCTGTAGCTCACTTCGCCACCCCACTTCAGACACAGCTATATGCAAATCAGTCTTGACCCTATGCCTTAATGCAACAGTCTAGCCCAAACTGCCAATCCATGTCTTCCCTGGATGGGAAACAACCATACTGGGACCGGTTTCGGGGTAACACCCCTCATCAGCCAGGCTAGCTTGAATTCAGTGGCAAAGTGAGCAAGGGACCCATGTCTTGGCATACCCTGCCAACTTAGGGTGATCAAAAACAAACCCAAGGAAATGAGGGTCGGAGTACTGAATTAGGCTAGTTTAAAGCTTCTCCACTACCAGAGACACCAAGTGTGTGATTGGCTTGAAGTAAATCCTCTTAAAAGTAGAGTCAGGGGACCCATCTGCAGCCTTAAGAATGTCCTCCAAACGAGCTCCTAAAGAGAAAGCCTTGGAAACTGTGGCACAGCGTACAAAGTGAGTCCCAAAACTTTGAAGTATCAATTCCTGCTTCCTGCAAAATCCATCTGACCCATTTGGCAACGGTAGGAGAGGATATTGCTTTGTGAGGCTTTGTAACAGCAGTAAAAAATTGTCTTTCACCTGGAGGGCAAATATCATCTGTCATGGCATTGTAAGCTTTTAAGGCTTTAACCACACATAACTTAGGCACATCAGGGAAAGCTGGGTAGGACATAATCCTAGAAGTACATTGTGCGCGTCTAGAAATATGAAAGACAACCCTTTTAGGGGTAAATACTCTATATGTCAAATCCAGCACCCTTATGTCTGACACTCTACGACAGGTAATCAGACAAAGCAGAGTAGCCAGGTTTGCTGACAACTGTTTCCTTGAGAGATATTTATTAATTTTTTATTTGGTGTTTTAAATAGCGCGAACTTGACCCTAATAGGGTATCAGAGCGCTTTACATTCACATAATGTTTTCCACTTATCACATCACGATCACCTTGCAATTTCAGTAAACCTAATTATTATACAGTAAGTTACTAGCAACAGTTATGCTGCAAAGTCATAAATTAGTTGTACATTGACTTGTGATAGAGACATTTGTGCATGACATACAAATTTACAAAATCGAGATCAAAATGACATTAGTACAGTTTTAAACAAGAGGGTCCTCTAATACTGACTGACCTGCTGGAGTTATGGCAGGAATTTGCTCATAAGAAAGGTTTTGGCTGTGCTTTTAAAAGCCGCGATGGACGAAATTTTTCTAATATTAAGGGGGAGAGTGTTCCAAATTCTTGGTGCTGCGCCAGAGAAAGCTCAATCATACGTTTTTTCTTTCGGAAGAGGGACGGTTTTAGTAATAGATCTCCATGACTCCGGGAAACCCGGCCACCTCCTGATAGAGTGATTTTCCGAGCTAGGTACCTGCGTGTATTGTAATGTATCGCTTTGTGAGTGATACATGCCATTTTTAGCTGTATTCTTGCTTCGTAGGGCAGCCAGCGGAGCGCTTTCAGATGGGGGGTGATGTGGTTGAATTTTCTGAATCTAGTTATAAGTCTTGTAGCCGCATTGAGACAGGCTTTTAGTGGAGCTGTTGAAATCTTAGGAAGACCGGCTAGTGTTGTGCAACCGTACTCAATCTTTGATACGACTAGTGCCTACACTGCATTTGTAAGGTCTGCGTTATTTATGAAAGGTTTCAGTTTTCTGAGGTAGCTTAAATAGAAGCGGGCATTTTTTGGCATCGTGTTGATATGTGCAAGCATGTTCAGGTTTTTATCTAGCATAATGCTCAATGATTTGGTTGAATCTACAATCCTCGGGAAACAGTTTGGCGCCGTGATTAGTTTGCTCTACTCCATGAAATTCATGGTGCTTTTCTGGGGGGAAATCAAGAGGAATTCAGTTTTCTGTGGGTTAAGCTTGAAGCGATTATTGGTTAGCCAATGGACGGTTTTCTTTAATGCCTGGCTCATCATACCGATCTCTTCTATCGATGTGATCTTTATGTAAAGCTGTGTATCGTCAGCGTACATGTGGAAGGAGATATTTGCTTGCTGTAAGATATCAGTGAGTGGCCTACGTACAAATTGAATAGAGCAGGGGATAGTGTTGGGCTCTATGGTACCCCAATAACATTTCTGGATGAAGCAGATAAAGTTTGGTTCACTATGAATTTTTGTGTTCTGTTTTCTAGGAATGAGCTGAACCACTTTAGGACTGCCCATCCTTTTTATCAGGCAATCTAGCATTTTAGTGTAGTTTACAGTGTAAAATGCTGCTGAAGGGTCAAGCAGAATTAGGAGACAGGTTTCGTTGCGGTCACGCAAAGGCAGCACAGCAGCACAGCAGTACCTAAAAAATTTCCACTCAAATACTCCTACAAGTTAGATGCAAGCAACATTCCATATGCTGAGATTCCTGGAGTGGGGGATAGAGTAATACCAAATATGGATGGTAGGCAAGATTTAATACTAGCTGCACACAAGGGTTTGGGCTCTGCACACACAGGGGTTACAGCCACTATTTCTTTACAGAAACAGCGCTATTGGTGGCCAGGGTTAACTAAGCAAAGTAAAGATTATGTCTTGAGTTGCGACATCTGCCAGCAGATGAAAGGCTCCACGGTAGCAAAACCCGTGCAGACGCCATTATTAAAATAAGACAAACCTCTTGCATGTGTGTACTTGGACCACTGCGGCCCGTTACAAACGGACGGGGCTTACACGTTTATCATGGTTGCAGTGGATTCCTGCTCGATATTCCTATGGGTATGGCCTCAGTGCTCTGCTGACGCTCGAACTGTTATCAAAGATTGGCGAGTCTTTATCGGCACATACGCAGTTAGCATGTTACATTCTGACCCCGGCCCTGCATTTAGCTCTCGGGCTTACAAAGAGGACATGGAAGGAATGGGCGTAGCATTGCGGTACTCCTCTCCGTACCATCTCAAGGGAAATTCAGTTGTGGAGAGGAAAAACCGGGATTTAAAGCAATCTTTAACAGCTAGGGTATTAGGCATGGGCAGTAGTTGGGTCAAACACCTTTATGGGGTACAGCGGGTGTTCAACAACCAGCCAAGAAACTCTCTAGGGGGTGTCACGCCATATGAAGTCCTCTTTGGGACACAAATGTGGGTGCCTGATCTCGATTGTGAAGGCGCAGTCCGACTAAAGCAGACTGCCACTGGGGAAGTCAAGGAAGTCATGGCAAGACCTGTCTGGATCCCAAAGGTCGAGTATCTGGTCAGAGAGACAATTGCGGACCAAAAGGAATTTGGACCTTCATACAGAACACCTGTACCAGTCTTTGCAGTACAAGGAACAAGAACTGTACTTTTGCCGCCTCTTGCCGGGAAAAAGGAGTAAAGATTGGTCTCAATCGACTTAATCAAACCACACTTTGTGGCGGATAATAAGCAGTAGGCCTCGTGGTCTCCACAGTAGCAGACGCCCTCCTCTCGCTTCAATCCAAGAAGTTCAAACAGAAAGACTCATCACGTTTGAAGAGCCACCTATAAGGAATGAAGGACTAAGCAACAATGCTATGGAACTTTTTCCACTAGAACCAGACATTCAAATTCAAAAAGAACATCAGTATAATTCACAAGTTGCAACTAGACCTAATACAGAAGTCTACAAAGACATGCCTTGTCAAGAGCAAAGTAACATTTCAACTAATCCCGATGCAATTCCTACAATTGGTCAGACTGCTCACTGCTATTTCATGAACCTTGATACGTTTACTTTGGATCCAAGCGAGACGAAAACAACGCCAGCCAAAACACCATTCAAGCAACAAATAGAGAACTTTCTTCTCTTTCTAAAAAAGACATACCTGGTATCGCCTTGGATTGAACTCTGGGTAATTTCTGGGATATTGTTTTTTCTTTTCTGGCTTGGCTTGGTACTAACTTTTAGTATGCTTACTTATGGATGCTATCTTCAACAAAGTTCCACAGGAAACCAGGCAGGGGCTAGAATCCACCTGCATAAACATCTACATAAACAGTTAATCCCATTCGTCATGTTCATACCCAAAAATGGCTAACACAAGACACAAGGTACAAAGGGACTCTATACTTTTCTGTATAAATAAAGCACCTCTTGCTATCAGTAGTTAGAGGGAACCGAGACTTCCAGGCGACACACTGACCAGAGATGCTAAGACTCCTGCATGCAGTCGCTCCAGCTGACAGTGGTCTAACCATCCTTTGCGGGGTGTTCAACTAACGTAATGGGGTTCGACTAAATCCCAGTGGGATTATTGGCTTCTTTCGTACCTACTCACATGCTAGGTACACTTAGGTACATCTAGACAGGCATCGTAGGAGTATGTGCTTTATTTTATAAATGTATTTTGTATTTATGTATATGTTCATGACTATTGCAAAATGGTAGAACTATAATATTCCTTTTTTATTCACTGTACTGCTGATCATATATATCTGCTACTGTTTAACCGCTGTCGCAGCACATATATTTTACACTAGAAGAACAACTGTGCAATAAATTCTTATTGTAAACACGCTCAACTGTTTCTTCTGTGCAATTCTCTGAGACCAAATAAGCAAGCACGAGTGACTGGGCGAAAATTAGTACATTGTTTCCACGAGTCTGAGGAATCAGGGTTGTTGTGTTCTGAGGTTGCCAAAAACTAATCTCTCTGATAAAAAGGAGATTCTAGTGGCACTGTGAGCTAGCTAATGCAAGCACGGCTAACATACCCGGAGGGGGTGCTCAGAGTCAGTCTGCCACCAGGCCCACAGTGTATGTTATCCAAAAGCGCAGGTCCTGCAGGGGCACTATAGGAACTACACTACACAAGCAGAGTATCGTCCACTATGTGCAGAATTGCTGTTTCAGTGCTATGTTTCGGTCTAAATCCTGATTGGAAGTCATTCAGCAGTTTGAAGTCAGTGATGTGTTTGCTCAGTTGTTGTTGTACACATTTTTCCAGGACTTTGGCTAGCATGGGAATGTCTGTTACTGGTCTGAAGTTGCTCAGGTCTGCGGGGTTCTCTGTTGGTATTTTTAAAATTGGGGTGACTTGCCCTATTTTTAGGCAGACTGCTAGTGAGCCTTGCGATAGCGAAGCGTTAATAATCTTTGTCCATGAGGGGATGATCAGATGGTTTATTGTAGACCACCAATTTGCAGGTAGAGGATCGGTGAAGTGATTGTTTAGTTTCATGGTCGCGATAATCTTTGCGATATCTGTATCAGAGACAGGCTTGAATTCTGACCATATAGCATTATTTTTAGGTCTTTCCAGCACTGGTTGAGAATGAGGCTCGGCTAGGGTGTTCTTCTTGATTGAAGGGCTCTCCGCTGCCTTTTTGTGCTCCATCTCCATCGATATGGCTTTGGCTGTAAAGAAGGAGTATAATTCTTCACTGCTAATGTTTGATTTTAGAGCTGTTGGTGCAGATTTGGCTGTTTTATTGGATTGATCTTTTAGTATTTCGAAGAGTTTCCTTGGTCTGTTTTTTGCATTATCCAGTTCTTTTCTAAAGAAGTCTTGTTTTGAATTTAGAATGCTTTTATTGAAGACCTTTCTGGCCTGTCTTAGTAGGGTTAAGTGTGGTGAGGAAGGGTGTTGTCACCATTTCCATTCTGTGAGTCTGAGTGATCGTCTTTCTTCATTGAGGGAACCGTTAAACCAAGGGTTTTCATCTTTGTCTGGGACCCTTTTGAGTTTGGGACCCTTTTGAGTTTTAATGGGGCAATGGCCTCAATAATGCTCGTCATTGTATTATTGTAGTACTCCGTGAGATCATTGACGTCTTCTAGGTTATTTGGAGGTTGCGATTCTTCCTCACAGCATGCTGCAAGACTTTCCATATTGAGTCCTTTGGTATCACGAATCCATTTTCTGAGATTTAATTGGTTGTGAGGAGGTTTTCTTTTTTATGTGGGGTATTTGGAAGGTAATGATGTGATGATCAGACGACTCGCAAGGGCTGATCTCGATTTTGTCGACAGCTTTTTCTTTAGAGATGATCCAGCCTAGGGTGGAGCTTTTCGAATGGGTTGGTAGGTGGCATTCTTGGACCAGTGATTGCTCTACACGGATGTTTGAGTAGATTGATCAGATTGGTGGTATGATCTTCCCAGTGGAGATTGAAGTTTCCTAGGAAAATATCATTAGAATGGGGAGTAGAGTTTGCTGTGATCATTTCTATCAGCTGATCTATGAACAAGGTGTTTTTACCGGGAGGGTGGTAAAATGCTTGAAGTTTGCAAATTTGATTATCTATGGATCTTAATGACAGACTGAGATATTCACAATACTCTAAGGGGTCTAATTGTACTTTTGTAATGGCTCTATCAGATCTATGTATAAAGGCTATGCCTCCGCCCTTTTTGTTAGGTCTGTCTAGTCTCATAATACAATAGTTCGGGGGGACTAATAGATCTAGGCATGGGGAAGATGAACGGCTACCACTTGAACAACTGAAGAACCTTGTTGACATCCCACAAGTGGGAGTATCAAGGCTCTGGCTGGACAGACAATCAAATACCTTGAAGAAGTTTACAAACCAGGGGGTGTTCTCCAACTGGATGCCCATCCACAAAAACATGACCAGCCAAGATGGGAGACCTAAAGGAGTTGATCGACCAGTAGGCTAAGCTCTTGGTCGCCAAGTCCGCCAGGAGGGTTAGGATGTGCACAACCTCTGCCCCCATGGGATCAAGTTGCCATCGATGACACCAACTATACCATCTGGACAAGTCGGGTCGGTATAATTTATATGTACCATCTGCCCATGCTCTGGCAAGTAGGGCAGCAGCCTGAGATGAAAATCCCAGGATTTTCCATCGTTCCCTGTAATCTGTCACGCCATCAGGCAGAGGATCTGAGAAATCGCCAGGTGGTGGGGGTTCGCCTAGGGATCCAACAGGAGATCCTGAAAGATGGGTAGAGAGATTGCAAAATCCCAAGAAAGAGCCATCAGAACTGGAAACCAGAGTTGAGATCTCCAAATCGGGGATATCACTATTAAGTCTGCCCTCTGGCAGCGTACCGGAGTGGCCAGCCGCATAAACATTGTGAACATGGCACGGTTACGACCTTGCTCTTTGCTCCAATTCTGGAGAAACGCATTGGCTGCCACCAAGTCGGGATCCGGCCTTCAGCTGCAATACCTCCCCAGTTGGTGATCCAACCACGAGGCGAACAGATCGATGGTGGAAGGACCCCACCTCCGTTGGAGTGCTGGGAACATCTTCAGGTGAAGTTTCCAGAGGCTGGTATCCCTCCAGTGATGAGAACACCAGTCTGCTACCTGGTTGGATTGACCCGACAGATGCTCCGCGGAAAGGGAAATGTGATTGGTGAAACATTAGTCCCATAGGGCCCGTGCCAGATCTGAGAGTGCCCTCGATCTGGTAGCTCCGAGGTGGTTGACATAACGGACTGCTGCTACATTGTCCATAAGTTGCAGCAATGAGCCCTGTCATTGGTCCAACATCTCACAGCAAAGGAACCTGCCATCAACTCCAGACAGTTTATGTGAAGGGTCCGTTCGGTGGAAGACCATTTTCTGCCAGTGGAAAAATCCCTGCATCGCGCACCCTAGCCTGAACCTCTGGCGTCCAATTCAATAACTAGGTCAGGTTGGGATCCAAACATAGCCTGGCCATTCCAGGCATCCATGTGAGAAATCCACCACCTCAATTCCTTTTTCACCTCCCCTGATAGAGGAATGGATTGGGAGTAGCTGAAGCCACGGTGAAGGTGAAAAATCTTCAGGCGTTGTAGATCCTTATAATATGAGGGCCCCAGAAAAATCACCTGTATGGAAGAGGACAACAGGCCGATCACCCATGCTAGGCCTGTACAGAGTCCTATGGAGAACATGTTTGATCAATTTCCAGCAGGGAAGAATGAGGGTGGCTCTCACTGAGTCCACCACGAACCCCTGGAATTGGCTGGATGGAGACAGGTTAAAAGATGACTTCTCCTCGTTGCTCATGGAGCCCAAAGATTCCAGCAGGTCGATCGACATCTGCAGATGGTGGGAAAGACGGCAGGGGAACTGATTCATAATCAAAATGTCGTTGCGATATACCATCAACCTGACTCCCTGAGCCCCTAGGCGTTCGATCACTGGCTTCATAACCTTGGTGAAACACCCTGGAGCGGATGACAGACCGAAAGGGAGATGATTTTGAACATCTGCGTCTTCCAACTGAACTGAAGGAAGCAGTGGGGAGGAAAAATCCGGATCATAAGGTACGCATCCTTGAGGTCCAAATGGACCATTCAATTCCGAGGCCTTAGGAGATCTCAGAGAAGGTGGATGCTCTCCATTTCGAAATGATGATAGAGCAACAATCTGTTGAATTCACGCTGATTGATAATTGGTTGGTAATCCCCCTCATTTATTTTTTTTACTAGAAATAGGTTGCTGAGTAAGCTGTGAGGGTGAAGGAAGGTGTGAATGATGGCCCACTTGTCCAGCAATTGGAGGATCTCGTCACCCACCAACACTGACTGTTCTGGAGAAAAGGTCAGGGGTACCAGCCGAGCCGGCTGAGTTGAGAAGCCAGAAAATTCCATCTGAAACCCTGAACGGTCTGAAGCACACACGCATCTGAAGTGAGGGTCTGCCAATTGTGGAGGAAGTCCCCTAATCTGCCCCCAAATCGCATCCCTTGGAAGTATTGATCTCTCACCTCGCTGGGAAGTGTGAGGACCTCCTCTTCCTTTCACTCCACGGCACTGGCAATATGTTCTGGTGGAGTAGAAGGTGCTGAAATGTGCAGGATCCTTCCACTGTCCCTGGCGATTTTAGCCACCTCTGGAGCAGGGCTGGTAGGAGGAGCGGCCTGTCAAGCACCCTCTGTCATGACTGGCGCAGGCAAAAACACGTGGTGTGAGGATACGCCTGATAGAAGTCTGGGCTTTTTCTAGGGATGTGAAAGCATTCACAAATTTTGATAATTCTTTAATGAAAGGGTCATCAAACAGATTGCTTTCTGCAATCGGGCCCATCTCTGAGGTCAATGGCTCCCTCAGTTTGGGTCAATTTTTATCAACAGGGATCTGTGGCGTTCCAAAGACAGTGCGCAGTTCGCGTTCCCTAAGAGCATGATGGCCCTCTGGACCCAGCTAGTCTGTCCTTCTTGAGCGATAAGCAACCCAGAGGCCTTCGCATCGTCCGCCATATCTCAAATCTTGGAAAGCGGGCCCACCACGTCCCGTAATTTATCTTGGAAAGACCGCCAAAAATGGTCCATACCTTTTTTAGGCTCTTTCACAAACTTCATCAGGAAGGTCACCATCTTGGGGTCAATCTCCGGGTTAGAGGCTACTCTCCCCTCTAAGGTGGGCCTGGGGCATTCTGCCCTTATACAATTATGTACTTCTGTATCTAACAGCTTACATCACCTACCCGCTATGTAGTGGGCCACTTCAGGGGCATGGGCCCATTCGGCAGAGCGGGGGTGTAGAAGGTTGTCTGGGTCAAGCAAATCTGTGGACTCAGCAAAATGGTGCCCAGCAGGAACATCCTCAGCGGGAGGGTGACCTCCGGAGGGTCTTCCAGGCCTTCCGGAGTCACCATCACCATTGATGTATTGGGTGAATCCGCTGCGTCCCCTGTGGGAGTAGAGGAGGGAGGGGGATCCCCTAGCAGGTCCGAGTTGGAGGTAAAGGGCTGGGACTCCATGAATGCATTCTTGAGGCAGTCAAAAGCGTCTAGGTCACCCCACTATCTGATCCGCGCTTGCGTTTGGAGTCAGGGGTCAGTGTGGTCTGCCCTGGAGGTACTGGGGCCTGAGGCCCTGTAAGCTGTTTTCTTTGGTCAGGTGGTCTGGGGCACTGGGCCTGTAACTCTTGAATTCTCTTCTACAGGGGAGCCACCACCTGGGAGATAGCCCTAAATATGGATACAGGCAAGTCAATAGGCAAGTATTGGACATCTTCCTCCTCAAAATAATCCCTGTACTCCTCCATTAGACTACGGCAGGGAGGATAGTGGGTTAGTAGGGGATAAATGTACTGGGAAGCCCAGGAATTAATGACAAAGTCTAAAGGCCAGTGGACAACACTCCCCTGTTAATGCAAGGGGATTTATTCCAAAATACCGCCTGGGTGAGTCCTCACTCGTGAACAGTCTATCCTACCCGCTCATGCGGGTGTAGCGCTCCAGGCGGTGACTCTCCATTTAGGTAAAGTCCACACTCAATGAGACAGTATATTTTCCCCCGACACACATGCAGCTGCACGTCTCTCGCCTGCACTGAAAATGAAAAGCGAAACTGATGCGTCAGCCACCCGGGGGTAGAAGTGCTGAGCGCGAGCAAGCAGATGTGCGGCCTCCTAGCAGTCAGATGACCGCACTGCGTGGAGAGTCCGACAGGCGAGTCCCGCATTCACGAAGGACCGAGGAGATCGTTCCTGCGCTTGCGCTGAAAACGGTGTTGGGCCGGCACCCTACAGCCTCTAATCAGGTCCCGCTAAACAGGGAGGTAAAGGTCAACAGAAATCAAATACAATTGTAAACAGAGACATAAGAATATTACCCTAAAAAAGTCAAACAACGGAGCAAGAGAAAAACACTTATCTGTGGCTTCTGGAGCAGCAAATAAAGAGGAGTATGGAGCGCCTGAGGAAACTGTTGAAGGACTGATTGGTGGACTTTCTTTGTTTATTTTTCCATGTGTTAATGGGAAATGTAGTGTTATTGCATGTTTTAAAAATGGCTGCTGGTGAAATGAAGCATAGAAAGTGAAGCCTAATCCTCGCCTCCGGTCCTGACATAGAATTCCTAGCGTAATGGAAGTTGGTCCCATGGCTTGTTCAGGGGCAGCACCTCCATTAGGGCGGAGGAACATCGCCTCACTGCTTTCTTGCAGTATGAGAAGCAGAAACATAAAATGGTATTTTATGTTATGGTATATATATATGTTATGGTATATTTATATGTTATGGTATATCTTGTTTAAAATAATTAAGAATAAAAACAGATACTAAACCACCAGCAGCAAACCTCATAAAGTGCAATACCAAGCAACAGCAGAGGAACAGACTTAAATTCATTGAGACCCTAATAGTCTCAACCCCGTGCCAAGGATTCCTAAATAAGCAAGGGACTTTGCTACCATCTTGGCAAGGGCCATACCCAGCAAGCTGTCCTGATCTTTCTCTAGATACTAAATATTAAGCTTGAACATTGGTATTGGGATCATAAGAACCGCATGCGTGTACACCACATTGTGAACAGCTATCTTGAAACAGAAAAGACAATAGGTTGTTGGATGACATACTTCAAGAGCCTGAATGCTTCTAGACAATGTGTGGTCCCCAAGTTTTGCACAATTGTATTAGCCATTTTGAACTGCATTTTTTGTCGGCTGGCCAGAAGAAAAATACATACAGTTCTGATTCCTCAGCTAAACCAAAAGCTGGACACTTGGGAGATAAGGTACCCACCCAGTTGTTGGTAAATGTGCATATAGGAAGTGAACCATGTCTGAACTGCATCCCCCAATAAAAGTTACTGTCAGAGAGCCTAGTGTTGTGCTCCCCTGGAGAAGAGCAAGTTTATGCCCCTTGTAGCACTTGACAAGCTCCCTTCGACATGTTTCTGGACAGGACGCAGCGTGATCGCTCTAAAGATTCATTTTGCCGATGCTATTCAGCGTCTCCCTAATGTCGAAAAACCAGGGTAATCTTCTAGGCACAGGTAACCCCAGTATTTCCTCCAGTTCAAGTATGTAGGAGATCAACTCAGGGTGGGCCAAATTCTTCACCAATTTCCTCTGAGATCGGTATAACACCTGGGTCTAGTCGAAGTTGAACAAGTGGGGTGCTAGAGGGGAGACTAACTAGCTGTCTGATGACATTGTTTTCAATTCTGGTGATATATTTCGTGGAGCTATGCCCCCAGATTTCTGCCCCATACATACTAGCACCTAGGGCTTGCACTTTGTAAATCTCAACAGTGGGGCTGATGGGTTTATGGAACGGGTTCCTGTGCATTTTGTCCAGACCCCTCCGATATTTGAGTTAATTTAAGGCTTGTTTTGGCAATATGAGTCGACCAATCCATGTGTTCAGTGAGAGTATGTCCTGGATTTTCAAAAGTAGATACCCTCTCAAGAGGGACACTATTCAGGCAGGGATTAGACCGTGTAGAATTTACCGGATTAAAGACCATACATTTGGTCTTGGTGATGTTAATTACTAGTCCTCTGTTGTTGCAGAAAGAATCAAAGCTGTCGAGGATGTTCTGGATACCCATTAAAAATATATGTGTGTGTATATCTATTTATCTCTATATGTGTGTGTGTAGATCTATATGACTTCACAAACAGAAAAGCAGATTATAGGAGATGCATTTACTAAGGGGCATGGTTTAAATAGATTTGTTCTGTCACTGTGTGAGAGAAATATGTAACTCTAGACTGGCTGAATTGTACAAGGGGCAACAAGAAAACTTGAGCCAAAGCAAATAGCTTTGATTCACTATGTATTACTGTCCTTAACCAATCAACGTGAGAGCAGATTGAAGTAGTTCAGTTCCTGACCTGTAGTATAAGAAACTCATTCGTAGATGATGAATATAACATAATCTTGTTTGACGTTTTATAACAGTATAAGCCATATACAGAGAACATAAACTGAAACACCTGTGGTATTCTGGAATCTTTCATGTTTAAAATATACTTCTGTCAATAAATGTCACTCTATGTAGTCATACGATTATATGTAACTAATTGAGACACTCAGAAATGTTGAACAAATACATATTTTTTAATTTTAAAGAGTTTTTTTACAGGACATTTGTTGCCTGATTTCCACGCTAAATCTTTTCATTACTCGGCTGGTTGTTAAAGCCAAGATAAACCAATACCAAGGCTCTCTTTTTGGATTTGCTTGTTATCCTACATCTTCTTTAGATGATGTCCCATTCCAAAACTTCCAATGTTATCCTTCCCCCATTTATACTTCACTCCTCCTTTGCAAAGCAAGCAAGATGGAGACCCGTAGAAGAAAGATCACGCCACTGAAAGGAAAAAATGCAAAACATGCTAGAAAATGCACAGCAAGTTGGATGTACATAAATAAATATATACAGTGCTGATTGTACTCGTTTTTTTAAATAAAATGCATGACGCTGTGTATGATCTGAAAATGTATATAAGGTATGATGAGTACATTGTTATTGCTAATATTGATGGAATGTATTTAAACTTGACTTTCCATACCTTTTGGTAGAGTGAGAAGGGCAGAAAAGGGAGAAAGAAAGAGGAATGGAAAAACAATGACAAAGGGAGAATGCAGGGGTGGAAAAGAACCTGCTAGAGTGAGCTAAAGCCTTGGGAGGCATGATGTGGTATTAAGACTATGTTGCAGAGGCATTAAACATCCCCAGCATTGGGTGGCACCAGTGGCAGGCTACTAAGAAAAAACGTTGAGCCTCTACACTTATTTGTTTACAAATTAAGCACTGGTAGGAAGAGGAAGGTAGACCATATTGACAGTTTATAAACACAAATAAGTGGAATATTTCTATAGTCTATCCTATATAAACGGAAGCACGCTTCCACAGTTCACCCGGTAGTGACAATCCTATATATCAGCTTTCAAGTGCCAGTCCGAGGAGAGGTATCCTTAATACTCTTCCACATCTTCTGCCCCACAGAAGGATCACTCATATGTCCAATAGTTATGGATTAAATATCTGTTTCATTCGGTCAGCTTTGCATAGGCATCCAGAGACAACCTGTTTTGCTCCAGCAGTTAGCCACTGAGCTTTTTCAAGGCCCACATTGCAGTAATATCACAACCAAAGTTGAGTATGTGTTGTGATAATTCAGTACTGTTACATTGATCACCAAGGTGGGTCCATGTTGTGTTGTAGTATTTGTTAAGGTGTCAGAGCTATTGTGTAAGTGCTGCAGTACCAGCACTTCATACATTGCAGCTGCTCTCATGGATAACATGAGTGCATGTCAGAAGTGGTAGTAGTCACCCAAAGGCAAGGATTGGTTGCCATCTTCAAACAAGCGATTCCCATATTTATGTCTGATCACCTTAGGATTCAGATGCACATATTAAAAATCTCTATTGTTTACACATATCTGACTTGTGGAAGTCATGTTTCAAAATATTCCCCCAGATCCTCACAGAGACCCTGATTTAGATCTCGGCGGACAGGTTACTTTGTCACAACAGTGACAGATCTCCTGTCCACCAAAAAATAAATCCCATTATATCCTATAGGATTTATATTTCAGCGGACAGGATATCCATCACCATTGTGCTGGAGTAACCTGCCCACGGAGATCTAAATCAGGCTATTGTGTCTTACGGTGTTAAAAGTGGTGACTCATGACTTGTGCAAGTCATGTTTGAAAATATTGCCCCAGGTCCTCTCAGAGTGTCTTACTGGTGTTAAAAGTGGTGACTCATAAATTTTGTAAAGCACTAGGATCATCAGTAAGTGGTAGCAGATGAACATATTCACAATTATTGCAGTCTCTGACCTCAGGCATTACAAGGAATACACTCCCATAGGATGTTCCAGATCACCAAGATTAATAACAGATTTCAGAAAACTGCGCTCTTTCTAAAAGGCCATGGTTTAGGCAACTCTTGGAGACTCTGCTCACACTTATGTTTTGATTACTTTGCAACAAATAAAGTGGGGTATGACAAATTCAGTCCGGTTTCTTTGATTTCTTTTGCTGAACCCCTCAAAATGATGAATTGTCAACTACAGAGCCTTTGGAATAGCACTTACTACCCCTTGCTATACCGTTGATACCCCTGACTCTGTCCTTGCTACCCCTGATTTTAGAGTTCAAGCAGGAAGTGACAGAAAGTAAACAGTCTCTTGATGGGGCCGGGTTCCGCGTTCTGGATTTACTGGGGAATCCCTGGGCGACGGACCTTTGGTTCCAGCTTAAAAGTGTGGAGGGGAGAAATATATATTCCAAATTGATTTCTCAGTCTCAATAAATCATGACTCCGAAGAGTCACTGACTCCAAGTGCTAAGTTTAGTTAATTTATTACAAGGCCAAGAACAATTGGACATACAGACACCTTGAACGTGGGTGCAGAAATACATTGGAACTAATACAAAGCCAAACCTACGGACAAGATTCAATCTATGAAGTATACAGAGGATGACCAGTTCTAAAATCAGGACGCAGATGATCACTGCTCCAACATCAAGACTATTCTTCATTTGAGGTTTGTATGTAAAAAGCATTAGTCTGTCCCTACACTACCACTAACGTGACATCCCTACTAAGCATTTCCCCAGGCAAGTTCAGGAAAAGGTGTCAGCGCGTGAGGAATTCCTAAGAAGTACACTCACGCTGATTGGGTCAAGTACCATAAAGCTACAGAGCTCGTTCTAAGGTGCTCCTTCTCTCTCCATCATCTCCTCCCCCCACTCAACCCCTGGGGCACTGTCCCTGATTCTAACACCAAAATTTTAGGACACACCCATCTTTGCATCACGCGATCACCCCATCCAGTCGGACACCTCCTCGTAGGTAATTTTCCAGTCAGTTTCTATACTCCCAGTCTCTGGCTCGATGACCTTGATTCCCAGGCCTTCTCCGGTGAGAAAGAACACCGTCCCACATTATCAGCACTCCTTGTTCAAATGAATCCTCTGTTCCTTATGCCTAACTCATAAAACAGAAGCGTTATTCTAACTAACAAAGATGAATTTCACCACCTGCACAAGAAACATGAGAAAGAAAAGATTCTACATACACATGAAGATTACAAATATTTCAATTATGAGAGCCATAGAGAAATACACATGAGGCCTACAGAAAATTGTCTAACATAAGAATCACCATGAATCTTCGTTAAACACGCATATACATGAACATTATTATTGGGCACGTTTAAATCAGTGCGTTACATGTCAGTTAATTTACTTCCCATTAGTCACTTGTAAAACGAGAATTAAGACTTCACCATTTAGAGCACAATTACAATATTAATTTCTTCATGATGCACAAAAACTCCCTATCACATTATTTTACACGCTATTACATTTAACATTCTAATGAGAAAATGTTTACACAACAAAGGAATATATGCAGGTGCAAACTACTCGTGATTATAATGCACCCCTACAAATTAAAGAGCACAATCACTCTCAACAGCCCCTCATCCGGAAATAGCAGACTGTTGAGTGACTAAATGTAGAAGAATGGGTCCACCCTGTTGTGCCAGCAGGGGGTCAAATGGCGTGTTACATCATTTCCCCTTCCCTGTATTATTAGTGAATTAATGGGTCATGTGGCAAAACATATTGCTTCCCCAAACAAGATGCCCTCTTCTACCCCCAGCATGCCAAAGAAAGCAGCAGTTCACAATCAGTAATGTTGTGTATGTTTTAACTTTAACACTTTAACACTTTACTTTGCTTAAAAGTAATCACTTAGACTTACCTGTTAAATGTGAGCACCAGGTAGAAGGGGTGGAAAACACTTTTCTCAGTTTGCTTTGATTTTAAAATCTGGGTCTGGCCGCACTCTTCAGTGTGTTTTTTAACTGGTCACATTAATGTATTGAACGAAATCAATAGTTGGAGTAAAGGGGGGGCTTCACCCCTTTGTTTACTTCGCTTAAGGAGCTGTGGAGGTTATGAAGCTGTTTCATCTGGAGAACGAAGTCTTTGAAGATGAGATTTAATGTAGTAAATAATTGATCACCTACAACAATCAATCATTTTAGCAAGTTAGAAAGTATCTTACGGAAGGACGTTTGTTCAATGAATTATATATGGGTATTCCCTCCAGATGCACTTTCATGATCTCTGAGATTTCACAAGGTGAACTTATAAAAGATGTAGCTGAACAACTTGCATTGTGCACACAGACAGTGACACAGCTTGTTGGCAGGGCTCCGTATTAAAAATAAAAAGGTTTTGAGAGATGAACGTGTGGATTTATGTTTAGCATAGATTTTTTGCGACGATTGCGGGGAAAGCAGTAGTGTACCTATGATGAGTAGCTTAAATAAATTTGTCAGCACAAATTACAGAAAACATTCTGTGACCCATGCTTGGAGAAACCACGTTCAGATGAGAGTGGTCTTGACTGCTTCAAGTTGAGCCCACTAGACTAACACCTCTGATAACAATGATTTGTAAAAGTAATTCAAGTGGTCTGGTCAGTACTTCTGCATTCAATCTCCATTACTGGTGCAGGAGAATGAGGTTGGTGCTAGCTGGTTAGAAGATAGGGTTGCTTACTAGCAAAGGTGCCACACATGTGACATACGCCGCTAGGTCCTCCGAACATTGCATATTTGAACATTTACATATCTGGTATTTGCACAGCGAATCATTGGCTCAGTTAAAAACAATTAGCGCCCTAGTCCAGGGAACAAAACCACTACATGCTTTCAATTGGACTCCTGACATTGACTACTATACCGAGACAGCTTACAAGCTGGCTGACAGTTGAACACTGAGGTGTATTAAGACTAGTCCTTGTTAGTGGTCTTATAATTGTTGTTGCTGTGTGTTTTAAAGTACTTCCTACATCGTTCTAACGTCCGTGAGTCATTAACAGCCCTTCCATGTGTGTAATCAAGGAAACAGTGTTAGATGTGCGCCTGGTGAGGAGGTATTTGGGTGGTAAGAAAAGTGGTAAACAAAGTTTAGCATACAACCTGTATCAGTGGTTAATTTGAAGAACAAATAAGTGCCGGGGCTCTCGTCAGGAGGCAGCTTGCCTCAGCCCATTTCTCCTGTTAGCGCTACCTAAAACAGAACCAACTGCTAACCATGAAAGTGGGGAGAGGATGTGGTGTAATCTCCAGCGCTGCCGACTTCGGAGTTGGGGAACCAGGTTCGAATCTCGGTGTCAGCTAAAAATGCTGTGATTCTGGACAAATCGCTTATTCTCCCTGTACCTACCTTAAATGTATGTGCCCTTGACTAGTGCTCATGAAAAGCACCGGTGGTGATGATAAAGTGCCGGTTCAAATTAGGCACTGACCTATATTTGTTCTTGTCTGTGTATCCTCTCTTATGCGAGCTGCGCAGCTCCTATGAACACAATGTCCGCCCATACACATACAATTTCATTCCGATGACTATTGACAACAGAACAGTTCCTCTTCCGGCAGTCAGCAGCTCCACTTCTCTATTTCCCCGTGGATTAAAGCATAACAAGAGTCAGCATTTCTTGTCTGTAAAGAACCTTGCATGAGCATTGGAAATCTATAACGCCAGACCCCAAAACCCTAGCCACAGGTTAGTGTACGTCGGACTTGACGTACACCTGACCTTTACTCTTCGGTTAA
Organism: Triturus cristatus; assembly: GCF_964204655.1. Classification (NCBI taxonomy): domain Eukaryota; kingdom Metazoa; phylum Chordata; class Amphibia; order Caudata; family Salamandridae; genus Triturus; species Triturus cristatus. Next base: position 203,274,309 of record NC_140583.1, on the reverse strand, counting down.
ACACCTCCATGTATTCACCCTTCCAAATCGTTTCCTTTGTAGACACCATCAGATGGGCCACTAATGGCTTAGTTATAGCCATATATGGCAACTGTTTTTTTATCTTCAGTCCTTTACTCTCCTTCCTAGGTTTCTCCTTACCCTTCCCCTTCCTTGTCCTTTCCTCCTCTTTCTCGTGACTTCCCTTACTGTAAATGTAAATATCCAGTATTTGTAAAGCGCGAACAATTACCCGAAGGCGTCAAGGCGCTGGGGGCCGTCGGGAAGATTAAGCGAGCTATTGCCCAGAGTCACATGGTGTTGGGCAGACCCCTGCTGCCGGAGCCGGGGATCGAACCGTGATCCCCAGCGCCCAGCGTCAGTCGCCCTGGCCTCTGCGCCACACCTACTGTCCTTACTACTTCCTTCTCCCTGAGTGCTTTACCAGTTGTGTTGTGTGCCCTGTCTTCCTTCCTCTCCCCCATGTTCTCCATACTCACTTTTGTGTCCATCACGTAGGTTCTTTTTCGCAATCTCACTCCGATCTCACCAATGCTTTCCCATTTCCTGTCTCCACCCCTCTGGACACCATCTGAGGTCTTCCGCACTCCTTGACCTGCTTACCTGGCTTCAAAGTTGGTGCCCGCACTCAAGCCTGTCGACCACTACTTACACCTCCTTCGCCCTTTGTCCATCCTGTAAAGTACTATTCAAAACATATTTATGTTGCCCCCCCTTGTGCCTGATACTACTCCATTCAACTACACCCTCCAGTTCCAGCGACCACAATCCAAATGTTGTTCCACCAATTTACCCACTTTGACTGTCTCCTCATTATAATCCAGGACTAACTCATCTGACATCTCCCAACTTGTTTTATTCAAATCACTAGTATCAGGCATTTTACCATCAAAAACACATTGTTCCCACCATGCTGGTTCTGAATCCTGCCTCGTAGTCCCCTGAGAGGCCACACAAGACCTTCCCAGTGCTGCTACTGAGGAGGCCCCATGTTAGAAATGGGAGTCTCTTATTGGCAAGGCTTTGCACCTTTGTCCAAGTAGGGACCCTTCTTGCTAGTCAGGATAAGGGAGTTACACTCCTAAAATAACCCCTGTTCAACCCCTTGGTAGCCTGGTACGAGCAGTCAGGCTTATCATAGACGCAGTGTATAACACATAATAATAATAATAATAATAAAGCATTTGCACATAGCCAACAGTAATACAATGAAAACACTACAAAAGGACATCACACCAGTTTAGAAAAATATCCAACCTTTCATATACTCAAAACAAGACCAAAACGATAAGAATCCAACATACAGTACTTAAAAAATATAAACTTTGCAAGATATCCTTTAAAATTGCAGAAATATCTCAAAAAAACAGTTTGTACGAGTCGGTAGCTCCGTCCGGGGCTACCACGATGCTGGGAACAACAGAGTCTACAGTTACAGCCAACCGCGTTGGTACGGATCAGCAAAAGCATGGACAGACTCGGTAACAGTACCTTTCTCGTCGCGGCTGGCACATTGGTGCGAGCCGGTCGTGGCAACCGTTGCGGTTGCGCTGCAAAATGGAGGCTGTGCAGGTTACGGTGCCCTCTCGATGCGGTGCAGGCAGTGGCTCGGTGACGATCGTCCAGACGGCGTTGGTGAGACCAAGGCTTACAGTGCAGGGCGAGGCGGTGCTCGATGCCGTGCTGGCAGGTTGCCGTACAATTGAAAGAGCCGGTTAGCGGGAGCTGGCATCGGTCGGCCCAGACTGCTGTGTGGGACGAGGCGGTGCATCCTGAAACTTACAAGCGGTGTCCCCAGCCATGATGCGGTCATGGGTGTCAGAGTCAGCCGCAGCGATGGCGTCGGTGAGACCAGGATGGCGAAGTGAAGCAAGGCGGTGCTGAGTGTGGTGCCCACAGGTCACGGTGCAAGCAGCGGCTCGGTGGCAGCGGCATCGGTCGTCGTCGTCAGTGAGGCCAGGGTTGCGGTGCGAGATTCAGATGGTACCTTCTGTGATGCCGTCAGGACACAGAGCCAGCGACGGAGTCGGTGATGGGGTTACGTTTCCCTTCTGTGTGGCAACTGAAACAGCGGTTCCAGAAGCGGTACCCAGAGGTTGGTGAAGTCTTTGCAGTCCCTGAGACTTTAGAACAGGAGGCAAGCTCTATTTCAGGCCTTTGGAGATACTCAATAAAGAAGTTGCAGAAAGTTCAGTTCTGTCCTTTCACTGCCCAAGACAGAAGCAGCCACTGCAGGCCAACACAGCAAAGCATTCAGCATAGTGGTAGTTCCTCCTCACAGCTTCCCCAGCTCTTCTTCTTCGCAGTCTTCTTGGTCCAAAAGAGTTCTCTCAAGCAGAGAGTGTTTGCGCTTAGTCCAACCCAGTTCTGTCCTCTCTGGCCCATCTTCCTGGCAGGAGGTGGAGACAGCATTGTGAAGGCAGACCGGGCCTATTCAGGTGGAAGGAAATCTCCCCCTACTTTAAATGCAGCCCAGTTCTATTCAGCCCAGCCCTGACTCATCCAGACTCTCTGGAGCTACTGAACATCCCCAGCCTTTGTCACCCCAAAGCCAGACAGTCAATCCACAAACTCAGCAGAGGCACACGGGATGGCTAAACAAGAAAATACCTACTTTCTAAAAGAGGTATTTTCAAACACAGAACATAAAAGGCATCCTTCCTGAAAGATGCATTTTTACATTCTGAGTCCAGGCAAACTAAATTCCATTTCCGCATCTTGTCCCCATGGGAAGTTATGCTTATAAGATGTTATAAGTAAAACTCCCATTCTTTCCTATGGGGCAGATAGCCTTGCAGTGGTGAAAAACGAAATACACTGTAATTCACCATCAGGACATGTCACAGACACCAGGACATGTCCGACCTTTAAAATGCACAGCCAGGGCCGGATTTAGCGCTGGTGGTGCCCTGTGCGACATTGTTTGTTGGCGCCCCTTCCAGGACCACCTCCACCACAGATTCTCTCACAAGCACCCTTTAACAGTGACCAAGTCTCCATAACCACTCTCTCTCAGATGCATTGAATTAGTTATATAGCGCCACTCATGCCAGTGTAGGATGTCAGTGCACTTTGCATCACACACACATAACACAGAGACAATCAATCATACGTGTGCAAATAAGTGTATAGCAAATGTTACATAAGCCAAAGGACTAAAAGTGTAGGAGTCACATGTCATCCATACTGGTAGGCAGTATAGTTTAAGAGTGCATGGTGTGGAGAAGCACAAACTCAGAGTCGAAAAAGAAACAGCAAAGTTGGTAGTTTTCTTTAATAATAAGAATAGATTTCTAGCCAAATTAACCCTTTTTGCAACATTAATCAATGTTCTAATGCATACTTTGTAGTGTATATGCAGTTCTAAGATGAAAGATAATAGCTCACTGTTCTATATTTGGACTTTGTTATAAATAGCAAGTATCAAAAGGATGTCTCTTTTAAAAGCAGTAACCTGCTGATCTGTTTACATTATATGCACTCTGTAATCTACTTGGTACACGTTCTTTGCAGCAGGCATATTAACCCTCTGCACTAACTTCACATAAGTCAAAACCTTAACTATACAAAACTCGGATCTCTCTCCAGGAAGAACATTAGTCACAGGAGTTACCTTGACATTTTTGGGAGGCCTGGTAATTGCCGAGGAAAGGAACGCTGCAGCAGGTGCTTCAAAAACATAATAAACTTGCAAACACAGCGCCCCAGGAAGCCAGCACCCGGTGCGGTGGCACCGGTTGCACCACCCTAGAGCCGGCCCTATAAACAGCACCCTGTCCACAGGGGTATCTTGGACCTACCTTAAGGGTGACTCATATGTAAGAAAAGGGAAGGTTAGGGCATGAAGTGGGTGCACTTAGCAGGTCGACATGGCAGTTACAAACTGCACGCAGACCCTGCAGTGGCAGGTCTGAGTTACCTTTTCCGGGCTACTCATGTGGGTGACACAATCAGTGCTGCAGGCCCACTCGTAGCATTTGATTTACAGGCCCTGGCACACTCAGTGCACTTTATTAGGGGCTTACCAGTAAATCAAATATGCCAATCATGGAAACACCAATCCATAATACAATTTACTACAGAAGCACTTGTACTTTAACACTGAACAGCAGTGAGAAAGTGCGCAGAGACACTAAACCAGCAAAAACAGAGTCAAAACCGAGAGGTCAGAAAGCAAAAAAACAGGGGAAACACGCCAAAAGATACCAAGTCTATCACACCTCCAGACCTTATCCAGGCCATTGTGCTGATGTCCACCGCTAGCCGTGCTGTACAATCCCATCGCTTCTATTCGGGGTAAGAGAGCCACACCAGACTCCTGCAAGTCCCTCTTGACCTGAAATTGAATTGCTAATGGTAAGGTCCAGGGTGCTGAAAGTAGTTTGATCCCCCCTCCCTACACTGTACCTCCTCTGGGACTCATATCCAATACCCTCAAGCCCTGGGGTCCCCCAAACCCCAACCTCTACATCACCTCCACCACCGGCTCCAAAGTTCAATACCCCAACCTGCCTTTCGTGATCCGAAACTGTTGGCACCCCTTTGCTGATATGCCCCTTATATGCTGGGCTGATGCCACTGCCCCTCTTCCTGGAGTAAACTTTTAAAGGTGTCTCTTGTGTTCCTCTGGCACCAAAACATTAATGCTCGTCCTGTTCCTCACTCCACACACCAGGCTGGCCCTAGCCACTGCTGTCACAGGATCCCCGGGGGGGCCTGCTGATAAGTTCTACGTACCTTCCCCTGCAGCCAGTCATCCTGCAAATCTAACCCTCCCTCTACACCTGTTTCTTACACAGCTCTCCTCATGGCTCCCGCCTCCCACTCCACCTGTTCATTAGCGGCAGAACAGACGAAACTGCTCTTCTCTGTGATCAATACCAGCTCTGCGTCCTGTTCTCTTCTCAGCCTTTCCAAAATCCATCACCCGAAACACGGAGTCCAGTTGGCCCTCCAGGCCTTCAACTGCTAATTCTACTCAGTACTGGAAGCCCCGCCCACTCCGCTGCTCCCTCTTCCATTGTGCACCGTTGTTTGCAGCGCAGCCCGCCTCGGGCTGTTCCCACTGAGTGGCTGCTTCCGCAACCAGCCGTCTTCCCACACTGTCCTCCCTGCCACACTCACACTCTTTTGACATTATTTCGCATGGTATCGAGCAGTGTTCAGAGTTCCTGTGCAACGGCCTCGACCGGCCTCCACTTCCAGGGTCGTCCCCAGCACAAGCCATCAGATTCTCACGACCCGCCTCATTCAGAAGGCGGATCCATTCCTACACTCTCCTGTCATCCGTTGCCCAAAAAAGTCCCAAAATTCCTGCCAAAAATCTGCCCTATGCTGAGCTACCAGCCACCGTGTAAACGTACCCCAAATTGGTGGCTCGTAGCCCAAATCCCCTTGATTTAATAAACCTAACCCGCCACTCCCCACTAATATAGCCTAAACGTGCTGCAGTCCTTTTGGAGTGCGCCATTTGCCCAAAACGCCAAGGGGGCACACCATCACTGGCCGGCTGCACCCCAAGCCCGTCTTCACCCAGAAGCCCTGGCATACTGAAAGAGGACTGCTTCCCTTGTTACTGCCCTTGCCATTCTTAACCTTTCCACTCCTTCACTGCTCGTTGTTAGGATTCCATCCACAGCTGCACAGTTTAAACTCTAGACACTGATGCATCTCATTACCTCACCAAATATCCTACAATTGCACTTTGCTCACAGTAAACAACACTCCAATCTCTTTCTGTAATTAACCACCAAGGGGGCCTTCTGTCCATCCCTATTCAACACCATGCAAGTAGCAGCAAACTGGGGCCGTCTGTCTGCATGACGTTGCAGACTCAAGCTCTCCATGCACTTCAGTCAATAAGCATTTGAGGAGGAACACATTTTTGATCAAATTGGGGATAATTTTAGACCATCTAATAATATTCCTGGTCGTTTCACAAGCAAAACTAGTCCCAAAGTCATACGCAGGACCATAACTTTTGAGTTTAAAGGGAGGAAATCTGTTTGGAAACTATACAGTGAAGAATGGGCCTTTGGTTATGGGTATGTTCACTAGGAAGGGTACGCAGCTGTGAACAGTGAAGACTGGATATTGAATGCTTAAATATATCCTAACGTATTTTCATGAACTATAAGAAGACTGGAGAGATTCTCACCCAAGATCAATTTATGGTTTAAATCATTGTATTGAAGTTTGCATTGGCCAACATTAAACACAACACCCACCTACAACCACTGGCTGGTGGGGAATATTCAAAGATCATACGTATATTGTAGAAGATCGAGATAGAGGAGAGAGAGAAAGGGAGTTAAGGAAGTAAAACCAAGGAATAGAAAAGGAGAAAGTCAGAGACCTCCAAGATCAATTTAAAGGAAGAGGAGAAGACCGTTATACGTGAAGTTTGGAATGTACCCATGATCATAAGAGGTAAGGTTACGCAGGAGTTAAGGAAGTTGCAGGAGGCTTGTATCCTGGAGCCACTAGAGTCTGTGTAGTGGTTGGCCCCATCGGTTGCGTCCAGACACTCCAAAAGTAAGATCAGGCTGTGCATAGACTATATAATAATTTATTAGCGGCCAGGATTCCTCTGCCTAGGATCAATAAGCCTATTCATGACCAAGGTTATAAGGTGGTTTTCCCGTGGCGTAACAAAGGCCCCTACAGTGTGTGGGGCCCCGGAGCTCCAGGGCCCTCTCAGCACAGTACCCTGGCCTGAGTGCTCCTGAGTCCGAAAGGGGACCCCGCCATGTACTTTGCAGGGGGGGTCCCCTCAGGGTTCTTTACACCCTTGTAGTTTCCCACTGTTGACCTTACTTCAGCATACCAATAAATGTCCTTGCAGTGTAAAAGCCAGTCTTTGCATTCCACAATTGGAGGCTTGCAGTCTGTGAGAATGCCACTCGACCTGGCAGCAAGCTGCAGTGTGTAAACCGTGTCTAGTACTAGTGTGGCTCTGAAGAGGACATCGGACACTTCTGATGCCCAGTTGTAAGAACGCTCCACCAAGATACCTTGTGGTAACAGCAAGACAATATGCCTCTACTAAATTTCTTGAGGGCCTTGTATGGGCATGTATGATCGTTGATTGTTCGCTCCTGTTCATTTACTTTAGTTTAAGATCCATAAAATGCAAGTGAAGGAGAGAAATGAGCTTCCCAGAGGGAATTGGGGAAGTCTTCATGTGAGAACTCCTGTCTGTGTCCCAGCGTTTACAGCTCCTAAGTTGCTTTGTTCTCCTCCTCTCCTTTAACACAGTTGTGACCTCTAGTTCTGAAACTTGAAAGGCTTGCACAATCTGGAGTGGCGGCGCTGCCACTATGATTAAATTTACTCGAATCATGCTCCTGTTTTGTCCTTAAGCAACATTTGACTATCTTGTTCCTTGTGTTCTTTGTAAGGTAAATCCGCATTTTTGCGTTGGAAGACAAAGGTAAATAATAACACCAGGTGACCTTCAGCACAGGGTGATAAAACAAAGGAAGTGTCCAGAATCCGCTTTTCAATATTCTAAATCTGATTTTCAACAATCCAAATATTCCCGCAGTTCTATATTTTGTGCACGTCTGCTATCTATTTTCCACAGCTCATTGGATATAAAGGCAGACATCTTGTTATCACTTTAGTGGTTGAGCTGCATCACCTGTGAATTAAAAGTAGTGAACTTGTTTCACAGACAAAAATGTCAAATGTTCTTCTAAAATCTAGTATATTTTAAATCCTTAGTGAGAAATTTACACAAAATGCTTTGCCATGTTATACTTCAAAAAAGTGCTCATATAAAGGCATTTCTAACTTTCAGCTCATCGATGTTTTATTGTTTGATATAATTGTCAATGTTAATATGATATCTAGCCTGTATAAATTATAATAAGAAAGGTACATTAACCTTTTCCTAATAGTAATCCTCATCCCCTTGCTGCTTCTGCGAGATGCTGGCCCAGATGTTTGACATCTGCCTTGTGCCCTCTCTGGCTCAAGTCTCGCATGGCAGTGGAGGAACAGACCCCTTAGTACACCTCTCAGTCAATGGTTTACTCCTATATTAAGAGCAGCGAGATTAGCAGCTAGACATGCTCAGTAGACATAGCAGCCTAGGGACTCTGAAGGGTCTCGGGTTGCTTCTTGTTCTCAATTCATACTGTATAAACCATGCCTAAAACGAGCACACGCCGGGTTCTCCAGTGATAAGATCCCTGAAGCTACCGGTTAAGCGAGGGCCTTTTTTGGTATTGTAAGAATCTGACCTTCCCTGGGTATTTGATCCATTCCATCCCTCCATCTTAGACGTTCTTGGACAAACTGGGCTCCGAATTTATTGAAAGGAAATCCAGAAAATGTATGAGAACATCAATCCTGGTGCATGTATCTCCATGGCCTTTGATCCTGTAGTTCCTGTTCAGTAATGACTTCCAACATTAGGGGCCACCCTGATTTATTAGAATCTGGCATCCTTTCTCTTGGGTGCCTAGATAATACCTTTCCTTCTGCCATAATGAAGCTTCGAGTCCCTATGGTGGTCCAGCCTTGATTCATTTGATGAACACTTCTTTCTGATGGAGTTGAGCCAGGAAGCTGGCAGAGGCAACGATTAACACCATTCTCCCAAAGCCCAACTTGGATACCAGTTTAGAATCGAATTATTTTCTGATTTATTTGTAACCAGCTATAGCTAAGATTGGCTTAAAACTTCTGGCTCACTGGCTCTCCCATCATTTGGACGCTGTAAAACATTAAGGGGCATATTATTAAGAACGGCGTTAAAATTATCGCCGCTTTAGCGGCAGGAAACTGCTGCTAAAGCGGCGATAATGGGCTTAATAATATGCCCTTGAGAATTCCAAAAGAAGCCCATGTTCACACCAGAACATGGGCTTCTATGGGAATTCTCAAGGGCATATTATCAAGCCCATTATCGCCGCCTTAGTGGCAGGGTCCTGCCGCTAAAGCGGCGATAATTTTAACACCGTTCTGATAATATGCCCCTAGAAGTTTTGGCAGCTTGACTTTTCATCCACAGACAGGGATAGAAACTACTTCGGTCACATTATTTGATGACCTGAAACGACCGTTGTCACCCAGTTGTTTTATCTTATTTCATCTCTCAGCTGCCTTGGATATGATGGACCATGCGATGTTGGTCTATTGAGTGGAAGGGCTTGTGGTGCTTCAGGGAGCACTCGTTTCTTTTTTCTTTTCTATCTGAATGAAGCCAGGACCTAATGCTCCAACCCTTTCATTCCGAACATTTGGTAACTCGTGGTGTTCATCGGATTTCTCTTTAGTATTTACATGCAATTTTTAGTAACCCTTATTAGATCATTTGGTGTGGAGTCAATATTCTATAATGAGGACACCATAGTCATTCCAAACTTGATCACCCCTGCCTAAGCTTCAACAGATTTAGCAATACTGCCGCATCTCTGCATATTAGCAGAGCTGGGCCAGTTATTCTGCGTCACGGAAAAATGCGTCACGTTGTAAATATGTCGCATTGTTGACGACTCTGCTGCGTCACAGAAGTGATGCAACGGTGTCGTAAAGATGTTGCAAGGGGCTTGTAAATCTGTCCCTTGATGTTTGACCCAATGAGACAGGAAGCCTCTTTTTCTTGTCCTTATGGTTAAGAACCTAGGGCTGCGTTTTGATATGTTATTATCAATGGGTTATCATGTGACTGAAAACACTCCTGCCTCTTTCATTAACCCCTTCAGTGCCACGCCCTTTCCCCGCCCTGTGCCGGGCGTTGCATTAGTGGGCGGGGTTCATGACGAGATAGTCTCGTCATGGGCACAGCGCAACCGCGCTCCATGACGAGACCATCTCGTCATGGGCACTGAAGCGGTTAAATGGGGTTAATATAATAAGACAGATTTTCCTTATCATTCCACAAGACTTTGGCCTGCATTTGTTCGTTCTAGCCTCTTTAGGCACTGCTGTATTCAGATATCCCGCTCAAGGTTTCTTAATCTGATTCTGCCCCTCACTTTTTATCATCCTAGATCTGCAGGCGGGAGCTCTTCAGTGTTGGCCCCCATCTCTGGAACGCCCTTCCTAGCGCTATTTGTCAACTAGAGAGCTTACATCTCAAATCTTCAGATAATTATCTGGTTTGCTTTGGAGTTTGTTTGTCTCAACAGTCCTACTACCAAATTGCCTTCAGGGGCATATGCGCTCACATGTGGCTTCCTTCCTTCATTCATTCATTCATTCATTCATTCATTCATTCATTCATTCATTCATTCATTCATTCATTCATTCATTCATTCATTCATTCATTCATTCATCATGCTAAGTTTCTAAAGATTTAAGATAAAATGCTGCTATAAGGGACAACTGTATGACAGAGGATACTTGTACTGTGAGCAGCAATGTGTAGACGAAAAGAATAAGCAGAGGGTAACGGCGGACCACTCAACTGCACCTCACATAGGGCCTCATGTAGGTAAATAAATTTTACCGGTTCTTAAATACCGAGCCGTACCGAATCGGTAAATTAGAATCGGTAAGTTATATGTAGGTAAAAATTCGGTAACAGTTACCGATTCGGTAACAGTCGGTAATCACGAATCGGAATTCACCGAATCGGTAAATACCGAGGTGGTATTTACCGAATCGGAAAATACCGAGGTGGTATTTACCGAATCGGAAAATACCGAGGTGGTATTTACCGAATCGGAAAATACCGAATCGGTATGTACGGATTCGGTAAATAAAATCACATGACTTGACGAAACAGCTAATCCTGTGCAACGACAGCCCACCCAACCAGGAAGTGCCCACACCCAGGCAGGTGTACATAATTAGCCGAAGTGGCCACACCCAGGCAGGTGTACATAATTAGCCGACCCTGGAGAGGCTTGGAGTGCAGAGGAGAGGCAGGGAGCCGTTGCATGTGCGAGCGGGTAAACGAACAGCATGTCCAGCCAAAGAACACAGAAAGACGGAGGGGAAAGGAGGAGGAAGCTGAAATTTAGCCCCAAGGAACTCCAGGTGCTGGTGGAGGAGGTGGTGAAGCAGCACCAGAAGCTGTTTGGAAGGCAATCCCTGCAAGTGCCTGAGGCGGAAAAGCGCAACATATGGCTGGCCATCCAGGCGCAGGTCAATGCTGTGGGAGTGACCCACAGGGACATTGAGGTCCTCAAAAAGCGCTGGTATGACCTGAGGATTGTAACCAAGAGGAAGATGGGCGACATCCAGAAGGAGGCCAGCCAGACCGGAGGTGGAACCAACAGGGCACCTGCCCTCACCGAACTGGAGGAGCTGGTGGCGGCCACAATCGAGCAAGAGAGCGTCGTGGGTCTTGGGGACGCCGACAGCTCTGCCAGAGCCGCAACACACCAAGGTAAGACGAAAGCACAGCAATGTAGCCCCCCCTACCCCTATCCCACATCCCCCATTGTGAAACGAGAATCACACTGCAGTCCACACGTGTCAGTGCAGACAGGCAATGCATTCCGGGAGATGTAGTCAGGGCAACACTAACCATGACGTAAATGTTACAGGGCAACAAGGCATGTCACGCACTCGAGGCACAAGGAGACAGAGGACATATTGGAATGTGAAATGATTGATTGTGACGCTTGCAATGCAGCCCTTCGGGGACACTGAGCCAATGTTGTATTTCTGTCCACAGATGTGACATCATGCAGGACAGGGCATGCTGCAGGAGAGACGGCACACCGGCCACAAATATCACCTCTAGCCAGCACAAGTTCAGACCAGGGAGCAGGCCCACTGGCAGCCGCACCACCAACACAGCCAGCCTCGCCGCACCCAGAGCCAGCATCACCTCACCGAGAGCCAGCATCACCACAACCAGAGCCAGCATCGCCACTCATGTTCGAATCACCGGCCACATCTCCGCTTGCAGGTGTGAGAATGAGGAGGCATCCAGCAGCCAGGCTACGAGCCTTAGACACCTCGTCAGACGACAGCATGGGCCCAGAAGACCGCACCGGGCCCCAGGAAGGGAGCCATGCCACTGTGCCCCACACCTCACAGGCAGCACAGACGGGAGCAAGAGGGCGCCGCAGGTCGCGTGTCCAGAGTCCACCAGCACCCACTGACGGCCATGGTGTCTTCTTGGGGCTCGAGGGCCAAATGTTGAAACAACAGCGCCTGCAATCAAAGGCAGTCATGTCAGTCCAGAGGCACATGCGGGTGATGAAGACAACATTAGTCAACATGGACAATAACATTAGCGGCATGGCTGCGGGCATTCGGGACATGTCCCAGTCAATCCAGCAGTTGTGCAGCAAATTAGATGCTGACATCGAAGCACGGCGCCGGGAACGCCAGAGAAGGGACACTACCAGCAGGGCACTCAACCGTCTGGCAACTGCGACTTCTCTACTGTGCCGGCGCTCTGTGACGATGCAGGAGGGCCTAACACAGTGCTGCAGCGACCTGTCTCGGGGGATGGTGCAGGTGACAAGTGCACTAGGGGTGCTATTGACTAGTCAGGCGTCGACAACTGCTGCAGGGGATGCTGCGGAGAGCATCGACACCAGCAGCAGCATCACACCCCCCGTCCCAGAAGCACGCAGGAGCAGCAGGCGGCTTGGGGTTGGCTCTAGTGAGGATGCACAGGCCGTGCAATCCACCACTGCAGCGCGTATGCGCAAACATTGATGTAGCCCTGCTAAGCCACTTCCCATTGGGTGACGTAACCCTGGACATACTCCTTGTATAGATGGTATATTGCCTGATTGGCCTGTTCATGTGTTCATGGCGTGGTGCCACATTAAAACTACGTCAGGACTTCTCACAACTTGCTGTGTCCCCTCACTTACTCAGAAATAGTTGCATGTGATCTCTGCCCGTCTCTCTCTCCCATCGATTGCAGTTGGCACTCTAGCTGCGTTGCCCTCTGGCTGGCCTGACTCATCCTCGTTGTCCTCAAAATATGTTAGTTCCACATCTGTACCTTTTTTCGTGGCAAGGTTGTGCAGCATTGCACAAGTGGCAATAATCTTGCAGCAGGTGATGGGTTTGTACTGGCGTGCGCCTCCGCTCTTGTGCAGGCAGCGGAACCTGCTCTTCAGTAGTCCAAACGTGCGCTCCACCACATTGCGTGTTGTTTTATGTGCCACGTTGTATCGTCTCTCACTCTGGGTTGCTGGGTGTAGGTAGGGAGTGAGGATGAATGACCGGCATGCATATGCACTGTCGCCTGGATGAGTAAAAGGGAACCATCAGTAACATGCCTCTATACACTATGATTTGCAGGTTTCAAGGGGCGTCACTGTTGCTTACCTAGCAGGTATCCCTCTCCGAATTCTCCGGCACTCAGTCGTGTGTAGATCCCACTATTCTGGAAGATGTAAGAGTCGTGGGTGCTCCCAGGAAACTTTGCAACAATATCTGTGATGATGTTCCCTGCATCACAGATCACCTGCACATTGATGGAGTGGGTGGACTTCCTGTTCCTGTAGATGTGCTCTGTATCAGCTGGTGGACAGATTGGGATGTGTGTACCATCAATACAGCCGATGACATGGGGGAACTGTGCCATGTGATAAAAGTCTGTTTTTGTTTTCTGCAGTGCAGCCTGTGTGTTTGGGAAGCTTATGTAGTGGTGCATTCTCTGCATCATGGCATCCAGGAACTTCCTGAAGAAACGTGACAGGCAACTCTGGGATACCCCACCCACCGCAGCTATCACCACCTGATAACTGCCGGATGCCAACAGATGTAGGCTGCAGAGCACCTGCACATGTGGGGGTATGGCGTGCGCCCTTCTTATTGGATGGTCCAGGAGTGGGTGTAGGTCCCTGATTAAGTCCATGATGGTTTCGGGGTGTAGCCTGTACCTCTCATGTATCTCTGCATCAGTCAGCTGGAATAGTGTGATGCGCTGTCTGTAGATTTGTTCCTCCCGTCGCCACACCCTCAGTCCTGCTGCCTGTAGACCTAGGCGCCTTGCAATGACGTACATGGCGGCCATGTTGTCCACGCTGTTGCATTTTGGGATTGCCTATATGCATTGTTGATGGTTACCACCTGCTTTCAATCCGTGTTAATTACCGACTCTTATTTACCGATTTTCCTGGATTTCTTAATTACCGAGTGCTCCTACATGTCATTTTAAATTTTACCACTTCATATTTACCACTTCATGTTTACCGAATCGTTAATTATGTATTCGGTAAATCTGATTCGGTATTTTGGAATTCGGTAAATATGAATCGGTATTTACCGCCTCATATTTACCGAAAAGTGGTTTTTGGACTCCTACATCTCACTTGTCTGAATACCGGTCGGTAACGGCATATTTACCGAAAATCGTCCGTTACCGACCGGTATTTGGCTACCTACATGAGGCCCATAATGTTAAAATTAGCAGAATCCAGTGCACTCCTCTTCCAATACCAGCCGTTGTATGGTCTTACTGCAAAAGCAGACAAAGTCTTGACAACATAAGAGAGTGGATGGTGCACCCGTAAACACACAAATCAAAGAATCCTTCAGTCCATTAGGAAAGTTCCAGCTTTATTCACAATTGTAAAATCCAATCAGTAAAAAATGTTCCAGCCAGCGCGTTTCGTTCAAGCAGTGTTGAACTTCATCAGGGCTCGTATTTGTATTGAGTATCCCTATTGTGTTAGAGATCGTCCATCAGTTGTAGTGAATATAATTTATATGTTTTTCACCGTCGTGAACAAATGTCAAAATCAATTAAAATGTCCCAGGAAGACAACTATCCTTCCACCAATCCAATACCCGAATCCGTATTGTCAGACGCAAACACTGAGCAACCTTTCTTACAGTCCGACTAACAAGTTGCCTTCAGGGGCATATGCGCTCACATGTAACTTCATTCATTCATTCATTCATTCATTCATTCATTCATTATGCTAAGTTTCTAAAGATTTCAGTTAAAATGCTGCTATAAGGGACAACTGTTTGACAGAGGGTACTTGTACTGTGAGGAGCAATGTGTAGCAGAAAACCTGCAACACACACCACCTGAACATGCAAAGAGAGAGTTATTATCTACTTCTGAAAATCTGTTCACGCGCACGGCTGAGAAGGCTAGAGGGGTCGAAATGGGGAACTGGGTTCGAGTCTCGGCAACCACTCTCAACATCCTGTGATTCTGGGCAAATCACTTCATCTCCCCGTGCCAAACAAAAATGAATTTGTCTTCATGTAACGCAAGTGGTGCTTTGTAAAGCGCTCTGATACCCCATGTCTCGGGTCTGGTTTGCGCTATATAAAACTCTAAAAATATATATATATATATATATATATATGAGGCAGTCAAAAAGTGCCACATCTGGGAAACCAGCGATTGAACACAAGTTGGCCTTGACCTCCTCTAACTATTTGTATATTTAGGAAACTGTATGTATTCATTTATATGGACCAGGTTTAAACCAATCAACTGATTCGTAGTTTTAACAGCAGACTGGTAGGGCCCATGACTCCCGCCCTTGAAATATACAAGAAGCACAGCACGTGAGAAACTTGTGAAGCGGAGGTGTGCCCTTGTATGTGCTTTTGGGGTGCATGCTCCCTTCATCAGTACTGTTAAAACCTGCTTCTATTCCATGGCCAAGCCCCTGGTGCAGTTACTGAGACAGGATGCTATGTAGTGATTGACAGTGGTTATTCTCCCACTGCACAAAGGCACATGGCAATCGCAATGTTTAAAAAAATAAATAAAAAAAATACTGATTTTTTTTACCATAACGAGAAAAGATCGAATTCGGCCAAAATGACATGCCATTCCCATTACACTATTGACATACATTCCATTTGGGTTGGGTAGGCATTTCCACAGCCCACCATATGCAGCTTAAATTACGTCTGCAGACTCCTTCAACCAGCAACAGTGAAGCCAACCATTCCCCAGAAGTCAGAACTTGTATTCACCAGTCAGGGTGGACTATTGTTCGGAGGGTCCATCTGTTTATTTAACATCTCAGTCCATATTTCCCGGTCCTCAGTGAGGTCGTCGACCCTCCACGTTGCTTTAATATGCTAGGCCAGCCCTGTGAGTCTTTTGTCCATCGCCTATATTCAGGCGTATGGCAAATGCATTGCAATGCAGAAATTCAATAAACATAATAGGTCAAACGCACACCACAGTCTGCAAGTGCCTGCTGTGTCCACGCCTTTCCTAGCGTGCATATGTCGTATAAGTGGAAGTGCCTTGTTTAACCAGCTTTATTGCATTTCATATAACACAAATATCTTTTTATGATCATGAATATAGTGCGGAATGCAATCGTCCTATAAATTTCCAACAACATTATTTTTTATGCACTGAAACCAGGAAATCTATTCACAACTCACATGTAATAAAACCTTACAGTTGAGTTGTAATAGCAAAAGCCCCTTCGGCGCAGCCACCACAGAGCTCCTGCGGCAGCCTCATTAAGTGGAGGTCTGTGTCCTGTACACCTGCTCCACCGGCTGCTGGTGTCCTCAGCCCTGTACACTAGCAGCATATAGGTCACCTGTCAGTCTGCTGAGGCTATGATTGCTTTTCGCTGGCTGCTTCCACATAGTCCTTGCACTTCCGGTTATGCGTAGTCGTAGATGCTTCACTCAATAAATAATGCATGCAGTGCGCGTGATTAGCTGATGAATATATTTATTACCTCAGTAGGTAGTTATAGTTAGGACCTAGTTTCCATAGGAAACTCATTTTTTGTTTTCCCAATATCTTTGGCACCGGTTGAAGAACCTTCGCGAACTTTTCAAAACTTATGGCCCACTCCGGTCAGCTCCTATGCTGAAAGTTTCGGGGTGATTCGCTAGCGGGGGCCGAGAAAATATGGGGGTCCTAAAACGTGTTTTCTCCATGTTATTTCCCATAGGAAACTTTAGACATGAATACAGCCTGAACTGCTGAACGGAATTACACCAAATTTGGCAAAAAGGTAGCCCTTGGTTCAGAAAGAGACCTTTTTTTAAATGGTGTAAATCCGTTCAGTTGTTCCTGAGAAATTAAAAAAATAGAGGTCGGAAAATCAATTTCCCATGGGAAACTTTAGACACGGCTACAGCTGGAACTGCTGAATGGAACTACACCAAATTTGGTAAAAAGGTAGTGCTTGCTTCAGAAAGCATCCTTTTTTAGGTCTTGCCTGGCGAACGCAGTGCATGAGCACTTCTCGCCTTGGCGAGACTATTGTTGTCGGTTTGGTGCCCGAAGGGAGACAAACCATGTGCGTGCCTGGACAGGCGAGGTGCACGTGCACGTCTCGCGTTGAGCTCAACCCTCCTGCCCCACGCTTTCACGGCTTGTTTATTTTGCAGGGTGAAAGTTAATGTGCACGTGGCATGGAGATGTGTCCTAATACGTCCCTCGTCACCTCCGAATTCTGAAGAACTGCTCTATGTTCCCGGATTCCCTAAGTGGCAGCTCCTGTCATCCTGGGCAAATGGCATCCTCTTTGTGAGCCTCATTCACCTTAAACCGTCCCTTTAGGACGCCTAGGGACGGAATAATTGCTGCAGTGAAACGCCGTAGAAATAATTCTATAAAATGAGCGTTCTCTTCATCGGGAAACAATAGGAAAGACATGAAGGCAAAGGTACTTGAACCCGGGATCCCCGGGGCACCTACCTTGTGTGTGGCCAAGATGTGCTCTTGAGCACTGCATCACCATTTGGACTGGCTGCCACCTGAGTACAGTGTGCAAAAAATGGGAAGGAAGTCTAAATCTCCAGACAAGAAGTACAAAAAATCACATAAAACCTGGTGGGCTGGCAGGCCAAGTTCACAAGGTGTGACGTCTGAAGTGCATAGAGCTGCTGTGCATGGGTCACGCAGTCTGTGAGCTAAACGACCTGCAGCTGGGAAAGGGTGTGCTGAGCAAGTACAACACGCTGCAAGGGGCAGGGCAGTACCCATTCTAGTATCAAGGACTCCGGAGCTGAGTCACATTAACTGCAACCTATCACAAGCATGGCGTGTAGAGGAAAACCACAATGTACCTCGTGGAACTGCATGGAGGACAGAGTGCACGCAGCCACTTTACTAGACGAAGACGTCATCCACGCACACACTGTTGGTGCAGAGTTAATATACTGCCTTCTATCGCCCCTTTTACTAGACGAAGATGTCATCCATGCACACATTGCGTGGTGCAGTTAATATATTGCCTTTTCTGTTACAGCGCAGTGTGTACACTGGGGAGGAAGGGTAAAACACCTTGTGCACAGGTAGCAGTAGGTATGAACCACAAACCCGGAACGCTGTATAGTGTACGTGGCATGCCACAAGACGTTGCAGCAGATTTAAGCATTTGCGAAAATAATTCATCTTGGCAACATTGAGTGCCCGCATAACCCGTTCCTGTCAAGGCCGCTATCGTGCGAACGGATGGAAGGGAGTGGCCACTCTGCCAATCCTGAAAGGTGGCGTGGGTGGTAAGTGGAGAGGGATGGTATATGAGAGAGAAATTGCATTTTTTTACAAAGCTAGTAGCCCCTTTCAGATGGTAAGAAGTGCGGTGACAGCTAACTGCAAAGGCCTTTAACAGTTGGGGGCAGAGATAGCTACCTTTAGTCCAGAACTTGCACGCCCTGATGAAAATATTACCAAGTCTGCATCCACAACTGCAGTATAAATGCAGTTAGTCAAGAACCTGAAGGCAGCAGAGAATCTCCAGGTGTTGCTGTGTCCAGTGGCATTCTGGAGCAGTCTCGCGGCTGCATGCTCAGCTTCGGGAAATACAGCATCTGCAGTGAATGCGAAACATTAAAGATCTGCTATAGCTGGGCTCGAATATGAGTGTCCTGTAACAGTCGCTCCAGAGCGTGTCCTAGGACAGTCGGCGGCAGCAGGCCACGCAGCACTTAGTGTAGACTCTGCAGTTCTTGCTTCATACAGGTAATGTAACGGCTGCATGCAATATAATGACTGCAGCTCCTGCTGCGGGGGGGGCTTAAAAACTGCAGCCGTTGTTGCGGGGTGGTAGCATAAAGGCTCCGTAAAGCTAAGAAGGGACAATGACCCTACTGCAGTCAACCTAGATGCTGCAGTTCACTCTGTAGCCAGTCTACAATCTGCGGGTCTTGCTTGAGATATCTGAAAGTTTCCCGATGCACATGGCCCCCCCCGCAGCCCCGCGGACCACCACCCCCCGGGCTTGTTTTTTCAAAGTTGGGGGCCTCTAAGGCCCCCCCAAGCCCCGGGGACCGCCACCGCCGGGGCTCTCAGTATTTATAATCACGGGGGGCACACTGCCCCCATGCAGCCCCGGGGACCGCCACACCCGGGCTTGTGTTTTTTAAAGTTCCAAGCCCCGGGAACCACCAACCCCCCGGGGCTCAGTAATTATAAACACGGGGGCACACCGCCCCCCTGCAGACCCAGGGACCGCCACCCCCCGGGGCTTCTTTATTTAAAAAAAAATATACCTGTGTGGGGGGGCTCGAGCCCTCCCACATGCCCTGGGGACCGCCACCTCCCCGAGGCACTAATATTTAAATGTGGGGTCCGTAACGGACCCCTGAGCCCCGTGGACCACCACCCCGGGGCTTTATCAATGTTGGGAGGGGGGCCCCCCTCCTGCAGCCAGTGATGGCCCTGGGGACTGCCACACTCCAAGGCCGGCTCCTGCAGTGTCCCGGGTTGCCCACCCCCGGGACACTGCTGTTTGCTATGGCAGGGCGGGAGCCTCGCGGCTTCCGTCCTGTCATAGCAAACTCTGGTTTGGATATCTTCCAAAATTCAAACCACATTGCTTTTCCACACGGGGAGCTGCATGTCAGCAGCTCCCCGTGTGGAAAAGCAATGCTGGCTCCTGCAGGAGGCGGGGAGCCGGCTGGGACTGTGGGGGCATTGGGGCTCCCCCCACAGTCCCCAACGAAGTGGCCAGGCCCTGGGGGATGGGGTCCCCAGGCCAGAAGTGGCCCGGGAGGGGGGCCACGTGGCCCCCTCACCCTTAATTAAAATAATTAAATAAAAGAAAAAAAACACGCAAAGGCCGGCCCGAGGGATGGGGTCCCCGGGGCCGAATATGGCCAGGGGGTCAGGCCCTGGGGGATAGGGTCCCCCGGGCCAATAAAATAGGAAAGGAAGGGGGGCCATACAGCTCACCTTCTTACATTTTTTTTTTTTTTTTTTAAAACACCGGCATTGCCGAGGCCCCGCCCCGCCCCCTCCAAGCAACACTCTGCAAACGTGCCCTGTGGCGCGTTTTAACTTGGGAAATTAATTCCCTTCAATACTGTGGGTCCCTGGGGGCCAACTAGCCCACCAGGTACCTCCAGTAAGCGCCACAGGGCATCGCAGAGATGTGGTCCAGGCCACGCCCCTTTTTACACCTCTCTGCAACGCAGCTCTGTGGCACCTACTGGAGGTACCTGGTGGGCTAGTTGGACCCCAGGGACCCTCAGGATTCAAGGGGACTTAATCTCCCAATTTAAAAAGGCCACAAGGCGTGTTTGCACACATGTCACCTCAGGCCCCCACCCCTTCACCACTGTGCAAACGCGCCCGTAGCACGTTTTAAGAGGTAGTTTTAATCCCCCTGCCCTATTATGTACTAGGGCCTTACAGAGGAGGTCATGCTAATCACAGGCGTACCCCAACGCATAGTGTTCCCTAGTGTATGTCGGTGTTTTCACTGTATTCTAAGTGTCTTTTAGCATAGCGCTTGCTCTAGGCCTGGTTAGTCAGAGTCAGTTACCGCCAGTACCTGTCTGAAAAAGTTGTGGGCACAGGATGATTTTGTAACAAGGCCTCTTTCTGCTCCTCTGTTTGTTCTTTCTGCACATGTCTTGCTTCTTCCTGCACTTTTCTTAATCTTTGTGGACTTCTGTTGTTTCTTTCTGCATTTCTTTTGCTTCTTTCTGTGCGTTTTTTCTTC
Source organism: Triturus cristatus (assembly GCF_964204655.1). NCBI lineage: Eukaryota > Metazoa > Chordata > Amphibia > Caudata > Salamandridae > Triturus > Triturus cristatus. Next base: position 203,253,475 of record NC_140583.1, on the reverse strand, counting down.
TTTCTTCACATGTCCTACCTCTGTAGGCATAGTTAGAAACTAGCATTTGAAAAACCTTTGAAATTCACTGAAAAAAAACATAGGTTTCAGGCACGTTATAATTAGAAATTAGCATTTAAAAAACCTTTGAAATTCGCTGAAAAACCCATAGGTTTCAGGCACCTTATAGTTAGAAATTAGCATTTAAAAAACCTTAGAAATTCACTGAAAAATCCATAGGTTTTAGGGAAAGTTATAGTTAGTTGGACATTTCACTCGTACAAAACCATAGAAATTCCCCCGTTATAGTTAGTTTGGCTAACTATAACTCGCGCCCCCGCAATGCACTGCTGATGACGTCACATATTACATCACTCATGACATGGTCAGTGATATCACTGATGTCATCACTCATGACATCTCAAATGACATCACTGATGACATCATCCATGCAATAATTTCATGCATCTTCTCACACCCTAATATAACTTTAGATACACCCACTCTAAATTACAGACTGCCATTCTCAAAACCATAGACACTCCAACACCAATAACTACATACCCACTCACTGATTCTTCGGTCTACACACACATCCACTCACTCACCCGTACAGTCACTCATACTTATGGTCACTCAGTACAGGACTATCATATGTACTCATACACCTATATAGACACTCACACACCGCCACTCATCCATAGAGGTACTCACACACCTAGTCAGTCATGCAAATAATTAATCACACTTCCATTTACTCACCTATACAGTTATACACACACCAGCTAACTTACTCATACAAATACTAGCACATTTTTACGTTCTTCTATAATCACTGATACAAGCAAACACTCATCCATACAGCCACTCTCACAATCACACACTCTCACTTATAGCCATTTATATACTCTAACACACATATATACTGCCTTTCATATATGTAGTTACTCACACATGTACCACTGAGATATACATTCACTCACTAACACACCCATACACACATTCACCCACCCATACAGTCCATCACAGATGCATACTTCAAACAATGCACCCAGCGAATCACCCACTCACACATCTATGCACAGAGTCATACACACCCCACCTACACAAACACTCAGGCACCCATACAGATACTTAGACAACCAATCAATAACTCATATAGACACTTATGTAGTTATTCACAAACCCATGCAGCCGCTCCTAGTAAATCATCCATTCAGACACTTATACACCCACTTATTCTTCAATATGCCTTTCCCTATGTATATTAAACATATTTAAACTTTACAGAAACACACAGTCACTGGATAATGTCATCAGTGATGTCATTTGAGATGTCATCAGTGATGCCATTGACCATGTCATGAGTGATATAATATGTGACGTCATCAGCAGTGCATTGCCAGGGCGCGAGTTATAGTTAGCTGAACTAACTATAACGGGGGAATTTCTATGGTTTTGAATAGTGAAAAGTCCTACTAACTATAACATTCCCTAAAACCTATGTTTTTTTCAGTGATATATATATATATATATATTCACTTAAAAAACCATAGGTTTCACACATGTTATAGTTAGGTGGATATTTCACTCGTAAAAAACCAATGAAATTCCCCCGTTATAGTTAGTTCAGATAACTATAACTCGCGCGCCCGCAATCCTGCTCATGACGTCACATATTACATCACTCATGACATGGTCAGTGGCATCACTCATGACATCACTGATGACATCATCTTTGTGATAGAGTGGCGGTCGCGCGAGTTATAGTTATCTGAACTAACTATAACGGGGGAATTTCATTTGTTTTTACGAGTGAAATATCCACCTAACTATAACATGTGTGAAACCTATGGTTTTTTAAGTGAATTTGCAAGGTTTTTTGAATGCTAATTCCTAACTATAACGTGTGTGAAACCTATGGTTTTTTCAGTGAATTTGTACGTTTTTTTAAATGCTAAGTTATGTATGTATTATTATTTTTTTTATATATTTATTTTACAATAACCTACGTATTAAAAATTGTTTTTTTTTTGGGGGGTTTTCATTGTGCGCACACGGTGCGCGCACCCCCGCGATTTTTTTTTTTTTTTAAATTAATTTTTTTTTTCTGCCTTCGGGGTCCTTCAGGGACCCCCTGACAAAGGCTAGGGGGTCAGGAACTCTCTACCCCGCCCCCTTTTCACGTTCGCCACCTTCCTTTTTCACTCTCTCACTGAAAACAAACACAATGGCGGCCGACACTTCCTGATTTCGACCGATTCGAACGTCGACTAACATGTAACCACCAATCAGAATTACGCTCGCGCACGTTAGGGTGCTCGCACGGTGCGCGGCTATAGATATGTATGTGCTTTTAACTGCAACTTTCTCAGGAACTACTGAACAGATTGACTCCATATATGCAAAAGGCACATCCCTGACCTGAGGACTACCTCTCTGCCAAATTTCAAGTAATTCTGTTCAGCCGTTCGGGCTGTACCTTCGACTAAAGGTCCTATGGGAAAATGCATGGGGAAAACACGTTTTGGGACCCCCCTTTTTTCTCGGCCCCTGCTTGACGAATCCCCCCGAGACTTTCAGGGTAGGAGCTGAGCGGAGCGCCCCATTAGTTTTGAAAATTTCGCGAGGATTCGTCAACCGGCACCAAAGTTATTCAAAATAGAATTTTCTGATTTCCTATGGAAACACGGTCCTAACTATAACTATCTACTGGCGACCGCCAGTAGATAATATATCACCAGACGTACAAGCCACGCTCCATCATTTGAAGTTCATGAACGGAGTGCAGACGCGACCAATCTGCACTGTCAGGTACCGACCTCTTTAGCAAGTACATACATGCAATGATAGTTATTACACATTGTGTGCTATAAATAGGCCACATTTTGCACAACAACTTTTTATTCTGGAACTGGCAGAATGGCCACCACGCATGCTTACTCCCATAACCAATTCACACACTTTAATAGCACTGAATTTTAATTCTAACCTTTCTCTCACTTTTTTCAGTTTCAATAATAGAGTGTCCTAAACCAGTGGGCACTGTGAATGAGTAGATGTGCTAACTTTTATAGCACTCGTTCAGCAAACCAAACCAACTCTGGCATTGCTTATCGACTGTTTTAAAGTCGCTTGTGGACATGGATGAAGCTTAATATATGATAGAGGTGTGTAAGTAAAAAGAAAATCGCTATAGACTTGATGTCCAGAGGACAGAAGTTCCATAACTGAACTCTCAGCAGCGCTACCCCTTCACAGAACAATGTAATACTTTCTGACTATAATGCCATTGAATGGATCGCTTCCTTCCTCACCGGAAGAACCCAGAACGTCTGCCTCCCGCCTTATGCCTCAGGCCCAAAGAACATCATCTGCGGCGTTCCCCAAAGGTCCTCACTGAGTCCAACCCTGTTCAATACATACATGGCCTCCCTGGCCACGCTGGTCAAATCCTATGGTGTGAACATCATATCATACGCTGACAACACTCAACTCATCATCTCCCGGTCCTCAAACCCCACTAACAGCAAAACCAATTTCCACAGATGCATGACCAGTGTAGCCAGCTGGATGCAAAACAAATGCCTCAAACTCAACTCCGACAATACAGAGGTACTCATCTTCGGGAGCAACACCTCCCCATGGGATGACTCCTAGTGGCCAGTGAACTGGGCCCCTCGTCCACTCTCACACACCACTCCAGAAACTTAGCCATCATACTCGACAACAAGTTCACCATGAAGAAGCAGATAAACGCTGTCTCTTCAGCCTGCTTCATCACCCTCCGCATGCTCCGGAAAATATTCCAATGGTTCCTCATCAATACCAGTTGCACTGTCACCAAAGCACTCATCACTAGCCGCCTGGAATATGGAAACTCCCTCTATGTGGGTATTACCTCACAACTACTGAGCAGACTGCAAACCATCCAAAATGCTGCAGCCAGACTTATCCTTGACCTCCTGAGAAGAGCCCACATCACCCCCCACCTCAGAGCGCTCCATTGGTTCCCTGTCCAAAAAAGGTGCCAGTTCAAACTGCTGACCCATGCCTACAAGGCCCTGCACAGCAAAGGACCAGCCTAACTCAACCACAGACTGAACTTCCACCAACCCTGCAGACAACTACACTCTGCCTCTCTGTCCCTCGCCCACTAGCCCTGCTTCCAAAAAAGCAGAAGCAGCAGCCGCACCTTCTCCTACCTGGCCACCATGATCACATTCTCTCAGTTACCCCTGACACATACTTCAGGACAGACAGTGGACACTCCACTTCTTCAAGATGAAATGGACACAAATTGCAAAAAACTCTGCCCACAAGAAAAAAAAAATCACTAACCATTTCAACACACATACAACCAAACACAAACATGAAAGTAGAATATTCTCTTAATCTACACGCCGGAAAATCTCACACATGGGTACTCGCAACATTTTTACAGGGGCCAAAACATTTCATCTGTGATGTGACTGAGGGCTGTATTGATGTCAGCAGTGGTGTTCAGGCAGGGGAGCAGGGTGTTTGCCAGTAAGGTGGCTGAATTGCACACTGAGAAACCAGAAAACCTTGGATTAATCCCGGCTTCTTCACTTTACTAAATTGTTGGATCCTAGGCACTTCTTTTATTTCACTCTCCCTCCTTTTTTCATTAACAAACATAGGAGGACCTTGAAATACATGACTTTAAGATGTGTGTTGTACAAAACTTCTTCCTGTGTTTGATTTAATATAGTATAATATTATTCATGTGTAATAAGGACCCAACTCACCCAGGAGTGCATATAACAACTGACCTGCCTCTTATTGCACTATTAGCATTGTTATCGGGGTGGGAGGAACATTTATTTCTCTAAATTCATGTTTCAGAACTACCACTTTAAATAAAATACTTCTCAATCTTCTGATATAATCTGATGTAGTAAGGTGAAATGGTTCTGCATGTTAATGAAATACACTTTTTGAATTTTGAACAGACTTTTCATATGTTTACACTTTTGCTGCAAGATGGCTTGAAAAAAGGTGTTCTTTAAGCAGTGCAGGATTCCCATGTGACTTTCTTCAACACCAATTTACCTTTAAATAAATGCTTGCCTGTTTATTTAACATCTTTTTATCATTCAGTGCTGAGTCGAGTAAACAGCAGCCCGGTGCTGCTGTTGACCAGGGGTCTTCATGTGAAGACCAGGAAGGCAGCCCCTTGAGTATCAATGATGTAACACAGTCTAGAAACACAGCAGTGCCTGCAGAATTCTCAACACAAGGTTGTCATATAAATTAAAATTCAGCGCTATACAAATCTCTGTAACATAACGTAAAGTAACATAGCGTGTTGGAACCCACATGCAGAATGTGTACCCGTGGCATGTGGAAAAATAGTAAGAGGAAATGTTATGGAGTCTGCTTCTACTCTCTACAGCATTTGATACCATCAACCACAAAGTCCATCTAGACAGGATGCCTCAAATGGACATCATATATTTTAGAAAAAAAGGGGGTCCCCTGCATACGGGTAACTTGGCCAACCGCAGGGAAAGTACAGTAAATCTTTAAAACATATCTTGATCAAGAAAATATATATTTAAATTGCGGGCAAATGGTAACACACTGGTGACCTAATCAAACAATATATTAGTCATGAATAAATATCGAATACAGAATTTTTTTTATATCTAAAGTAGCAAAATGCTTATCTGGTATTCATTAGGAATAGTTATTAAAATGTTGTTTAAAGACCTTCCACTCAACTATTCACATTCCTATTTTATAACGAATACAACAGATGTTAATTTCTATAATGTGGAACAATTCATCATGATAGTGATACAATTTTGCTAACAACTATACATAATGCTAATACTTCGGCATAGCTTTCCCTATATACAAGGATGTTGATTCATGGGTGAATAGTAACCGTACGACATAGTACTAGAGGGCTGAAAGATGTTACTACTAAGCACGTTTCGGCAAAATGCCTTCATCAGGAAGCCGCCAAAGAGGACATCTGTGTGAAATCATTGATGTTGCTGATTGTGGCTCAATGCAACATTGTAGCCACATACAAAGTCAAGCCAGAAGATGGATACTGGGGTGCTCACCGCAGAGAGAATGGTAGTCAGTGCCCGTAGGCACACGACAAAGAGTAACTGGATAACTCGTTTTATAGTGGGTCGGCGTAAATAAGCAATACAGCAGATTCAAAAGATGCTGTTTCAGTAAGTAAAAATAGGCACTTCCTAGATTGGGTGAGGCCTCGATGGAGAAAGATTTTTCTGAATAGGGTGATAGTCTGATTCAGCCATATGTTTCGGCAGTTCGCCTTCCCACTGGAGGGTGAGCAGTCCTGGCGGGTGGTCCAACATCATGGCAGCACTCGTGCAGAGTCAAATGGAGTTGCAAGCCAGATCCAGTATCTAAGGAGTTCACTTCTGTTCTTTCACAATAGTCACACCAGAGGTGACTTGGTCCCTTTTCCCCAACTGTATATCCCTCATAACCTGTGGTGTTGCCAGGGTTTTCCTAACAGGTCATAATTTTAATACATATTATATACATTTACACTGTTTAGTTCAGTTATTCGGTGCACCCTTCAAATGGCCACTCTACTTTCATTCTTTAGGGATCTCTGGCCAATTCACTGAATTCTTTGTTTGCGTATTCATCATCAACGCTTTAATGCTAGTGATTAAAATGTAGACATAGCAATAAACTTCAGTATTTCACCAAATACATTATCTTTCCATGTTGCTATACATGTGGTATACACTCTACACAGTCTAGACAATTCGACAAACCGTCTCCTACACCCAGCCGAATCATCTCCTATCTTTAGGGTCCAAAAGCTTGCAATGTTTGCTTCTCATGAACCCCCAGCTTCTAGTGTCAAGCCAAATCTTCCAACAAAGTCATAGAATCTAGATTGTTTCAAGAAAACTTATTGCTCATTATGGTGTGCTACACCATACTACAATATTCCAGAATGGGAACTAACAATCAAAAAAGTGTCAAGAAGATAAAAATAAAAATTTGAGAACATAAATGACAATATCGTTGTGTATGCGTTGTGGATGGGAGACCGAGGGCAGTGTGATGAGGAATTGTAAAGACGCAGGAAAGGTGCCTACTTTGTCTGGTCAGAAGATCAATATGTCTTTTCAAAGTGGCCACAATGCCCACTGTTTGTGGCAGCTCTGAAAATAGCTTGTGCAAATTAATAATATTTCCACGCTATTAGTAGATCACTCAATCTCAGAAGAGATTAGTCCCACCCTTCAAAGCTCATGGCATCTTTCCTTGTAAATTCCTCCTTTCATACACGTTTTTCTGCTTGTCAAGCCAATGTACCATGGTCAGATTGATTTTTACAAAATGTTTACATGCTTTTGGGACACAAATAACTTCAGAAGAATTTCAAAATTACCCAACATTGCAACTTACTGGTGCTGATCCTTGGAACATATGTCCGTCTCTAAGATCCAGTGAACAATCGACTGATCTCCATTGGCTCTTCCAAGGAAACCCTATAAAAAGAGCTACCTTCTCTATGAACCCAGATGTCATACTACGGAACAATCTACTCACTAACCCCCAAATGGGTTTCTGTCCAGGAAGAGGTACTTAATCATTTTTCATAGCCATCTGCGATGATCCGATAATGACAGGAGAAATGGAGTGGTGGCACTACTGCACTACTGCTGTTGGACCTATCAGCTGCCTTCAACACTGTTCACCACAAGACTGAATCTTTTTTCGACTCCTGCTCATACTTTGATGCAAACAACTACCAGAAGTGATCAAGCTCTTCAGGTGAACCTGCTGCAACCATGACACTCAAATCATCCTCAAACTGGAAAAATCTACCAATGTATAATTGTCAAGACTAGACCACTATCTTCAAGTTATTGATGTAATGGTGCGATGCAACCATCTCCAACAAAACTTTTCCAAAACTGAAATGAAGACACAACCAACCTAAAGTCATCTGGCTTTAAGAACTAGAGACAGAAGCATCTGCTTCAAAGTAAGAAATCTTGGAGAGGCTATGGGCTCCAACATTTCCCCTATCCCTCAAGTGGATCAAGTGAGAAGAGGTGTCCTTTACACAATGTGAACATTCTGTCTTATCTTCTCATTCTTCAATCAGCAGAAACTGCTGCCTATACTAACCAGTGCCACGTTTATGTGGTAGAGGCGGTATGTTACCTTTATCCCAGTCTTTATCCCATATTGCCTTTATCCTGCAGTCTTTACTCTGCAGGTAAGTAAATTTATTAGGTTTTAATTTTTACCACACATTGTTAACTCCACAGTTTACCACGCAGGTAAGTATATATATTTTTTACATAACATACATTTTTATGTTACTTAAAAAATTAAGCACCTGAATTGGTAGATAGAGGTAACGAAGGTAAGGGTGATTTCAGGGATTGGGTGGGTAGAGGTAAAGGGAGGTAAGGGTGATTTTAGGTGTCAGGGGCGGGTAGATATAAAGAGAGGTAAAGGTGAATTTAGAGTTTAAGGGCATAGGGAGAGACAAGTAGAGGTTAGGGTGATTTTAGGGTTTAGGGATGGATAGAGGTAGAGTCAGATAAAGGAGTTTATTTAATGGGGGTTTGGCGAGGTAACCCTAAAAAAAGAAAAAGAAAAAAGGGAATTTTAGAAGGATAAAAAGGTTGCTCATTGTGCACTGCATGGCGGTGGCCCAAGTTATAATTAGCTCAGTAAATTAAAAACTGGTGAACGTCAGTATTTTTTTCTTTGGTATGTTTTAACTGACATTTTCGAAGGTTTAAAAAAAATGCAAAGTAAGATATTATTACTAGACCTAACTATAATGTCACTTTAGTATTTGATTTTTTTTCAGTGAATTTCTAGTTTTTTTTTTAAATAAAGTGAAACATTATTACTAGACCTGACTATAATGTCACTTTAACATTTCTTTTTTTCAATTAATTTCAAGGGTTTTTCAAACATAACTTGTGCAAGGCCTTGGCTCTGCAAGGACGAGGGACCGTCCTCTGCACAAAGTTCTCTGTACAAGGTGAAGGCTGTACGTTGTAGGGTTTCGCGAGGGAAGGGCCTCTTTGCAAAGACCTTTGTACAGGGAGAAGTCTGTGCGCACTAGTGTTTGGTGGGTTTTTGTGTGTAGTAGGATTTGGTAAGGGACTGGCCTTGCCGCAAAAACCTCTGTACAGGGCAAGCAAGGGCTGTGCGTAGTATGGTTTGGTGAGGGGGTGGTCTCTCCACGAAGACCTCTGTACAGGGCAAAATTGTGCACCGTAGGGTTTGGTGAGGTAGTGACACTCTCTGAAGACTTCTGTACAGGAAGAAGGCTGTGCATAGTAGGGTTTGGTGAGCGACTGACCTCTCCACAAACACCTCTCTAGAGGCTGAAGGATGTTCATAGTAGCATAATGTGGGTATATTGTGTGTAGTAGGGTTTGGTAAGGGAATAGACTCTCCACCAAGACCTCTACACAGGACGAAGGCTGTGCATAGTAGTGTTTGGTGAGGGACTGGTCCCTCCATGATGACCTCTCTACAGGGCTAAGGCTGTGTGTAGTAGGGTTTGGTGAGGGAGTGGACTCTCAGCTAAAACCTCTCTACAGGCCTACGGCTGTGTGCAGTAGGGTTTTGTGAGGGACGTGCCTCTCCACAAAAACATATCTACAGGTCAAAGTCTGTGCTTAGTAGTGTTTAGTGAGTTTTTAGTGCGTAGTAGGGACTGGTAAGGGAATGGACTCTCCACAAACACCTCTGTACAGGATAATGGTTGTGTATAGAAGGGTTTGGTGAAAGAGTGGCCCATCTGAGAAGACATCTCTACAGGGCAAATGCTATGTGTAGTAGGGTTTGGAGAGGAACTAACCTCTTAGCAAAGACCTCCGTACAGGGCAAAGGCTGTGTGAGAGTATATATATATTTTTTTTTTTGCGGTATTGGGGTATGGTAAGGGACTGGCATGTACACGAAAGCCTCTTTACAGTGTGAAGGCTTTGAGTAGAAGGGTTTGGTGAGGGAATGACCTGTCCATCAAGACCCCTGTATATGGTGAAGGTTGTGCATTGTAGGGGTTTGATAAGGGACTGGCATCTCCACAAAGAGCTCTGTTCAGGTTGAAGGCTATGCATAGCAGGGTTTGGTAAGGGTCTGCCCTGTCCGCAATGACCTCTGTACAGGATCAAAACTGTGCTTGGTAGTTTTGTGAGGGAGTGGCCTCTTCATGAACTCTTCTGTACAGGGCGAAGGTTGTGTGTAGTAGCAATTTTGGGGGTTTTAAAAAAAACATTTTTGTTCATCTGCGAGACACCTGCAGAGGACTCTCGTGATAATGTGATGACATTTCGATTTTTTTTCAAATTTGGGCCTTCAGGAGTCGTATAATGGTGGCCACAACAATTGTCTCCGTTGCGGCCAGCCAATCACATCAGTCGGGCTTGCTTGTCTCCCATGTGACTCCTGTGAAACAAGCCACTCAGATCACTCTTTTTGCCCACAGGGTCCTGCGGATTTACACCAAATCAAAAAATACACACTTTCTGGATAAAGATCTACATTTCTGCCAAATTTTGTGTAATTCTGTTCAGCTGTTTTGGCTGTATCGTAGTCTCATTTTTCCTATGGAAACTGCATTGGGAAACGTTTTGTGACTCCACTTTTCTCTCAGCCTATGCTTCAACGGACCATCCCGAAGCTTTCCAGGAAAGAACTGATGTGAATGAACTTTTTTTCTTGGAAAGTTTTGTGAGGATAATTCAAACAACACCAAAGGTATTAGCTAAACAAAAAGGGCTTTTCCCATGGAAAGTCTGACCTAGCAAAAACTACACGTTGGCTACTATTTGTATATATCAGAGTTTACAAACACAAGGAGATGATGGACGGAGTGCTAACATTTTTCAGACACTCATCCCTAGTCACAGATCTGGGTTGAATCCATTTTCGTTCTTTAGCTCACTTCGCCACCCCAGTTCAGACCCAGACATATGCAAATCAGTCTTGACCCTGTTCTTCATGGAAACGTTCCAGCCCGAACTGCCAGGCCAGGTCTTCCCTGGACCGGAAACAAGCATCTGGGACCGGTTTCGGGGTATCACCCCTCATCAGCCAGGCTAGCTTGAATCCAGTGGGAAAGTGAGAAAGGGACCCACATCTGGGCTGGACTGTTCCCATGAGGAAGAGGGTTAACACTGATTTGCATATGGCTGGGACTGAACTGGGGTGGCGAATTGAGCTAAAGAATGATGTAGGAGTTAACCCAGATCTGTGACTGGGGGTGAGCGTCTGAAAAGTTTGACCGCTCCGTCCATCATCGTCTTGTGTTTGCTTTGATCGGTGTAAGTTGGCAGGAGGAAAGTCTGGTCATTGTACTTCTGACAAAGTAGGGAACCAGATGCGCTAGAAAGAAGGTGAGTTTAACTTCACATAGGAGATTTTACATTGTTTACAATAGATTTTCTGTGAAAGAAAACAATGTTATCATGGTTGAGGGCACTAGAGGTTGACTAAGATTGATGTTTGGCAGGGGAGATGAGCTGTTGTATAGTAGTTAATGACAGGGCACTCAATTTCGTATTCTGTTTTTCTGCATAAAAAAGGCAGGGAAAAGTGGATAAGCCGAGGTCTCTGGCAAACGTTGAGTGTGTTTACGTTGCTCTTAACTTTACCTTCATAAACGCTGGGCTAGGAGGTCTGATGCAGCGATGCTGATGTCAGAGGCTGGCTTTGTAATAACATTTGTTTAGTTTGTTAAATCACTTCCTCCATTTCCACCCAAGAGGTCTGGTCGGTCTACTGTAAAGTTCACATTTTAGGATGAACCAGGGAGAGAGTCTGTTTGTAGTTTTGCTTGTCTTGAGGAGGTGTTCTCCGGCTGCTTGCATCAGCATCCTCACAATCATTTGTCAAATGCTGATTTTTTGGAAGCTCAAATGACATTTGAGCTTTCAAAAAATGTTGACGTGGTAAAAGAACGAGATGGTGGGTCTGTAGGTAGTCCATCTTTGAATCGCTGCAATGATTTCCGTGTTAGTACTGGGATTTGATGCCATGGTCTGTAAAGAATTTGAATAGAAAAAGCACACGATCAGAGGAAAGGGCAGAGATGCAGATTCTGGATATGAATATGCAGATGTCTGATACAAGAAATGGCACTTGCAGTGAAGGGGTTCTGGTGCAAGCTCTTGCAGGTTTGGGGCGCCACAGATGTCCAGGAAGTCCTGGCCTGTTTTATCCTTGCCAAGTTGAAACCATGTAGTAGGAGTGTATGTACACACACCAGGGTGAAGGCTGGAGCTACTTCAAAGAGATTATAGATGGTGCTAGCAAAGGCGATCAAACGGTGGGCACGCTTGGAGAAATTCTGAAATGTCAAAGCTAAAAATCAGTAAGATGCTGTGTTTTTCAATGTTTACTAACAACGAAGAAATATCACTATGAGATGACATGTCCTTGTAGGTTTCTAATAAAAAAATACAGAGTCCCCTTTGTTTTAATCTGAAACATCACATTATTTCTACTGGCCTACTTTATATAACCCTGATTGTGAAAGCATAACAAACTTACAATGTAATTATAACAGGCTGTGTATTAAAGGGGAAAATCCTAGACATTCACAGCAATGTTTATCAAACAATATGCATTCAATCCTTATTCTGTGTAAATACAATGGATGAAAAATACATTAAAATCCAACAATTTTCAAAGGCACTCAATGTCCTGCAAGGATCATACGGCCTGGACCGAGAAAAGATTTAAAGCCCAAATTTAGAACGAGCGGTCTCATAGTTTTTAATTTTCCTTGGAGATCTCTGGTGCTCTGGTGCATTGGTAAATAGTGGGCTTGCAACATGGTCCCAGAGGGAGGAAAGGCTTCAAGAGCAAGAGGTTGGAAACAATGTCGCCTTCATTTGAGAGGTCAGTCTGTTGTTTGTGGTGTCGGCAAAGCGACAGCTTCATGCAAGAATTATCAAGCACATTCAGCATCACTAATAAATCATTACATTGAAAAAAATCACAGTGAATATTAAGCAGGATCGATTCAGAAGTCAGGATATCCAAAACTGGTCCACAAGAGCTGGATCTATGCCAGTTCAAGGATATCCATGTGTACATATGATGTACAGGATGCAGGAGATAGATATAAATACTCTAATTGTGGGTTATTAACATACACAAGGATCTGAGTGAAAATCTGGAGTACAAACAGCTCTTGTGGGCCACCACTGGACACCCTTGGTCCAAACCAAATTCTCTTGGGGGAATCTACCTTGCGTCACCCACTAGGGTGGGGAACCCTAACTCAAAACGTCCTGGATGGCAGTAATTAACCATTCAGTGATGTTGGACCCGGCCGCCTGCCCCCTTTTGGGCCAACTTTCCCACAGAGGGTCATTATGAAGGCTTGTCTTTAGCTCCCAGACGCACCTCGGCAGCAAACCTGTCCGCTATAATGCGATATGTTCTGGCTGCCCGTCTCACACCAGCCTGTGCACGTCCTGCCACAGGGTACCTTTCACCGTGCATGACAACGCTGCGTTTGATCAGCGCTCACGTCCATGTTCGCAGAGTATTGCGCCTGGCAGATGCTGAAAGAATCCACAGATTGATATTAACGGCCCTGGGTATCAGTTTTCCGAATATGTCTTCTTTGCTGGAGGCTCAGGCTGCACGCGGCCAGCATTTCCTGTGTTGTTCATACCAGGCAATCACGAAGCAGTGATCACTGCAGAAAACGAGCTCACTGCATGGACAGAACAAGAGGAAAAGAATCAAAAGGGGCCTGGTGGGGGGAATGAAAAACGCCTGGGAGGCTGTAGGGCAGATATCAAGGCGAATGCACAGTGATTGATGTAAGGCAGCTGCATGGAGAGGCCGCTTCCTGACTGCAGCGGGGGCTGAATGTGAAGCGGGGCATGCTGGTCCAGCTTGCAGAGGTGCAGTTATCTATGGGGATTCTCTGCAATGCCCCCTGCAGGCGTTGGTGTATTTAAAAAGTAATGATATCGGTAGGGGTGTAGTTTTAGGTGGGTGTTTGAGGTGTTGCACCCGCCTAATAAATGTATTTTCTGGAAAACAGTTGGGTACTGGTGCTTTCAGTCGGGTATAGTGACGTGGTATCTGTTGGATTTTACAAGAAATGTTTACATATTGATAGACAAAGTCTTAAAAAATGTTGGTTATTATACAAAATGTTGTGTTTTCTCTCACTTAGCACCCCTATCAATCCGCATTTGTTTCCCTTTCCAAGGCCACTTTGGCCCCCCCTTATGCGCCCTGGTTGTCCTATGGTGTATTTTCTCATTATATGTCAGAACACGTTGGAAAATCGGAAGCTCACCCCCCCAAACTTAGTGACCAAGCTACGCCCCTGGATATTTTGGGGATTCTTGACACATGCCTGACTTTGCCCCAGACCTCCTAAACTTCCAGGGCGCACCATCCCTACTTACTTTTCATATGTGCTCGCCGGACAGGTGAATTACCCAGCACTCGCTATAAAAGCTTTTCATAAACACTGGCCAGGTGTGATAATGTGGATTATTAGTTGGAGTGCATGGTCATCCACCATAGTGTCATTATTCCTGCTAGGTGCAGTAGTGGTTTCAGTAATTATACCTGAGCTCAGCCCCTGGTAGCTCCGGCACAGAGCAGACAGGCTGAATGTAAGAAAATACGTAATGAATTTACAAGTATCACAACCCTTAACTCCTTCGGTGCTCATGACGAGCCCAGCTCGTCATGAGTCACAGTGGAGCTGTGCTCATGACGAGCTGGGCTCGTCATAACGGCTGCGCTCCGCCCACGTGCGATTGATTCCCCGCCTGTGCGGGCAAAATAATGAGTGGGTGGAGTTGTGACGAGCCCAGCTCGCCATGAGCACAGCTCCACTGTGACTCATGACGAGCTAGGCTCGTCACGAGCACCGCGGCGCCGTGCTCACCCCCGCCCCTAGGGGGAATTACCCCCGCAGCGAAGGGGTTAACCACATACAACTATCCACTGAGTGGCAGAGACAACTATAGTGCTAGATAGTTGTCAGCTAGAGCTTCCAAGGTGGGAGGTAGTGAGTATAGCTGCGACCGGTGTGAGGCAGGAATGCGTGATGTCAGTGTTTCTCTTCCACCTAGTCATCGACTGGGTGATGCAACGGACAACATAAGACCAGGCCGGAGACATCAGATGAACCTTATTCTCTACCATGGAGGACCTTGACTATGTGGTTGCCCTAGCCTCGTTCCCAGACAGACCAGCTGTTAGACCCATCATCATTAGGGTGGTCTTTCTCCCAACTTTTTGCCTCCCATTTTTTGCTGATTCATTTTGTTGGCCTTAGGACTATGGGCACTTTACCACTGCTAATTAGTGCGAAAGTGCATGTGCTTTTCCCCTAAACATGATGTCATTGGTGTATACCTTATTGGCATATTTGTTGTGCTGGTAAGTCCCTTGTCAAGTAGTATACCATATTCCCAGGGCCTGTACTTCTAATGCTACTAGTTGGCCTGCAGCACTCATTCTGCCACCCATAGAAGTAGCCTTTCAAACTTGTCTCAGGCCTGTCAGCGCAGTGCCTGTGGGTGCGATTTACTGCCACTTCGACTTGGTATTTAAAACTACTTGCCAAGCCTTAAACTTCCCTTTTATTACATATGTCACCTCTAAGGTAGACCCCAAGTACCCCGAAGGTCAGGGTGCTCTGTAACTAAAGGTAGGTAGGGCATGTACCTTTATGTTTTTCAAGTCCTGGTAGTGTTAAACAGCCTTTTTCGTTTTTGCTACTGTGAGGCCTACCCCTCTCATAGGCCAGCATTGACAATCCCTTAATTTACTTTTAAGATGTAATTTCTTATCAGAGAGGAGTAACTTTTAAATGTTTGATATGTTTGGAATGGTAATGATAAATCCTCCTTACTGGTGAAGTTGGATTTGACATAACTGTTTTAGAAATGTCACTTTTAGAAAGTGGAAATTTCTCTGTACTTACTGCTCTTTGTGCCTGACACCCAATCTCCAATACAGGTCTGGGTAAGGTGACAGCTACACTTTGTGCATTCCCTCTAGACAGCCACAAACACAGAAAGGTGAGGCTCATCTGCATTCTGAGCACTCATCTGCATTCATCTACATTCTGATGGGTCTCCCTGGGCAGGTAGGGGGAGAGGCAGCTCACATTTGCATTTGAATAGGCTGTGTCCTGTCTTCTCACAAAGAACTGATTTACTCCCCAGGGTTAGCCTGGCAAAGGGGACTGGGCTGAAAGTGATCCTGGTGCACTTCAGAGAGTTCTTTTTAACTTACCCCCTACATCAAAGGCACTTTGGGTATAAGTACTGGAATTCTGACCCCCCTAAAATCAGATACTGCTGGATCTTGAACTGAACCTCTGTTAGAAGGACTGCTGAGCTGCTTGAAGGACTCACCTGGACTGGCTTTCTGAAAGGACTGCTTTTCTGCTTGTTGCCCTGCTGTCTGTTGATCCCTGGCTCGGCTGAAAAGAGAGCTGGACTCTGTATTCCCTCCAAGTGATCTTCAAGGGCTCGCCTCCTGTCCTTCTGAAGTCTCAGGGACACAAAAGACTTCCTACAAGTCTGCTGGTGCTGCTGGACTCTGCCTTCTGTGAGTCCTGCCCTTGCCTGAGGTGCCTTCTGCAAGCTCTGGCCCAAAGAAACTGCAGCTGTTTTCATCACCTACGGCTCCTGGGCCCCTTAAGTCAAGCTTTTGGGTTCTTCGTGACCGCGAACAGGCTTGTTCTCACTGGGACGGCGCTGCTCGAATGAAGGATCAGCATGAGCCGCCACAGTATTACATCCTCACATGACAAGCATCTGTACCTGGGAAGGTACCGTCTTCCATCCGTGACGCCCGGCCGACTCTTCGCGCCAGCAGGATCATCGCTAGCGACGCTCTACTTGCTCCCGATGACTGTCTTCCCCACAAATGGGGCACAGTGCCAGCTTGAGAAGGCAAAACTTCAGTGAGACCTGTTTGGAACTGTCGCCGACACTCGCTCCATTGCAGTAGGCCTGAACTTTGGATTCACCGCAGTCTAGCGCCACCTAAAATAATTGTTTTGCGCTATTGCCTTCTAAGCTTTGTTTTTAGTCTATTCTTTGAAAATTCATAACTCCGATTCTACTTGTTGAATTTTTGTAGTTTTAGTCTTGTTTTATTCATGAAAATGCAATTTATATTTCTAACCCTATGAGTCTTTTTGTGGTGTATTCATTGTGTTATTGTGTGTGTGTGTGTTGCACAAATACTTTACAATTGACTTTGTAGATAAGCCTGACAGCTCTGTTCCAAGCTGCCAGATAGTGAGCACAGGTTATCTTATTGTGCATCTAGCTTACCCTGACTAGAGTGGGTGTTCAGCCAACCAGGAATCCCATTTCTAACACCAGCATATGCAGGAAAAGACATCTCGTCTCAACATCTATGCACAGAACGTGCGCTTGAAGGTCAACACAAAGAAATCAGAAGTCATGCCACTCAGCATCCCCAACCCAACACCACAGAGGACCCAGCCATGACTGAAGAGCTTACCTCTATCAGACATGATGAAGGGGCAAACAGTGACATAAAGAACAGACTGAACTAGGCCAGGAATGCTTTCAGGATGCTGAACAATGTGTGGTGGGGATTTCAGTGCCGCACCAACACTAAGCTGAGGCTTTACCAGAGCTCTGTTCTGTCCACACATTTGTATGGATCAGAATCCTGGTAAATTACAAAAATAATATCACCAGACAGGAAACTTTCCACACCAGCAACTTGACATGAAACTTACGCATTCTCTAGCTGCAAACTGTCTCGAACTAGGAACTACTCACCAGATGTAGGCAAGAGAGCACGGCCACCATCATTATGCAAAAGAGATGGAGATGGATAGGATACACCATCAGAATAAACTAATGGCCAGATGTATGACCATCAGGGTCTGAGACTCGCAAACTGCGATTTTTACTGGCTCGCAATTTGTAGGTCGCAAAACCTAATGTACAAGAGTGTCATTAACATTCATGGGGCAGGTCACAATTTGCGACCCATTGGGAATTGCCGGCATATATTCGGATGGTGGCCTTTTTAAATGCAGCCCGTTTTCCTTAAAGGAACACGGGATGCTTCTCAAAAATAACAAGCATTGGCATAGCCAAGAGGTCTCGCCTTTGGGACCTTATAAGTGTTTAGCCAAGCAACAGTTGGTGTTGTTGCACCAAGGATATTGTGCTGCATAACTAAAAACATATAAGGTCCCAAAAGCGAGACCTATTGGCTATGCCAATGCTTGTTAGTCTTGAGTGGAGCATAGCGAAGCGACCATTTTGTGGAAGGGGTGCCAACAAAGTCCATTTTGTGTTAACTGTTTCTAGCTCTTGCTGTCTTTGAGAACAATGAAATGCTAACGAAGTTCGCCGTCTATGAAACGCTTCTGTCGATTCCCTTATGCTGCTCACCGTAAGATGACTGTAGGACAGTCTTGTGATAATAACGCTTTCAATGAGACTTGGGCTGCCACCCCTGCTGCTCGAAAAATGCTTAGGGGATGGTGGCAGTTAATCTTTTATCTTGAATTGTTTTGCGGTACTTGTTGAATGAATTTATGCGCGATTAAAACTGTCCAGAAAGGCTACTGAATACTTATGTATTTTGTCTGAACACACAAGTATCAGACGCGTGTACCTAAAAATATTTTTTTACGAAAAACTTAATTTAGAATCGAATGATAGTTTGACTGCATAAACAGGTTTATTCGGTTGAACTATTTCTGTGACTGTCGTTATATTAAACTTCTGACAAAAGTAAAAGCAAGATAATTCTCGTCAAAAATTAAACTTGTGTAAATTCACTACGACTGCTGTGATTGGATCTTAGGTAACAAAGGCAGTCTAACACACCCTACTCAGCCATTGCCCCGGTGTACTAGGCTGGGAATATGCGGGCACTGAAAAGAGCTGTAGATAAAGTAAATGCATTTTGCAAGATCAAATTAAGAATCGGACAAACCTGGCAGTTGCTATTTTTTCCACAACGTGCTAAATTGTATCTAAAAGAGATTGAATTCATAATTTTAGTTAAATGTTATCGAGAGGTAACGCTGACGCTGAAGCCGGAATTAAAGGAAGAACAGTGGGGGAAGAAACCTGGGAGTTGTGTGCGAAAGTGAAAGGGATCATGATGCACTTAATGAGGCCAGCAGAGTGATGAGATCTGTGGTGGGGGTGGGAATTGAAGCATGTAGAGAGGCACGCAAAGTGCGCGCTCGCGCACATGCACTCAAGCTCTAGGCCGGCCATATCAGCATCTGGTAGCACTTTTACCCCTTTACTAAAAGTCGAGCAAGCAGCACATGCGCTGCTCTAGGCTCGAACTATAAATGAAACGTTTTCTTTTCAATTTTTTTAGAGTTGGCAGTGGTCCGTGGGAACACTACCTGCTGCTCTAAAAAAATGTTGGTGCCCCCATTCACAAAGGGGAAGGGGCCCTTTGAGGACCCCTTCCCTATTGCGAACGGCTTATCATCAATTTGAAATTAGACCGCTTTGATGGTCGCAAAGCATTTCCACATACCAGTGCAAGGAAGGAACGCCCTTGCCACACCCCTTCCTAATAGCGACTCGCAAACCATATTTGTGAGTCCGTAATAGGTTACAGACTCGCAAAATAGGGTTGGTACATTTGAAAATGCATTTTATCCGGTGGAAATGGCCCAATAGGCCATTTGCTACTGGTAAAATGCATCATACATCTGGCCCCAAGACTCCATCATAAGAACAGCTCTCCACTGGACCCCAGAAGGTAAGCAGAAGAAAGGCAGGCCAAAGCACACCTGGAGAGTAACGGTGAAAACAGATATGAAGATCCTGAACCACAGCTGGAGCACCATACAGAAATTTGTCCAAGACAGACAGAAGTGGAGGTCCTTCGTTGCTGCCCTTTATAAATTGGAATAACGGGAACTAAGGAGCCGATTACGATGGCGGGCGGACTTGAGTCCGTTTGCCATCGTTGCGGGGATTGGGACTGCCTGCTGGTAATAACGATGCAACCGCCACCATGGCGGTGGCATCCAGCATCCAGCTGCTGGCTGCAGCACCCGACGCACTGCTAAATGGCCATGTCGTGCCTTTCCCTGCACAACGTGATAGGCACCACGTGGTGCCTGCCAAATTGTGCATGGAAATGTCGGGGGGTACCATGGGTACCCTCCCAGTGCACAACTATCTCCCCCCAACCCAAGGGGGGCCCGCAAAGGAAAGGCTGGCTGTAGCCCACAGCCCAAATTGTAATTTGGCGGACGGTGCCTGCTAGACTTTACGCATTGTGGACCATACGCCAGGCAATCGAGCCGATTGCCTCTGGCGGAAGAGTGGCAGGCGGTCTTTGCACCCGCCATGGTCGCAGGCTGATTACCCCTGCCATGGAGGAGGGCTCACCACCACACGGCTGGCAGTGGCGGGCCTTCCACCATCATAATTGGCTCCTAAGTAAGTAATTTATAAAAACAAAATAAAGAATACTGTAATGAACAAATTACACCAAAACAAACATCCAATAAAGGGAGCCGGAGATATTCAAAATTTGTAAAAGTTTGTGACAATAAGTATTTACATTTTTTGTGCCAAAAATCTATGCATATGGTGTTTATTTTTCATAGCATGTAAGGAATTTATTGTTTTGTTTCCTTTTTACCATTTATTCCTATTTTTACTGGTTCTTCATATTTTTCTCATGTCAGTTTTGTTGTACTAGGTAATAAACTTGAATTTCACTTTTGCACTGTAATAGTGAATGTGTGTATAATAAGTTATACAATACAGTTTTTTTGGGCACCCACACAAGTGAGGTGTCATTTTTATCAGGAGCTTGAGAGAAGCGCTGGATGGTGGGAAATTTGTCTTGGTGCGGAGCGGTGATCTCACAACCTTCCCACACAGAAATGCGAGGAAAATGTGACTTTTTACCTAAATGTGATGTTTGCAGTGGTTTCTGGGTAAGATAACTTTGGGGGATCCACGCAAGCCACACATTCATGGACTCTCATGGGTGTCTAGTTTTCAGAAATGTCTGGGTTTGTTAGGGTTCCCTCGATGGGCGCCGAGCCCAGGACTGAAATCTTTCACAAAACAAACAGTTTTTTCAAAGGGGGCACCTGCGTTTAATTCACATGCTAATATAGGTACCTACAAATTCAGAGATGCATAAATAAGCACTTCTTCTAAACTCCATATCTGGTTCCCATTTCAGAAATACATAGGTTTCCTAGATACCTATTTTTCACTCTTTATATTTTACCAAATTAATTGCTGTATACCCGATACACAATGACAAACCATTGTAAGTTGCAACTCAGTTATTGCCTCTGGGTAACTCGGGTTCTTTGTGAACCTACAAATTTCATATATCCCAACAACCAGAAGGGTACCGCGGACATAATGGTATATTGTTTTCAAAAATCTACCATAGTTAGAAAAAGATACAGCTGGGCACAAATTGCTGTTTTTTTTCAACTCAATTTAAATATTGTTTTATTTGAACTGTTACTTTTTATAGGAAAACCTTGAAGGATATACACAAATTACCCCTTGCTGAAGTCTGATTTTTGTCTACATTTCAGAAATGCATAGCTTTCTGAGATCCATTGTTGGTTTCACACCCATTTCTACCACTAACTGAAAGGAGGTTGAAAGCACAAAAAATAGGAAAAATCGGCTATGTCCCAATAAAATGCTAAAACTGTGTAGAAAATATTGATTTTCTGACAAAATTCTGCCTGTTCCTGAAAGCTGGGAAGATGGTGATTGCGGCACCACAAACCCTTCATTGATACCATTTACAGAGGAAAAACATATACTTTCTTCTGCGTCACTTGTTTACCATTTTTCTCGAAAAACCCAGAATGAAGCTGTATATTGCCCAATGTCTTGGTCCCCTCCAGGGGAATCGTCAAACCCTGGGTACCTTTATAATCCTCAGGATGTTGAAAGAAAAGGCCGCAAATTTGGCATGGATACCTTATGTGGACAAAATGTTATGGAGCCCTAAACACAAACTACCCCAAATACCCCAAAAAAGGCATGGAATGGGGGGTGGGGGAGGTCTGGCAGCGAAAGAGTTATAGCCCAGGGGAGGTGGTGGCCCCAGGGGTGTGGGTGGGGGTCTGCACAGCCACCCTGCATTCTTTAAACTTAAAGCCCCAGGGAGGTGGTGGTAAATCCCCAGGGAGGTGGTGGTCCCCGGGTCATCAATGAGCCCCAGGAGTGGGGTGGAGTGCCTGTGGGACCCCCTCCCTGAGAGGCCTAGAGGGTCAGGGTATGACCACCCTGCCCACCTTTCTTCTTTTTTTATTTCATTTTTTGTGGGACTTGGCTTCAAGCCGAGCCCAAGGTGGCTGCCAATCAAATTTCAGTAGGATTTCAGTTGGATTTTGGGCTTGCAGAGATCTATATTTTTTAAACTTAAATATCTCAAAACTACTGAACGGATCTACACCAAATTACAAAAAGCTTTCTACCAAATTTGGTATAAATCAATTCGGCAGTTCGGGCTGTAGTCGTGTTAAAAAAAACTAAAAATCCTCATAGACATAACATAGGGAAAACGTGTTCTGGGACTCCTGTTTTTTCCCAACCCCTGCTTGACGTATCACCCAAAAACTTTCACCACAGCAGTTGAACCAAAAAGAGGACGTTTTGTGAACATTTTGTGGAGATTCGTCAAGCGGCGCCAAAGTTATTGGCAAAACAAAAAACCTATGGAAACATTGGTCCTAACTATAACTACCTACTAGCAAAAAACCCCAAAAAGTTAAGGGGATGTTATAGTAAGGAAACAGAATTTAAAAAACCTTAGAAATACACAGAAAAAACAAAGGTTACAAGGATAATATAGTTAGGCTCAGATTCCACTCTTAAAAAAAACCATGGAAATTCAGCAGTTAAAATTACTTGAGGTAACTATAACTTACGCCCCCGCTTATGACCTCACATATTACATCACTCATGACGTGGGCAATGACATCACGGATGACATCTCAAATTACATCACTGATATCATTCAGTGAGTATAAGTGTTTGGTAAAAGTTTCTGAGACTTAAAGATAAATACTAAACTACTGCATAAGTTAAATTACTAGTCTTTTGTACTTCTAACGAGTGATACTGTTTCTAACTTATGTCATTTGAGTGATTGTGTGGCTGTCTGTATCAGTGTAGTTGTGGGAATGGATGTTTGGGTGTGTGAGTGAGTGTGTAAGTGGCTGTATGAGTGAATATGTGGGTGTATGAGTAGCTGTATGGGTGATTGAGTGACTGTGTGAGTGGCTGTACTGGTGAGTGACTGGGAGTGCGAGTGGCTGTATGGGTGTGTGAGTGACTATGAATGTGTAAGTGTGGGTGTGAGTTGCTTTATCGTGACTGAATGGCTGTGTGAATGGCTTTAAGAGTGAGTGACTATATGTGTAAGTGGATGTATGGGTAAGTGAGGGGCTGAGTGGATGTATGGGTAAGTGAGTGGGTGTGTGAATGGTGTTTTGCACAGTAAGCATCTGTGTGAGTGGCTGTATAGATGAGTGAGTGAGTAGTTGTGTGAGTGCTTCTGTGTGAGTGAGTAGTTGTGTGAGTGCTTCTATCAATGTGTAAATGGGTAAGTAAGTGATTTTGTGGATGAGTGAATGGATGTGTGAGTGGATGTATGGGTGAGTGAGCAGCTCTGTTAGTAGCTGCATGGGTGAGGGGCTGTGTGGGTGAATGAGTGGTTGTATGACTGAGTGTGTGTGTCAGTAGTTGTATGGGTGTGTGAGTGGTTGTGTGAGTGGATGTATGAGGGGTTGTATGGGGTACGAGTGGAAGTGGTTCTATGGATGATGTCATCAGTGATGTCACTGACCATGTCATGACTGATGTAATATGGAGGTCATAAGCAGTGCATTCCAGGGGATGCGAGTTATAGTTAGCTCAGCGAACTATATCTGCTGAATTTCACTGGTTTTGTACGACTGAAATCTGAGCCTAACTATAACGTCCCTGTAACCTTTGTTTTTTTCAGTGAATTTCTAAGGTTTTTTAAATGCTAATTCCTAACTATAACATCCCTGTAACCTTTGTTTTTTACTGTATATATATATATTACCTACTGGCGGTCGCTAGTAGGCAAGTATAGTTAGGCCTGCTTTTACTTAGAAGGAGTGTTTTTTGGTTAGCTAATAACTTTGGCCCCATTTGATGAATTTTCAAGAAACGCTCCCAAATAAAAGTTCCTCTACCTTAGTTCCAGCGAGAGGAAAAAGGGGTCCCGAAATATAAAATCTCCGCGCATTTTCCATAGACTTCTTTAAGAAAGTTTGTAGCAAAAACAGCAAATTACACCAAATTTGGCAGGAAGCTAGATCTTGGTCTACTGATTGTGCTTTTTGTGATATGGTGTAAATCTGTTCAGTAGTTTTTGAGATATTGTTGATAAAAAAATAATTGTATATTTTGGCAGTTGGACTCGCAAGAGTTCTGCCAGCGTCCTGCAAGAGAGCGATATCAAGAATGGAGGCTTGTGATTGGTTGGTAGGGCAAACTCTCCCGTGAGTCTTCACACTCTGGCAAGAGCGAGAGGTTCCTGCCAGTCTGGAGAGAGCAAGCATTCTGATTGGCTGGCAGTTGGAATGTTAGAAATGAAATATCCGCCATTACTGTTTACTTTGAACAATTGAAGGTGTTGTGGAAATGAAGTAAAAAAGCTATATACAGGGGCAGCAGAAATTAAATGAAAGAAAAAGATCAATTATAAAGTGCATTAAACCCGAGGGTATATAAGTGCTAGACCAAGCTGGACTCAATATATAAACCCGTTACAACAAACAAATGATGGACGGAATGCTGACAATGCAGACATTCTCCCCCAGTCAAGAGATCTGGGTTAAATCCATCGTTCTTTTGCCCACTACGGCACCCCAGTTCAGACATGGCCATATGCAAATCAGTCTTGACCCTGTGCCTCATGGGAACAGTCCAGCCCGAACTGCCAAGCCATGTCTTCCCTGGACCGGAATCAAGCATCCTAGGACCGGTTTCTGGCTATCAGCCGTCATCAGCCAGGATAGCTTGACTCCAGTGGCGTAGTGAGCACGGGTCCCACGTCTGGGAATACCCATCCCACTTAGGGCGAAAAGCGTTACAACAAACAAATGATGGACGGAATGCTGACAATGCAGACATTCTCCCCCAGTCAAGAGATCTGGGTTAAATCCATCGTTCTTTTGCCCACTACGGCACCCCAGTTCAGACATGGCCATATGCAAATCAGTCTTGACCCTGTGCCTCATGGGAACAGTCCAGCCCGAACTGCCAAGCCATGTCTTCCCTGGACCGGAATCAAGCATCCTAGGACCGGTTTCTGGCTATCAGCCGTCATCAGCCAGGATAGCTTGACTCCAGTGGCGTAGTGAGCACGGGTCCCACGTCTGGGAATACCCATCCCACTTAGGGCGAAAAGCGTTACAACAAACAAATGATGGACGGAATGCTGACAATGCAGACATTCTCCCCCAGTCAAGAGATCTGGGTTAAATCCATCGTTCTTTTGCCCACTATGGCACCCCAGTTCAGACATGGCCATATGCAAATCAGTCTTGACCCTGTGCCTCATGGGAACAGTCCAGCCCGAACTGCCAAGCCATGTCTTCCCTGGACCGGAATCAAGCATCCTAGGGGCACAGGGTCAAGACTGATTTGCATATGGCTGGGTTCAAACTGGAATGGCATGGTGAGCAAAAAAACGATGGATTTAGGCCCAGATCTCTGTACTGGGGTGAATGTATGACATTGTTCTGCATTCTGTCCATCAATTGTTGTTTTTGCATTTGTCACCCCGAGTGGGAAGGGTATGCTCAGACGTGAGTCCCTTGCTCTCCATGCCACTGGAATCAAGCTATCCTGGCTGATGAGGGCTGAAAGCCTGAAACCGGTCCTAGGATGCTTGTTTCCAGTCCAGGGAGGACCTGGCTTGGCAGTTCGGGCTGGACTGTTCCCATGGGGCACAGGGTCAAGACTGATTTGCATATGGCTGGGTTCAAACTGGAATGGCATGGTGAGCAAAAAAACGATGGATTTAGGCCCAGATCTCTGTACTGGGGTGAATGTATGACATTGTTCTGCATTCTGTCCATCAATTGTTGTTTTTGCAATATATAAACCCAGTACCAAAACTTAGGATGAAAAAAAATATGTTTTCAGAGATTTTTTTAAACACATCAAAAGCATCAAATTAGCAATGTGGGCAGGTGAGGTGTTCCATATCCTTGCTGCAGCCCTAGAAAAGGAACGTCTGCCCCATCTGACCTTGGGAAACCTAGGAATGAGGATTTTCTTTTCAGGAGAAGATCTGAGCGATCTGCGAGGAACATACTAATTAATATTTGTGGAGAGATGTTTGGAATCTTCATGATAACGGGCTAAAAAGACCACTCATAAAGCCTTAAATACAACCCGCTTTTTGACAGCCAATGTAATAAGAGATACCCTCTTCAAAAGAGGCATGTTTAGGTATGTTAAGAACAAGGTGGGCTGCTGCTTTCTGCAATACTTGCAGAAGGGAATCATTAATAAATGAATGAATGACCAATTTATATAGTGTGAACATATACCCGAAGGCGTCAAGGTGCTGTAACAGTTAAACTATTTTGTCGGAGCAGTAAATCTTGGTACATCAGATTTACAAAGCAAAAAGCCAGGTCTTCAAGACCTTACAAAAAGGAATATGTGGTTCTACCCCGGAAATAGATGGAGGAAGAGTGTTCCATAGCTTGGCCTCTGTGACAGAGAAAGCTCTTCCTCCCCACCGTAGCCTCCTATACCTAGAGACAACCAGACGATTTTTATTGGCTGAACGCAATTGTCTAGTAGGGACATATTGGTGAGAGATGTGCCTGATTCCCTCTGGTCCTGAGTTGTGTAGTGCCTTATGCACAATACACAAGGCTTTAAACAAAATTCTTTTTTCTGTTGAGAGCCAGTGCAATTTCTTGATGGCAGCCGAAATTGAATGGTATTTTAGAACATCTAAGACCAGTCTTGCTGTCGCATTCTGCACCAGTTGTAGTTTATTGATGGAGGCCCTAGTTATATCAAAAAAGGGCTTTGCAATAATCCATCTTCGATAAAATCAATGATACAGCAACTTGCTTCCGTGGGGCAAGTAGAGAGCATCACAATAATCGAACTTGGATGAAATTCAAGTAATGGGCACGATTAACCCATTTCAATCGGGATAATAGGAAAAAATGTCCTGCTTTTACCTATTAGATGAAAGCAGGTACCAGCAGTATGATTAACCTGTGTCTTAAAGGTAAAAAATATCAAAGATGACCCTGAGGTTTTTAACTGCTGTCTGCGGTATAGGCAAATAACCACATTCTTCAGGCCACCAACTGTTTGTCAAAATAGAGTCTTGAGTGCCAAATACCAGGACCTTAGTTTCATCGATGTTAAGCTTTAAAGAAAATTCTTTCATCCAAGTGTTATCCTGGTCATGCATATTGAACTTGTTAGCTGCAGAGGCAATATTATCAGAAATAGAACCAATAATCTGCGTGTCATCAGCATATGACAATGCTTGAAAGCCAAAGGAGCGTACCAGTTGTGCAAGGGGAGCAACACACAAATTAAACAGAGTGGGGCTAAGTAAGTACCCCACAAGGGACCCAGCAAGGGAGACTGAAAGCCATAGCTCTGAACCCACCACAGCTCAAAACAATCGGCAAGGAAACACTGGAGCAGGCCCAGGACTTTCCCAATGACACCCACCTGATGAAGAAGCTGCACAAGGTGCTTGAATGAGACAGTGTCAAAGGCATGACATCTTAAATAGAGGGAACATCCTTAAACTGTTCAAATTCATTACGGAAATGTGCAACCTGGATTCCAACGACATTACATCTATTGAATTTATACCCATTAAAGGCAATCAAACAACCGAGACAACACTAATTACATTAGTATCAGAGGCAATAAAGGAGCTGGGATTATCAAAGGCTGATCAATTTAACATCTGGGGCATTAAAATATCTCCTTCAATTGGAACATGGTAACAAGCGTACTCGTAAAATCCCTGGCTCCCCTCGTAACTCTGATTACCTACCCTTTTCAATACTAAAATCGTCCCAAGGTCAAGTCAATGTAGGAAACAATCAACTAGCAACAGAGAATTCAGTCATGACTGCGGCCGACTGGGACAGGTTGCCAATAGCACTTTCTGGGGCACCCACGGTTGAAATAGCACTCATCTTGGCCTCAGAGTATGTTTCTGGAATATTAACGGCTTTACTGCGAAATTCCAATCACCAAATAAGATAATGTTTTAAAAAACTATGAGATCATACTCCTCCAGGAAACATAGTCGGAGGCAAGTATGCCAATAGAAAGGTATTTGGAATTCCGTTCCCCCGCCTTAAGACTGCATAAGTACCGTAGACTCAGGGGTGGTCTATCGATATATGTTGCCGGCAAGCTAAACAAAAACATCAACCAGCTTTCATTTGAAGAAGACTGGATCAGGCATCAGGATCAGAAGCCTCAATTCCATCAAACAAATGCTCCTGATTAATGTATACATCTCACCAAACGCTAGGGAGAAAAGGGCTAAATTGGAACTTCTGATCCGTATCATGTGTAACCTAACAAGTGTATCAACAAAGAAGAAGGGACTGAGGGCGTTTTCGGAGGTACAGTATACGTGGCCCAGGTGAGACAATAATGTTGAATGGAGTATGCAGTTTCTGGAAAGAGGAGGTAGTATAACGAGAAAGCTAGGAAGGTAATGCCCTGATCCTATGGTGGAGACAGGGTGTCTCCCAATTTAGGAAGTGGGGCCCTCACGCACCCAGGCTGGGTGTCATGCTTCATCATACGGCATGCTTCTCGTCAGGCCGACACTACAATGCCTGACGGGCACCCTATGTGGGGCTCTTTGTCAGAGATCTTTTGTCCCAAGCAGTTTGGTGCAGTGCAGGCGAGGGGCCTAGAGGTGTAGATATGTGAGTGCAGATGTGCAGTGTAGGTGTGGGGGGTTAAAATAAAAAGGGTAGCCAGTGGTACTCTCGAGAAACAATTTTAATCAGATGTGCCACTTGTCCCCGTTAAAACCAGAACCACCATATGAATAATTTCCATTAGTGGCTATGGGGTCGACATGTTTCTTGCCTGTTGTGTCCGAATGATCACGTGGCAATTCTTCAGGACCAATAAAATATGTTCTATCTACACTTGTGGTTGGATCACTGGTAGTATCACATTGTTGACCCAAATATTAATACATTATTTAGCCCTTTACGTACTGACTCATCTTTTACACTGAGCTGGTTCACTTTGCACTTAGTCTTAGTAGATTTGCATACAGTATAAACATCTCTTATTTTTTTGCAATTGTTGCACCTCTTTCCTTGTGCCAGATATGTACTACTGTTACCCATATGATATTTAGATCCACACCTGTAGCATACTTCAGTCATCTTTTTATCAGTAGCTTTTTTACTTTTGTTTTATGTAAGATAGCATTAACATCAGTATCATCTACCTCTGCTACAGCTGCTACTTGCACTCCACTCCTACCTTCTAACAATTTACTCTTACAATCTTCAGTCAAAATTCTAGAAGAGATAGCAGAACATTCTAAAGTACAGCAAAATAATCTACAATAGATTCCTCCGGCATTTGCTTGCATTAAAAACAAGCATTGGCATAGCCAATTGGTCTTGCCTTTGGGACCTTATAAGTGTTTAGCCATGCAACAGTTGATATTGTTGCACCAAGGATATTGTGCTGGATAACTAAACACTTTTAAGGTCCCAAAGGCGAGACCTATTGGCTATGCCAATGCTTGTTTTTAATAGTCAACATTGGCCCTGGTAATACCGGTTTGTTTAGTGAGGAGGCTAGCGCTGGGAATCCTTTTTAGGTAGGCATGCACTCTACAAATCACATAAATATTTCTATGGATACCTGCACTAATAGTACAAGAGAGCAATAACAGAACTTTAGAGCATTGTGGCTCATTTATATTGAATAAAGGGCATTATAACTGTAGCAATTACATGACTGCCAAAGAGAAAATTCTTCATTTAATAGTAGTGCAAAGGAATTCCCAACTACAAGCTCTTCTCAATCTCTACAGCACGTTTTGTTTCTGGAAGCAGTTGCAAGTATGAGTTAAATGTTTTAATTTGCTTATGCACAGAATCTTGAAAAAAATGGACATGGCATTTCATTTCTTATTTGTATTAAAACTATATATAGTGTAGAATTGCTGGAAACAATCTCCTTTAGGTAGCTCACCTTTCAGATATAGAACTTGTGTTTGCATGATTCATCTGGACAGCCGCAAAATAGCTTTTGGGACCTTATAAGTATTTAGTTATGCAACTGTTGCATGGCTAAACACTTATAAGGTCCCAAAGGCGAGACCTATTGGCTATGCCAATGCTTGTTTATAAAGCCCTGTGTCACCCGGGCCAAGAAACCTTTTGCAATCTTTGACAGCCCCCCAGCCAGGCCGCTGTATTGTAAGGCAGGCTGGCTGTCAGGGCAGGGACTTGCATCACTAATCTGCTGTCGCAGACATGAGATTAGCCCCTGGGGGCTGCACAGACACCCACAAGCAGTGTTTCATCTCCCCTGCTGGGCTGTCAAACAGAGAAGGAATAGGAAGAGTAAAGCAGCCTCCCTGGGGGGTTGAATGCCAGGTGATAACAGCCGATGGCCCATCTTCACCTCAGCCCCACATTGCCCTCCCACCTCTGAGGCCTGCCCAGAATCTTTGTTCTTTGCTTCCTTCTACCTCTGCCAGGCCCTAGACCCAAGGCTATTGTGGGCTGGGGAGGGGGTGAGTGGGATGCGGCCTCCCTGGGGGCCAGTTGTTGCTCTGGCTGTAGGGTCATTTTCACCTCACCACCTTGGGTTCGACCCAGCCCAAAATCACTGTCTTTCCCCCACCCCCTCCTCCACTGGACCATCACATCACATTCAGGCCTTGGTAGACAGGAAGGGAGACAGTATTCAGGGGCTTTGCTGGGGCAGGTGTTGTCATCTCAGTCCCAGTGTCTTTCTGCGCTGATTGTAAGAAGGTGGTGGTGGGGGGGGGGGGGAAGGGGAGAAGGGGGTTGGTATCGGCCAACCTGTGAGGTTACCTTCAACAGAGCTGCCAACTTTGGAACTCGGAAACTATGTGGGAGTCCCGGCTTTTGCTCAACATCCTGCAATTCTGGGCAAATCACTTAATGTCCTGAGGATGAAAAGTAAAAGAGTTGCCTAAAATTATTGCGGAGGCGTATAGAACAATTGGCCGCAGTAGTTTAGGGGTTAAAACAACTATAGTCGTTCCTGACCTGATACAACAAACTAAGGTGAGCTCGTCCAAATTTTCCAAAGCAAAATTGGCGAGAAAAGAAACAGGGAAAGCAGCAGCAGCAGAAACAGGGGTCTCGTCCTGCGTCTCCCACACAGCCAACTAGTGAGCGCACATACGATTTGCGCGATCGCAATAGTATTAAGTCACCTGATAGATTTCAGGTTACTGAACGTTCTCCTCGTTCTTCACAGGAAACATTGGCCTCACAGTCCGGTGGTGGAGAACGTGGCAAAGGTCGGGGTGCCCAGCAAGGTCGTGAGCAACCCCGTCAGGTTGAAGGTAGAGGCAAGCAAGACGAGTTTGCACGTCAACGTCCCCCGTTTCTAAAGAAGAAGGTTGCTGCGCTAACAGCGAGGTATGCCACAGATAGTGCGGACGCAGCTTCGGAACCTGACATGGGCGATAACGCTGCTCGACAGCGCAGCGGAGGTTACAGAAGTGCGGCAAGCACTACGTCCATATCTGGACGCGACAGCAACTGACACGTTCATTACTGTAGAAACTGTGGACACTAGAGTGGCTCCCCCTGACAGACTATATGATATAGTCCTCTTAATCGAAGGTGACATACAACACACAATTCAAGGGATTTTTGGGGATAATCTGACCTCTTCCTATGACATTCTTTTGGCGGAGGTGGACTGGCCCCCGACTTTCATTTTAGATGCTCCTAGAGGGGAGGAGGTTATCCTCCCGTCCTTTGCGCATACTTTGCCAAAGGAGCATGCTGAAAGGTTTGCCGAAGAGTGGGCTCAGGTGCTTGCACCGGCTTTGTATCGTACTCAGGTAGGCTGGGGTAAATTGTCCCCCAGCCATTTGATTCCCTTACGGTCTATGCCTCAACCACAACCCCAATATCCCATGCGCCGCAAAGCTAGATCTCACGTCGCAGAAATCCTTGATCAATTGGAATATCAGGGTGTTATTGAAACATGTGTGTCACCAATGAATAATCCTTTATTCACTGTAACAAAGCCTGATGGGTTGTACTGCCTAGTTTTGGATTACCAGCACCTAAACTCTCATTGCCGGACGTACGCGGTACAGAATACCCACAGTTCTGCCCTAGTTGATAGTCTGGTGCGTCAAAGGTTTAAAACCACACTTGACATATCAAATGGCTTTTACAGCCAAAACCTGTCCTCTATTAGTAGTCAGTGGACAGCATTTACATCGGGCGGCAAGCAAAAACAATTGAAAAGATTGGCCATGGGCTATAAAAATAGCCCTGATGTCTTTGCCGCATGTGTAGTCTCTCTGTTAGAGAGCATTGACCCGGCTGCGTACTCTTATGTTGATGATATCTATCTCACGGACGACGAGTTGTGGCCGCATCTGTGTTGTGTTGATCGCATTATTGTTATGTTTGTAGACTTCGGTTACAAATTCAACTTTGCGAAGTCTCACATTGCAGAGTATACAGTGTTGTTTTTGGGCTACGAGCTCAACAATGAGGGTCGAGGTTTAGCTCCTCACTTTCTGGAAAAGTGAGCATGCTTGCGTGCTCCGACAACACTGAAAAAATTACACTCGTTACTGGGCATCCTAAATTTCGGTCATACGTACATTCCCGATTATGCCCAGCGTATCAAGTCGCTATATGCCTTGGTACAACCTACTTTTTCCAAATCGAGCTGGCTGCCAGCCTGTAATGATTGCCATTTTGCAATCATTACAGGCTGATCTTCTTGCTTCAAAATACTTACTGACGCGTGATAACCACACAAACATGGTAATAAGAATTGTGCCAGGCGCAGTGGGTTTCACGTACTTAACGTTCAATGAGGGCGATACAGTCCCCATTGCATACAAATCACACCTGTACACTTCGGCTGAACTGTGCTTTTCCTCAATTGAAAAAGTTTTGACTGCTGTGCAGATGGCGATTCTTAAAGAACGAGCGCTGTCGCAAGGAAAACGCATGTTGGTGGTCACACCGTATCCTGCCCTAGAGGTGGTTAACGAAAGCCAGTGGGGTAATTTCCGGAGAGGGTTCCCTTCTCGTTACCATTATCACTTAAGTCCTGATAAAGTCCCATTAGTGAGAATTAACGACGTTGGTGACAGCTTGACTCCCAACGCGGACTGAAGACCATCTCTGATATCAGCAGCTCAAGAGGGTATGGCGTCTGCCCATGCCAGCATTGCAGCAACTGTTTCTCTGTTACAACAACGTTACTGGTGGTGCGGGTTATATAAACAAGCTCGCACTTATGTTCTTGATTGTGACATTTGCCAGCAGATTAAACCTTCAACTGCTGCGCGTCCACCACAAACTCAGTTGTACATATCCAATAAATCACTGCGGTCCTTTCTCCTCTGATACTGCGTACAAGTATATCTTAGTTGCAGTGGATTCGTGCACGCGTTTTCTGTGGGTATGGCCACAAAGGAGTGCTGATGCCCGTACTGTCATCAGGGATTTGCGTGTCTTTGTGGGAAGTTTTGCGTGTGGTACCTTTCATTCTGATCAGGGTCCAAGGCGTACAAAGAAGCCACGAAAAATTTGGGGGTCCAAGTCAAATTTTCATCTCCATACCGACCTGAGGGTAATAGTGTAGTGGAGCGGATGAACCATGACTTAAAGCAATCCTTGACAGCTAGGGTTTTAGGCACTGGTCGGAACTGGCTAGCCCATTTGTATAACGTCCAACGTGCACTTAATAATCTCCCTAGAAGGTCTCTGGTAGGGCGGACCCCATACATGATGCTCTTTGGCATAAAAATGTTTGTCCTGGACCTTGATGGTCTAGACATGGCGGCGTCTGCCGCACCCTTTGACGTAGATGATCACTGTGCTGTGTTACAGACTCTACAAGAGGCAAGAGATAGTCTCGCGAAGGAACACATGCCCTCCACATCTGATGCTGCACTTCAGATTCCGGTAGTCAGCTGGCTACCTCGAGTTGGTGACCTGGTCCGTGAGAAGGTGGAGAACAAGAAGGATTTCGGCCCCTCTTATCGTGCCCCGGTTCCAATGCTTGGCGTGCAGGGTACAAGAACAGTCATTTTACCTCCACTTCCTGGTCGCAAGGATAACAGGTACATCTCCATTGACAATGTCAAACTACAGCGAGTGGCCGATTCTTCTTAGTATGACTCCAGCGGTTTCTTGCCCTGCGATGCTGAGAAATTCTGTTTTGGCTCCGGCTCCTAAAACCATGCCTGATGTTGCCATCGAGATGCATACAGTTACTGATCTTTTATTGCTACCACCGGCTGGTGGTCTACCTGAAGATACTGAGTATGCTTATCCTGCAGATGTAACATTACCCGTTTTACAATCAACCGCAGTTACACAGTCACGTTTCTCCTTTGATACTAACTCTATGACTTCCAGGGCCCCATCAAAAGTTTCTATTTTTGCTGTTTGGTTTAAAAGACATTTTTTGATACCCCGTGGACTTACATTTGGCTGATGCTCATATGTATTTTTTTATTTTTGTCCATTGGATTTGTTGTGGTATTTTTTCGTCTTGTGAACGGACACTACCTAAAAGAAAGATCTACAATTAGACTAATTGATGGAACTTTGGCCCCTCACTCCTCATCACACATCATGAAAAGAGACCAGACTTTTGTGAACATTACTGCCTGGCCTGTGTTAGATGGGATTGCGTGGGATGCTGTTAAATTTCAGATTCATGGTCCGACTGAGGTTATCAATGTACCAAATGTATTTCGTGTTTCTATGGGAGATGTGGTCAAATAAAACATCCGCTCTGATGATTGGGACGTTCAGGCCATAGAAGCACTGTTTTCTGATTTGAAAAATTATGCCGCTTTTGATGCTGAAGATTTGTATTTAGACACTGCTAATTACGGAGAGTTGTTTTGCTATCAGCATTATGGCAATAATTTTTTACATAAAGCCAATACGTTTCGTAATTTTGTAAATTATACACAATGGGAACAATGTCCAACGCCAATGTTAGGCAGCTCAAGCACATTGGTAAACATATTGGCTTTTTTAATGATTTCAGTGTTTCAAAACCTGCCGCCTTTTATTTTAAAATGGCAGCAGACTCTGCCTCGAAGGTTAGGCTGACACACACTAAATTATTATATTCCAAATCCTTAATGGATGATTTAGCGGTTAGGGGTTATGATCTGTGGAAAGATACTATTGATCTTAAATCTGTCTGGGGTTCTAAACCATGGCAGGTACAAGGAACAGAAGCTTTGCATCGTGCCTGCCTCTTCCCGAACCACATGTTATTTTTGAATTCAACTATTTTTCAGACCACCTGCTTTGGATTGGCTACTTCTCAAAAACTGAATTCCCCGTCTATTCCAGATCTGGGTGCTTACCCAAATTGGGATAATCATACAGATCTGTCCCTTGATGCATTGCAGTCGTACATTTTTTAATTCATCCTTCAATATTTCTAAGTTCCACTCTGAAGGATGGTTGACTTGGCAGATGAGTTCAGATTCCTGTCAACATCGTTTTTTGGGTCTGACGCCTTCGTATACGCAGGATCGTGTAGACCCCCGCTTTGAATCTTCTCATTCGGTTACTACCTACTCTATTGGGAAGTTATGCCAGTCTTGGCTGCACCACTCCACCTTGGCATCTGTCAAAGTTCATTTATCTAAATTACATGACAAAATAGATTTGAATGATTTTGTTAAGGGTCCTGTGGGTGGCAGGTCCAGGAGATGGGTGTATGCTATTTATAACGAGGTTTGGAAGTTATCACAAATTGAAGCTGCTTCCAGATTGAGAGCTATTGATCAAGCCAACATGGAAAAAGTGCTAGCGGTTATAGATAATAGAATTAACACCCTTTCTTCCAGAATTTACACATTAAATAATATTGTTTCATCTGTTGTTGATATTGTGCAGGATGATGTGTCTGTTTTATATCATGGTCAGAATCAATTGCGTTCTATAATGCAGTTTGCGTGGACATTGCAAACGTTAAAGGCTGGGAAAGTCCCCTGGGACTATATGAATACTTCATCAATATTCCTTCCCTTTAATCTAACTGCGAAACAACAATTCATGTCCATGAAAGATGCAACATACTCATTACTGCATATTGAAAAGTTAGAACCTTTGCCTTTCTCAGTGGCCGAATTGAACTCAGCTGTGTGGCTTATCCACGGGTTAATCACATTGCCATTTCCATTGTTTAAATTCAGTTTGTGCATGAAACATTATGCCCTAGGCAGATATGAACTATTGGGTACTGCTTTCCTGCATGAAGTATGGTCACTCCCATTTACATACAGGTGCATGCGTGAAGGTAAAGAAGTTTATTTGAAGGGTGAGGAATGCTCTTCCACACCTGATCATTCTGTAGTCTGTAGGCACATCCAATTACATGGCGCATGCAATACGCAAGCGCCTAATTTAGCATGTGTCCTGAAAGGGATTCCAGTGCCAGCTATTACACCTTATTTTACGTTGCTAGCTAACGGTAGTTATTTGCTTTTGAATAACGAGGCTTGCTGTGGAATGCTAGTGGGAATTCCCTACATTGTGACTGTATCACAGAGAGTAGTCTGCTGTAAAAATTTCCTTTTCCCACCCCCGCATGGGCGGCTGGATGTATCCATCTGGCCTTCCACTTCAACCTTGAAGGCAGAGTTCAACAAGATGAGCAGAATAAGGGCTCTATTGTGTCAAAAAGAGGTCGCTCTGACTTCGTCCCGTGAAACATTTGTCCTTCACGTAGCTAACACCCGTACCGAGGTGCAGGCACTTTTGAATACTGATCTCCCACTTCATATTGGTGCCCTGATTCAAACTATCTTTAATGCCTCGTCAACAACTGGCTTGGTGCATTTTTTCAGAATTGTGGGCTCCGGCCAAACTATTTTTGGTGTGATACCGGCCTTTTTTCATTCTATTTTTTCCAGCGTCTTTGGAGGGCTCCCATTGATTCTCGCCCT
Organism: Triturus cristatus; assembly: GCF_964204655.1. NCBI lineage: Eukaryota > Metazoa > Chordata > Amphibia > Caudata > Salamandridae > Triturus > Triturus cristatus. Next base: position 203,216,206 of record NC_140583.1, on the reverse strand, counting down.
TGTGGCTGGCGTGCTGCTGTTGGTCTGCGTACTGCGCAATGGCTGCACAGTGTGTGTCACGCAACAGCCTGTCCCGGCTGCTCCATCTTCGTAACCGGATGCTTGAATACTATGGAACTTTACCACTGGCAACCCTGAGCATAGCGTATGGATTATCCTTCCGGTTTGCCTACTTTACATGCGTACAACCTGTTTTTCATTGCCTAAATTTTCCTTTCGAATGGGCTCTGGATTTGTGCTTGTCAAACTCGGTGTCTCCTGCCCCGGATTATGATTGACTAATGAGTCCATTAGTGGCTCATGAGTTGGACTGTTCTGGTGTTAGGATTATGGCCTGTGGAGCGGCACATGGAGTCCTTGGGAAGTGGGACATCGGAACGGCAGCGTATGACTTCTTGGCACAAAGTTATTTAGAAGAACACGCCAGTTGTCCTCTGAACGTGCTAGAGGCTCCAGTGTTCGAAGAACATGTATGTTCATTTACCTTGTTAGAGTGGATGGCGGACACTTTTGCAACCCGTTCCAATGACTTCCTTTTGGAAGCTGTTGCTACGTACTGGGCTTACACGTTTATGGATTAAATTCATTATCTTCCAGATTCCCTTGCACAAACCACACATTTTTTGTGTGTGTATTCCTACATCTGGGCTCATTGAGCTTTTGCATGATGTATTGACTTCCCATTTTTTTTCCTCCTCCATTTTGGTTTTTTTTAACGTTTTTTTCGAACTTTTACTGCTCTTTATTTGGATTTCCAATACATGCACTTGGTTCTGCTCTGTCGAACTTGAACTCTGCGTTCCTTTTTGTATCCCTAGTTGTTCGTGGTCCGATCAAGGGGGGGTGTAGTGAAGGTAGCGATTTAGATACATACATTGCTATGTTAGCATAAGCGCGTTAGCTTTTAGAAAACCATCTTGCCACTTTTGCTGCTTTTGCACACGACACTGCAGAGACATGTTATTATTTGTGAACTGCTTGCTTGCCTTTTCTTCACATGAGAACTGTCTGTTGTTCACCTCCCTAGACGTGCGCTGCGACCTTGGTCTGAACATAATGTGCAAAACACTCTGAGCCGCTAGACAATGTATGTTTTTGAATCCAGTTTGATCGGCCCACTCTCTACTCATAATATGCACACAGCTGCAAATACCTGAATGTCGAGAGCCTTTAATATTACAGTTTGCATGCGTTTGAAACACATTCTGGAGAAGAACATTTCCATGCGCAGAGCAAAACTGATCTTGTGATGTGATCCACATAAAGCTGATCTTTACGGTATGGGGTTCCCTATTCAAGCCTAGAGACCTTCTACTAGTCTAATAATATTAATTTACTAGCGAAAGGAAGGTGGCTGTATTCCACTGTCATTTATACTATGATTTCTCCTTTCATTTTCTATGGTATTGTAACAATGCTGATGGTTTCAATTATAATCATTTGTCTGCTTATGTTACCCAAAGTACTGCATCTTAGGACACGTAGTTTATAAAATAAACCTTTTAAACTTTACAGTGTCTCTGATCAATTTGTTGTGGATTGATATATGAATAATAGCGAACAGGTATTTCTGATTCCCACCATTCCTGAGAATACTCTAAGTCCCTTGTTCTGGGTTGTCTCTACATTGAGACCTCCGAGATAATACGGATAACGAATGGGACACTGATGCTGGTCGGATAGGGGTTCTGGGTACTGAGGTGAGTTTTTTGGTACACCACAATTCACTGAGGTCCTGGTTTCCTGCGCATAGTTCTGTGCATGAGCAGAATACCTGCAACACTCCCACAATACATAGAGGTCAGTATGTTCCTGGGAATGGTGGACTACTGTCGTCAGGGAATTCGACCCTTTTCACTAGTGACAAAGCCTCTGCAGAGGCTTGCATACAAATATGTGTCTGATCCGCTACATTGGGAAAACAAATGCTTGAAAGCCTTCCTCGAGCTCAGAGAAAATCTCTGCTATGCCCCGACTCTAGGAATGCCTGACTATGAGAAGAACTTTGTTATATACTGCAGCAAAAGGGATAGGTGCTCTCTCACTATACTCACTCAGACCGATGGTAACTCCAAGAGTCCTATTGCATATTTTTCTGCAGTCTTTATTCAGTAGCTGTAGCATTGAGGGGTTACCTAAAGGTGGTGGCTGCAGGTGCTGTAAGCAGTCATCAATGTGAGGGAATCATAATGAGATACCATCTTACAGTCATGGTTCCACATTCTGCTGAAATCTTCCTTACCCGTACTCGAACTCAACACATGACCAATAGCAGACTGACAAGTTATGAGCAGGTTTTCCTCGCTGCAGCGGCATCACTCTGTGGAGGTGCTCAGCCTCAATCCTGCCATACTGTTACCTATGGTTGTTAATGATGAAAATGATGACGTGGTTGACCATGATCGTCCAGATGTTACAGAATGTGCACTATTCAAGACTGCCCTCTGGAAGAGCTTGATTACATGTGGTTTGTGTTAGGCTCTTGTCAAAGAGATGAAAAAGGGATTTTGAAAGCAGTCCACGCTGTTTGCACCTTAGAAGGTGTAGTGAAAGCCTCTTGCTTGCACGGTGTAACTTATGCACAGGTAGTCAAACTGATTGCTCTTACCAGTTCATGTTGTGTCTCTGACAATTTAGGAGTCATCATGAACACTGATGGCCAGTACAGTTTTGGCAGAGTCTATGATTGTGGACAGTTATGGTTGCAGAAGGGTTTTATAACTTTCTCTGGCTCACACATCCAAAATGGAAATTATGTAATTTATATTTTAGATGTGTTACAATTGCCTGCTGAAGTAGTGGTTGTGAGGTGTGCAGCACACATGAGTGGATGTCATTTTGTGACCGCTGTTGATAAAGCCGGATTCTTATCTGTCTTACCATCACCAAGAATCCTCTCAGGTCGCCAGGATCTTTCTATCTGCTAAATAGTGTAGAGGAGAGGAAATCCAATATTAACACATAATCAAAGAGAATTGAAATTAAACTCTAAAGGACCACTGACTACGAATCTCAAATCTTAGGGATTTATTACAAAGCCAAAAATAACTGCACATACAAGCACCTCAGCACGCGGTTAAGAAAATAAATGGGTACTAATACAAAGAAAAGTCTACGCAAGAGTCTCAACGGACTCAGGATAAGTAGGATAGTCAATTCAAGAATCATTAGGCAAGCAATAACAGCTCCAATCTCTATATTAGAAGTCATTAACCTAAAAGAAAATCAGTTAATCTATCCCTACTCTATCTCTAAGGTGGCATCCCTATTTACCATTTTCATTCCCCAGGCAAGAGGATGAGAAGGTGTCAGAAGTGAAGACTTCCTTAGAAGTACTCTCACTTGTCAGAGCTCGTTCTAAGATGCTCCTTCTAGCTTCCCATCTAGACCTCAATTGCTCAACCCATAGGGCACTGTCCCTAATTCAAAATCCCAAAAACGTAAAACATGCCCTCCAGCACACCTCTTCAGCCAGGTCTTCTCCCAGTGATTTTCCAGTGAAACTTGTCTCCCTTCCAACGACGGTTTACTCGTCCTTGGGTCCCAGGCACCTTCTCCGCCGAAGGTATCATCCCTGCATTCCAGTATACGCCTGTGTTGGCTTCTCATGCCATCCTGACTCCTAAAACAAAGGTTTCTCTAACGAGCTAGGTGTCCTTGCACCTGCAACAGAAACATGGGAACGAGAAACTTTCCACTTCTCTGAGATTTTCTAACGCCTCTGAAACCCAAAGCCTTACCAAGGGAAATCATTTTCGGCCTACAACATTTAGCTAACATAAGAAACGAACAGGCCTTTCTCTTAACGTATATGCGATCAGGCCTTTACACAATTTAAACACACTCTTCTAGAATTACTATATAAGCATTGATTTGATTACACTTCATATCTGAATAAGCAAACTACACGTGCAAACTTTAATATGGTGCACGTTTAAACCTAATGCATCACATTACACGAAAACCAATCATTATGCATTGACTAAAATACATTTTCAATATAACTACAACATTGCTCTTCATAAGTGACATGATTACATTTCTAATTCGTCCTACTAAATGCTGGTTTAGTATTACAGTTCTAAGGCACACGTTAATATAGCTCCTCTGAGTATGTGGGTGCGGACTAACGGTGATTATACATGGCGCTCTATCAGTTTCCCCCTTTGATGACTAGTGTCATCACACCATTTCACAATTCCCTTGGAGAAAGAACCGACCTAAACAGTACTTGTTGCCATCCTCCCCCATTGGAGTCACTCCATATTCTTAAGATTCTGATATTGACTGTCCTGCAGTCTGCCATTTGCATTTTACTCGCTCTAAGAGCTCTCTCAACTCGGTTTCCTTTATTCCACTTATATGCTCTGATGAACCCCCACAAACAAACCACACAAACCACAACAATGATGAGTGGTTTTAGCACAAAGCCAAGGAACCCCTTCCCTAGGCTGGCAAACCAACTCCCCACTCGACCAAATCCTTTACCAATGTTTTCCCACACACCCTCTTCAGTCAGATCCTCTATCTCATGATGGATCATAGTAATGTTGCTTATATATCTTTCCAGATCCTTGCTGTTATCTGGAATATACGTACAACATTCCTGGACCTTAAATAATTTACAGACTCTGCCCTCTTTTGCTAATAATACATCTAAAGCAAGGCGGTTCTGCAAAACCATCGTCCTTATCGATAACATCTCTCCATCCACAAGTATCAATGACTTTGCCGTATTCATTGACAACTCATCAACCACAGTCGCCAATCGTCTGATCTTCACATCATTCAAAACCACAACCAAACTCGGTATTATTGCTCCAAAAATATCTCCAATCACTGCTCCTGCACTCGCAGCTCTCTTCATACTCGAATGCTGTCCATCCTCCAAAAGCTCCAAATCCTCTGCATGGTAAATCTTCGGAAAAATAATTCCCAAGTAGCACGTACCATACCAATTTGCAGGCAACCTGACATAGGCATTCTTTCCACACACATAATAAACCGTTGGAATCACTTGCACAGAGCCTTGCAAAAATTTCTTAGCAGAATCTTCCATGGTGAAAATATGATCACACGTACTCTGACCCACCGGAACCTTTTCATAGTAGGTCTGATAACGTCTCACACCCAATTTTCCTGTCTGCTCCTTGTCCAATGCTATAAGACCATAACTTCCCCTAGCTCTGTGAGGTCTTTCTTCTTCTGTCCAATCTACTGGACTATCTCCTGTATCTCATGTTTGTGTTAGTCTTCTATATCGATCCTCTACCTGATCTACAAATTTCTTCTCTACATCCGATAGTGAACATGTCAAATTATGCCGATGAGCATAAGCAGTATCCAGTTCCAAAGACGGTATAAAATACTTCCGAAGTCTGTCCTCTGACTTAAAATAGTCATACTTATTCAAATTCTTGTAGGCGGGAACTTCGGGAAGCACTGCATCGTAATTGGAAAACAAATACTTGAACTGACCTCTTTCATAAAAGATACTGAGCAACAGACTACATGAAATCCCATATGTCAGTGGAAAATGATGATATCTAATACCCTCGTCGACTGAGGCAGGTAACTGCATGCACACATAACAGTCCTGCGCATCCATCGCATCCATGTACTCGTACAGCAGCCTTGCATACGCATTAAGCTTAAAATCACCTTTAGACAAATCTATGTGAAATCTACGACACTCTTCGATTAGTAAAGCTCTTTGGTGACCTCCTTTTGGCTAGAAGTGGTAGGTGTAGGTGTTCCCTGTACCTCCGCTTCTTGCTCATGTGAAACAATATATGAAGCGACAACTATGATGATTATAGAGACTATCACTCCACCTACAAGTGTACCTACTACTAATTTGGATCTACGATGAGTATTTCCAGCATCCATGATCTCACAAAGTTCTCAAAAGTTCTTGGTTTCAGCAGCAAACAATTAAGAGTCTCTTTTTCCCCCAAACGTCGTTTGCTAACCAGTTCGAACAATACTTCGAGAAGCTGGAAATCCCCAGACAATTTAAGTTCCTTATTTACACAGTCCACAAAAAGACTTCCCTAGCCTTCTTTCGTCTTCTCTCCGGAAAGTTCCTAAGTTTATTCTTTTTCCATTCGGGTCTAGGTTATCTTCTTATAGACTTTTATTTACAACAAAGTTCAATCTCAGTCCAAAATAAGATCAGCTCCCAGAATCTCTAAAACATGTTGCAAAAGTTCAAGACGAAGAATGATCACCTCATGGGTTGGTGCCTCAAATCCAAACGATGGATAGACCAATCTTTGCAGTGTCAGTTCACGGACTTTACTCAGAAGTGGGGGATTCGGAACCGTTAGGGTCAGCACTCCTTCGATTTCGAGACCTGGGACTACCAACCCCACGTCTATTTTCACATTCGGCATCTTGTTGACCACAGTCACGAACCTCAACCTCCCCGAACTCAGAACTCCTGGCATCAGTCACAACGTACGTCCACTCCGGGGTGGCAAATCTCTTACACGGCACTCTTGCTCTCCTGGACCTCCTCAGGCCTCCCCGAGCTTGTTCTTCGTCACTCTGTTCGGATTCAGATGTTTCAGAAACTGGGGCAAGATCTCTTTCAGGAGCCAACCTCAGGTTCAGCCGCCTCTGGCTCACGGGCCAAACCTCTTCGGCTCTCGTCGCAGTTCTGCTCCCTCCCTGGGTACCCTGTGCACTACTTCCTTCTACGGCTGAATTTGACTCCACCCACAGCAATACTTTCTCCGTCCAAGTCAAATTCGGGGCTCTGATTGACACAACCCCTTCAGTTCGATCCAGTGCAGAACCAGCTGCGTCAGCAACCCTCACAGCTTGACTTGCCCTCTCAGATGGCCCTGCCACCTCAGCTGGATTTTCAATCACGAGAGGGCCTGTTTCTTCCAAGGGTACTGGAACTCTGCGGGTATGGGAGGCATGCACCCAGTTCGACAACCCTCCGCACTTCACTACCGTGTTTGTGACCTGTATCACCTGGTACAAGCCACGCCAACGAACATCCAGGCAACTTTTCCTCACGTGCTTACGAACAAGCACCAGGACACAGGTTGTGGCACAGGTCACTTGAGGCTGGAACAGTTGCTGCTTGCACCTGCTGAGACACAGAACGGACCACATCAGCCAGTCCTTTGCAGTAATTAAGAACCAAGTCATCAGTGATGCTAATTAGAGCGGTAGCAGGTATTGCTGGCAGTCGCATCGCCCTCCTCATCAGGATCTCATGTGATGATAACCCAGTCCTCCTGTCTGGGACACTGCGAAGACTCATAAGGACCAGGGGCAATGTATCAGGCCATTTCAGGGAAGTCGATGTACACACTTTTGCCATCTGTGCTTTCCAAGTTCCATTAACCTGCTCCACAATACCAGAAGCCTCTGGTCTGTAACTGCAATGTAGTCTCTGATCCACATTCAACGCAGCACAGAGTAACTTCATGATTCCACTGTGGAAATGTGTCCCTCTATCTGATTCCAAAGAGGTCGGGGACCCGAACCTCGGGATAAGCTCCCTTAACAATAGCTTAGCGACAGTGAATGTGTCACATCTATGTGTTGGGTAAGCCTCCACCCATCTTGAGAAAATATATACCACAACTAGAATGTACCTCAACCCATTACATTTTGGCATATCAATGAAATCCAACTGCATCCTATTGAAAGGCCCTACTGACTTCCCAATGTGACTCAAAGTAATGGCAGTCTTATTTCCTGCATTCATCTGTTGGCACGTAACACACCTCTGACATACAGCTTCAGCAACCGCACACAACTTCGGATTGTACCATGTCTGTCTAAACACTCCCACCATCGCATCTCTGCCAAGATGTACTGCACCATGTATCAACATTGGGAATGGGCTTAACAAACTTTCCGGTAACACAGCTCGACCATCACTTGAGACCCACATGTCCACATCTCCTTTCTCACATCCCGATCTTATCCAGACATCTCGTTCTTGGTCGGAAAACTCATCCTGCAATCGTTTTAGTTCCTCCCAAGTGTCTGCCATGGCTAACATCATGATGAGCTCGGTTCTTTCTTGGCCCTCTCCAGTGGAACCTCCTGTAAATATACATCCCTGTTCTGCACAGAAACGGACAACTTCATCCGCATAGTTATTACCCAACGAAACAAAATCAGTTCCTTTCCCATGAGCAGAATGTTTGACAACTGCAATTTCCTTAGAACACCGTAATGCTTCCAACAACTGTTACATATTCCCCATTTCTGATGGGCAAACCTGAAGATGTCATGAAACCTCTCTGTGACCATAACTGCCCGAAGTCATAAACCACACCAAACCCGTACTGACTGTCAGTGTAGATCGTTATCCGAATCTGATCAGCAGCCAAACAGGCACGGGTCAAAGCAATGATTTCAGCTACCTGTGCGGAGTGTACTCCTTCTAGACAAGCAGCTTCACCCACTCCAGTGATGGTACATACAGCAAACGCTGCTCTCAGTCGACCCACATTGTCAATTAAGCATGAATCATCCACAAAGAAAATTTCATCAGGGTCAGAGAGTGGTTCATCAACAATGTCTGGTCTCGGTTTGTTGCATAGTTCAGTCACATCAAGACAATCATGGTCTTCACAATCTTCATCTGCATTTGGAATAGGCATCAATGTCGCAGGATTCAAAACAGAACACCTCTTCAAAGTCAAAGTCACATTTTCTGCCCCAAGTATAACTTGCTCATAGTGTGTTAACCTGTTGTTCGTGAGGTGTTGTGTTTTGGTCCTCGTCATCAACAACTCAACAGAATGTGGCACATAAACTGTAAGTGGATGTCCCATGACAATACTCTCACACCTTTCAATGCTGACACCTGTTGCAGCAACGGATTTGAGACATCCGAGCAACGCAGAAGCTACTGGATCTAAAGTAGCAGAAAAGTAGGCAACTGGTCTATGAGCACCTCCATGATTCTGAGTCAAAACTGACAATGGACAACCTTCTCTCTCGCAACAGAACAACGAGAAAGCCTTGTTGTAATCAGGCATTCCCAAAGCTGGAGCGCGACACATGGCCTCTCTCAACTTCAAGAATGACATCAAACAGTCGTTGTCCCATGGTACCGGATCACTCACATCCTTGTGTGTCAGCTGCTGTAAAGGCTTCGCTTCAAAGGAGAAGTTGGGAATCCATTGTCGACAGTAGCCAACCATCCCCAGGAACATTCTGACCTCTCTCTGAGTGGTAGGCACGGGCATGTTCATAATTGCCTCACTGCGATCTGGCGACACCTTCCTCTTGCCCTTCTTAATTCTGTGACCCAAATACTGCACCTCACTCAGACAGTACTGCAATTTGTTTGGGGACACCTTGTGTCCATTCTCAGCCAAATGATTCAGTAGAGCGATAGTATCGATCCTGCAAGCGTCTTCCGTTTCTGACGCTATAAGCAAGTCGTCAATGTATTGCACAAGAACTGAGTTCTGCGGCAACACAAGACTCTCAAGATTCTTCTTTAAGATCTGATTAAAGATCGATGGACTCTCTGTATATCCTTGAGGGATACGACACCATGTTAACACATGATCTTCCAGCCGGAAAGCAAAAAGAAATTGGCTTTCCTCATGGAGCGGAATCGAGAAGAATGCTTGACACAGATCAATCACCGTAAACCACTCAGCTTCACATGGAATCTGAAACAGTATCACAGATGGATTCGGTACCACTGGGCAACATGGAACAACTATCGTGTTGACCTTTCGATGGTCCTGCACGATCCTGAATTTCCCACTCGGTTTCTGTAGTCCCATGATAGGTGATTTACATGGGCTACCCATGATCTCTTTCAGAATTCCCTGCTTGATCATAGACTCGATTACAGGTTTGATACCTGCAATAGTCTCGGGTGACAAGTTGTACTGAGGCGTCCTAGGGAATTCTACATTCTGCTTGACCTGAATCTTCACTGGCTCTACACCTTTGATCAACCCAATCTCTTCTCCGGTGAAGTCCCACACCTCGTGTGACACAGAATCTCTCAGATCAAGTGTAAGCTGTTCCACTGTCAGAGCTGGGTACATTTCTTTTTTTTTTTTTTGTTTTTTTTTTTTTTTGTTTTTTTTTTGTCCTCATCTCACCTATAAACTGTTTGCAGGGCATAACTGGTCGGTTTAATGATGGGGCACCCTCCGACCACCTGCACTTGTTTAGGTTATCCAACCAATCCCTTTATATCGTCCGGGATTTAGGTGTTAATCATAGGACCATGGTTTTTATTGACCCTTAACATCGGCAACAGGGGATCAGCAGAGTCTCAATTCCTGACCCATACGTATAAAGGGTGCCCACAATGTAGGGGGGCCAGAGCTGGTGCTCAAAGATTCTAATCGGGCCATAGCAAGTGCGGATTTTAACCAGTCCTCGATTTTCGGAGGAAGGGGGTCCTTCCATCTTAGACAGATCTCCCTTCGGGCCAACAAAATCAGACATAGTAACAGCCCTCTATCGGATTGAGCCATACTAGCAGTGGACACCTGATCATTAGCAAAGAAAATCAGAGAGCCGTTCAACAGAATGTCAATTCCAAAGGACATACATAAATATCTGCACACCCCTTCCCAGTATGATCCTAATTTGGGACAATCAAAAAAGATATGTATGTCATTGGCTTTAGGGAGCAAGCACCTGGGACACCTTGGTTCAGGGTTGGGGGCGAATTTCGAGATCTTCTCCGGAGTATAGTAGATTCGGTTGGTGACAAAAAAATGATTTTCTTCAGACTAGCTGATTTGGTGTATTTATAAAGCAGGGTCACGGAGGGTTCCAAGAGGTTCCCGATATCGGCTTCAAATGGAGAATTGTTCCAAGCTGACACCTGTTGGGGGATACCGACATCATCCGCGTTGATCAGTAGCCTATACCATATGGAGATCTCCTTTTTCCGATGCTGAATGTTTTTTAATGCAGCTTCAACCTCTCCATTCCCCCTTAAATTCTCCTTTTCTGTTTCAAACCAGGATTTTAGTTGGATAAACTTAAATCTTGAAAACCCCATACCAATTCTTGCTTTCAATACCTCCCAAGGATGAATGCCATTTTCATCCCCCAACTCAGACCAGATCTCAACCCCAGCTCTTTTAATTGGAAGGGCCAAACTGTCCTGGAGGCAAGGGGGAGTCCCCGGGGAGTCCCAAATCGGTGCCTGATCGGAGTAGTAGCCTATCCCACATCTAGAGCGAATAAAATACCAGACCTCCAAAGCATTTTTGATCACCTTCAGCCTTACTCGTTTAAAAAATTTTGGTGAACCAAACTTGTAGAGAAACCCGACTCTATTTCCACAGCATTCTGAGTTAACCAACTCTCCCAACAGCCTTCCCCAAGAACATGCAGTCGGTTCTACTAGGAGCATCCTAATGGCCTTAAACTGAAAGGCGACCAGGTAGCACTGTATATCTGGGAGAGCCAATCCCCCTTTGGCTAGGCGACGTCTTAGTTTTTTCCAGGAGAGCCTAACCCCTTTCTCACCCCAGATAAAGCTCCCGATTTTACTTTGCGCCTTCGAGATAAAGTGTTTAGGAAAACCTAGAGGTATTGCATTAAATAGGTAGGTTAATTTCGGGAGGATTGTCATTTTGACTAGATTCACCTTCCCAAAGATGGTCAAAGGGAGGTTCCTCCACCTTGCAAATAACTGATCAATTTCCTTTATTGTTTTTTCTATATTGATAGATGAGATTTTTTCAAGATCTTTTACGATGACAATACCAAGATATTTAAATTTTTTGCTGGTGGCCCCACTCCACTGATCTATGTTCCAGCACATTACCTCCGTCTTCGCGGAGTTAGCTAAATATCCAGAGATTGCCCCAAACTCTTCCAGTAGAGCCCCAACCTTTGGCAGTAATATCTCGGGGTTATCTGTGTAGATAATTATATCGTCCGCATATAATGCGATTTTAGAACGATATTGCTGAGTCTTGAACGGGGTTATAGTCTCATCTAATCTTATAGCCTGAGCGAGAGGTTCAATGTAAAGATCGAACAATAAAGGGGAGATAGGACAGCCCTGCCTAGTCCCTCTTTGAATATTAAAACTAGGGGTAAGTTCGCCGTTGATGAGGATTCTAGCTGAGGCATCCTGGTAGCACCTTTTCAAAGTGTGTATAAAAATTGGACCAAATCCCATCTCCTCCAGCACCTCCCAAAGATAGGCCCAACATACCCTGTCGAAGGCCTTGGCGGCATCTAACGCGACCACCGCCAAGGGTTCGAGTCTAGAAATCGCCAGATCAATGTTCCCAATAAGTAACTGGGTTTGTTCCTGAATGTGTCTCCCAGTAATGAACCCTTTCTGATCTGCATTGACCAATCCCGGGGCTAATTTTCCCAATCTCCCTGCCAAAATGCCCATGAAGATTTTATAATCTGCATTTAGCAGGGAGATTGGGCGATAAGAATCCGCTCTAGCTGGATCCTTCCCTGGCTTAAGAATCAAAACAATGATAGCCTCCCTCCATGAATTAGGGACAAGGCCTGTTGGGCTGTAAATTGAATGGAACAAAGAACCCAGAACCGGAATGACTTCCTCGGAGAGGGATTTATACACTTCATTTGGGAGGGCGTCAATACCGGAGGCTTTACCATTTTTGGAGATCTTTATTTGGGTTCTTATTTCCTGCAACGTGATTGGGGAATCAAGGAGGTCTTTATTAGCCTGTGTTAGCGTGGGGAGGGATTTTGAGCTTAGCCACCCGCGGATTTGTGACACAGAATCTCTCAGATCAAGTGTAAGCTGTTCCACTGTCAGAGCTGGGTACATTTCTATACACAAATGCTGATTGGCAACTTTAAAGGTCGCATCATCATCCTTTGTCTGTTCTTCAACTCCCTTAGGTGTACAATAGATGGTACAATTTAACTTGCACAGCAAATCTCTTCCTAACAGGCAGACTGGACTCGAATCGGACATCACAAACTGGTGTCGATCTCGGAAGGTTCCTATTCTCACAGGAATCGGTTCTGTTAAAGGACTAGTCATTTTCTTATTCGCTACTCCAACAACTTGGATCGATTGTCCCGAGAGGGGTAGGTTAGGGACTACTGCTGATCTTTCAGTAGAACGGGTAGCACCAGTGCCAACCAAAAAGGTGGTAGGGTGACCATCAACATCTGCTTCCACAAATGGTCCCCTCTGGTCTACCTCCAAGACTGCTCCAAGTGTGCAGTCTTCCTCCCCCCTCAGGCACCGTCATGCCAACAGGTCGGGCTGAACTCATCATACCCTTCAAACAGAGGCATCTGTTGGTCAGTTCGAGTTCCCTGCTGAACTCTTGGTGGCTGAGGAACTTGTACCTGCGGACAGAACGTCCCCCCTTTCATCGACCTTTATCTAGTCACTGTAGGGACCGTTTCAGGTACAGGTCCCTGAACTATCTCTACCTCCTGCTGCACTTGGTTAATCGGGTTCAAAGGGCACTCGCGCTTCCAATGTCCAATCTGGTGACAAAGATGACACGCAGTAGTCTTCTTCAATGTCGCCACATCCACTCCTGTCTTGGGATCAACAGACTTTACCTTTCCCTGACCTTGCACATTCTGGTTTCCTCCTTGGTTATTTCCCTGTCTCCTTCCTAACGTCCCTCCATTAGGCTGAGCTTGGGCTGTTTGCATCTGGATAAGCATCAGTTTATCTTTCAACTTCTTGTGTTTCGAATCTACCTTATCACACAGTATCTGGCTACCGCAAGATTTCATCTACCGGCTTGTTCTGCCAACAGATCAAATGTTGCTGTATCATGAGACTAACCTCTGGCCTAAATCCCAACACAAACTTTGAAACAAACTGTCCCATGTCCTTTCAATCTAAGGCATCTAATCCACTGTACTGTTTGAAGGCCTGCAACAGCCTCTCGTAATACTCGTTTACCGTCTCTTTTGGTTCTTGAACAGTCCGATCTATCTTAACCCAGTCAATATCCTGAGGCGAGATTTTCAATTTTAACCATGTAATCACCTGCTCAAACTTTTTCATAACTATGGGTGATGGACTATTTGTGACAGGATCCCTCGCTGGCTCTGAAGTCGGCCATTCAACAGCAACCTTGCATGCAGACCACAAATCTCCTGGAACTACGATGTCAAACAACGTGTTCAAGTCAATCCATAACACTTTCGAGATTTTAAGAAAGCGATCGACCTGCTTGTACCATTCTACAGGCTTCTCCCTCAGCCGAGGAAAATCGTTCGTGAATGCAGCCAAATCACCTCTACTCCAAGACACATGTACATACCCTCCATTTTGTGCCTCTCGTAAAGGGTAATTCCCCATGCCTAGCGACCCTACACCTGGAGGCGGCGTCTCTCCTACGGTCCTTTTGGAACTCTTCTTCTTAGACCACCTTTCTTCCCATTTGTCAAGCATAATCCATGCACGCTTCCCTACAATCAGGTCTCTGATGTGTGTCATCAGTCCTGTGACCCTTTTCTCTTCCAGTTCTTGGTCACTATACGGCAGCCTATGACTTCCTTGCAATGACTTCGTCTTAGATAGATCTACCTCATATTTCTTGGCCAAATCAGTCAGTTTCTCATGTGCAGTCCTTGCCTTACGAGTCACATCCTTGGCTACAAAGAGCAACTCATCTTGTTCATAGATCTCGATCCTGTCCAAAGGCAAGTTCCCATTGATTATCTCATCCACTACAGCTTTCAACCTCACTACATCTAACATTCGTGCCCTCACAACACCTCTCAATGATTCTTGACAAGGTGTTCCATTGCGTTTATTCCCCTTGCAGCTCTGATCTCTTGATCTACTCTCTTCTGACGTGTCCCTAGATCCTGACCTGTTACCCAACTCATCTAGTTCCCCATTTCCTGTTATTCTACTATTCTGATTTCTCGCAGGGGGTACCCACATCCTCAGATCTGTTCTTGACTCGGCCAAAGTCTTTGGTCTTACTGGTCTCACATCCACCTCTCCTCTAGAGGAGTCTGCGGTGGCGGGCAATGGTGTACTCCATTCTATAGGTCTCAGAGCCTGTTCCATCTTACTCACTGTACCATTTCCTTCAGCGACATGTCTTGGTCCAGCAGTTGACTTTGCGGGACTACCAACCTTTTCTTGGTCTGGGTTATAGACTGAAACTATGGGCCCAATAGTAACCGGTACTTTCAATGCATTCGGTAACCTCGCACCTCTCGCGGCTTCTCTACTCGCTACATACTGGATTCTCATGTCCTCCATCCCTGTCGAGATCTTTCCCACTACTCTCACATCTGACTGAGTCTGTAGTCCACTAATCCCTTCTGCTAGAGCCGACTTTCCTTCATAGGAATCTGGATTGAACGGAGGCGGTCTTTCCGACAACAACCTCTCTACCAAGCTGTCATCCGTATCACTATCATCCTCTTCTACGCTCTTTGCCTTTGCACTTGCTGTTTTCTCTAGTAGTGGGTACAATCTATCCCCCTCAATCGTATCCACTCTCCACCTCTTCTCTGGTGCATCCCACATCCCACCTCGCATCTTGGAATGCTCTAATTGTCTTCTTCACTCTTTCTTGACTTCTGTCTCTTTTCCTGTCATACGCTGCTCACAGATTTCAACTGTTACAACACATCCAACCTGAAAGTACCATATCGTGGGAAAGTCAGTTCTCCCTCTCCATGTGTCATCATATGCCAATTTTCAAGCGGAATTATAGTATGCAATCCCACATTCTTTGCCATATAATGTGCTGGAGTATCCTCGGGAGGGGCCTTTTCTCCTCCCTGAGTAACCACATGTCTGTCACCTCTACACAATTCTCGAAAAACCTTAAAACATTTCATGATGAACCACATTTTTGATCGCGCACATTATTTTCGTTCACTTCCTGATGTCAATCCACCAATAGCAGCACGAATCACACCAACCGACCTATCGCAGCGCGATACCTCCTGACGTCACACTTCTTCCGCTCGCAGCAGTTCCCCTCCTTCACAATTCGCTCCTCACTCTTGCACTCGTCCCATTCAAATTCTGAAGTAATTATCTGTCCACAAAATGACCGGATAATCACTTCTCTGACTGCCTACGACAGTCTCTCAAAATTGTTGACCTCAAACCTAGCAACTGTCTGTCCGAGAAACGACCGGACAATCGCTTCTACTGATAGGTTACAAACGCTCAATGTTCCACGCACAACAACCCACGACCAGCATCGGTTACTCACACACTCACGCATTCGCTCCTCCTATCTCGGTCTGGGTAATCGATGACGTCTCACGATTCCCTTCTCAATGGTCAACAAAGTCTACCTTGGGTGTCTTCCACACTGCAACTTCTCAGACTACTCGTCGAGCCTAAGAATCCCTGGTCTGCGCACACTCACAGCCTGATCTCACAATCACTCAACTCTCATTCCAACTCCGCGAGACAGCACACAATCAAATCAACACTGCAATCTACAAAACAAATCACCCTATTCTTACTCACTCTACCACGAACTGCTGCTTGCCGCCGCACCTCTACTCTCCGTCAGTCTCTATCAGCTGCCGTCGTCTGCCGCTCACCATCCAATGGGTCACCATCACTCGAATTCTATGGGCCTCTAAAATCTCTTATCTTGATCTAGATCTCCCCTCACTATCAGAGATAACCATCCTACTCTGCTACCAACTGATGAAGCCGGATTCTTATCTGTCTTACCATCACCAAGAATCCTCTCAGGTCGCCAGGATCTATTTATCTACTAAATAGTGTAGAGGGGAGGAAATCAAATATTAACACATAATCAATGAGAATTGAATTTGAACTCTAAAGGACCACTGACTCCGAATCTCAAATCTTAGGGATTTATTACAAAGCCAAAAATAACTGCATGTACAAGCACCTCAGCACGAGGTTAAGAAAATAAATGGGTTCTAATACAAAGAAAAGTCTACGCAAGAGTCTCAACCGACTCAGGATAAGTAGGATAGTCAATTCAAGAATCATTAGGCAAGCGATAACAGCTTCAATCTCTATTAGAAGTCATTAACCTAAAAGAAAATCAGTTAATCTATCCCTACTCTATCTCTAAGGTGGCATCCCTACCTAGCATTTTCATTCCCCAGGTAAGAGGATAAGAAGGTGTTAGAAGTGAAGACTACCTTAGAAGTACACTCACTTGTCAGAGCTCGTTCTAAGATGCTCCTTCTAGCATCCCATCTAGACCTCAACTGCTCAACCCACAGGGCACTGTCCCTAATTCAAAATCCCAAAAATGTAAAACACGCCCTCCGGCACACCTCTTAAGCCAGGTCCTCTCCCAGTGAAGCTTTACTCGTCCTTGGGTCCCAGGCACCTTCTCCGCTGAAAGTATCATCCCTGCATTCCAGTATACTCCCGTGTTGGCTTCTCATGCCATCCTAACTCCTAAAACAAAGGGTTAGTTTCTCTAACGAGCTAGGTGTCCTTGCACCTGCAACAGAAAAATGGGAACGAGAAACTTTCCACTTCTCTGAGATTTTCTAATGCCTCTGAAACCCAAAGCCTTACCAAGGGAAATCATTTTCGGCCTAAAATGTTTAGCTAACATAAGAAACGAACAGGCCTTTCTCTAAATGTATATGCGATCAGGCCTTTACACAATTTAAACACACTCTTCTAGAATTACTATAGAAGCATTGATTTGATTACACTTCATATATGAATAAGCAAACTACACGTGCAAACTTTAATATGTGCACGTTTAAACCTAATGCATCACATTACACGAAAACCAATCATTATGCATTCACTAAAATACATTTTCAATGTAACTACAACATTGCTCTTCATAAGTGACATGATAACATTTCTAATTCGTTCTACTAAATGCTGGTTTAGTATAACAGTTCTAAGGCACACGTTAATATAGCTCCTCTAAGTATGTGGGTGCGGACTAACGGTGATTATGATGTACCCCTACAAATTTCAGAAATACATGGCGCTCTATCACTGTCAACCGCTGTGTGGATGAAGTAGCCAGGTACTGCACTCTTGGGGGACTTTCCCTTTCAAAGGAGACTATACAAATGATTCTGAAACTGATGTTGCTGCTAACCTGTTGTTGACTGTTGCTGATACATGGGAAGAAATCAAGGGATTGTAGGAGGAAGTCCCAGAAAGTAAACAGTAAGTGTGAGTCAGAGCAAGGTGTACAAAGAATCAGGATGCAATTTGGGTGTCAAAAGATAGGAGGCCTATTCTGCCAGCTGCAATGCTGCCTGCTGAATATGTGACGTTACAACGACACATATTACATCGCGGTAGGTAACAACGCGGTCTTTACAATGACCGCGTTGTTACCACGCGTGCCTTTACAACGCAAGTCGTTTCTACGACTTGCACTAGATGGCGTGCTGGACTTAGTAATAGTATAAATTACTATTCCTACTCCAGTTAGCACAACAGCAGGAAATGTGTTGGATTTAAAATCCAACACATTCCTTGTTGTTGCACGCCATCTAGCGCAAGTTGTAGAAACGACTTGCATTGTAAAGGCATGCATGGTAACAACGCAGTCGTTGTAACGACCGCGTTGTTACCTACCTGAGGGGTAAGAACAGCGCTGTAAATGCTGTTTCCCTTGCCTGCTATCACTAGACATTTTCATGGCTCATGCCATTTAGGGAGAGATGTGATGGTGCACTTGAGGCACAGGGTCAGACTGATTTGCATATGGCCATGTCTGAACTGGGGTGGCGGAGTGAGCTAAAGAATGATGATGGATTAAACCCAGATCAGTTGACTGGGGGTGAGTGCTTGCAATGTTCAACACTCCGTCCATCATCCCCTTTGGTTTTGCACTTGTTTAAGTCACATTGGTTCAATCCCCATTTCCATGTTTTTGCCGAGAATCTGTGTCAAACGTGGGTAGATATAATGTAGTGACCATTAGTCATATAGGGAGATCAGGTGGTCCTTTCCATCGCATGCAACTGTTTTGTTGAGATGCCCTAAGTAAGGCGCTCTGTTACATCCTAGTTGTGGTGAATATCTTTTCATGTTGGGTAAAAGAATGCCCGACCAGACAGAATGATACCTTCACTGTTGCCAAACTGGTGTTGATGAAGTTGGACGCTCCATTTGGACCAGTTTCTTTGGAGTGACATTGTGGAACTCATTTTAATAATGAGGTTATGAAGATACTGTGTGTTGTCCTACAAGTGTATCAGAGATTTCTTTGTAGATACAGGCCCAAAGCATCAGGCACTGTTGAACAGATAAATGGGGTGCTGAAGTCCTGATGTGCCAATGTTTGTACATCTACATCCTGTAAGTGGCAAAATGATCTTCCGTTGATGCTAATAAGTATCTGAAGTACCGCTAACCGGAGAGTAGAATTGATTCTTAAGGGAAAGGCTATGAGATTTCCAGCTGTACCTGCAACTGGGCTTGTGAATATTACAGATGATATGGTTCTTGACTACTGCAAGGGATTGGCTGCTGTGATGCATTCTGTCTCTCATCGGTTCAAAGCTGCACCTCCCCTTACGAGTCAAGAACAGTGCCACAATCTTAGTCCGGGGGATTAGGTCCTGGTGAAGAAACACATCAGAAAATCATGTCTGGAGTCCTGTTGGCATGGCCCCTTCAAAGTTCTTCTGTGGCTGCATTCCAAATTGGGTACATGTTTCTCACACTTAAGAGTGAGACAAGCTGGTGAAGAAGCGGTGACTACAATCACTAATTTGCTGCAAACACTTCAAATGATCGGAGGGGGAGAAGAGTGTACCCAAGTCTCTCAGAGTCAAGCTGCCTATAAGTGCAGAGTCTGTGTTGAATGAGGAGCAACTGTGAACCGGGCTGAAGAAACGGTCAACAATAACTTAGATCCTGATGAAGGGCTAAGCAGAACAGTGGCGGCCGCTGAAGAACTAAAGCAGGGGAGAAGCAGAGGACGGCCGGGGACGGAGATTAGGGGAATAGTAATAATTTTAAAAAACGTACCTGTCCTGCCACCGACACTGATGCTGCGGGCCGCCTCAGTGCTTCTCTCCTCCTGGCAGTCACTGAGGCACAAAGTACAGGATCCCCGATGCAATCCAGACACTGCTCTCATGCTATACCAAGCATGAGAGCAGCGTGGGGATTGGCCTGACTGGTCTGACGCTCGCTCAGGCGCAGGGAGCCTGCGGCTATTCTCCAACTCAGGATCTCTTGGGCATAACCAAGATTAAGAAAACATGTAAGGAATCATCAGATGCCGCTGGTAGTGGGAGGGAGGAGGTGGAAAAGAGGCGTCCTGTCAGAAACTTGCACTGCGATCGGAGCTATAATCCCTATCCCGCATTTATATAGTGCTTACTAGTCAGAGACCCCCTTTAGCCGATCACACAAATACAATACACTGCTGTGATCGCACACGCAGGCTTCGCATTCTGCTATTCCCACACACTAACCTATGAACACCAGCACAGAATGTCCATTTAAGTACCAGTCTGATCACGCCATGAGCACAGAATGTCCATTTAATCACCAGTCTGATCACGCCTGCTCGCAGATTCCTTTGTACCTGTCTTTTCCGTCAGTGGGAGTGCAGACCAGGGTCTACTATAAATTCACTAACAGAAACAGATTGCCATATTGATACCAACTTTCGATCAGAAAAATTGTTTAGTGTTGATGTGGCTGTCCTCTGCATGCTCTCAAGTATAAATCTCCTATTACGTACAAAATTAAAACACACCATTTTGCTCTATCAGGGATATTTCAGCTGATCAGTGGCATATATCCAACAAGCATCTAAGTAGCAGGTCTTAACATACACATTCGTGTATGAGGATCACCATGCCCTTTCTGATACATTTATATAGTGCTGTATGCTTCTATATAGTGGCCTTTTCTGGATATACATCTTCTGACACACCTATGAAGTCCACTTTTCTTACCTTGTAGACTTTAGTCCACTAGGGACTGCCTCACGCAGGTAGGGCCTCACCCCTCAAGCACTGGCTTCTGGAAAGATGAGGTGAGACAGGAGTAACACCCTAGCACACAGTGCCGCGACGCCACTGGAGCTGCGTGCGAAGGAATCAGTATGATGTCAAAGCGCAAATGATAGAAACATGGCCAATCACTGCGTAGCTTCCACATAAAGCCACACAATGATTAGCCTTGCTCTGTCATTCACCCATGACTGCGCTGTCTTGTGTTTATAGGCCAGGTGCAGGAAATATCCAACCAATCTGGAAGCTGCCCTCATGCTGTCTATACAGCATGAGAGCAGTGGCACGATTGGCTTGAGCAGTTATTCTCACCGCTCCGAAGGAGACCTGTATGTTTTCCTCCCGGCTCATAACACAGGATAAGTTTGAAATGCCTCAAGTGCGCATGCCAGGCAGGACATAAACACCAGTCCTACCCGACATGCGCACTTGACTTCAAACTTTGCTCCAGCTGTCCTGATTCCCTGCTTCCAATCAACAGGATTGGGCCCGCCGCAAAAGTAGTACAAGTGGGACACGCCATTTAAAAATATCAATAATATTTGAAATTAGATAAATCAATGTAGAGTATCACAGCAGGGGGGCGCTGCTCTTCTGCTCAAATGGATGAGCCGCCCCTGGAAGGCTATAAGTATTATGCAGCATGTCGGACCAAAGGTTATCTATATTATGTGACAAAAAATGCAAACTATGTGTCATATTCTCTGGCAGTGTTATTTCCTTTCCATCTAAGCTACTAACATTTTTTTTGTGTGAAATTTGCATATTATGCACATTTTGTGGCAAATGTAGTAAATCCATAATTACATTGCAAAAATCCAGTATTTTAGCAACAATTTATCATGACAGGTAAACAGACTAATTACAATCCATGCCCATTTTTAACTGCACTTTCAATAAAACAGATTTTGTTTTTTCAAGCTAACTACCCCCCAAACAAAAACATCTAACATAAAAATAAAATCCTATATTGCCTTCCCTAGATTTTAGTTACCTTTATAAACCACTCAGCATTCGGCTTTGTGGCTTATGATTAGGGCTCCAGGTTTTATGATGTTTATAATTTTGACATGTCAGTCTCTATCTATCCATATTTATTTTTTGCTAATTATATTTATCCATAAGTATTTTGGGTTTTGCGAAAAAATGAAGCTGGAACGAGCATATTTCTACATTTCTTTAACCAAAAAAATTTACACTTATGCCTTAACTGCTGACAGGTTTCAGTGATATAAATACACTCAGATGATAAAATATGCACTTATAAGAAAACATTCACATTTTAGTACCAAGGTTGTGCATATCTACTGCTGTTTAAGGCTCGTTACTAAAATTCCTTAATTTTTTTAACCCTCTTACCTGTCAATCCACATAGCTTAGAATCACTCAAAAAACAACCCTAATTTCCGTTTTTATCCACATTTAAAAATAAATGTAGAAAGGAAAATAAATGGTTTTATTTCTGTATTTATCTGTAAAATTCAGTAAAAATGGAAAATCGTAAGCCTTATTTATGATGTCACCAAAATCCCTTGATAGTAATATAGGACCATATTACACTGTTATCTGTTATTCCTCCTCTCTCTAAATATGAGCAAACCAATAACCATTTCCAAGAAAGAAGTGGATTCAAATTGACTTCTCAACTTTGTGGAAAGTTGGTTCTAGAAATCCATATGCTACCAACTGCAGCCAAGAACACTATTTGGAATTAGTTCGATATAGGTGATATAGGTGAATTAATGGAAAATTTAAAACTGAGAAATCATTTTGAGGGAAACCAAATCATGGAAAAACAATGTTAAGGAAAGACATATTCAATGAAAACGAATTAATGGGAAATTTAAAGGATGCATTTTTAAAGGAAAGATAATTAAATTACAATGAACTTATGTGGAGTTTAGGGCTACTCAGAGTTCTTTGGGTTTTGGGAGGGGTGTTGTTTAGGTGGATGTGAATTTTTTCAAGGGCGGCTTAGTTATTTTAGGGGTCAACCCCCGAGCTCTGAAATACACTGGAGAGGTATCATTAGTAAGGGGAGAATCTCCTTTTCCAATAGTACCCGTCCCCAGCGGATCCCTGCATGGGGATCACTGCAGGAGAAAGCAGGTGTCCAACACTAGACACCAGGGGTTGCGGCCCCTTGGGCAAGGGACTTTGCTTCCCCAAATTATTACGGTCATATTCAGTCTTTCTGCCCCCCGAGAGGGGGGGGGGGGGCAGAAAGCACACTAGGCATCTGGGATATTTTTTGTAATATCTAGGGGCTAGGGCTGCCAAAATGGGCATGTAAATGCCCCCACCCCCAAAAACAAATGGGAGAGTATTTCTGTCTCATTCCCGGGGGGCATATGAGGGTTATGACCCCCGATCTGCCCCTCCTGGGGCCCGAAAGCCCACTAGACAACAGGGACTTTTTTTTATAAACTAGGGGTGGGAGCTGCCCATAATGGGCACGGCTATGCCTCCTACCCCACATAAATGAGGACTAATGTCTTTCTGCCTCCCCTAGGGGGAAGGTGAGGCAATCGCTCCCGATCTCTCTACTCCCAGTGGGGCAGAAAGCCTACTAGGTACCAGGGACTATTTTCTTTTCTTAGTGTATGCTGCTCAGAATGGGCATGTCTCTGCCCTCACACCCACAAAAAAATGGGCACAGTCTTTCTGCCCCCCTCCATGGGAGGTATATCGGGACAATAGCCCCATCCTGCTACCCTAAGGCAGCAGAAAGACCACTAGGCACCAGGGACTATTCTTTTCTTTGTGCAGGGGTGGGGGCTGCCCTGAAAAGGCATGCCAATGGTCCCACCGCCCCCCCACGAAATAGGTACCGTCTTTCTCCCCCCCCAGGGCTGATATGGGCAACAGCGCCCTATCTGCCCCCCTGGGAGCAGAAAGCCCACTAGACACCATGGACTATTTTTACTTTGTGCAGAGGTGGACGAAGTGCCCGCGACAGGGAATGGCCCAAAACATATTGTGGAGCCATCAAAATTATCGATCACAAAACGACGTGGTTTTGCAAGAGGGTCATCTGCGTTTTTGGTCACGGGGCTCAGCGGCCATCTAGGGAAATCTACCAAACCCAGACATTTCTTAAAAGTAAACGCTCAGGGGAGTCCAGAAGGGTTTGGCATGCATAGATCCCACAACATTTCTTACCCAGAATCCCTTGCAAACCTCAAATTTAGCTAAAAACATCACATTTTCATCACATTTCTGTGTGGGAAAGCTGTGGGGTCACCAGGCCGGCACAAATTTCTTACCAACCAGCGTTCCTCCCGGTCTCCTGATAAAAATTTTACCTCACTTGGGTGGGTGGGCCAAGTGCCAGCGACAGGGAAGGGCCCAAAATGTATTGTGGAGGCATCAAAATTATCGATCACAAAACGACCTGGTTTTGCAAAGGGGTTATCTAGGGAAGCCTACCAAACACAGACATTCCTTAAAACTAGACACCCGGGGAAGTCTAGGGAGGTGTGGCTTGTGTGGATCTCCCAACATTTTCTTATTTTTATTGGGAGACCTGAGGCAACGCTGGGTGGTAGGAAAATTGTGTCAGTCCGGTGATCCCACAACTTTCCTACAGAGAAATATGAGGTAAATGTGATTTTTTTAGCTAAATTTAAGGTTTGCAGTGGAATCTGGGTAAGAAAATGTTGGGGGATGCATACAAGCCACACCTCCCTGGACTTCCCAGGATGTCTAGTTTTCAGAAATGTCTGGATTTGGTAGGTTTCCCTAGATGACCGCGGAGCCCGGGACAAAAAATGCAGGTGACTCCCTTGCAAAACTAGGTAATTTCGTGATAATTCTGACGTCCCCACAATACGTTTTGGGCCCTTCCCTGTTACGTGTACTTGGCCCACCCACACAAGTGAGGTACCATTTTTATCGGGGGATCTGCTTAAATGCTGGGTGGTAGGAAATTTGTGACAACCTGGTCATTGTGCAACTTCCCACAGAGAAATGTGATTTTATTAGCTAAATTTAAGGTTTTCAGGGGGTCTGGGTAATAAAACTTTGTGGGATACACACAAGGCACACCTCTCTGGACTATCCCGGGTGTCTAGTTTTCAGAAATGTCTGGGTTTGATGGGTTTCCCCAGAAAACCTCCAAGCTTGGGACCAAACACGCAGGTTACTCCCTTGCATAACCAGGTTATTTTGTGATAGATAATTTTGATGTCTGCACAGTACATTTTGGGTCATTTCCTGTCACAGGCAATAGGCCTACCCACACAAGTGATGTGCCATATTTATCGGGAGACTTGGGGGAATGCTGGGTGGATGGAATTTTGTGGCTCCCTATAGATTCCAGAACTTTGCATCACAGAAATATAAGGAAAACGTGTTTTTGTAGACAAAGTTTGAGGTTTGCAAGAGATTCTGGGTACCAGAACCTGGTGAGAGCCACTCAAGTCACCCCTTCCTGGATTTGCCTGGGTATGTAGTGCAAGTTTGGTAGGTTACACTAGGTGCCAGCTGAGCTAGAGCCCAAAATCCACAGCTAGGCACGTTGCACAAAAAGGGTCAGTTTTCAGTGGAAAAATGTGATGTGTCCACTTTGAGTTTTGGGGAGTTTCCTGTCGTGGGCACTAGACCAACCAAACACAAGTGAGGTAGAGGAATACAGAATAGTACAACAAGTGTTATTACCAATT
The DNA here is from genome assembly GCF_964204655.1 of Triturus cristatus. Taxonomy (NCBI): domain Eukaryota; kingdom Metazoa; phylum Chordata; class Amphibia; order Caudata; family Salamandridae; genus Triturus; species Triturus cristatus. The sequence goes on along the minus strand of NC_140583.1, from coordinate 203,190,614 downwards.
GTCTTTCTATCTATTTCTGACTTCCAAATGTAAGACAGTGTGTAAAAAAGAACTATTTTTAAAAATGCCCTCTAATTCACATGCATATGAGTACCCACAAATTCAGAGATCTGCAAATTACCACAGCTTCTAAACTCCATCTCGTGTTCCCATTTCATAAATGCATTAGTTTCCTTGACACCGATTTTTCACTCTTTATATTTTACCAAATGAATTGCTGTATACCCGGTACACAATGAAAAACCATTGCAAGTTAATAATAACCCAGTATTTGTAAAGCACAAACTAATCACCCCCTGGGGGTTTCAAGGCGCTGGGGGCCATTGGGGATATTAAGTGAGCTATTGCCCAGAGTAACATGATGCTGAGCTGAACTGCCTCCGGCACTAGGGATCGAACTGTGAGCCCCACTCTCCAGTCAGCCGCCCTGGCCGCTGCACCACACCTCTCCTTAAGGTGAAGCTCATGTTTTTGGCTCTGGGTAACTCGCGTTCTTGGTGAACCTACAAACCCTCTTTACCCCAGCAACCAGAAAGGTCCAGCGGACGTAACAGTATAACGCGTTAAAAAATCTGCATAGAAGAAGTTACAGGTGGAAACGTTGGAATAAATGACAGTTTTTTCAGCTCAATTTCAATAAATATTTATTTCAACTGTTACTTTCTTCAGGAAAACCTTAAGGATCTACACAAATGACCCCTTGCTGAATTTTGAATTTTGTCTACTTTTCAGAAATGTATAGTTTTCCTGGATCCCTTATAGGTTTCACACCCATTTTTACCGCTAACTGGAAGGAGGTTGAAAGCACAAAAAATAGGAAAAATAGGCTATGTCCCATGAAAATGATGAAACTGTGTATTTTGGTTCATTTATCAGGCCGCTCTGGAGGAATCCACAAACCCTCCATCACTTTAGAACCCAAGGTGGATTTTTTCCTGTTAACGGATGTAAACTGAATGACCCCCTCCCCCTGAGCAGATGCGCATGTACGTCTGCGAAACCAACCTTGTTTCTAACTCTACCCACCATGTAAAACCTGCCAGCAACTGCTCAATAGCCATATACAATTTCTCTGAAACAGTTAAATCCAATTAAATACACCACTCTAAAATGCTCCTGTCTCCTCATAGCCGCGCCTCTCACACCTCACTGCCTGCTGCGACAAAATTCTAATTTCCCAAACCCTTCTAAAGGGTGGGTGGGATGCGCTAACTCTACCACAGCTTTTTAATCCCTCAGGTCCCGTTCCCTTTCTGTCAAGCCAACCCCTGCCCAGCAAGCCCTTTGTCCTGCTCCACGCGCCGAAGGCCACAGGGTTGTAAGTAGGGTCGGCTCCTCCATGTGGACGGAGGAGCGTCGCCCCACTGCTTTCTAGTAGTGCAAGAAGCAGAAACATAAAATTGTATTATAAATACCATTTTATATTTCTGCTTTTCGCACTGTGAGAAAGCAGAAGAGTTTGGTTGGGGGCGGGCGTGTGTGAGGTCCTGCTTCAGGGCAGGGGAGTAGTGGCTTGCCCATTGTTGTGGGCGCTGACTGTTTGGTCGGCCCCAGGGCCGACCAAACCAGTCATACGCACTCTCCCTTTTCTCCATGTAGGCTGCATGCAGCCTACAAGGAGAAAATGGCCTCCCCATAGACGCCTGTGTGGTCAGCTTCCCAGCCAATCACAATGCTGCCATTGCAGTGTTGTGATTGGCTTAGGGGAGGGGAGGGAGGCTACCTGGAGTCTCCCCCCCTCCCCGCTGCTCCCAGCCCCCCAGCCCCAAAGCCCCATTGTACTGCCTGTACAGTTATTGCTTGTGCATACTCACATTGCCTAATGAGAGATCAACAAGTTTAGATGATATTTGCAAACGAAGGAGTGTGTGGTGAGCCAATGCAATCACCCTCAGTGCCTCAAATCCAGTATCCTTCATTACTAAACACTTTCAGAGCAAGTGGAGGTCTCTGTGTAGGTTTAACTGCAATGATCACATTGGCTCTCTTTATTGAAGTGCATTATCTAAAACAAAATAACAACATAGGGCAGACTGTTTAAGTAATTTAAAAAACAAAAACGGTGACATTGCTCTTATTCTTTTCATGATGAATTGTGACACTTGTGAAACAGATTCAGTCCCACTACAGGAGCCTGGAATCATTCGTAGTTTCTGTATATGAAACCCTTTGGACTTTGAAAAAACAAGAAATGCACAGGGTGAAAAGAGAGGGTGAAGAGAGAGAGGGGATGTAATGATTGTCCATGATATGCACTGCACTTCAAGGGCTTCAGCAGTGGAAGGACACTTCGTCACCAGCCGGCTCTACTATGGCAAAGCTCTCTACTCCGGCATCACCACCCAACTCCTCAAGAGACTCCAGACCATACAGAGAGCAGCAGCCAGACTCATCCTCAATCTCCCCAGACACACTCACATCACTCCACCTCAAAAACCTCCACTTGTTCCCCGTCCAGAAGAGATGCCAGTTCAAGCTTCTGACTCATGCCTACAGAACCCTACAGGACCAGGGACCAGCTGATCTCAACCACTGACTAAACTTCCACCAACCCGCCTGACACCTGTGCTCTACCTATCTGGCCCTAGCTCACAACCCCTGCATCCACCGCAGCCACAGCGGAGGCCGCGCCTTCTCCTACTTCATCGGAAAGCTGTGGAACTACCCACCCCTCCATGTACGAACATCACCTTCCCTGGCGGAATTCAGAACACAACTCAAGACCTGACTCTGCGACTGAGACCAGCTATACCCCAGTGGCCAGATACCCTCAAGGGTGAGGAGAAGCGCTATATAAAAACTGATTAGTTGATTGAACTTATCAAGCAAGATGCTCTGAGATCAAATTATTCCTGCGCGGGACGAAAACAAGAACTTGGGGGACAGCCATTGAATCTGGAGCAGAGAAGTGATATAGACGATAAAGCCATCCAAGTGTGAGCAATGGGCTGAAAGAAAGTCAACTCTATGTATACGTAATCTATTGGAAACAACAGATATGCCTACAGCCGCTAAAACAGTTTATAGCCGCTAAAACTGTCTGTAGCCAGTCACATAACAAAGGGACTGTTTTATGGTGGTCGTGGCTTGTGGGCAATTATAATTTTGGCTCATGAGCTTATTGTGAAATATTTTCAGGCATTTTCTGCCCGTTTTTAGAAATTTGCTCTACCAGTAATGCTTAAAAATACAATTTTGGTTAGTTTACACTAAACGCTAGTTTAGGCACTAAAACCAACAAAACAGGAAACTAAAATGTTTTCTATACCAGTATCACACTACCGCAGTCTCCTGTGCAGCTGTGTGCAGCAGAAAGTGGTGGTGGGCTTTCTGTGACATATGAATATGACCTGCAATTTATCACAACACAATAGGCAGCCTTTCTTACTAAGGCAAGCATTGGCAATGCCAATAGGTCTGGCTTTAAAGAATGATGGGTGTTAATGTAGCCATTACCTGCGGCCATAAAATGCTTAAACAAAGTTGTGCGTCTTTGTCGCAAAGCTCTTTATTGTACCTCATACAGCTATTTGCATAAAATCGCTAGATTATTATTATTTTTTAAACTATTTTTATATTTTTTAGTTAAACCAGAGAACCTACAATGTACAACGAGGCATTATACAAATGATAACAGTGCTGCATTATGGAGCATACAGGCATTTATGTATAGGCATGCTGACTTAGGTGTTCAGTCTAACCATCAGAATTGATTCAGTTAACTCACTCCAGTAGACAGTACCAAGGCCATTGTTGGGAAGCAGCAGTACAAGACATAAGGGCATCAATGTACAGTGCGTCACGCTGTGAGCAGGCGGTCTGTTGCACTCTTATAACTAAGTAGCATCCAGGCATTACAACCTGGCATATATGCTTAATCAATGATTGGTGGGGCATTACCCCTGGAGAAGTGTAATTTTTAACCCATCTTGAGATACTGTAGGAGTGCTCATGCGTACTCTAAACTCGAATATATTCTGTGTGATGAACGTTGCTAAGGACATGGAGAATTGCATATATTATGTGTGTGGAACGTGACTAATAAAGGCCTATGTAATATTTACATATTAATGTGGCAGGAGAAGTTAACGTAAAATGTGTCCCATTGTGAGGTTAATAAATTAGAATGTGTATGTGTAGACTAATGTTAAACATTTATACATGTAACAAGAATTATTTTCATGCAAGTGCATTTGGAATGATATTTTCGTAATTCTTTACAATGTATTCATGTATTAACCCCTTGCCTGCTCATGACGGAACCACTCCGTCATGAGCCACGGGCGCCGTGTGCTCATGACGGAGTGGTTCCGTCATGCTGCGGCCGTTGCGGCCGCTCCGCCCACGCGGCATTGATTCCCCGCCTGTGCGGGTGAACAATGCAAGTGGGTGGAGTCGTGACGGAACCACTCCGTCATGAGCACAGCGCGCCCGTGGCTCATGACGGAGTGGTTCCGTCACGAGCATGGCGGCGCCGCGCTCACCCCGAACCCCGCCCAGCGCCGGGGTTAAGAAGCTGCATTTATTATGTGTGTATAAATGTGCACATACTCTGTATTCATGTGTACTGCTAAAGTTGACTAGAGTGGTCCTCGAGAAACCTGTTCAGTTCAAGCTCACGTTTAAAGTCTAACATGTAATTCGTATTTTAACTTTCGACGTAGAATGTATTTGCTTGTATTTTTGTTTCCACTGCAGGTGTGGACAAAGCCTCAGAAGGGGTTTGTTTTCATTAGATAGCAGGGTTTGAGAAGGCGAAGTTGGCAAGGAGAAGCGCAGTAACAAGCAGAGAGAGGAGTTCTTATCGATGTGGGAAAGGGGGTGCAAGTGCCAGAGTCCTGGAAAATTACTAGCAAAAGTCATGTGGAATTGTCTACCATGAATATAATTGATATTTTCTGCTGTAACTTAGTGAGGGAAGAGAGACATCTTAGGACTTCACAGTGAGCAGATCTATTCGTTTTGTGCAGCTTTATGCTACGTGACCCATGACTGGTGTGCCTTCTACTAAAGACTCTGATAGCTGACACCTTTCTAGTTTCACGTTTACTAAATGCTTCTTAGTGTAGGGTCACCCTTTAATGTAGTGTAGGGAGAGACAGCTCACTCATGTTTACCTGGGAGGACCATTTGATGCAGTTTAATACTCACTTCTTTTTCCTGATCATTTGCATCGTCATCATAGAGTTAGTTGTCTGCTTTGTATTATATGGAGTATGTCTCTTTAGGAGATTTGGACTCATTTGGTTTGTCCTGTACTTCTATATGATAATGTTAAGGCTGGTCTATACTGATTTGTTTCTAAATTTATAATAAAAATGACTAAACTCAGATTAAGTTGTCGATTGGATTATAGTGTGACCACATTGGTTACACTGTATTGAGATTTGCGGTGGTTTGTTTTCTCTCTTTCACCTCTCATGCTGCTATCAAGACCATTGGTCTGGAGATACATATTTTGGTGGGCCCAAGCTCTGGCACCCCCTTGCCTGGATTCTATCTCTGTTCTCATCCTCAGATACATAATAAGCAGGGTGCAATTGTTTTTGGGCTGTTATTTGTCAGGCATCAGACAGACACCCCCAGCTGGCAGTATGCAGCATCCTAGCCAATATTTTATTTGAAAGGAGAATTCCCCTCACACAATGCATGGCCTCACTTCTTGTGGCCATTAGGAGGAATTTAGTAGTTAGATGCCTTACACCAGCCGGAATGTCGGTAATCTTTGCAATGATCTCGAATTCGTCAGACCAAAACCCAGCCACCTGGGGACACTACCATTAAAGGTGAATGAAATTCACTCCACACGCAGCACTTCACAAGCAGCATGAGCTATCTATGAGCCCCATTTGGTGTGATCTCGTCAGTGCTAGTGAGAGCAGTATCCTAATTGTTCATCAATTCAGTGATGTCTGTACTAGCCCAGCCTTTCTATAGCATTTCTTTAGATAAGTAGCATTGAAATGGATATGTATTTGTGTGAAAGCACAGAACTGTAGGATAATATTGGTGTATGTTACAAGATCATGTGACAGTTACCTGTCAAGCTAGACTTAAACATCCATGCAGGTTAATGACTGCCCTCTGCCCTCCTCCCACCTGTGCTGCTGCCAGAGAAAAACACCATACATTATCTAGGTATCGAAGACATTTTAATAGCATTACAATGCCATCTGTGTGCACCTGAAAGTTAACGCTCAGGTAGCTGGATAAATAAACAAAAGGAGCACAGCTGTGTGGAGAGAGGGCACTATTTATCTGGACGCAGACAACTTCTGCCCAATCAAAACATATACTCATGGCTCCCAATATGTGGGCGGAGTCAAAGCCCCTCTTTAGTGATGCTCACATAATTATCTGGCAAGCCAGTCCATAAAAACAGCATTTCTGCAGTGCAGTGGAGCTGGCCAGGCAGTCTGTAGTGCAAATGCCAGTGCACTCAATCTGCTAGGGGCTTGAAGCATTCTGCCTTCCGCTCTGCCTATGGGCCTGCTCCAGTCGTTGCCGCCAGATCAAAGATCCCCCTCCACCCCTCACCCCAGCAACAAAAAATGAGCCCGGCAATGGGTGTGGCCCAACATCGTTGCACAGCACATATTTATTAAATAAAAGATAGTACTATCCATGAAATACAGTTACAAATGATATAATACAAATTAATGTAATGCAGCAAAATTCTTCTTTCATATAATCAATATGTCTGATGACTGTTCCCGGTGGACTCTCGCTGCACAGTCAGGCGGGAAGCTAGAAAAGAAGCTGTCTTCTGGTGTGGTTGCTACAGCTGTGTGAAAGGTGACCCAGGTTGTTTGTTGTGCCTTAAGATCAAACATTAGATGAATTAGAAGGCAGCCTTATTGATCAGCTGACAGCAAAACGCAAGCAAATCCATAGCGCCAGTGGAAACACAATGCGACTAATTGGATTGATTGTTCCACATAGTGCACGTAAAAGGAGGCAGTAGAAATAATGTGATCAATCCTATCACATAGATGGACGAGACTGACCGCGTCTGCAACTTTATCAACCTTTTATTTAAATCCTAAGGAGCAGTTCCTCTGGGAGGGCTACTGACTCCAGTCTTAGCTACATGAGCCTCTCTTGGAGGTCATGGCTAGCCAGGGTTTTGCAATACAAATATCAGCATAAAAAAACATACTTCACACAGAAGGGATAGTTGGCAAAGGCAATACAACCCTCATTCTTCTGCTTCCACTACTGTACTGTAATTGGCTTTTACATAGCGCTTGCTAGCCCTGATGAGGAGTTGAAGCGCGTTATGCCAGGCAGCACACTGCTCCACAACCCAAGGTTACTGGTTAATCCCGTGGTTATTAGGATAAGGTTTGTGGTCGCAAGAAAACCAGTCAATGCTCTTACTTTCGCTTCTTTGTGGTGGATTACAATAATAGGAGTGAGGTGTGCTCATGAGTAGAGGGGGTGGGATGTGAGTTCTTGCAGATGGTTGCTGGGATTAACAGAGAAGACAGAGGAGATAAGATATTGCTGGGCTGCAGGTGTGACTTTCAAAGAAGAATGGGAGATTTTTGGACTTTTTGTTTGAAAGAAATGAGGGCAATTTGCAGAAACACAATAATAAACATTAGGGTAAACATGCATGTGACACCGTAGACTGTGCTCAGAGAGAGGAGGCATGCAGAGGATGGAAAGAAAGGATAGGGTCATCAAAAAAAGTTTAGGGAACTTTTTCATGCAGGGTTTTGGGCACACAGGGGAGGCTTTTTCAGATAGCATGCAATCTGAGGATGCAAAACTGTAAAACCAGAGTAAGGAGGGGAGGATTGGAGGTGGGTGTGTGGACAGATGAATAAGGATTCACAATGATTACGTTACCAGGGTCTAGTACTGATGCGAGCCTATGTGTCAAAAGGGGTTGAAAGATTAAAGTGAGTATCTTTGAAGACAGTTAAAAGATCAACAAGGCAAGCTAGAATGGGGACATTGGAAGTGCTTTAGTGTAAGAGTGGAAGGTACATCTGTGGAAGCACTAAGTGGCTAAGAGATGACAGAACATCTCTTAGGAGATCTTAGTGAGGGTGCCATATCAGGACATTAGACGCACCTGTGACGGGTGGTATTTGAAGAATCAAGGTGGAGGGGCACTCTGGGCCCATTGCGGTGGGGACATTGAAAAGGCCAAGGCAACATTAGACACAGGGAATGTGGAATGTCCAAGCGATGCAAGCTCTTGTAGGGAGGTCGAAGTCAGAAAAGCATTTATAGGGACATCTGTAGGTTCTAAGTAAAGAGGAACCTGTTACAATGTAGGGGTCACAGTGAGGGCAAGTCTGGGGGCGGTGGGGATTGGAAAGCGTGTGTGAGATGAGCACTTGGGATACTCTGGCTACCTATGTGGGGAGAACAATTTGATGGCATTCCAGGTTTCTGAATGAGTAGTGCTAGCACTTTGAGGATGTAGACAGCATGAGTAGGGAATTCGGAGGTTTTTGTAAGCAGGATATTTAAAGTTCTTAAAGTACATTTTAAATGATGATGGAAAGCGGTGCAATATGAAGCTATTTGCACGCCATAAAAAATTACAATCTATGGCCATTTGGAAAGTGAGTAAATTCATGTTGTATAATGTAAGCGACGAGGGCATTTGTGATGAGTGCACTTGGGGGTATTATTTGTAGGTCCCTGCCACTTTGCATCCCTCTTACAGCAGGACAAAAGTAACTTTATTTAAAAAAAATACGTCACCATGCACCAACCTTCCCCATGCTCATAGATCTCTCTCTCGCTCCAATCCCTGGTGTAGCAGGATGGGCTCAGCCCCCTGCCAACGTTTTTGCCTCTCTCACAGCAAGAGGTTTGTGTCTGGACTGTTGTTCTCACCTCCTCCTGCAGCCATGACCTGCAGCATGCATGTCAACTCACATGCTCAGCTCCACAGTCTGCTGCACATCCCACCCTCCACGAGTCATGGAATGGGCGCTCATACAATACCCGGTAAAGGTATCAACCAGCTCCATCCTCTGTCACTGCTAGAGTGAGATGACACAAAAGAGGAGGGGATTAATGTGGGAGCCCAGATGGGGAGCCAGGGAGGAGCAATGTAAAAAGAAGGAGCCAGCATTTAAGGAAGGTGGCGAGACATGTACTTGACCTACCACGGGCAGTGGGCAGGGCAAGAGCTCATAAAACCACAACATTAAGTGGAGCTCGGCTAAAGGGAGGGGATACACAGGAGTCTGGGTATCTAAGGGAGATAGGGGTTGTTTTCACTAACTTTTATTAGCCAAATGAGAATAGGCAGAGCAATGAGAAAAGAGAAACATACAGCAGATGGGATGTGAAAAAACAAGAGATGGCTGTGGTTATGAAAAGAAAAGGCCATTCAGGACGTCAACAGGATGGAGCGTGCAGCTGGACTAAGACAAGTAGAGGGAGTGTGATTGAAGGGCAGGGGCCAATTCCTCTCTCTTCTTTGAAAAAATAAACATAGAGCATAAATATGAAAACAAGCTCTAAATTGAAAAAAAAAATCATGTTACATTCAGCCGATCAGACTGCTGCTGGCTCACCCAACATGACAGCAGAACCTTAGCAGGAAGGAGTGAAGCACCATAGATGGTGCCCCTGGCTTGCTGCCAGTCGATATGTTTGAACACAACAGGCGTATTAGGTAAGGGGGAGCCATGCAGGAGCCAATAGGAGTGGAATACACGCGCTCATCATTCAGTGAAACACATTAACTTCTGCCCAAAGAAATCCTGTACTCAGGGTGGTGCAGGGCAAAGTTGCCCACTATTTACACGCCACAAAAGTGTAACAAGAACGATTTCTGACACGTAAAATAAACGTGCACCTTGCACAGGATTCTTACATGACACAAAGATTGATGCACACGTATCGGACAACACCACTGCAGAATGTCTTCACTGTAGAAGGTAAAGTTTATCACATAGAATATTTACTAATGTCGAGAGAAATATTACTGATATTTGACCTAGGAACTGTCATCTCTAAATAGAGATGCGTTTAATAGAAATGGTCTAGTAACAATCATTTGTTGTTGGTTAATAAAGTGACTGATATGTAATAATAACATGTATATGCTTCACTGCAACTAGAAGGATTTATAATTATAATGGGTGCTACATTGTGAGGTTAAACATTACTAATGTGTAATTTACTTTGACCATGTTAACATGCTTCACTGCTGAAACCTTATTCATGATTCCTCAACGTAGGCTATATTGTCTGTATAACATGTACAAATCATTTAAAACCATCTTCACACATATTAGAACTTTGGAATGTTGGGCGCTCCATTGAGGACAATGGAGTGCTCCGGGCTTTTAATGGCCGGTAGAAGCCCGGAGCTCCAACATTCCGATGATGCTGTTGCTGTGAACAAAAGGCCTCATGGAGCCCGAGGGGATTTCAATCTCCTCGGGCTCTGTGAGGCCTTTGTTTTACAAATCAGAACATTCTGCCTTCTAGGGCGAATGTTCTAATTGCCTTAAAGCCCTCCGTAGTGGGATCTACCGGCCATTTGCTAAAGGTCCGTGCCAAAATGCTGGAGCGGGCCTTTAGTGGGCGCTATGGAGGGCTCTAAGGCTATAATGACCACTGTTTCAATAGTAATGACAATGAAAAAGTAATGTATGCATTAATGCTACATGTATGCACTTTCAATAGTAGTTCTCAGCCATACTTAATATTGTTCATTTTGATCATTCATTGTGTGCCATTACAGTATGAACTAAAAGTACTAAAGAAATATTATATTCGCATATCTTTAAATGTGCACACGCATATTAAATGTGTATCATTGAATTTAATATCTTAAGTTAGCATTTACTTTATAGGTCTAGATTTCAGTATACTCCATTTCATAATTCACTGTGTTCCCTTATTCTGCTGACTTGCTTATCTTGCAGGTATTCTCATTCTTTGCTAGCTTGCAATAGATACATTTCTTGTAACAGCAATAGATGTGTAGCCTGGGAAAGAGGCCTTGACAAGCACACAAGAACTGTAGCCTAATGAACAAGGCTATTCATCTATTTCCTGAGTATGTAAACAAGACAGTATTCACATGTCCAGTGTGGAATTTTTCTCTACTGTTGCAGTTGGCAACATGGAATCGTAACAGGAACAATGGACATTCTGATGCCGAGGTGACAAAGTGGGTGTCACCTACAAATTTGTTGACTATAACTTATTGACAGCCAGAGCTTCTTCAGATCTGTCGGAGACCCCTTTAGAACTCTCTTGGAACTCTGCTGAACCTTCCTTTGCTGACTTTGTGGATTTCTTTGCTGAGCACCTTTCTGCAGACCCTATGCAGAACTCCCCATGGATTCCTATCTGAACCCCTTTCATGATTCCCCACTAACCCCTTTGAGCGGACTTAATGAGGTTTGTCCCTCAATGATCCTTTGGACTTTTCCCCAAGTGTAGCTCAGGCTAACACTTATTTCCGACCCATTGAAGACTCTTGACCGAGCTTCTGCTATGATAATACTTGCTTTCTCAGTCCACTTTGCCTTGTCCCTCGTTGCGAAATTGAACTTTTTTATATCTGAGGCTCTCTGAAATAACTGAACTATTTTATCCTTTTGGACTTTGCCTGAGTAATTTAGATTGCTAAAGCATAGAAAAGATACTTGAGATTGTTTTCCGAACATCAAATATTGATATTGTTAGCTTGTATCGCGCTCACAGAGTTACTTGTATGTCTTACTCTGGTTCGCCTAAATTTCTTCAGGAGACCTGGTCTCCCTGTTGTAATCTTCTAATTTATGGCATGATCTTGGGAGTGATCTATTTGAATTTGATTACTAATATGTAATAAACACCTTTAAACTTGGCTACCAAGTCCTGGTCCCTATTGGGTAGCCAAATTTAGTTGCACTGTTAATTGCATGAATGAAGAGTGATACTCCAAGATCCCACAATCCTAAATGTGATAAAAAAAAGGCCCGTAGGAGGACCAGGTGTAAATGATAGAGCACTGAGTTAAAGAGGTAGAATTAGAGAAATCAGAAATAGAAAGTGTGGGCCCAGAAAACACTGGATTAAGGGCAGTCAACATGTGGGGTGGAGTAAAAGCCCCTCTCTGCGTAGCTCTACTTAAATCTCTTTTTTGTTGATCACTCAATGTCCAGAGGCAGCTATTCTGTCAAGACAGACCACCAATGTATTATGTAGTCGGGTTCTGTTGTAAAGCACACTAATGCTTATGGGCCAGGTCCATACTATAAAAACGACAAAAAACATACTAAGGGCCAATAACCCAAAAGTGGTGGGGGGAGGGGGAGCACAAGATGGGGAGAGTGGTGGGGGGGGGGCAGGGAGTTAAATAATAATACTTTTTTTTTAAACGTACCTGCAGCTGCCGGCCGCCTCCCGCGTCACGCCTCGGTATTCCTGGTCCCAGAAGACACTGGGACTACGTCACAGACTCACTGTGCAATCCCCGCGCTGCTCTCATACTAAGAGAGCAGCACGGGATTGACCTGAGCGGGCTGGAAACACGCTCCGCTCAGGTCAGGGAGTTGGTGGGGTTTCTCCAGCCCAGCTGTTCAATGCAGCCGGGTTGGAGAAATCTAGGTGCACAAGTGTGTTTGGCTGGCCTGAGACGGCATTCCAAACACACACGTGTACTAGAAGTGTACATAGCACTCCTCGTACCCCCTTCCAAGGCCCCAGCCCCACCCTTCCCTACTGCACACTGGCTGAGCCAGCAGCTTAAAAATACAACCATGAAATGATATTGTTTTCTGTTTCAGGTGCTGGCTCTGGGCCAGTGGGGCGACGCTCCGCCGCCATTGCGGAGGGGTCTCTCCTGACCTGAAATATCTTCTATTTTTGTATTCTTCGTTGTCATGCCCTATCCACATTTGGGTAGCTCCTACGTTTATTGTGCTACTGTAGCGTTTTCTTCCACTGGGCACCCTTAGTGTACGTTACTGGAATTCCATTAACACTGGGTTCTGCATAATTGTTTTATTAGTACAGATTTGTTCCTTAAAATCCTATTTTACTAATGGTTTGTGTTAGATAGTGTTAATCTTAGATTAGTGTGATCCAGAGAATGATTTCTGTAATGTGTTTTGAGCATGGACGGATGCGTTGTCGTTTGTCGTTGCTATGGGTTGATTGCTTTGCACGGTACCCCTCCTCTGCAGATTGCTTTTCTACCCAGAGTTCATAGTTATGATACAGTGCTGTGCGTATTAGCGATGGCATCTTTAAACTAAATAATCTGATTGACTATAACATGGAGTCTTGATGCAAAAGTGCTGTTAAATTGGCAGTAATTTACCAACTTAGGGAGGGGTAGGAAGCGCAAAATAAGGGATGCAATACAATAGCGTGGCCTCAAATGTTTTTAGGTGCTGAGCTGAGTGCATGTAGTAAGGCCATCAACTGTGTGCTGACTGCGTGGCTGCGTCATGTATCTTGGTGTTGGAGATAGCAGACCTGCCAAATCACCTGGTGCCACCACCGTGTGACACAAGATACCGGCTCCCGTCACACGGTCACCCGGTGAGGAGCAGATATCACACGGTGGCAGGAAAACGAGCAGAAAACTACTATAAACAGTGGATTTCCAGCTTATTTTTGGCGGCTGTGAACGTCCATTAAAACACCATAGGACATCGGCACCAGCCTCAGTAAGCTATTCGTTTTTTTTGGGAGGAAGGGGGCGGGGTGCAGGGCAAAATTGCTATTAGGTGCTACTTGCCATGAAGCCCCGCCAAACCCGTGTTGCATTGCATGCATGTGTGTATTAGGTTACAGAACGCCCATTGGTTTTCCTGTGGGAGGGATGCAAGTCACCACGAACAGTACACAACAGTGCGCGTTTTAGTCATCAGAGAGCAGCTCCTAATGAGGCAAAGCAAACAATGTAGAACAATGCAGACAGAAAAAAAGAACAGTCCCTACCAACACATCTCCCTAAAGAGACACATAATAATAACTACACAGACCAGCACGACATACAATCAACTCACAGACAGGAGTTATTCAAAAAGACGCGAGTCTCACACATTTCTGGATGTGCTGGTGAAAAGAGAGAGGAGACCTCAACACGGATATAGTTGAAGTCCATGGTGGGTGTTTTGATGCAAATCTGAATCTCCTGTGCTTGAGGCTGATTCTATTCCTTTGCACCAAACATAGCTTTCTTCACCTAGCGACGTTTGATAAAAATATATTTCAATTGGTTTACATTTTGTTAAATTATTTTTCTAATTTTCATTTAGTTCCTACCTAATCTATCAGTTGTTTACTCAAACCCATTAAATTTTCTAAGTACTGTTTTCAGAACTTGACAGTCACAGTTCTCATGCTCTTTTCACATTCCTTTTACTAAGGACTTTTTTTTAAGGAGGCCTCCTGAGACAAGTGCCCTTCATGATGCGAGATGAGTGAATCCTTTCCTATCGAAATGGCATCATGAAGGGGAAGGTGTGCGGTGATCACTGAGTGATAAACATTGTTGGTCCATCAGGAAAGGGCCTGAGGCCGAAGTGAAGAGATCTAACAGGACATTAAGTAGGAAGATAGGCGAGAAACCAAGGGCTTTCAGACCGCACCCCAAACACCAACAAAGTCATGCTGACCGGGAAGTCCCCAATGCATGTCGGGTTGAAGGAGCCCTGGACTCACTGACTAAGTAGCAGCTCCTAAAAGGAGCAGCCACTGAAAAGTCCCATGTCATAAAACACATGTAACCCAATGGTTAATTAAGTTATCGCCTGAACAATTGAGTACTATAAGACTTCAAAAACATGAGGAATACCTGTCCTGCATGATGAGTTAGCGTCTCTCTATTATTGTTTTAGTATTTTCAAGTTCTTTCATTGTGATTCAAACTCTGTTTGAAGTCTTTGTTGAGTGTCTGCTCGGTTCACCATTCTTAACATCTCGTTTCTGCGCTTGTTGTCTATTGATATCCTTCCTGACTGTATCATTATTAATCAGACAAGGGATAAGGGAGTTATTGAATAAACGATTCACAAACTGCATTTGCTGTACGTTTTGTAGTAATACAAAACGTACTACAAAATGATATTCAGAGACCTACATGTGGACTTTATGCCTCTGTCTCTCCCATCTTTTTCTTTGTGAAGGTCTTCACCCAGACTGCAGAGTCTCCACACACTTAAGGAGGGACAGGAGAGTTGTTAGAAATTGGGAAATACTTATTACTAAATGAGAGGAGAATATGTAGGATAAGGCGGGCTTAACGATGGGTCAAGGAGGGGTTAAGGAAGGGACACCTACCCATCCACAAAAGAGTAAGTCCACTGTTGGTCACAAACTGAACTTCTACAGTTACGACAGCCAAAAAGATACCGAACATGGTAGTAAAATATGCCAGCTCAAAAGTGTAGTAAATCCAACACCAATAATGGCCAATCACTGGAACAGCCATACCATGCCATAAAACTCAATGGAGTTAGGGTTTAAAATAAAACTCCTTGGGAATGATGTTGAATTAATTAAATTAATTAATTAAAATAGTTACAAATATAAAGACATATATATCATTAAAGATGTAAACATGTATTAAAATAGTACATATTTTATATTTAATTATGACATATTTTAATAACTTACAATTTTAGGATTAATGTAAATACATTTTATTAAATATAATTGAATTACTTTTAATTAATTGTATAAATCAGTTTTACAAGTATTAACGCATAATAAATCACTGTCATTTTTTTCTTTTGGTTTAGAAATTATTCATTTACACTTGAGCAAACAATTTTTTTTAATTGTATTTATTCGCATTAATTAAATATATAGGGGTTGATTACAATGACGGTCAGACCGCAACCGATTGCCTGTCAGTTGCGATCTAAACAATATCTTTACATGCAATCCGACCGCTGCATTATGATGCGGCGGTCAGAGGCAGCGGGCGGAAAGTAATCCTGTAGGTATTTTGATGCATGTTTCAGCCAGCCTTTCAATGGCAGTCTGACCGTCATTGAAAGGCTGTAAGAAATAGACTTTGGGGGTCCCTAGCCGGGTCCCCGTCCCTCCGCAGCCTCTGCTAAGAGGCCTAAAGAGAACCAGTGGTGCTCCTCCAAACATCGATACCCCGTGTGCCAGGCACCACATGGTGCCTGGCTGACAGTGCATCGATGTTTGTAAACATCCATTTTCCTAATGCAGGTTGTGCAGCTGCCCTTTTCTGCCCGCTGCACAACCCGCATTAGGAAATGGATGTTTATGACTGCCTCATGTGCAGTCGGATCCAAATTCGACTGATGGAACTGCCAACTACTAGGTGGTTGGTTTCCATTCCAACATGAGCATCCGGCCGGCATTGTAATTAGGGCCTTAATTAAAATAATTTTATAAAAATATTTTTATTGGTATTTGTCATAAAAATATTTGCACACATTTTTAATATACTGCAGTCAGAGTAGAGATCATTGCAGATGCAGATACATTGTAGAGACATACATGAGCTTATCCTCCACCATGCATTTAATCAGTAGATGTTCAATATAGTAATAAAAAGAGTCATAGTAAGTACAAATTATTAGATGTAGAAGTTAAGATTATAGGTTCCGAGACTTACCTGATGGACAGATGGGAGGTGGCCGATTTGCTGCTGTGAGAATGTGCCCTGGTGTCTGGGTTGAGGAAGGTTTGAAGGCTGACAACAGGGGCTAACAGGACGGAAGCTAACAGGAGAGAGACAGAGATACATACATAAGAGAGTAAGGGCCAAATCTCCGAATCGCAGTTAGGAAATCGGAATTCCTAATTTATGAAGTTGAAGTTGAAGTTAAAAGTTCTTGATAGAGCGCACTGTGACCTAGCGGCTTCCTGGCGCTAAAGTAGAAGGCTGAGATGGGTGGAGTTCTACCGAGAGAAAATCAGCAGGGGTACGCTTGGGAGAACAGGAAGGTCTTAAGGGCCTTGCGGAATTGTAGATAGACTGGAATGGATCTAATGGACAGTGGGAGATTGTTCCAGAAGCGAGGGGCTAGTACAGAGAAACTAGTGCCTTCAGTTTTGGATCTGCGAAAGCGCGGAACATTGAGAAGGGCTTGATTGGAGGAACGGAGGGCGCGGTTGGGAGTGTAGGGACTGATGAGGGAATTAATGAAAGCCGGGGCAGTACGGGCACAAGCCATGAAGGCCAGGCAACCCATCTTGAAAAGGGATCTCTGGCAAATGGGGAGCCAATGAAGGGATTTCAAAACAGGAGTGATGTGGAGGGACTTGGGAAGGTGAAGAATAAGACGGGCGGCCTTATTCTGGATAGCCTGGAGACGGCGTAGTTCGTAGGCCGGAATGCCCACGTAGAGGCTATTCCCGTAATCAAGACGAGACAGAATCATTGCCAAAATAATAAGTTTAAGGGCATCGGAAGAAAAGAAACGGGACACTTTCCGAATGATCCGGAGGGAAAGGAAGCAGGAGGAGACAACTGAACTAATCTGGGCATGCATAGAGAGGTCCCGACTGACTTTAATGCCCAAGGTCTTAGCAGAGGCCGCTGGTGTGGGCGGGGGGCCAAAGGTGGAGGGCCAAAAGGCGGCAGACCAGGGGGAGGTGGTAGGGCCAGTCAGGCCAGATTGAGTTTAAGTTGGTTGTAGTTCATCCACTCAGAGATGAAAGCTAGGGTAGAGAGGAATTTAGGTAGGGAATCAAAAGAAGAGGAAAGATCAAATACTAACTGGAGGTCGTCCGCATAATTATACACGGAGACCCCCATGTCAAGAAGAGAAAGAATAAGGGGGTGGATGTAGAGATTAAAGAGAAGGGGGGACAGAGAGGAGCCTTGGGGAACCCCGCATGGAACCAAGCGGGTGGGGGCAGTGAAACCAGAAAGATGGACCGCCTGAGTCCGTTCTTTAAGAATAGAGGCGAGCCAAGCGAGAGCAGTGCCCCGAACGCCCGCTGCGCAGACACGGTCGAGAAGGATAGAGTGGTCGACCGTGTCAAACGTAGCGGACAAATCAAGGAGCACCAAGGCTTGGGGTAGATTTGAATCAGCCTTGCTCTTTAGTTTGTCTAGAACGGACAGGACCACTGACTCAGTAGAGTGGGCCGGGCGGAATCCCGCTTGGTGTGAGGCCAAGAGATGGTTGTCCTCAATGAAAGTGGAGAGACATGTTGTAATATAGCTCTCTAAGATCTTCCCAAGGTATGGAAGAAGGGAAATGGGTCTGAAGTTGGACAGGAGGGAGGGGTCTAAGCCGGGCTTTTTTAAAATGGGGAAGACTATGGCCGATTTGAAGGATTTCAGAACTAGGCCAGAGGAGATAGAGGCATTAAGAAGGGAAAGGGGGGGATCAGGGCAGTGAGTGAAGAGCTCTCTCAGAATGCAAGTTGGAACACAGTCAGCCGGGGAGCCTGACTTCACTTTCTGGAGTAACTCAAAAAAGGAATCCAGAGATGGGGGGGAACTGGTCAAGGGTGGAAGAGGGTGGGGGAAGAGCAGGGGAAGGGGGTGGCGAAGGTACTGAAGGGATGTTAGATTTGATCTACCTCATTGAGTTTCATTTAGGGATTCCTTGTGGGTTGCAAATCGACCTACCTCACGAATATTCAATGAGGTAGGTCGCAGTTTGCGATCCATTAGTAATCACAGGCATTACAGCGATGGTCTGCTGAGGTCAGCAGAACAATATGTCTGTGAATGCTTTTTAATAGAGCAATCTTTTTTTTTTTTAAATACAGGCCATTTTCCTTGAAGGAACACAGGATGCATTTTAAAAGAAATAAATAAAACCTTGAAGCTAAATTTCTTTGGAGTAGGCATTGGTCCGTGGGACGGACCATTACATGCTTAAAAAAAAATATTTGTATCTACATTCTCAAAGGGTAAGAGGTCCCCTTGCGGACCTCTTTTCCTACGCACATGGGTTATAATCAGTTTAAAACTGGTGGTAAAATATTACTGTTTTGCAACTTGAATTCGGTTGCAAAACAGTAAGACATA
Organism: Triturus cristatus; assembly: GCF_964204655.1. Classification (NCBI taxonomy): domain Eukaryota; kingdom Metazoa; phylum Chordata; class Amphibia; order Caudata; family Salamandridae; genus Triturus; species Triturus cristatus. Next base: position 203,171,653 of record NC_140583.1, on the reverse strand, counting down.
CCATACCAATTCTGTATTTGGAAGGGACGCCCTAAAAACGCCCCATCCAAATACCAAATCGCTAATGCAAAATGCGAATTTGTAACAAGTTACCAAATCACATTTTGCATTTTGTACATTTGAAAAAAAAAGAATCCGATTGCAAACAGCGAAAAATGCTGCGTACATCTGGCCCTAAGTCATTGTAAATCAAATAAGATGATGCTTGGTACATGTTTTCACTACTCATTTTGAGAGGCAAACTAATTGTTTTTGTGATAGTGCAAAGAAGGCTTACTCTTACATTCACAAACTTCAGGGACTATTTGCATTACATAAAAAAAATATGAAAACAAATATGCTGACATATGTAGAGCATAGACATATAAGACATAGAGCTACTCTGTCAGTCATAAATAAAGAAATTAGCTTCCCAGGATAAAGGGCATAGATTGAACTTACCAGTGTGTACCATCCATCTGCTGTGTAGTGCCAGTCCCGGAGTTTTAGCACCGCCAGCAGAAAAAGTCAATGCTGTGGAATGGGGAGATCGAAACAACAACACACAGCCTTAAAATGAAAAAAACATAACTATGTAATAGTGTACCGTAAAGATCAGAAAGTGTCATGGCAGAATACATAGTAAAATTTCTGATTTGGATATGAAAAACAAGTCTTAAAAGACATGGTAAAATGGCAATGGGCATTCCTGATTTGAATAACAAAAACATGTCAGAAGAATTCTCTATAGGCTGTGATTAAAAGACATGGCAAAACTTATATTGACATTTCTGATTTGGAATAAAAAAAACAAGTCAGAACAATCCTCTATAGTGTGTTAGTCAACTTGTTTGCAGAGGGACATACCTGTCTGTGTAGATGGTTTGCATTGTAAGACCTGCTCTGCGTGTGGCCCTGCTGCAAGGGCACTAACCTTTGCTGCAGCTGAAGCAATCAATCCCGCCCTATGACGAGTAGCAAAATAAATATGAACACAACATGTCTACATTGTTAGGACTAGTGTCACAGGGTATTTAGGAGGGGTATGTATGTAATGGCGACTAACAATACAGGTATGAGTGAAGAACAGATATAGATGAGTGCTTGTAAATTTGTCTCTATAGAGATAGTGATAGTTGGCATGTTTTTGAGGTCCATGCGTGACTATGAGTCCAGTTCCTGTTTTTCTTCCTTCGAATTCTGGCTTGTTACAGGCTGGAAGGTGAAATGGGTATAGAAAATTACAGAAATCCAATAACATGCCAAGCATTCGTCCCATCACTTTTTTGTTTTTCTCAATGAGATGTCCAAGGCGTGACAGATATGCCCAAATGTGGGTCTCATGATCTGTACCATAGGATTCAACAGGCCTTCTCTTATGAAATCGTCTGAGAATGCTTGTGTTGTTTTCCCAAGTGAACATGGCCTGATAATTCAGGATAGACTGTGCCTATAGGAGCAGGGCCAAAGCTGATTTGAATATGGCAGGTCCCTGTCTAAATTGGTCCAGTGGGCCTTATGAACTGGAAGGCGGCCCTTAATAATTTCCAGTGGCAGAGATCAATTCAAGCATTCGACCCTTCGCATTTTTATTTTCCAAGTGATGCACTCAGCAAGACAGACATTCTAACAGACAGTTTCTATGGAAGCAGGACCAAAATTGATACTTGCAAACGATTGGTCTCTGTCTGTAGTGGCAGTCAGTAAAAGAAAAATAGAGTCCCTTGAAAACTAACAGGAGCCGAGATTATTTTAAGCAGTCCATGCATCACTTTTTATTTTTCTAAGATGTATGAGACATAAACTATCTCCATGGAAGAGCAACAGTTATAGATCCTGATTTAGAGGTTGGTGGTCTTCCCTCCATCCACAGTATTTAGATGTATACACGATGCACGGAAGACTGCAGCAGTGGCGGTCTTCTGTGCTGGCAAACTGCCTGGGGTCCCGCTGAGCAGATTTGGATGTTCCCGTTGGGCTGGCGGTGTCCTGCCTGTGGAGTACTGACAGGGAGGTGACCATGGTGGTGCGGAGACAGGCAAGTAAAAAAATGTTATTTACGTAAAGCACATCTATGTTGTGTATGTGTACCTAAATGTATGTAGGTTTTATGTGTAGTGAGCATATTTTGTACATTCTGCATTGCACCCCACCAATCTACACACACCATGCAATGTATACCGTACACGTCATGAACACCTACCATCAGGTCTGTCAAAACGGGGTGCCAGTCCATCGTGGTCAAGGTGCCGCAGGTAATGGGGGACTGGGCGAAGGAGTAGAGGATGAAATCGCAGGCTGTATCCCCAAAAAAAGGTTTGTTTTCACCCCTTTTCATCCCATTCCTCCAACTTGAAGTAGGAGGGATTTCTGCCGGAATTCCCTTCGAAACAGCCCACATCCAAATCTGGAGGGCGGGAATCCTAGCTGGAGTCCCAACACCGCCTGCTGCAGCCCATCCTGCTGTAGGGGCAGGGAGCAAAGTCCTGGTGGAGTTGGTGGGACCGCGGCGAACTTCTCTCCCATTGCCAGCATCTAAATCAGGCGGGCAAACAGCCAGGGCGGTGGATGGAAAGCCCACTCCGTCGCAGTCCCGCCAGTGTCTAAATCAGTCCCATAGTCTCATGATCAATTCTTAAAGAAAATGCATTGAATTCAGAATGTGAAAATAATCACAGTAGCACAAAGTGTGATGATTATTGATTGTATTCCTGCCCTTTAATGCTGTACAATGTGTGAACATCTATGAAGGAACATCAATGGTTTAATATAAATAGAAGTAGCAGAAAAGTCATCTGAATCACTACAAGGAGAAGGGGGTTTAACCAATCAGAGTCATTCTGTTTTCTCCCTACCAAAAAATGAATTATTACAAATTGATGTAATTTCATAAACATCCAAGTAAAGCAGCCGCTACCCCTAGCTTTTCCTTTGGTGTTCCTGGCACTGCCTTCGCTACCCCTGGTCTCAGTGGTCTTGAAGGCAGCAGCAGGAACAGAAAGTAACAAGCATTTGCAATGCAATAGGTCTCGCATTACGCGAGTATCCGCTATTGACATTGCAAATAACAATGCCTTTTATTTTTGTTTTCGTTTCTAAAACAAATAAAAGGCATTGTCATTTACAATGCCAATAGCTTAAACTCGCGTAAATGCGAGACCTATTGCATTGCAAATGCTTGTTTCTATTGATCACGTAAGGTTCCTGACAGCTGCGCTATCAAGCCAGACCAAATCATTCATAGTATAGTATAAAATGGGGAATGAATATCTGAAAACTATGCAGATGTCAAAATGCATCAACAGGAGTTTAACCGGTCATGAAATCTCCTAGATCTTCAATATTTAGAAACTGCCACAAATATGGCACAGGAAGATGATGTTATTTATGTGAGACGTATCTATTGAGCACACATTTTGCCATTAGTGTGGTGTAAGAGCGCAACGGAAGCCCGAAGCCCTCTTCATGCAAATTTTGAGGATTTTGACGTAGTAAGCATCTTGCTGTTTAGCATATATGCATTATGCTGACGTGAATCGAAGAGATGGACAACTCAACATACTAGAACATGTTACAACAGTACGAAGGTCCCATGCCCGCAGGACCTGCACTCGCATTGACATACAGTGATCTATACATCCCACCTGTACCGACATACAACACAGCACTGGGACAAGGGAGAGCCAGGCAGAATTATCAGCCCACTCTGCTGATTAACCAGCGGGACCTCCATCATTTACATTGGAGACACCTGAGAAAACATTTGAATTCCACTCCACGGCAAGACCTTTTTCCATTCCGACTCAGCTAACGCTGGGGCCTTAAAAAGGGTCCATGATTACTGCGATAATCCCAGGCCCTGCCTGGCGTCACGAAGCACGTCCACGTTTGAGTGGCATATATTAAACATTTACGCTACATGTCAAGACTTCTCATTGCCTGTTATCCCCTGCAGCCGGGCCCTGCTGACAGAGGAAGGCGAGCTGCTCCCCTTCCTCCGCATGTTGTGGTCTGTCCCGGTGCTGATCCCTGGTAGCGGAGCTTGTCTAACCTTTCCTACCACAGGCCACCCCTCGGATCCCTCGGCAGTGGAGTGGCCCAGCACACTGAGGGAGAGGAGCTGCCTCCAAGTGTAACGGGGAACGACTGGAAGTAAAAAATCTGATTTTACCAATCGTAGCAGTGTTTACTTCTAAAAGAGACTGTTATTGTGTACTGTATTTATGTATTATATGTAAAGGTATCTGTATTTCAAAAACCCTGCTAGGACGCAAACTAGCCCCGGACATAGGGATCACCGAAGAGCAGGATTCGTGACTGTTTACAAAGGGGCAGTTAACGGGCGTGTTTCTTCAGTGGGGTGAGAAGGTAGTGTTCACTTAATAAACAAGACTGTAGCTACAGAGTCTTTTGCTGTTCATGTGGTAATCTAAATCAAAGATTGTAGCAAGGCCCTTCCTGGCAGACCTGCCAACTAAGCATCCGGTCACCAAATGTACACCCGTCACGGGATTAACAGCTCTGCTTGGTCTGGGGGGAACGGGGGAGACACACCAACCAGAAAATGGGGCACGGTGATTAATTGTATCAGGAACCCTCACACAGACTTTCAATGTAGAGCGAGGGCAGCACTTGCCAGTGAGCGTCTTGTCAGGAAGGCAAATGCCAGAATCCGGTAAAGTAAAAGAGGCGAAGATAATTAGTGAGAATACTGCGCATGCCTGCAGGATTAACAAGCGCTAGTAATGTTGCCAGTTGTGGGTGTGCCGGCAGAGGAGGCTGGGTCTGCGCAGCAAAGCGGCCGTGTGGCCGCGAAATTGAAAGTGATCGCGATCGCGATCAAAGCGGCCGCGAAAGTGAAAGTAAGCGCGGCGCGCGCGCCCGCGCACATGCACTGTAGCTTTAGGCTACGGCAGCACTTTCAAAAAACCCAGATATAAAATGTCTCTTCGAGCCTTTGGCTCGCGAGACCTAAAAAGGACTATAAAAGCCATAATTACTGTCTATTGTGCTCAGAGTGTATTGAGGAGTTAAGGATGGAACAAGGTTTGGTTTTAATTCCTGTGATGTCATTGATGGTCAAATGGTTTATGATGTCACTTCAGTTGCACCTGCCATTTTTGTGAATGGATGTCCATGCCATTACGTAAAAACGTGCTACTTGTATGTTTTTTAAAATTATTCCTAAAAGCCCTTTTCTCCAAAGCCATTTACACAGACACAGGTTGAAGAGTGGTACAAAGATGGACTAATTTCAAAATTGCTGACCCAGTGTGACTGGTACAATGACTTCAAACGTTTCTCATTTCCAAGTAAAGAGTCTTTGCAAAATGTGATGTGAAAGTTCATAATATATGAGAACCATATGTACTGTGTTCCACTAAATTCAAATGTTGCTCTGTATAATAGTCAAACCCAAATTCTTAAAAAAAAAATTGTGATTCTTTTCAATAAATAAAAGGAAAAATACCAGGCCATACCTGATAATATATATTAACCCCTTAACTGCTGGGGCTTACCCTGCTCCCCTTCCCCTACCCTACCGCCCCCCTGCAGTGCTGAGCACTTTTAGCTATTTAGGGGAGTTCGTGTTTAGGTCTCGATATATTTTGTTCATATAAGGTATCCATGCCAATTTTGGGAACCTTTTTCTCACTATCCTGAGGATTATAAAGATACCCAGGGTTTGTGAATTCCCTAGGAGGGTACTGGGAAAATAGGCAAAATATTGCTAAATTGTGAGTTTTGTGGAAAAAATAGGAAAAAAGTGCTCCGGATAAAAGTTTCTAAAAAAAAAACATCAACAAATGGTTTACTGTGCTAAAGTCACCATCTTCTCAGCTTTCAGGAACATGCACAGCTGAATAAAAAAAACTATTTTTTTTAACACAGTGTAGGTATTTTTGAAAACTGTAGTATATTTTTCCTATTTCTGGGCTTTCAACCTACTTCCATTTTTTGTGCTGGAAACCAATGTGAAACCCATGGGTGATCCAGGTGAGCTAGAGATTTCTAAAAAGAAGACACAATTCTGAATTCAGTAAGGGGTCCCTCAAGGTTTTCTCAAAGGAACTAACTGCTAAAATAAAGAAATACTGAAAACGAGTAGGAGAAAATAGCCATTTGGGTCATTTCCATCTGTAACATTTTGTCACAACAGGTAATTTACAAAAGCAATATACCATTACATCTGCAAGACCCTTCTAGTTGGGGGAATATATAGGGTTTTAAGGTTCTACAAGAGCCCAAGGTACCTAGAGCCAACAACTGAGCTGCACCATACAATGGTTTTGAATATAGACCACTTCATTTGGTGAAATATGTAGAATAAAAAATGGGTATCAAGGAAATCTATGTATTCCTTATAAGGGGACAAGGTATAGAGTTTAGGAGCAGTGGTTATTTGTACATCTCTGAATTTGTGGGTACCCGTACTAGCGTATGATTTAGAGGGTATTTTTCAAAATGTCATCTTTCTTATACATAGGCTTACATTTGAACGGCGCAAATGCAGTGAAATCCAACTAGTAACAACAACAGTTCTACTATTCTGTTACCGCATGTCTTCCATTAAAAATGCTACCTCACTAGTGTGAGTAGGCTTAGTGCCCGCAACAGGAAACAGGCAAATATGCAACCTGGACGCATCACATTTTTCCACTGAAAATTGGCCCTATTTTTTCAATGTGGGTAACTGTGGATTTTAGGCCCTGGTTCAGCCTGCACATAGGGACACCTAGAAAACCTGCACATTTTTTTAAAACTACATACCTAGGGGAATCCAGGATGGGGTGACTTGCATGACTCTCCCAAGTTTCTGTTACCCAGAAGCCCTTATAAACCACAAAACTTGATTACAAAAACACACTTTCCTCACTTTTCTGTGTTGGAAAGTTCTGTAATCTGTGGGGACCCACACATTTCCTACCACCTAGCATCCCCAAAGTCTCCCAATAAAAATGGTACCTCACTAGTGTGGGTAGGCCTAGTGCCTGCCAAAGGAAACGGCCCAAAACGCAACATGTATACATCACATTTTTTTCAAACCAAACTTTCTGTTTTTTGCTAAGTGGGTAGCTGTAGACTTTGGCCCTAGGTCAGTTGGCACCTTGGGGAACCTAGAAAACCTGCACATTTTTTAAAACTAGACACCTGGGAGAATCCAAAGATAGGTGGCTCATGTGGCTCTTCCCATGTTTTCTTACCCAGAATCCCTTGCAAACCACAAACTTTGACTAAAAACACTAATGTTCTTCACATTTCTGTAATGGAAAGTTCTGGAATCTGTGGGGAGCCACAAATGTCCTACCACCTAGCATTCCTCCAAGTCTCCCAATAAAAACGGTACCTCACTTGTGTGGGTAGGCCTAGTGCCTGTGACAGAAAACAGTCCAAAACTCATGATGGACACATCACAGTTTTCCACAGCAAACTAACCCTTTTTTTTGCAATGTGGGTAGCTGTAGATTTTGAGCTCTAGCTCAGGTGACATATAGGGAAACCTAGCAAACCAATATATTTTTGAAAAGTAGATACCTAGGGAAATCCAGGGTGGAGTGACTTGCATGGCTCCCAGCAGGTTTTTACACCTACAATCCTTTACAAACCTCAAACCTGGAATAAAAACACACATTTTCAACACATTTCTGTGAGGAAAACTGCTAGATTCTGTGGAAAATTGCATATTTACTACCACCCAGCATTCCCCCAAGTCTCCCAATAAAAATGCTACCTCACTTGTGTCAGTTGGCCTAGTGCCTGCGACAGAGGAGGGCCCAAAACACAAAATAGGCACATCACATTTTGTACTAGATATGGACCCCTTATTTAAAATGTGTAGCTCTGGAATATAAGCCCTGGGTCAGCCAGCACCTAGGGTACCCTAGCAAACCTGTACATTTTTAAAAACTAGATATACAAGGGAGTCTAGGGGTGCTTGACCTGCATAGCTCTCACCAGGTAATTTGACCTAGAAGCATTCGCAAACCTCAAACTTAGATTAAAAATTCACATTTTCGACACATTTCTATAAGGAAAATATCTGGACTCTGTGGTGAGCCACAAATTTCCTACCACCATGTGTTCCCTCAAGCCTCCCGAAAACAATACTACCTCACTTGTGTGGGTAGGCCTAGTGCTTGTGACAGGAAACAGCCCACAACGCAACATAAACACATCATATTTTTAGACAGAAAACTGACCCTTTTGTGCAATGTCGGTAATTGTGGATTTTGGGCCCTAGCTCAGTCTCCACCTAGGGAAACCAAGCAAACCTACACATTTTGTAATACTAGACAACCAGGGGGGTGATCCAGGGGTGCATGACTTGCATTGCTCTCTCCAGGTAATTTTATCCAGAAGCCTTTGCAAACCAGAAGCCTTTGAAAACCTTCAACTGAAAACAAAGTTTGATTTATTCTTGCAGCAGGCACTAGGGCCAGCCACACAAGTGGGGCAGGATTTATTTTGATGGCGCAAGTGGGGTAACACTGGTTGGTAGGAATTTTATGGATTCCTGCAGATTCCGGATATTTCCATAACAGAAATGTTGGGGAAATGCGCGATTTCAGCCATAAATTGAGGCTTGTAGGGTATTGTGGGTAATAAAATCTCATGGTATCAACAAGAGACATACCACCCTGGAATACCCTGGTTGTCTAGTTTTTAAAAATGCCTATGGTTTGTAGGTTTGCTTGGGTGATCCCAGAGCACGGGCCGAAATACCACAGCTACCCCTTTTGCTTATCTCTGAATGTTGTGCTTTACTGCTTTTTGAGTCATGGTCTCTTGGCTCTCTCACACAAGAGGGGTACCGATCTGAATCGGGAGGCATGTGGGGACTGAAATTTGTGGCTTCCCACAGATTCCAGAACTTCTGTCACAAAGTTTGTGAGGAAAATATGTGTTTTTTAGTTAGGGCCATGCAAGACACGCACTCTGGACTCCCTTTGTTGTCTAGTTTTTACAATTGTGTGGATTTGATAGGTTTTTCTGGGTAGCGACACAGACATGCCCCAAAATCTACAGCTACACACATTTTGAAAACAGGGTGATTTTCTGTGGAAAAATGTAATATGTCCATGTTGCGTTTTTAGCTATTTCTGATCGTGGACACTAAAGCCACCCACAAAAATTGGGTTAAGTTTTGATGTGAAGCCATGTAGAAATGCTGGATAGTTTTGAAATTTGTGGATTGCAACAGATTTCAGAAATTTCAATCACAAAATGTAAATAAAGGAGCGATGTTAGCCATTTATGTAAACTTTCAATTTTTGCAGGGCATTGTGGGAAAGTGAGTGGGATCAATGCAAGTTATACCACCCAGGACACATTACAAACTAAAACCGCCACTCATACAGGTTGGTTCAGGCACCTCCAAAAGTGCTAATATCAGAATATTCAAACCTAGCCCAGTAAAGGTAAGCATAAAGCCATGACATGGCAGCAACAGCTTTATAGGCCATTCACACGCCATTCTTGCACCACAAATAAGACTTTCCTACTGCCAGCCACGAGCCAAATCCAACAGATCAGTACGCTCGGACCAACATACTGCTGCCATTCAAGAGCCCATCACATTCATACACCACAGGACGAAATCCCCAATCAAACCAACACTCACTCAGTTATCAACCAACTTGCATACAAACACACCCCAAGCAAAGGCCTACACACATGACCAGACATGTTGACGCTTCGTGTGTCAACAACCTTCACAAATGATAAAAATGTTTGACTATGTTCTACTATCTGTCAAGTATCCACCTATGTCGACATTCTAAGCATTACCAAACTCATGCCCAGAGAACCTTTAATAATGGCTCCCATGACATCCTTACGATCACTCACTGAGCTAAATCCAACTCCTTCCAGTATGTGGATGAAATTTGGGGGTGTACGAGAGTTCTTTGCAAGGCCCACAGGTCTTGAACTGAATGAGCATATCTACCTTTGAAACAAAGGCAAACATGCTGTGGTAGTTCCCTGATTCTTAGTATAAGGAGGGACCACCACGCTTTTTATGAACAGTACTTATTTCTTTTATTTTAATTTGAGGTCTAGAAGATCGTGCAATAGATTGATTTCAAAATGATTCCTTATATTTATAGTACTCCACAATACTGAAGTATTAATGGCATATGGTTCTAATGTTATCGCTGTCAATGAACGCTTTTTCTCTCCTTCTTTTAGGTGTGCTCAACGACTTTCGTCTCCTCACTTTTTCCAGCTGCTGTGAAGGCTATCCGGATGTCTTCTCTATCTCCTTGCTCACTGGCGTCCTTGCTGTCCGTTCTCTCTGTTGCTATCCCCTTTTGTAGTTTCTTCTGTCTTTCTGTTTCCTGAACTTTAACAGCCTTTCTTTTGTTTCCATTATAGATGCAGTGGTCGTTGGGGACCCGACTCGGATCTCAGGTAAGCCTTCAATTTCTGTTCCCTCCTGTGTAAGGTGTTCTGTGTGACATTGCATAAAGAGAACGTCCTAAACTACATAGAATGTTAGTTTTTGACATACAGGGTAGTCAGTGAGAATGTGGCATACGTACCATCCACCAGAATGTGCAGTGCTGTGATTATAATTTGCTTTTCAAACAGAAAACTGAACAGAGAATGAACATGGTAAGCAGGATGCATATATTTTTTTTTGCAGATTGTTTTAGCGTGAACTCGACCCGAAGGTATTGGAGCGCTTTACATGAGCACCAGTTACCTTCACACAAGGACACATTCATTTTTTGGTAGGCATGGGTTGATTAAGTGATTTGCCCAGAATCACAGGATGCTAAGCAGACGCCGAGGCTCAGACCCATACATGTAGCATTGGGTGCAGAGTTCTCTGTAGTGTACTGTGTGTTTGTAAAGCCCCATAGCATTCGGGACGGTATCCTGCCACAAACGCAGACAAAGTCAGCGCTGATCCACTGACTCACCTAGTTGAAAAGCCAAATGTTCAGCTTTGTGCAGAATGCAATAATTTTAGAGGTGGCACAGATGTGTAGGGGCAGGTCATTCCAGCTTTTCGAAGCAAGGTAGGATAAGTTACTACTGCCTCATCTGATGCTGTGTATGCATGGAATGTGTGTGAGTACGTGTGTGGCTTAGCAAACGTGTCTAGAAGGTTTCTAAAATCTGAGTCAGTTTTGAGACATGCTGCATAAGGCTTTAAATGTGTGTGTCAGGAGTTTAAACAGAGCTGTAGATGGTAACCAGTGAAGCTGTTTGAGGTGCAGGGTGTGTGTGGGGTGAGAGTTTGAGGGGGAGGCTGGCTGCTGCATTCTGTATCGTTTAGAGTTATTTGCTTAGTTAAATGAGGGAGTAATGGAGTATCGTGAATTTTTACTAATGCCGTCTGATGCTAGCTACTTGAAGCTCAAGAAAACGTGTCTTTCATGCTCCTTCGGTGCACTCGCTGTGCTAAATCCAACTCCTTCCAGTTTGGGATGTCCGAGACTGCCTTGCAAGGCACACAGTTCTCGAACCGAGTGAGCATATCTACCTTTGAAACTAAGGAAAACATGCTGGAGGAGTCTGCCTAAATTCCCTATATAGCACTTCAATAGCTAGTATGACTTTATGTTTTTTGCAACACAGGATACTCCATGAAAACAAGGCTTATGTTCTGTCCACCACTATGATCAGTGTGGTGACTATAACGTAATTCGGTAAAGAGAACACCTACCATGTCCTGACCGCAGATAACGGTGTTGAGAAGGCCATAAGCAAGCCTATGATTTCCTTAGGTAAAGGGAAACAAATGTTATGTCTGCCTACCTAGTGAAGTAGTGGCCCATGGAAGTTATGTATCCATGCAGAGCCAATGAAAGGTATATGTTATAGCAGCTCCACCTAAGTCAATTTCCCAACACTTCATTTTTGTTTGGTAATACATAAAACAAGTAGGAAAGCACAGGCTTGACTGAGATGAGCACTGGGGACAGTAAACAACGAACATTCTGCTTCTTTCCTTGCTTAGAGCAGATTCTGCAACATGGTCAAGTCTTTTTAGCTGTTGCAAGAATGTGGTCAGCAAAGTGTCAATTCTGCAGCCTTGCCATGTCCTCCAAAGCATGTGAAGTGGAGGCTGCTGCTTCTGTAGTAGTAAGACTTTCAATGGTGGTGAACTGAAAATCAAGAAAAACATAGCTCTTCCTGTGGTGGTAAACAACAATTGCATTGTATGTAGCTACCTCGATCAGGTGGTGAACAGTTTCTTGTACCAAGTGCAAGTGTTACGACTTGTCTAGTTTGGCTGAAGAACCTGGTCATTCTTATCCACTCTGCCCATGTTGTAATCAGAATATAGGTGGGCTTGTGAACTTCGGCCATCTGTCCCCAAACCGTGATGTGGGAAGTGCTCTCATCATGATTTCTAGTGAGCACGTCCACGTCACTCCTATCAGAGAACTGGGATGCGAGGAGTCCAATGGAATGCAACACATTACTCTGGAATTGTTGGCTCTTCTTACAATCAAGCTCCTGCTGGGATTGTTTGTGGTGACAAAAAAACAGTACCATATGCCCCAGTGCCAGCATTGTACAGCTCACTGAACAGCTCTACTCCTGTATAGAAGCTGTCCACATAAAGGTTATCACCTTTATGAAGGAGAGGCGGGACAAGCCCCCATACAATCTTACCCATGAAGTGTGGGAGGGCAACCTACAAGGTATAGAGTGGAGTCCTTCCCTGTATACACTCTCAAGCTGTACACATAGCCAGTAGAGCTCTCAGAAAGCATGTACAACCTGATGCCACATGAAGCTCTTTTGCTCATAATAATCTGCCTTAACAACAGTTGCCCTTTGTACAGGTTCAAGGACTCATCAATGGCTATATTCTTTCCAGGAATATAAATCTCTGGAAACCTAGCAGACAAATGTTCCATGACAGGCTAAATTTTGAACAACCTGTCATGGTCTGGACGGTCCCCGGGCAATGCAGCAGAATTATCATTGAAATGCATCATACATTGCAATAACATGATCTTTTCTCATGTACGGTGCAAAGATGGGTGTTACCCAAACTGTGAAAGTAGATCAGTAGAACTACAAACTTGGTTTGTGCACTAACCCCATTTTGTGCCTAAGGTCCAAAATTGTCTTCAACTCTTCAATTGAAGTGGGAGTTCACCATGTTCCCTCAGAATTTGTTTTACACACAAATCTGTTTGCTGCACAATTTTTTCAAAGTCAACATCCAAAAAGAGATGGACGTACTCATTCGACAAAAAAATTGGTGTATCGACATTACACCCAGCGTCTCCAGTGAGCAGGGGAATCTGAGGCTGCAATAAATTGGGGGGCTGCCAAGAGAGCACGCTGCCTGTGCATGCTGCTGCACATGCCTGCTCTCTGTGTTGGTCTACACTGCTATAGTCGCTCTGCTGCATAGACTGTGCTAGCGAAAGGGCTTCACCACTGCCATCATCATTTCTCTCAGAATGGCTGGAAGACGTGCCGTCAGATAGAACTCTGCTGACTGAAAAATTACTTTGACATTCTGCTCCATTTTCCTTCCCCTGAGATGCTGTCGCAGTATATGATCCTGCCTCAAAGCAGCCCTGCATGACTCGAGTAAGGGCCTGGGCAGCAGTCATCCACCTAAACACCATCACTTCTGACTGGCTAAAACCTTCCTTGTAAAACACTGATCTACGTAGAAGGCAGATGTATTGCACTAAATCAGTTGGTGGTGTGTGCATCTCTGAAAATTTGCAACAGTAAATAAACACTAAATGACTTAGCTTTTTAGCGGAAGCTTCATAGACACTAACAATTTTTTTTTTAAAAAAAGACTCAGTGTTACATCACCTTGTCACATACCCAATGCCACAGCATACGTTTGTCATGGCTTATGCAACACTTTATTATTGGGGGAGCTACTGGGCCTTTGCCAGTCTAAAACGAATTTCTCAAAGCCAAAAACTACCTTTGATCTCAAGAAACACACTTCACATAGTATCCTCTGTAACCTTTTGCCCAGGCATGCTCCTTGTGAAAACTCACAGTGCTATCACCAGGGTCACAGGAATTATGAGGCAGGAGAACATTAAATTATGTGACAAGGTTAACTAAATTATGAAGCAGGAAAAGGCAATTTATGTGGCACAATGCAGCACTTTTTTGATAGTATTACTTTATTTGTGATTTGAAAATATGATAATAGTGCCTGGGCAAAGATTTCGCCTCATTAGCAGTAGTATAGCAACCAAATATAGAAAGCAGCAACTGAGAGATGACCTGCCAACCTTTGTGCAGGGCCTTCCACTGTGTGTGTAAACACATTGCCACATTTTTTGTTACTTTAGATCTTGTTGAGCTGCATTTTGTTTTAATAAATCTGAAGTTTATTTAGGGATGGTAGATTATGTGGCTTTTTTTATGAACACTGGTCCCTGGTGGCTTAGGTTGGTTTCCGAGCTGTGGATCGTGGCGTGACCGTGATCCAGAGCTAGGAAACCACTTCAGGGTCCGCATTATACATGCGGCGCATTTTCCTTCATTGTGCTGGGTGCACCTTTTAAAATGTGCGCCCTGCTCAATGAAGGAAAATGCGCTGTATTATGATAAATGCGCTGCCCTCAAGGTAGCGGACCTCGCTCTGCCTTGTGGGCAGTTCATTCATGTGAAGAACAGAGTGGCTGCTTTGAAGTCACTCCGTGTTTTCACAGTACAGGCGGCAACTCGTCTGCACTTTGAAGGGGGATTAGAGATTTCCTTTCAGGCAGGTGCAGTCAGTGACTGCTCCCGCCTGCAAAGGAATGTCTGGACATCCATGGGACCCCCCTTTCCCTCCTCCACAGGGCTGCTCACAGGGGACACACTGACAGTGGGCCACCTTTAGGTGACACACGGTCAGTGAGCCTCCTGAGAGTTTCTTTGGCTGAGCGCCCATGGCTGTAATACGGTGCGGGCACAGAGGCAGAGGGATTCCCTCATTTGCATGGGGCATGCCCCCATTTAATGAGGGAATGCCCCTTGAAGATATTGCTGGCTCTTTATGTGAACCTGTGCTATTGATATTACAGAAGGGCCCACAGAAGCGTCTACGGCTCTTTCTGTAATACCAAAGTGCACCACGGGCACGCATAGTGGGCGCAAACACCCGTTGCACCCCTGGAGCACTTTGTGTAATACGGCCCCAGGAAGGCATTGTCAGAAAGGGAAGACTCTCTTCTTTCCAACAATGCCTCCCTGAAATCTGGGGAGAACCCCACTGGATGTCAGAGAAAGAGCCCACATTAACTCTCCTTTGCCGGAGGTGGGGAATCTGTGATGTCAGCACGCCTTGTAGCACACTGCAATCACAGATGGGTGGGAGGGGATAACAGGGTCTGACCCGGAAGCAATTTTCTGTCTCCCCAGCCTGTTGCATAGAGAAAAAAAAGCACCAGAGGTTTCTTTATTCCCCCCCTCAGTGTTGGCCAAGGGCCCACAGATGGACTGGGGAGGGAGTGCTGATTTTGGCCACTGACCGACACCCGCACCTAAGGGGTTAACAATAAAGAACACTAAGGTCTCAGTTGGCACCCATCTCCCACTCCAAAGCAAGAAACAAACTAACTACTTCCAACCCAATCATTTTTTACTTTTTCTTAAATAAGGTAGAGATTTAGATTTGATTATGCCTTAGCAAAGGTAATGTTGGCACCACTGTAATGGAACAGTCCTTTAGGTCCTCATTCTGAGTGTTGAGACTTCGTGCAAAATGTGCATGGAAAAGTACCCTGAACTGGGGATTGCATGTGGAAATGTGTCAGGCGGATGCTAGCAGTATAATTCAAGGAGACCACTAACCTTAAAGGTTCGGCAGCAGGGACGATGGCAAGTGGAACGTTCCCTTCCTCCCCTGAGCACACCTCACACAGAGGGAGGTGCACACCGCTCTGTAAGAGGGCACCCCTGGGAAAAAGGGAAGTGGAGAAAACAAGGAAGGTTCTGCAGAGAAGGTCTCTCAGAGGAGTAACGATAGGAAAATAATGTAGCCCAACGGGGTATGTCGCAATCCTTCTTGGACACTGCAGTAGGGAGAAACAACAAAGAATCACTCGTTGGAGCAGAAGCCTGGTGACTACCATGAGTGTTTTCTGCACCTTCCCCCCAGAATAATCTTACTCACTAACTGTCTGCCAGTAAAGATCCCAAAGGACAAAGCGTGCAGTCTGTAGCAGGAACAAGAGAACACTCAGGGCTAAGTACTGCGTCTTACTGCTGGACTTAAAAGGAATGCTGGTGCTTCACACAATAACCATGTCAAATGAATGAGCGCTCGTTGTTAACTTCACAACGCAAGCATTCTAGTAACAGGAAACTGAATTTTGGAGCTGGCACGAGGAAAGGATGATGCGGGAATGGGGCGTCAAAGCAGCTCTTCGCCGCTGATGCGCAGAGACCTAAATACCTGGAATACGGGGAGAGTTTGTTTATAAAAGGCAACAATGAACGGTTTGCTGCGTGCCTTTCAGGCACTACGCACTACCTGCTTGGGCTCCTCAATCCAGGCGGGTCACAGTAGCGGAATCCTCGGAGGAATACCACATCGCAGCGAGCGCCCGACCTCCGGCGGGGAAAACACCATCCGCCCGACGCTCGGACTTCAATCACGGGCAACGGCTCAGCAATAGTACAGAAATCGCTGGGAAGTAGGGCACCCGACCTCCAGCGGGGAAAACACCATTCGCTTGGCGCTCGGGTCCACAGGAACGTATCGGGCAGTTTGTCAAGCCCCGAGTTAAGGAAAGGGCGGGGCTTTATAGCCATCCAATCGGGAGGCAGCCCCTGTCTAGAAACGCTGGAGGTTGTCTCAGGGCATTCTGGGCACTGTAGTTTCTCGTGATGGTTGCTCCTATGCTGTGTCTGTGTTTCCTCCTGCGTATGGTACAGTGCACATGGGGGGAATACCGACTCAGTAGCCCTCTTTGTGTCAGGGTTATGACAGTGCCCCCTCTCAAGGACCGTCGTCTCGGCGGTCGCCCTGGTTTGCCTGGGTACTTGGCATGGAAACACTCGATCAATCTAGGACAGTGTAGATTTTGTACTGGTTCCCAGGTCCTATCCTCTACTCCATACCCCTTCCAGTCTACCAGATACTGTACTCGTCCCCTCACTAATCTGGAATCTAAGAGTTCACGAACCTCGTATTCCTCCTGCCCATCCACTTCTATTGGTAGCGGTGTTGTGGGTAATCTCATATCAATGGGACAAGGTTTTAACAAAGACACATGGAACACTGGGTGAATGTTCCGGGACTGGGGTCGAAACAGCCTCACGGCAACAGGATTTATGATCTGTTCGATGCCATAGGGACCTACATATTTTGGAGCCAGTTTATCCACCCCCTTTAGGTGCAGGTTTTTTGTTGCCAGCCACACCTTATCTCCCACCTGATAAGCGGGTTCCGGGGTTCTCTTTTTATCAGCGTAAAGTTTGTGTGCTTTCTGTGAAGCCTTTAACTGATTTTTTGCTTCCATGAGCACTGCTCTGAGATGGGTGTGGTGTTCCTGTATGGTGGGGTGTCTTGAAACCACAGGCCATTCGAAAGGGAGCATGTTTGGATGGAATCCATACATACAGAAGAAAGGAGAACACCCCAGTGTAGAATGGTCAGCATTGTTGTAGGTGAATTCCGCCATCCAGATCAATGGGTACCAGTCTATGGCGTTTTTGAGGGAAAAACAACGTAGGTATTTTTCAAGCGTTTGGTTGAGGCGTTCCGTTTTTCCGTCCGTCTGGGGATGGTAGCTGGTTGACAGTCTGGCTCCAACTCCCATGGTATCACACAATGCCTTCCAAAACCAAGAGGTAAATTGGGAGCCCCGGTCTGTTATGAGTACTCTAGGTAGTCCGTGGCCCTTGATCACGTGTTGAAGGAAGATAACTGCTAGTTCGACAGAAGTAGGCAGCTGTTTCAGGGGATGAAATGTCCCATTTTCGTAAGGTCATCAACCACCACTAGGATGGTGGTATATCCTTCGCAAGAAGGCATATTGACAATGAAGTCCATCGACACGGTATGCCAAGGTAGCGGGGGTACCGGTATGGGGCGTAGCAACCCCACAGGCCTAGAATGGCTGGTCTTGCTCTGAGCGCATACAGCACATTTTCTTATGTACTCTTTGGTGTCGTTCTTCAGTGTGGGACACCAAAAGGATCTTTCGATATGAGCTATAGTTTTGTGCTCTCCAAGATGTCCTCACAGTGTTGAGTCATGAGCCCAGGCCAGCACTTGTAGTTGTTGGGCCGACAGGGGAATGTACAAGGCATGGTAATGGTATAGTAAACCCTTGCTTGTGATCCGGTGTTCGGGGTCCTCGTTCCTCCATGCCTGTTCATCCAGGTGAGCCAATGACACCTTTAAGTCTTCTATGAAGTCGTTTGAGGTAATCAGTGCAATGGTTTTGGGTTGGAAAGCGTTTTCTGTGAATATGGAAGGGCCTTCCTTGGGTGTCTCATGTTGATTGTCTATGGGAATGCCCATACGTGATAATGCATCGGCCTTGCCATTTTGGGACCCCGGTCTATATTTTATGACAAAATCAAAGTCCGAGAAAAACAAAGACCATCGTAGCTGTCGGGGTGTAAGAGCTCTAGCAGATTTTAGGAACAAGAGGTTTCGGTGATCTGTGAATATTTCCACTGTGTGACTGGCTCCCAAGAGATAGTGTCTCCATTTCTCGCATGCTCTTTTAATTGCTAGGAGTTATTTGTCTGTAATGGAGTAGCTTATTTCACTGGGTGTGAGTTTCTTTGAATAGTACGCCACTGGATGAAGTTGCCCTGTGTCAGGGTGTCTTTGCGATAAGACGCCTCCGAGAGCATATTGTGATGCATCCGTTTCAACGGTGAATGGCAGGCTGGGGTCTGGGTGCTGCAGAATGGGTGCTTGGGTAAAACGGTTCTTCATTTCTGCAAAGGCACTCTCCGCTTCTCGATCCCAGATAAAACGAGTGTTCTTTCGCAGCAGACGTGAAATAGGGTGTATTATCCTCGAGAAATCCTTGATAAAACGGCTGTAGTAATTCGCGAAACTAAGGAAGCTTTGTACCGCTTTGACATGCTGGGGTGCTTTCCATTGTGTAATGGCTTCCACCTTGCCCATGTCCCTCTGAAAACCCTGTGCATTGATAACATACCCCAGGAAGGCTACTTCTATAACATGAAAAAGGCATTTCTCCAATTTGGCATACAGAGAGTGCTGTTGGAGTCTGTCCAGAACCGTCTTCACATGGGTAACGTGTTCGTAGGGTGTTTCTGAATATATAAGGATATCGTCTATATACACTATGCAAATGGTATCCAACAAGCCCCGAAGCACTTCGTCCATAAAGTATTGGAAAGCCGCCGGGGCGTTACACAAACCAAAGGGCATCACCTGGTACTCATATAGTCCGAATTTGGTCCTGAAGGCTGTTTTCCATTCGTCTCCGGTTTTGACTCTGACCAGGTGGTATGCCCCTGGGAGATCCAGCTTCGTAAAGATACGAGCTCCCTTCAGTTGGTCTAAAAGAACCGGTATTAAGGGCAGGGGGTATCGATTCTTGATGATGATCTTATTAATCGCCTTGTAGTCGATGCATGTTCTCAATTCATCGCAGTCTTTCTTCGTTATAAAAAAGAGGGGAGAAGAGGCCGGAGACGCAGAATGCCTGATGAAGCCAGATGCCAGGTTCTCTTCGAGGTAATTCTTAAGGTGCCGTGTTTCAGGCTCTGTGAGGGCATACACTCGCTAACAAGGGATGTCGGCTCCTTGCAGAAGGTCAATGCGACAATCGTGCGTCCGATGAGGTGGTAAGTGTGTGGCCTTTTTTTTGTCGAAGATAGGTTGGCAGTCCTTGTATTCATCGGGTAAAATAGTAGAACAGCAGTAACCCAATCCTACACATCCTTCGGCTAGAAGACCTGCCTGCGGACCATAGGTGACATCCGAGGGGGAAGTCGCCTTGATACATTGCTCCTTGCAATACTCGGAAGTGAGTGATACGGTGCGATCCGCCTATCGGATAACAGGGTCATGAAGAGTCAGCCATGGAATGCCGAGAATCAGGCAAAAGTGTGGTGCGTCTATTGGATCAAACCGGATCGTCTCGTAGTGGTTCTTTCCTACGCGCATCTTAAGGGGAATAGTGTGGTATCGAACTGGTCCTGACGTTAAGGCTTTTCCGTCCACGGCTTTCACGATCTCGGGTGTGTCCTTACAATCATATGGCACCCGATGTTCCAGGCGTATTGTTGATCGATGAAGTTCCCCGTGGCTCCTGAATCCAAAAGGGCTGACACCTCAATGGGATTGGAGTTGCAAATCCACAGAGAGACACATACATTCATATGCGCCACTGACGGCTGTATGGTGTTAGCGAGAGACAACGAGATCGTTTTGGTTTCCGAACCCAAGGCAGCGATCTCCTCCTGGCTTGGGCTTCCTAGTTTTCCAACGGTTGTGGAAATGCCAAAGCTTGTGTTCGGAAGGCGTTCGGTCTCTCTGGTGCCTTAGCTCTTGCTCTACATTCTCTGATAAAATGCCCGCTTTTTCCACAGTACAAACATAGTTTCTGTTGTTGTCTTTTTTCTCTTTCCTCTATATTGAGCGGACCTCGGAGCCCTCCGATTTGCATGGGTTCTGTTCCTTCGGTCTGCTTTAGTGGAATGTCGGAAGCTGGTTTAGGGCGTAGCAGAAAGAAACGGGTATCGTTTCTTCCTCTCTCTCCCTTTCTTTCTTGGAGACGGTGATCCAGTTGTACAGTGAGATCTATCAGCTCTTCACAGGTTTGCGGTAGCTGGACCACCTGGGACAGTACATCTTTTAATTCTCCTCTCAGACCCTGAAAGAATAGAGTCGTTCTTTTCTCTTGGGGCCAGTCGGTTTCCACCAGAAGGCGATTGAACGTAGTAATATAGGTCAACAAGTCCTGTGATCCCTGTCTAAGCGTTAAGAGTTCTCGGTCCAAGGACATCATATGGGATTTTCGGTCAAACAGTTTTCTCATCTCTCTACAAAAGTCCTGAAAATTGTGCAAGACCGGATCGTTGCGCTCCATCAACGGGATAGTCCAGCTAGCGGCGTTCCCCCCCATATATGACATCATAAAGGAGGTTTTAGCCGTGTCATCCTGGAACACAGAGGGTTTGCAGAGGAAGTGAAGCCTACTTTGATTAAGCAAGGTCTCAAACTTCTTCGGATCTCCATAAAAACATTCAGGAGGAGCCAACGGTATACCATGGGTTTGCAGGAAGTGAAGCGTAGGAACGGTTCCCTCCTGTGGAGAGGCTGCGGCTGGCACCGTAAAAAACCCAGGGCCTTGAGTACCTCCCCCCTGATCCGGTGTGGTGGCATAGACCGGAAGGGGAAGTGTCCACTCTTTTATATAGGACCCCTTCCCTTTATCTTGTCTAGAAATGCCTGCGACCTCCCTACGCAAGGTACCCATTTCTTTTTTCTGTTCTTGGTTCTCCAAACGTGAGGTATGCACCTCCTGCTGTAGAGCCGTAAGGCTCTCCAGCAGTGAGGTCAAAACAAGATTAGTGTCCATCGTCCGGGCTGGATAGCTACGTAGGCTTGACAATCTGTCAGGCGGATGTTAGCAGTATAATTCAAGGAGACCACTATCCTTAAAGGTTCGGCAGCAGGGACAATGGCAAGTGGAACGTTCCCTTCCTCCTCTGAGCACACCTCACACAGAGGGAGGTGCACACCGCTCTGTAAGAGGGCACCCCTGGGAAAAAGGGAAGTGGAGGAAACAAGGAAGGTTCTGCAGAGATGGTCTCTCAGAGGAGTAACAATAGGAAAATAATGTAGCCCAACAGGGTATGTCGCAATCCTTCTTGGACACTGCAGTAGGGAGAAACAACAAAGAATCACTCGTTGGAGCAGAAGCCTGGTGACTACCATGAGTGTTTTCTGCACCTTCCCCCCAGAATACTCTTACTCACTAACTGTCTGCCAGTAAAGATCCCAAAGGACAAAGCGTGCAGTCTGTAGCAGGAATAAAAGAACAGTCAGGGCTAAGTACAGCGTCTTCCTGCTGGACTTAAAAGGAATGCTGGTGCTTCACACAATAACCATGTCATAAACGAAAGAGCGCTAACCTCACAACGTGAGCATTCTAGTAACAGGAAACTGAATTTTAGAGCTGGCACGAGGAAAGGATGATGCGGGAATGCGGCGTCAAAGCAGCTCCTCGCTGCTGGTGCGCAGAGACCTAAATACCTGGAATACGGGGAGAGTTTGTTTATAGAAGGCAACATTGAACGGTTTGCTGCGTGCCTTTCAGGCACTACGCACTACCTGCTTGGGCTCCTCAATCCAGGCAGGTCACAGTAGCGGAGTCCTCGGAGGAATACCACATCGCAGCGGCCCCTGTCTAGAAATGCTGGAGGTTGTCTCATGGCATTCTGGGCACTGTAGTTTCTCGCGGTGGTTGCTCCTAAGCTGTGTCTGTGTTTCCCCCTGCGTATGGTACAGTGCACATGGGGGGAATACCGACTCAGTAGCCCTCTTTGTGTCAGGGTCATGACAAAATTTTCCTGGAAATTCCGGGAGCCTCAGGTTTTGCAAGAATGCAAACGAAGTGCCAAATGATGGCCAATAAGGGGGGGGGGCTGGAGATGCTGGCTGATAGCAATAACTCTGTCTTCAGTATCTTCTACTCCAGGTACTGGCCATCAAGTAATGAGGGCTTTAATCATTATTCTCTCCAAGAGGGCATCATCCACTCCTTGATTTAAGCTCGAAAGAACTCCAAGATGTTTGGTGGAGCAGAGAATATTATTATGCACAGTCGAACATAATAATGCAGCAGTGACTCAATTGAAAGATAACTGCATTTGATAGCTCCTCAACCAGTTCTGCGTGTGGAACAGTTTAACTGGAGGGGATATGGCGTTGCGGCCAGAGCTGCCCACTTTGGAATTGGGAAACCAGGTTCGATTGCCAGGTGTAGGCTCAACATCCAATGATTCTGGGCAAATCACTTAATCTCTGTGTCTATAAAAAATGAACGTGATTTTCTGTAATGTAACTGATGCTCATGTAAGGCTCTCCATAACCTTTGGGTAGAGTTTTCACTATATAAAAGTACACAAAAAATAAACTTTATAGCTGAACATTAGGAACTCACATGGAACAATAAACACTTATCCCGGACCTGCTGCTTCTGTGGCTATTCAAACATATCAGACTTCAAGGTGTTCCTTTGAGCTGGATTTTCTACAAAGGAGGTCTTAAAGAATATATCTCCCCTCATTTAGGTCGAAGACCATGATCATTGTAGGTAATTCTCAGGGCTCTGCCATCGGCTATCTCTTTTCTAATGTTTATGTGGCCCCACTTGCTGGCCTTCTTAGGCTCATGTCCTCCTCTTTTATACAAGTGTGGATGACACCAATATTCAGTTTAGAATCAGAGAAAACAGACTCTCACTAGCTGCCTTCCAGGCCTATCTCTTAGAGGTAAGGGACTGGATGAGAGCAAGTTGATTAAAGCTACATGTGGCTCGCCTATACCCGGTGGAAAAAAATCAAGAATCTTGGGGTTAAGATCAGAAGAGTCGCTTAGTTGGTTGGATTCAGGGGCCATAGGGTACCCAAATAAAATTAGGTATTGGTAAGGCCAATAGGTCTGATGTTGGCTGCTGACCTTTTGGTTTTGCCAGTACTGATTTGGTTTGTACATTTTTTATGGAGGCAGACAGTGTATGAAAGCAAGCAATGTACAAAAGCCAAAATGTATATTTTTTTCATGTCAAAATGCATGTTGTACCCTTAGTCCCTGGAACTGAAGGGGTATGCTTATTGTCTCTATGTGCACATTGTGCAAGAGCATGATAACATTACTAAGTCAGGTAAACAATGGCTGAAGTGGGGTGACCCTGTATCCCATGCTGTATGCTGAGGTGGACGGAAACAGAATGTGATTGACATTGCAGCTGACCAATGGATGAAGAGGGCTGACTAAAAGCCCCTGTAAGCATGAATGGTATATATATTTTTATGAAAAGCAAAAGGGTTTGACTAACACCAGCCCTACCAAGTATTAGTAAAGCCAATAGGTCTCACCTTCGGGCCAATGCCAATGGTTTGCAGCCATGCTACACAGCATTCCCGATGCTCTGCAGCACGGCTAAAGAATAAAAAGAAAACACATTGAATAAGCTGCAGCGTCATTTTGTGGGCGAGCACCTACAAAATGAAGCTAGTACTTTTTTTTTCTGTTCAAGTACTGATCGAAGTTAGATCATAACAAAAAGAGCCTGCAAAATCATTCTTTTTAAAAGTGGGCGGGAGAGTTAATGGGACGGTGGAAGCAACACGGAAGGTGCGGTGAGGAAGGAGAAGCAATGGGTGAGAGAGCAATGTTGAGCAGGTGGGGAGAAACATATAGATGAGCAGGCAACAGGTAAGTACAGGTGTGTAGGAGATTCAACAGACAATAAGGGAAGGGAAGGCACGGGTGGGGTAAGGCACACAGAGGCCTCGGGTGAGGAGGGGAAAAAATGGGCAACAGAGCAATGTGGAGAGGGTGGGGGTAGTTCACGGCTGAAGAAGCAATGGGGGAAGTACGTGATGGTAAACACAACATGGAGGGGGAGAAGCACACAGATAACAGAGAGCAACATGATATTCAAGGGGAGAGTAGCACATAAGAGAGACAGATGGAAAAACATGTGGTCTCATGAGATGCTTAAAAGAAAAAGATGGTACTTGAAAAGCTAAGCACAGACGACAGCTAATCAGAAGTGACTGCAATGCTTCATGGGAGAGACAAACACATATCTGACAAGCTGGGACATAAGGAGAAGGCAAATGACAATAAAACAAAAGCTAAACAATGGTACACAAGCTTAGGAAAAGCTGTCAATAGATTAATGTGCTGAGCTAATGCTATAGATACTGGGCTACCTGCATGATATGGGCTCCACTCTCAACGAGATACCCCAGGAAGTTAAGTACCTACTACAGTTGTTTTTGTATAATCTCAGGTTCCAGGTACCAATGATAGTAACATAGTTTGGTGATAAATGTATCAGCTGCCCCAGATAGTACACAATACCTCCAATGTACTCTTTAAACTCATTTTCACCTTCCAGAGAACCAAAATACCTACACAATAACTTGTGCACAAAGACCTGAATGTCCAAATTATAATTTAATCTCCATTGATTTTAAAGGTTCCATCTCCCAAGCCTCAGAATTTGACCCTTCTAGAAGACTCAAGAGGCTGAGAGGGATGGAGAGGGTAGAGCACAACATGCAGAAGGATGGAGTTCAAGGGAGAGGAGTTGGCCTAACGGCTAGGGCGCTCGACCTCGGACCTGGGGAGCTGGGTTCGAGTCTCGGTAATGACGCTGAACATCCTGTGATTCCGGGCAAATCACTTAATCTCCCCGTGCCTAACAAAAATATGAATGTGTGTCCTCATGTAACGTAACTGGTGCTATGTAAAGCGCTCTGATACCTGATTGGATAAGGGTCAAGTTCGCGCTATATAAAACTCTGCAAAATAAAAAAAGAGTACTACAGCTCATGCTGCACAATAGCCCCTCTAGAAAGAGTTTCCCACCTCACAATTTCCAGAGATGGTCCATCGATCCCTGGCCCCCAGGCCCCCCGGTGCGCCCCCCCGGCCTTTCATCCTCAAGATCTTAAATTTCCGAGACAGGGACGCCATTCTCCGCGAAGCTCGGCGCATGGACACCCTCCACTACCAAAATCACAAAATCATGATCTTCCCGGACTATACTCGTGAAGTCCAGGAACTGCGCCGCTCTTACACTGAAGTGAAGCAGAAGATGCGCTCCCTGTGCCTCCAGTACCAGCTTCAGTTCCCGGCCCACCTTCGGGTCATCTTCCAACACAAGACATTGTTCTTTGATACGCCCCGAGCGGCCTGGTCCTGGTTAACGGAGGAGCACCCCCTGCACCGCTCTGGACGCGGATCGCCTGCGGGCGGGCGGGGGGGGCGGGGGAGGCCCCGGACATCGAGGACCCGCCGGCGGCATCGCACGTTACCCCGGGAGCGCACGGCGGAGGAGGCGATCATCACGCGCTCCGGGGGGCAGCCGCGCCGGGGGTCGAGAGCCTCTTCTGCCTCCTCGGCTGCGCCCGCCAGTCCCGCGGCAGGCGGGCAGCGGGCCGTGTCGCCCCGGCTGGCAGATCCTGCAACCCGGTTGGCCGAGTCTGTCGACACCTCGGACCTATCTCGCAGCCCTAACATTTGACATTCTGTGTTTCATCGGGGGGGAGGGGGGTTGATGGTGCTCGGGCCTAGGCTGGAGTGCTCCGGTGTCTGTGTTGCTCTCGGCCAGGGCAGGTGAATCAGGCTTGAATTCTATTGTATCAGGGGTCCACTAGTGCTCAAGCCCGAGCGTTTTAGCTTGGTGATTGTTCCATTTTGTTTGGGCGACAGATGCTTCTGTTTTCGAAGTATAGGGTGGGGGTGGGGGATTGAGGTTGGTTTGGGGTTGTTTCTTCCTCCTTGGGAAGGTTTTGTTGGCGGGGGGGAATCCCTCTATGTTGTTGTTCCACGGCATCTTGTAACCTTTGACCTGCTCTCCTGCTCGATGTCCCGCTGTCCTTCCTCTCTCAGGGCTTGCGCAGCCGTGCCTCCATTGGCCCCCGCTTCTGTCCTGGACCATGGCTGACCCGCCTGTTCCCAAGGCCGCCATGCACGTATTGTCCTGGAATGTCAATGGTCTGTTAGATCGCTTTAAACGCATGGCGGTCCTTAAATATGCGCAGCGTGCAGAGATTGACGTGCTCCTTCTCCAGGAGACCCACCTCCAAGGCAATCACTGTCCCTTTCTTACCCGCTATGGTTACGATAGGGTGTGGCACTCAGGTTTTGCGAGGGGATCCCGGGGGGTAGCTATCCTGCTCCGCAAGTCCTTTCCCTTCGTCCTGGCCCAGGTGCACCTAGACCCCCAGGGCATGGTAGTGGCGGTTTGTGGTACTCTTGAGGGGCGACCCCTCACCTTGCTGTCCCTTTACGCGGCTTCGTCCCTCCTGTCGGCGGCCCTCTCTTACACCGCGGGCCTCCTCCCGACGCTTCCGGCGGGCTCACTCATTCTAGGCGGCGATTTTAACGCTGTCTACACACCCCATCTGGATTCAACGGGACCGATATCCTTGGCCCGAGTCGCTCGCGCAAAGCAGCTCTCGACCTGGGCTGAATCTCAGGGCCTGTGCGATGTTTGGAGGGTCTGGCACCCGCAGGCTCGCCAGTACACCCACACGTCGGCAGCTCATCACTCCCATGCCCGGATCGACCTCATCTTCGTTCCGTCTACCGAATGCGCAGGGGTGCAGGATGCCCGCATTCTCCCGAGAGGCCTCTCGGACCACTCGCCAATGCTCCTTGCTCTTGGCCCGCCGCCCCTTTCTGCCCGTCCGATGTGGCGTCTGAACGCTTGGTTCCTCCATGACAAGGCTTTTCGGAAGGTGGTCGGTGGCGAGATAGCTGACTATTATTCTCACAATGCGGGATCCGTCCCCTCCTCTGTCCTTTGGGAGGCCGGCAAAGTGACTATTCGGGGGGCCGCTAAGGGACATGTGCAACGGCAGAGACGTGCTCAATCCCAGAAACTCGCGGCCTGCGAAGCTCAAGCCTTGGAGCTGGAGCGCAACCAGGGGATGTTGGGAGACAGCACATGGTCGCGCCGCCTAGCCTTCCTGCGGGAAGAAATTCGCCTACACTCTCTGGAGGCGGCAAAGACTCTGTGGCGCTCCTCCGTGGCCTGGGTATACGGATGGGGAGACAAAAACGGTACACTTCTCCACCGGCTGGCCAATTACCCCCGGGCGGGCAGGATTATTCCTGCCATCAAGGATTCTGCGGGCGGAACCCGAACGGTCTCGGTGGCAATGGCCCAAACCTTCGCTGACTATTATTCCCGGTTGTATCGAACCCGGGCGTCTGAGCTCTCCCTTGAAGAGTTGCTGGGGACGACTGGGGCGGGGCTTGGGCGGCTGGGACGGGAGGTTTCTGAGACCCTCGATTCGCCTATCGTGCTGCAGGAGATTGAGGAGGCGATTAGCCACCTGGCGCCCGGGAAGACCCCGGGACCTGATGGGTTCCCTCAGGAATACTATGCTCACTATCGTGAGACCCTGGCCCCACGGCTTCGGGACCTGTTTGCAGAGGTGGTGGAGACGGGTTCGTTCCGGCCAGAAACGGACACAGCTACCATAGTTGTCCTTCCCAAGACGGAGCCCCCATCGCAGTCCTGCTCAGACTACCGGCCGATATCCCTTATTAATACCGAGCTCAAGATCTATGCCACGGTCCTCGCGCAGCGGTTGCGCCCGTCTCTTGCCTCCTTGGTCCACCCGGACCAATGTGGTTTTATGCCGGATCGGGGGACCAGACACTGCCTGCGGCGCCTGCATCTCGCCCTAGCGCACCGAGGGCGCCTTTCCCCCTATCTGGCCCTTCTGCTGGTCGACTTTGAAAAGGCCTTTGACTCGGTGGGGTGGGCGTACTTGGGTGATGTCCTAGAGCGCATGGGCTTCGGTCCCCGGTTCCGTGCCATGGTCGCGGTCCTGTACGCGAGCCCGCGGGCCCGTGTATTAGTCAATGGGGCTCTGTCCCGCCCATTTCTTATAGGTCGAGGGACGCGCCAGGGATGTCCGCTCTCGCCCCTCCTATTCGCTCTGGCCATGGAACCACTGCTGTCCTGATTCGGGCGGATCCCACTCTCCGCGGGTGGGACTGGCCGGGCGTGACCCCTGACAAGATTGCCCTATACGCGGACGACGTCCTCCTATATCTCTCTGATCCAGCGACCTCGGGACCCCAGGTCCGCCAGATTCTCCGCCGGTTTGGCCAAGCGTCGGGTCTTCATCTGAACCCCAAAAAATCCGTACTGGTCCCACTACACCCGTCGAGGGAATGTTTTGACTGGCAATCTGACATTCCCCTCCGGAGACTCTCATTTAAATACCTGGGGATCTGGGTCACCCTCCTTCCGGAACTCTGTTGGGCCCTCAACGTGGCGCCCGTAGTCAACAAGACCAGATCAGATATGCTCAGGTGGCAGTCACTCCCACTGAATCCGCTGGGGAGGGTCGCCCTCTATAAGATAATGATCCTCCCCAAGTTTCTGTACATGTTACAAAATACTCCGTGCCCCTTTCCGCGCCCGTGGTTCCGGGAACTGGATAAGATGGCGACTAAATTTCTCTGGGGCGGCGGCAGGCCCCGGTTGGCCTTAGATCGCTGCAGGGTCCCCTCCTACGACGGAGGCCTGAGCATGACTAATCTATATCTATATTATGTGGCCACCCAACTGCTGGTGATTCATGACTGGTTCTCGAATGGGTGGGACGATCCGGCCTATCGACTCGAGGTGCAATGTCTCGGGTTCTCCTCTATCCAGAACATGCTCTATGGGGCAACGGTCCCCCTGTCGCTCCCCGATGTCGTGCGGGTCCCTTTTCTGGCGTGGCGCGCAGCTTTGCGGCACACCCGCTGGTCGGGGAAGATAACACAGCTCACACCGCTTTGGCACGGAACGTGGTTGCGGGAAGTGGTGGGACTTGAAGGATTTCGGCAGTGGGATCTTCTAGGGATTTCCAGCCTGGGCGATATATGGCGGGGGAGCCACATGTGTTCCTTCCAGGAGCTTCGGACCAGCTTCTCGTTACAGCCTTCCCAATTTTATAGATATATTCTGCTGCGTCATGCGGTCCAAGCCCATGTCCCTCTGGACTCCAGATTGCCTGCGCATAGCCCGCCCGAGGCTCAGGTGATGTTAGGGTGTCTGGGGAAGGGGGGGAATATCCCGCATATACAAATCCCTGATTAACAATACCCCGGTAGATTGGAGCGGCCTAAAACAGCGATGGGAGGCTTGGGTGGGGCCCCTAGATGAAGCGGACTGGAGGGACGCCCTTATGGCACCTCGATCGCTTACCACTTCCGCCAGGTTGCGGCTCATCCAACTTTACTACCTCCACGCCGCTTATCTGACTCCGGCCCGCCTACATCGGGCAGGCCTCCGCGTGGACGCCTCATGTGCTCGCTGTGGGGTGGATCCGGCGGATTTCTTCCATATGGTGTGGTCTTGTTCCCGCCTGGAGAGTTACTGGACAATGATTGAAGCCGTACTCACTGAAGTCCTGGGATGGGAGGTCCCCCATGATCCTAGAATGGCTCTGCTGGGCATCACGGACGGGTTGGATGGGTCCCGTAATGAAAAGTACTTTCTCACTACTGCCCTAATGGTATCCAAGAGGGATATAGCGGCCGTGTGGTCACAGCCGGACCCGCCCAGAGGGGCTACCTGGAGTAGAGGGGTGGATTGGTGTGCCGCTCAAGAGCGGTCGTTGTACGCTGCCCGGGGCTGCCCCAAAAAATTCCGCAAAGTATGGGGGAAATGGCTGGGGTGCCTGTTTTGAAGGGTGGGGGCGCAGAGGGCGGGGGCGGGGGGTTGAGGAGTAGGGGTGGGTTTTTACATTTGCTTGTCAATGCTTTCCTGTTTGCATTTACTGATGCCAAGTTCAGCGAACTATTGTATGTCATTTTTGATTTTGCCTTCTATACATTTGTTTATCCAAAAAAAAAAAATTTCATACAGTGTTTTTTTAAAGAATGTTTATGTTCATTTTAGATAGTTTATTAGATATGTTCATTGATAATATTTTAGATGTGTGTTTTAGAGGGAGGAGAGAATGTTTTACTCTGTGTTTTTAGATAAATGTATTAGTAAATGATTAGATTAGTAACATATGTTTAGATATGTTTTATTTTTTTGTATAATATTGGTATAGTTGAGTTTTTATATATATATGGAAGACATTTTAGAGTAGTTATGCATATGTGGATTAGATTAGTTTATAGGAGTTTTGATTATATACATTTATAGGGATTTAGATTAGATACATTTATAGACATTTAGATCATTATTAAGAAAGACAGTGAAGAATAATTTGATTAATGGTTATATATGTCCTTGTGTTGTTAAAAATTAATATAAAAAATGGTAGTCATTATTAATTATCCTTGTTACATACTGAACATATATATTAGTGACATCATATGACTAAACAGGTTTGCTAACATTAAAACACATATTTAGTAGCACAAATATATTACATATACATCAGCTGCAATTGAACACAGTATGCTTAAGACATTGGACACACCTCTTTCATTTTTAATGGAGTGGAATATAACACATCACAAATATGCTTAAGATAACTTTCGTTATTTTATTGATTTAGTATTTGCAGATTATATTTTACCAAAGTAGACACAAAAAATTGAATACTTTATGAAAAACCATGTCATTTGTTTGCCATGTCCCTTTTTAAAATTCATTTGATTTTGTAAATTATTAATATCATATGTATCGTCATTAACACAAGACAATTCTCCTTCCTAATTAATAGAAGCTTTTACACCAATATTGTGAAGAGCGGCACTTACTGCAACCATTTTGCATGCTGATTTACATGAAAAACAATATTGACTGACATGAATATCGTGTCAGAATATAGTGTTTTTGAATTCATGATGTCAATAACACAATTATTGTGTCAAAAATACAGTGGAACAGAACATCACTCAAAAGAAAGTAATATAATTTTTAAATAAATATAGAATTTAAAGTAGTTTACATAAAATGGTAAATTATTTATAAAAAAATATAAGATAAATAGTTTCAATTAGATTTTAATTTATGTATGCATATGAATATATTTAAAATATAACAATAACGAAACCATGTTTAAATACAATAAATTAACCAACAAAAATATCAAACCTATTTAAAATATTAAAATGATCATATAAAAATAGTTGCATTTAGTACTTTAGACTACATTTACTGATAATATATATCTATTTACGCTCCAAATCCTTTCAAATGTAAAGAATGCAAGCACTCACGGGTGGCGTGGCAACAGGTCTTTATTTCCGGAACAGACGCGTTTCGGCGGTCTGCCTTCCTCGGTGTTAACGGCACACCGGGAAACGCCATATTTTATACATATCCATCTCCACGTGTCACAACATAGTAGACATAGACAGAGGACAGCGTACATTGTCAGTGGAATTACTGGCGCCATCTTGTAATGTACCTATGTACATATATACAGTGCAAATTATACAATATATACAATATATACACGTAAATGTGAGGGCGGTCCCACATTAACAGAATTAATCCTGTGGCTACAATATTCACTTGGAGTGTATACCGCACCAAATAATATAGATTAAACACACAATTAGTATATCACTAAAAGATGGCCGCCTCACCACCTCTGTTCATGATTAAGCCGTGTATCGGCGTTGCACTTGATAATGCCGTGTATCGGCTTGCACTGGCTGTTAAAACTCATTAATTATATATACAATACAATGAATCTAGTCTCAACACAAATAGCAAAGGGGTAATCGAAGAAGCTCACAACAGCAGGTTGCTACAATCAGAAGACAAAGTTCATAGAGCCTCCATTAAATATCCAGACAAGCATATTAATTTCCCAAATGCACTGACAACTCTTCATTACTGTTAAGACCTGACGGAAACTTAGACTGAAGGTCAATAATGTAACGTGATTCTAACCTCCGCAGTTTCTTCAGGCGTTCGCCACCTCTAATGTTTTCTGGGACAAAGTCTAGACCAAAAAACTGTAAAACATTCTTACAATTTGGATGTTTTTCTGCATAATGTCTCGCTACAGGGTATGAGGCATCTCCTTTCAATATCGCCCTCCTGTGTTCTAATATTCTGATTTTCAAGGAGTGAATGGTGCTGCCTATGTACAATAGGCCACACGGGCAAACGAGACAGTAGACTGCATAGGGGGTACTGCAGGTTAAGAACTTTTTAATGGGCCTTTTCAGATTCACATTAGGTATAGTGTAATTGAGAACTCTATGGCTGTTAGAGCAAGCCTTACACTTACCGCACGGAAAGAAACCTTGCATGTGTTTCAAAGTGCCCTGCTGTGATGATTGTTTAATTAAATGACTGTTAACCAATCTATCCTTTAATGACCTCGCCTTTTTAAAGGTTATCATTGGATAATCAGGAATGTCCCCCCCCTATGATAGCATCACTTTTCAAAATGTGCCAATTTTTATTTAGCATCTTTTTCAAGAAATTGGACTCTGCAGAGTATGTCGTGATCATTCTAAATTTACCTTCATGTGAATCGACTGAGCCTTTTCTTATAACCGTCTTCTCTTCTAGCAGGTGTTGTCTAGGGATTCCCCTAACTTTATTGAGTGTTTTCTCCAGTAGTGCCTGTCCATACCCTCTGATACGAAATCTGTTTACACATTCCCTAGCTGCCAATTCAAAATCACAGGTTCTGGAGCTGTTCCGTTTTAATCGTAAAAGCTCCCCGTAGGGTATACTCTGTATCAGTTTGGGGGGATGATTACTAGTCGCAAAAAGGATCGAATTCCCCGCTGTAACCTTACGATACAAGGCTGTTTCTAATTTACCTTCAGAAATGAACACCTTTAGTTCCAGATAGTCCACTGCCACTGGACTTACTGTACCTGAAAAGTGTAAATTGAGGTTATTTATGTTAAGATCCTCTATGTATCCTTCCGCTGATTCAATGGTTCCCTCCCAGACAATGAACAGGTCATCGATGTAATGATACCATGCTTTTACCTGGCCTGTCACTTCACCTCTTACATAGGTTCTGGGCACCTGCTCCTCCCACCAGCCCACCAACAAGTTGGCGTAGCTGGGGGCGAAACAGGTGCCCATCGCAGTCCCTGAAATTTGTTTATAATACTGATCACCAAATACAAAAATGTTATTAGAGAGGCAAAAGCTTGTAAATTCAATCAGCATAGAATTGTGTTCCGCACATCTCAATTGTCGTCTATTGAGGAAAAATTGGATGGCTTTAATCCCATCTTCATGTTTTATACATGTATATAGGCTGGTGATGTCCAATACCATTAATACATACTTGGAGTCCCAAATTAGACTGTTCAATTTACTCAAAAAGTCTTTGGTGTCTCTCACATAAGATTTCAATTGTAGCACGAATGGGAACAAAAAGTGGTCGATAAACATAGACATATGTTCTGTTAAACTCCCTTGCGAGGAGACTATGGGTCTACCTGGTGGCTTTACCTTATCCTTATGGATTTTAGGGATGTGATAGAATGTTGCCACCAGAGGAGTGGTGTTCCTCAAAAATAAATGTTCATCAGTCCCCAACATGGATTTATCGTACCATTTTTTGATTAACAGCTCATAGCTCTGGACACTTGCTTGATAGAGTTCACGAGAGGATTTGATGTAATTGTTGTTGTCCGACAGTTGTCTCAGGGCTTCACCACAATATTGCTCCCTGGTTTGTAGCACTACATTACCGCCTTTATCTGAAGGCTTGATTATGATTGACGTGTCTTGCAATAAGCCATCTAGTGCTTGCTTCTCCTCTTTGGTCAGATTTTCGCAAAAATTGCGTTTTTGAGTACTGCATCTGAATTTCAATAAATCCTTAACCATTATATCTGAAAATGTATCTATAGTGTCGAAAGGCATTTGTGGTACAAAAGTAGATTTTAATTTGAAAGGATCTATATATATTTTTTTTCTTAAATAACAGCATTTTAGCAATTTACATACATTTCAAAGACTGTAATGACAAATAAATAGAAAAATATATATTAAAAATAATAATGATTGTAATATCATAGACAGAAGGGCCGACCACTGCATTAGGATGTAGGCAGTTAGACCCTTGTCTGCGGAGGAACGGAGCACCGTCTCCACCAGGATCTACTAATCACGACGTACAGCGGTCGGAATCATGATCCTGAATGGAGGCATTGCTTGTTCAGGCACCACTGTCAGGACCATGATGTCCATTTCCCACAGCCTTTTCATGGCAGTGCCACAGCCATGAAAGGCCGTTGGAAAGGGACTTTGGGAGCCACAACCAGGGCTCCCGTGGGCCACTGCTAAGTGGCCAGGGGGCACATGTTGTGCCCCCCACAATCATACATGCACCATGTTCCAGGCACCACCTGGTGCCTGGCACACGGTGCATGGATGTTTGAAAATGCCTTTTCTGGGCCACAGCACAAGCTGCAGTGGAAAAAAGCAGGTTCCGACTGACTACACGGTGGTCTGATCAAAATATAGCGGGTGAGACCGCCGACTCCTTGTTGGCTGGTCTCAATCCCCGTTCGATGGCGCTCTGACGCTCGCATGGCTGCCATCTTAATGAGACCCATAATTTCAAATACAAAATACATTTTCATAAAAATATAAAATAAATTGTAAAAGATAACACAATTTTAGCAATTTTAAAAACATTACATCAATAATGTTAGCAGTAACAAAAAAAGATTGAAAAATATGTATTAGAAATAATAATTAAAGTAATAATATAGATCTAAAACAATTTCAAACAAAAAAATATTTTTCTAAAAATATAATCATTTGAAAAATAAAATATAAAAAAATAAATACATGTAAAAACTATAATATAAAAGATATGTGATATGAATCCAATCTAACCAACATTAGGAAAAGTTTTGGGGGGTAGATTAACTAGTCCAACTCCAATTTAACCAACAGTAGGGAAGGCCCTAGACTTAGTGGGGGTTAGATTTACTATCCCCACTCCAATCTAAGTAACAATAGGGAAAGCATTGGACTTCTAAGGGCATAAAATTACTTTTCCCACTCCAGTTTAAGCAACAGTAGAGAAAGTGTTGGACTTTGGAGAGGTTAGATTTACTATTCCAAATCCAATCTAACCAACAGGATGGAAAGTGTTGGATTTTAGTGAGGTTCTATGTACAATTCTCACTCCAATGTATCCAATAGTAGGGAAAGTGTTGGATTTTCAAGGAGTTGGATTTACTATTCCCACACCAGCCTAAGAAACAGTAGAGAAAGTATTGGACTTAGGAGGCGTTAGACTTACTATTCCCACTCCAGTCCAAGCAACAGTCGAGAACACCTAAAATGAATATACTAATATATATTAAATTAATAAAAAAGCAATATTTTGTATAACTATATTTAAAAAAAAAGTTAAATGCAAAGATATTCTTAAAAACAATGTTATATTCCAGAAAAACAATATTCTTACTTAAGATATTTTGTTATACAATATTTTGGTAGGGACAATATTTTTTGACATGCTATTTATGTCACAGAATATTATTTATTTGATATTTGAGTCATTCACCTGCACCGATCTTGAGTGTATAGCTGCCCTACCTCCACAATGAGCCAAACATCTAAACCTAGATTTCAATATTCTAAATGGCTATTCAGTGAAATCCATGTACTTAAATGCCAAATTAAATCTCTTTTGCCTTTCTTTTTGTAGATTCTGACTTGGTGTCATTGGCCAAGGTGGGACAGCATAACTTTATTCACTTAGCAAATATAAAAACAAAATGTTTTAAAATATTTGAAAGAATGCTTTAACAAAGTTAAAAATTACACAAAGGACACAATATATATTTTTAAAAGAAGTCTAGCTTGATCACAACATATATAACCTATGCAACCTAAGTATGGGCCATACAGCCTATTAAATGTGGTAATATCCCTCAAGGTCCTTGAGAAAAGCTCATGTGAGCCGAAACACATAAAATTTCTCCCTGCTCAGATTAAAGCATTGATACCACGCTACCTTGGAGTGCCCATCATCTTTGGTTTTCCAAAGTTATGTGCTGATATATATATATATATATATATATAAGTTAGTATGGGTTTTCCTGGGACCAGTCCCGAGTCAGGTGATGGGTCAGCCGGCAAAGCCCTAAGCCGGAAATGAATAATCCAAAATTCGTCAAGGTATTGGACGCACTCTCAGAGGTCAAGTTACTTCACCATAAGTTTTTATTCTTGTTAACCGCTACGCGTTTCGACACCAACAATGTGTCTTGATCACACGATAACGCAGTTTCGCAAAAATGTGCATAAATAAACATTGAACACAGAAGAAGGACTACAGAATGAATCAGTGTGCTAGGTTACGGTGGCGGCCATATTGAAAAAGGTTTAGTTTCACCTTGATAGCAAATCTCTATAATTGGAGACGATATGTCTCGAGCAATTCATGCGTTGTAAATCTGAAACAGATAATTAAACATTGCTGCATGATTTCAAATTGCAGTATTACAGAAGCCCCCAAGCTGCCGTGGGCATCGAATATTCTACATATTATGCCGTCAAGCTAATGTTCCACTATTATCCCCCCAAGTGGGGGAAGTATCTCCGGACCAAGTGATCCTATAATACAGCATAATAATGAGATCGATTAAAACAGTATGTAATCTCATGGTTCATGTCTCGAGCGTTTCATACATTATAAATCTGAAACCGGTGTAAGAACAAAATGCATGATTTCAATTTTCAGTTTGCGAAAGCCCCCCAAACTATCGTGAGCGTTAATTACTATGCAAGTTAATCTATCAGGCTAGTATTCCACTACGTCCCCCCAGTGGGGGAAGTATTCAGTGATCCTATTATACAATATAATAATATAGTTAGATGATAGAGCATAGAATCTTATTTTTCATTCAAGATAGAAGTGGACTATACAAGAACCAGTGCTCCGCGACGAGACATATTGTTTATATACATAACAGACGCAGTGTCAATGGCCTTAGAAATGTAATCTTCATGTTCACTAATAAACAAGTGTTATACCACAAAAAACTACCAAATATTGACAAACACTAAACAAGTGCAATAAAAGTTCTTCCTTATCTCACAGTGCGTGCAGAAAATCATTATGAAGAAAAGGGTGGGGAACCCGTGCAGAGTCCTGGAACGTGATGGGTCCCTTCCTTTTCTCCTGTGATAAAATGAGATGAGAAAGATATTAAAATTAAATCATATATCAGATATACTGAGATGTAACTACAATGTTAAACAGTATATCAGCACAGTTACAGAATCAGGCGAAAAGCTGCTGAAAGGCAGAAAATATATTAGTCATTGTGCAAGTGTGTAGCCAGTTCCTCATCCAGATTATGTCCTCCCGGGACTCTGGTCTCAAGATCCATAATCCATTTGGATTCTTTTTTCCTGAGCTCAAGTTCTCTGTTACCTCCACGTCTTCCTAGATTAATTTGCTCAATTGCAAAGAACCTTAAAAGTAAGTTATTGGATTGATGTTTTTCTTGAAAATGTCGAGCAATGGGATAGTGAAGGTCTACATTCGTGATAGCTCTTAAGTGTTCCTGGAAATGTTTTTTTACCATGCAAATGGTGCTTCCAATATATTTAAGCTTGCACGGGCACTCTAGGGCATATACCACATAATTGGAGCTACACGTGAGGAACTGTGAGATAGTTCTTTTTGTACACCCGGGTATTTCGATTTCTTTAACCATATGACTGGATCTGCATGCTCTGCAATGTCCACAAGGATAAAATCCTTTAAGATTATGCAGGTTTCTGTTACGATTAACTGTAATATCACCCTTAACAAGCATACCCCTTAGGTTTCTACCTCTCCTGTATGTAATATGAGGTCTGTCGCTTATCTTCTCTCCTATGATGTTATCTGATGGGAGAATCTTCCAATTATCTACTAGAACCTTGTGGATCTTATTGGAATCGTGTGTGAAGGTAGTTACTATTCTTAAACAGACCTCCTCTTTATTTTTTTTCTGAGTATATTCAAGACTCATAGGCCTCGTGACTTCTTTAATTTTACTCAGTGCTTTGGTGAGTACCCCTTCAGGATAACTCCGTTCTCTAAATCTGGTAAGTATCCTCACCTGTTCTAGGCTGAAGATTTCATCTGTACCACAGTTTCTTCGCACCCTCAGTAATTCCCCATAAGGAATACTCCATTTCAATGCTTCAGGATGAGCACTGAGGACGTGAAGAAGACTGTTACCTGCCGTTTCTTTCCGGTGTAGGCTAGTAATCAGGGTATTGTTACGTACAGTTCTAAGTACATCAAGAAATTCAGTTTCAATCTTGCTCATGTTGTAAGTCAATTTGATATTGTACAGGTTATTGTTCAATTTACCAATAAAGTCAATGACTTCATTTTCAGTACCACCCCATACTAGAAAAAGATAATTGATGTACCTCATCCAAGCTTTAACATGCACTAGATCCAGTTGTAGCAATGCAGCTCTCCGAATTTATCTGAAGGTCGTATTATGACACTCTCATCATTAGCCAATGACACAATAAAATCCCTTTGTTTTTTAGATAGATTAAATTGTACTTTGTTGTTTCTTGATATTCGATGCTTATATTTAGTAAGCTCCTTGGTTATCACTTCATGGAAAGTGTCAATTGAATCGTGGGGAAGAAGAGGGTAAAAAATTGATTTAGGTTTGAATTGAGTGCATGCCGCTCTATCGGCAGGTAACAGTCTTCTTCACGTCCTCAGTGCTCATCCTGAAGCATTGAAATGGAGTATTCCTTATGGGGAATTACTGAGGGCGCGAAGAAACTGTGGTACAGATGAAATCTTCAGCCTAGAACAGGTGAGGATACTTACCAGATTTAGAGAGGTTATCCTGAAGGGGTACTCACCAAAGCTCTGAGTAAAATTAAAGAAGTCACGAGGCCTATGAGTCTTGAATATACTCAGAAAGAAAATAAAGAGGAGGTCGGTTTAAGAATAGTAACTACCTTCACACACGATTCCAATAAGATCCACAAGGTTCTAGTAGATAATTGGAAAATTCTCCAATCAGATAACATCATAGGAGAGAAGATAAGCGACAGACCTCATATTACATACAGGAGAGGTAGAAACCTAAGGGATATGCTTGTTAAGGGTGACATTACAGTTAATTGTAACAGAAACCTGCATAATCTTAAAGGATTTTATCCTTGTGGACATTGCAGAGCATGCAGATCCAGTCATATTGTTAAAGAATTCAAAATACCCGGGTGTACAAAAAGAACTATCTCACAGTTCCTCACGTGTAGCTCCAATTATGTGGTATATGCCCTGGAGTGCCGTGCAAGCTTAAATATATGAAAGCACCATTTGCATGGTAAAAAAACGTATCCAGGAACACTTAAGAGCTATCACAAATGTAGACCTTCACTATCCCATTGCTCGACATTTTCAAGAAAAACATCAATCCAATAACTTACTTTTAAGGTTCTTTGCAATTGAGCAAATTAATCTAGGAAGACGTGGAGGTAACAGAGAACTTCAGCAGCTTTTCGCCTGATTCTGTAACTGTGCTGATATACTGTCTAACATTGTAGTTACATCTCAGTATATCCGATATATGATTTAATTTTAATATCTTTCTTATCTCATTTTATCACAGGAGAAAAGGAAGGGACCCATCACATTCCAGGACTCTGCACGGGTTCCCCACCCTTTTCTTCATAATGATTTTCTGCACGCACTGTGAGATAAGGAAGAACTTTTATTGCACTTGTTTAGTGTTTGTCAATATTTGGTAGTTTTTTGTGGTATAACACTTGTTTATTAGTGAACATGAAGATTACATTTCTAAGGCCATTGACACTGCGTCTGTTATGTATATAAACAATATGTCTCGCCGCGGAGCACTGGTTCTTGTATAGTCCACTTCTATCTTGAATGAAAAATAAGATTCTATGCTCTATCATCTAACTATATTATTATATTGTATAATAGGATCACTGAATACTTCCCCCACTGGGGGGACGTAGTGGAATACTAGCCTGATAGATTAACTTGCATAGTAATTAACGCTCACGATAGTTTGAGGGGCTTTCGCAAACTGAAAATTTAAATCATGCATTTTGTTTTTACACCTGTTTCAGATTTATAATGTATGAAACGCTCGAGACATGAACAATGAGATTACATACTGTTTTAATCGATCTCATTATTATGCTGTATTATAGGATCACTTGGTCCGGAGATACTCCCCCCACTTGGGGGGATAATAGTGGAACATTAGCTTGACGGCATAATATGCAGAATATTCGATGCCTACGGCAGCTTGGGGGCTTCTGTAATACTGCGATTTGAAATCATGCAGCAATGTTTAATTATCTGTTTCAGATTTACAACGAATGAATTGCTCGAGACATGTCGTCTCCAATTATAGAGATATGCTATCAAGGTGAAACTAAACCTTTTTCAATATGGCCGCCACCGTAACCTAGCACACTGATGCATTCTGTAGTCCTTCTTCTGTGTTTAATGTTTATGTATGCACATTTTTGAGAAACTGAGTTATCGTGTGATCAAGACACATTGTTGGTGTCGAAACGCGTAGCGGTTAACAAGAATTAAAACTTATGGTGAAGTAACTTGACCTCTGAGAGTGCGTCCAATACCTTGACGAATTTTGGAATATATATATATATATATATATATATATATATATATATATATATATATATATATATATATATATATATATATATATATTCACTTAAAAAACCATAGGTTTCACACATGTTATAGTTAGCTGGACATTTCACTCGTAAAAAACCAATGAAATTCCCCCGTTATAGTTAGTGCAGGCAACTATAACTCACGCGACCGCAATCCTCTGTTGATGACGTCAGATATTACATCACTGATGACATATGTGTCTTCATGAAAAATAAATATTTGTAATATATGTATAGCTAAAGATTAATGGAAGAAGACATGGGTAAATAAGTGTCTAAATACAGTGATGTAATATCTGACGTCATCAGCAGAGGATTGCGGTCGCGTGAGTTATAGTTGCCTGCACTAACTATAACGGGGGAATTTCATTGGTTTTTTACGAGTGAAATGTCCAGCTAACTATAACATGTGTGAAACCTATGGTTTTTTAAGTGAATTTGCAAGGTTTTTTAAATGCTAATTCGTAACTATAACGTGTGTGAAACCTATGTTTTTATTAAAAAAAATTTTTTTCAGGTTTTTCACCGTGCGCGCTTCGCACACTGTGCGCGCGCTGTGGGCGCTCGGTGCGCTTTGCGCACCGAGCACCCACGGTTCGTAGTGCGCGATTTAAAAAAAATAAAAAAATGTTTTTTTCTCCCTTGGGGGTCCTTCTGTGAACCCCTGACCAAGGCTAGGGGGTCAGGAACTGTCCTCTCTGCCCCCTTTTCACATTCTCCACCTTATTTTTTTTCACCCCCTCAGACTGCGAGAGACAAAATGGCGGCCGACACTTCCTGGTTTCGACCGATTCGAATGTTTACCGACATCTAACAACCAATCAGAATTGCGCTCGCGCACGGCAGGGTGCGCGCACTGTGCGCGCACGGTGCGCGCGTATAGATATTGATATGCTTTTAAATGCTATTTTCTTAGGGAATACTGAACAGATTTACACCAGACCTGCAAAAGGCACTTCCTTGACCTTATGGCTACCTCTCTGCCAAATTTCACGTAATTCTGTTCAGCCGTTCGGGCTGTAGCTGCGACTAAAGGTCCTATAGAAAAATGCATGGGGAAAACGCGTTTTGGGACCCCCCCTTTTTCTCGGCCCCCGCTTGACGAATCACCCCGTGACTTTCAGGGTAGGAGCTGAACGGAGCGCCCCATTTGTTTTCGCGAGGATTCGTCAACCGGCGATTTCCTATGGAAACTACGTTGTAACTATAACTATCTACTATATATTCACTGAAAAAAACATAGGTTTCAGGGGTGTTATAGTTAGCTGTCATCAGTGATGTCATGAGTGATGTCACTGACCATGTCATGAGTGATGTAATATGTGACGTCATCAGCAGTGCATTGCGGGCGTGCGAGTTATAGTTAGCTGAACTAACTATAACGGGGGAATTTCAATGGTTTTGTACAAGTGAAAAGTCCAGCTAACTATAACAGCCCTGAAATCTATGGTTTTTCAGTGAATTTCTGAGGTTTTTTAAATGCTAATTCCTAACTATAACGTGCCTGAAACCTATGTTTTTTTCTGTGAATTTCAAAGGTTTTTTAAATGCTAATTTCTAACTATGCCTACAGAGATAGGACATGTGAAGAAAGAAGAAAAAATGCACAGAAAGAAAAAAAAGAAGTGCAGAAAGAAGCAACAGAAGTCCTCAAAGACGAAGAAAAGTGCAGGAAGAAGGATAACGTGCAGAAAGAACAAAAAGAAGAGCAGAAAGAAGCCTTGTTGCAAAATCATCCTGTACCCTCAACTTTTTCAGACGGATACTGGTGGTAACTGAGTCTGACTAACCAGTCCTAGAGCCAGTGCTATGTTAAAAGACACTTAGAATACAGTGAAAACACCTACATACACTAGGGAACATTATGCGTTGGGGTCCCCCTGTGATTAGCATGACCTCCTCTGTAAGCCCCTAGTATATAATAGGGCAGGGGGATTAAAACTACCTCTTAAAACAGGCCACAGGGCGTTTTTGCACACGTTAACTCAGGCCCCGTCCCCTCCCTTCACCACTATGTAAACACGCCCTGTGTCCGTTTTTAGTTGGAAGATTAAGTTCATTTGAATCCTGAGGGTCCCTAGGGTCCAACTAGCCCACTAGGTACATCCAGTAAGTGCCACAGAGCTGCGTTGCAGAGAGGTGTAAAAAGTGGCACGGCCTGGACCACCTATCTGCAATGCAGCTCAGTGGCGCTTACTGGAAGCACTTGGTGGGCTAGTTAGCCCCCAGGGGCCCTCAGTATTGAAGGAAAATTATAATCCCAATTTAAAACTTGCCATAGTGCGTGTTTGCACACGTCACCCCAGGCCCCGTCCCCTCCCTTCACCACTGTGTAAACGCGCCCTGTGGCTGTTCTAAGTTGAGAGATTAAGTCCCCTTGAATCCTAAGGGTCCCTAGGGTCAAACTAGACCACTAGGTACCTCCAGTAAGCGCCACAGAGCTGCGTTGCAGAGAGGTGTAAAAAGGGGCTTGGCCTCACAACACCTGTCTGCAGTGCAGCTCCCTGGTGCATACTGGAGATGCCTGTTGGGCTAGTTGGCCCTCAGGAACCCTCAGTATTGAAGAGGAATTAATTCCCCAACTTACAACTTGCCAGGGGGCGCGTTTGCAGAGTGCTGCAAGGAGGGGGCGTGGCCTCCGGCACGATGCCAGTCTTTTATTTATTTTAATTTTTTAAGAAGGGGGGCTGTGTGGTTCCCCTTCTTATTCTAATTTATTGGCCCTGATGACCCCATCCCCCAGGGCCTGTCTCCTAATTATATTTTTTTGACCCCAATCCCCATGGCCGGCCACTGTTTTTTATTATTTTTAAAAAATATATATTTATAGACACACCTAGGACATGCTGGACAAACCGTACGTACCTATCACCATGACGATTTGCGTGATATTCATTAAAAGGCGACTATGCATACAATGAATCCACGTGGAATGTATTTACACCACTAGTGAAGCTCTGACATGTCTGATGCCCTACCGTGCCTAATCCCGGTAGACACCCTTGTCGTTTATTTATACAAACATGGGTAGCTATTGACGGGCACATTTAATACACATGCACACCAAGCCATTCAAAGGAGATTCGACAAAAATTCGACCAAAACTATGCAAGAAACCCCCCTCACGGTTAATAAAACACACATCCACTGCCGGATGTGTAATACTTTTTATTTTACTCTCTGGAAAGGGGACGAACATCACTTGAGAGTCACAGCGCGCTCCTGGCAGAGCCCAATGCTGTGTTACACCCACCATTGCCTGCTGAGTGCCACACACCTCT
Organism: Triturus cristatus; assembly: GCF_964204655.1. NCBI lineage: Eukaryota > Metazoa > Chordata > Amphibia > Caudata > Salamandridae > Triturus > Triturus cristatus. The sequence goes on along the minus strand of NC_140583.1, from coordinate 203,127,072 downwards.
GTGTTTTATTCCACTAGCTAGTGCATATGCTATGACACTCTCTAGCCCATGTGCACTGTAACACCACCCCATGAATATGTCATGCCACACTTGTCTTCGCACGGGTTATATTGCCCCATCTAACGTGCCTTCCTCGATGCCTATGTTATAACGCACAGTGCTATGCCATACATATTACAATCTGGGATCCATATCTTTGTCACAGTGCATATGCAACGTTACACTCCCCAGCACATATTTTATATTACAACTTTAGAGACTAGTTAGGTTACACAACACTGCCCTGTGCATATTACACTCCAAGGTGCATATCGTATAGCACGCGCTAGTGCCTGTGCTATCTCGCGCTCTCCAATGAATCTGTCATTGCGCACAATGTATTGCATATTATATTTCACGCCCGGTTCATCTTATATCACACTTTTTATACCATACACTATATCTAGTTTTCATTTTCAATCGTGCTCTCAGGACTATGTTCTATATAACACTGTGTTCACCTACCCTTTTCACGGGCATTACATTTTGCGATAGGGGGTGGAGGGTCAGGGGGTGTTTCTGCCGAGTGAGCCCGGAGTCACAGTCACAAACGTCCTCTTCTTCCTGAATAAAAGTGAGATTATGCTGCATACTTGTTCATATTTTAAGTAGTTCGCACAGACACACGTTTTAAAAACAATAAAGTTCCTAATACCCGCCTTCTCTGAACAGTTAGCTTGCTGCCCCATCCCCCTCCTCCCTATCCTCTGTTGTGTGAATCCATGGACTAGCCTCCTCCCTCCTGCCATGCATGGTCTGATGTGCTGCCACTGCCCTCAATTTAGTATGATGTACCAGTCCACTCCTCCTGCCCTCCATTGCCCAATTCTATGCCCCATCATTGACCTCCTGCTTAAACTCTGTGCTTAGCTTGCTGCCCCTATTCTCCTTCCCCCTGCCCTCCGATGGTTTTGTGTATGCCCCTGCTCCATCCTTTTTGCCCACCATGTTCCATGGACCTGCCACTCCTTTCTACTCTGAGTGTTCTGTTGAGCTGCCACTCCCCTCCCACCTGCCTAGCATTGTCAGATGACTGTAACCTGTCCCTGCCACCTCCACCCTGCCTGTCCACATGCCATGCCCATATCCTCTTCCTCCTGTCCTACATGGTCCATTGTACTGCCACACCCTTCTGCCCTCCCTGGTCTGTTGTGCTGCAACTGCTCCTCCTGCCTGCCCCGTGCGGTCTGTTGTGAGGCCCCTTCCCCTGAACTTTCTTGTCTGTGCGCAGGTCCTGCCCCTCCCTTCTATCCTCCATCTTCCTTTGTGCATGCCCCTGCACCCTCCTTCTTGCCCATCATAGCCATTGTGCTACCACTAACCCTCCTACTTGCCATGCATGGTCTTCTGTGCTGCCATGGCCCCTCCCACCTTCCCTGTGTGGTCAGTTAGCTGCCCCTGACCCCCTCCCACCTTCCCTCCATGGTCTGTGTGTATGCCATCACAGTCTCACTATTGCTCTTCATGGTGTGTCTTGCTTCTAGTGCCCATCCAGCCTGACCTCCATGGCTATCTTGCTGCTCCTGCCCCGCCCTCTTGCCCCCAGCCCTCTGTTTACATGTGCAGACCCCTACTCCCTCCCTCCTGGCTTGTCTGTTCCATTGTAATGCCCCTGATCCATCCCTCCTGCCCTTTATGGTCTGTTATGCTGCAGCTTTCTCTCCTGTCTGTCCATTATGGTCCTGCCTCTTGCCCCTCTGTTATCTGTTGTCCATGTGCATGGTCCTGTCCCCTCCCTCTTGATTTCTATGGATTGTTGTGCTGCACTCCTGTCCCGCATGCCCTGTGTGGTGTATTGTGCTGCTGCAAACCCTGATGCCTGCCCTGCAGGGTCAGTTTGGTGCACCTCTCCATGTCCCTCCTGTCCTCTGTTATCCAAGTCCATGTCCCTACCCCATTTCCTTCCATGATCCAATGTACCATACTTGCGAACATTTTGAACATGATAAGAGAGAGATTTTGAAAAAAAAACTGGGGTATTGATTTTCCCCTTTGAGTTACATTGAAAAAGAGGAGATTGTAGACAGGAGACAGATCAAATAAAGCCCATTTGAGCTTAAAAACATTGGACGTTTCCTGGCTGAATCGGGTCTGTTGGCATGTATGGTTGTACTACCATTGCCTCTTCCTTCTGCCCACAATGGTCTATTACATTGCCACAGCCTCTCTTGCAAGTCCTGTATTGTTGGTTTGTTGCCCCTGCCCCCCTTTCCACTGCCCTCCATAGTCTGTTGTGCTGCCACGGCCCTTCCTGCCTGCTCAGTGTGGTTAAATTGTTGCCTTTGCACCCTCCTACCTGCCTTCAATTTTCAGAGTCCGTGCCCCTGGCCTCTGCCTCTCAACAGTATCCTAATGAACAACTAGATTACTAACATTCTATATTTATTACAAAAGTGTGGAACGCCTGACGTCATCTTGATGTAATCAAAACTGTAATACCTAGAGCATTTCCTTTAGAAATTACATATATGAGAGGGTCTTATTGGCATCAAAATTATGGTTAGTGCTCTAAAAGACTAAAAAAAGGACATATTTTCTGAGTTTTCAAATAGCGAGAAAGCACTTTTAAATTATTTGTTACCTTTATGTTTTTTTATCCAGTTGACCACTTGATTAAATGTTGCACTTAGGGGAGAGGATGTGGTGTTACTTCCAACTGCAGACTTTGCAACTGGGGAACCAGGTTGGAGTTTCTGCTTCAGCTCGACATTCTGTGATTCTGGTCAAATCACTTAGTCTCCCCATGTCTACAACCAAAATGAATTTGTTCTTGTGTGATGTAACCAATGCTCTTGTAAAGCACTCCAATACCTGACAAGTCTGCACTATATAACACTGCAAAAACACAAAATAATAAGTGTTTTGCACACTTCTGTCATTGGGCTATATTTGGGCTACATCTGGGTGATTTTGGGCTACATTTGGGCTCTTTTGTCTCCGGTGGCCTTCTTGGAAGATTTATTTGTTATGAAGTTTCCTAATTTCCTCATTTACTGCAGTCTCCTCAGTAGGAAATACTTTCAGTTTTTTACTTTGATTCCAAAGGCATTCAGATGTGTCACACATTTGCCATAAATTCAGAATGTTAGCACTCTTTTTGCTCATTAGATCACTGTAGTAAAACTACTGCTCACCAGGGAAAACTGCTGCTGGTATTGAAAGTGCATGTTTCAGTCTGCATGTCAGAATTTTTTAATGAAATAGAAGAGGATTTGAGAAGTCACTCAAAATGTGCCCTAATTTTTCTTTCTGCAGCACTAATCATACTTTTTATGGAAAAATGAACCCCCTCATTTTGTTCCTTTTTAAATTAAATGTTTTAAGAGTTACCACTTTAATCCAAGCAAGATGGCTTCAGGTGTGCCATACGTTTATCATAAGTAGGACTGTTAGCGCTCTAGTTGTTCTTTGGAACACTCTGGGAAGCTGCAGTAGAACACAAAGGAATCAACTGACAGTCTCTGCCCTTGTTGGATGTACATGTTTTACTGAGAATGTCAGACTTCATTCTCACATGACTGAGAAAGATAATGTGAATTTACAGAAAATAAGCTCTCAGTTTAGCTTATAGATCACCTTCCAAACCTCTGTGGGAAAAGCATGAGAAAATATTTTTCTCTCAATCATGATATCCCAGCAGAAGGCTTTTTCACATGGTGAAATCACCTTAGAACATACCACAATTCCTAAAATGAGTATGGTACCATCAACAAATGATTTATAATGTAACTAAAGTCTTAAAACCTTCTATTAACTGCAATGCTTTTAATGAGGTGCTATCATGTATATTGGTCCCAAGATGGATGCCAACACTTCTTGGATGAAGTGCTGACAGCCAATCAGATCTCAGGATGAGATGTGTGGTTAGGCTCAGCCCACATATATATATGATTTTACTTTTGATTTTCTCAGGAACTACTGAACAGATTGACACCAGACCTGCAAAAGGCACTTCCCTGACCTGAGGACTACCTCTCTGCCAAATTTCAAGTAATTCTGTTCAGCCGTTCGGGCTGTACCTTGGACTAAAGGTCCCTATGGAAAATTGCATGGGGAAAACGTGTTTTGGGACCCCCCTATTTTCACAGCCCCCGCTTGACGAATCCCCCCGAGACTTTCAGGGTAGGAGCGGAGTGGAGCGCCCCACCTATTTTGAAATTTTCGTGAGGATTCGTCAACCGGCGCCAAAGTTATTCCAAATAGAATGTTGCGGATTTCCTATGGAAACACGGTCCTAACTATAACTATCTACTGGCGACCGCCAGTAGATAATATATATATATTACCTACTGGCGGTCGCCAGTAGGTAGTTATAGTTAGGACATATTTTCCATAGGAAATCCGCAACATTCTATTCCCAATAAGTCTGGCGCCGGTTGATGAATCCTCGCGAAATTTTCCAAACTTTTGGTCAGCTCCGCTCCGCTCCTACCCTGAAAGTTTCGTGGTGATTCATCAAGCGGGGGATGAGAAAAAAGGGGGGTCCCAAAACGCGTTTTCCTCATGCAATTTCCCATAGGATCTGTTGTCGCAGCTACAGCCCGAACCGCTGAACGGAATGACACCAACTTTGGCAAAGAGATAGTCCTCAGTTCGGACTCGTGCCTTTTGCATATATGGTGTGAATCCGTTCAGTAGTTCCTGAGAAAATTAGAGTTAGAAGTACATAAATATCTATGGCCGCGGAGGATCCGCGCACCCTACACGCACCGTAAGCGCACCCTCCCCGAACTGAGCGCACACCCTCCCGATCGCACGCTGAATGCTAATTGGCTGTCGAGTGTCTCTCTACCTTCGAAACCAGGAACTGTTGGCGGCCATTTTCTGCCACGGTAGAAGCGAGGCTGAAGAAGCAAGGGGAATACGTGTGTAAAACATATAAAGGGGGCAGAGTGGAAATACTCTGACCCTCTAGAGGTGCTTAGGGGGTCCCAGAAGGACCCCCTGTGGCCCCCTTTTTTAAAAAAAAGACTGCAAAATCCGCGCACGGTGCGCGCATCCTATCGCGTTGGGTGCACGGATTCTCACGCGTTGGGTGCACGGATCCACGGCAATGTTTTTTTAAAAAAGACAAGAAATCATTGGTTGTATGACTACTTTCTACACTGAAAGGTAGGGTGTATATTTCTGTTTTTTAAAGATATGATTCTTATTGGTTAACAAAAACAGATTGTAAGGAACATTATATATGATAAGCTCATATGTTGAAAAGTTAAGCACACTTCCTGTCTTGTTTAGTAACATTGTGTGCTGAACTTGTGACCTGTGAGCTCAGTGCAGTGTTCCATGAGCTGTTTCTATGGTAACAGGCAGAAGGCAGATTGGGGCAAGGGTTGAAAAGTATTTCAGTTGGAAAGGGTTGAAATATTTAACCAATAGAAATGTGTGTTTGCTTTAGAGTTTATGTGTGAAGGATTGTGATTTGATGTTTACATGTATATGTGTGGAAAATGAAAGGGAAACTTTTCCATTCTTTGTTTTTGCTGAGAGGTGCACAGTGCAGAGATTCTGTAAAAGAAAATATGGTGAGTGACTGATATACTTCTTAATCTACAAAATAACTTGAAAGTTGAGTTATTTAATTGTGAGGGGTTGTATGTAGACTATTTTGATTTTAATCAGACTAATGTATTTCTCCTGCTAAAGTGTAGGGAGTACTTTTTTTCTCTACAATCTTATTGACAATGTGTGTGCATGTAGAAACCATTTTGTGATACGCATTTGTGTTATTCATGTGTTTGCAGACAGATAACTGTGTTGTTTTTATATTTTGGTAGAATTAGAAACCAGTCATTGTTTATGAACTTGTGAAATGAGTTAGGTTATTTTTTCTATACTAAAATGTAGTGCTACTTCTAGATGAAGAAATGTGTTTTGGTATAGTGCAAGGGATAGTGTTGTTTGTCTAGAATCACACAGTGAGTCTGTGTGCATTTGGGAACCACTGTGAGAGAAGCATTTGGTAACATCGTGTATTTGCTGACAGATAACTGTTTTAACTTGTCATGTTGTGAAGTTTTAGTAGCATTAGAAGACAGTTAAGACAGACTTAAGAAAGACTTAAGACAGACTTAAGACAGACTTAAGACAAACTTAAGACAAAATCCTAACTTAAGTCTGTCTTAAGTCTGTTTTAAGTCTGTTTTAAGTCTGTCTTAAGTCTGTCTTAAGTTTGTCTTAAGTCTGTCTTAAGACTGTCTTAAGTCTGTCTTAAGACTGTCTTAAGTCTGTCTTAAGTTTGTCTTAAGACAAACTTAAGGCAAAATCCTAACTTCTGTGAATACCAAAAGTAGTAAGTTTAGGATTTTGTCTTAAGTTAGTTCTGTGAATCGGGCCCGTAGATTGTGTGCAGTACCATTAACTCTTCCAGACTAGTGAATGAGTTTTGGTAAACTCCTAGGATAGTGTTGCTTGTCTAAAATCACACTGTGAGTCTGTGTGCTTTTGGGTAAGGATTGTGAGAGAAGCATTTGGTAACATCGTGTATTTGCTGACAGATAATTGTTTTTAAACCGGTCATGTTGTCAAGTTTTAGTAGCATTAGAAGCCAGTCTTTGCTTATGCTTGGATTAAATTAGTGAGGCTTTGAGACAAAAGTGCAGTCCTGAAATATGAAGATTGTGTGCAGTTCCCTTACCACTTTCACAGTAGTGAATGATTTTTGGTAAACTCCTAGGTATATAATGGTTGTTGTCTAGAATCACACTGTGAGTCTGTGTGCTTTTGGGAACCACTGTGAGAGAAGCATTTGGTAACATCGTGTATTTGCTGACAGATAACTATTTTAAAACCTGTCATGTTGTCAAGTTTTAGTAGCATTAGAAGCCAGTCATTGCTTATGCGTTGATTAAATGAGTCAGGCATTGACACTAAAGTGCAGTCGTGAAATATGTAGATTGTGTGCAGTTCCCTTACCACTTCCACTGTAGTGAATGAGTTTTGGTAAGCTGCTAGGGATAGTGTTGTTTGTCTAGAATCACACTGTGAGTCTGTGTGCATTTGGGAACCACTGTGAGAGAAGTGTTTGGAAAATCTTGTATTTGCTGACAGATAACTGTTTTAAAACATGGCATGTTGTCAAGTTTTAGTAGCATTAGAAGACAGTTATGGCTTATGCTTTCATTAAATGAGTCAGGCATTGACAGTAAATTGTATTCGTGAAATATGTAGATTGTGTGCAGTTCCCTTACCACTTGCACTGTAGTGAATGAGTTTTGGTAAACTCCTAGGGATAGTGTTGCTTGTCTAAAATCACACTGTGAGTCTGTGTGCATTTGGGTAAGGATTGTGAGAGAAGCATTTGGTAACATTGTGTATTTGCTGACAGATAACTGTTTTAAAACCGGTCATTTTGTCAAGTTTTAGTAGCATTAGAAGCCAGTCTTTGCTTATGCTTTGATTAAATGAGTCAGGCTTTGACATAAAAGTGCAGTCCTGAAATATGAAGATTGTGTGCAGTTCCCTTACCACTTCCACAGTAGTGAATGATTTTTGGTAAACTCCTAGGTATAGTGGTTGTTGTCTAGAATCACACTGTTAGTCTGTGTGCATTTGGGAAGCACTGTGAGAGAAGCATTTGGTAACATCGTGTATTTTTTAGCAGATAACTCTTTTAAAATCTGTCATGTTTTCAAGTTTTAGTAGCATTAGAAGGTAGTCTTTGCTTATGCATTGATAAAATGAGTCAGGGTTTGACACTAAGGTGCAGTACCATGTACTATTCTGTTTACTGGGGCAGAACTGAAAATGTAAAAGTTTTACCTAAGCACTGTCCTAGAAGTAGTCTGATTATTTAGTCAGTTTCTAAATACCAAATAGATTGCTTCAAATGTCTATGCAGTATGCATGTAGTGTTCTAACATACTATATACTTGTCTTTTACACCTTCAATTCCCTAGTCAGTATCCATACACTTCCAGGAAACACCCTGTCACTTCCTTTGCAGTCCTCTGGAGACCCATTCAACAGCATGTACTAATCCATTCACTGTGCCAAAACCCAAATACTTATAAATTCACAAAGACACTCTCTTTCCAGTACGCTAATGATTCAGTCACTGCCTAAGTATTCATGCACTGAGCCAGGTCTTAGCACATGGACTTCTTCAAACCCCTATCCACTATGCATGCAGTCCTCTAACCACCTACACACTTGTCTTTCACACCTTCAATTCCCCAGTCAGTATCCATTCACTTCCAGCAAACACCCTGTCACTCCCGTTGCACTCCTCTAGTGACCCATTCAGCATCATGTACTAATGCATTCACTGCGCCAAAACCCAACCACTTATAAATTCACCCAGGCACACTCCTTGCAGTACTCTAATCATTCAGTCAGTACCCAAGTACTGATCCAGTGACCCAGGCCTTAGCACATGGACTTCTTCAAACCCCTATTCACTATGCATGCAGTCCTCTAACCACCTACACAATTGTCTTTCACACCTTCAATTCCCTAGTCAGTATCCATACACTTCCAGGAAACACCCTGTCACTCCCTTTGCAGTCCTCTAGTGACCCATTCAGCACCATGTACTAATCCATTCACTGTGCTAAAACCCAAACACTTATAAATTCACCAAGATACTATCTTTGCAGTACGCTAATCATTCACTCAGTGCCTAAGTATTCATGCACTGAGCCAGGCCTTAGCACATGGACTGCTTCAAACCCCTATGCACTATGCATGCAGTCTTCTAACCACCTAGACACTTGTCTTTCACACTTTCAATTTCCTAGTCAGTATCCATACAGTCCAGCACTTGTCACGGCCTTTGCACTCCTCTAGTGACCCATTCAGTACCAAGTACTAATCTATTCCCTGTGCGAAAAGCCTAGCACTTATAAATTCACCTAGGCACTCTCCTTGCTGTACTCTAATCATTCAGTCAGTACCCAAGTAGTCATGCAGTGAGCCAGGCCTTAGCACATGGACTGCTTTAAATGCCTCTGCAGTATGGATGCAGTCCTCTAATCACCTACACAGTTGTGTTTCACACCTTCAATTCCCTAGCTAGTATTCATACTCTTCTAGCAAACACCCTGTCACTCACCCAGTGTGTCTCCTTATAGTACTGTAATCAGTTAGTCAGTTAGCATGTAGAGTTTTAGTGAGGTAGGCTTTAGGGCATGAACTGCTTCAAAGTAGTATGCACTATGCATGTAGTGTTTTAACCATCGTCACACTTGTGGTTCAGGTACATAGTTTCTTAGTCAGTATTTATATAAAATGTGTTTGTACAGTAATGGAATAGTATAATTTTGAAAGTTATTAATATACATTTATTTGTGATTCTTTTTTACAGATACAGAACAGGAGTGTTTCTCATCTGTTTGCACTCTTCTCGTGCAAGATTGTTTGGATGAAGGGTCCTTAGGTGTTTCATCATACTTGCCGTGCTGTATGGGTATTTCTTGTTAGGATCCCCTCGTGAGAGAACTCTCTTGCAAATCTTGCACGTGATCAAGGTGGCATTGGTCTTTGTTTGCCCCTTGGGAAAAGTAAAAAATGTCCTCACCACTGAAGAAAATCGTTGTGGGCGTGGTGCCTTCTGCAAAAAAAATTCCTCAGATTTGGTAAATATTTTAAAGCTGCAACATTTACAGTTTTTGTAAGTTAAACTTATAAAATTTTGTTAGCTGTATGCATTTTATATATCTGTGATTTGTTTCTTGTGGTATTTTGTTGAGAATACCATGTTGTTTTTTTTTTAACAATCTTTCTGATTTTCCAGGTCTGTCGTCGACATCCATGGTCTCCACAGGAGTGTTCCGCCTTGTTGTTTGGTATTATTGTTGTTACATTTTGTTTATTAGTTTATCGTTCATATATATGTTAATAAAAAAATAAAGTTTGAAAATAGTTTATCGTTTACATATTTATGATTATAAAAAATAAAGTTTGAAAAAAAAATTAATAACGTTTTTGGTTGTTCTCTTAACTGCTGTGTGACTCTTTCTTGTTCTTATTACTGTTATTTGATGGAGTCCACCATGGTGTTAAATTTTGGGGCACTTATTGCTGGAATACTGGTGATAGCTGCAGTTTGCACCAACTTCTGAATAGTGTGTTAGATTTATCTCAACTTTACTTCCGTTAAAGTGCTGATAATGAAATGGAGACTAGCCGTTCTCGTGCAAAAAAACACGAGGTGCACCTTTCCAATTTATTCTAAATCCTAAAATCCTGTATTGAATTGCCCTGAGGTATTGGCTGCACTTACAGTGTACACACAAAATCTATTAAGAAATCTCATTGTGGGGGAGGAGCCAAGATGGCGGACGGACAGGACGTCTGAGCTCCCGGCTCCGCAGCCCGTCTGCTGTTTACATGACATCCTGATCTTTAATCCTGCCTACGGCGCGAGCAAATGTAACCACGAATGCGCTGATACTTCCCGCATTCCTCCGATGTTCCCGCCGGCTTTTTTGGTCGAGGATTCATAGAGTTTGCCGACTTTGGACTTTGCCCACGCATTCTGGCCCGACCACCACCGCCGGACACCGCTTATCACGTACGGTGAGACGACCTGGGGCTGGACCGGCGCCGGGGGAAATGTGACCGGACGTGGAGTGGGCGGCCTGGCGGAGCCTTCTTCGCGACGGAGAGAATTCCTGTACGATTGGGTCCGGGCTGGCGAATCTTCCTTTGTCCTCCTACCAGCGGTCAGAGCGGTGACCGTTTGAGAGCGCCCACCACCCGCATTGCAACACAGCCGAGGGCTCTCCCATCGTGTGAGCCCCGTATAGCGAGCAGCAACTCCTCTTGCCCTCACTATTGTTCCTCCGTCCTATGGAGTCGCCCTCACCCCTCCGAGGTGGGCTGGCGGCGGAAATGGTGTCGGTGCCGGTCTGCTTCGCCGGAGAGGCGGAGGCCGCCATGTCCCTGACGCAGGCTTCACTGCCTGCTGTCGAGCTGGAGGGTGTCCCGGTGGCGCCTTTACATACAGTCGGCATGCTGCAGCAGGGAGCAGACCTGACCTATGGTGATATCCTTCTAGCCCTGGGGGACTTGCGGGCGACATGGTGCCAACGCACTCGAGAACTGGAGTGGAAGATCGATGCTGCTATGCCATCCAGGGAACTACTGCGGTTGTCTGACCCCCCAATGCCTCTCATTCCCTTCGAGGCGGATACAAATTGGCGACAGGGGGGTACTATGGATCGTCCTCTCCCTGGTTACAGTGTCGAGGGTTTGTCTAATGATCAAGTTGCAGATACAAAGCTCCCTTCCACTTTACAGGCTGAGACTCTGCCTCTGCGGGTGTTGCCGTGTCTGCCTCAACATCGCCGGAGTGTGTGCCGTTCGGTGGGGAAAACTGTGTTTGTCACTATCGATGTGGTGATGGTCTATGACTGGGAACTCTCGCTTCTTCTCCCTCTGCGTCTTCTTTGCCGTGAGCGGCCATCTTGCTCCTTTGTTCTGCCTGAGGTACACTCCCAGCGGCGGCCATGTTTGGTGGGGTCTCCGCGTTCAGGCCAGGGTTGATGTTGCCTCCCTTGATGATCCTGCTTGACCGCCTGGCATGACCCGGACTAGAATATTTGCTTATGTATCGGTTGTGCCGCATGTGTGTAAATTGCTACTGTTTACCGCGGGGGTGGATCTGTGGGGCCGCTCAGGATCGGGCCGGGGCTGGGCGATTTTCTTTAGTTTGCTGTACGTATTGGCGGGCGGGGACTAGGATGAGGCTGCTAATTATCTGCTTTGCTCGCACATTTGAAATGGAGTCTCCCCACCTGCCGCTTTGCTTGCTTCTTCAGTTGTGCTGATGATTTTCAGGGTGGGGGATGCTTAATGGGCTGTGGTGACCGGGAGTATGTAACATTTCCTCCTCCTGCCTTCTCTGGGAGTCGGAGACTGGGAGGTTATTTCCCACTCTCCGGACTCTCTTTCCTACTTGGGGTTCTTTGGGGCGACAGGCATGCCTATTGGGGGGGGGTGGGCCATGGCCTTCCGCTGGTATGCAGGGTGGGGGGATGGGATGTGTTCTATGTCTTCTTCGTCTCTATGGCCCTCTCTCTCTTTCTTTCTCCCTTCCTCTTTGGTTTCCTTTTCTTTTATGTTTCTTTGTTTCTTCGGGGTCGGGGTTCAGTGTTCGTAAGGAGCTTATTGTGTTTTATCATTCTGTGGTATAGTGTATGCTCTTCGTCCCTGGATGGTGGCCACCTGTCTCCTTACCAATGCCTTCCTAAATAACGCTTCCTTCTGGGTGCTCCGTGAACGGTGATGTCTCTCCTGGTCAGCGATTAGCTTCGACTCTGTTCGAAGTACACTACGTTGTACTCGACAAAACCATAAAATTAAACCTTTTCTTATCCTGACATTATTGTTCTATGTTCTCCAATGTCATAGCGGCCGGCCCCGAGGGGGTTGTAGGCAGACGCTGTGTATTGTGCATCTATCGAAATAAAGGTTTTAAAAAAAAAAAAAAAAAAAAAAAGAAATCTCATTGTATTTATATTGATTGGGAATAGTGCGTCGGGTGCTGGATCTTGACGAGATACACTGCTAAGTTCGTATATTTTTCAGTGATGTCACTGACCATGTCATGAGTGATGTAATATGTGACGTCATCAGCAGTGCATTGCGGGGGCGCGAGTTATAGTTAGCTGAACTAACTATAACAGGGGAATTTCTAGGGTTTTGTACGAGGGAAATGTCCAGCTAACTATAACGCCCCTGAAACCTATGGTTCTTTCAGTGAATATATATATTTATAAAATATAAACATTATTATTTAATATTTAAACATAGAATTAAAAAAAAAACTCATTTGACCTTTATACACATATATATATCAAACCAACGATCCAAGTGCAAGTTGTGCACAAAGCAGGTACAGACTTCAAGATTTGCTGGTGCTAAAAGTAAAGTTTATTTAGTTTGTGCTGCCCATGACGTGTTTCTATATAAAAAGAAAAGACAGCACCACACCGAGTTGGGGCCATGAAAGCCTGGAAATCCGGAGCCGGTTGGGACAGCAGTTCAGCACAAAATACTGAGCATCTGTAATTTGGAGGCCCACTGCAGGGTAATTTTAAAAGGCATATTCAGTGTTGCAATGCAGAGTCTACAAGAGACAGAACACTGTCTGAAAGGGACTACTAAAGGTCAATTGAAATGTGCTGAGAAGTTTTTGCCTTTCAGTATGTCTGCCTGCACCCTGGTAGCCTGTGATCAAGGAGCTGTGCTCCAAAACGTGTTAGGCAAACATAGAAATCTGAATTAAAAATGCCTTTTGCTTTTACTAGATCTGCTGTAGAGTGTGTCTTTAAAGTGGGGACACTTTGATGAACATATATATATATATATATATATATATATATATATATATATATATATATATATATATATATATATATATATATATATATATATATATTACCTACTGGCGGTCGCCAGTAGGTAGTTATAGTTAGGACCCCTTTTCCATAGGAAATCCGCAACATTCTATTTTGAATAACTTTGGCGCCGGTCGACGAATCCTCGCGAATTTCTCAAAATAGGTGGGGCGCTACGCTCCGCTCCTACCCTGAAAGTCTCGGGGGGATTCGTCAAGCGGGGGCTGAGATAAAAGGGGGGTCCCAAAACGCGTTTTTCCCATGCATTTTTCCATAGGACCTTTAGACAGGGCTACAGCCCGAACGGCTGAACAGAATTACTAGAAATTTGGCAGAGAGGTAGTCCTCAGGTCAAGGAAGTGCCTTTTGTAGGTTTGGTGTAAATCTGTTCAGTAGATTCTGAGAAAATAGCCTTTAAATCAATATATATATCTAAGCCAGCTTACGGAACGCTTACCGTAAGCTTACCGTACGCGTACAGTGGCGTGCGCGAGCGCGATTCTGATTGGCTCTTAGATCTTAGTAAACATTCGAAACAGCCGAAACCAGGAAGCGGCGGCCGCCATTTTCTCTCTCGCACTGAGAGCTAGGTTGTTAAATAAAACCAATAAACATATAAAGGGGCTGTTTAGACCGCTCCCACACACATAGCCATGTTGAGGGAGTCCCCAAAGACCCCCCAAGGCCAAAAATGCAATTTTTATTTTTTCGCTAATTTCGCCGATTACGCTTAAAATTGTAAAAAAAAAAACACTATCCACACTCTCCCCACCCCCTGTGCTTTTGGTGGCCGCAGTCCACCAAATGTGCAGGGCTTATTAGGAGGTGTGAAAAACCACAATATTTTAAACAAAAATAATAAAAGAAAAAATTAACAACACTCTCTCCACCCCGTGTGCAAATGGTGCCCGAAGGGCACCATTTGTGCATGGCTTATAAAAATTACGAAAAATTAAAATATTACCTTTCAAAACGAAGTGCATCATATGTCCTCCATGTGCGTACGGTGCGCGAAGCGCATCGTACGTACATGGCCCATCTAGCGTAACGTGGGCACGCGGTGCGCGTAGCGCACCGCGTGCCCACCGTGCGTGCACGGCACTAACTGCGTAAAGTGGGCGCGCGGTGCGCGAAGCGCACCGCGTGCTTACTGTGCGCGCACGGTGCGCGAAGCGCACCGTGCACGCACGGAACGAACTGCGTTAAGTGGGCGCGCACGCCACGAATGGCGTAAAGTAACTTAGCATTTAAAAAAACTTACAAATTCACTGAAAAAACCATAGGTTTCACACACGTTATAGTTAGGAATTAGCATTTAAAAAACCTTGCAAATTCACTGAAAAAACCATAGGTTTCACACATGTTATAGTTAGCGGAAATTTTACTGATAAAAAACCAGTGAAATTCCCCCGTTATAGTTAGTGTAGGCAACTATAACTCACACGACCGCAATCTTCTGCTGGTGACATATGTGTCTTTATGAAAAAAAAATATTTGAAATATATGTATAGCTAAAAATGTATGGAAGAAGACATGGGCAAATAAGTGTCTAAATACAGTATTAGCATCAGCAGAGGATTGCGGTCGCGTGAGTTATAGTTGCCTACACTAACTATAACGGGGGAATTTCACTGGTTTTTTATCAGTAAAATTTCCGCTAACTATAACATGTGTGAAACCTATGGTTTTTTCAGTGATATATATATATATATATATATATATGCCATCTATTGGAATAAACTTGCTGTGTTACATTCCCACGGAGTCAGCGCCTGTCATTGTTTGTTGCCAGGACTGGTATCATATATATACATATACAGATATATATAAATATAGATCTATATAGATAGAGATATATAGGTCAAATTAACTTTACTTTTTTGTATATGTTTATTTGTTAATAAATAATGTTTTTTTCTTAACGTAAAAGGAATTTATTGACATATTATTTATACTATATGATAAGTTTGAAATAAATATTCTTACCTGCTAATAAGGACGTTCCCTATTGGCCAGTTAGGCTGATCCTCTGTCGAAAGATTATCATCTGCTTATATCTTCTTTCAAGATTCTGTTGTCCCAGACACTGGATGACTCTCAAAATGACAATTTCCATGGCTGTAAATCGATGTGTGATGAAGTATGTGATGCTTCTATATGTACTGTCAACAGAAATGGAAATATGGATTGATATAGAAATACAATGAGATCTATATGAGTCTGCCCATCCGGACAAGTAATCTTTAATATATTCTAAATAAAACAAGCAATCGAAACTCAAGTGGGAACACGTTCAACATAAAAACTAAGAAAGAAAATGGAAAGGCTCAGGCACTTACAATTGCTTGGGTTTAGAATACACAATGTTCCAAGCAAATATGCAAAACAACAGCGTAGCACATTACGACAGAAAAATAATGATTGTTTTAAGGTGTACAAAGTCAACGACGTTTCGATCCCTTAAGACAAGATACCTGGATCATCGTCAGGACATAAGAGTGTATGCCTGAGACTAATGCCTGTTGATCCCTGGGGAAAAAAATAAAAAGAAACAGATAGAAGGAAAAAAGGAATTAAAATCAGTTAAAAGGACTGGAGTTTTTTAAATAAGCAAAGCTTGACAGAGTACTGGGCCGTGTGGATGGAAGACCTTGCAAAAGGAGAAAAAAGATGAAACATGTGCAATTAAAAATCTGCCTGAATGAAAAGATATTATTCCACAATGTGAGTACAAATGGGAGTGGTGCAATTTATGCAAGGTGCACCTATCTGAACAAAGGAATGTGATGTAGGTATGTTAAGGTAACGTGACAGTGTAGACCAAGGCTACATAGTAAAGAAGTGAATTGTGAGAACAGTAAGGTTAACAACATTGGTGTGATGCTTACCAGTCATGTCAGAGAGCCCATGTCCTGAGCGGGACCAGGGCATACTGGCACGGCAGGGGCAATGGCGCGCCTCTTGAATAGAATCTAAGGAATTAGACATGGAGGATATCGTCAGCTGTGCATATATTCCCAAAAGGTCCAAGTGCTGTGTGTGCGTCGTGGTAGGTAGCTTACTCCTAAGAACGTCCGGTGGACTATGGAATGAGTGGCACAATGTCCACGGCATGGACTAAAAAATCCATGCCGTGAAGGAACTGGTGTGCATGCACACAGGGGAGCATAAGTTGCCCTTTATGTTTCCTCCCTGCCGGGGTTTTTATGGAGGAGGAACCGCCATGAATACCCTGGTGGAGAGGGAACTCTTAATATTTTTGGTGGGACCGCAGCGGTCCCTCTAAGCAGATTCATGCCTCTACACAGTTGCAACACCGTCAGGGAACGGTGGTTCCGTGGCAGCTGCGTCGGCCCCAACACCTGACTAATAATGGGGCGCTCAGAAGACCGTCACCGCCGTACCCTCACGAGTCCATGGACCGCCAGAATCGTAATTGGAACGAAAGTGCGATCAATTGAAAAACACCACTGCAAATATTGTTTTGTTTATATTTGTCTGCATTTGTATATTTGACCTGAAACTCCACTAAAATTATCTGTCTTGCTTACAATATTTAATATTTATAAAATAACTGTGAGAAATAGATTTATCCTTTCTGGGGTCCGTTGAAATTATTTTACATAGGAAAGAATGGCATAATACAACTTGAATACCATTGCCTAAAGCTGAAGAGTTTGATCTTGATCTCACTTATGGAACGAAATGACTATGGAACCATTGGCCCAAAAGATGCGGCACAATCCCATGATTACTGGGATCAAATTCGGCGGTTACACTCACATGATCAGCCTATATGCTGATGATGTGTTGATTTTCTTATCTAACCCGCGAGACGTGCTCCCAGCATGCCTGGCGGACTTGGACCTTTTTGCACGGGTTGCAGGGTTTAAAGTGAATATGTAGAAATCGATCGCTTTGGACCTCTCCCTGTCCCGATCCACGCGTGACTATTTACAAAAGCTACGTCCACTTCAATAGGCGACAGACTCGGTCCCGTATCTGGGAATTCAACTGGCCCCCTCCCTTTCGGGAACAGTTGCCATTAATTATTCGCACCTGCGACAGAAAATTAGACGAGAGTGGGGACGATGGAAGTACTACACCCTATCGTGGCTAGGTAAAATAGCGGAGGTCAAAATGACCATTCTCCCCCAGATTCTCTATTGATTTTGCACCATCCCCCTTCGACCGCCTCCAGGTTGGATATGACAGACGCAATCAGATCTTGCTCAATTCATCTGGAACGGTCGGAAGCCACGAATGAAGCATAGGTTGGCGACGCTCCCTCCAGAGAGTGGCGGACTCGGGCTCCCCGACCTACAACTCTACTTCCAGGCGGCCCAGCTGTGCCATCTGGTCGAGTGGAGCCACTGGGAGTCCGAGAAACATTGGTTATTCCAGGACCAAGCGGTAGCTGCCAGGCCATTGCAGGAAATCCCTTTCCTTCGCAAATGCCACAGACCCCCTAATTTATACGCTTCCGACATAACGTGGGTTCCCCTGGAGATATGGGACCAAACAAATATTAAACACGAATTCACAACTTTCCCGTCGCCGCTCACCCCATTGATAGACAACCCTTACTTTACCCCGGGTATGGATGGGGTAGCCTTTTGCTAGGTGGCGACCATTTGGGTGTCGAGTCCTCCACCAAATGTATCCCGAGGGGGGAGTTATTCCGTTTCACCAGTTTAAGCAGGACTATGGGTTGCTAAGTGTTGTTTGTTTTAAAGCATAAAAACGCTTTTGAAATAACGTGTACTAATGCTTAAATGTGTTGCAAAGGCTAGATAATTACATACACATAAGGGTATTAGTGGGGTTAACACTGTTTAATCACTATGCTGTGGTAACGTTGTTTTTGTCTCTTTTAATTAAGATGGTCTGTTTTGGCCTATCGTAAAATGGCTGTCGTTTAAAGCCTACATTCGAGTGATGAAATTTTGATGAGAAGGCCTTGCTGAACATGGTCGAGAGTCACCTGACCACAGCCTTCGCCTGGTTTAAAAGTTTTCCGTGAGGACAGCAGTTCCGGGCGTTTTCCAAGTCCTTGGGCAAGGATAAAGTACAATGAACATTGTCCAGTTTGTGGTGACTCTGCTAGAGATATCAAGGAAGAGCGGCTTCGAAAGAAACATTTGTAAATTTGAGTTCCTTCTTCCGTTTTTATTTTTGTGATTTTTCTGAGCGGAGATTTTCCAAATGTAGCGATGCTACATCCTTTCCTGCTCGCTCTGCTCAGCGGCTCAACGGAAATCAAGAACATTTTATGTTGCTATTATTTTGTAATTTTGATTATAAATATACTAGACTAGAGAGGGTTCGTGGTCATTGCATTTGGATTTCTGAGGCCACTTCTTTCCGAACTTGCATTGGTGAGGATCGATGCTGTGAGGACGGCGACTTGGGAGACTTCTACTAAGAGACCTGTCCTGACTCACTTATGACATTTAGCTAGAATAGGTAATTATGAGAATAATGATTTATTTTGATTGCTTTTCTAATTGAACTAATTTTAGATAAAGAATCATAATTTTAAATACAGTGTTGGTGATTATTTCTTGTCAATTATTGAGTACTCCATTGTGATTATTGTTGTTTAAATCATGACTCAAGACAGTGTCAATTAGGTCTTATCGACCTTGTTGTAGATGCAGGGTGTTTAGAAGGTTTTCTCTCTCATGGTTGGTACTTATAGAGTAATCTGAGTGTAAGTTAGTGAAATGGGCCCAAGAGTATGGTGAGTGTATGTGCGTGTATCTGTGAAATTACTCTATCCGTGGAAGTAGGGAGAATTTATATGCCCTGATCTGCACCAGAGCGACTTCAATATATGCAGGTCTGACACTGGTCACTCCATGACCAAGTCCGCTCCGTGGCCGACAGGCATCTTCTTCTTACCTACGAGAGGTGGCTGATTACACGCACGTCCGATAAAAAGCTCATATCAGATCTATACCGGATGCTACAGGCCCGACACGCACACACTTACAGCTCAGGACGAGCACGTTGGCAAAAGGACTTAGGCCGGACGCTCAGTCATAAAGAATGGGAAGGGATCTATTATAGGGCCCGCCACTCAGCGTACCACATGGGACTCACTGAAACCCTCACAAAAGTTGTGACTTACTGGTATTATACCCCAGAACGCCTTCACTTCATGGATCATACTAGGGAGGCTACGTGCTGGCGGGGCTGCGACCAAGTGGGAACCCTGGTACATTTATTATGGGAGTGTGATCGTATTCAGCCTTATTGGAAACAAGTGTTAGATGAAGTGGACAAACACTTTGAGACATGAATTCCGCGTTTCCCAGCATATGTTCTCTTGGGCCTCCCGAAACCCCTGACTTATCCATTGCGCTCCCGTAGGGGTCGCCTCTTAGCCATTGCACTGGCCTCAGCGATACAAAATCTGCTCGCTCACTGACGTACTCCGCACATTCCGACATTCACGGGGTGGTTCTATCGCCTCTGGCATGTACTGGGCATGGAGAAACTGACATTAACGATTGTAGGGGAGGGATCCAAATATATTGAGTTGTGGCAGCCTTTTCTGTTCCTACTAGCCTCTGAATTTCGGGAAATTACCTGTCTCCGATACCTCCGTTTATTAGGCCTTTCCGACACCCAACCGGGGTAGCGTTGATCAAGCCTAGTTTAGTTTAAATAATTCTTGGGGTGGACAAGGAACAGGGGCGGGGGTGGGGGATGGGACTGAGGGGGGTTTGTTATGATTTGTATTGTTGTCACATTCTTTTAATTTAGGTAGGTTTCCCTACCCTCCAAAGCACCCGCAGCTGTATCGGCGGATCTCGCCTGACACTTTCAGGGCATGTATCTAACGATGTCAATGGCATAGTGTCTCAGCTTATATGATTCCCTTTTTCCCTTCCTTTCTTTATGGTGGTATATGTTGAAACTTCAATAAAGAGATTTCAACATAAAACAAAATGACATCAAAACACAATAAAAGCAGAACATCATGAATGATATCATGGAGACATTCCAAAACCACGAGGATAGGGTGTACAGATTCCAAAATCTCTAACACTTTTGCAATTGAAAAAACAATCTATATGCATTTGCATTGCATTAGCAACAAAAGATATGCAAGAAATACATTGAAGCTGTCCCAAACCCCCGGGAAGGGTGATGCCCATGGCTTGTTTAATGTGTTCCCGGTGTAGAGACCAGGAGATCCAAGGAAGAGGACCGATCATGCTGCTGTCATGTCAGTGCTTGCCTAGTTGAAGAATGGAACTGATAAACAAACTGGGATGGGTAGGGAAGGAGGAGGGCATCAGAGAAGGTCTGGGACTCTCTTGGCTGGGGAGCCAGAAGAGGAGGGAAGAACGCTGATCGCAGTGCAATTTCACACTACTAGACCCCAAAGGGGCGCACTCTCCCTTACCTGGGTTTCTCAAACATGCATAGAGCGTGCAATCTGGGTTTGTTTGTTTTTTTGCAGAGTTTTATATAGCGTGAACTTGACCCGAATCCAATCAGGTATCAGAGCGCTTTACATAGCACCAGTTACAATACATGAGGACACACATTCATTTTTTTTGTTGTTAGGCACGGGGAGATTAAGTGATTTGCCCAGAATTACAGGATGTTCAGCGTCATTACCGAGACTCGAACCCAGCTCCCCAGGTCCGAGGTCGAGCGCCCTAGCTGCTAGGCCAACTCCTCTCCCTATGGGTTGGAAGCATAAGTGTTCTAAGTGGGACATGTTGTCAATAAGAGGTGTCCAGAGGCGCAAGAACCTTTTATCTGTGAGGGATAATTTGAAGCATCTCTCAGCAAGAGCCTGCATATAGCATAATGCTCCAATGGCATTACACCCCAGCCCGTCTCCGCTCCATGTTCCCTACAGCCTCTGCCGCGTGTTGACAATGCAGAGCACAGAAGGGGGACTATCACCACATATGGTGGGAATGCCCTTCTCTTACCATCTTTTGGAAAGAGATCCTGAGTCATATCAAGGGCACTCTGGGCTATCCTATATCAGCAGACTATCACACAATCATTTTGGGCATCCGCCCCACATCATTGGCTACAATGACTCACACGGACTGGTTTCTCATACGTCATATAACGGGCACAGCTTATAGCTCAAGCCTGAAGGTCTCCCGTGGCCCCCTCAGCAGCATCTTGGTTGACACAACTTTGGCACACCATTGCAAAGGAGCAGATTACACACAAATTGTCCCTCACAGGTTATAGATGTTTTGATCAAGAAAAAGGTCTTAGAAGTATATATATTTTGTCCTTTGTTTAATGTTTAGCTTTATTAAATAATTGTTCTCCCCAGATGACATAAGAGTTTGATATATATCATTTCCACAATCACAGTTACTGACTACAAGTTCTTAAAAAACATTTCAGCTCACTAGAAACATTCACAAGCGCTTCTTGACACTATACATGCTTAGGAAAGTGCTTCCTTTCCCACTAATAGAACTTGTCTGCTGAAGTCTTTGCATGTGATCTACCTTGTCTAGACATCTGCAATGGGCTATACCTAGGTCATCCTGGAGCAATCACCAGGCTCCAAAAAATACAAAGCATGGCCATCAGAGTAGCCGCTGTACTAAGGAAATTCCATCTGATCTCTGAAACAGTCAAAAAGAAACATTCACATGCTCTTCTTGATAGTGCGCATGCCTGGGAAGATGCTTCCTTTCCTCCCAAAAAGCTTACATGCTGTAATAGTTTTCACATGTGATCTAACTTGTCTAGACTCCTACAATATCCTTTACCTCCTGGAAAAGGCATAAATCATATTTAAAAGAATATAAAGGATGGCCATTAGAGTAGCCACTGTACTTAGGAAATTCCATCTGATCGCTGAAGCCAGAAATAAAAAACCCACCTCAAAACCTAGAGCATTATGCATAAAGTCCATTTTGGCATTGGTAAATCTGACCTCAAGAACTTTTTCGGAAACATAAACCTATCAGAGATCTACACTTGTCCTTGAAACTTCTCTTTCACATACCAAGGATCAACCATCTTGACCGTAAGCTATGGAAGAACCTCCTTCTGTGTGCACCGAAAGCAATCAGACTGAGTATTATTTTGAAAAAATAAAATGCACTTTTTTAAATAATGTTACCCTTATTTGAACTAATTATTTCTTTTTCTTAGTTCTAAGGCTCCTTGGAGAGTGTATGTGTGCTTCAGAAATGCTTAATAAATAATTCATAATATATTTATGTATAATCGGAGCATCTTACACTTTTGTGTGAAGAAAAGTTGCTTTTATTGATTAATTTCTCAATTTTACAATAATACCTGAGTCGATAAGATTTCAACATGTTCCAACCAGTACTGCTATAAAAGGGTACACAAAGTAATTGTCTTAAATCGTCATAACAAATGATGCAAGGAAACCACATTGATAATGCTATATGTGGGATACTAATACTGCTTGTAGGATTACTGATAAAGCGGAGTACAGTAAATCTGGGCTCTAGTATTACCAAAAAATAGCAAATGGGTTCCACTCATTTAGTAATTTTTAGCTTTTGACTACCTGGTTTTTGGACTTTTACTGCGAGTGAGTCTCACTACTTATGGTAAATTCATGGTAATTGGAGTGAGCATGCTGTCCTTTTAGGATCAGGCGGTTTCTGCGCAGCTCTGGGCTGGATATATGTGAGCACATGTGTGCACACGTGTATGTGCTGCTCATGTGAGACTACTGTTTTGTGCAGCATGGAATCTGTGCACAGGTAGCCTTGCAGAAGGGACTAATCAGGGATTGGTACTGACCAGGGGTAGACCTTATAAAGTGAGCCGGCATTCATAGTGTACGTCTGTAGAACTTCCTACGGTCTGTGGTGATTATACAGTTTTACACACTAGCACACAGTTTTGTTTCACTTACTTCTACAAGGTCCAGCAAGGTATGAATCTGGGGATAAACATGCACCAAGAATTTGAATGTACAGACCCACACATACCCTTATGGCACTTTAACATGTGCCCTCTGTCCCTGGCTCACCTAATAGTCCAATTACAGGCCTTCGCCCCCCTCTCACCCCGAGTCCCCCACTGGACCAAGTTAATTACTCTTCTCCCCAGCAAAGCAATTAAAGGCCTCCCCACATGATAGAGAAATTAACAGTGCCTCTCCCAGTTTCTGGGAGAGGAATCAGCTAATTTCCTTGTCATACTACAGCTGGGACAGCGCAGGTCCACTGGAATAAAGGAGAAGGGCCAGACCTCTGGAGCATCCACAGCAGTAGCTGACCTTTGAAGTTTTAGTGCAAAGGAATCAGGTAACTGTGTCAGCTGGCGGCGGAGCTGATGCTTTCAGAGAAGCTTGTTCCACAGACAACTTGAAATCGCCATATTGATTGTTGCTACAATGCTGTACCGGAGGATTGGGATAGAGATAGAGTGATGATGTGGCATCCAAGGATTGACCAAGTGGACCTCACTTCTAGAAGTTTCTACCATGCTTAAAAACCCCTGCACAAGAGAGAGACAGATGAGAAGACACTGGGCCTAGGAGTGACAACAGCGAAAGGATGCCCAGCTGGTAGGGGAACCCAACTGATGCCCTGCACGGAGGGCCTGAAAGACTTTAAATCGAGCTGAACCCCAGGACTAGGATGAGTCTCCCCAAGGCCAGTGGTGCTGGTCTCTTATGGCCCCTGTGGAACAGTTTGGGGAATGGACCTGTTAGGGGACCCTGGAAGGTTCCCCTAAGACTACTGGTTCTGGACACTAATGACCCACCGGTCCCTTTAAGAAGTCAGGAGGCTCTGGGGCCAGGAAATTGTGGCTGGGAGGGTGTTTTGCTGGCTGGTTGCAAAGGGGCTACACAAAATGCCCCTACCCCACGGAAAAGCACAAGCAGCTAAGCAGGGGACAGGACTGGTGCAGGTAGCCAGATAATCCAGCTTGCCACAAAAAGTTTCACTTCAGAGCCCAGGTGGCGTGAAGAAAATGTTCCTGGTGGCTAATGATGACCACCAGGAGAAAATTGAGCCAACATTTATTTTAAATGAGCTAAACAAGGCCTGGGAAATGGGCCTGTGAAGCCTGGGGCCTTTCTGAAAAGAAATGTCTAAATTGAGCAAACATCGCACTGCCGATTTTCTTCAAATTACAACATCCACTTTAATATTTCCTGGGGGAACAGAACATGCACGGGGATCCCTCCCGCAAATTGTTATTACCCCCGGGGGCTAGCACAAGTCAAGAAGGTCCCAGGGACTCCATCCCCTGGGACCGAGTAAGCTACTGATAGGTGTGTTGCCAGTGCCTTTGTTTAGGGACAGGTTGCCCTGGCCTCTGGTCTCCCCAGCCCTTGAGGAAGGAGGGAGAATGTGCAGCTCCCACCCACAGACAGGAGAAGAAGAAATGATGTGTGTGGCACTGGAGGTGTGCAGACTTGGAGATCAGGCTGGGGCTGCAGGGACTCCCAAGCAGCCCCAAACAACCCCTACTACTTGAGGGTGTCTCGGGTGAGACAGGAACAGACAGGGCAATAAGTAAAAGAAGAAGTAAAAGTCAGTGGCAGCAGTTAAAAAAAGAGTGGGCAAAGCTGCTCATTGTATATTCATAGACCTGGGCCGGGAGCCCCCCTTAATCCGCTGTGAAAAATGCCCACTTTACCTTGTGGGGCTTCAAAGAAGGGCAGGAGTACCCCACTGATTAAAGAAGGGCTTTTAGAGGACTGCAGAAGGTACATCCAGCAGCCGTCTCAGAATGTTTTTGGGAGAAAGACAGCCTAAGTGTCCTAGGGCCTGGACCTTGAAATTATGACCTCAGGAGAGGTCTAATATTGTTTTAAAGTTCTTCCAGAGCTAAAGCCTTTGTTATTGGGTACTGGAGTGTGGGGACCCCTTGTGGTTGGCCATATGAGTGCAGTGGCAGTTTATTCATAGTGAAAGAAAGCCTCGCACACATGTTTTGACTTAAAATGCTTTATGTAAAATGTTGATGTGGTCAGTACAATGTTTACAGTTATAATGAATGCATTTGTAATGGTTACTGTCCCCATTGACTTGAATGTTGCAGTACTGAATTATGACATTCATTTGCTTTTACTAATGTGGTCACATCTGGCAAAGCCATTAGGCATGCCTTATATATGACGACATAATGATATAATGCATCACCAAAGGTATTTCTATCTACTTAAATGTATATATTTGTAATTTAATAGTATTAAGTAGTGTGTGGGTAATAAAAGTACTTTTCCTTTTGAAAGAAAAAGCTCTGACTGGACAATCATTTATTGAGTGCTGTTGTTGCGTACCAGGAAGCTGAAGTTAGAATAAAGTGTTACAATGGGGTACTTGGTTCCCAGTAAAAAGACAATTGCAGACAGATTACTTGTGGAATACTCACAGTGTTATTATTTAATGTGTTCTAAAATGCACCTCACTACACATTGGTTGGAGCCCGCCACGTACACCTCTCATATCTATTCTGCCTGTGTCAGAGATATTCACACACGCAAGTATAGGTTTTAGTAGTAAATGTGGGCGGGACAAAAGGGAGTGGTGGGCATATGTGGAGTATTTACTCCTATATGTGTAGGCTTTTTAGGAAAATGAAGGAGGTGTTTAGAGTGGGACATGCTAATACAAAATACTTACCCACGTATGTGTATAAGTGACAATTGCAATTCACAAAATACACTTTTGAATCAACTACAGTAGTACTATTGGCAAAACAGCCTTAAAAGTACTCCAGCCCAGCCCTGGAGTAAGTTAAGCACCACACATGACCAAACACTGGTACTGAAACACCCTCCTAGAAATCAATGCAGGAATGCAGGTGAGGAATAACACCAACATATAGAGAAACTCATAAAATACATTAAATAACATTTAAATCAATCTTTATTCAAATTAATTTGAACTTAATTATTAAATATTTCGAAAATTTAAAATTCTAATTGTTATTTTTAATATACACAATAGCATTGTAATATAATAGATTGTAAATGATGATTTCTTTTTTTCAAGGAAATTTTTATGACAAATAAAATAATACATAACTTTTATACAAGATGCGACACCTTTCACAAATGATACAGCATTGGGTAGGAGAAGAAAAACATAATATTCCATTAATTTATTTAAAAAGCAATTTTAATAAAAATGACAAATAGATCCATGTAAAATGTACTACTATGTTAATTTTGTGTGTAGGTGTATTGTCCTTATTACTGTGGTCGGCTAAAATGAACAGTAGTTAGGGAAAATATTTTTTTCCATAGAAAATGCATCTATTTTTTTTTAATCAATTTAAACTTCATTTTCTCCAAATTCTCTATTACGTTATATAAAACATGCCTGCCCCAGGACCAGAGACGCCACAATAACTTAGCTTTCGTACGCCAAAGGAGCTTTCACCCCTTGAAGAAATTTGGACTTCTTAGTCTAGGCGTATATCTCCACAGGGAAATACTGAATTCCAACAATCAGGAAATCTAGACCCAAGTGTGGGTGCAGATTTCAATGTGACTAGATTTACACATGCAATCTTACATTTGTGAATAGACCTATTGTGTTTATGCATCTAATATTTGTATTAAAAAGTGAGCAAGCAATTCTTTTGATCCTCTTCTGCCCTCCAGTGTTCATTGACTGCATTAAAGATGATGAAACTGTTATTTCCTATCCAGAACTGGCCATTTTGTCTTTTTTACACCTCGCTTAATGTATTTACTATTTAGCAAACGGGAGACATTGAAAAGACCAGTCACTCTCGATGATGTCCCCACTATGCGCGCGCAGCTATCGACTGAACGCTCCCTTCAAACTAGAAGCATTTTAAAATTGGGAGTTAAGCGTAGGCCATGCCTAATTTTGTGAAACAATGGCAAAAGGCACAAGTACGCAAATCTCAATCTTGAACGAACATAAAATAATTTAGCTGCAAGCTTCTCTTACTGACAACTTTTTTGCGCTTATTCCTCGCCGCATTCACTTTGTGCCCCCTCAATCATGACAAAAAACTCAAGGTGATGGAATGCTTGAATTAATCTCAGCCGCTGGCAATCGCTCGGGCCGCATCCCAATCTATCATTTTGCTCCCACCATGCGACCTCAGTTTGCAAGCCAAGGGCCTCACTTAACCGGAACACAAGCAACCTAGCACTGATTTCACCCTATTTAGGGCTCTTTAGCCAGGTATAGCTTGGTTCCAGTGGCACAGAGAGCCCGGGATCCACGTCTGGGTTTACCCAGCGCAGTTAATGTGCAAATTCCAGTTCAGGGAGGACCCGTCCTGGCAGGTCAGGCTAGACTCTTCCCATGAGGAGAAAGACTTACAAATGGCTGGGTCCAAACTGAGGTGGCATGATCGGCAAAAAACAATGAACTAGGATGTGGCCTGAGCGATTGCCAGTGGCTGAGATTAATTCAAGCATTCCATCCATCACCTTGTTGTTTTTACATTTGCCACTTTAAGTGAGCCTGGTATTCACAGACGTGGTTTCAGGGCTCACTGTGCCACTGGAAACAAGCTATACCTGGCTGAAGAGCCCTAAGTAGGGCCGAACCGGTCCTAGGTTGCTTGTTTTCCGGTTAAGGTAGGACCTGGCAGTTCGGGCTTGACTGGGTACATGAGAAGCAGGGTCAAGACCGATTTGCAAATGACTGAGTCCAAACGGATGTGGCATGGTGGGCAATAATCGGTGGATTGGGATGCAGCCCGAACGATTGCCAGTGGCTGAGATTAATTCAAGTATTCCATTCGTCACCTTGTGGTTTTTGCATTTTCCGCCCTCAATCATTTCAGCATCGCCACCCATACAACAGTTTATAACTTTTCTTAATGGATGCACTTTCTTCACTTATTCATACTACATTCCAAATTTGTATTCCATTTTCTGGACAGTATGTCCTCTATAACATTAATGAAGATTTTCTTATTTCCATGTGGCTTATCAATTTTCTTTACCAAGGCGTTTTAGGTGGTGTTTCCAACAACTCATCATCAGGGGACATCATGCGTGTAAAGTACTGATTTCATAACAACTATTCCTCGTGCCCACTATGAGTTCGCTAATAAGAGGCATTAATAAACTTTGTGGGAAGCGTAAATCAGATTTTTAAACAGAGCCAGCACCGCCATCTCACTGATCACTGCACAAGGTGTTCCCAATGATCCCCGTTATCGACATCTGATCTGCCGCTATTTTCAAGATATGATTTCTTGACCTCTGCGGGCTTAAGGTGGACAGTCTTATCTGGTGTCTATCTCCTTGCTTGCACTGATGCAACACTGGCAAGTGAGTCAGTATCTGACCATGTGATAAAGCAGCAAATGGGCACACTTGATGAAATTGACAAAGTGATATTTGGGGACCGAACTAATGCATTGATAAACATGGGCAAAGTCTGGGAATACATGTGCATTTTCAGAAAATAGTAAACTGGTGGTTGATAAACAATTTTATATCTAAATGAAAAACTGATATTTAATCGCAAAACGTGCAGAGAAGGGCAAACTGATGTAAGTATAGACAAGCCCAAAATGTACACTTCAGGGAAATGATATCCTATTGGAAGATGTATTCAATTGATTTGGGTATTACTCATCATGACTGTCTGCTAATTTTTCAAATTATGTAGACTATCTGATATTTCCCATCCGAAAGTGGCCTACCGAACAAACTCAAGTAGACACATGGGTGGCTGGACACACTACATCTTCCTTAGCATTCTGCCACCATAACAAGTATCTCAGATCAAGAAAGTGGGAATATGAGTGACGGTTGCATAGGAACAATGTTTTGATCCACCGCTAGATCCAGTTATTTACTGAGCAACTTTTAGCCATCATATGACTATGTGTTCAAAACATGGTGATGTCTGCCTGGCTACGAAAAGCCCATGAGCAACCAAAATTGGACCAATCTTATAGTATTCTTTAGTAGGAGTTATGGGAGATTTGGAAATAAAATTGTGCAGGGATGGTCAAATCAACCTTTTCTTGTCTAACATTCACTTTTATGTAGGCAATCGACAAGTTATAACTCATTGGATCATATTGGTAGCCACCTCTTGCATATAATGCTCCAATGTTTTTTGTCTGCAGGTAAGGGTCCTTTCTCCAAGCAACTACTGTATGTCAGTTTCGTTTTAATGGCCCCTTAGTCACTATTCAATGCACCTTTTGGACCTTGATCTTAGTAAACAGAAATCCTCTGTATCACTGAACCACAGTGCCTGAAATATAAAACCCTGGGTCTACATGTTGGGTTCACCTTCGTGGCAGCAAAAGTGGTAGCATTAGAGGTGACAGGGAGAGCACTTCCAGGAAGGAGAGTAATGTCTCTGAGGCCTGGTGATGACATTAAAAGCTTTGCATTATTCTGAAAGGATAAGACTGAGAGGAGAGACATAGAGGATGCACACATTCATATAATATGTGATGTCATATGTGATGATGTGTAAGGAAGTGCCTTTTTTTGTATTACACCCCCATTTTTTGTTGACTAGTATTGATGATTTTTTAACTCGCACTTGGACATTGCTATTAAGGTCCCAGTGTATGTGCTCTGTTTCTAAAAGCATGGTAAAATGAGGTAACTCTAAATTGGTTTATTTAACTTATCAGTAAGGTCAAAATATATGGTGCCGGAAATACACCAATGGCATGGAAGTTAAATGTGACATGTAACTGCAACACATGTTGTGCCATTCCCTAGGGGAAAAGAAACATGTCTTCACGCCTACCTGTGTAGCCAGAATCCTGCAGCTTTTAAACCTGCAGGAAAACGTATCACAGTAACCATTTTTGACAGGAAAGAACCCTACTTTTAAATACTAAATAAATCATCCCTATCTAGACTTTGGTATGGTGCCTAGTATTTAAAAGTAAAAGACACAATTGATGGACGGAATGCAGAACAAATCAAAACATTCATCCCCAGTCACTGGAGTGGGGTGAATGTATGACATTGTTCTGCATTCTGTCCATCACTGTTGTTTTCGCATTTGTCACCCTGAGTAGGAAGGGTATGCCCATACGTGGGTCCCATGCTCTCCATGCCACTGGAATCACGCTATCCTGACTGAAGAGGGGTGAAACCCCGAAACCGGTCCTAGAATGTTTGTTTCCAGTCGAGGGCGGACCTGGCTAGTCAGTTTGGGCTGGACTGTACCCATGAGGCACAGGGTCAAGACTCATTTGCATATGGCTGGGTTCAAACTGGAACGGCATGGTGAGCAAAAAAATGATGGATTTAGGCCCAGATCTCTGTACTGGGGTGAATGTATGACATTGTTCTGCATTCTGTCCATCACTGTTGTTTTCGCATTTGTCACCCTGAGTAGGAAGGGTATGCCCATACGTGGGTCCCGTGCTCTCCATGCCACTGGAATCACGCTATCCTGACTGAAGAGGGGTGAAACCCCGAAACCGGTCCTAGAATGCTTGTTTCCAGTCGAGGGCGGACCTGGCTCGTCAGTTTGGGCTGGACTGTACCCATGAGGCCCAGGGTCAAGACTCATTTGCATATGGCTGGGTTCAAACTGGAACGGCATGGTGAGCAAAAAAATCATGGATTTAGGCCCAGATCTCTGTACTGGGGTGAATGTATGACATTGTTCTGCATTCTGTCCATCACTGTTGTTTTTGCATTTGTCACCCTGAGTTGGAAGGTTCTGCCCATACGTGGGTCCCGTGCTCTCCATGCCACTGGAAACACGCTATCCTGGCTGAAGAGGGGTGAAACCCCGAAACCGGTCCTAGAATGCTTGTTTCCAGTCGAGGGAGGACCTGGCTCGGCAGTTTGGGCTGAACTGTACCCAGGAGGCCCAGGGTCAAGACTGATTTGCATATGGCTGGGTTCAAACTGAAACGGCATGGTGAGCAAAAAAAACGATGGATTTAGGCCCAGATCTCTGTACTGGGTGAATGTATGACATTGTTCTGCATTCTGTCCATCAATGTTGTGTTAGTATTTGAAAGTGGCCCCCAGCGCCTTGAGACCCTTATGAATGAGTAGTTTGCGTTTACAAAGGTTGCGCTTTACAAAATACCGGATATATATACAAATTTAATGTTGCATGTACCTACATCGATATTCACAGAAATATCATCACGCTGGTAAATCTGTTTTGAGACAAGCTTCCAGAATAATTCAATCACTATTTTAATGTTCATTAGAAATTCAATTCAGGGGAGAAGTGAGATATTAATATATTTTTAGGGAAAGTAACTTTTAAAAAGGTAGACTTTGTCTGAATCTGCAATATGCTAGTTAGCATTAGCCTACTGACAAATGGCTCTGCCAGCGTGTCTCCTTAATGAGGTGTGAAAACTGCTAACAGAGCAGAATAATAGCTTTGATATTTGGCAGAAGACCTGGGTGTGAGGTATAAGACACATATCAGACCAGGAAGGACACTGGGGTAAGTTGAGGAACATCATTACCTTGAAAGCAATCGTGGTGAGGCCTGTCCATTCGTGATTAATTGTAGGGAGGCCTGAGGTAGAGAAGTCTCTAGTCTCCTGGGCTTTCTGTAGCCAGTTTGGCAGTGGGAGGGAGAGCAAGACCCAGAACTAGTTTGGTGTAACTGAGAAGGAGTGTACCTGTTGTTTGAGATCTGCGTAGAGACCTGAAGGACAGGACATGCTCCCACTATTAGCCAGGACTAAGAAGCGAACTCCAAGGTCAGTTGGCTGACCTTCTGTGTAGCTACAGGAACACAAGCCGCAAGACGCCTTCCCGAAGTTCCCAGCTGACCAGTAGCACCTAGAGCTGAACCAGGGGTGTACCAAAGATCCCCACAGCCCCTGCCGTGCGGTGGGGGAGGCCAGGCTTAA
Source organism: Triturus cristatus (assembly GCF_964204655.1). Taxonomy (NCBI): domain Eukaryota; kingdom Metazoa; phylum Chordata; class Amphibia; order Caudata; family Salamandridae; genus Triturus; species Triturus cristatus. The sequence goes on along the minus strand of NC_140583.1, from coordinate 203,094,874 downwards.
CCATACTGGTGAGGGGCCCCTTCAGCCCCTACTGATGTGTTTGTGAGTGGCCCCTTCAGCATATCTTGCAGGGGGACCCACTCACGTTTTGTTACGCCACTAAACTGAACTGGACCCTGCTGGTGGCCTCTGCTGGAGTGAATCCTGGCCCCTAAGTGCTGAGTTAGCAACAGAAAAACAGTTTTTGCAATTTAATAACCCAATTTTAGGAGTCAGCAACTTTTTACCAGCACCTAAAATGGTTTTAGAAATGGATAATGGGGGTCTCTAGTTGACAGAGGAAGGTACCTTTGACCAAATAGGGACCCTTGCTTCTAGTCAGGGTAAGAGGGATACACTCCTAAAATAACCCCTGCTCACACCCTTGGTAGCTTGGCATGACAGGCTTATCTCAGAGGCAGTGTGTAAAGCATTTGTGAACAGGTACAGTAATACAGTGAAAACACTACAAATGGACACCATACTAGTTTAGAAAAATAAGTAATCTTTATCTAAACCAAAACAAGACCAAACAACAAAAATCCACAAGACAGTATTAAAACTAAGGCTTTCAAATAGTAGAAATAGTTCAGTTCAATGAAAGTTGTAAATGCAACACTTTTCTCAAAAGTACCTTAGATGCGTCACGCGAAAACAAACAAAATGGCCGCAGGGAAGGTGATGCATCAGTTCCTTACACTCAGGGAAGGTGAGGGGTCGATTCCTTGCTCCGCGGGAGGTGATGTGCTGGTTCTTTACTGATGCGCAGGGGAGTTGATGTGTTGGTTCCTTACTGGAGAGGAAGTGATGCATCGTTTTCTTACTGTGTGGGGAGCTGAAGCGTCTGTTTCTTACTGTGGCCGCCAACGATGCGACAGTCTTGGCGCCTCGATGTGTTGTGTCGTTCCGGTATGATGCGTGGGTTCGTGCAGCCGCACAGCAGGCTTGCGTCGGTATCGTTGCGGTGATGTCAGACTTCTGAGATCATTGCGATTTCTCGAGCCGCGGCAGGCGCTGCGACGGTTTCTTCGGCGATGCGTCAGAAAACAGGTGTGCATGCGACACACTTCTGCGGTGTTGCGCCGATTTTCCAGCTCCCAGCGACAGTCTCTAGAGGTCCTAAACAGCAGCAGGCACCTCTATGCAGGTTGGAATTCCCAGCAAGGAAATTCAGGGGAGCTGGTGGTGATGTCTTTGTGTCCCTGAGACTTCAGAAAAGGAGGCAAGCTCAGTTTCAAGTCCTTGGAGATCTTTTCTTCAAACAGGTGACAAAGCCAACAGCAAAGTTCTTTTCTTCCTTTCCTTGGCAGCAAGCAGCCACTGCAAGCCAACCCCAGACAGCAAACAGCACAGGGGCAGTATTCCTCCTCAGCTTATCCAGCTCTTCTCCTTGGCAAAGGTTCCTTTTGATTTCTCAGAAGTCATCTAAAAGTCTGGGGTTTGGGCCCCTCTTTTTATACACCAAAATCCAATGTTCTCTGTAGGCAGAAAGTGTCTGTACCCAGCCAAAACCAGTTCTCTCCTCACTGGTGCAGCTTCCTGGCAAGAGGTGGAGACAGCATTGTTGAAGGCAGACCAGGCCCATTCAAGTGAAAGGAAATCTTCTCCCCCTATTCTAAATGCAGCCCAGGTCTATTCAGCCCAGCCTGACTCATCAGACTTCTGGAGCCACTGCCCCTCTCCAGCCCTTGTCATCCAAAAGCAAGACATGCAATACACAAACCTAGCAGAGGCACACTGGATGGTTAGGCAAGAAAATACCTACTTTCTAAAAGTGGTATTTTCAAACACAGAATGTAAAAATCACCCTCACTAAAAGATGCATTTTAACATTCTGAGTTCAGGCATACTAAACTTTATATTTCTGCCTTGTTCCAAGGGCCCGTTATGTTTATAAGATGTTATAAACAAACTGCCCATTCTGTCCTAGGGGAACAGGTAGCCTTGCAATAGTGAAAAAAGTAATTGGCCGCATACCACTATCAGGACATGCCACACACATATGGGCATGTCCTACCTTTCACATACAATGCACCCTGCCCACAGGGGTACCTTGGGCCTACTTTAGGGGTGAGTAATATGAAGAATAGGGAGTGTTTATGGACTGGCAAGTGTGTGCACTTGCCAAGTCGACATGGCAGTCCCAGACAGCACACAGGCTCTGCAATGGCAGGCCAGAGTTACATTTTACAGGCTCCTTCTGTGGGTGGCACAATCAGTGCTACAGCCCACTAGCAGCATTTGATTTACAGGCCCTGGGCACACACAGTGCACTATACTAGAGCCTGACAAGTAAATCAAATATGCCAATCATGGAATCACTAATCCATAACAACAATTTACAAAGGGAGCAATCGCACTTTGGCCCTAAACAGCAGTGGAAAAGTGCCCAAAGCATCTAGACCAGCAAAACGGAGTCCAACACACAGCAAAAACACAGGAGGCAAAGGCAAAAAATGCAGGGGAGACGCATGCCAATGGTGCCAGGTCTAACAGATAAGAAATTGCTGTGGAAGGGTATGGTTGTAGGTGTCCATTACAAATAGCGATTCATATGTATCACTAGTTTAGGACTGAAAAAACTGTTGTAAACCACTGAAAAGTTACTGACCCCCCTTCTTCCCTCCCCCCGCCCCATGTTGTGGTGGTAACCTGTTCACGGAAGGGGTCCCGTTGTAAAAGTTTATTAAAAAGTAATTTGTTTACGAGTAGGTAGTGGTTCACGGGTCAACTGCAAACTCTCAAACAGACAGAACAGTAAAAAAAAAGCTAACTACTCTTTTTAAACACAGCCCAGCTTCCTTTAAGATAAATGCTCTGCATTAAAAAAAAAAGTTAACTTTATTGAAATGCCATCACAGACGTGGTGATCAACTGATCCCAGTGGCCAGAATCCCTGTGATGGCAGCCAATGGTAGTGAGTCACAATTTGTGATCTACCTCAATATTCATAAGCTAAGCCGGACTGTGATGCACAGATTTTTAAGAAACAACCTATTAGTACATAAGTCAGTTCTTAAAAATATTTACTGGTTGGAATATGCAACAAGTATTTTGTGACCTCATATTCCTGCATCTGAACTTTCAAATATTGCATTCACTCATTTTAAATCATAGCATTAGGTATCATTGTGGTATATCTCTTGGCCTAACAGGCTAGTCTCAATTCCTGAATGATAAGCTCCCCCACTTAATAGGTATCAGGAGAAAGAACTTCCACAGGGACCATTTCTTTCCAAACTCACCAGCCAACTGGAGACATTTGCAAGAAAGTCAAAATATTGGTATTATCAAAACTGAAGCATTTTACTGCAGTCACCGCTATTTCAGGATTTAACCCTAGAAATATCATATAACATGAGCCTTAAGAAAGAGGATTCTCTTTGAATCACATTTGCTGTGTGGGTGTTTTTGGGCTTTTCTATAAATTAACTTATGAACAACCTTTGAAATAAATGATTATAGATCTTTCATAATGACTACAAATGGAATTCTTTGGATTCATGACCTATACGCAAAGGTACTAAAATTAACCCTCCTTTGAGCATCAAATCTCATGTTTGTCTATATTGTGCCTCTTTTAGATAAAGCACACATAAGCTTTCCAGTAGATTAAATACACACAAGCTTTCCAGTAGATAAAACACACGAAAGACTTTGATGTCACTGAGTCTTCCAAATCAGGAGGCCAGCATACACAAACCCTTGGAGATTTGTCACAAGCAGGATACCACAGCAGGGCAAAAGGAGTCTTTTTATTTTTTTACTCTGCCACATACAGAAGCAGCAACTGCAGGCCAACCCACCCCTCACACAAAAAAGGTAGCGCTCCTCACACAGCTCTTCTTCTTGGCAGGGTCCTCTTGTTTCCATAAGTGATCTAAAGTCTTGGGGTTTTAGGTGAAATACTTATACCCCATTTTCTCATTTTTATCTTTGTGGCGAGGGTCTCTGAACCCAGTCCAAACCAGTCCTGGACTCCTTGGTCCAGCTTGATCGCAAGAGGTGGAGCATTGTGAAAAAGAGACACAGCCTAATCAGATGCTAGTGAAACCCCTCCCAACACTCTAAATGCAGACCATGTTTAGTCAGCCTAGCGATGAGTCACCTAGGCAAGGCAGGGTACACCTCAACCGCCCCACCACCCATCTTGTGAATGTCTAGAGTAAATGCACATCCCCAGCTTCAGTCACTCCAAAACTAGATGGTGAATACCCAAACAGGAAGAGGCACACAAGATGGTTAAACAAGAAAATGCTCACTTTCTAAAAGTGTCATTTTCAAACACATAATTTAAAAATCGCCTTTACTAAAAGGTGTGTTATTAAATTGTGAGTTCAGGGAGCCTAAACTCAATTTCTTTATCTTGTCCCAATGGCAAGATACACTTGTAAAATGTTAAAAGGCAGCTCCCATGTTAACCTATGGGACAGACAGCCTTTCAATAGTGAAAAGTGACAGTTAAAACACACCAGTACATGTTCTACATTTCACATACACTGCACCCTGCCCATGAGGGTACCTTGGGCCTACCTGAGGGCTGCCTTACATGTAAGGGAAGGTAAGGTTTGGGCCTGGCAAGTGGGTGCAAGGTCAACATGGCAGTTTAAAACTGCACGCACAGACACTGCAGTGGTAGGTCTGAGACACATTTATAGGGCTACTCCAGGTGTGGCACAATCATTGCTGCAAGCCCAAAAGTAGCTTTTGATTTAAAGGCCTTAGAACCCCCAGTGCACTTTACTAGGGACTTACCAGTGAATCAAATATGCCAATTATGGATAACCAATTATAATCATAATTTACACAGGGACCACTTTCACTTTGACACTGATCAGCAGTGGCAAAGTGCCCAAAACATCTAAACCAGCAAAAACAATATCCAGGACACAGTAAAAAATGCAGGAGGTAGAGGTAAAAAGTCAGGGGAAACCACACCAAGGATGCCAAGTCTAACAAGGATCCTCCTCAAATCACATGTTTGTTGTGTGTGTCAGGATCTGAGATACAAGGTTGAGAACCACTCACCTTGTACGCCGGATACAGCGGGAGCGATGCTGATACTCCCCTCCCCCTATGTGGTGTTGCCCGCCTAACCCTGAATGATACGTCTAGCGTGACACACCACCTAAAGGGGGAGAAGGAATGGAAGGGAACCCCGGAAAGGGGACAGGTAAGACTTCCTGGGGGTGAGGTGACCTTCCGAAAGGAACCGTGATTCCGGGTAACCCTGGAAAGAAAGAACAGAGTGAGCTACTGAGATCAGGACTGGACCACAGCACAGGAGAGATTACAGAGAGCCCCAAGATCGAGACCGTACTCACAAGTCCAGCGTGATGACCTCGGAATGATGCTGTGGGCTATGCCGCTCTCCAAGCCTTTCAAGCGGCTTCAAGCGCATAAGGAAGAAGAAGTCTTGGTCGCTCTCCGAGCCTTTCAATCGGCTCCAAGCGGGACGGAGGGAGTGTTCTGCAATTAGACGCAGGTAGTTCCTGACGCACCGTGCAGAATCCGGTAAACGGGAAAGGTACACCGGAAGGAAACAACAAAGAATAAAGGGAGCGGTACCACAACCCTTGGAGGGCGAACGCGGCGTCCGGATAAGGCGTCCCTGCGTTCTTGCCCGGGAGGATAGGGATGTGGTAGCTCCTAGGTCAAACGGGCGTGAAGTGTCGGGTAGAAGTCGGGAGACTTGCGGTGTTGCAGCACAGGCGAAGCCCCGGTGGGCTGGGCGCGGTAACTCCGTAGAGGACTCTCAGGTTGTCAGGAAGGTGTAGACGTGTCTTCGGCGAGTTGGGAATGTACTTCGCGTCAGGGCTCCTCGTCCCCGTGGTGGTTATCTGCAGAAGGTAGTCGCGTAGCTTTGAATAGTTCTCGGCACGTAGGAAGAACGCTAGCAGCGTTCTGGGCTCGTTGGGATTCGAGTTCTGATTGACAAGCACCGGAGCGAAGGAAGGCGGGGCCTATATAGGTCCCGTGGGCGTGCCTACCGCTCCGCATGCTGGGAGATGTAGTCCCTCGCCCCGCGCTTGCTTCACTCGCGCCGCGCTGAAGGTCCGAGTTGTGACAGAACCCCCTTTTCGCGCCCGGCGTCTCGACGGGCCTCCAGGTTTGGAAGGATGGGTTGCGTGAAATCTCTTCAGTAGAGCAGGGCAGTGTAAATTAGCTATGGGTTCCCACGATCTCTCCTCTGGTCCGTATCCCTTCCAGTCAATAAGGTAGAGGAGTCTCCCCCTCACCCGTTTCACGTCTAGAATCCTCTTGACCTCATATTCCTCTCCCTCATCTACCAATAGAGGCAGGGGTTTTTGATGGAGCCTGGTATGAGGGAGGCAAGGTTTTAACAGCGATACGTGGAATACAGGGTGGATACTCCACGACGCGGGGAGGCCTAGCTTCATGGCTACCGGATTTATCACTCTCTCTATGGCATACGGCCCTACGTATCGTGGCTGCAGACGGGTGTTGCCCTTGAATCTTAGGTACTTAGTGTTAAGCCATACCCTGTCCCCCACCCCATACGCTGGCTCAGGAGACCTTCGTTTGTCCGCGTACTGTTTGTCGTGCTTCTGTGCTGCTGCTAATCTTGCCTTGGCTGCCTGAAGAACGGAGCGAAGGTGTGAATGATGTTCTTGTATGGTGGGATGTAGTGTTTGCACTGGCCATTCGAAGGGAAGCATGTTAGGGTGGTGACCTGATAGACAATAGAAAGGCGAGCACCCCAACGAGGAATGCTCGGCGTTGTTATATGCGAACTCCGCTAGCCACAGCAGTCTGCCCCACTCCCCCTCATGCGAGATCGTGAAGCACCGGAGGTATTGTTCTAAGGTTTGATTTAACCTCTCCGTTTTTCCGTCTGTCTGTGGGTGATAGCTTGTGGACAGGCGTGCGTCAATGCTCATCGCCGCGCACAAGGCCTTCCAGAAGCGAGAGGTGAATTGCGTCCCTCGGTCCGTGATGAGAACAGCCGGTATTCCATGTAACCGCACAATCTGTTGCAGAAAAATGAGGGCCAGCTCGGAGGACGAAGGCAGTTTGTCGAGGGCTAGAAAGTGACCCATTTTAGTAAGGTGGTCAACTACTACCAAGATGGTAGTTAGGCCCAGACTAGGGGGCATGTCCACGATGAAGTCCATGGACACTGTGTGCCAGGGATACGGAGGAATCGGGATCGAACGCAGCATCCCACAGGGCTTCCTATGCTGCGCTTTACCTTGAGCGCACACAGCACACCCCGAGACGTAGTTTATGGTATCTGGTCCCAAGGTATTCCACCAGAAGTATCTTTGCAGGGCTTGCGTAGTTTTGCGGGCTCCCAAATGCCCCCCTAACGGAGTATTATGTACCCAGTGCAGAGCCAGCTGCCGTAACTCCTCGGCAGGAAGAAATAGTTTTTTCTCATGATACAAGAGGCTCTGAGAGGCGGAACGACGGGAGGGGTTTTCTGCTACCCAGGCAGGCGAGTCCATCTTCTCGGTCTGAGCTCGTACATCCGCTAGAAAGTCGTCAATGCTGGTTGCGGCAAGGAGATCCTCTGGAAAGGAGGCTTTCTGCAGGATGATGGGGGGTTCCTCGAGGGGTATGTCACTGGGTTCATGAGGGTGCTGAATTCGGGATAAGGCATCTGCTTTGCCGTTTTGCGGTCCTGGGCGATACCGAATCACAAAATCATAGTCGGAAAAAAATAATGACCAGCGGAGTTGTCTGGGAGTGAGAGCCCTGGCTGTCTTCAGAAACAGGAGATTCCGGTGGTCCGTGAATATCTCCACCGTGTGTCGAGCTCCCAGTAGATAGTGTCTCCACTCTTCACATCCTTTCTTAATCGCCAGCAGCTCCTTGTCCGTGGTACTATAGTTGATTTCACACGCTGACAGTTTCCTGGAAAAGAAGGCGATGGGATGGAGTTGGCCCGTATCTGGATGGCGTTGCGACAGTATGCCTCCAACTGCATAATGCGAAGCATCCGTTTCCAATACGAAGGGCTGCGCCGCATCTGGATGCCGCAACACCGGTGCGGTAGTGAAGCATTGTTTCAGGGCCTGAAACGCTTGTTCCGCTTCTTCCGACCACTCGAAAGTAGCTCCCTTTCTCAGCAATTTGGTAAGAGGCTGGATGATATGAGAGAAGCCCTGTATAAATCTTCGATAGAAATTTGCGAAGCCTATGAAATTTTGCAAGGATTTCACCGAGGCGGGAGTTTTCCATTGGATAATGGCTTGTGTCTTCTTGTCATCCATGCACACTCCACCCGGACCGATGACATAGCCCAGGAAGTCTACCTCAGGGACGTGGAATAGGCACTTTTCCAGTTTTGCGTAAAGAGAGTATTGTTTTAGTCGCTCTAGTACCGCTGAGACATGATGCACGTGCTCTTCCATGGTGGCAGAATAGACAAGGATGTCGTCTATATAGACGATGCAGGAGACATCCAAAAGTCCTCTCAGCACTTCGTCCATAAAGAATTGGAAGGCGGCGGGGGCGTTGCAGAGACCGAAGGGCATTACTCGGTACTCGTAGAGCCCGAACTTCGTTCGGAACGCCGTCTTCCACTCATCCCCCCGCCTTACCCTGACCAGATGATAAGCCCCCCTAAGATCGAGCTTAGTAAAGACCTTGGCCGTTTTTAACTGGTCCAGCAGCACGGGAATCAAGGGGAGCGGGTACCGATTCTTTATGGTCACCTTGTTAATGGCACGAAAGTCAATACAGGCTCTCAAACCCCCTTCCTTCTTCGGTATAAAGAAGATCGGCGAGGACGCGGGAGAGGAAGATGCGCGTATGAATCCCGATGCCAGCATGTCTGCTAGATATTGCTGCAGGTAAGTTGTTTCGGCTTCGGTGAGGGCATAGACCCTGCTGCAGGGAATGCTAGCTCCGGCTTCCAATTCGATAACACAATCGTACTCCCTGTGGGGGGGCAGCTGACTGGCTTCCTTTTTGTCAAACACTGTCTTGAATTCATCATATATTGCCGGTAGGGTCGATAGACAGCACACCTGCTGTTCCACGCCTGCACTCGCGAGCATCGCTGCTGGACTCGGCTTAGGTAAGGCGTTGTTCTCTACTTCCCTGGTACAGTGCTCTCGACAAAAAGGAGAGTTCAGCGACACGGTGCGCGCGGCCCATCTTACCAGCGGGTCGTGTAACGTCAACCACGGCATTCCTAAAATCAGTTTAAACTGGGGAGCATCGATCAGATCAAAACGTATACGTTCTACATGGTTTTCTCCAATCTGCATCCGGAGTGGGTGTGTGTGAAACCGCACAGGACCCGACGTCAGAGCAGATCCGTCCACCGCCTTCACCATCTCAGGCGCCTCCTTTTGATCGCAAGGCAGATGCAGCTCTCTGGCGTACTGTTGGTCTATAAAATTTCCAGTTGCCCCCGAGTCCAGTAAGGCATGGACAACCACTGATATCTCCGAGGGTAAGTCCAGAACCGCACAAATGTTCATGTGGGCTACGGATGATTGCAAGGTGTTAGCGACTGCGGGTGAGACCTTCGTGTCCGTAGGCCTCAAACAGGGGGTCTCCAACCTGTTTGAGGATGTTGGTTTTCCGGATATTCTGCCTCTGTGTTAACCACCGACAGAGTTTTGTGCACTGGTCCTCCTGGGCTGGCCGTTTTCATCCGGCTCTTGCATTCTTTGATGAAATGCCCGGGTTTCCCGCAGTATAAGCACAACTTCTGACTTCTCCTCTTCTCTCTTTCTGCTGGACTCAGGGGGCCTCGAATACCCCCGATCTGCATAGGCTCAGAGCCGTCGCTTGGAGAGATTCGGTCCTCGGGACTAACACGGGGCCTCGAAGGGATGAATCGTGGTTCTACTCGTAGCTTATCTCCTTTTCGTTCCAGAAGACGGTGGTCTAACTGGACGGTTAGGTCAATGAGATCATCACACGTAGAAGGTAGCTGAACCACTTGGGCCAGGACGTCCTTCAACTCCCCTCTTAGTCCTTGATAAAATAGCGACGTCCTCTTTTCTTCGGGCCACTCAGTTTCCACAATCAACCTATTGAAAGTGGTAATGTACGTAAGCAAGTCCTGAGTACCTTGCTTGAGAGTGAGGAGTTCTTTATCCAGGGACAGTTGATGACCCTTCCGATCAAACAACCGTCGCATTTCTACACAGAAATTCGGGAAGTGGTATAACACCGGGTCGTCACGTTCTATCAAGGGAAAAGACCAATTCGCTGCGTTGCCTCCGATGTAAGACAGCACAAAGGCAGTTTTAGCTTGATCCGTTGGAAAGACAGCAGGTTTGCACAAGAAATGCAGTCTACACTGCCCCATGAATACTCCAAACTTCTTTGGGTCCCCAAAGAACCTTTCAGGAGGGGCGAGGGGCAAATGCATGGGCTGTATGACGTGTATAGGTGTGGAACCCGTCTGCGGCACTGAAGCAAAGGAGGTATGTGGGAAGACCCCTGTGCCCTGTCCCCCCACTGCCGCGGTCGCTCCCCCATCCATAACGGGCGTTTGCGAAAAGGGGGGTGGCAGCGTCCAGCCTCTGATATAAGAGCTTCCTCCTGCCCCTGTACCCTTTTGGCGGGAGAGGCCTGCCACTTCTCTTCGCATGATGCCCATCTCTTGTTTAAGAGCGGAGGTTTCTGCCCGAGAGGCATCCACCTCTCCTCGCAAGGCAGTTAAGGTGTCCAATATAGCGGTCAGGGTAGTATCCGCATCCATCGCTCAGGCTGTACGTATTCGTGGGCTTGTCAACCTGTCAGGATCTGAGATACAAGGTTGAGAACCACTCACCTTGTACGCCGGATACAGCGGGAGCGATGCTGATACTCCCCTCCCCCTATGTGGTGTTGCCCGCCTAACCCTGAATGATACGTCTAGCGTGACACACCACCTAAAGGGGGAGAAGGAATGGAAGGGAACCCCGGAAAGGGGACAGGTAAGACTTCCTGGGGGTGAGGTGACCTTCCGAAAGGAACCGTGATTCCGGGTAACCCTGGAAAGAAAGAACAGAGTGAGCTACTGAGATCAGGACTGGACCACAGCACAGGAGAGATTACAGAGAGCCCCAAGATCGAGACCGTACTCACAAGTCCAGCGTGATGACCTCGGAATGATGCTGTGGGCGATGCCGCTCTCCAAGCCTTTCAAGCGGCTTCAAGCGCATAAGGAAGAAGAAGACTTGGTCGATCTCCGAGCCTTTCAATCAGCTCCAAGCGGGACGGAGGGAGTGTTCTGCAATTAGACGCAGGTAGTTCCTGACGCACCGTGCAGAATCCGGTAAACGGGAAAGGTACACCGGAAGGAAACAACAAAGAATAAAGGGAGCGGTACCACAACCCTTGGAGGGCGAACGCGGCGTCCGGATAAGGCGTCCCTGCGTTCTTGCCCGGGAGGATAGGGATGTGGTAGATCCTAGGTCAAACGGGCGTGAAGTGTCGGGTAGAAGTCGGGAGACTTGCGGTGTTGCAGCACAGGCGAAGCCCCGGTGGGCTGGGCGCGGTAACTCCGTAGAGGACTCTCAGGTTGTCAGGAAGGTGTAGACGTGTCTTCGGCGAGTTGGGAATGTACTTCGCGTCAGGGCTCCTCCTCCCCCGTGGTGGTTATCTGCCGAAGGTAGTCGCGTAGCTTTGAATAGTTCTCGGCACGTAGGAAGAACGCTAGCAGCGTTCTGGGCTCGTTGGGATTCGAGTTCTGATTGACAAGCACCGGAGCGAAGGAAGGCGGGGCCTATATAGGTCCCGTGGGCGTGCCTACCGCTCCGCATGCTGGGAGATGTAGTCCCTCGCCCCGCGCTTGCTTCACTCGCGCCGCGCTGAAGGTCCGAGTTGTGACAATGTGGATGTATTTGTATTTTTCAATACATTAACTTATGAACAACCTTTGAAATACAGGACTACAAATGGAGTTCTTTGGATTCATGCCCTATAAGCAAAGGTGCTAAAATAAAACCTCCTTGGAGCATCAAATCTCAAGTGTTTGTATAGATTGTGCCTGTTTCAAAGGGTGAGAAAGGCACAGTAACAGTGTGAGTCGGTTGAAGGTTTAGAGTAGGAAACATTACATTAGAGGTGTAAGAATACTAATTACCTGTGTGGCTGTCAAGATAGGAATGGACCTTTGGTTGAATGAATTACCCATCTTTGAAGTCTGGGGGGAACAAATACAGGTAAGTATTATAAGGTATGGGGTAAAGAGACTGGTGGGAGCTACAGAGTGTTAGAGTAACAAATAACTTTTGCTGTGCCTTTGTAATTATGATCTGTCAAGAAATGGCAGTGAAGTAATGAATATATTTGTATTATCTCCTTAGTAAGCACATGGTGGTGGTTTAACAATATTAAAATCAAGTTTAAAACTTTACGCATCAAAATCAGGTTTCCCAAATGACAGTAGCCGTCTATGTAGCAATTGATAATTTCCTAAAAGTGGTACAGGAGGCAGAAGGCACTGGAGCATTAGTCCCTGCAGTTACTGACAGACAGCTGCTTTTTGTGTTTGGCATTGGAAACATGCCCTAACAGGCTTACCTCTCACTGACCTTTAACCAACCCACACCATTACAAACCATTTCTTGCCATTTGAAACAGGCAAAATATTGACAAACATGAAGCTTAACTTCTCTTCGCATGATGCCCATCTCTTGTTTAAGAGCGGAGGTTTCTGCCCGAGAGGCATCCACCTCTCCTCGCAAGGCAGTTAAGGTGTCCAATATAGCGGTCAGGGTAGTATCCGCATCCATCGCTCAGGCTGTACGTATTCGTGGGCTTGTCAACCTGTCAGGATCTGAGATACAAGGTTGAGAACCACTCACCTTGTACGCCGGATACAGCGGGAGCGATGCTGATACTCCCCTCCCCCTATGTGGTGTTGCCCGCCTAACCCTGAATGATACGTCTAGCGTGACACACCACCTAAAGGGGGAGAAGGAATGGAAGGGAACCCCGGAAAGGGGACAGGTAAGACTTCCTGGGGGTGAGGTGACCTTCCGAAAGGAACCGTGATTCCGGGTAACCCTGGAAAGAAAGAACAGAGTGAGCTACTGAGATCAGGACTGGACCACAGCACAGGAGAGATTACAGAGAGCCCCAAGATCGAGACCGTACTCACAAGTCCAGCGTGATGACCTCGGAATGATGCTGTGGGCGATGCCGCTCTCCAAGCCTTTCAAGCGGCTTCAAGCGCATAAGGAAGAAGAAGTCTTGGTCGATCTCCGAGCCTTTCAATCAGCTCCAAGCGGGACGGAGGGAGTGTTCTGCAATTAGACGCAGGTAGTTCCTGACGCACCGTGCAGAATCCGGTAAACGGGAAAGGTACACCGGAAGGAAACAACAAAGAATAAAGGGAGCGGTACCACAACCCTTGGAGGGCGAACGCGGCGTCCGGATAAGGCGTCCCTGCGTTCTTGCCCGGGAGGATAGGGATGTGGTAGCTCCTAGGTCAAACGGGCGTGAAGTGTCGGGTAGAAGTCGGGAGACTTGCGGTGTTGCAGCACAGGCGAAGCCCCGGTGGGCTGGGCGCGGTAACTCCGTAGAGGACTCTCAGGTTGTCAGGAAGGTGTAGACGTGTCTTCGGCGAGTTGGGAATGTACTTCGCGTCAGGGCTCCTCGTCCCCCGTGGTGGTTATCTGCCGAAGGTAGTCGCGTAGCTTTGAATAGTTCTGGGAGATGTAGTCCCTCGCCCCGCGCTTGCTTCACTCGCGCCGCGCTGAAGGTCCGAGTTGTGACAATGTGGATGTATTTGTATTTTTCAATACATTAACTTATGAACAACCTTTGAAATACAGGACTACAAATGGAGTTCTTTGGATTCATGCCCTATAAGCAAAGGTGCTAAAATAAAACCTCCTTGGAGCATCAAATCTCAAGTGTTTGTATAGATTGTGCCTGTTTCAAAGGGTGAGAAAGGCACAGTAACAGTGTGAGTCGGTTGAAGGTTTAGAGTAGGAAACATTACATTAGAGGTGTAAGAATACTAATTACCTGTGTGGCTGTCAAGATAGGAATGGACCTTTGGTTGAATGAATTACCCATCTTTGAAGTCTGGGGGGAACAAATACAGGTAAGTATTATAAGGTATGGGGTAAAGAGACTGGTGGGAGCTACAGAGTGTTAGAGTAACAAATAACTTTTGCTGTGCCTTTGTAATTATGATCTGTCAAGAAATGGCAGTGAAGTAATGAATATATTTGTATTATCTCCTTAGTAAGCACATGGTGGTGGTTTAACAATATTAAAATCAAGTTTAAAACTTTACGCATCAAAATCAGGTTTCCCAAATGACAGTAGCCGTCTATGTAGCAATTGATAATTTCCTAAAAGTGGTACAGGAGGCAGAAGGCACTGGAGCATTAGTCCCTGCAGTTACTGACAGACAGCTGCTTTTTGTGTTTGGCATTGGAAACATGCCCTAACAGGCTTACCTCTCACTGACCTTTAACCAACCCACACCATTACAAACCATTTCTTGCCATTTGAAACAGGCAAAATATTGACAAACATGAAGCTTAACAACTGCTATGACCAAACACTGACCTTTCTTTAAGGTACATTAGAATACCATCTGATTAATCTTTCATTCAATATTGGGTTAGTGCACGAGCACAACTCAGTCAACTCAACCAAAAGTCCTGACTGACCATACCTCCTATAACTGTCACTTAAGCATGTGTATAATATTATAATTAACTGATGGAATGTTTTTGACTACCTAGGTGCCAACTAGGTGGCCATATTCACTATTTATATCTTCACAAATTAGGACCTGAGTGTCACCACAACATACGGGCTCTCTTCTTCTCCACGATTGTAATACGTTTGCAGTGTAACACTGGTGTGGCTCACTCATCTAAGAAAATTAGTTTTATTTATTACTTTGATATGATGTATGTGTTGCTTTCCAGCCTTGATAAAGCATTGGCTTGCATGCCAAAAAGGGCGAAACACGTGTTTGGCTGTTCGGTTAACTGCAAATGCTTTCTATATAGTAAACAAAAAGCATATTAACCCCTTGAGTGCCCAGCCCTTTCCACGCCCTGTGCCGGGCGTTTCATTAGCGGGCGGGGCTCATGACGAGATAGTCTCATCATGGGCACAGCGCAACCGCGGCCCATGACGAGACCATCTCGTCATGGGCACTCAAGGGGTTAATTTATCAAAAGCAAAACGTTTTGTTTAATTTCTTTGTACAAATGTGACTGGAGGGACTGGTGTAAGGTAACATGCAATACAATGTAATGTAAAGCTATTAAGGGTGAATGTATTCATGCTTGCCATGTTTGGCTATCAGAGGAGCAGTAGGCTCATCTTGCCTGAATGCACTTCTGTTCACTCACCAATCAATATATATAAGGAAATAATTTAGCACACACACATATGGCACAAGACTTGCTAGGTTTTGCACACGCCACACTATTTTCACTGACCTCGTGTCATAGAAATCTGGCATACAACCACTATCATTTTTTATTTTGGCCTAGATTGCTAGAATGTCAGACGAGATAAATATTGCTGACATTAAGAGTAGATGTGTACATAGAGCTACCAAAATAGATGCAGTTTGTAACTCCTCAAATACTGGCACTCAGTATCATCATTTTTCCACCAACCAAAACAATGGCACAAGACAAAATTAAACAAGCATTGGCATAGCCAATAGGTATCGCCTTTTTGACCTTATAAGTGTTTAGCCAGAGCTATTGGCTTTGGCAGTGTCTTTAAGCTATGTTGTAGAGCATTAGGCTGCAGTGCAGCATGTTGAAAAGTTATAATAAAAAAGTGTTAAAAGCATTTTTGCTACCTTATATATAACCAAGAAGACATTATGTGCAACTGAGCGACCCTATTTAAAGCAAGTTTACATTTACAGTTACACGTGATAATTCATTACAGTAGCAAACTACAGAAAAACAATATACTCTCGGAGGAAGAAAGACAGAGTGAAACATGTCAAATGTAATCGGGGATTGCATCGCTAACATGGAATACCTTTGCCGCCGAGACCTGAAACAGCGTTTACCCAAGTTTTAATTTCCAGTTCTCATCTTCGCTTGAGCTGTTATTGCCTCCCCACAGCACAGTTGTGACTCGTCGCTGTTATGGACTGTAACTCTTTCATCAATGGAAAGGAAACATCTCTCTTCTCTAAGCATCGGAAAGAAAGCCAACTCCTCCAATGGAGCACATGGAGAGGAAAGGTCTGGGATGCCTGACCCACCCTACAGCACTTAAAGAGATCCTGGCAATCACGGAGCTCATGGTGCTCCGTACTCCTATGTGAAAATAGGCCTCCTGAGGCAGTCAACAACCTGCAGCCCTATCCACCCAACACAGACATTTGAAGGGTTTTAAGTTTGTACCCTAGATTTCTATTCATACACCCACCACCGGATTAAAACAATTTGAATGAACGAGAGCGCGCAGTGCTCATTTCGAAGATCTCGAACTGGCATTGTGCTACAAAGAAGCAAGAGCTCAGTGCAAGAATGAGATTGTCCATATCCATCCAAGTGTTGGTTCAGATGTACATGGGCACCAGTGCAATCCATGTGATTGGAAATCGTTTAGGAAAATATAACCAGTACAGTGTGCGCTATATAGTTTCTTAAGTTGCAATAGGCGATGCCCATATGCAGAAGCGGTTCGTGTAACAATAGCCCTGCCTCGAGGATGTAGCAACAGGGGAGTAAGGCAGGTCAAGCAGCTTCTGCAGCGCGGGAGGGAGAGTGGGAAGGGGGAGGAGGGGTAGAGGGCGGCCCCTATTCATCTCAAGGCCAATGAATTACTTGGGAAACTCCGTGGCCCCTCACATTCGGACGGCGGGGGCGGGGGTGTAGCTGCTGAAGGTGATTTTACATAAATGAAGGGACAAGCGACATTACCAGAAACAACAGGTTTACTCCTCATAGTAATTAATGAGGGCATTTTAATGCACGTTAACATCAGTCACGCTTGAAGTGACGTCTTTCCAAACCTTTTTTGGTAGTCTATTAGGACATATATTGGAATATAATGATGTCGCTGGGTTTCCTATATATGACAGGGAGTAGTCTAACTTATTGCAGAAGCACATTGCGGTGCACGTGCAAACAGGATCATTTTGTCTCCTCAACCAAGGCACCGGCGTTATTTCTGGCCTGCGTCTGAAGTGCTGAAGTCGCACTCATTTTTAGACAAATGATGAATGGTTGGTTCAGAGGCACCAATTCATTTAAACACAGAAGCAAAGATGTTTGAACAAGGACATTTCTGTGCCCTCACAAAGAAAACATCAAGGGTTAGAGTGGAATGTACCAGTGCTGCGAAACATGAGCCGTACCACTGCAAGGGGAAGCTCCCGCACTGCCAGACCCGCACTTAGATTGAGTTCATTAATCCCATTGTAGTCAATACCCTAACCCCCAGTTTTATTCCTTTCGGCTATGTGCACACGGAAGGAGTCACAATTGCTACTAACTTTCTATTATCCAGGCCACCGTCCTTGTGACCACGTCCTCGATTGCTGACATTAAGTCTGGACTATTGCATTGTGGGAACTGTAGCCTGGTGGCACTTTCATTAGTCTGATTCCGCGGAAGGCAATGATCTGTAGTGGAAAATCCCCGGGCTAGACCCGTGGCTCATAGATACTGTTTAGTGCAGCAGAGCGCCTCGCTACCATTTGGTGTAGGCGCTACCATGCCTTTATATGACAGCCCACTGATCCCAGGTTAGTGGAGGGCACACCAAGGTCTTCAGTCCTTGCTAGGCATCTGGAAATGTGTAGTTTATTCGTATTTAGGTCTCGCCTGGCGTAGACTGCGCAGACATGCGCAGTCTCGCTGGCGAGATTTAATGAGTTAGAGTAGATTTCTCTTGTGGGTTTTAAGCCCCGCCCCTATTTTCCATCGGCTGGCGTCACCACTTGTGCTAAACGGTGGCCAGCCATTGGAAAAGAACGTCTAGTGACGTACACTTTCCTCTTTTAGAGCCATCCCAGTTGAACTGGCTCGGTTCCTTTACGTCTGTGGTAAAAGCTTTTCTTATCTTTATGGGGCCATGTGTTTCAAACATATGGCCCCATAAAGACAAGAAAGCTTTGCCAAGGACGAAAGTGATCTGAACTGTACAGCAGGTGGGAGGAGCCTTATAAACTAGCTTGCTAAATATGGCAACCCATGGGCTGCAGTTAACAGGGAGGTCTCTGCAGCACGCACATTAACCAACAGAGCTGTCTTGCTAGGAGTAGCACTGATGTCCTATAATTGAAGCAAACATCCCTGCGGTTAGAAGGGAAGCGGCCATAGGGGGTTACCAGGGAGGTGACTGGGGTGTACTTGAAGGACAGGCACTAATCCGGATGCCTTGGGTTTTATTTATCGCCAGCGAATTAAACCGGATTTTGTTCTGTGGGCGAACAAAAAATACAGATGTTACTTCGTATACACTGGAACTGCAATATGTGAACTGCGGTCTGCGCGCACGCAAAATAAACCAGCCAGATTACTTAGTGCATGTGAATCCCTGTGACTGGCGCATTTTCACGTGTTCTAAAGGCACCAGAGCGTTTTGCCTCAGCCCCAGATTACATTACACGAGGTCAGAATTTTTTTTTAGGCCCGAGCAGAATAAGCGATTTGCTCAGAATCATAGGATGTTGAGCCTAAGATACTAAACGGACTCAGACCTGGTCCCCCAGTTCCAAGGTCAGCAGCGCAGCCGTTAAGCCACATCACCTCAATGCTATAACCGCTTGAGGATTCAGGCTGCGTGTGCATCTCAGATTTCTGCAGAAGGCGCATCCACAATCTTTGCAGTTTTCTGAAAGTGTAGCCTTTGGCCTCCAAGCATTTACAATGCAATGGGTCTCGCATTTACGCGAGTTTAAGCTATTGGCATTGGATATGACTATGCGTCTTATTTATGTTTTAAAAGCCAAAACATAAATAAAAGTCATTTTGTCATATACAATGCCAATAGCTCAAACTAGTTTAAATGCGAGACCTATCGCATTGCAAATGCAAGGCACTGACAATGGGAGAGGGTGCGGGGTAAACAAGGTCCAAAGCACGTCCTGCCTGCAGTAAAAGAAAGTGAAGAAAATAGTGCTCACAGTCTAAATAACACGCACCCTGGGCCCGTTGCCATGGGAGGTGACAAATGAAGAGGCGGCGTTACTAAGGAGACTAACAATCCTATTTTCGAATCAGAAGTCAGCATTCAAGACAGACTGACAAGCCAATGGCAAAAATGGGCTGAGCTTCTATTTCCTACTCGACCACAAGTCTCGCAGAGTAGAGCATACGCGCTGACTCAAGTTCGGCCTAAAAAAAACATGCGTGCGACAGGCACGCGTTCTTGTCATTGCCAAGCCTGTGCACGCTACTCCTTCACCATATGCCGCGCCTCGTTTTCAGCTCCGCCTGTGTGTTTGTAACGTTAGTAGTGAAATTTTCAAATAATGTATTTCTACAAGTACACGGTTTGACATAGCGTGAAAGAAACATTTCCAAGTGTTTCCTTACGTTTAAGGCTGAAAATCTTCCGTGCAGTAAGGGAGGGGGAGGAGCGGATGAGAGAGGGGGGAGGAAAGCTGGCCTTGCGAGGAATGCTTGAAGCCAACTCTTCCGTGCAGTAAGGGAGGGGGAGGAGCGGGTGAGAGAGGGGGAGTGAAGCCAGCCATGCGAGGAACGCTAGAAACCAGGATAGCAGCTGTGCGCGTGCACGCCATCGTGAACGCAAGCTGGAGGCCAGAAAAAAGCCACTAGGTTAGCACTTCCAAAACCGGCTTACTATAACACTCGCCAGAGCAGCGCTATAAGTGCTGGCTCAGGCGAGACCTAAAAAATGGGAGGATAATCTTCGAGAGCCTTCCAACAATATGATTCATCAACTTTGACATCTCACAAGAAGAGTATGAGAAATACAAAAAGGAAGTTGAGACCCTGAACAACAGAATTGCCAACTGGGGGATACAAAACAAAAAGAATTATGGAATAAGCAACAACAGATAAGTATGAGAAGGACTTAATTAAGAGGAAGAACAGGAAGTTTAGACTGGACCACTTGGCCTACCACATGGAAAGAGTGTATAGGTTTGCGAAGAAATACGATAACATCAACAGTGGGAGAAAAGAAGTACCACATAAAATCATCTCAGAGTCACCACTTACCTTGGTATTGGTTCACCAAAGAACCACCACCAACCACATCTGTACAAACGAGAGTGAATTTTTTAGAGGAAGTCCGGAGGCATCGCCTGGGAAACTGTAACACATTAGATACCAGAACAAGATCCCCACCAATAAAAAACAACTATCAATCACCCACTGGGGTGCAGATAGGAGCAAAGAAAAGGGACCAAACCAAAGAGAGAACTGCAACAACGAATGCGTAATCAACTTGTTATCGATGGAACTTTCAACTGACCATACAAGACTATTAAATAAAGGATTATCCCTTTGCCCTATGGCAGAAATGGACCCAACTATGACCAATATTGACCTCTACAGATTTATAAGGCAGCTCAAGCTACAAGCTTTCTTTTCTGACTAACCAACCTTGATGAGACAGGGAAAACACTAACCAATTACCAGTGACACAACAGTTAAAGATCTAGAGGGAATATAATCCTGACATTGATATCACAGGTCAAGGAGATGACCTCAATAATCCAACCACTACTTCAGAGGAAGTCAGAATAGAGATCACCTACACCATCGATAGTGGACTGAAACTCAAATGGTCATTCTCACTGATACCACCACTTGACAATAACATTGATTTGTTCTATATAGCGGTCTCAACGGACTTGGAATTTGTTTTTACCAGATACTGCAAAAAGAAAAATTATCTACCATCAAATATGGCACAGCACAAAAGACAAACAATAAAATGATTGAAACAGAACCGTGAGATTGTCATTAAGGAAGTTGACAAGAGAGAATGTATTGTTATCCTCCATACAGATGATTCCATCAGAGAATAAGAACAACAGCTACTGGATAGAACTTTCAAATAACCCTATCTTCCAAATACAAAAGAAACTGTTAGCCAATCTGGAAAAATGGTATGAAAAAGAACTATTGACATGGGAAGAAAAATAATACTTTTACATCCAGCACCCAGTAATGGCTACCATATACATATTGTCAATAATTCACAAACCAGGTTTACCACTAAAAGGCAGAACAATAATTGCGGAAATTGATTCTGTATGCTCACAGTTGGATGAATACATAGATTATCAATTACAACCATCTATGAGGAGCATACATCCCACATTCATGATACAATTTTACATAAATTAGAGCAAGTGGACTGCCAACAAGACTTCATCCTGGCCACAATTGATGTGGCAAGTCTTTATACATCAATCAAACTTGAAGAGGGAATAGAGGCAACCAGAAAAACGCTCTCAACGAGACCAGCCCATTTCTGGGAAGCAAACAAATTATTATAGAAAATATAGATTTACCGCTCTGAAATAATTTATTTTCCTATAGTGGAGATATATACCTACAAAACCAATTCACAGCAATGGGGACAAAATTTGCACCATCTGACATCCGTATTCTCATGGGAGAATTTGAAAAGTAGTGGCTATGGGATGAAAAGTTCTCTCATGTCACTGCAAGAACTCCTGCTTGATTATCTAAAGAACCTAGGGGATGACAGAAGAGGAATCTAAGTAACATAGTCCATCTCAAAACATCAGTTTGGCTTTCTTGATCTCACCATCTGCATTGAGGACAATAAAATACAGAGTAAAACTCATCGGAAAATGACAGCATTGAATTTGATTCTCCATGTAGAAAATTGACTCCCAAACAGGAACGAAAACAGCCCCCCAACTTGAGCCCCACCCCCCCTAAACCGGTGTGCCAGATTTGCTTCTGTGAGTTTTTATACGTGGGAGTCGCCTAGCGGGGAAGTACCCGGGGCATCTCATGAGGACGATGTGTCGGTGAGGCACAACAGGCGGAGATATTTCGGGCAGGTGACTTCGTTAAATTCTGTTGATAGGAGTGACAGAATAGGCTGCCAGACCGTGGTAAAGGATGTCGTGGACTGCGTGAGTGTGGCATGAATGCGTTCCATACCCAATGTGTACCAAATTTTGTGCAGCCAGCCAGAGTGGGAGGGCCGGGCCTGAGACCTCCAGAGCGATATGATGTGCTGGACCGCCGCACCCATGGCCAATCCCATCTGTCTCCCTCTGAGTGACTTCAACGGAAACGTGAGTGCGTTGGGCAGACCTAGAACCGTGTAAGCAGGGAAGCGGGGAATTTCAGTGTCAAAGTGTTTGTCAATGTCGTCAAGTATTGCTGTCCAGAATTCTGTCACCTCCTTGCAGTCCCATAGGATATGTGTCAGTGTGCCCTCTTCGTCACATCCTCTCCAGCAAGTTGAACTGCGGTCAGGGTTGCCCCTATTGAGGCGTACCGGTGTCAAGTACCAATATGTTGCAACTTTCACTGCTGTTTCCCTACTGGTGGTGTTCCTGGCTGTGTGATTAGCCCTGTAGTAGATGGCTAGCCAGTCTTGGTCCGTCAGGGCTCTCCCCATCTCACCCTCCCATCTCTGCTGGCCGGCTGATCGGCGCGAGTCGGTGGGTGGACAAATCATTTTGTATATGTCCGTGATCATCTTTCGGTCTGATTCTTTGGTAATTAGCCACTTTTCGAAAGCTGTCAGCCGTCGGCCCACCAGCTGGCGGACCTTGGGCTGTGTCAGCCAATGTCGGATTTGAAAATATTGGAACCTTTGTGGCGCATCAATGCCGTAGAGCTGTATGACATCAGACAGCTGGATGAACCCCAATTCTTCCCCTTTTGAAGAAGCCTACTCTCGACCCTCTGATTCCAGGGAACTATCGTCCTATTTCCCTCCTTCCTAGCCTAGCAAAAGTCTGTGAGAAGGTGGTCACCATAAAACTTACAGAGTTTGTTGATAAATCTGACGCTTTGCATCTGGCGCAGTCTGGGTTTCGTGCTTCGTACAGCACGGAGGCAGCACTGGTTGAGATCTCTGAAGCCATCCGTGATTGTCTAGATACCGGGGGGTAGAGCAGCTTTGGTTATGCTCGATCTGTCGGCTGCGTTTGACACGGTCCCGCACTCCAAGCTGCTCACCCGTCTCACGGAGATTGCCATCTCTGGTGGGGCCTAGGGATGGTTGAGGTCCTTCCTGGAAGGACGAGCACAACAAGTTTGGCTGCCACCGGCTGCCTCTACTCCGCTGGCGGTCACCATGGGTGTCCCTCAGGGGTCTTCCCTTAGCCTCCTTCTTTTTAATATCTATGTCACTCCTTTGGTCTTTTTGGCTGAGGAGTTGGGGGCTAAGGTGATAACATATGCTGCTGACACCCAGTTCCTCTTTACGTGGGGTAAGGATGAGGACTCAGTATTGCCTGTACAGAAGTGTTTGTCTTTGGTCTTTGGGTGGCTTGCTAGGGCACAACTCAAGTGTAACGAAGACAAATCTGAGATCCTTCTCTACGGCAAATTTTCCCCGGATTTTAGAAATACAATCTGGCCTCCTGGATTTCCCTTTCCTTCTTCTAATGGAAAATCCGCTAAAAATTTAGGAGTGTGGTTTGAGGACAACCTCTCGTTCTCTGTTCAACTGAAAAAGATTTCAGGGAGCTGTTTTGGCCTCCTTAAAACACTCAGGAGGCTGCTTTCGGGAATCGCTAGGAGGAATAGTGTGCGTGTTCATCTTCGCACCCTTCATTGGCTGCCTGTGGCGGAGAGGGTCAAATTTAAATCGCTTGTGATCGCTCACCGTGCTCTGTACGATCTTGGGCTCATTTATTTACAGAAACGGTTCTGTTTCTATGTCTCGCCTAGACAATTGCGATCTTCTGCCCTTTTGTTGGCGAGGGTGCCTCGCTTCTTCCGTCACAAAATGGGGGGCTGCTCTCTAGTTGTCAAGGCTTCTAAGGCTTGGAATGCCCTCGCTTTTTTTCTGCGCAATACTCAGGACCTGCTAGCATTTAAGAAACTATTAAAAACTCATCTGTTCCCGTAATTGCTGGCTTCTAGTCAGAAATTTCTCTTTTCTCCACGCTGGGACACTCTTCGGGGGAAGCTATTGCGCGCTACAAAAGGATTTAACATAACATAACATGACATGGGTACAAAAAAAAAGATCCAATCAGATTCATAACAACCTACAACAACGACCATCAACGTATGAGAAAAACTTTACAAAAACATAGGTGCCTATTTGTAGCGTCCTCTCCAGCCTGGGTACTCGTAAATGAATATGCCACACACAGAGCTTTTTAAACTTGAACTCTAGTCACCACACCCGAACAGTTACGTCATAGTTCCATGGAGTTCCTCAGGAACCAAATGGGTCCTGTCATCTCTAACTCACAAGACACTACATCTCCTCCTTTGTGAAATGAAAATATCTTTTTTTACAGTTATATATACACACACATTACATCTCCTCGATATGTCGCAGTAGAGCTCTGACCAAACGTCCAGATCATGTCCACTGCGGTTGGGAAGAGTGCAGACAGGTCTAGCAGCTTAGTGGACTAATGTATCCACTGCAGGGGCCTGTCTTTGATCTCATGGTCACAGGGTCAAATCCTGGTGAGTCCACTCAGCCTTTCATCCTTCTGAGGTCAATAAAATGATTACCGTTAGGTAACAATAAATATATGTTATTCAGCACCAAGATACCCTTCTGGGAACGTGCGCTTTACAAATACACGTTAAGAGGAGCGTTCATGACTGGCACTGGGGATGTAGATGATCAATAATGGACTTTCCAGGACTGTGAGAAGTCACCATGTATCCTTTACTAGTCACATTTTTGAAGGGTCCAGCATCAAAGAGAGCATCAGATTTGCGTCTTCCCTGTTGTCGCACCTATACTCAATCATCTTTATTGAATGTAATGCTTTTGGCACATCGACGACTGTCATCTTTTGCTTATGGCACAAGTCTTTTTGATATAGTTAACAATCTGTTGTAGATCTTCTGTTGGTCCATTGGGATAACTTGGTCATCATGGCTCTCCCATACACCAGGGTGGCAGGGCAGGACTTTCACCTGTTCTTGAATGAGGAGTCGATCAGTAAGCTCAAAGAGCATCATGGAGAGAAGACTTCAGATCAAGCTTCTAAAATGTAGCATGCTGGACGGACTTTTTAAGTTTGCCCATAAAGCGTTCCACAACGCCATTTGCTTGTGGCCAAAGAAGTGTGCTTTTCTAATGCATCACATGGAGATGATTAAGAAAGCTTCTTAATTCTCCACTGTTGAATGGTGGGCCATTGGCATACTTTAGAATTGAAGGAACAAACCATGTTACAAAAATACCACCTAACCTCTCGATGATTCTTTCTTGAGTGGTCAATGAGATATCTTATACCAATGGAAAATGGGAGTATTTATCGATGACCACCATCAGGTGATGTCCATTGTCAAAAAGACCATAGGAATCATTAGCTATTCTCTCCCATACATGTTTTGGAGAATCAGACATATTCAAGGCATGTTGATTGGTTTTGGGAGATAAGGTATTGCACAAATGACAGGCATTCAACTTTCTTTCAACTCTTTTGTCAAGATAAGGAAACCAAACTCGATCTCGGAGAGCTTGTTTAGTGGCAACATTTCCACGATGTCCTTTGTGGGCCACTTCAATTACTTGTCGCAGATTCTCCAGTATGGCAATTCTTGAACCTCGTAAGAAAATACTTTCTTTAGTAACGGACAGTTCATCTTTCAGATTTTTTTTTAGCTTTTGACATTCTTTGTCATATGTGAGAGGGTGAATGTGCTGTTTCCAGGATGGAGAAGCAATGTATTTTAGCATCAACATGGCACTATCTTTGCACATTCCAGCAATGATTTGTTCTATTAAATAGAGGCAGGTGTATTGGACCTTACAATGAAGTTAATGTAGGCTTCGACCGCTTTGGGAGGGTTACTAGGGCACTGTACTGGCACTCATGAAAAAGCAGGCTTTTGATCTTTCCCAGGTCAGTGCATGATAGTGTAGTCATATTATTGTAGTCGCAAACCCCAATGTTCAATTCTAGGAGGCTTTTGGGTTTCCAAAGATGGTAAGCAATGCTTGATGTTCTGTTACAAGAGCAAAAGGTTTTCCATTTAGAAATACATGGAAATGTTCACAAGCCACATCACTGCAAAAATTTATTTCTCAGGTTGTAAATAGATGTGTTCAGTTTGTGACAAACTTCTGCTTGCATATGTCACAATATAACTTTGACCATTGAGTGTCCACTGTGTTGGGAAATGATCACGCCAAACCCGACTGGGCTGGCGTCAACACCAACCTCTGTATGGAGCTTTGGATCAAAGAAGGCCATTTCAGTGGCATTTTCAAATGCATGCTTAATTATTTTTTAAACATTCGTGTGACCAGTAAAATGAAGGATTTCTTTTTGTTAAGTCTCTTAAAGGAGCACTAACCATGGCAATGTCACATATGTATTGGGAACAGTAACTGGCCATTCCAAGAAATGAACGTAACATGGAAACATCTTGTGGGGGGTTGGTGGCTGACAAAGCTTGCACTTTAGCTAGACCCGGCGTCATGCCCGCATCAGAAAAGATATAACCAAAGAATTTGAATTTTGTTTTGTGGAACTCACATTTCTCAGCATTCAAAGTTAAACTTGCATCAGCAAGTAGATGACACACTTATCTAAGAGCTTTATCATGTTTTTTTGTGTAGCTCCAAAAACTAATATGTCAGCACTGTAATTGAAGGCATTCATAACAGGTTGTATGATATGTAACACTGGTCGGAGCTGGCGAAGCGGGACTACGTGGAGGTCCACGGAGTTGTGAACAAACTTCGTGGAACTCCGCTCGGCTCCGCCATCCGCAACAAAAACAAAAAACACTTACCTGTACTGCGGTGTCCCTGGGCTGCCCTCCTCCTCTTCCTTGCCGTCTCTGGTGATCATTGCGAAAACTGCGAATGCGTGTGTGCCTGTGCATATGCCCAGGAGGGCAGCCCAGGGATGCCGCAGTACAGTTAAGTATTTTGGGTTTTTGTTTTAATGATTTTCTAATTAATTTTTAATAGGGGGTGGAGGCGGGGGCTGGCCAACTCCGCTCCGGAGTGTGCGGAGATTTGCCTACTCCGCGTTCCGCGGAGAACGCGGAGTAGGCAAATCTCCGCACACTCCGTGGGTGGAGAGGAGTTCTCCGCCCACGCCTAATGATACGTTGAATGACATCTTGAAAAAGTTTGGCAGTTGATGACACGCCAAACGTTATCGTTTATATCTGAACAAACCAAAATAGGAGGAAAAGGTGATAATGTACCTGCAATTTTCTTCTAGTTCCAATTGATTAGATGACACACATGCGGCAGTAATCATGTTGGAGTATCCGGAGTAGTATTATGTAATCAACGTTTAACATCAATAGTGGGCTGTAGGCAGTCATATCATATGACGGCTGTCCGTATCTAAGGAGGGGGATTATCAAAACCTATTTTGTGATAGGGGGTAAAACATGGTCAATATTTGCTCGCTGATAGACCTCAATTTAGGCATGGTGCCAGCTGTTCACCATAAGCAGCATAAAACTCCACCGGGAGATCATCAGGGCCTGGTACCTTACCCCTGGGCATGTCTTTGATTATAGTTGTCACCTCTTCTAACAATATGTCTGTGCCCAATGCCTTAGCCACATCCAGTGTGAGAGTCTGGAAGGGTAAGCGCTCGAAGAAAAGATTCAAGGCTTGGGGATTTGTCCGTGAATGGCATGTTGACAACGCAGTGTCATATGTTTTGAAAAAAGAGTTCATGTTCAGCTGGTTGTAGGCACAGGTTCCCAACCTATCCATCAACTCCAAAATTTGTGATCCACATTTCTATGGTTTTGCCAGCCAGCAATGCCCCAGCTTTATCCGTTGCTGCATGAGCCCTGACCATGTATTCCTTGAAGTCAAAACAATGGACCTTTTCTATTAACGCTGCATGCTTTTCTTTCTCGGCAAGGAGAGACTAGTGTACTGTGGGATCGGTGTATCTATGTTGTTCTAGGGATCTAAGTGTGAGTTCCTGTGCTTGGGTTTCCTTGGTTAGGGACTGGCAAACACCTTGCACATGTGTTCTACAGAGCCCCCTAATTGCAGTCTTAAATGCTTCCCACTCTATCAATACAGACACAGTGGTCCCCATGATTGCAATAAAATAGTTATGTATTTCCACGCCTATAGTACCCTGAAATGTCTGATCTTCCAGGTTTTCAGTTTTAAGCCTCCAACTAGGGATAGAGGTTCGAGTTGGTGCCTAGGTGAGAATAATCAGCATTAGGTTGTGGTCTGACAGTGTTCTAGTCAAATATTCTCCGTGCGTGATCTGTGTATGGACTGTTGGGATATAGAGAAAGGTGTCATGTCGCACATGTAGGTCATGTAATGAAGAATAAAAGAAGTAGTCTAGGTCATCGGGATGCCTTGCTCTCCAAGTGTCCACCAATCTCCAGTGCTTTTGCCGAGTGCAAAATATCTTTGCAGCCCTCACAGCTAGAGAGTCCATTAGTGGCAGGTGAGATCAATCTATTGTAGGATCGGCGATACAATTTAAGTCACCACAAATAATAATAGGGGCAGTCATATAGGGAGCTATTACTGTGGAGATCTCGTCAAACATTTTGGTCTGATCGGTATTCGGTGCATAGAGATTGAAAAATGTGATATCCTTGCCCCCCCCCCCCATTCTGCCACCAAGGACCGCATACCAACATCCCACCAGTGATCGACCTTATCCTCGAGAACTTGTAATGATACCCTCGATCTCACCCATGTGAGGACCCCGCTGGCGAGTACGTGGAGTAGGTTAAGTGGCCCTATCAACGGTTTTGTAAAGCTGCCCCTTCTGTCAATGTGTTTTTTTGTAGCCGGGCAATAGGAACCCACCGCCCCTTCAGGTACTCCTGAATCTTTTAGCTTTTAGACATACTATTAGGCACCCTAACATTCTATGATATTACATTATACCCATTGCAATTACCTGACATCCTTGAGAAATGATGGTACAAAACATCATCCGACACAAGGTCCATCCATACTCACCTCCCACCACACCCACGCACCCATCCCACAGCACATGTAAAAGGTTCTTCAGACCCAAACAATAAAACTCCCTCTCTTCCCCAAAAAATAAAGGCAACATTGCCCCCATCCAAACAGTAGAAAGCAACAACTAACTAGCTGTGTGCGACTCACACGGAGAACCAAAGAGTGGGGTGGTGATGGCGGTCGCCTCTGAAGGAGACAAACCCCGTGATCAAGGCATGCCACCTGACTTCTATGCTAAAAATTAGGCAAGTATCGTACCCCCTCTACCCATGCAGGTACTATAGCCATACCACTTTCAGGACAACCATTCTTCATCATCCGATTGTGGTGTGATCCACAGCAACTCGGCACCAGAGGTGGTGTGTAGGGTAGTGTCTGACCCCAGATTCGAATCTCTTACACAGAATGATTTGCCTCCTTCATCTGGCCTGGCAACCGTGCCAGATGCCCTAATGGTTGCCGCCGCTGCCATCGCACTCAGTCGGTTTCTCAGAGTCTGCTCCCTCATAGGTAGGCCAAATCTCACTGTAGGGTTGCGGGACAGCCAAGCCTGACACAGTGATTTAGTGTTCCCAGGGTATGATTCTAACCAGTGTGGATGTTCTGTGGGCACGTAAAGAACTTGGTGCCAGTGTCCGTGTAGCTGGGGAAAGCATGGCATACATGATCCCCAGTTGTCAGTCTCACTTTAGCAGCCAGGAAGGAGGAGCGCTGTTTCTGGACTTCTTGTGCTTTGCGGAGTATGCAGTCACGGTCACAGAAATGTAGTAGTCTGCCCACAACTGGGCACGGGGGAAGAACCAGAGATGAAGTCCTTGCCAGGACCCTATAGGCCCTTTCCAGTGCAAAGAAGGGGGAAAGACCATCAAGAGTTATCATCTATAATCCACTTCTCTAAAAAGGAGGTCATGTCTCATCCCTCAATTCATTCTGGTAGGCCTACTATTCAGATATTATTTTTGTGTGCTCTGCCTTCTGCATCTTCTGCCCTATATTCCAGGGTACTTCCATCATTTGAGCCATGAGGCCCCCCACTGAGGGCTGCAGGTCAGCTACTTTTAAGCTCAGTGGTTGTTATGTCATATGCTCATTTGTGCTGATTCTCTTGCAGGATAGCCAAGTCAGCCACCACTGAATCTGTTCTGCGCTCCAATGCTTTTCTGGTGTTTCTGATTGCCATTAGTATTGAGTCTAGAGTGTTTCCATTAGGGGCAGGGGGCTCCTGAGCACCGAATGGATGGCCCTCTTCCATATCACTGTGCGGGCAAGAGAGGGGCTGGGTAGCTCACTCTGTGCCTTTCCATCGAGCGTCTTTGCCCATTGCTATTGTTCCATAGGCCACTTTATCTGGTAAACAACCAGTTTGACAGTCCTCCAGCCCTCAATACGTTAAACAATGTTCAAAGGACGCATTATTCCTAGGCAGTCCCACACAGCTGTTCTCCTAGATCGTCAAGGTCTTTGGTGCCCCTTCCATATTCCCCTTTGTACAACTGGTCTGGGGTTAGGCAAATCCAACTGCCTAAGGTCAAGCAATGGACTACGATGCAATCCAGGTCTTGACAGCATGCTTACCAGGGGTACGACCCTAGTCTCCAGAGGGCAGGGAGGATAGACAACCCCAGGCACTCTTCAATACAGTTCGGTGAAGCAGCTCAGCCATCTATCCGTTAGGCACCCTATGAAGTGGTCCTGTGCTTCTGGGAACTTGCAGAAGGGCCTAGGCAGGCACTGCCGGGCCCTTCATCTCCTCCCCACTCACCACAGTTTGCTGAGCCCCAGGCACTGGGGGCGCTTGCTCAGGTCAGTAGGCCTCCACTATTCCGCACGACCAAGTTCTGGGCCAGTTCCACACTATTGTCGCCCCTCACGGCGGTCAGACTCTCCCACCACACGGGGGACCCACCTCCGGTGGTCGACAAAGGGCTACAGGGCTAGACATCTACACTGGTCAGTGCAGGCCCAGAGGGCGTTTCGCAATCAGGAACACACAGTTAGCTTCTCACTGCTCTGCCATAGGTGTCGCCATTTTGCTCTGCAAAACAGGGGAAACAAAGGCTCAGCACTGGCAGATCTCTCACATCAGCCCCCAGTTCTCACAGCACTCACCATAATGGGTGGAAATGGCAGAGGGGCAACGCCAGAGTCCCTTCCATCAAAGGATGGGGGCCAGTTTCAACACAGGATAGTACAGTTGGGCAGCCCAGCCCCAGGAGCTCACTGATGCTGCTGTTAACTCCATTGGCCACAAGCTACGGCCCCCCACACCTCTCCGGAACAGCTTCCCAGTTAGAAAGTATCATGCTCACGGCCAAATAATGGGTGAAATTAAATTATGTGTAAACATATGGATCTTACTGTTGCTCGGGAATAGAAGGACAATTTCTTTGCATACATTGTCATTTCAGATTGACAAATGGTTGGATTTGATTGTCAGCTGATATGAAGCTCTCATGATAAGTTCAACAGGATCAATGTCGCCATGCCAGTATAATGGTTGTGAACCATAGTAAGAAACAATGCAACTAAGTTATTATTTCAAAACATAAGCAGCTGTATGATAAGTTTCAATATCACAATACTTGTTTCAAATCAAGACTTGTTTTAAACTAATGTATAACTGTTGATGTTATCCACATTGCCTCTGTTAGACCTCACAGCCTTTGGTGTGGTCTTCCTCAAAACGTTTTTGCCTACTCACCTCCTGTTGCTGGAATTATTTTTTGCTGGCTTTAGGGCTTTACTGCTAAGCAGTGCTAAAGTGCTTGTGCTCATTCCTTAAAACATGGTCAAATTGGCCTACACTTGATTGGCACATTTAATTTACTTATAAGTCCCCAGTAAAGTGGCACTACATGTACATACCCATGGGCTGTAAATTAAATGCTACTAGTGGGCCTGCAGAACTTATTGTGCCACCCACTTCAAAACATGGCCCTTCAAAACTTGTCCAAGGCCTACCATTGCAGCCTCATGCAGTTTTAAAATGGCAATTCAACTTGGCAAAATAACCAGTTTGCTAAGCCTAAACCTTTGTTTTTAATGCAAATAAGTCACTACTATGGTAGGCCCTAGAAAGCTCTTAGGGCAGCGTGCAGTGTATTTAAGAAGTTAGTAGTTACATTACATTTAATAAGTGATAACTTTTATTTGGGCAAAGGTAGAAAGGTCATCTTTAGTCTCAAATTAATCGTTATTTAAAATCCTCCTTAATGGTACAGTTGGATTTGAAGTCAGAATTCCACTTTAAATGCCACTTTCAGAAAGTTCAAACCAACATTCAATTTGCAATACTGACTCTGTAACTAAATACCTTTGTTTATGTTCATGATCACTATACTTAATACCAGTGATCACCATTTATTTCTTCTTTTTTTCCTCACATAACTCATAGCAAAATAATAATTTATATATAACAAATTAAATATATCATATCAAATGTGAACACATCATGAAACATACATTACAATACAACTCACCCACCCCATAAATAACAAAGTACATTACAGACAAAAATCAATGCAGACCAACATATGCACAGATAGGACAGTTCTGAATTTCAATGCCCAAGAGGAAGTGCTTTTCGGTACCCACTACCACATCAAGATCTTCACCACAGGGGTCCACTAAGTTGGAAGGTTGAATTTCGAAGTTCATTCTTGCCCATTGATTGAATGGATGTGAGTTAATTAGTGATCGGCTGTGATTTGAGTAAATCTTTTGAATGATCATGAACATAAACAAAGGTGTTTAGTTCCAGAGTACGTATTGGCAAATTGAATGTTGGTTTGTATTTTGAGTGGCCTAGCCTTACTGACTATTTACGGGCCCATTCCCTATTAGAGGTATTGAACTTTTAGAAAATGGGCATTTTCTTGTCCTAACCATTGGTGCCTGCAGCCTGTGTCCTGGGTCACATGACTAGATGTAGTTGGCAGTTGTCCTTTGTGTATTCCTCCCATACAGTGAGATAGAGGGGGGCAAGGTGTTGGCAGGGTGGACCATCCTGACAGGATGGGAAGGTCAAAGCTGTTCCCTGCCCCATTTACATTTCAAAGGGGCTGCCTCAGCCCACTCACAAAGTAGTTGACATCAGTCCTTTGTCAACCTAGACCCCCCAGGTGAGGAAGGAAATTTCTGAACCAGAAGGGTGCGGCGGGGTGTCTAGAAGCTTCTCTCACTGCAAAGACTGGCATCAGGTATAAATATTGGACCCTCAGACCAACTCTTCAGTACACTCCTGGATCTGTAGAAGACTTCAGAAGGGTTGTCTTGTACTTTAGAGGTCTGCCCTGCTGCTTGAGGCCTGTCTTGCTGCTTAAAGAAGAGAGGACCATCTCCTTGAACCCACAGCTAAAACAGTGACTCCAAGGGTCAGTAGGCTCATCTCCTGTTCTGAGCTACAGACAAACAAGCCCCATAGGCCTCCCTGCAGGTACCCAGCTTAACTGCTGCACTGAGCCTGCCTGAACCCTGCTAGCTTCTGTGGAGTGAGTTCCTGAACCCCAAGAGATGCCTCCCCAAGTAAGTCGTGGATTCTTGGCTGGCATCAGAGAGAACTTCTCCTAGCCTAAATGAAGGTTCCATATACGGCGCACAGTGATGCGAAGGATCAAAGCCTCGCTGCCCAGCTGAAAGCCTCATTGGAACCGACGCCGAACAATGCCATGACACGCAAAGCCTTGCCGCAACGGTGGGGCGTAACGAACACCCCCGCAGCCCCCACGGTGCGGGGAGGCACAAGTCTTCAGTACGTGAAGTGGGACCCCCTCAGCTCATCTTTCCAGAGCTGTTTGTGTCTTGATCTAAAGAAGCTGCAGTGTGCAGCCTGCTCTGAGCTCCTCGAACTGACCAAGGACTGAAGAGAAACAAAGTAACAACTTACATTGTTTCTCTTCAGTCAGAGAGTGCCAGGATTGTTTCTCTTCAGTCAGAGAGTGCCAGGACCCTGACAAGGGTGGGGGTCCTCAGTGAGATCATTCTCTATGGGGCACTGCTCCTCTGAGAAGGGACGAAGCAGCACAGTGCTGACCGGGGCCGGAGAAGGTTTGCAGCTCCAGGAACAGGACTCTGCTGGGACGCATTGGAAGGTACGGAATCAGGGGTATAACTATCAGTGGTGCAGCCAGTGCAAGTGGCACTGCGGTTCAGGAGCAAGGAGGGGCCACCTTGCCTTGTGTAGACTGCATTTAATTTACTCCTTGGCTGCTCAGATCAGTGTTTTCCTCATATCTGCCCTGCACCGCCCTCTCTGTTTCCACTCACTGGAGAGAAACTGGAAGGGCAGGTAGCAGGAAAAAAATCAGACCGGCCACAGATGGGCATTAGAGATGAGAAGTGTTTTAATTTGTAGATTATTTCTGGGAGACTGGATTCTGATGGTGGTCTGGCTGCTTGTCAGGAGTTGTGAGGCTTTATAAGTGAGTGGTACAGCATCAGCCATCCAATAACAGAGCTTGTTCATAATCAAGACACTTGAGAGGGGTGCTGAGAAGGCAGGGTAAGTACTTTCGGCACATGCAATGCTTTCAGTTCGTCACTCACCACCAGGGCCGGCTTTAGCGCTGGTGGCGCCCGCTGCGACAATCTTTTTTGGCACCCCTCCTCCAATGACCTCCTCCTCCAATTCCCTCACTACCGTCTGGCAAAACTGACCCTCATCTCTCCATATCCACTCTCTCATATTTCATTTGTTTTAAAGCACGGGTAAAGCTGGTTTTACTAATCAACTCACCTAGCCTCATAAAAAACAGATGTGTTCTTTGCACCAGGCATATTAACCCTCTGTGCTACTTTATGGTGAGTCAAACTGCCACTAAATACAACTCTGATCTCTTTCTCTAGCAGGAACATTAATTACAAGAGTTATCTTGACATTTTTACCGCTGCCCGAAAACTGTATGCACATGGAACACTGTAGCGGGCATTTTTAAATAGTAAGAAGGTGCTAAACTCAGCGCCCCTACGGAGTACAGTGCCCCCCTCCAGGTCAATGCCCAGTGCAACCGTACCAGTCGCACGGCCCTAAAGCTGCCCCTGCTCACTACTCTCAAGCTCAATTGCTATATTCATATTTTCCCTAAAAGCTTGAAGAACTTATAAAAATTAACCAGTAGTGGAAAGTTTAAATTAACATATGTATGAAAGACAAAGTGATTTGCCAGGATGAACAAAGGTGAGTGCTTCTGTTCTTGTTCTAGAAACTTACACTTACTAAAGTTTGTTGTCTGTACAAACAGTCCCACCTAGGGTGCAAAGTATTTTCGATTTTTTGAGGGGATGCCAGGGCTCATTAACACAATGGTATACATGTGCTTAGATTCACAGCAGTCCATTTGGAGACAGCACTTGTGCTAAGGTTCCTTGACCTGAGCTCCATGGTAAACACTGCAGAGACCCCAAGCATACAAAGCGCGAGCCAGCGCATATTTGAACGTAGGGGCAAAAACTGCTGCAATTTGTATTTTTCAGATGGCATTATGTTGTTAAAACCTGTGTGCGGTGTTATATTAGATCAAATAGATCAAGAGATGGGGGGTCGAAAAGCCTTGGTGGGATGGATGAAGCAGGGCCTCAGAGAGCAATAGTATGGGCCACAGGGAGGCAGAAAGGGTGAAAGAAACAATCCCAGAGAGAGTTGATAAAGTGTTGAAAAAGAGAATGAAAGAAAGAGCACCATAAATATAGGAAAAAAATCCCAAATAGGAAAATGGGTGGAAGAGACCGGCAACACGCAAAGAGAGTAAAAAAGTAAAAGAGACCCAGTGAAAGACAAAGGGGAGAAGACTTCTAAAAAATATTAAGACTTTGCAAAAGAGAGGGACATAATGCAGAAAGAGAAATCAATCAATCAATCAGAGTACTTGTAAAGCACGATTCTTACCCGTGAGGGTCTCAAGGAGCTGAGGGGAGGGGTGGGTGCCGCTACTGTTCGAAGAGCCAGGTCTTGAGGAGTCTTCTGAAGGTGAGTAGGTCTTGGGTCTGTCGTAGGTGGGTAGGGAGGGTGTTCCAGGTCTTGGTGGCAAGGTAGGAGAAGGATCTGCCGCCGGAGGTCGTTCGTTGGATGCGGGGTACAGCGGCGAGGGCGAGGCTGGTGGAGCGGAGCTGGCGGGTGGGGGTGTAGAAGCTGAGTCTGCTGTTCAGGTAGGCTGGTCCGGCATTGTGGAGTGCTTTATGTGCGTGGGTGAGGAGCTTGAAGGTGATCCTCTTGTCGATGGGGAGCCAGTGTAGGTCTCTCAGGTGGGGGGTGATGTGGCTGCGGCGGGGGACGTTGACAATCAGTCGGGCGGAGGCGTTTTGGATGCGTTGTAGTCGTCGTAGGTGTTTGGCTGGGATTCCTGCGTAGAGTGCGTTGCTGTAGTCTAGGTTGCGTGCATGGTCGGTGGGTGTTGGTGCTGTTCCCAGTGTGGTCGGCCACCAGGAGTCGTCCCAGGCTGAGGGGGTGGGTCCGAGGATGAGGACCTCCGTCTTGTCCGAGTTCAGCTTCAGACGGCTGCTCCTCATCCAGTTGGCGACGGCCTTCATTCCCTCGTGGAGGTTGGTTTTGGCGGTGTGTGGGTCCTTGGTGAGGGAGAGGATGAGCTGGGTGTCGTCGGCGTAGGAGATGATGTTAAGGTCATGATGGCGGGCCACTTGTGCGAGGGGGGCCATGTAGACGTTGAACAGCCTCGGACTGAGGGATGAGCCTCTGGGGGACGCCGCAGATGATGTCGGTGGCCTCGGATTGGAAGGGTGAAGGGGGACTCTCTGGGTTCTGCCGGAGAGGATGGACTTGGTCTAGTCAAGAGCCTTCTCTTGGATTCCGGCTTCTCGGAGAAGTGCCTTTAGAGTGCGATGGCAGACCGTGTCGAAGGCGGCTGACAGGTCCAGGAGGATGAGGGCTGATGTTTCGCCGTTGTCTAGTAGGCGCCTGATGTCGTCTGTGGCGGTGATCAGGGCTGTCTCAGTGCTGTGGTTTTGTCAGAATCCGGACTGGGACGGGTCCAAGATGTTGTTGTTTTCCAGGTGGCGGACCAATTGCATGTTGACGATTTTCTCGATGACCTTTGCCGGGAACGGGAGCAGGGAGATGGGCTGGAAGTTCTTGAGGTCCTTGGGGTCCGCCTTGGGCTTCTTGAGGAGGGCGTTGATTTCGGCGTGCTTTCAGCTTTCTGCGAATGTCGCTGTTTCGAAATGGAAATGTTGATGACCTTCCGTAGTTGGGGTGCGATGGCTGCGTCTACTTTGTTGAATACGTGGTGCTGGCACGGGTCTGACGGAGATCCTGAGTGGATGGTGTTCATGACCTTGCGTGTCTCATCGTCGTTGACGTTGGACCAGGAGGTCAGGCGGTTGGCGCTGGTCGTGTTCACAGGGGAGGTGGAGTCTGGCGTAGTTGGGGTGGTTGTGGTGTTGAAGCTGTCGT
Organism: Triturus cristatus; assembly: GCF_964204655.1. Classification (NCBI taxonomy): domain Eukaryota; kingdom Metazoa; phylum Chordata; class Amphibia; order Caudata; family Salamandridae; genus Triturus; species Triturus cristatus. The sequence continues at coordinate 203,057,460 of NC_140583.1, read as the reverse complement.
GAATGTCAGCGATCTTGCGGTGGAAGAAGATGGCTAGTGAGTCGCACAGCTCTTGTGAGGGCGGGATGTCGTTGGCGATGGCGCTGGGGTTGGAGAGTTCCTTAACGATGCTGAAATCCACTGAAACAATGGGTAAAGGAGGCACACAGGAAGGAAATTAGATAAAGAAAACACCAAGGAAGAGGAGATCAGTATTCCCTTTACATGAGTCAGTTGTCAGTGCATGTGTGATGTGCTGGATTGTGAGCACAGAGTTTGAAGTTCTCTAGTTTAGTGTAAATAGCTCACACTGGTCTGGTCTGATCAGCCACTGCTGTATCCCCCAACAGTGCTACCTTCTCATACTGCTCAGCGGGATCGAGGTTCATTCATTAAGGCTCACTGATCACTTCTGCATATTCCTTAATTAAAAGTCAAATCTATGTCAGGGATTAAACTTTCCAAGCTCATAACTCTCATTACATTGATGATTTAACTTTTAAGGCTCACATTTGCCATCACACTAATTAACGTGAATGTCCTTTTCTTCAATCTGGGTGCAGTTAGAATATTTTAGTTTATAAAATATCTAAGTATTTGGTGACATAATCTATTTTGCTTGATATAATGTGGTCTTGGCATTTTCCTAAAATGTTTTAATTCAGTTAATTCTACTTGTAAATAGTGCTTCTTAATACTTGCGTTGATGGAACATTATTTTAGCAATGTTAAAATTTAAGGGCAGAGCCATTGATCTTTTATGGTGCAGATCTTTTTATTAATTTATCCAGGAACAAATTCTCTTACCTACATCCAAAGGCCAATGGGGTAGAACAGTGGGACATAACAGTGGGAGAACAGAAGGAGATAGGAGGCAGGGAAGGGAAGGGAAGGGAGGATACCCGGGGGAGGGTAAAATATCAGGGCTTGTCACCCAGGGAGCATAGCCTCCCTCGACAGAATTAGCTCTTTTGCAACATATTCCTTGTCAGCAGGCTGGGCCTTTTAGTGCATCGTGCCCAGGTGATGTACTCATAAGTAAAGAGGACAAGTAAGTTCCCAAAAGTCTTGTGCCAGAGATTGGATGCATGAGCCTACATCTTGTCAAAGTGTGCTCCAGGGAAGCAGTAAGCTTTTCCATCCCTGTAAGGTCCCACAGTTTATGTAGCCAGTCAAAGTGAGACGACAATGTATCTGTGCCACATTTGTCTTTGATGACATGTTTAGCCACACACAAAGCCAAAAGCCATTGTATTGCCTTCCCTTTGTTAGAGTGTTGAGGGTGTGTCTGGGCATTGGGGAGCCCCAGTAGGATGTGTTTAGGAAGACAGGGTATATTTGTTGCAAAAATGTCATTGATAACTTTCAGCACTGCCTACTTGTAGCATTTGAGTTTGTGACAGAGGTTGTTGTGGAATGCTCCCGGCCATCGCCTATCTTGCCACTATAAACTCCAGTGGCTGTATGCAAGTATTTTTTTCACCGAACGACACAATCAGGGAGGCGCTATTATGGCCTTCTTTGTATGTTTCCTTTATACAGTTTGATACTCTGAGTAGAATGAAAGCCATGCTTTTACAACAAACCGTGCCCTTAACCTCCGTCCGAGAAACTTATGATTGTCAGGCTGCAAGGTCCCCGGCCGAGATACAGGCCGCGAACAAATTGCCCTTTCCATTTCACAGAAATGGTACACGTATCTCTAACATGTCTGATACGACGGGTATTGTCCACCTATTTAAGACCATAGGTTCTGAACTGTTAAGCACATTTCTGACAATCCTTGGGGTTGTTCCCAACTTTATACACTCAGTCTTCAAAAGCATTTTTGGAGGGTTTCCGGTGATCCTGTTTCTAATAGAAGGTATCCATATTCGCAATGGACGTCCCAGTCACCAAGGAGATGGAACGCACGTTCTTGAAGTGCCGATACCGTGATCGCATGGTAATCCATCTGGGCAAACCTTGTCTTCAAGAACTGAGCGAGTCTTGATTCTTGTCATTTAGACCAGTCTGGATCGGCTGTATTTTGCCTGTCCTCCGATGCCTATTCTGCGGACAAGAATGCGTGTTGGATCTCTATCTAACACTTTCGACAACTGTGCCACCAGACGTTGATGCTTTACTGGACCCGATAAGGCCCATGTTCTGCAGTGTCCTCAGCATATTCCAATGTTGATGTCTACATTCTTAGAGGCACCACGGGAGGCTTCAGCTTGTGTTGGGAAGGATACCAGCTCCTTAACAAACACTCAGGCCTCGGATGACACTAGCGCCTCACCAGCAACAGTTGTGAAGAATACGGAGGAACATCTGTGCTCGATTGACCTGATCTGCGAGGTATTGCAGGGATCGTCATCTGCGATTGCAGGCAACAGTAATGTTGCGTCTCCCAGCCAGGACACAAAACATTCGGCTTATCGTGTGCTGGCAAAATTCGGACTTTTCCAAAACAACCAAATTTGGAATTTTAAACAAGACACTTTAGTCTAAGCTGCATGGCTTTCAGTCACTCTATGTTCAAACTATATCCTCAAACATACTCTAGATTTCTATCGCCTGCTATACATGTTTTTTTTAACAATTTTCATTTTTGAGGACTGTGTTTATAGACTTTTTTCCGTACTATATTAAGCAATACGTTAGATTTTTAGTATGTCGTCCAGTCGGATGAGGAGTGGGTGTTATATTCCATATAGGTACCCCAATATCGGCTCAGGTACTACATGCACCTTTAACCTACAGTGCCCTCATATTGCACTACAAAACGGTTCTTAGGACTGACCTTTTACCTAGTTGAGGTAATGACTACAGTTCTTGGGGATTTCTCGGAAAGGCCTAAGCCTCCTTCATTAAGCACGAGGATTCCTGGAATCACAACTGGACAGCAGGCTGAACATCTCCTGAATAAAATCTATGTATAAGGGTCATTCCTTCATTCATCCTAGTTTGACATGACACAGCGAGGTATATCCCCAGGGGGTATCACTTTGGGTATATACACCATCTCTTGCTAAGATAGAGAGAGGAGAAAAGGACTTCCATACCGACACACTGACGCGAGACACTGGGGCTCCTGCACGCAGACACTCCAGCTCGCAGTGGTCTGACATCCCTTGCGGGGTGTCCACCTAGAGACCAGAACGGGTCCCACAGACTCTCACTTCAGGTAATGGGGTTGACTTTATCCTAGAGGGATTCTTGGCTTTACACCCACATCCATGCTAGCTACATTCAGGTACATCTATTTAGGGATGCATCGTAGGAGTATGCTTTTATTACTGTCATGTATTTTTATACTTGCCTGTATGTATCGTTTTAGCACTATGGTAGAAATCTACCATCCTTTTACTCTGTTAGTGCTTATAATCATTTATATCTGTTACTGTCAATGGTTGTTTCAGCACACCTATTTTACATTAGAATGACGCTGGTTCAATACTTATTGAGAACCGTCCCTACTGTTTATTCTGAGTATCTCTCTCCGAGACAAAGTGAGCACAAGTGACTGAGCGAAAAGTAGCATTGTTTCCACGATCCCTGATGGGACAGGGTTGTCATGTTCGATAGTTGCCAAGAACTATTCTCTCCTTGGTAAGAGGGTTTTATAGTGGTGCTCCAGCGGAAAAGGGCAAATCTACATATCCTCCCTATGTCACAGACTCGTCACCACATTACTCATTCATACATTGGTGGGGCCCATAACACCAACACTCATACATCTCACTCGAATCTGCGCACTGGAGGGAAAGAAGCGCTGGACATGTGGGGGGGGTACCTTGTTACCTATCGGGAGTAATTCCTTTACATTATATACATCAGTACCTATAGAATCCTAACTTTAACATCAAGGCACTCCACCAATCCCCCCTTTGGTGATTTTTAACATCACCACAAATCCCACTAAATGTCATAAAAAGTTTTTTTTTTTTCTTCTCTCGGAAATGTTTACTCTGTTCCCTTACACTTCGTTACGTCACATCACAGTATCTCCCATCTAATCCTCTCTTTTTTTCTTGTACATGTTTTCTTTCCATTCTTCTAGTTCTATATCTCCTACTTCTCTTTCTCTCATCTCCTTCTCCTTTCTTTTCGTAACTTCTCTTTTTATTCTATTTTGTAATTTTCTTCTTTTTATACATACACATCCTAATCTCAAGATCAGTATTAGTATTACCACACAAGTCACTGGCATTAGTATTTTACCTACAAATGAACTACCTAAATGTGTTAATAAACCCTTTATAGTAGAAAAACCTTTACCTAGCTTCTCCCAAACACTTTCAACCTCCAATGGAACAATTTCCTCATGCAAATCAGTTATATTCATAATATATTTCTTTACATTTTGGCTCTTGTCAGGAATGTAAGTACAAAAGGGGGTGGTGATGGACGGAGCATCAGAACCAATCAAATACTCACTCCCAGTCAACAGATCTGGGTTTGATCCATCACCGTTCTTTAGCCCACTCTGCCACCCCAGTTCAGACATGGCCATATGCAAATCAGTCTGACCCTGTGCCTCATGGGAACAGTCCAACCCGAACTGCAAAGCCATGTCTTCCCTGGACCGGAATCAAGCTTCCTAGGACCGGTTTCTGGCATTTCAGCCATCTTCAGCCAGGCTTGCTTGAATCCAGTGGCAAAGTGAGCAAGGGACTCACGTCTGAGCATACCCTGCCAACTTATGGCGAACAAAGCGGTACAAAAGGGGGTGGTGATGGACGGAGCATCAGAACCAATCAAATACTCACACCCAGTCAACAGATCTGGGTTTGATCCATCACCGTTCTTTAGCCCACTCTGCCACCCCAGTTCAGACATGGCCATATGTAAATCAGTCTGACCCTGTGCCTCATGGGAACAGTCCAGCCCGAACTGCCAAGCCATGTCTTCCCTGGACCGGAATCAAGCTTCCTAGAACCGGTCTCTGGCATTTCAGCCGTCTTCAGCCAGGCTTGCTTGAATCCAGTGGCAAAGTGAGCAAGGGACTCACGTCTGAGCATACCCTGCCAACTTATGGCGAACAAAGCGGTACAAAAGGGGGTGGTGATGGACGGAGCATCAGAACCAATCAAATACTCACACCCAGTCAACAGATCTGGGTTTGATCCATCACCGTTCTTTAGCCCACTCTGCCACCCCAGTTCAGACATGGCCATATGCAAATCAGTATGATCCTGTGCCTCATGGGAACAGTCCAGCCCGAACTGCCGAACCATGTCTTCCCTGGACCGGAATCAAGCTTCCTAGGACTGGTTTCTGGCATTTCAGCCGTCTTCAGCCAGGCTTGCTTGAATCCAGTGGCAAAGTGAGCAAGGGACTCACGTCTGAGCATACCCTGCCAACTTATGGCGAACAAAGCGGTACAAAAGGGGGTGGTGATGGACGGAGCATCAGAACCAATCAAATACTCACACCCAGTCAACAGATCTGGGTTTGATCCATCACCGTTCTTTAGCCCACTCTGCCACCCCAGTTCAGACATGGCCATATGCAAATCAGTCTGACCCTGTGCCTCATGGGAACAGTCCAGCCCGAACTGCCAAGCCATGTCTTCCCTGGACCGGAATCAAGCTTCCTAGGACCGGTTTCTGGCATTTCAGCCGTCTTCAGCCAGGTTTGCTTGAATCCAGTGGCAAAGTGAGCAAGGGACTCACGTCTGAGCATACCCTGCCAACTTATGGCGAACAAAGCGGTACAAAAGGGGGTGGTGATGGAAGGAGCATCAGAACCAATCAAATACTCACACCCAGTCAACAGATCTGGGTTAGATCCATCACCGTTCTTTAGCCCACTCTGCCACCCCAGTTCAGACATGGCCATATGCAAATCAGTCTGACCCTGTGCCTCATGGGAACAGTCCAGCCCGAACTGCCAAGCCATGTCTTCCCTGGACCGGAATCAAGCTTCCTAGGACCGGTTTCTGGCATTTCAGCCGTCTTCAGCCAGGCTTGCTTGAATCCAGTGGCAAAGTGAGCAAGGGACTCACGTCTGAGCATACCCTGCCAACTTATGACGAACAAAGCGGTACAAAAGGGGGTGGTGATGGACGGAGCATCAGAACCAATCAAATACTCACACCCAGTCAACAGATCTGGGTTTGATCCATCACCGTTCTTTAGCCCACTCTGCCACCCCAGTTCAGACATGGCCATCTGCAAATCAGTCTGACCCTGTGCCTCATGGGAACAGTCCAGCCCAAACTGCCAAGCCATGTCTTCCCTGGACCGGAATCAAGCTTCCTAGGACCGGTTTCTGGCATTTCAGCCGTCTTCAGCCAGGCTTGCTTGAATCCAGTGGCAAAGTGAGCAAGGGACTCACGTCTGAGCATACCCTGCCAACTTATGGCGAACAAAGCGGTACAAAAGGGGGTGGTGATGGACGGAGCATCAGAACCAATCAAATACTCACACCCAGTCAACAGATCTGGGTTTGATCCATCACCGTTCTTTAGCCCACTCTGCCACCCCAGTTCAGACATGGCCATATGCAAATCAGTCTGACCCTGTGCCTCATGGGAACAGTCCAGCCCGAACTGCCAAGCCATGTCTTCCCTGGACCGGAATCAAGCTTCCTAGGGCCGGTTTCTGGCATTTCAGCCATCTTCAGCCAGGCTTGCTTGAATCCAGTGGCAAAGTGAGCAAAGGACTCACGTCTGAGCATACCCTGCCAACTTATGGCGAACAAAGCGGTACAAAAGGGGGTGGTGATGGACGGAGCATCAGAACCAATCAAATACTCACACCCAGTCAACAGATCTGGGTTTGATCCATCACCGTTCTTTAGCCCACTCTGCCACCCCAGTTCAGACATGGCCATATGCAAATCCGTCTGACCCTGTGCCTCATGGGAACAGTCCAGCCCGAACTGCCAAGCCATGTCTTCCCTGGACCGGAATCAAGCTTCCTAGGACTGGTTTCTGGCATTTCAGCCGTCTTCATACAGGCTTGCTTGAATCCAGTGGCAAAGTGAGCAAGGGACTCGCGTCTGAGCATACCCTGCCAACTTATGGCGAACAAAGCGGTACAAAAGGGGGTGGTGATGGACGGAGCATCAGAACCAATCAAATACTCACACCCAGTCAACAGATCTGGGTTAGATCCATCACCGTTCTTTAGCCCACTCTGCCACCCCAGTTCAGACATGGCCATATGCAAATCAGTCTGACCCTGTGCCTCATGGGAACAGTCCAGCCCGAACTGCCAAGCCATGTCTTCCCTGGACCGGAATCAAGCTTCCTAGGACCGGTCTCTGGCATTTCAGCCGTCTTCAGCCAGGCTTGCTTGAATCCAGTGGCAAAGTGAGCAAGGGACTCACGTCTGAGCATACCCTGCCAACTTATGGCGAACAAAGCGGTACAAAAGGGGGTGGTGATGGACGGAGCATCAGAACCAATCAAATACTCACACCCAGTCAACAGATCTGGGTTTGATCCATCACCGTTCTTTAGCCCACTCTGCCACCCCAGTTCAGACATGGCCATATGCAAATCAGTCTGACCCTGTGCCTCATGGGAACAGTCCAGCCCGAACTGCCAAGCCATGTCTTCCCTGGACCGGAATCAAGCTTCCTAGGACCGGTTTCTGGCATTTCAGCCGTCTTCAGCCAGGCTTGCTTGAATCCAGTGGCAAAGTGAGCAAGGGACTCACGTCTGAGCATACCATGCCAACTTATGGCGAACAAAGCGGTACAAAAGGGGGTGGTGATGGACGGAGCATCAGAACCAATCAAATACTCACACCCAGTCAACAGATCTGGGTTTGATCCATCACCGTTCTTTAGCCCACTCTGCCACCCCAGTTCAGACATGGCCATATGCAAATCAGTATGACCCTGTGCCTCATGGGAACAGTCTAGCCCGAACTGCCAAGCCATGTCTTCCCTGGACCAGAATCAAGCTTCCTAGGACCGGTTTCTGGCATTTCAGCCGTCTTCAGCCAGGCTTGCTTGAATCCAGTGGCAAAGTGAGCAAGGGACTCACGTCTGAGCATACCCTGCCAACTTATGGCGAACAAAGCGGTACAAAAGGGGGTGGTGATGGACGGAGCATCAGAACCAATCAAATACTCACACCCAGTCAACAGATCTGGCGATCATTATTCCTGTATATGTGATGTTATGATTGAGAAATCCCATGAATTAATGTCAATCGCTAAATTCATAGTGACATTGAATGTAATAATTTTTAATAAATTTGAAAATCTTTTTAATAAATAGTATTATACTAGATACTTGCAGTGTAATGGTCTGTAGAATTTAGGTCTCGGGTTCACAATATATAATATCCAAACTGACTATTGGCATATATTAAGTTAATACAAAAGGGAAGCTTCTTTTGTTCAATCTTACATACCCGGTCCCTTTTGGTTTACCTGGGAAACTCTCTCCTTTTTTTGTCTATGAAGATGGCTGAAAAGCCAGAAACCGGTCCTAGGAAGCTTGTTTCTGGTCCAGGGAAGGCATGGCTTGGCAGTTCGGGCTGGACTGTTCCCATGAGGCACAGGGTCAGACTGATTTGCATATGGCCATGTCTGAACTGGGGTGGCAGAGTGGGCTAAAGAACGGTGATGGATCTAACCCAGATCTGTTGACTGGGTGTGAGTATTTGATTGGTTCTGATGCTCCGTCCATCACCACCCCCTTTTGTACAGGAATGTAAGTACAGCAATGTTGTACCTTCAGCATTCCACAGACTCCTCCCTCTTTTGCTAAAATAATATCAAGGGCAAGTCGATTTTACATAATCTTAGCTTTCACGGCAACCATTTCGGTATTTACCATTAAGAACCCTCCAGCTGTGCTTGTCGATAAGCGATCCACAACTGTAGACAATTTTCTAATTTTATGTGCATTCAGAGATATTCCAACGGCTGGTATCAGTGCTCCAAAGATATCCCGTTCAATTTCTAACCAACATTCTCCCCCCGTTTATGTGTTAGTTGTCTACCAATCTCGTGCAAACCGTCTTCTCCCCTTCCCACATGAAATATTTTTGGGAAGACCAGGCCTAGGGAGCATGTACCATACCAGTGGTCCGTTAACCTGTAATAAGCCCTGTTCCCACAGATGTAATATATTCCAGGGAATACCGGATCATTTCCTCATTTAAATCCCCATCCTCCCAAGATCTTATATACATCATGGCATTCACTTGCACCTACAAAATAATTATCATAAACAGTGTTATCTCTACTGATGCACAATTTCCCTCTCTGAGGCCAATCCAAAGCCATTGCAGGATTTGTTTCTCCCTTTAAATGGCTTTCCATTTCAGCATCCCAAAATGTTGTTTCCATCTTTTCCTCAGATACCTTTCTTTGCATCATAATTCTCCTCTCTTCTACCATGTCCAAGAAGGTCTTCTCTTTTCTCAGACTACAAGTAAAATTGTTCTTAAACACTTCTTCTAAGGTTAATTCTCTAGTTTCTAAGAAGAATTCACCTAAAGTTCTACCAGGAATCACCTTATATAGTTCAGGAACTACAGGTACCTGCGAGAAAGCATTATCTACATCAGTATAGTAATATTCCCTGTTCTATAGAACAAGCTTGCTAATACACTACATGTTATTCCATACATCAAAGGAAGGTGATGATAGGTGACACCCTCCGACACCGATGCAGGTAACTGCATACAAACATAGCAATCTCTAACGTCCACAGTCTTCACATATTCATACAATAACTTTGAAAAAACATTATTAGAAAAATCAGTTATAGACCTATCCTTATAGAAATCTGTTCTATCTACCAGTTTAGTTGCGTGAGTATCATAAACCTCTTCTCTATTAGTCTTATTCTCAGTGTGGTTCTCTACCCTTTCAAATGTCACTTTAAACGAAATTGTTATTGCTAATATGATCCATAGAAGCATTAGTAATCCTGTACAACAACAACACACCTTGCACCATCTTCGGAGAAACCCACATGTAGGTTTTCTACCTTCTGTGTTTGCCATTTCGGAAATTATCAGTGTCTTTTGACTTAGCCTTTAAGTGCCTAATTGGTTCTTTCGGTGATGTGTCTCGTCCAGTATTTTAAATTCTCTGCATCTTTCTTTGTCACTTCAATCCGGCATTTGATCGTCTTTGTCTTGGTTTTAACAATCTCGGTTCAGAACTTCCTGATCATCCGTCTCTTCTCTGATATCAGATAAGATAACTCTCAGGATTTCCGAATCTTCTTCTTCTTCAACCGCTTCCGGTACAGTCACTCCTAGACTTCCTTGGCTGTCTGCTTCCTCTTGTATATCAGAAAGTGCCACATACGTCCACTCCGGTGACTTGTACTTCTGGTTGGGTTTCTTGATTCTCTTCTCTTTCTTCAAGTGTGCCTGATCAGTGTCTTATGATTTCTCTTGACTAGACACTTCATTCACTTGTTCAGCGTTAGAAAATCTTACTCTCGTCAACCGGTATCTCAATCTCTTAATTTTATTTGGCCAAATTTCCTCTTTCAACGTTTTTTTCAACCTGTTCCCCTTCTCACCTCGCTCTGTTTTCCAAGCTCTTTTCCTCAAGATTCGTCCTCCTTGGCCTTCTCCTTCACTTTCTTCAGATTTTGTATCGGTTTGACTTTTACTTTCTTTGGATTTTACCCTTAAGACCTCAGTTCACTATCTACAGTTTTCCCTCCCCATGTTTCTTCCACGCAATCTTCCTGCTGACTAACTGTCCCTTCTTCTACCTGGATGTGTGTTGTCCCTACACCTCCTCGGGGGTCTTCCGCAACAATCTTACCCTCACTCTCTGTATCTAATTCCTCACTTTCTAATTCTATGATTTCAGGCGGAATTTCTCTTGTGCTTGCACTTGGTGCTTCTTATCAAGAATTTCTTGTTCAGTTTCTCGAATGTTTTCTTTTATCCTTTCTTGTATTCCCACTTGTTCAGTCTCTGATTTGGAGCTAGTGTCGGAAATTTCCAGTCGCCTCCTCAATGGTATATTCTCTGGCTCCGTAACTTGGCTCAAGTATGATTCTTCCCTTCTGGGAGTTTGTCTTGTTCTTGTTTCTTCTGATTCTAACTCAGAGCTGGTATCAGACTCTTCCAAATACTCTTCCTTAGGTCTATTTATGCGACTAGGGATTCGAAGAGTATGACTAGCATGAATCCAATTCTTTACTCTGGCACACTTCACAGCAGTCGTCGTGGTTAGAATCAATTTCTCGTGGTTTTCCCCAACGTGGGACCAGACAATGTCTCCTTCTATGCACTTTGATCCGCACCCAGTCTCCAGGACTCAAATCATGAGCTGGCTTCTTTTCAAGGGTGGTTGCATTCGATACAACCTGATGAAACACAGAATGAACGGAATCAGCCAACCCCTTGCAATAATCCAAAACGAAGTAATCAGATATAGGCAATAGTTTGCTGACAGGAATGAAAACATGTCTCATTGCTATACCCATAACAATTTCATGGGGGCTCAGGCCAGTATTCCTATCAGGAATCGACCTAATAGTCATGAGCACTAGAGGAAAGACATCTGGCCATTTTAAACCTGTGGCCAAACACATTTTTGCCAATCTTTTTTTAATGGTGCCATTCCTTTGTTCCACTACTCCAGAAACCTCTGGACGATAGGCACAATATAGTTTCTGTTGTACATTCAATGCTTCACAAATCAATTTTATAATTTCATTCTGAAAATGCTTTCCTCCATCTGATTCAATTGTTACTGGAAAACTAAATCTAGGAATGAATTATCTCAATCGGAGTTTCGCTACTGTGACTCCATCACTCCTTCTCGCGGGTACGCTTCCACCCAACGTGAAAACAAACAACTACTAGAACATATCTTAGCCGATTACATGGGGGCATTTCAATAAAATTAATCTGCATTTTAGTGAAAGGACCTCCCTCCCGTCCTATTAGTCCCAAACTCACCACTGTTTTCCTTCCTGGATTATATTGCTGACATACAAGGCATCTTTGACAAAGGCTCTCAGCTACAAGCCGGAACTTGCCATTATACCAGGTCTGTTTGAAAAGTCGAATCATGGCATCCCTACCTACATGTGCCTGTCCATGGTACATCCGTGCCATGGTAGAGATCATGCTATCAGGCATTACTGGTCTTCCATCACGATAAACCCAAACCTTGTCTACCTCGCGTGGTTCACATCCTGATTCTATCCACTGTTTCTTTTCCTCTTCTCCTGCCTCTTCCTGTAACTGCCTCACCTCCTCCCAAGTACTCACAGTGTTAGTAAAAAGTAAGGGTCATGAGTTCATTTCCTTTTCCGATTCACAGAGTTTTGGTTTCGTGCACAATACTGCGCTATGTCATTCGCAAAGTCGTTGCCCGCAGACACATAGTGTGTACCCTTTGAGTGGGCTGCGCATTTTACAACTGCAATTTCCTTAGGCAGCTGTATCGCCTCAAGCAACTTGCCAACCACTTCAGCATTCCCGATCAGAGTTCCACTCGACGTCAAGAACCCTCTTTGAGACCAAATCTGTCCAAAGTCATGCACCACTCCAAATCCATACTGACTATCGGTAACCACAGTGACTTGCAGATTCTTTCCCAACTTACACGCTCTGGTCAATGCAAACAATTCAGCAACCTGAGCTGATCTTACTCCTTTCAGGCAAGACGCTTCCAACACAGCCGCTACAGTACATAATGCATACGCATCGCTAAGAATTCCTTCTTCAGTTCTCAGACATGAACCATCCACAAACATCACATAGTCACTTTCTTTCAGAGGCACATCTTTTATGTCCGGACGTGGCTTAGTGCAAAAATCAAGCACTTCCAAACAATCATGATCCACGTCATCCTTCACTTCCACATTCACAGCTTCAGGTAGCAATGTTGAGGGATTTACATTAAGGCACCTCACAAGGCTCACATTTGTAGCACCTAGAAATACTTTCTCATATTTAGTTAGACGACAATGCGTCATAAACTGTGTGCGGCTTCTTGTCAAAAGGATTGAAACATCATGGGGTACAAACACTCTCACAGGATATCCCATCACAATTCCTTCACTCTGCTCCAAACTCTTACAGGTAGCAGCCACTGCTTTCAAACAACCAGGCGACGCTACGGGTACAGGATCTAATACAGCTGAAAAGTATGCAACCGGTCGTCTTAGTTTTCCATGCCTTTGCACTAACACAGACAGTGCACATCCATCTCTCTCACTGCAATAGAGCTCAAATTCCTTTTCGTAATCAGGCGTACCTAGAGCTGGTGCTTCACACAAGCTGTCTCTCAGTTGTCTAAAGGCCTTCATCTCCTCTTTATTCAGTTCAAGGGGGTCTTTCACATCACTTTTTGTCAAACATACCAAAGGTTTTGCAATCAGCGAAAAGTTGCTGATCCACTGGCGACAATATCCCACCATTCCAAGAAACATTCTCACTTCTCTCTGAGTCATTGGTGCTCTCATTCCCTTTATTATTCTGATCCTGTCTGTAGTCACTTTTCTCAGGCCTTTCTCAATCTTATGACCTAAATATTGTACTTCCTTTTTACAAAATTGTAATTTCGATGGGGATACCTTAAGTCCTCCATCCGTCACATGATTCACCAACGCAACTGTGTCCACCACACATGCCTCTCGCGTCCTCGATGCCACCAATAGGTCATCGATGTATTGTACGAGTACTGAACTTTCAGGCATTTTCAGATCTTCTAAGGACTTCTTGAGAATCTGATTAAATATCGATGGACTTTCTGTATACCCCTGTGGGATACGGCACCATGCCAAAGTACGTTTGCCGAACCGGAACGCAAACATTTGTTGGCTATCAGGGTGCAATGGAATAGAAAAGAAAGTATGACACAGGTCAATGACTGTGTACCATTCCGTATCATGGGGAATCTGATATAGGATTACCGAAGGGTTCGGTACAATGGGACAGCAGAGTCTAACAATTTTATTCACTTTTCTTAAATCTTGTACTATCCTGAAAGTTCTGTTAGGCTTCTTCAAACCCATGATAGGTGAATTACATGGACTACTCATTATTTCTCTCAAAATTCCCTCTTCAATCATCTTGTCTATTACAGGCGTCACTCCTGCAATTATTTCTGGTGTCAATTTATACTGGGGAATATTCGGGTAGCTTACTCCTTCTTTTACGGTTATTTTCACAGGGTCTACTCTTTTCATCAATCCCATATCTTCTCCTGTGAAATCCCATACCTCGGGTTTTACTGTTTTCTTCAATTTCTGAAGCAATCCCTCCGGATCAAATACAAAAAATGCCTCAGTAGTTTCAGGTTCCGAATTTGCCATTGTTATTCTATACAGTACATCCTCATCAGGAATTTCAAAAGCTATGCCATCAGGGGTACGAAGATTGTGCAATTCATTTTGCACAACAAATTTCTCCCTAACAAATTCACAAGGCTAGTATCACACACGACAAATCGATGCATGTCGGTGAATTTCCCTATATTAACTTTATCAGGATCAGTAAGATAAGTTTTTATCTGTTTATTTGAGACTCTGACTACTTGGATTGTGTCACCCGAGAGAGGAAGATTTTTAACGTCAGCTGATCTAACAGTTGAACGAGTAGCACCAGTATCTACTAGGAAAGTAATATTTTCATCATTTACCTTTCCATCCACAAAGGGTCCTGTCTGGTCTACCTCTAGAGTTGCGCCAAGTACGCACTCCTCCTCCTCTCCTAGGCACCGTCAATAACTCTCTTCTGACTCACTCTCATTGCGCTGCAGCCAATACGGCGAAACAGCACTAGTGCACGGTAACTTCGTTACCTGTGCCTCTGTGTAGAATCCTGTCTCATTACTGTATCTCTGAGGATTTACGCTCAGTGGGAAAGGTGGCACCTGACACTGTTGGGCAACAACCTGCTGCTGTCGCGGCGGTTGACAACTCACCTCATTCTGCACCTGTGGATTCAATGATGCATTATCACCATTAGCACTCGGGGGCAATTTACACTCGGATTTCCAGTGCCCTAATTTCCCGCAATTATGACATCACCATTTCTTTTTTGCTTCCTCTAAGCTAATTTGTCCCTTTCCTTTTCCAATATTAGGCTTTTGTCTAACTTGGCCCATGCCATTTGCCTGCTCAATCAACTGGGCTTCTGGTCTCTCCGCTACCTTAACTTGTGCCCACATTGCCTTCTCTTTCAGCTTGCATTGTTTTGCTTCGATTTCATCACTAAAATATTTTGCATGTCGTAACACTTCATCTATCTTTTTATTTTCCCAATCCACTGTATGCTGTTTGATCATTTCGCTTACCTCAGGTCTTAAACCATAAACAAATCGATATACAAAATGACTTAAATCCTTCTCACTCAATTTCTCATCACCACTGTATTGCTTAAAAGCTAACAGCAACCTTTCATAATAGGCATGGCCAGATTCTTTAATCTCTTGGTGAGTTCTATCAATTTTTACCCAATCGGTTTCCTTTGGCGGCACTTTATTTTTCAAAAAAGTAATTACCTGTTCTTATTTTCTCATTACCTCCAGATCAGGGGCTCCCGTCTTAGGATCCCTAGGGTACTCTTGAGTTGGCCAACCTACTGTAATTTTACATTCTGCCCATAAGTCTGCAGGTACAATTATATCGAAAAGACTATTCAAATCTATCCACAACACTTTTGATAATTTAACAAACCTTTCCACTTGTCGGTACCACTCAACTGGTTTTTCTCTTAACATTGGGAAATCATTTGTAAATGACAAAATGTCCTGCCTAGTCCAGGGAACATGCACATAACCCCCTCCTGGGATCTCCCTCATGGGACATTCAGTTACTACTGTCTCCTTTTCTCTTACCGGAAATGCTGAAAAGGTCTTATCTGTCGTATCCTCTCTCTTTCGAAACCACCTACTTTTCCATCTGTCTACATCACCCCATTTCCTTAACAAAGCAATCAATTCTTTAATTTGAGTCAATCTCCCTGCCGTATTCAGATTTTCAATATCTTTTTCTGAGAAATCTAGTCTATATGGCTTCTGTGATGATCTTCTTTTCTCAAAGTCAATGCCCATCTCACTCGCTGTCTCTTCCAGTTTCTCATGCAAACTTCTCGCTCTCCAAGTTATACACTTGCAGAGAAACATTAGCTCCTCGTCCGGATATGCTTTTAGTTTTTCAGTTGGAATAGTCCTTACTATTAATTCTTCCAATGTTACTTTTCATTTTTCCACATCTAAAGGTTGAGGTTCTGTATCTTTTTGCTGTAAACTCCTTAACCAATTGCTTAATTCTTCAGAAGTGGGACCTACAGGGATTGTTTCACTTCTGATTCTCTCCACATTTCTCTGTGGGGTTTCTTCTGGTGCCGATTCTGTTGTCATCAGCGTCTTACTTGCAGGACTTTGATTTATAGTCAGATTTTTAGGAGTACTTAAACCTAATGTTCCTGCCATTTTTCCCCATGCATTTCCTCCAGATCCACTTCTTTCTGTCTCAATTCGTTTTTTACTATTGTAGGGAACTGTTAAACAATGCTCACTATCTTTCTGTTTATCAAAGACAGGCATTACTGGCCCTATTGTCACAGGTACAGTTACGGCTTCCATATTTTTGGTTAATTCTCTAATTTTCTCAGTTAATTCCAGAGTAGTGCTAGCTAGTTCAGTCGAATTTTCATTTCCAGTCCTAACAGGTTGTGCCATTTCAGAGTCTCTAAATGGATTATTTTTCCCTAAATCAGGTGGCGTTTGCTCAAAAATTTTATTTAGCAGGGTTTCTTTTACCGGTGCCCTCGGCGTCAGCAACGTAGAATTTGGTTGATACAGGGGAGGACTTTTATAAAACATGTCCTGTAGCACTTCATCCTCCGATTCATTCACACCATACTTTTAACCTTCTGACCCTGTATTGTTTCTTTTTTCTGTATACTTGCTGCCACTTGTCTCTTCAACATTTCTCAACGGAAACATACCATGAGTCATGTTTGCACTCTGCCATCTTCTAATCCTGTCATCATGACTTTCCTGACCACAATGTCTACCAAACATGTAATTATACCTTCTTCCACTCCGATGCCGTTCCCTTTCATACATCTCTTCTTCCCACTCTGTCAAAGCCTCAAACTGAGTAGGTCTAGGTCTCGGTTCTAACCTCATCATTCTTTCTCATAAGTTTCTTAATACAGCTAAACTAAATGAACCACTTTATGGAAACGCTAGGACTCCATCTACTTTTGTATACTTTGCCCAATTCTCTAGCCAAATACATGTATGGTACCCATATTTCACTACCATAAAAGATGCAGGCGATTTCGATGAAGAATCTGTCCTTCCCTAGTCACAATCGGCTTGTCCTTTTTAAATAGACTTTTAATTTTCCCAAACCATGACTTTTTCTTTTTCTAAGGTGGATCGTAATACATCATTTTTTTTGTCCTTAGTTCTGAATCACTAGACTTTCAAATCACTTCTCTTGCGACTATTCCGTATACTCTGCAATCCCAGCGCGACTCACACTAATGCACCGATCCTGTGCGTCTACGTCACACTGGCAATTCTCCACTCCTAGTGCGGCTTACACCAACGCACCAATCCGTGAAAGCTTCGTCTCTCTACGGCTGGCCAATCCCAGCGCGATCTTTCTGATGTCAGCGTTTCTCACTACTCCTGCTTCTGCTGACCCCTCCTTTACAAATTTTATCGGCAATCTTTTCTTACGTTTTCTTCAATCAAAATCAGTTAGTAACGACATAGAAACACCACCATTGCCAGTTTCGCTAAACCAAAGAGATAGTTTTGTTCATTTACACAAGAATTCTGTATTTCCAGTAGGCAGCGCTTACCTCTACCCTACCACAGAATTATTCAGTTTCGCCGATAAAGTAGCACTTCCCTCTACCTTACCCTTCTAACAAGCAAAAAGGCTAACCGTTTCTCTGGGGATAAAACACATGTGGAGACTACACTGCTCCTGAGAATTAAGGTCAGAGTTTCACGAGAGAACTTGTTGCTATTGCACTCACGCACATTCACACAGAAATGTCCCTAACGATAACACACGACGATGTTACCAACTCGAAACCAAACAATGCGTTGTGCGACTTCACTTGCCACACATATCCCCGTGTACCTACAAGGTAACCAAACAATACTCCGTGCGACTTCACTTGCCACACGTTTTCTCCATCTACATACAGGGCATCCAGTTTTCAAAACAACATAAAACGCAACACGACTCAACATAGAATGTTGGAACATAAATCAATAATCAATAATCACCAAACCAATGCAATAAAACTATCAATCTGCTACTAGGAAACTGCTCCAGCGGAAAAGGGCAAATCTACATATCCTCCCTATGTCACAGACTCTTCACCACATTACTCAATCATACATTCATACATTGGTGGGGCTCATAACACCAACACTCATACATCTCACTCGAATCTGCGCACGGGAGGGAAAGAAGCGCTGGACATGTGGGGGGGTACCTTGTTACCTATCGGGAGTAATTCCTCATGGCACTCCACCACTTGGTCGATGGACCAATTAGTTGGACTAATTGATGGTGATTTAGAACCAGCCAAAACACATTTAAAGTTTCGGAACCTTTCGGTTAACTTTCAATACCTTATTAAAGAATCACAAACTCATTTCTTATTAATCAATATTTAGTTTATCTAATTAATTCACTTTGTTAGCATTTTCAGGATTACAGCTCAAATCAGATTTCTATTAAGTGATTTCCAACCTTGGATCTTGAACACAAATTTACGGAACATTTATATTTACTTAAATTTGAATACTGGCGACCATTTCCAGAAGAACCCGTCAACCCACAGCATAAATCAAATTCCTTCAGATGGAATCGTCCTTTTATGATCTAAGAGAAACCCAGGTAAGTCCAGGAAATCTCCCTCAGCACGACGCAGTCCCCACAATTTAACCAAGGGACCAGGCGGTCGCGCCACGAACCCGCAAATCGATCCTCCACACCAACAGTCACCAACGGGATAAGGATACAGACTTCTTTCCCTCTTCTATATTCCCCCATTATATACCTTTTTTCTCTTACTTTAGGAGAATTTGCAACAATTTAGGAGTAGAAGTGTTCTGATTGGCTAAATCCTCTGAATTTTGTAATACTTTTCAATATTCCCAGGTTTGCCTGTTTCCCATGAGACCGGGCATGACATATCCCCAATTGTATTCTTTTTCGTGGTTTCACAGGCGAAAGTTCCGAAGTAACAACATGTAAACCTCTTGTACAGGTCCCTATTGTCCTCTCAGTCATTCACACTAGTCTGGGTCTTGACACTCCTCCATGTTCCTATCCTTGACAAGGAACATTTCGTCTCTCTTCGGAGGTTGCCTGGAGATCTTCAGAGCCATCCGAGTTTGCGCAGTAGGCATCGCGCTCGGTGGCCACTTCCGAACTCCATTTTAAGTACTGCGGCCTAGTAGGCCTGAATGCCAACTTAAGCAAAAACAAACATAACAGTAATTAATATATGGAAATGAAGATTTGAATGTTCAAATCCACACTAATCCCAATATATATTAGTATTTTCCTAGCTAATAGCAACATTTAAAGCAATAATACTCACCATGCTGCAACACTTGAAGCACAAACCATCACAAAAGCAACATGAATCATGCAATTCTCTATTTCAACACATCCTACAGTTAGTTTGCGTAGCATAGTTAATCATTTAATTATTAGCCATGCAATTAGCATTTTAGTCCCATGTGTATTTCATGTTTATTAAGATGTAAAGGGTTGATTAGTATTTCCACTCCAAACTAATTAGTAAATCGCGCTTGCACTTTACTTTTTCGGGACGCTAATCATCCCTGGTGGCCATTTTTAACTTGCCACGCGCTGTTGGAGGTCAGCGCTCCACTCGCTGCACGCCGCCCGTTCATTGCCTACATTTAAGGGGCTTGGGCGGGTCGTGCTGCGCTGTAAGGAGCTTTGACTAAACTTTGCACTATACTCGGATTGTGAAGGGGGAACGGAAAAATCTATAATCGTTTGGGGGGAAATGTTGATAGCTGCTTTTTATTTAGGCAAAGTTTTAATTGTTGGGAGGAATTTTTTAAGGAAACTTGTTTTACTTTCAGGAATGTTTTACTCTGCTGCTAATATTTAAGTGAAAATCGCGCTTGCACTTTACTTTTTCGGGACGCTTTTCGTCCCTGGCGGCCATTTTTACTTGCCACGCGCAGACGATGGTCAGCGCTCCACTCGCTGCATGCCGCCCGTTCATTGCCTACATTTAAAAGCCATGGGCTGAACGCGCAGCGGACATGCGCAGCGGGCGCGCCAATGTCGCGACAAAGGCAAGACCGTCTGCGACCGTCCGAGACCGACCGGGACCGACTGGGACCAGGGGCCACGAGTCATGCCCAAATCACCTCTTTCCATACGAATGTGATATATTACTCCTTTAAAGAACTGATTGAATTACGAGGTAAGATGTGTATAGACTGTAATATACTCTGCCCCCTGGAGGAAAGCACTGTATGTGCATGTTGCAAGTGCTGCTTTAGTACTCTGAAGTCGAGTATTAATGGTAATGGTAATACTGATGGCCCTACTGCCCAGCGAAAGCTTGGATATGTTTCAAGTAACATTAAAAGTTATAATTTTTGGAATATCAACTGTCGTTCTCTACCCAAACATAAGGAAGAGATATTTGATTTTTTGATTAGTGAAAAACCGGATGCTATTTTTTGAACAGAAACCTGGTTAAATGCATGTTCAGGACCGGATGTGGCTTTTGCTTTACCAGATAACTATGCCATAGTGAGAAAAGATAGAATTTCTAGAAAAGGAGGCGGCATAGCAATAATTTTTGAAAGACGTTATTCCTGTAAATTTGAGGATTTTCCTCTAGCTGACTGTGAGGCTGCCCTCTTCAAACTGACTCTTACAGCTCACTTTACTATGTCTGGGATACTCATCTACCGACCACCGGGACCAGCTGGTCCTTGGGGATCTTTACTCCCTGACTTGATAGCCCCTTTGCTAAAGGCACATTTTTCAGTATTGGGTGATTTAAACCTGCATCTGGAAAATGACAAATGTACTGCAAGTAAGACACTGATTGCTGATCTCTCTGCAATGAATGTTTCTCTTTGTAATAATGGCCCTACTCATATAGCTGGACATTTTTTAGACCCCTTTTTTTCGAATATGTCCCATATTAATTGCCCTCCAGCACTTCCCCCCCTTTGTTGGTCTGATCATTTTGCTGTTAAAATTGAATTTACAATACCCCGATGCTGCCATTGTTGGGCAAATCAGGTCAATTCAGGAATTGGGGGAAAATGGACGTGGAAAAAACTTAATTTAACATTGTCTAATAGCGTTCCTCTGCTTGATTCCATATCACCCGCCTCGGTGGAGAGTATTTACAACTGGATTACTGAGGCAGCTAATGTCTGCCTTCCTTTGTCTACAAAAAAGTTGAATAATCATCGTCCCCCGGCCCCCTGGTTCACAGAGCCATTAAAAACTGAAAAAAAGTAAGTGTAAAGTCTTGGAAAGACGATGGCGCAAGAACTATTCCTCTGAAGCCAAATGCACCTATAAAATTGTATTAAAAAGTTATCAAATTTTATGCAAAATAGCTCGAGCAGAGGATGTTGCTTTTACTATTTCAAGTGCGCAGAATTGCCCTCGTACTTTGTTCACTATGGTTAAGAGGCTTGCGGGCTCAGGTACGCAACCCTCTTCTCCTCTTTTGAATGAAATGCAATGTAACACTCTTGCTAACTTCTTTATAAATAAGGTGGAACAAATTCATCTGACATTAGAGGGTAGTAAGCTAGCTTCCCCAACTTCGGCCATGTTGGTCGCAAATCCCATTGTTGGGGCTGTCCCTCTTACAAATTTGGAAAAATGGGAACCACTTAATATAAGTTCTTTTTTTTAAATCCTAGCCAGCATTAAATCGGGCTCCCCGGCTGATCCTCTTCCGGCTTCTGTGCTTCTGCAATTTGAACAGCCATCTTTGAATCTCATTATGGAATTACTTAACGCCTCTCGTGTGAAGGCTGTGAGGCCGCCAATTTGGAAGCATGCAATGGTCATTCCCTTGTTAAAAAAGGTCAATGCGGATCCCTCCCAGCCTGCTAATTTCAGGCCTATTTCTCTTCTTTCAGTTTTTTCAAAAGTCCTGGAAAAACATGTAAATTCTCAACTGTCTCTGATTGTTGAATCCCCTAATTTTTTACACCCTGTACAGTCTGGTTTTAGAGCAGGATTCTCAACTGAGACCACTCTTTTGGGCGTAACTGAAATGTTACGTCAACGTCTGGATG
This sequence comes from Triturus cristatus, assembly GCF_964204655.1. Taxonomy (NCBI): domain Eukaryota; kingdom Metazoa; phylum Chordata; class Amphibia; order Caudata; family Salamandridae; genus Triturus; species Triturus cristatus. The sequence continues at coordinate 203,035,228 of NC_140583.1, read as the reverse complement.
CAGGCAATACAGTGGCATTGATATTGCTTGACCTAAGTGCCGCATTTGATACAGTTTCTCATACCGTATTAATTAAGTCTCTACAATCCTTAGGCATCTTGGGATCTGCATTAGGGTGGCTGTCCTCTTTTTTATTTAACCGTACATTTCAAGTCTTTTCCTCTGGGGCTTCTTCCAATGTTTTTTCCTCGCCGTATGGGGTACCACAAGGCTCTGTTTTGAGCCCGCTTCTCTTTAATATCTATGTACAACCTCTGGCAGTGATCGCAGAAGAAGCGGGATTGTCACTCTTTTCAATGCCGATGATACTCAGATCATCTTTTCTTTATCGGCAGAAAGTAGTTCTGGACCATCTACCCTGCAAGTGGGCTTGCGCAAAATTGCATCTTGGATGAAATCTAAATTGTTCAAGCTCAACGGGGAAAGAACGGAGGTCCTTATTTTGGAAAGAATGCAGACCTTTGGGGTACTAAACATTGGCCTGTTGAAATGGGACCCCTACCTGTGCCCTCTTCCCATGTCCTCGGCTTTATCATTGACAATAAACTATCAATGAGACAACATGCAGTAAAAACTGCTGCCACATGTTTTACTATTCATAAGTGGTTAAAAAAAAAAAAATTGGATGCTCCCTGCTGATGACCAAAAGACTGTAGTCCAGGCACTGGTAACTTCACGCCTGGATTATGGAAACATTCTCTATTTGGGCATCAACAGGGATGTAATGCGCAAGCTTCAAATGGTGCAGAATGCTGCTGCACGACTGCTTTGCAGAATTCCCAGAATGTCTTCTGTCTCTAAGGCCGTGAGAGATTTGCATTGGCTCAGGGTGGGAAATCAAACAAAGTTCAAGGCCCTGAGCTATATGTTTAAAATCAAGAATGGCATGGCACCTAAATATCTGCTAAATCTGGTATGCCTTTACCAACCGGTTTGTTCATTGCGCTCCTCTGCTCAGGAAATGTTTGAGATTCCTCGGATTAAGCTGGGCGGTCGCTCCTTCTCCTATCTTGGCCTACGTCTCTGGAACTCTCTCCCTCTGTCGATGCGTAAAGTTAAAAACTTGGTTGTTTAATCAATAACCTGTCTAATCTGTTGTGTTTTCTTTTTCTGAGTTTCCTTTTCAGCCCTGCGCTGGGAAACCCTTTTTGGGTAGCTGTGCGCATTATAAAAATAAACTAACATAACATAACATAGTACAAATTAATATTTAGAATGATTACGTAATTAATATTTCATGCAAAATAGAGAAGGTATACAACATTTTGCTTTACCTGCTCCATCAGTGGCACTGTGAGCTAGCTGGTATACAGGCTGACATACTAGATGGGGGTGTCCGAAATCAGATTGGACACCAAGCCTGCAGTGTATGTTGTCTAAACGCGCAGATCCTATATCGGTTTATATGAACTACACAACACCAGAGGAGATGAGTCAGCATGTCTGGGTGGCCGCAGTTGACCTAACAGCCATTAGGACTGTTGGGTTTCCATTTCGCCTTTTTGGCTGGGGTGTAGTACCAATAGTGTGTAATCTACATTGCTTCTTTCCCCGAGGCACAGAAAGAGGAGGTGTGCATTTTGTGGAGGATGTCAGTCCATTTCTTTAAGATGAAGTGAAGGTCCAGCTCAGCTTCCGAGCTGCGGGGCTAGAATAGTTGCACTATTCCCATGTTTCGACTCGTGTATCCAGACCCACCTCGTCCAGTATTTCCCACAGAAATAGGCCAGTGCACTCTATCAAATTCCTTGTCTCTGTCAATTGACAAGAGAAGTGCTGGGGCGCACTCTACAGTGAATGTGTGTCTGTCTGTCAGTCTCTCAGACACCCTGGAAGAGAAAGATACACAGTGTTGAAGGTTATGTTTGTGCCTGGTTGGCTCGGTCTTTATCGATTTAGAGAAATTTGGGGAAGACACCGTGGAATGTTTCTGCAGGACAATAGGTTGGAGAAAGAGGTAGGTGTTTACTTTTGGCCTGATGATCAGTAAGTCAGGAGTTGGGTAAATTAGTGAGTCTTGAGTAGCTGCATCACATGTTGGTAGGTTGGGTGTTGGCAGGAGATCCTTGAGTTGTTCTCTGAACAGTAGCAGGTCGGATGGGTTGTGATACGCTACAGGAAGTCTGTTTCATGGGCTGTTGTTAAAGATTAAATGGATCAGCCCTCTGCGGAGTATTTTAAAGTGAGTTCTTTGGAAGACGGTGTGGGTTAGAACACAGCATATTTTTTGGGATTATTTTGTACTTGATTGATAGTGGTGCTTATCAGTAAATGGCTTTGTGAGGTAGTGGTGTGATGGTTGAAAAAGAAGCAAGAACGAGGTGTTAGCATCCAGGAAACACAACAATGGACCGTTTAAATATATCTGTCCTTAACAAATACTGTGGTCAAGAATGGTAACAGACAGCTGTATGTGTTAAAAACCTTAGCACTGCCTGGTCTCTACAATTTATTATCAGAGTATGGACACCAATCAATTAGCAAAATTAAAGTCAGCAGGGAGAGATGCCAATACCAGGTTTACTAATGTCAAAGCTGATGGAAAATGTTGATAAACACACTAAGACCACAAGAAAAGTGTACATCCTCATTAAGCCACTATGCTGACCTAAATTATGTATCTCATACATTATGCTCAATTTGACTTTTCCCTATGTTGGAATATGCCTGGGGGGGGGGTTGGGAGGTGTGTCAATGTGGATGTCTCTGTGTATAAGGTATTGACCTGGTGGGGGATTTTTTTTCTTGTGTGCATTAGAGTCCACAACAGCATTGCTATGCCGCTGTACAGAATACAACTAGAATGCTGTATGAGTGGTAAGGGAAGTTAAGGGGTGATTGAACAAGGATATTATACATGGTCCAAAACAAAAGTGCTTGTGGTGGGTCAGAAGTAAGGAAGTGTCTCCCCCCTCCACCTCCAGCAAAATCCTCTCCTATATCAGTGGCCTTTTTGTATGTGTGTGTGTGTGTGTGCATGTGTGTATGTAAATTGAGAGAGAGAGAGAGATACAAACATTTTAATCAAACAACGCTGATTTGCTACAAAAGGTTGTTGAACAATTTAATGTGTGTGGCAAGATGCAGTGTCTGTTTTTCTGTGTCGTCACCCAATACATTGAGCAGCTGAGGTGGCACCATATGGCCTCTCTAGAGACACCAGTGAAGACTCTGGAGTGAATAAATAAAACTTTTGAGGCTAGGGGTTCTGGGAGAGTATGAGGATGTAGAAGGGCAATGAGAGCTCAAGAAGACAGATCCAGGCTCCATGTCATTTATAGTCTACAATACAGCTGTGGATCCGGTAGGTCCTTCACCCTTGGGCCAGTTCTGTACAGGATTGAAAAAGAGCATAGTGATAGATAACAAAGCACTTGAAGCGCTAATCGAGGGACACAGCGAGAAAGTATGCAGGAAAGAAATCACGAGGTGCTACAAGGACAAGGTCAGCTGGAAACCTGTATAAGGAAGAGGGGGTGGGGTATAAAGGAGGAAGAGAAATATGAGAGGTAGGAAATGGAGACGGTGAGAAAATGGATGAAGGAAATACACAGCAAATAGCATAAAAAGAGCAGAGAAAGGAAGAGAAATACTGCACATGAGATAGGAAAAGCATAGTGGAATGATTTTGACGGGATTGGAGAGAAAAAGTAGGAGATAAAAGTGACAGAGAATAAAAAGAAAAAGGCTGGGATCAGAATGAAGAAAAGCTAGCATGGTCAGAAATGATGGAAAGGAAGAGATAGAAAGCAAGAGGGAGGAAAAAGGTGTGAAAGAGAAGGAGCAGTGGATGCACTTTTGGCAATACTGAACGTTGAGTGGGCCCGATAATGCATATCCTGACAGGAGTCTGCATCAGGAAACCCACCTAAAATAGGACAAGCTTCCCCGGCATACTGATGGCAGAGACCCTGTAGTGGATAGACCACCACCTATGATAGACTGCTGGCAGAATATGCCAAACTATTAACTCCACCATCTAGGGTTACCTATAACGGCTATATTGGTTACAGTGGAGTAACAATAGCCCCCTCAGCCCCTGCAGTATGGTGGGTCGCTGGCCTGAAGTGTCTTGACTGACGCGGAGCATGGGGGAGGGGGGGGGCTTCATATGTTTTGCAGGGGGGCCCCCTCAAGTTTCGTTAGGCCACTGCCCCACTCTTAAGAAATTGAGAGTTTGCGAAGGTGCTGCGCTTCCTCTTAGCAGAGGGTAGTCCCTTCTGCTGATCCCCATTTACGCACAGCACCCTGCCATGCTGCCAATGGTGTAGCAGTTAGGGCTCTCCATTGTAGTATAAGTGTCCATCTGGCGAGTAAAAGGGCCAGCCCTAGGTAGCAAGTGCGAACTGAGTGTTTCTTCCTGCGCTTAAAAATGGCGAGAGTGCATTCCTACAATGTAGATATGTCTGGGAGTTCAGTGATCTCATTGAGTGTAGTAAGTATGTCTCTCCAGCATGTGACGAATGTCCGCGTCCTCTGACAGACAGCAAGGACATCACAGGGCAGCTGTGGGGAAATAACGGTTGGACTGTGTAGGGGTCAAATATGCTCTGTGAAGAATATGGAATTATATGTTTTTTAATCTGGTGTTTCTCGAAACGGTTTGGGAAAAAGCAAAAGCTTGGTCCTGCTCAATGCTGATCAATGCCCTCCCTATGCTTTCCTCCCACTTAGTGCGCAAAGGCCCTAGGGAGATCCCTGCACGGTCCTGAAGTGCCCTTTTAAGCCATGTGATTATGTGCGCACCCTTCCCATGGTGATACGTGCCTGAAGGACAGGCGGTGTTGAAGGTTCCTCGTCCTGTGTAAACCATAGGGAATGACAAGTGTTGGCAGTAAGTAAGGAATTGTCCAGGTGGGAGGTCATAGACTGCTTTAAGTTGCTCGAATGAAAGTTGATGGCCGTCTGAGAAATGGTCACCGGCCATGGTCAGGGACGTTTCAATGCAAGTGTTGAGGTCTGAGGCAGAGTATGTTCCTGGGAAAGGGGGAAGCCCTAGCAGAGGAAATCCCGGAATATATGGGGTGATGTGTCATGTAAGAAATAGCGCTCTGGTGAGACAATTGTGGGTAACCCACACTTCTAGGGAGTCTGGCAAGAGCTATAGGAGTAGGAAGCTGCGAACAGTGGCAGCTGTTATGTGTTGTGAGACATGGTAGGTTTCCTCCAAATGGCGGTTCATCAACCATCTGGCAGCCTATTGTAATAAAGTGGTCCGGAAGTCGCCCTCAAATGAACGAGTGCCTAAGCCGCCACCTCCAGTAGGCAATTAACTTTCTCAGAGCTTTCCTCTGGTGGACGCTGGCCCATATAAGTTTCAATTAATAATAAATTGAGTTTGCGGAAGAATCTGAGGGGAGGTATCACAGGTAGATTGGAAATGTAATATAGAAGGCGAGGTAAGATCACCATCTTTGATAAAGCTATATTCCCAGTAGAAACTAGTGGCAATCTTTTCCAAAATCGTACCTCGGATTTCAGTGCTGTTAGTGCGCGCCTCAGGTTGCCATCGAGGAGCAATAGAGCCAAATTCCTAAGTAGCGGACTCCAGAACTACTCCAGGTAAGCGGAATCCCGCCAAAGAAAATCTCCTTTGGGGTCAGGTCAGAGTGTAGGGGGAAGACGGAGGATCTGTCCCAGTTGACTACAAGGCCCATGTGTCTGGCAAATTAAAGTAGTGCTTCTTGAATGAGGGTGGGAGCTGCACAAACATCATAAAGTTACAATAGGTGCCCCGTTCCACCAAGAACGGGATGAGAACGCCAAGGGACAAACCCGTTTTGACCTGCAATGGTAAATTCTGGAAGGATTAGCGCCTATCTGTTTAAAAAAAAAATTGCAAGTATTTTATAATCTGCTCCCCCCATATGGCAATAGGCTGGTATGAAGACGTGCAAGTAGGGTCCTGGTTTGGCTTGGGGATAGAGACAAGCAGAGACTTCCAAAGTGAGGATGGAAGCTTATCTAGCCGCAGGGCCGCGTTGTATATTTCAGCTAATCTAGGTGCCAGACTGCAAGCAAAAGTGCTGCAGAACTCTATAGGAAGGCCGTCGAGGCTGGGAGTCTTCTTTCCAGCTAGATCTTAAATCACATGTTTACCATCAGCGGTGGAGACCACAGCATCTAGGCTGTCCAGTTGGGATGCAGAAATCTGTGGTAGAGCTAGGTGGGACAAGAATGACTCTTTACCCCGACCCAACACATGACTAGGTGTTTGATACATTGGAGAACTTTCCCAGTACACCCAATAAAACATTCCTAGAGCACAGTCTCATATATCTAACCCCCAACTGTGTTTGCAGGCTAGGAAAGTTTAATCTGTTCACTTCAGAACTAATTAAAAGATCTCTGGAAAAACCAAATCTGTCTCTCCTCTGGATTTACATTCTCCCAGAATCTCAGCACTACATCTCTAATCAGTTAGCCATGACATATGCTCCTTGTTTAATTTAGTAATAAACATGGGGAAGATCCCCTTGGTCTGGAAAGCTGTGCAGTTTAAGCCTATAAAAAAGAAGGCCAGTCTTGCACCCACAAACCTTGCAAAATATCGGCCCATCTCGTTGCTTCCTTTACTGGGTAAATTGCTAGAAGGTCACATTAACAAACAACTTTCGGGTTACTTGGACAATAAAATGATCTTGGACCCATCACAATCTGGGTTCCGATCCTCACACAGCACAGAGACCGCCTTAGTGGCAGTCACAAATCACATATGTTTAGCTCTTGATGCTGATACACCTTCTATTGCTGTACTGGTAGATTTGTCCACAGCGTTTAACACTGTGTCCAATCCCAGGCAAATTCAAAGGTTGTATGAAATTGGACTCTATGGGACAGCCCTACAATGGTTCTCCGATTAAAATAAAAATAAAAAAACAGAACCCAAACCATCTCTCTGTGCTCTTTCAAATCCTGTATTATGACAATTGGCATGGGTGTGCCCCAGGGCTCATGTCTAAGCCCTATTCTTTTTAAGTTCTATGTTGCCCCCTTGCCAAGATTGTTAAAGCGATCGGCTTTAAAATTCTGTCCTATGCGTATGAGATAAAGTTGGTCATTTCTTTCGGCAAAGTCCTGGTTAAGGCAAAACAATGTTTTGCGACAGGGAGGAAAGCAATCGCAGCATGGATGTCTACCAACTGCCTACATTTGAATACGGGAAAAACTGTGACTATACGGTTTGGTAAGACCCAACAGCTTTGGTAGGCCTATTGTGGCCTGCAGAGGTTGGCTTGGCACCAATACCTAAAAAGGTAGGTAAGAACCTCGGTGTCCGCCCAGACCAAATCCTAAACATGACAGAGCAGGTTCTGTCTACTGTAGGTACATGCTTCCACATGATGCACCTGTTGAGGAAGGCTCTTCCTTTTCTTCCTGACTCAGCAAAGGAAACATTGGTGCAGGCGCTCATTGTAAGCAGATTAGTTCATGGTAACACTTTACTTGCTTCTGCAAATGAGACTTTACTTTCAAGACTTCAAGTTGTACAAAACACAGTAGCCCATCTCATTTGCAATCTTCCCTCTGGTACTGTGTCCACTACTCTTCTGAGATCTTAGTACTGGTTGCCAGCAAGGAACAGAATAATTTTCAAAATGTGTTGCTACAAGTCGCTAACATGGAAAGGTCCCAAGTACCTCATCCAGAAGCTTAAGAGTTGCTGTCCAGTTAGTACTTTGAGATCCAGCAACAAAGCCTTGGTCTCTGTCCCTCACATCAGAAAGGCTGGAGCAGGGGACAGATCATTTTCCTATCTGGCCCCTTTTTACTGGAATGAACTGCCTTACTACTTTATTGCATGCTTAGATCATTGCAAATTCAGAAAGAGCTTTTCTAACTGTGTTTTTCCTGCCCGTGATTTGCTTCAACACCGAGATACCCCTCCTGGTGTGAAGAGTGCACAATATTAAATCATATTAACATAACAGAGTAATATCTGTAGAACTCTTGAAGGATGTCCTGCCATGTGCGTAGGGTCATGCCAGAGGGGGAGATGAGCTTGAGGATGGGAATCTCCCTCTGCTCTGGGCGGATCAGCCAGGTGAGGAGACAGCCAGATTTTTCATCTTCCAATGGTCTTTCCCACACAGGCAGTAAGGTTAAAACAACTCGGGCACTCCAATAGGGCTGCATGTTGGTGCTTTGTCTTTGTGGAAAGGGAGACCACAGGGGAATTTGGAGAAGAATTGTATTTGTAAGTAGTTATTACAGCACTACAGAACATGTCAAGGTACAAGTGACCATAACACTCAAGTGAGCACTGGGCGTGCTAGTGGTAGTGAACAGCGCAGTGACACAAGGGTGAAGAACAGCGTGAACGGCGAAAATGATACGGTAACAATGTGGTCAAAAGAGACTAAAAATTATATACAGTGTAGTTTCTTAACAATGAATAAATTGACCACAGCAATGCCAAAGTTCTTTGCTGGGGAGAGTCGACGGGGTTTCAGCCTGATTGATTCCAGGCCATCATCAGGACAATGGTTAAAATTTTTTAAGGAGTGCTGTAAAGGGGAAGGGGAGGGAAGTGAGGTCAGAGGCGGAAAAAAGGGGGCCCGAAGAAGAAGGGAACAGGTTTAGGCAGTGAACAATTACTTGAGCATAGCATAGAGTAGATCAAGAAGTCCAAGCAAAAACGAGATCAAAGGTTTAGAGTAGGGTAGAAGAAGCGCAGTGTCAAATCAGCGCGTGATTTACCCTGGAGAGGAAGGAAAATGAGGGCTCCTGGGGGCGCCACTCGCAGAGTGTGCACCCCCGGGTAGCTTCGGGCACATGGTATGGCGAGGCAGGTAGGCAATGCTGATTGGTCCGCGTTAGGTAGCGCGAGCCTAACATCGAGAACATTCTGTGTGGGCGCCTAGAGTGTAGGGCAAGGAAGGACGACGAATTTTGTGTGGTCGTGTGAGGCGCTCGTGAGGGTAATTAATTAAATTGTTTTCTGGAATGGAGTCATCCGCTTCAGTGAAGGAGGCGCTGCGGGTGCTATACGAGGCGGGCAGGGAGGATTTGTTGCTTCCTGGTGTGCTCAGTGAGGAATGGGTTGGTTTAGAAAAGCGGGGGCGGCAGGCTTCAAAAGGCGTTTCCGCCGCTGTCGCCGCATGCATTTCCAGCGAGGGTTCACCTGAAGTGGTGGGAAGCGTTTCGAGCGCTTTGAAGCAAAACTCACCCCCTCCTCGTCAGCCGCCTCACAGGTCAGCCTCTGCTCCTGCCCCAGTCATGTTTTTAAAGAAGGGGAGGGGCCGCGCACGCACTCGGGCAAGGTCTTCTCAGGCTCATGTGGGGAGAGATATGATTACAAAACGAGCCGGAGTTAGAACAAAGGGCTCACTGGGTAAAGAGAATGTTGCAAGGGCTCCACCAAGTGGCCAAAATGTGAATAGGCCTGTTTTAAATGAGCACAATTGTAAGCAAGGTAGTGGCACTAATATTGTTGCAGTAAATAGGGGGAAGGAGGATGAAATATCAGAAGTGTGCTCACGGGACAGGGATTTGTTGCCGGTTATTGCCAGTAGTCAAGGCGACACCATCCCGGGGGGGCACAAATCCCATATAGAGCAAGTTGTGTGTTCTCCATTGCCTAGGCCAATTTTTGGTACCGGGGGGGAGCCTGAGGTGTTTTTTATGAAGGACATGCCTGCCCCTTCTCAATCAGAATTTCATGGTATAAGCGATTTCACGCAATTCACGAACGCTCCACAGTCTGGACAGTTGGGGCAATGGGTTTGGATACCTCAAGAAATTAAGGACAAAGATAGGTTGCTGAAACTCAGTCACAGGGGTTCATCTCTTGCTGCGAGTTCAAGCGGCTCGCAGTCCAACGTGGCCAAACCACTGCCAGACACAAGAAAGGGCAGTAGAAACGCTAATATCAGGCTTCACACGTCCTGCAACGTCAGAAGTATGGAGGAGGGAGATTTTTCAACGAATTTTCCCACGCAGCTGGACCACTCAAGAGCTGCAATTTTTAAGAAGGCTGTGAATTGGAGGGAGTTTGATGGGGGTATAGGCGATGGGGCGCAGCCAAGTTGCAGTGGTAGGGACGGAACTATAAGCAAGAAAGGGGTGGTACTTTCCGAGCAAATTATGGATGACAACGATTCTGTGGAGGAAGGGGAAATTTTGGAGGGGGCAAATCTACGGGGGGGGGGGGGTTCTACTAAAGATTTGTCCAGATTTTATTTTTCACAGAACACATTAAGCAAGGGCACCCAGTGCAGATCCATTCCAAGGCATCGTAGGGGAGCAACGAACAGATCAGCGACCGAGGAACAAGGGCAAACTCATTCAGGTGAGGTGCATGCGCTTTTGCCTGCAAAACGTACAAGGGTCGATAAGGGAGTGGGTACTGAGTTTCAGCACAATTTTGCGATCAATGTGGGGAAAAATACACAGGGTGGCGGCGAAGAGCAGCCTTCGGTTAGCGACCCCAAAGGAACGGTGAGTTCGGAGGATAAGCAAAAACCAGAGTCAGATGACAAATCTGCATCAAAATTCAAACGTTTACCATATATTGGTTTTTCCATGCCCCTGGGAGCACATTTGAATAAGTCTACTAAGGATAAGATATGGAGGGGGGATTTTGTTGACGTTTTTAAACTGCTTCACAGGGAAATTCAGGCGAAGGAGGGTTCTAAAGAAGAAGCATGGGAGTTGTCTAGAAGGCCCAGGGTACCCACGAACATAGATACTTGGACCTCTGCCTTCCTTATATTTGCCAGTGTTTACTGCGAGAAATTCCCGGATAGATCAGTGTCCCTTTTTAAATACCTCGATACAATCAGGAAGGCGGCCTCAGAATTCGGGGGATATTCGTGGTTGCATTATGATGAGGAATTTAGGGCTAGATTAGGGTTAATGCCGGATAAACCATGGGGGGAGGTTGATAATGAGCTCTGGGTACAATGGATGTATCCTCAGCGGCCCCCCCCTTCCATGCACACGGCTAGCGGTTTAGCGGTTTCTTATCGGCCCTTTCAGAATAGACCCACCCTGGGGGGGGTGGGTAATGGGAACAAGCAGCAGTCAGCCATTTCCGGGGCATGCTGGAATTTTAACAAAGGGTTCTGTGCAAGGAACCCCTGCAAGTACAAGCACGAGTGCTCAAAATGCGGAGGCAGGCACGCAGTCTTGCAGTGTTTTGGAGAGCAGGCGAATTGGGGAAACAGCTTTCAAAATAGGGGCAGAGGCTTCTCGTTCCAGTCTGGAAACAAGGGCTTCTACGCCAATCAAAGTGGACAACCTATGTAACTGGTTACGTTTTTACCCCAACTCTCAAGAGGCAGCGCTGTTAGCATGGGGCTTTAAGGAGGGCTTCAAGTTAGGTTATCAAGGCCCACACTGTCGCCGATTCGCCCTGAATTTAAAATCCGCCAATGCTTTCCCACAGGTGGTAAGAGAGAAATTGATGACGGAAGTCCGGGAGGGAAGGATGGCAGGGCCTTTTGATTCATGGCCCCTGGATGATCTCATTGTGTCACCTCTGGGCGTTGTTCCAAAAAAGACTGCTGGAGAGTTCAGAATGATTCAGCATCTTTCGTGGCCTTCAGGTGGCTCCATCAATGATTTTATATCCAGGGATGATGCGATGGTGCAATTCTCAACAATAGATTCAGCTTTTAGGATGATCAGGATGTCAGGGGAGCATTCACAGTTAGCAAAATGCGACATCAAATCAGCTTTTAGACTCCTGCCAGTTCATCCCTCTGATTTTTCTTTGCTGGGAATCTTTTTTGAAGGAAGTTTCTTTGTTGATAAATCCCTTCCTATGGGTTGCGCCATATCATGCAGATTATTTGAAGCCTTTAGCTCCTTTCTTCAGTGGTGTTTTTCTTTTATCACAGGACACACCGGGGTAACACATTACCTAGACGATTTTTTGTTCATAGGCGCAGCCAATTCTCAGCAATGCAAAAAAGCTATACACGAGTTTGAAAGGCTGGCTCATGATTTGGGGGTACCCTTAGCTGAGGATAAAACAGAGGGCCCCGCTTGTTGCCTTACATACTTGGGCATTGAAATTGATACCTCTGAAATGCAGGCCAGATTACCTCGGAAAAAGATTCAAGAAATATCTAAACTTTTGGACCACGCATGCTCAGCAGCGAAACTAACGTTGTGGGAAGCCCAAAGCTTATTAGGCCACCTAAATTTTGCATGCAAGGTTATGCGTGCAGGCAGATCTTTTTGCAGGCGTTTGGGTTTCTCCATGTCAGGCCTAAAGCTCCCCCACCACAGGGTTAGAGTAACGGCTCAGATGCGAGCAGATTTTGAGGTTTGGTCGATTTTTCTGGCAGATTTCAATGGCATAACAATCTGGTCTCTAGAAGAAGATTTTAACTGGGAAATGCAACTCTTTTCCGATGCTTCTGGAGCCAATGGTTTTGGCCTTTTCTGGGAGGGCAAATGGTGTGCCGAACGATGGCCGGCTAGTTGGGTCGCCCAAAAGAAAAGCATAGCCTTCCTGGAATTCTTTCCTTTAATAGTGGCTGTAGCTGTTTGGGGAAAGAAGTTGGCCAACAGGACAGTCTTATTCAACGTTGAAAATAAAACAGTGGTCGATTTGATCAACAGTCAGAAACCTAAAGATAAGCCTTTGTTGAAATTGTTGCAGATGTTCATGTTAGGCTGTCTTAAACATAACATTGTTTTCAGAGTAAGGCACATTTCCGGTATCTCAAATAACATCGCGGATGCCCTATCTCGATTTCAGTGGGAGAGATTCCGTGGCTTGGCGCCAGGAGCAGACAGGCGGAAGACTCCAATACCCGACGAGATATGGAATCTGGTGGTGTGAATGTGTACCATCTCATCGAGCTCTCTTTAGCAAAGAGTACAAAGCTGGCTTACAGGAGAGCTTGGCTGGAGTTTCTAGACTCAGGTGCTGCATTTAGGAGTTTTGATGGGTTGGGGTTAGAGCAACGACGGAAGGATGTGGTGCATTTCATTATGCTCAATATCAGTAAAGGCATTTCTTCCACCACTATAGCCGGTAAGTTAGCCGGTATATCATTTTACGGAAAAAATTTCTGGGGCTACGAACCGTCAGCAGGTGAGATGGGAAGAAGAATTCTTCAGGGATGGGCTAAGACAAAAAAGAGAGGTTCATACAGGAGAGATCCTATATCCCTACAATTGTTACATAGAATAGTCACTGTACTACAAGAAGTTTGTTTTTCTGTTTTCGAATTCCGACTATTCAAATTGTGCGTGGTCTGGCTCTTTTTTGGGGCTTTTAGAGTCTCGGAGTTGTTAGGAAGTGTAGCGAGCAGCGACATACCAAAGGAAAACATATCCTTACGGCAATCTGGCATTGAGATTTTTCTTCAGCACTCTAAAACAGATCAAATGGGTAGGGGTGCTAAAATAATACTACAGGAGGTGGGTGGCTTGTTATGTCCTGTACAAGCATGGCTAGATTTTTTGTCAGTAGGCAGGGCAAGTTCAAAGTTTATTTTTAGGCATCGGAATGGGTCACAGCTAACTGCTTTTCAATTGTTGTCTGTTTTGCGAAAGGCTTTATCGAGATTGGGCAAAGATCCAACCAGTTTTGGTACCCATTCTTTTCGTATTGGGGCAGCATCGGAAGCAGTTCGCTGGGGTTTTGCTATTAATGATGTCAAAAAATTGGGACGTTGGTCATCTGATTGCTGCCTCCGCTACATTAGACAGTTAGATCAGGACAGTTAATGTCGCGGAATATTAATTGTTTTTTCATTTTAGGTTGGGCTGCCAACTTGGAAAAACGTCAGCAAAGAGTCTGGATGGTCGGTCATTCTTTCATCAAATGGGCAGCTAAACAAGCCGAAAAACGGCACTTTGGAAAAAATTGGGGTTTTTCTTCAGAGGAAGTGCTGCTATGCTGGTGGGGAAAAAGTGGCATGAGATGGGGGCAGTTTTTACCTTTGATGAGCGAGTTATCTGCAAACAACAAACCTGATGTGATAATTTTGCACCTAGGGGAAAACGATTTGGTACAGTTGTCAGGTTTGGGACTTGTAATGGAAATGAAAACTGACTTGGAACTCTTTTTGAACACTTGGCCTAATGCACAGCTGGTTTTGACTGCCTTAATGCCTCGCAGGGTTTGGAGAGGGGCGGACAGATTTACTGCCATGGAACGAGCGAGGAAAAAAGTCAACCGCGGCATGCAGCGTTTCTGTATCCTTAATAATATTCATTGGCTTGTGCATAGTGAGATAACCAAAGATGACTATCAATTTTTCAGGCATGATGGCGTACACTTATCTTTCATTGGCAATGAGATTTATATTCTGAATATACGAGAAATGATTTTGAAGATTTTGAACGCACAAACATGGTGTTGAGTTATGCTGTTGAAGCGGCAGCATCTGTTTTTTCAGTTTATGCAATACCTAACTGTTTTTTAAAGGAGAAATTTCCTAGTTCCAATATAGTCAATTATCGTCTCCCATTTCTCCTTCCCCCTCCAACCTCCTCGCCCCCCCCCCCCCCTCTCCCTTTCTTTTCCCTCCCTTCCATAGGATTATTTCATGAATCTCTGTATTTATTGCAGTTTTTTGCTGGGTGCTTACGCTGCCCAGCCTTAGTGGATGGTGGTAGTTTTTCTGGTTAAGAAAATTTTTCTATCGTTCTTCACTGTTTGGCGACAGTATATATATATATATATATATATATATATATATATATATATATATATATATATTTATATTTATTTATATATATATATGTTCTTCTGTTTTCTCACATGGTGCTTGTTAAGTTTTCTCGTAATAAATATTTTTCCCAGTTACAGCGGCTGGGGGCTCAGGAATACTTTGGATTGTTTTGAATCCATTTGCCATTTTAAAATGTTGTCAAGTGAGAATTTGAGGGGGGGGGGGGGACAGGAAAAACACCTGAGGAAGGGTTTTTCCTGGTGGCAGAGTTGGAGGAGATCAAGACAGGCAGGAAAGTTTGGGGGGCGTTAGGGATAGCTTCGGACAGAGGAAAGCAAGGGAGAGAAATTGGAGGCAAGAGTTAGGCAGGAGATGGAGTTAGGGGTTTTGGGAGGAGGATTAGGCCGAACAAGGTGGGGTGGTAGTTGTACGGGGATATTGCTTAGGGGTGGGGGGTGTTAGTTCGGAATATGTTTGATTAGGACCTGATGCAATTGGATATCGCCTTTGCCTACCTGTCCAATAAAGCGGCCTTTTACCCCAC
This sequence comes from Triturus cristatus, assembly GCF_964204655.1. Taxonomy (NCBI): domain Eukaryota; kingdom Metazoa; phylum Chordata; class Amphibia; order Caudata; family Salamandridae; genus Triturus; species Triturus cristatus. The sequence goes on along the minus strand of NC_140583.1, from coordinate 203,020,045 downwards.
TTTGAGTCTTGGTCATGATTATTGCCCGATGAGGGCTCCTGGGGGCGCCACTCGCAGAGTGTGCACCCCCGGGTAGCTTCGGGCACATGGTATGGCCGAGGCAGGTAGGCAATGCTGATTGGTCCGCGTTAGGTAGCGCGAGCCAAACATCGAGAACATTCTGTGTGGGCGCCTAGAGTGTAGGGCAAGGAAGGACGACGAATTTTGTCCCACCCTCCCCACCCAAAAGAGAGAAGGGGGAAAGGGAGAGAGAAAAGAGAAGGAAAAGAGAAAAGAGAAAAAAAGAGAAAAAAAAAGAAAAAAAAAAAAAAAGCGTCATTTGTAACGCTTTGTCTGGGAGGTTGTCGCTTGGACAGGTGGCAGAGTTGGAGGAGATCAAGACAGGCAGGAAAGTTTGGGGGGCGTTAGGGATAGCTTCGGACAGAGGAGGGCAAGGGAGAGAAATTGGAGGCAAGAGTTAGGCAGGAGATGGAGTTAGGGGTTTTGGGAGGAGGATTAGGCCGAACAAGGTGGGGTGGTAGTTGTACGGGGATATTGCTTAGGGGTGGGGGGTGTTAGTTCGGAATATGTTTGATTAGGACCTGATGCAATTGGATATCGCCTTTGCCTACCTGTCCAATAAAGCGGCCTTTTACCCCACTTTGAGTCTTGGTCATGATTATTGCCCGAAGGAGGGGGAGAGAGGAAATACGCGGGTTAGTAGAGCAAGATGGCATGAGTAAATGAATGCCCTGAGTGGACCGTAAAGTGGTGAGAAGTCTGGTGCACAGTAATTTACCCAATCAAAGCAGAGGAATCGGCATGAAGATATTTGGCATATCGATTTGGGATAAGGTGGTATCGTAGAGGGTCCAAGTACCGAGGGAAAGGATTCCAAACTGTGTTGTCGGAAAAAAGAAAGGGGAGGGGGGGTAGGGAAAAATAGTGACAGGCCAATTGCGGTAGTAAAACGGCATGGTATGCGCCCAGCAATGTCAGGACATACCTGCAAGCCAAGAACCGGGCTCGATCAGGCGGCGGTGCGGGTCGGTCCGTGAGTAACCGCTCTGTGGAGCTCGATCCAATCTGAGGGTGTGTGTGGGGCGAATGAAGCGTCCGGTGGTTTTGCCTTGCTAGCGGGAGCTCGGCGATAAGGGCCGGCAGGGTGAACATGTGACTGATGACACGTGTGGCACGAAAGACTGGGCCTGTAAAATAATTCAGAGTGCCCCGGGGGAACCGAGTGGAGAAGGAAAGGGATGCAGCAGCGTCAGAGAAACACCGAATGTGAAGGGTTCAAGGCTGTAGGCAGCCGCATATGAATTATCCATTATTTATTCAATTATAACAGTTGATAGTAAATGCGGATATAACTATAGCCAAAATTGGCAAACATTCAAAAATCACGGTCAAGGAACAAATTAATTAATACAGTATGCACATAATGTTAATGAGATAGTAGCATTGTTAATTATGTGAGAGAATTCTTTAGAATGTACAGGTGAGAGAAACAATAAAAGTATGTACAACATGTGATTTTTTAATAACTTCTGCATGGTAGTATATGTAAATCTAAAAAGCGGTGCAGATTTTGGTACGGGGAGCAAAATTAAATTGCAATCAAATGTCAACTTAAAGAGTTACATCATGTGTTGTGTAAAGCAAATGTCAGCAGGGACGGAGGGGAACAGTTGGAGAGGTCATGGTGTAGTGATGACTGTGTTCCACTCATCCAAATTATTCAATCCTTGGTTGACAGAGTCACAACGTGCAACCCATCTGCATTCGCACTTATTTAGCAGGAGTTGCAAGTTGCCACCGCGGAGTGGGAGTTCTGGGCGGTCGATCACTTGCCAAGTCAGCTCGGTTTCTGAGTGTTTTTTTTCTTTGAAATGGGCAACGAGAGGTGCAGTTTCAACATTGCATCTTATGCGTCTTTGGTGCTGAAAAATCCGTTGTTTTACCATCTGGGTTGTTTGTCTGATGTACAGAAGATTGCAGGGGCAACATATGGCGTAGATAACATTGTTCGTGCGGCAGTTGGAGAAATGTTTTAGTTGGTACGTTTGTCCTGGTGTTACAAATTCACTGGTATTGTGGGTGAGGTTGCATGCTGAACAGGTTTGGCATTTGTAATGGCCTATGATCGGGGTGAGGCCCCAAAGGGTAGCCACAGATTGTTGTTTTTTTTTCTTTTATGGGCCATGTGATGGCATGGACCAGTTTGTCCGACAGGTTATTTCCCCTTTTGTATAAAAAGAGGGGTGGTTCCTTGAAGGGAGCATGAGCACGTAAGATGGGCCAGTTTCTCTTTATCACTCTGCTGACCATATTGCTTGATGGGCTGTAGTTGGAGAAAAAATGGAGAGGGGGAGAGAAGTACTTCCCTGTGGAAGTACCATGCCCGTTTAGAGGCCCGGGATACAATGCGTTTGAGGTAGCCTCTGGAGACCAATTTTTCAGAGAAAATGGCTGCCTCTCTAAAGTAGTCTTTATGCCATTTACAGTTTCTTCGAATGCGAAGAAACTGGCCGTAGGGTAGGCCGTCTCTCAAACCTCTCGGATGATAGCTAGAGTACATCAAGAGAGTGTTGCGTTCTGTAGGATTGCGGTAGAGGCTAGTGCCTATGGTTCCTTCTTGTGCGTGGAGGGTGAGATTGAGGAAAGGGAGATCATTTGTTCTAACATCACTGGTGAATGTGAGATGGTTTTGGCAGTTGTTTAGCCAAGACATAAATGATAAGAGATCTTCGTGTGTCCCATGCCATAGTAGAAGAATATCGTCGATGTAGCGATGCCAGAGATTGATCTTGTTTGAGCAGTAAGGGAAAGAGTGGTTTCAAGATGGTGAACATACAGGATGGCAAAGTTTGGAGCGAAGCATGTGCCCATGGCAACACCTTGGATCTGTAGAAAAAAGGTATCTCTGTAAAGGAAATAGTTGTTTGAGAGTGCAATGCGTAGTAGATCCATGAGAAAGTCAGAGGGGATGCGGGTGGGTCTGAGTCGGGTGTCCAGGAGTAGTTTTATGACAGTTAGGCCATCAGATGGGGTATGTTGGTGTATAGTGATTCGATGCCTTGACCTATCATTAGGTCATTGTCACTGTCAAAGGGTATGTCCTCAACGATGTTAATTAGGTGTGTGCTGTCTTTGACAAAAGTGTCTGTCAGGGGGACAAATCCTTTCAAGAAGGAATCAATATATTTACCTAGTGGCTCCAATATGGAGCCACAACTGGACACTATGGGCCGTCCTGGTGGGTTAAAGAAGTCTTTGTGGCTTTTGGGTAGTACATACATCACTGGGGTGCGAGGGTGTGGGTTGTTTAGAAAAGCGTATTCTTTTTTGGAGATGATGTCTAAGTGCAAGGCTTGGGTGGTGACTGTCTGTATTTGCTTGCATATGTCTGGAAGGGGGTCTGTGGGTAAAGGTCGTAGTGGGAAGTGTTGTTGAGTTGACGTAATATTTCAATGTCATATTTCTCTATGTCCATGATCACTATGCCACCACCCTTATCTGCGGGGTTTGATGACTATGTGTGGGTTGATGCTAAGGTTATCAAGTGCCCGCTTCTCACAGATAGGTATATTGTATGGGACGAATTCTGATTTGGACTGTATCTCCTTCACTTCATTAAGACAAGCCGTTCAAAAGCCAGGATTTCCGGTGGCATGGTTGAGGCAGGGGGAAGAAAGGTGGAGGCCGGGTGAAATTGTCTTTCGTGAATTTTGTTGGAGTCAACTCCATCCCAGAAAAAGTATTTGAGGCGAATGCGTCTGAGGTACAAGAGTAAATCTTCTTGTAGTTTGAAGAAGTTGCTGCGATCTGCTGGGACAAAAGAGAGGCCCTTACTGAGGATAGAAATTTCTTCCGAGGACAAGGTATGTTTAGATAAATGAAAGATGGGGATGGGAAAAACAGAGGAAGGGTAAGGCTGTTGTACAGTGGTATGTTGAGGTGCAGCATTGGGCCTGGTTGTAGTGGAAGAGCAAGGCTGTTGTCCAGTGGTATGTTCTGGAGTAACAGTTGACTCGATTATAGTAATGTCACTTTCTGTGGAAGTCAGAGTAGGTATCCTGGAAGGCTCAACTGAATCCGTTCTAGACATTGGTTCTGTCTGGGTTGGAACTTGGGGGTCTGGACACAGCGTCAAGGGGTGTGTTTCAGTATTGTGTTTGGTACAGGTATGTGGCATCATTGTGGGCCCCATTAATAGAATTTTCGGCGTGTTTGTCTTTCTCCTGCGTACTGGTATTGGTAATTTGTTCTCGGTTGTCCTCGGCTGCGTCCGCGGTGTCCTCCTAAAACAAAATATGGTAGTAGAGGTGGTGGGTGGGATTGAGGTCTGCTCTGTGGGCGTTCACCGCTTGTACCTTCACGAGGGTCTGAATCTTCGATGGAAGTGTTGGAGGAGTCTGAGAAAGTGTTGGCTTGATCCCGTTTTTGCTTGGACTTCTTGATCTACTCTATGCTATGCTCAGGTAATTGTTCACTGCTTGAACCTGTTCCTTTCTTCTTCGGGACCCCTTTTTTTCCGCCTCTGACCTCACTTCTCTCCCCTTCCCCTTTACAGCACTCCTTAAAAAATTGTAACCATTGTCCTGATGATGGCCTGGAATCAATCAGGCTGAAACGCCGTCGACCCTCCCCAGCAAAGAACTTTGGCATTGCTGTGGTCAATTTATTCATTGTTAAGAAACTACACTGTATATAATTTTTTGTCTCTTTTGACCACATTGTTATCTTATCATTTTTGCCGTTCATCACCCTTGTGTCACTGTGCCGTTCACTACCACTAGCACGCCCAGTGCTCAATTGAGTGTTATGGTCACTTGTACCTTGACTTGTACTGTAGTGCTGTAATAACTACTTACAAATACAATTCTTCTCCAAATTCCCCTGTGGTCTCCCTTTCTTCTTCCCCCTCCCTATGTGATTTATATCACTAATTCTGAATTTGGTATGTTTTAAATGACTTCCAGTTGAGACGTTGTTGTTTATTACAAACTATTGCCCGGTCTCTCCTGGGAAAACGGGCTTACTCCTGTTTATTGTGTCTTGTCTTTGTGAGCGCTGTGGGAAGTGTCGACTGACCACTTTGAAGGCATCCCTTGGAGTGTCCTGTTGGAGGTAATGCCCCTGCTTTCGGAGAAATAATTGCATATGTGCGACTCCTGGGTATCTCGGAAGACAGGGTATTGCAAGCATTTAGCAGGGAGACACAACGTGGGGGGGAGGTCAATGGATGAGGGGCACCCCATTGTATGTCTAGTGTGTGGGCATCTTGAACGGAGACCACTCGGCCTGAGTAGTCAGGCGTGTGGACTGATGGTAACAGAGACAGTGCGCACAATATGCGATCTAGATGCACATGGAGGTTGTGAAGTTTTGAGTGGAAGGAATAAATCGCTGAGTCTAGGTAGAGTTCTCAATGCGTCTGCCAATGCCCAGTGTTGTACTCAGCCTGCAAAGCGCTTTGTCAGAGTGAGGGGGTGATGCACGGTAGCAGCAGGCGGGAACAGTGCAAATGTACATCAAGGACACAGTTATAGTCACACCCTAGTATCCACAGTATGTCAGTTTTTTGGGCAAGGGTGTCCAAGAGCTTAGTCCAGAATGCGTACTGGTTAGTGTTTGGGGCGTATATGCTCTCAAGGAGAATGGGGATACAGTTGAGTCGACCATCCAGCAGTGAATAGCGTCTTTCTTTGTCAATGGTTGTATCTGTTAGTTAAAAGGGGACGCTTGGACAAATCCACTTCATGGCTCTCCTGGGGTAAGCTGAGTAACTGGTCACATATACAGACCCTCGTCAAAGTCTCAGCAGATATTGCAGTCTATTCCTGTTGTCTTTTGAGGTAAGAGTAAATGGATTAATGTTTTTGCACTGTATGCATCCCCCGGACGTTGAGTAAGAGGAGCCCAGAGGTTATAGTGGGAGTCATTAACTGTCATGAGGATGCGGTCTAACCCCTGTGACTAGGGTTAGGTTAACATGCACTGCAGTGTAGTTATGCCTGCCCTCCCTCACCTCAAATATCAGCCTACATCCACCTGCCTCCATGGTATGTGTGGGGAGAAAGATAGTGTAGAGACAAAGATGCAGAAACAAAAACTTGTAAAGCTCAGCGCTGACTGCAGTATGCCCAAACTCGATGCTAGGAACAGCCAACTGAATAAATGGGGTAGTGGCCAGAAACAAGAACTAGTTGGGTGCAGGAGCAGTATACCCTGTGTGTCAGCAATATAATTGTTCTGGGCCCGGCGGTGTGGACGCAATGAGTCTAAGAGTGGCACCCCTGAGGCTGCCATCCAGAGATGGCGAGGCTAAGAATGAAAAAAACCAGCAAATAATTGGGGGAGCCGATAGGCGTCATAAAGGAGGGAGATATCTAGGGTGAAATGTGATTGTGCTAGTGCACCAAACTGTGCCCGGGCAGGAGCAAGGTGATCTTGCGTATGTGGGAGTCATAAAAGAAAAAGAGGAGGTAAGAGAAGGGGGGAGTAGGGAGACAGTGATGCCCAGGAGGTAAAGTGGGGTAGTGGCCCATTACAAGTGATAACCCTCAGAGTGCATGAGCCGGACTACAACAATTAGGGTGGAAGTGTCACATTTATATGATGTTATCCGCAGTTTGAGGCATCACCTGCGGAAGGAGGAGCGTAGTCTGTGTAGAGGTGGGAGAAGACTAGGAGTCGCCATCTGAGGAGATGTGTGGGCCACTATCTAGTACAGATGAGCGATCTCCACTCCTAGGTTGGCTGCTGTCCTCTATTATTTGCTCCAGTGCCAGGGCTTACAAGGGTGGGAGTTTTGGGAAGGGAGATCGCTGGGAGCGACTCCGTCGTTTTCAGCCCGGTTTGGCGGGGGTCCAGGTGATCTGCTCTCCTCCAGTGGCATGGAAGTACCAGAAAGTGTATCAATCCAGTCCCAGATTCACCTTGGTTAAGGATTTCGAGGTGAGAAGGAAATAACAAAAAGTATTAGACACCCATTTGCCGGAGACAGTGCTTGACCTCCAGAAACGTAGCATGTTGACATTGCACAGTTAGTATGTATTCCAGGAAAAGAATGATATGTTTGTCTTCCTGTTTCAAGGGACCCACCACTCGAGCTACCCATAGAATGGCATCCCGGTCCCAAAAATGGTGAAGCTTGGCCAGCATGAGTCACATAGTGGACCCTGGTGGTGGATGGCACACAACGCGCTCGTTCAAGAGAGAAGAAAGCAGTGAGGTCCGAGGCGGGCACAAATGATCGATACTATGTCTTTAGAAATTATAGAAATGATAGGGGCGCTCCGCTACATCTGTCCTCGCCGCCAGTGTGCGAATTCGCTCTCGAATATCACATTGGTTGTCTGATGTCTGCGGCTGCAGTGCAGCCAGTGTTCTCTCTCTCTCTCAGCCACCCGGTCTGTGAGCTTTCGATGGTCATCTCGTAGGAAGCAGAGTTTCGCGACCAGAGATTACAGGGAGGTCTCCATAGATTTTACAAGAAGTCTTGATGGATGCTAGCAGTTGATCAAGTTTGTCCTGGGGAGGGTCAGAGAGGGCACTCGCCATGCCCAGCTGAGGAGTTTTCGGTATAGTTGACGGCAGGTTAGGTATCGTTGACTTGGGGCTGGTGTGCTGGTTTTCAGGTTGCCCATGGTTATTTGTCTTCAGGGAGGCCCCTCCTGTCGCTGGGACATGTTATGGATAGAATGAGCGTGGGACCCCTGGGTTATGTTGGCAATATAGAAGCAAGCAGGTGGAAAAATGAGCTGAGGTACTGTAGTGAGGCAGTGTCTCGCTGCGGGAGTGTCTGGGAACCAATGGTGTTAGCCACCAGCCCCCCAGTGACGTCCAAGATGCCCCGCAGCAGCACTAGGTTCTCACACAGCAGGAGGTGGTGGGAAGAGTGGCCTGCCCGGGTGACTATCAGAAGAAGCAGCCTACAGGCTGTGGGAAGGTCAAGCCCAGGCTAACAGGTGACTGGTGGGCCATCTAAACAACTAGCTGCTTCCCGCTCTCTGTGAGCCCCACCTGGACTGACAGTATTGTTGGTATGCCCGGTTGCACCGGAAGTCATAGATGTCCAGATGTCTCTGTGGGAGAGCAACACGAGATTCCCGCTTGATGTAGAGGTGAGAAGTCAGTTAGGCTAATTCGGGCCTGGCGCCGTCATTATTGGCAGGTCGGGGGCTCTGGGTGTGTGGTGATGGTGAAGTCTTAGCTCCTAGGTGTTGGCACAGTCTTGCGGGCTTACTGCAACCAGATGGGGGTACCAAGGGCTCATAAGTTATACTGCACCTCACCACGTGTATCCAGGGCCTGTGTAGGGGGGAGGAGGGGTACTATCAATAGTACTGGCCTAGCCGCAAACGTGGTCGCCATCAATGGTGCAGATCAGCTGGAGGGAAGCCATGGAGCCATCCGATGCACGGGGAGTCCAGCAGTGCACCGTGCCCTGACATCGGCACGGAGGGCTGCATGGTGTGTGCTGCGTGCCAATGTGGATGCCATTAGGTAGGGCCAAATGAGTAGTCGATAGGTGGAGTCCCCACTAGCCAATGAGGGTGCCCCACAGGCCTACAGGCGGGATGCCTCAGACGAGGCAGGTTTGGGGGTATCGATAGTTACATCTTCAGTCCCCAGCGCAGACCGCTCCTACGGGCAGCGATGAAGTTGCTAGCCCAACTGGTCGACTGCAAGTAGGCCATGCCCCAGTGTGGACACTGAAGGACTAGCAGTGTGTTGCACACCAGTGCAGGAATAGAGGGTCGCCCGTTGTTTTGCGGGGGTTGCTGCAGGCTCCAGTGGGGTGGGGTGGCGGAATTCTGTGGTTGGCGGAGCTCGCAGTCATGCACAGTCGTACCTCAGCTACCAGTGTCGGTCAGCTGCAACAGCATGGGTCTCGATGCAGCCCCTGCCATGCTGGTGGTTCTGGGCATGAGCCGACCTCCCGCAGGGCAGCGGCATGGTTGCAGGTCCGAATGGTGACCTGCATGTGAGATGTGCCCAAATGTGGGGACCAAAGGCCTCACAGAGGATGCCGTGCTCTGCCACAGATCCCGGGAGGAATGGATGAAGAGTGTGGCCAAACTCTAACATACGGTGCGTGCTGCCACCTTCCAAGTGATGCAGCCTGCAATCCGGCCAGTGTCCAAGAAAGAGGGATATGGAGGCAGCCCAAGTCGGGGACCATGTGCCATCACCCTAAGGTGGACTTTTGCAAGGCTGAAATTAGCACGGATGCCGGCCCAGAGTGGAGATTTAGCTTGGAAGCAGGGTGAATAGCCTGAAGCGCTACTAAAGCCCACCCGCCTTCTTAGCCTGCTTGGCCACGCCCCAGTTAGTGGGCTCCCAATTGCCCGTCATGGGCCTTCACTCATCACCCTTGCTCAGTCATCACTGTACTCTCTCATATCTGTACTCTCTTAATGTGTCGCTGTCACTTGGACCGTCCCCATAATCACCTCCACTCAGGACTTCTCTCCAAACAAAACCGTACGGTCAGAGCGCCGTATGCCTGTGTGTGCATACAAACACCTCACATGTAGGCATGTGGTGGGTGTGTCTGGACATGCAGACATACAACACACCCATATATATGTGCACACACGTAGTCAAATAAGGAGAAGGAGCATGTACAGACAAGTACTTAAACATGCAAAGTTGGTGCAGGCACATGCACACACATAGGAACAATAGCAAGCATATGTAAACACAATAAACAAGCACATACAGAACTGATGACAAATCAGTCTCTGCGATACCATTATTATGGTGCGACAAACCAATGGCATGGGACCAGTGACCCAATGTACAGATATGCAAGTAGCAAACACCACCAGAGCTTCTAGGCACATCTACCTAGCCATCATTCGCTACCCTTTAGCGCCCAGATGCGGGTGTATGGGCTACCAGACGGGCATGATCCAGGTTGGCTGTCCCAAGGCCTCCAGCCACCCCTACTCAAGGGTGTGCTTCACCATACCTTGGTTTGCAGGTAGTGGAAGGTATACTATGAATATATTCCTAATGGAAGTAACTACTCAGTGTGTCACTAAATGTCACAACTCACGAATGTGGGCACCTTTCTCAGTGTCCAGTCCAATTTTGTGGCATAGTTGGACCCTCGCTTACCTGGAGAAAAATGTATGAAAACAAATAACAATGACCCCTTGTGATGTCTATATAAAAACAAAACACGACAAACATTAGGAATGAGAAGTGCATTGAGTCCAGGACAGCTTACATTGTTTAAAATATAGAAAGTAAAAGTTGGACCTGCCACAGCATCCCAGAAATCATAATAGCCCAAACTTTTGACAGGCACTGACCAGTTCTGACATGAACCTGCTTTCACCCAGGGCAGGATGGCATGGAGTGTCATATGTGGACTATTCGACAACAGGGGAGCATCTTACACTGGGAAAGCAGAAATTTCACAATTTTGCAGATTAAGTTTACACTTCTACCATCAGATAGTAGTGGCAGGGAAATAGTGAAACCTGGGGGGTCCAGTGGGTACCCTCAATCCTTTGGGAAACTTGGTCATTAGGAAATGCCGACGCCGACTGGCTATTTCTAAGAGATCAACCCAAACGTTTGGCTACCATTAGTATCTGCTGACCCAATACTAATCTGCCCCCTCCTCAAAAGGCATAGTAGAAGTGGGATGTTCTTCTAAAGTGGAATGCGTTCAAACCACGTTATCTGAAGGCTCCTGAATATGGACTTTAGCAAATGGTGGTGCACACTGAAGTATACAGAAGCGTGTGACACTGCACAGAGCATATATTGGTTTCTAAAGGATCTAAGGGCAATCCACATCCTGCTTACTAGGCTCATATAAGATCATATAAAGCCCACATAAACTCTGGACCGCACCAATAATTGTATATATATAAATAGATTCACCTCCTTTACACTCCACCTTGGTCTCCGCACTCACAAACGGGTGCTCCACAGCCCGAAGGTGAAAACGCGCTTAAATCTTATCGCTGCACGGCAAATAACACCAGCACTCCTGGGAGCAGTGCACCCAGATTTTATTCGGGTGATGGTGGAAAGAAATAAATAAATATATATATATATATATATATATATATATATATATATACACTTCAATGGCCCCTTGGCAGGTAGAAGCTCATATAACATTAATAAACCTGTTTAGAACACATGGGGACCGATTCACAGAACTAACTTAAGACAAAATCCTAAACTTACTACTTTTGGTATTCACAGAAGTTAGGATTTTGTCTTAAGTTTGTCTTAAGACAAACTTAGGACAGGCTTAAGACAGACTTAAGACAAACTTAAGACAAACTTAAGACAAAATCCTAACTTAAGTCTGTCTTAAGTCTGTCTTAAGTCTGTCTTAAGTCAGTCTTAAGTCTGTCTTAAGTCTGTCTTAAGTCTGTCTTAAGTCAGTCTTAAGTCTGTCTTAAGTCTGTCTTAAGTCTGTCTTAAGTCTGTCTTAAGTCTGTCTTAAGTCTGTCTTAAGTCTGTCTTAAGTCAGTCTTAAGTCTGTCTTAAGTCTGTCTTAAGTCTGTCTTAAGTCTGTCTTAAGTCTGTCTTAAGTCAGTCTTAAGTCAGTCTTAAGTCTGTCTTAAGTCTGTCTTGTCAGTCTTAAGTCAGTCTTAAGTCTGTCTTAAGTCAGTCTTAAGTCAGTCTTAAGTTTGTCTTAAGACAAACTTAAGACAAAATCCTACCTTCTGTGAATACCAAAAGTAGTAAGTTTAGGATTTTGTCTTAAGTTAGTTCTGTGAATCGGGCCCATGGAGGCTATACAGCAAGCACTGAATCCGTTAAATCTCCAGGTGCGTTTGTTCGCTATGTTCATTGTGTGCTTTTGCAATAGCCACTAGAAGCCCCTCAGTAGCGCCCAGAATCTGGTTAAATCACCTTGGAGAACACATAGTGCAAGTACTGGTAGGGCTCCCTCCACTGGAACACTTATGACTTAATCTCGCATGCACTAAGCAGTTTACCTCGGATCCTGCCAATTTACGAATGTCAGTCACAGGCTCACCCTCTCCTGTGTCCACAAAAACACCCCGTCTACAAACAAACATTCTCCCATAGCCTTATCTTCATTCCTAGTCAGTTCCTCTTTCCTAATGGCCTCGAGTCTCTGCTTCACTCGTTTTTCAACCAACTTAATGATACTACGAGAGGTGTCTTCGTTACACGTTATCTTCTGTGTACTCTCACCCTAACCACACTCTTCATAGTTCTTGGCCTTCACTTTCCAAGTTTTTTATTCGATGAAAACCGAGATACAGACACGCCTGCGCAAAGAAAAAAATAAAATAAAATAAATAATCACCACATCTAAATTATTTCAAACAAATCATTTTAAACACGAAACTCAAATCGCCTAAGACCTTAATATGGATCAATAAGGAAATTTAAATAAACGGAGAGAAAAAACACTAGGAATGATTGTCCCAAAACATTTCTATAGCCAGCGAATTTAGGACTGGTCAATGAACTATACAGTTTAGGTGAACTGCAAGCCAAATTTTGTCTGAACGACATAGACTTTCACAAATTCTAAAAGGTTATCCAAATTTAGTAAATTTTAACCACCAACTATAGATAATCAAAGCTGGGCCACCTAAAACAAACAATATATATATATATATATATATATATATATAAAATTCACTTTAAAAAAACATAGGTTTCACACATGTTATAGTTAGCTGGACATTTCACTCGTAAAAAACCATTGAAATTCCACCGTTATAGTTAGTTCCGATAATTATAACTTGCGCGCCCGCAATCCACTGCTGATGACGTCACATATTACATCACTCATGACATGGTCAGTGGCATCACTCATGACATCACTGATGACATCATCCTTGTGATAGAGTGGCGGACGCGCGAGTTATAGTTATCTGAACTAACTATAACGGTGGAATTTCAATGGTTTTTTACGAGTGAAATGTCCAGCTAACTATAACATGTGTGAAACCTATGGTTTTTTAAGTGAATTTGCAAGGTTTTTTAAATGCTAATTCCTAACTATAACGTGTGTGAAACCTATGTTTTTTTAAGTGAATTTGTAAGGTTTTTTAAATGCTAAGTTATGTATGTTTTATTATATTTTTTATATATTTATTTTACACTCGTTTAAAATGTTTTTTTTTTTTTAAGGTTTTTCACCGTGCGCGCATGGGGCGCGCACCCCGCGATTTTTTGAAAAAAAAATAAAATGTTTTTTTCACCCTTCGGGGTCCTTCAGGGACCCCCTGACAAAGGCTAGGGGGTCAGGAACGCTCTACCCTGCCCCCTTTTCACGTTCTCCACCTTTCTTTTTCCCTGTCACACACACAACACACAAAATGGCGGCCGACACTTCCTGATTTCGACCGATTCGAACGTTGACTGACAAGTAACCACCAATCACCATTACGCTCGCGCACGTTAAGGTGCGGGCTTATAGATATTTATGTGCTTTTAACTGCAATTTTCTCAGGAACTACTGAACAGATTGACACCATATATGCAAAAGGCACATGCCTGACCTAAGGACTACCTCTTTGCCAAAGTTCAAGTAATTCTGTTCAGCCGTTCGGGCTGTACCTTCGACTAAAGGTCCTACGGGAAAATGCAATGGGAAAACGCGTTTTGGGACCCCCCTTTTTTCTCAGCCCCCGCTTGACGAATCACCCCGAGACTTTCAGGGTAGGAGCTGAGCGGAGCGCCCCATTAGTTTTGAAAATTTCGCGAGGATTTGTCAACCCGCGCCAAAGTTATTCAAAATGGAATTTTCAGATTTCCTATGGAAACTCAGTCCTAACTATAACTATCTACTGGCGACCGCCAGTAGATAAAACACATATATATATTACCTACTGGCGTTCGCCAGTAGGTAGTTATAGTTAGGACCTATTTTCCATAGGAAATCCGCAACATTCTATTCCGAATAAGTCTGGCGCCGGTTGATGAATCTTCATGAAATTTTCCAAACTTTTGGCCAGCTCCGGTCCGCTGCTATCCTGAAAGTCTCGGGGTGATTCATCAAGTGGGGGCCGAGAAAAAAGGGGGGCCCCAAAACGCGTTTTCCCCATGCATTTTCCCATAGGACCTTAAGCCGCAGCTACAGCCCGAACTGCTGAACGAAATAACACCAAATTTGACAAAGAGGTAGTCCTCAGTTCAGACTCGTGCCTTTTGCTTAAATGGTGTTAATCTGTTGAGTAGTTCCTGAGAAATTTACAGTTAAATGTACATATATATCTATGGCATCGGAGGATCAGCGCACCCTATGCGCACCCTGAGTGCACCCACTGTGAACAGTGCGCGCACCCTCCCGATCACAAGCCGAATGCTAATTGGCTGTCAAGTGGTTGTCAACATTCGAAACCAGGAACTGTTGGCAGCCATTTTGTGCCTCGGTAGAAGCGAGGCTGAAGAAGTAAGGGGAATAAGTGTGTAAAACATATAAAGGGGTCAGGGTAGAAATACTCTGACCCTCTAGACCTGCTCGGTGCGCGGATCCGGCCGTGAAAAAAAAAACGGAGCGCAGGTTTCCACGCTTCCTTAATAATTAGCCCCTGGGGGGGCCAAATACCAGGGGCAATCCCTGTAACATTTATTGGGGGGCAATGGGAGCCCCCCAGCCCCGGGGACCGCTACCCCCCGGGAGTCTCCCGCCCTCCCATAGCAAACTTCGTTTGGATTTTGAAAGAGAGAGCAGGGAAACCTGCTCTCTGTTTCAAAATCCAAACCATATTGCTTTTCCACACGGGGAGCTGCATGTCAGCAGCTCCCAATGCCGGCTCCCAAAAGACGCGGGGAGCCGGCTGGGGGCGTTGGGGCTCCCCCCATGGTCCCCAACGTTTTTTATAAGCCCCGGAGGATGGGCTCCTCTGGGATAATAAAAATTAGTGATAGGGGCTATTTTTTTTTTTAATGGGAAAATGGGGAGGCGCGCATCCAGCGCGGCTCTCAGCGAGCCCCCCTGGTGTGCATGTGTTGGGTGCACGACTCCTACCGCATTGGGTGCATGATTTCTCTCACGTAAGGTGTGCGATTCCTAACGTGTTGGGTGCGCGACTCCAAAAAATGATTTTTTTTTTAAAAAAATTATAAAAAAAGATTAATATAGTTTAAAAAAAAAATGAAAAAAGAAAACAAAAAATAGAGTTACAAAAAGTTACTTTTAAAAATGAAGAAAAACAGTATAAAAACATAAATAAAGCAATTGATACACTGAAAAATAAAGATTTAGAAATCCTATGAAATTCAGTATAAAACCATAGGTTAGAGATAAGTTATAGATAGGAATTAGCATTCAAAAAACCCTTGAAATTCACTTAAAAAACCATAGGTTACAGGTATGTTATAGTTAGGAATTAGCATTTAAAAAACCTTTGAAATTCACTGAAAAAACCATAGGTTTCAGGCACGTTATAGTTAGGAATTAGCATTTAAAAAACCTTAGAAATTCATAGGTTTCAGGGGCGTTATAGTTAGCTGGACATTTCCCTCGTACAAAATCATTTAAATTCCCCCGTTATAGTTAATTCAGTTAACTATAACTCGCGCCCATGCAATGCACTGCTGATTACGTCACATATTACATCACTCATGACATGGTCAGTGCCATCACTGATGACATGACTGATGACATCTCAAATGACATCACTGATGATGTCATCCATGTGATAATTTGATGCATCTTCTCACAACCTAATATAACCTTTGATACACCCACTCTAAATTACATACTGCCATTCTCAAAACCATAGACACTCCAACACCAATAAGTACATATCCCATCACAGAGTCTTAGGTCTACACACCCATCCACTCACTCACCCGTACAGTCACTCATACTTATGGTCACTCAGTACAGGACTATCATATGCACTCATACACCTATATAGACACTCACACACCGCTACTCATCCATAGAGGTACTCACACACGTACTCAGTCATGCAAATAATTAATCACACTGTCATTTACTCACCTATACAGTTATACACACACTAGTACAATTACTCATACAAATACTAGCACATTCTTATGCTCATACAAATACTAGCATTCTCATGCTCTTATAGAATCAATGATACAAGCACACACTCATCCATACAGTCACTCAAACGATCACACACTCTCACTTTTAGTCATTTCTGTACTCCAACACACATATGTACTGCCATTCACATATGTACTAAATCACACTCACTAACACAACCATACACACACTCACCCACCCATACAGTCCATCACAGACCTAGTCTTGAAACCATGCACCCAGTGAATCACCCACTCACATATCTATGCACAGAGTCACTACTGTCATCAGAGAGGTTTGACTGTTTTGCAACCTGGTGAGAAACATTGTTTTACTTTATTGGGTGAATTTGGTTTGTAGCGTCGACCTGGGAAGATTTAATTATCCTGCAACACATCAGAACGCGCTAATGGTTATATGCAAGGAGGTTGTGTTTTAGTTGGATTTTTCTCGGCCGAACCCGTTCTGCCTGACGGTGCCTTGATCACCAATACCCAACGGTTCCGAGGTCGCATGTTGCAGTCGCGCCAACTCTTACTTGATAAGCAACGTGCCTCCCTCGGGGGGTTTCTTCCTTCGGAGCATGCTCCGTTCTCTCTCCTTGGCAGGCTCAGCA
Source organism: Triturus cristatus (assembly GCF_964204655.1). Taxonomy (NCBI): domain Eukaryota; kingdom Metazoa; phylum Chordata; class Amphibia; order Caudata; family Salamandridae; genus Triturus; species Triturus cristatus. Next base: position 203,003,414 of record NC_140583.1, on the reverse strand, counting down.
TTCAACATAGTGGAGGCACATTTTGTAGTGCGATCATCTGAGACTGGGACCGGCTCTCACTGCGTAACACACGTCCCACAGTGTGAAACTCCCAGGGTGGCCGGAAACAGGAAGTGGCACCCTCCCCTTTGCCCAATCTCACTCGCACTATCTATTTTCTATGCGGTCAAAAAAACTAGATGGCTCACTTGCCTGTTCAGTGACAGGCACACTACCTGGTGCAGTAAATGTTAAATATGCCCACATGCTGTCAAGTTGTTTCTTGCCTGCTCAGTGACAGGCACACTTATTCGTCACGGTCACCTGTCTGTTCAGTAACAGGCACAATTTCTTCTTTATTTTTAATTACCCTGATGCACACACCTCTTGGTACATTTATTGTTTTTTAATTTCATCAAAGGTAAAAAAACACGATACTCACTGTGTAAATCCTTGTGGTAGTATTGTTGGTTGGTCTCACAGTCAAATTTTCAAAAACTCATTCTCAAACTTTATGGATTCTTTAGATGTTTTAGGGCTCAGTTGTGAGGTAGCCTTATTTAGTGGATACTACTTTTGTGGTATTCCTAATTGTCTTAAGCATGCAAAATGTTCCTGCACCACCTTTTTTCCACACTACTCCTGGAGATCCCACCATGAAGTATAAAAATTGGAAGAATGTATTTGACAGGTATGCAAAGGTATGTGGGATATCCTTGAATGCAGAGAGCAGGACTTCTTTGCTTCTCCATTGCTTAGGCTCTGAGGGGCAAGACGTCTTGGTTCATCTCCCAGATCTTCCTACTGCAGAGGCCGAAGATTTAAACAAGTATGAGATTTCCATAAAAAAATTGGATAAACATTTCTTACCGAAAGTGAGTACCATACTAGAGAGGTATCACTTTGTGAAGAGACTTCAAAAGGAAGGTGAATCTGTAGAATGTTACGTCACTGATTTAAGAAGATTAGCTTCGTCCTGTAAATTTGGTTGTCTCGTTGATAAAAGAATATGAAACCAATTCATGTTGGGATGTGACATAGAAAAGGTCAGGGAGGAGTTGTGGATGAAGGATGAACCCTCATTAAATGAGATATTACAAGTTGCCAAAAGGGTTGAGCACTTTATGAAATGTGTGGCAACAATCAAGAAAGAAAGAAAGAAAAAGACCAGAGTGTGCAAGTGGTGAAAGAGAAATTGAAGAAGCTTCATGTGAAGAATGAGGAGAGTGCAGTGAAACAGAGGGCAAACCCACAAAAGTGTTACAGGTGTGATAAAATTGGACACTTCGCTAACAACAAGGCGTGTCCTGCTTTGAGAACAACGTGCACAAGATGAAATAAAAAGCGGCACTTTGCATCTGTGTGCAGGGCAAGAGTTGTCAGTACATGTGTCAAACGGATTATGTGGACGATGATCTGGCAGAGAGTGATCAAGCAAATGAACCTCCAGATTTTGAGTGTGGGCAATTTCTTACAGACATGTTGCTATGGCAAGAAAGTTAAAGTTAGCCCTATTGATAACATTTTAGTTGAAGGAGAGCCAACCAAAGGTCTCATTGACTCTGGCGCAAAGATTACGATTGTCTCAAAGATGATTTTTCAGGAGAAACTAAAAACAAAAATTTAATTGTTAAAGCCTGATATTATTCTATACACAAATGGAGGTGAACCAATACGCCTAAAGGGGTATTTTGAAGGGCTCATTGAGTATAAAGGACAATATGCCTCAGGCAAGATGTATGTCTCTGAAAAGGGGGATAGTATCAATAGTTGGATACATCAAGGTGACCTTGATGTCATGTTAGACCCCCAATAGCGATCCCACCCATTTGTCTAAAGGAAAGGGTGATATATTCGTCCTTGATAATTACTTGTCTGAGGTAAATGTGGCTGGTGACTTAAGGAATGAATTTCTGAATGTGTTCAGGAAGAATCTAGGTTGTTTGAAAGGTTATCAGCATAAAATAGGATTGGTGGCTGGGGCTTTACCTGTATTTTGCGAGGTTAGGAATATACCCATTGCTCTCAGAGATGAGATGCGGAAGGAAATTGAGAAGCTTAAAGCAGGAGGGATAATAGAGGAAGTAGAAGGAACGCAAGGCCAATGGCATTTTGCGACTCTGTGTAGATTTGAAGCACCTCAAATAGAATGTCATTGTTGATAGGTATCCCCTCACGAACATTTCAGAATTGTTGTTGCTTAGTGGTGCAAAAGTGTTTAGCACTATCAATCTCACTGCAGCCTACCACCAGGTTGAGCTGGAAGAGTCTTCCAGAGACTACACAGCACTTGGTACCCCTTTTGGTACCTTCAGATTTGTTCGACTGCCGCTTGGTTTGGTATCAACAGGATACGTTTTCCAACGCCTCATGGAAAAAATATTAACAGGGGTTGTGGGTGTCCGGGAGTATCAAGATTTTATCCTTGTCTTTGGCAAAGATCTAGAAGAACACAATGCTCATCTAGGGAAGTGTTAGGTAGGTTGGATAGTTCCAATCTTACTATCAAAGTTTAGAAATGTAAATTCGCCACTAATTCTATTGATTGTTTGGGGCACAAAATTACTGGGAATGGGATATCTCCCAAGGCTGAGTTGGTTGGTACCATTGAACGCATGTCCCTTCCATCTTCAAGAAAAGAGCTCATGAAATTCTTGGGGATGGTTGAGTTCTACAATAAATTCTGTGAAACTTTTGCAGAATTGAGTGTCAATGTGAAGCATTTGTTGAAGAAAGGCACGGCATTTGTGTGAGATGAAACTTGTGAGAGGTAATTTTTTATTTTAAAGTAAAAGCTCAGTTCAGCACCCAAACTGAAGAATTTTGATCCTCCGAGGAAGCGTCATCACCACCGTTGCCAGCCTTAAAGGTTTGGATGCAGTATTGCAGCAGGAGAGAAGTGATGGCGACATGGATACCATCATGTTTGCCTCATGTGGATTGAAAGATGCTGAGTCAAGGTACTCAGTGATTGAGCGTGAGGCTCTTGCGGTGGTTTGGGGCATCAAGAAATTGAAAACTTTTATGTGGGTTGTGAGATCTATGGTGAGAACTGACCACAAGCCCTTATGTGAGACTTTTATGAAGAAGGGAATTCAATCAATCAATCAATCAATCAATCACATAATTTGTAAAGCACACTACATACCCGGTAGGGTTTCAAGGCGCTGGGAGGGGGTAGGGGGGAGAGGTGCTGTTACTGGTCGAAGAGCCAGGTCTTGAGTTGTCTCCTGAAAGACAGCAGGTCTTCGGTTTGTCGCAGGTCGAGGGGGAGGGTATTCCAGGTCTTGGCAGCACGATGGGAGAAGGACCTGCCTCCGGAGGTGGTTCTCCGGATGCGTGGGACTATGGCCAGAGCGTGGTCAGTGGAGCAGAGGTTCCTGTTGGGTACGTAGAAGGAGAGTCGACTGTTGAGATAGGCTGGGCCAGTTTTGTGGAGTGCTTTGTGTGCGTGGATCAGGAGTTTGAAGGATATTCTTTTGTCGACGGGAAGCCAGTGCAGGTTCCTCAGGTGGGGGTGATGTGGTCGCGGTGCAGGACGTTGAGGATCAGGCGTGCAGATTCATTCTGGATTCTCTGTAGTCTGCTGATGAGCTTGGACGGGGCTCCGGCGTAGAGGGCGTTTCCGTAGTCGAGTCTGCTGCTGACTAGGGCCTGGGTGACTGTTTTCCTCGTGCTGGTCGGAATCCATCTGTAGATCTTGCGGAGCATGCGGAGGGTGTTGAAGCAGGTGGAGGAGACTGCGTTGACTTGTTTGGTCATGGAGCGTTTCGAGTCGAGGATGACTCCCAGGTTGCGTGCGGGGTCGGTGGGGGCCGGGGGGGACCCCAGTGAAGTGGGCCACCAAGAGTCGTCCCATGCGGAGGGGTTGGATCCGAGGATGAGGATTTCCGTCTTGTCTGTGTTCAGTTTGAGGCGGCTGTCCTCCATCCACTCGGCGACGGCCTTCATTCCTTGGTGGAGGTTGGATTTGGCGGTGAGGGGGTCCTTTGTGAGTGAGAGGATCAGCTGAGTGTCGTAGGCGTAGGAGATTATGTTGAGGTCGTGCTGTCGGGCGATGTGTGCTAGAGGTGCCATGTAGACGTTGAACAGTGTCGGGCTGAGGGAGGATCCTTGAGGGACTCAGTTGACTCAGTTTCGGGAAGGATAACCAAGTGAGTGATAGCTTGGCAGGAACTGGATTTTCACATGAAATATATCACAAGGGTGGAGAATGGTATTGCTGACACGTTATTCAGGTTGGTCCCAAAGGAGAGCCATGGGGGAAGTGATGCCGATATGCTTGATGAGGTGTCGGAGTTTGTGTGTGTTGGGAAATAATGTCATCTCAGAGGAGAAGTGGCGCAAAAACTTAGACTCTGATCCCTTACTCACAAAAGTGTTGTCGTTGGTGAGGAAGGGTTGGCATTCAAGGAAGCAAGGATCTGATCAGTGTAGCACATTTTGGGGTGTGAAGGATGAGTTGAATACATGTGGTGGTCTTTTGTGTCGGGGTACTCGACTAGTGTCTCCTAGTAATTTATGTGAGCAGTTGATAGACTAGGTCCATGATTCTCATTTGGGCATGTCCAAAACAAATGAGAGGTTGCGTCAGTCGTATTGGTGGCAGGGAATGGACATACAGGTTGAAAGAGATACAAGAGTGTTTACCACGCTCTTTGAAAACAAAAAACAGGGTACAGCCCATGTTGGTGAGACAATGCCCCTCTGGGCCATGGAAGAAGATTGCATTGGACATCCTTGGTCCAATTTATGGCGATGGTCATCAAACCTATGTGTCGGTTGTGGTGGATTTGTACTCGCAGTGGCCCGAAGCGTGTCTGACTATGAGTGTTGAAACCCAACAAGTGGTGAATTTTTTGAGAAGACTCATAGCTAGGGAGAGTATTCTTGAAACTCTTCTTACTGACAATGGGGTTCAGCTCGTCTCAAGGGAAATGGAAGAATTTTGCACAAGAAGTGAGCACTTTATCATCCCCAGATAAATGGCATGGTGGAACGGTTAAACAGAGTCCTTAAAGAAACCGTCACACTTGCAAAGTCCAATTCATTGAATTGGAAAGATGAGGTGGAAAGGAAAATTGAATTGTATAGGTTGACACCTCATAGCACTACAGGGAAGACCCCTTTTGAGCTGTTTAGAGTGAGATTTCCTATTAGATTGATAGAGCCTTCTTGGGTGAGGAATTTGGAATTGGAATTAAAAGGGGGTGGAGTGGTACAGCCCAGTGGCAGATTGGAAGAAAGAAAAGTGTTGGAAAGGAAATTGCATTTTTATCAAAGAAAAGCTGGAAAAAAATAAAAAACCTGTGGGTGATCTCGTGATGATAAAATGTCCCGGGAGGGTTGGAGAGGAAGCAAAATATTTGCAACCCATCAAGGTTTTCAAAAATGCTGCGAAGACACAGGATCATCGCATTTGGAACCCTGGCAGAGTGGTGGTGTACAATGCTCCTTTGGTTTCCTCTTTGTGTACAGGAAACTAGGGGAGAGCCTTGGGGAAAAAAGAGGGAATATTGCCCGCCCTCAATGAACAATTGGACCAAGAATGTCATGCAGAGAAGTGAAAAAACTTGTATATTGAAAGATTATGTTTAGAATATTTGATGTATTTAATGCTTTCTAAAACGTTGTGTTCCTGTTAACTTAGAAACAGTGATGGTTACTCTAATGTCGGCCAATTTAAAGATTTATCTGGTTTTCTGTTCCATGACTTTATTACTATATCTTGTTTTTTGTTGTTTAAGGAGGGAGGCATGTGGTATCCGAATCTTAGATGGTGATGTCAAGCTGTGGTAGACCTTGGAATGAGAACTATGTCATGGTGGAACTTTATGATAAGAGAAGCAGTTGGTGTGATAAGATGATGGGAGCTGGCTGGGTTTCCTCTTCTAATGTTGTAATAAACTAAACCTTCCGTCTACCTCATTGCTGTAGATACATTCATTTTATCCCTGCCTTGAGGAGAATAGTACAAAGGGGCTTAGAGCTCAGCCATTACCTACCTGTGGCTGGCTCCCACATCACTTGCCTTACCATTAGCTGGCTCCCACTTCACTCTCCTTTCCTTGCTTACTATTAGCAAGCACCTTTTCCTCACCTCAGTCTTCTTCCTAGGCTTCACATTGAGTATTTGTCCTGCGGTGGAGCCTGCACCAAGTACTGCTTCTGGTGGCCAGCGTCCTTCCACTGCAAGCTCCAGCAATACAGTACTTTTTATTTTTTACCTGTTTCCTCCTCTGCCCTTTAAACAGGTTCTTGTTGAAACAACCGAGCTGGTTGATTCAAACTTGTGCCATGCAGTATGGGCCCTATGTTGCCAGACAGTTACCAACACTTGAGTCACACTGCGCACATGAGCTTCATGTTGTCCAGACAGTTCCTTCTGTGTGTAGGACTGCTTCTGGATCTTCTGTCTTGTGAGACGGCTGGTGGGGTTTAGCAGCCCCCGTTGTCAATGCCTCTTTTACTGTGGTAGCCACTGCCTCTGTATGGACGTCGAACCTGGGCTGCCTGCTTTTGGGAGCACTATCGGACTCCAAAGACAGGGGGTGTGATCAGTAGCCATATCCAGCAAGCAGACTCAGCATGATTTCCCTTACTTGCTCTAGTAGTAAGCTTGCAGGAATTCCTCCTCTACTTCTACAAACAGGAGTGGTCTCTGTATTATTCTAAACCAGAAATCATTTCATGTTTTTACTGGTGGGACTAGAAATAATACAGGAATAGTGCACAGTGCATAGCTTTTGAAGTTTTTCAGAATTATTCTTCAGCTTGCAGTAACACCTTGCTGACACAGACCCCAAGGTGTACTTCTCTCCTCCGTACAACGCTACCATTAAACACGAGCCAATCACATATATGCCAATTGTTGACACCTGTCATGATCGGTATATCACGACTTCTCCTAGGCGAGGCTAGTTTATCCCTCCATCCTTCAAAGTTCAGCAGCTAGGGAAACTACATACATAGGCGCAAAGAAGACACTTCAAGCCACACACTGAAATATGCTCACCATGTGATAAGCACTTCAGCCTCCCATACAGGGGTAATAAGCACTATACAAATGTTAGTGTGCAATATACTGATTAGCTCAGGCACATGAACAGCTGCTATTTGCCACAGTTCGAAAATTCACAGCGGCAAGATGAAGCATTATATAAACAGATTGTTATTAACATGTACCACGGCCTCATGTGTGTTCTGTCAGTCTCATATACATTTCACAGAAGAGAACAAGGTTCACCGAGAATTAATAGAGGTTTACAAAGAGACTGGCTAAATTGTGTGTGTGCGCGCATGTGCGCAGTGGTGGGTGATGCGGGTGCCTCTGTTACTCCTGTGATCTGAAGGAACAGGACAGTGCCTCTTGTTTGTGCACATCTCGCAGTCAAATGTTAGACACGTTTGCATGTCTATATGAACAGAGCAGGAGTGTTGACATATTTTATTCACTAGCAAAATGGTTTTATTAATGTGCAAAGCTTATCGTTAAGTAAAACATATACTAAAATGCAAAATTTGTAGTGTGTAATCATACTGGAATGTTATAGGCCTGCAAATAAATAAAAGTTCTGATATGAGTTAGCCTGTCGTTGCCATGTTAACTGAAAGACAATGCATTGACACTGAAAGGTCTGTTTTTCACGGTGGATAGTAGTTTGCCCACAAGGTTTTTCTCTTTGTATCAAACATCTTCAACTTTTCCAAAAGCCTTCTTTTAGCTAGTGAATAGGCGTTCGGTATTAGACAACTGATAGTGAGAGGAGGTGACGGAAAGAATAACTCATGGGAAGTACCATATGGACCGCAAAACATCAACGATGTAACTTTTCAAAGTTCATAGTCTGAAAGCCCCTCCCCCCCCCACCCCTGTAGCCCACTTCCCCTGTGACGAAAATGAAGGCGCTGCATGTTTATACATTGTTGTTTTTTTTAAACTGTGTTTATTAATTTTCAAAATACAGTATCAATAAAAGCATGTAATATCAAACACAGCATGCAAGTGTAATAGGTACAGTCCTGATCTTATTTGAACGGGATATAATATTGAAAAGAGGCCACATAGTCCGCTGAGCTCTTGGCATGCTTTATACCAACAACATCACAATATGCCGTTCCCCTTGGCAGAGTAAACATATCGCTAAACATTCAATAGGCACGGAACGATAAGAAGCTCATCACATAACAATTGTATCCGAGGGTGGAAGCATGGGGTAAAGAGCTATCATATGATGGGTATGTCACAGGGAGGGGAAGAAAAAGGGGGACATGTGGCTTCTATCCCGTAAGTATTCTATGCACCCTATGTGGGAAAATCTTTATGAGGCGTTTGTTGTCGAAGTGTTGGCTGGTGCGCAAGAAGATAGCCTGTGAGGGGTCCCCATATGTCTTTAGGCCGTGAAGTGCGGGGGAGCAAGTCTGCATAGGTAGATAGGTGCTCCTGGCAGTAAATTAAGTCTTTGAGCCAGTCCTTAAACTTGGGTGCTCTTCCTCTGCCCCAGAGACAGGCGACGCGGCGCTTAGCCATCAGCAGTCCAATATCAATGTATCTGCGATATGGTTTAGGGACAAGTTTGGTGTAGCCTAACAGGGCTAACAGTGAAGAGCGCTCAATAGTGGATTCCGTCATCAGTTCTAAGGCGTCCAAAACCTGCCCCCAATATTCATGCACCCCCGAACAGTTCCAGGCCAAATGAAGAAAGTTGGCCCCTGGGGTGCCACTGCGATCCGAGGCTTTTAATTTGTATGTGTGCATTGTGACTGGAGTATAATACAGGCGAAAAAGACATTTAAAATGAGTGATACGTAGTCTGCTGCTTGCAGAAATGTGTTCAGTTTGCGAGCAGAAGTATGCCCTGTGATTATCCGATAGCCCGTAGCCAAGGTTAGTGTCCCAGCGCGAAAGCGACGGGGTGGGAGACAGTTCTCGTTGAGTGCGCGTGATGTGATAAATCGTGGAGACCAAATGCCCTGGGAAGAAGCGCGCAACATCGACTGCAATGGAAGGAGAAGGGGTGGTTCCTGGGGGGGGTGGCAGAGCGAGTCCCCTGGCGAAGTCGTACATAAAGGAAGATATCTAGAGGTGGAGGCTGGAGCCCGTAAAATATCTGTTCAGACGTTCAAAACATCCCATTGTGATAGAGATCTCACCATGTGGTAATTTTGGTGCGTTCCTTAAGCTTTCAGAACGCCGTTTCCTGGAGGAGATGCATGTTGGGATGATAGGAAAGTGGAAGTGATGGCAAATATAGCATAGGGCACTTCAGTAGGGTGCGGACACGATTCCAAGCATTTATCGTGCATGATTGTGGTTGGCGTTTTATCTCTCGGGCTAGCCGCTGCACACAGTACACCATCAAGAGGGATAGGATCGGCAAGCCAGTGCTCCGACGCTACCTGTGGCATATACAGGGGGGGGGGAGGGTGGACCCAGTAATAGGCATAGTGAGCCTGTGCGATTAGATAGTACAGCTCAAAATTCGGGATATCGAACCCTCCTTGAGAGTATGGCCTAGTAAGTATGATCCATTGCAATCGCGGGTGTTTGCCTCCACATACCAAACGAATCATTTCAGACCGAAGTGTTTTAAAAAAAAAAAATACCCTCCAGGATGGTAGGGGATATTCAGAAAGAGATAATAATTGCGGAAGTACTACCATCTTGATCAGGGATGCCCGTCCTGTCAAAGAAAGTGGCAATGAGATCCAACGGGTGACAACTAATGATGCGATCGAGACCGATGCCGTAGTTGAGGCATCAGCTCCTCCCTGTCCCTAGAAATGTGAATACCTAAATAACGCAGATCGGCATCGCACCACTCCAATGGAAAATCTAAGGGGAATCTAGTGGTCGCTGACATAAAGGGGAATATGTGAGACTTTCCCCAATAGATATGGATGCCGGACAATTTCCCGAAGACTATGAATTCCCGTAAAATCGGGTTTAGGTTGTGTTGCGGATCTCTAATATATAAGGTGATGTCATCCGCATAAAGGGATATGAGGATCTGACGCAGATTAAATCGGAGTGCTTTATCTTGGTGGTGTTGTCTCAACTTAGGCGCAAGTGGCTCAACCGCTAGGGCGAACAGTAAGGGGGACAGAGGGCACCCCTGCCTGGTACCTCTAGTAATATGGAAAGCCTGGGATAAACGACCATTGATAAGAACCTTGGCAGTTGGTAGTTGACATAGGAGCTTTATCCAGGAAAGAATGGCAGAGGAAACCCCATGCGTTGTATCACCTCATAAATGTAGTCCCATTCAACTGAATCAAATGCCTTGGTAGTAAAGATAATGGGGTGATCCGGTGTTCCTCAGAACCAGAGTGTAAGTATAAAGTCTAACAGTTGGTTCTGTCGGGGATTCTAAATTTCTTAGGAAATTCAAGAAGTAAAACCTTAGTGTCAAAAAATGAAATAGCACACACAAAAATTGGAATTTCAATAATGTATTTGAAATTGAATATCAAATATTTAGGGCCGTCACAATTTACAAATTCAATTGTAGTGAGAAATAGGGGACTGTGGTGAAAAAAGTGACATATAGTGATTGGTGATAATGACAGTACACTATACACAGGACAATTACACATGTGACAATTGTAGGAAAATGGCTCTGTATATACTGTTCCCAAATAGGTACAGTGTGTACAGAGTCCACAGTCCCCAGAGGTTTGGCAGAGGCTAAAGTTAGATATATCCTTACTCTCTAAACTGGTAACTTGGTCGAGCAGTAAGGCAGTATCAGAGGACAGTGTAAAGCATTTGTTGTACACGCTCAGTCAGCAAATGGTCTCACACACTCAAGAACTGAACTCTAGGCCAATGGTTTGTATATAAAAATATATGGTTGTTTTATTTTAGAACCAACAATAGGTATCAAAATATACTTTCTCAGAATGAGATGCTTTAGTTAAATACTTTTCAATAGGCAATAGTCTTTTGAATGCAATAATTACAGTTTGTTGCAATTGGCAACACAATTCTAACACGATTATACTTGGAGCTCAATGGGAAATTCTAAGCAAATGCAATTGATTACTTTTAGGATTACTTTTCTAACTCCAGGACTGGATCCTAGATTCAGTCCTGGGATAGTTCCTCGAAACAGGTGAGTAAATATGTTTTAGTTACTGTTGTAATTTTTAAGCAATATTTTGGTATTTTAAAAGTTGACACTTAGAAACTTTTTCTAATAAAATCACCAATGTTATCCTATGGGAGGAAATTCACTTAGCACATAAGTGGGGTTATTGTTACTTTTTCTAGCTCAGTGTTGGATACTGGACCCAGCACTAGTGTACCACCTGTAAGCAGTTGAGAGAATGCATTTAGGTTATACAGGCGATTTTTTACGAATATTTGTAAGTTTGCAAAATCGACACTTAGAAACTTTTTCAGCCAAAACCAGGCAATGTTATCCTATGGAAGGAAATTCAAGTTGCAGGTAAAGTATGTTCTTGTTACTTTTGTAATCCAGTGCTGGGCTCCTAGGCTCAGTACTGGGACATCTATCTAAAACAGGTAAGTAATTACGTTTTCACAGTTGGTACGATTTTTAAAGAATATTTGTAGTTTGCAAAAATCGACACAGAAGAAATTTCACAGAAAAACAGTCAATGGTTTCCTATGGAAGAAAATTGAGTTAGCGGGAAGTATGGTTGTAATTACTTTTCAGGGTCAGTGCTGGGCACCAAGATCCAGCACTGGGATCTCTCCTGATAGCAGGTGAGTATTTTCGTTTTCGTTACTCGGTTGATTTTAGGTGAATGTTTTAAAGTTTAGAAACTCCACACTTAAAATAATTTTACAGTGAAACCAGTCAATGTTACCCTATGGAAGAAAAGTGAGTTATCGGCTTTTGGGTAAGTACTCGACTGGCAGAGTTAAGGTTCTGGGCATAGACTCAGGGGTATCCCAGGGTCAGGTAAGTACAGTTGTTACACCCTCAGCGGCAGCCAGGTGCAGAGTGAGGTAGGCCCAGTGTCATCCTATGGGAGGCAGGGGGCCCGTGGTTGGTGGCTGCTGGCTAGCAGGCCACGCGGCTGTGGGAGCTGGGCTCCTGGTCACTTGCTCAGGGCAAATGGGGAAGTAGGTTAGAGTACAAGTTGCACTGCCAGAGCCCCTCGGGCAGCTGGGTGCAGGGTGCTTTTGAGCCGTCGGGCTCTCAATGGATTGCAATGGAGAAGCTCAAGAACGAACAAAGGCTGCAAGCTCGGGGATGAAGATTCTTCATGTGCGACCACCACTTCGAGAGGTAAGTTGGGTAGTTGGAGGATAGGTAGGTACCCAGGAGTTGGGCACAGGGTGCAAGGGTACCTTTTGGTGTCGGGAAATCTTACCCTCTGTTGATCGCGGTTGGGGGGGGGGGGTCCCTGGTTCTGAGGCTGCAGGCGTCGTCTGGAGCATCGAGGTGGGTGCTGGATTCGGGGTCACAGTCGCCGGGGGGACGTCCTCGTGGTCTTTGTCCACTCCAGCACAGGCCAGGCTTGGCGGGTGCAGAGTGTGCAGGGTTTGCGGTTCCTGGCTGATGCCAGGGGTCAGTTACTTGCTTTGAGCAGTACCATGGCTCGTGGGAGTCCCAGATGCTTAGAGTCACAAGGTAGCCAGGTGCTATGGGGTTTGTGAAGTTGCTGGCCACGGGAGATGCTGGGATTTAGCAGGAGCAGGTTCGAGGGTCGGCAGGCCAGTAGGGCTGGGGCCAAAGCAGTTGGTGTCTTCCACTTGTTAGCAGCTGCACGGCAGGTCTTCTTGATCTTCTTTGCTGGTTCGGAATCTGGATCTAAGGAAGGAAGGTTCAGGGTGCCCCTAAATACTAAATTTAGGGGCGTTACAGGTAGGTAAAGGGCAGGGACTACTGGGTTCCTGCCCTGGGGTGGGTACACCCCCTATCCTGCCACTCTCCTGTGGGAGGGGGGCAGTGGCCTAGTCCTGATTGGGCAGGGCTCCCCATCTTCAAAATGGCGAGAGGGCAGAGATGTGCTTCACCTCACCTCCCCCACCTGAGGGGTGGGGTTGGCAGAGGCTGGCACACCCCCGCCATTTCTTGGGGTTTCCGGCCAGTCTTCCCGCCAGAGTGGGGGTTTAGAACCGGTAGGGGCCAGTTGCTGAGTACAGCAAGTGGCCTGGAGAAGTTCACAAAGGCGGCATGCCTTTGAAGCTTCCCCTGCCCATCCTGGGGGAGGAGACCTAGTACCTCGCCCAGGATGTGCATTGTTGCAGGCCCAGGAGAGCGGATGGCTCTCTACCCAGGGGTCCAGCCCCTCAGACAAGACGTGGATTGTAGGTTAGGTTCAGGGGGCATCTCTAAGATGCCCTCTGTCGTGCATTGTACATTAAATCCCGCACTGGCATCAGTGCGGGTTTAATGTGCTGAGAAGTTTGATACCGAACTTCTCAGTCTTCAGTGGAGCCACTTTCTCACAACAATGAGCTTGGGAAAGAGGAGATTTTTGTCCTAGCACACACCTGATCAAGCTCTTTAATTAAATCTCAAGGCTGTCAAAACCCCTCCCCTTTCCAGTCCTGAGGAAGACCCGCCTTATCTGGTCTAAGGAGCAGACACAGTTAAACAGGGATATTCTCGCTGATTGTCTTAAATTAGACGGAACCTTAAAAATACCATGGATCAGATTTGTTCATGATTTCATGACCGACTTGGGGCATCCAGAATATTTTATCGATCCGAGTTCCTTACAGATGATTTGAAGAGAAACATAAAAAAAGGAGGGGCTTCACATGCTGGAAGAGGTTAGACTGTCTGGTGAACTTTTGAAGCCCGTCAACCAACACCAATCTATTTTAACTACGTTTGGAATGGAGCCATATTTTTCATTCGTCCCTGTAACTTATGGTAGAATGTTATAAGCCAGATTTAGGCTTAATATGTTTCACAGACTGGTGGCGTGGCCTAAAATGAATGATTGGTCGAGGCAGATTCCATTGTGCCCTTGAGAAAATCACTCATGTCAGACTACCATTAATTTTGTCCTCTTTTGCAAGTTCTACTCCGAGTTAAGGAAAGTGTGGCTAATTCCACTCTTAAAAACCCAGGGGCTAAGGCAATGCCGCCCTGCTTTTTAAAACTCCAGTTGTTGGATAACGAACATGTAGTATGGATGCTTGCTCTGTTTTTAAAGAGAGTACTCCGGTTAAGGAAAAGCCTAACTATTACAGATGAATTTTAATTGTTTAACTGTTTTTAAACACCTTTTCTGTATGAATTTTACTTATGAATGTGTTAGTCATATAATACTGCTACTGTTCCGTAATTCTCTTTTGATGGGAAGCAATGTACATTTTTTCTTTGTGCTTTTATGATTGTAAATTCATAACAGTTGAATAAAGCTTTCTTGATGATGATGATGGGTGATAATGACAGTACACTATATACAGGACAATTAGACATGTGACAATGAGCTTGGGAAGGGGGGGGATTTTTGTTTTGTCCATATCATTTTTTCACATATGCTGTAGGATCCATCGATAAATATAAACTGTGATCATGAGAAGTGTGCGGACATATGCAGCAAGACGACGTTTCGGCCCTGTAAGCGGCACAAATGTAAGGCGCATCAAGGCGGGTCTTCCTCAGGACTGGAAAGGGGAGGGGTCTTGACAGCCAAGGGATTTAATTAAAGAGCTTGATCAGGTGTGTGCTAGGACAAGATATATAGTTAAACTAATTAACTCTCAGTGAAGCTAACCAATCAGCAGATACTCCAGTAGATGAAATCTGCAGGTAGTGCAATTCCTCTTATTTAATATAGAGTCAGGTCTCCACCAGCCGGTTGGAGCCTAAGAGAAAATAACATAGCAGGCGCTAATTCAGTTTGCTGCACAATTGTGTTATCAAATAAACCATCATGTTCGTAAGAATGTGACATACTTCAATTGAATCTTCACTGAACTTCCACCATTCGGTTGGAGTCTAGCCATTCAAGTTATTTACTAAGGGCGAAATGAAGGATCAATCAAAAAGGGTTCTGCTAATCGTACTGTCGCATTGTCTAAAATGTTCTAGACTCGATTCGAACTGCAAGGGGAGCTATAATGCTGTGTCCACACTCGACCGGGTAATGAGTATGCGCTATAAACAATCATGCAACATATTATAATCGCACGGTCTAACAGTTCAGTAAAGCTGTCATAGCAAGCGGATGCAATTGGTTCTAAGTACAAGCATCCACTCGTTTATTGTAAGGCTACCATTTGCTTAAATGGGCGGCGCTGTATTCAATTCTTCAAGCATATTATGCACGCATGGAGCAGCAGCTAAGTAAAGCGGTCATAAACAGCGGATGCGATTAGTTCTGACTAAACACACCAACATGACTATTTCAACGCTACCGCTTTGCTTCAATGGACGACGCGGTGTTCAATCCTGAAACGAAAGAAACACTCGTGGTACCTCAGCTCAGTAGAGCTGTCATAAAATGCTGAAAGTGGTAAGTACACAGAAAGGCGTTTGCTTAAAAAGACTACAGGGATATGCTCGAGTCAACCCTCATTTATGTATTACATAAAGGAACATGCAAGATGATTTCATGTGGAGATAAAATTATCGTCTAACAAGGGGTTTGTCAGTTAGCAGATCAGAACCTGTCATTTTAGTGAGGGCGTGCTATTTAAATATTTAGCAAAAGTCTCACCGCGATACGGCAAAGGTGCGTCCGTCCGGAAACTGCTTCTTGTAAAGAGTGAGGACCCAGTCGGTAGAAGCTATTAATAGTATCCACAACGTGAGTGCTATGTGCACGCTCGAACGTGTTACCTTCTGGGAAATGCTAAACGGCATCCACGGGTGATACGTAAGTGGGAGTATCAGAGAATAAAGTATTAGTGCCTTAAGTATTTGGAGGAGGTGCTGCCAGGCTTTGATAGTGCAGTCTATGGAGGACGGACCGTCAGCCCTGTGTTCAGGTTCAACTAGGATTACCCCATCGAGTGGAATTGGGTGAACCAGACAGTTCTCTGTGGCAACCTGGGGTGTGTACCTGGGAGGATGAAACCAATAGTGCGCAAAGTGCGCCTGTGCACATAGGTAATACAATTCGACACATCAAAGCATCCTTGTAGGTACGGCAGAGTTAGGATCTCCCTCTGTAGGCGTGGGTGCTTGTCCCCCCCCCCCTCCCCGTCGTATGAGCTCAGTTCTCAGCATTGTAAAAAAAAAAAAAGGGTCACCCAGGGTATAGGGGAATGTTTAGAAAATAATATAAAAAAATTAGGAAGGATGATCATTTTGATAAGCTGACTCAAAGGCTTTCGTGGCGTCCACTGTGCAGGAGTGCAAACAACGTTAGCAAATTATGAGAAGTCGTCCTTCCAGGTATAAAACCCGCTTGATCCGGCAGCACCAGCTTCTCCATTAATAGACTGAGTGTATTCACCAATATCTTGGCCAGGATGTTCGCATCAGTGTTAATTAGGGATAGCGGTCTATACGAATCACATTGATCCGTAGGTTTGTCTGGCTTCAGTAGGGAGATAATAAGGGCTTCTCTCTTGGTGTCCGGTAAAATTTGGGACTCCTGTGCTTCCTCATAGACCTCCCTCAATATGGGTATCAGATCCCAGGGCCTTTCCAGATTTCATTTGCATAAATCGCTTCTTTGAACTCGTCCACCTCCAAAGGTGCGGAGAGAAACTCCCGGTGGTGGTCCCCCAACCATCTCAAGGCGATATCATTTAGGAACGGATTGAAATCTGGGGGGGGTGGTACGTCTGGAGTTGTACAGTGCCTCCTAGAATGCGGTAAATGTGTCAAGGATGGCACGGCTATCTTTATGGCGCGCTCCAGATGAATCTAGTACCTCCAAGATATCATTAGAAAATTTTGGCTTTTGTATGCTTTGAGCAAGTGCTCTGCCCGACCTCTCTCTCTCCCCATAAAGGCGTGTCATGAAATGTTTCGCTCGAAACCGAGCTTCCCGTTCAGCCGTGTCTATATATATATATTCGGTGAGCTTATTCCGAAGGTCAGCTCTGCCTGTTGAGTCCTGCCACATATCTGCTTCCAACAGCTGGAGTTCACCCTCCATCTTCTGTTAGTTACGCCGTTTGTCCCTAAGCAACCCAAAACTCTTTGCCATACAAAAACCAAAAACCACGGATTGTAACTTTAAAGGCTTCCCATTCGAGTACCCATGCTAGCCACCGATCCCATGTTACGGTTTTAATAAAAAAAAAAAAAAAAAAAAAATCGGAAATCTCCTCTCCCAATTCAGCCTTAAATACTATGTCTAAGAGTGCTTCGGTCACCAGTCTCCAACTGAATGGGGGGGGGGGGCGGGGGGCAGTAGTGCACGGGAGAGTTAACTGTAAAGAAAAAAAAAAAACAGGCGAGTGGTCTAAGAATGTTTTAGCCATATGTGTCACGGAGGTTATCCACAGGGTCACCCCCTTGGTGACCAACCAAGTCTAAACGGGACCAGGCAGCGCGGGCCGTGGTATGGTATGTGCCTCCCCTCCTTCCCGGGTGCCAATGCCGCCATGCATCAACTACCCCATGAGTATGAGCTGTGTGAGACTCTCCTGCATCAGCATGTTGTGGTGTGGTTGAGGGTAAGAACGATCTAGTGCCGGGCGTAACATTGCGTTAAAATCCCCTCCCCAAATGATATGGGTGAAACCGACTTTTAGGATCTGTCCTCATAAAGAAGTGTAGTAGTCAGGATCATCAATGTTAGGACCGTAGCAACATACCAGAGTGAGGGATTGCATACCCAGATTTCCCCAGAGCAGGTAATATCTTCCCACGGAGTCACTCAGGGAGCCTCCCAAGACAAAGGGGGTGCCTTTTTTAATTAATAGTAATGTGCCCCTTGAGTAGGATGAATAAGAGGAGAATATCCTTATCCATGCCCACCTAGTTCCATAACAGGACTTTCCGTGGAGAGTAGTAGGTGTTTCCTGAAGTGCAGCTATATGTATTTGGTGCCGCTCCATGTAGGATAAAAGTTGTTTACATTTGCGGTGGTTCCCCAGGCCTCTGACATTTCCTGTGAGTAGATTAATCCTCAGGGGATCAGCTTTCGACGCCATGCGCATGTGAGGAATGGACAGTGAATGATGCCAAGTGTGGGAATTGGGTTGTAAGCATTGCTGTGTGTGTCGATGCATTCAGTTGGTGCTGTATCGCGTGGAAACATTTTAAAATATTGCAACAGAACTGTACCCACCCCCACCCACCACAGCATCCCAATGGTGCTGGGAATCACCCACCCACCCAAACCCCAATTTAGCAATAACAATGCAGAGGCAATGAAGGCATTAAATAAAGCTAGCGCACAAAAAACCAACAAAGGGTAAGGGGGATTTCCCATATGGGGGGGGGGGGGGTCGCCTGGGCAACACAAAACAACCATTCCTCTCTCCGCCAGAGGCCGGGTAGGCTTGGTGTCTCAAAAGGGGGATAAAGCCAGCCAGTGGAGGGAGGAGGGGCATCACTTGGCTCAACATAGATTGTTACCGTCTGCCATGTTAAAAAAGTAGTCAAGAATGAAAACAGGGGGGAAAACGAGAGGCGGGAATCAATTAAAGTCACCTATCTGGATTCAGCCACCATCAGTCCATACGTCGTCCCCAGACACTTGCATCGTCACCGTCCGGCTTGTGGGCGGGAGGCTCAGAGTGGCGAAACCTGCCAAGGAGCGTCAACTTTGCGAAAAAAAGAGTCCACATGATGCTCCACGCCCAACCTGTAGAGAAAAGGGCATCAACCTGTTTAAGGGGAGGGCGATCTGGAGATTCGGTCTTCTGATGCATTTCCAGGAGAGCGGCGTTGGATGGATTTAAGGAATTCCTCCACCTGGTGTGTATTGGTGAAGATGTTACTTTTACCTCGGTGAGTGACCCTCAAGCGCGCCAGGTATATTAGGGCATATTCAATCTGAGCTTTCCGGACCTTTTGCTTAACACCCAAGAACTTACGGCGCGCCTCCTGCACCGCCAACGTGAAGTCTGGAAAGATGGTAAATTCCACTCCATCGTATTGCAAGCTCTTGTGCTCCCAGGCCAATTTCAAAGCGGTGTTGCGGTAATTGAGGAGACGTGCCATGATCAGTCTGGGGGGCCCACCAGGAGGTGGCCTGGGTCCTAAGGAGCGGTGCGCCCGTTCCACTATGAACTGAGAGGAGAAGGGGTCGTTTTCACTGGCACCGCGCAACAGCCTCTCCACATACTCCTCCATGCGGCCCGTATTAGTGGTCTCTGGAATTCCCATGATTCTGATATTGTTACGGCGACTGCAGGCTTCCAAGTCCTCGTTTTTTGCTGCTATAACTTTCAGCAGTTTGTCCATTTGGGATATTTGTCACTGCAGCTGCAGGGTTGTGTCCTCATTATCTGAAATGCGCGGCTCTGCTTCTTTCAGCTCCCAGTCGTGTTTGTCGACCTTCTGGATTAGGAAATCCAGGCGCGTGTTCATGGTGTACATTTTGCCAGATAGGTCGGTCATGCTATGTTGCAGCGCCAGAAGCAACGACTTGACATCTCCCTGCGCTGGAGGCTGAGTCTGCACCATGTCTCCTGTTGCTGAGGTGGAGTCTTCCGAATCTGATCGTGTGGCTACCCTCTTGGCGTCAAAGACCAGTTTCAGCTGCCTGCCGTCCGGCTTGCCAATGACTGGTGACGTAATCGTGCATTTTGTCCCTGGCAAGTGCAAACAGGACCTCGCACTGCAGGGCCAATGACCAGAGGGAGGGGGGCCTGGTGTGGCACCGCAGCCACAGCTATGTGCTGTTGCCTCTGTCCAAAGCTGTAAGGCCCGTGCTCCCCCAGGGTCTCCCACTCCACCACCGCTGACCAACAAGGAAAGGCGAAACGCAATGTGCTGCTACTCACTGATCAGTGCCCATACGGGGGAGAGGCCTCCATCATCTCAGACCTGGAATTGGAGTGTTCACGTGGTGCTGCGCTTATTCTGCTACCAGGAGGCGGTGTAACTCAACCAGCAACCACACGTCGCATCCAAGGGCTCGCTGCAGAGGAGTGAGCGAGCAGTAGTATTAGAAGTGGTGTCGCAATGTAGGCCAATACAGGCAGGCCGCCAGCCCCCGCAAGTAGCTAGAGTCTAGTAGGGGCAGAGTGACCAAACAGGAGACAATCCAGCATATTTGCGGTATTTACGACAATCCAGCGAGTACGTTAATGCCCACGGTGTTATCTTATGCCTCCCAGCATGTACACCTTTAGACTGTGGTAAATTTAAATTACCTAGACTTAATTTATGCGGTAAAATTCAGTAAGAATAACTCAGTAAAAATAAGAGGCAGAATCCGTGGTATTCGAGGGTATAATAGGGAATTTATTCCTTACAAAGGAATGATGGTTCGAACCAGGCAATCGAGTTCCGTCACCACGAAGGTTCAGGAAGGGATCAGCAATACATTATTGACAGGTTATAATATTTATAGTAAAATGCATTACAGTAAAGACATATGCAGAAGGCGTAACAGCTGATAAGAATACACATACGTAATGAAAAAGGCGTTACAATAGGCGTGCATAAAGGCGTATACTAGAAACGTCATTATGATGATGACACAAGTGGGTGGATCCATAAGAGAATCCTGCAAAGTCAGCAGAAATACATGGCAGAGATGCGCGCGCAGCCGCATGACGTGTGATTGACGTGCAACTAGAGGGTGAAGGGAACTTGACTTTTAGCCCTACATGAGGAGACAGAAGTCTGGGATGTCAGGATAACCTTGTCCCAAATCGTATCTAATATCTTGTGTTTAAGGAACTATACTATCTGGAAGGAAAGGTCTTTTCGGACAGAGCCTATTCTATACTGACTGCTAGTGCGTGTACACGCGTCTAAGTGTCTACATGAGATGCGAGGGGGCATGGGCCTACCATGGTAACGAAAGTCATGAATTACTTGCACGGAGACAGTAAGGCCGGGCCCTTTGCTTTGCAGCTGGAGGGATGTTTACCTAAGCTACTAGACAGGAATGCATTTCTCGAGGAGCGGAGCAGATAACTTGAAGGCTGAATACAGTTTTGGCAGGCAACAGGCCGGGCTAGGCACCGTTAGCTGCGCAGGAAGTAAGACAAAGTTCATGGATACAGATGCAGGTCCAGGCTGGAGCATTCAGAGGCAGAAGCAGAAAAAGCTCGATGGCAGAATTCAGGGCCTACCTTGCCAGAGCTGGAAAACGTGAAAAGTATACCATATAAAGACGGTGGCAAGGCATACTTAGGAACGGAATATCTGACCCATTCATGGCAGATCTGAAAGAGGACATATTAACGTTGGACACAATTGTATTTGCGTCTTCATAGCTTGAAGTGGAGGGAACATACATGTACTTGTAGCATGTACATGGAGCCGTTGGGGTCTAGATAGGGGACACAATTGACCATAAAAATTCATATTTCCTCATTCCCTCCTTGTCCCCTACGGACCCTTCATGAAATATCGATCTTCAGGAATCCATCAATCTGTTCATGTGACATCATTTGCTCTTCTTTCTTCTTCCGTGATTTTGAATGAAAACTTGAACGTGGAATACACGATGTGGCACACAGGCCGCAAATCGCTGGTCCACATTGTAGACACAGGCAGCAACTGAATACTATGAGAAGACCAATACCTAGGAAGGATAGGACTTTCCATCCCCAGGCTGACAACACGCTCCAGAACCAACCGGACCATGTCCAGGTGCCTGGACTCTGATGTATCTGGTTTGCAATCTTGTGAAGACGAGTTATGGCTTTATATACGGATGGCGCGTTTTCTGGGATGAAAACACAGCAACTTGATCCGATGACCCTACAAGCTCCGCCCCTATCGGCTAGTATGACGTCAAGGACAAGACGATTTTGGAGAACAACAATCCGCATCGCAGACTGCTCCTCTGTTAAGTTGCCTAGGGCAGAGGTAGTTTCATTCACTACTGCTTCAAGGGTTCTGGTTAATCTACGTATCAGTTTACTATTTGAGACAACACCTATGTAAGGAAAGAGACCTTTATTGAAGTCTGTATATTGTTCCCATGCTGTTTCAGTGTAGTCAACAATCGGGATATCTCTCTGGGGTCTATGGTGTACTAGATTGGTATTTCTATGATAATCAGGAGGGGCTAGGAAAACAGGTGGCAGAAGGAATGCAATGTAACAGGTACCATCCCAATCTAGAGGTAGGCGTATATATGCGGTATGGCCACATATGAAGTAGGAATGACGGGAAGCTCTAAATGTAGACTTGCCTTTATCACTGAATTCGATCACAGTAGTACATTTACTATGACCCAGGTGTACTGAACCATTCTTTCTTACACAGAATTCACCTTTGACTGGTAATACTGACATAGCAGGTAAGACTAGTGCAGCTTCAGATTCAACATTCAGAATCATGAGGTTAAGTGTAAAATTACCTAATCCATATACTTCATTTTCTAGATCAGTTCCTGTTCTTTTGGGAAGTCCCTCCTTGTTAGGATAACAGGCTTTAAGCAAAACTAAGTTCAGGTTTCCCCATACCCAGTTGCTCTGGTAAACTACAGTGTTTGAATCTAAAGAGTTAATCAAACTAAACCATGCTCCACAGGAACCAGTGTGTGTGAACGGGTACGGAAAGAGAGGCAGAACTCCTTTGTATTTCTGATAGGGAGGAAGTCGGCCACATATCCAACAATTTGTAGCATTGCTGGTCTGATGGGAATGATGTAACATACTAATGAATGTGTTGTTGCGCAGCGCAAATCTATAGGACAACTCATGTGGAGGTAGTTCACTAAAAGAATGTTCGGCAGTAACATTGTAAGCAGAATGAGCACGCTTGAAAATAGGATAGTACATGTGCAACAGTATACTTGCAGCAATAATAAAAAGACTTAGAAAAAACATAATCAACAATGTCACTATACAGTGACTATGAAGTGATTTACAGTATGCATGTTTCTTGAGCTGTTTCTGTCTATTTCTCTCTCTAATTCGGTCTAGAGGATACATGTCAAAGACTTAATTCAACCGATTCACCTTGGAGAGGACTTAAACAATCGAATTGTCTGACTTGCTAGACCTTAGTTTCAGTTTATAGTTTTGAGATTCAGTCTTTTCAACCAGGGGGAGTTTTGAATCAGTCTCTGGAAGGGGGCAGGGCTCAGAGTTCAGATCAGATGGTAGTCCATGAAATTTCTTGATATGGCTCGAGTGTAACCAACCCTTGCGACCCTCGACCTTCACTGCTGTCCTCGTGGTTAGAAGTACCAGCTTTGGTGTTTGCCAGCGAGGCTCCAACGGGCTCCTCCTGTCGAAGTTTCTTATGAAAACAAGGTCTCCAGGAACCACTTCATGGGGCTTTACCTCGGTGTTGTCGGGAAAGGCTGCAGCTACCTGTGAACGGCAAGATTGTAGTGCAGACATCAAGGAAGCAAGGTAATCTGTCAGCATATTACAATCGACATCAGTGATTTTACGAGGTATAGGCGTCCCCCACATATTTGGTGGCCTACCGAAGACCACCTCGTACGGGGATAGCCCTGTGCGAGAATGTGCTACCATTCTCATGTAAAAGAGTGCAACCGGTAAGGCTACTATCCAGTCGACACCTTTCTCTCTACATATTTTAGAAAGTCGTATTTTCAGGGTCTGATTATGACGTTCCACGAGACCTGCTGCCTCGGGATATCGGACACAGTGGAATTTCCATTGATAGCCTAACAAGAGTGAAATGTGTTTCATTAGCTCGGATGAGAACGGCTGGCCATTATCTGAATACACGATACGGGGCAAACCATACCGTGGGAAGAATTCACGAACTAATTGTTTGGCAGTAGTCGGGGCAGTGTAATCTGAGACGGGATATGCCTCTGTCCAACGGGAAAGAGCGCATACAACTACGAGGACATATTTGAATCCTCGACATCGTTCCATCTGGATATAATCCATCTGGAGGACTTCAAAAGGGTGATCGGGAGGTTGAAATCCACCCTGCTCTACAGGTACGCCTTTACCTGGATTGAACTGACAACAAATCATACAAGTTCGGACTTTCTGTTTGGCTGCAGCTCGTAAGTGTTTGTTGAACCAAATGTGTTGAATACTGTCTAACATAGCTTTTTCTCCTAGATGTGCTGGACTATGTATTGTGTTAATGATAACTTGAACCATTGAGTCGGGGAGAAACCATATAGATTTTCCCTTCGTCATCCATCCCTGATCTGTTTGGATCCCTCCTAATTCAGTCAATTTCTTTATTTCCTCTGGTGTAGCATGTGTCTGTATGTCAATTACATCAAGGGCGGGATCCCTAACTGTCATGCAGTGTGTCGGCATCGGAACTATTGTCTTTGTCAAGTCAGTTGCATGAGTCCTATTCTGTGCTGTTTGCTTAGCTGTTCGGTCTGCTAGGTCGTTACCCTGGGAAATGATATCGGTGACTTTTGTAGGGGCTTTACACTTCATGATAGATATTGAAGTAGGCAGATGTATTGCATCTAATAGAGCTTGAATGAGGGGACCGTTTTGAATGTTGGCACCGTGAGAAGTCAAATAACCTCTCTCTCGCCAAAGGACTCCGAAGTCGTGTACAACTCCGAATGCATAACGTGAATCTGTGTATATGTTAACTTTTCTATTCTTGGCTTGAATACAGGCTTGTGTCAGAGCAATAAGCTCTGCTGCTTGAGCTGATAATGTGTCAATACAATTTGTTTCAATGACTTCGGTGTCTGTCGTGACTGCATAAGCGGCCACTAACTCTCCTGTACTTGTTCTCATACATGAACCATCCACATAAAGTGTCAGGTCTGGGTCTGGTAATGGGACGTCTGTCAAGTCTTGTCTGGGTTTCGTCGTAATAGTAATGACTTCAATACAATCATGTGCCAGTGGGTCTGTTCCACTTAATGGCAAAAGTGTGGCAGGATTTAATGTACTACAACGTCTGATTTCTATGTGTGGTTACAACGTCTGATTTCTATGTGTGGTTGAAACAATGTTAGTTCGTAACCTGTCAGTCATGCTATAGTCAAGTGTTGTGTTTGTGTCCGGTTCAAGAGAACCTCTACTGCGTGTGGTACTTGTACTGTCAATGGATGTCCTAATACTATGGAATCGCTTTGTCTAATCGCTAGAGCTGTCGCTGCAACTGATTTCAGACACGCAGGAAGAGTTTGAGCTACGGGATCTAATGTGCTAGAAAAGTAAGCACATGGCTTGTGTGATCCTGCTTGTTCCTGAGTGAGTACTGACAAGGCAGTACCTTCACGTTCTGTAACAAAGAGTGTAAAAGGCTTACTGTAACATGGTGTCGCTAAAACAGGTGCTTGGCATAAAGCTTTCTTTAAGTCTTCAAAAGCTTGTGTATGTTCTGGAGTCCAAGGGAGGACAGTCGATGTCGCTGCCTCCTGGGTTGTCAACTGAATGAGTGGTTTTGCTAGAAATGCATATTGGGGAATCCACTGCCTGCAGTACGAAGTGAGGCCTATGAAGGCCCGTACCTCCTTTTGTGTCTTGGGTGGTGGCATGTTTACAATTAACTGGATGCGGTCAGGTGTGAGCTGTCTCCCCCATTTGGACAGCAAGTGCCCTAGGTATACAACTTGCTGGGCACAGAATTGCAGCTTCGAAGGGGACACCTTGTGCCCCTTGTCGGCCAGAAAATGTAAAACCGTCAGTGATGCTTTTTCACATTCGGGTTCGCTTCGGGCGGTGATCAGCAGATCATCGACATACTGAAGCAGTGCAGTGTTAACAGGAATGTGGATACTGTCAAGTTGTCTTTTCAGTGCTTGGCTGTAGATGCTAGGACTTTCTGTAAATCCTTGAGGTGCGCGTGCGAATTTAAAACTTCGTCCATTTAAACTAAATCCGAACAAATATTGGCTTTCCGGATCGATTGGGACGCTAAAGAAGGCGTTCTTGAGGTCAATTACAGTAAAGAACGTTGCCTCTGAATCAATAGCTGTCAGTAATGAAGAGATATCCGGGACCACGGGATATTGTGGTACAATGCATTTATTCAATTCGCGCAGATCAATAACTAATCGATATACTGGGGGTGCTTTTGGATCCGTTCGTTTAAGAATCGGAATGATCGGAGAACTACATACATTGGAGTCGGTTTCTACAACCACTCCTTGTGCAATGAGCTCGTCAATGATTTGCAGTAAAGCCACTACAGCATCTGGAGGTAACTTGTATTGTCGCATTCGTGGTAATACCACTCCTGCTTTGAGTGTGACTCGATATGGTGTAATGTGCATACAACCTACATCAGTGGGGCCTTTTGCCCATAAATGTGCAGGTAGATTCTGTAACCGGTGATCCATGTCTCTTGACACGTAGTGACCTTTAAAGTCACGCAAAAATAGTCGTACTCCGTCCGGAGAACAACATATTATAGCTCCTAGAGCTTTCAGTGTTTTAATACCTAACAAGTTTTCTGGGTATGATTTTGTAAGCAATAGATCTGTAGTCCGTGTCAATGGACCAACTGTAAATGCAAGCGGTTGCGATACTTCGTTAATAGTAGGCTTTCCTGAGAAACCAAGGGAAATATTTTGTGAGCCTGAGAGGGGTGCCCCTGGGACTTCGTCGTGACTTATAGTTTTTCTGCTTGCCCCTGTATCAAGTAAAAACTTTCTGTCTTTCCCTAATACTTGACTCTGTACATAAGGACCCTCTTGATCTACAGGAACCTCAATAAGGGGTAAGCCAACTTCCCTCTCTAGGCTATTTCATGTGTAGCGCTGATAATCTGGATAGTCATTTTGTGCATACTGGTACATCTGTTGTGTCGTGTTTTGTGTTGCTGCAATAGGCTGTGGCTGTGGTTGTGGTACCACTACGGTCTGTTGTGGAACCGGCATAGGCTGTACATGTTGAGGTGCTTGTTGTTGGATCTGGTCCTGTCTAGGCGGACGTGGTCTCTCCTTGGTTTTACCCGTAGAGATATTATGTTTCAGAACTGCACAATCGTTTATATAATGACCTGGCTGTTTACAATAGTTGCATGTCCCTTTAACGGGAACCGCTGAATTACTGGACTGTGTCGCGCCCTTTTTATGACCGTCAGCTGGAACTGACTGAGCGACGAGCATTTTCATGTCTTTCATACGTCTTTGTTCGTGTTCTTGTTCTTCTCTAATTCTATTCTGGTGATACTGTAACATTTGTAACATCTGTGAAGGAGTGTTAGCTTGCCAAGTGCTCTCAACTTTCAATACTCTATTTTTAACCTGTGGCAGGGAATTCTCGACTAGCTTTGTTACAAAAAGATGTGGATATGACTCGCTACTTGCTTTCAGGCCACTATTAATACCAAAACATTTTTCAAATCGGGAATAAAAATCACTAGTGTCTTCATCGGGTTTCTGTTTACAAGCTGAGATTGCTCCCCAGTCTTCCTTTTTCGTAGTTAATAAACGTGGCAATACTTGTACTAATAATCCTGGCAATGCTTTTGTTCTGTCCCTAAGTCCTACGCCTGCAGTTCGGGCATTTTCTTCGTTTTCTAATACTGTCCAATCAATCTTTTGGTCTCCCACCTCCCACTCTTTTTCTTTGAGTTTCTCGTAAATACCGGCAGGCAATAATACTTTCAATATTTTCATAATGTCAGGATAGGTATAATCACCCATGAGTAACATGTCCTTTAGTTCACGGTGAAAACCTGCTGGATCTTTGTCATGGCTGGGCACTGATTTTTTCATTTCCAATAGTTCTATTTTAGTTATGGGCGTGTACACAAACACGCGTATAAACGTATTGTCATCATTTCTAACTGGGTGTACTTCGCGTAAGGGATTCTGTCTGTCTATGTAATACGTTTTTCTCTCCATGGAAGGAGCTGAATCATGTTCTGGACACAAAAAGGCACTATATCTATGTCGGTATTCTAAAATTACTTTAATTAGATCGGTACCTAGACCTCTCCATTTATTCAGGAGTAGTTCTATCAGTATATCAGGTAGGGGACCAGGTTTGGAGTGTTGGCCTTTATATAATATAAGGAGATGTTGTATCATGTATATACTAGCTAAACGCTGTTCGTCTGGGGCGAGATTCAGAAACGTGTGTGCTAGCG
This sequence comes from Triturus cristatus, assembly GCF_964204655.1. Taxonomy (NCBI): domain Eukaryota; kingdom Metazoa; phylum Chordata; class Amphibia; order Caudata; family Salamandridae; genus Triturus; species Triturus cristatus. Next base: position 202,975,389 of record NC_140583.1, on the reverse strand, counting down.
CATCATCACTGTATTTTTCAGAGCTGTCAGCCCATTGTACTGCGGACCTGGCTAATTCTTGTTCATCCATAGAATCGAGCACATGGTACCCCCTTCGTTCTCGAAGTAATTTATCAGTAGCCTGGAATAAGTGTTCAGGGGTCCTTGGATTTGAGATAACTGTTTGAAAAATTCTGTTACATTCTGGACGTATCGGACGCATTGTTTTATTAAAAGATCTTCCTTTTCCTACATAAGCTATCGTTTGTCTAGCTGGTAATTCTAATTGTCCTGTGTTCATTTCGGACTGTTCCTCCTCCTCTTCCTCTGATTCAGTTTTGTCTGCCTCTAATCTTCTTTCATGTATTCGTTCTACTTCTTTTCTGATCTTTCGGCACATGACTTCTATATACTTCTGTTTATCATGTTTTCCGTCTGCTATATTCTGACCCCATCTGGTAAGTACTTGCATTTCCTCCGGATCTACCTCAGACCTATCTCTGTTTCTGATCAAGCAGTTTATGAAAAAGCGTAACAATAATTTTTGCATGTCTACTTTCTGGTATTCCATGGCCTCGCCAATACTTTCAGGACCTTGCCCTGTTTGGACAAAGCGATATATTTTGTCTAGATGTTCAACCATTCCTGGTAATGTCATTAAATAGTTTGCAACTCGTCGTAAACGTACTGAAGATAGCAACATTCTGTCGTGTTTACCTGGCACTGGATCATATCTACAATCTGTAAGAGGCTCATTTAATATATTGTCATTAGCTCTTTGGGGTGTACGTTGGTGTGCTAAATCCCTATAAGTCAATCTAGTTGCTGGCGGTGGCGTGGAAAAACCTCCTGTCGCACCTCCTGAGGTGCCAAGTCCAAAAGGATTTGTTGGGTGTAGGGTAGAGAGTGTGGGTGCAGGAAGGACTGTAGAAACAGATGGAATGTTTAGAACGTGAGGAGGGGTTTGTTGCTGCGGAGGTGGGTGCAGCTGATCTTGGGGTTGAGCGTCGTTAACAGGTGGTGTGCGTTGCTGCGCACCATTAGTATATTCGGGGGCTGCATCATCTAAATAGGAAGAAAGGAAAATGTCCTTTGCGGTCTTGGGATGTACTTTAATCGGGAGTAATGGAGGTGGCAGATCTTTTGGTACCTCCAGGGTGGCCTTAGGCAAACCCTCGGCCAGAAGAGGATACATACCATTCATAAGAGTGTTTCGTTGTCTGTCTACTTGTTCTGTTTTTACTCGGATACCTTCGTCAATTAATATGTTTTCTCGGGCTTTTTCTGAATCTTCCCTACTTTTCTCTTCTTTTCTGAGCGCTTTCTCTGTGCGTCTATGCGATTCTTTACGCCATAGTTCAATGGCATCTTTCTGTGACTGTCTGGCTTTCGTTTTCCATAATACTTCTTCTACTCTCATGATGCAATCTGCATCCCATGTTCCAGTAGCGGGCCATCTCTGACTGTCTGCTAAATCCTTGGTGTAGTCCACCCATAGATCAAGATATAATACGGCATCTAGGCCATGTTTATGGTACATAAAGTACCCTGGAGTGTCCCTAGGTGGAATGGGAACAGCTTCCTCGAGTATCCCTTTTCTAGTTTTTATCTGTCTTAATTTTGAAAATAACGGCATCTTGAACCTTGCTACTTAATTCTTACTCGGACTTGAACACAATAATTACAATAAACACAATAATGAAGATCGAACAATCACTCATACCACGACATTTAAAACATATCACAAACTTTTTAGAAACGAACAATAATAATTAGAATAAAACTAGTTAACTGCATAATACTAGATATACTGTATGTACTGCTAAACAGTACAGATACACTGCTGAAACAGTGCAGACCAGGTCTGTGTACCCAAACCAGTCTTGACCGGCACAAATTAATGCGCACGTCTAGATGCGTCCCCAGCAATGGTACTCACCGGGAAGCACGGAACGGAAGGCCTCGGAAGTCTGGACTGGACTAGACCAAACTGGACTGGACTGGACTCGTGACTTAGATACTTCGGAACTTTGGAATCTGGTGGGCCTCTGTATACCTCGGATCTTGCTCTCTCAGCTAGGCTCTGGTCGGGATTCTCCGCACTCCTCACCGCCTCGTCTGGGTGTTGATCGCAGCCTCTGTCGCCCCCGTTGGCCTGATGGAGATACAGGAAATCCTGCGGGTACGCGTAATTGTCCGTCCGGCTGTGGCAGGAGACCGGGTCTGCAACGCACCTCCGGCGCGTGGGGTGTGAGAGGTGTCCCTGTTCGGGCGCCAATTATGTGGTAAATTTAAATTACCTAGACTTAATTTATGCGGTAAAATTCAGTAAGAATAACTCAGTAAAAATAAGAGGCAGAATCCGTGGTATTCGAGGGTATAATAGGGAATTTATTCCTTACAAAGGAATGATGGTTCGAACCAGGCAATCGAGTTCCGTCACCACGAAGGTTCAGGAAGGGATCAGCAATACATTATTGACAGGTTATAATATTTATAGTAAAATGCATTACAGTAAAGACATATGCAGAAGGCGTAACAGCTGATAAGAATACACATACGTAATGAAAAAGGCGTTACAATAGGCGTGCATAAAGGCGTATACTAGAAACGTCATTATGATGATGACACAAGTGGGTGGATCCATAAGAGAATCCTGCAAAGTCAGCAGAAATACATGGCAGAGATGCGCGCGCAGCCGCATGACGTGTGATTGACGTGCAACTAGAGGGTGAAGGGAACTTGACTTTTAGCCCTACATGAGGAGACAGAAGTCTGGGATGTCAGGATAACCTAGTCCCAAATCGTATCTAATATCTTGTGTTTAAGGAACTATACTATCTGGAAGGAAAGGTCTTTTCGGACAGAGCCTATTCTATACTGACTGCTAGTGCGTGTACAAGCGTCTAAGTGTCTACATGAGATGCGAGGGGGCATGGGCCTACCATGGTAACGAAAGTCATGAATTACTTGCACGGAGACAGTAAGGCCGGGCCCTTTGCTTTGCAGCTGGAGGGATGTTTACCTAAGCTACTAGACAGGAATGCATTTCTCGAGGAGCGGAGCAGATAACTTGAAGGCTGAATACAGTTTTGGCAGGCAACAGGCCGGGCTAGGCACCGTTAGCCGCGCAGGAAGTAAGACAAAGTTCATGGATACAGATGCAGGTCCAGGCTGGAGCATTCAGAGGCAGAAGCAGAAAAAGCTCGATGGCAGAATTCAGGGCCTACCTTGCCAGAGCTGGAAAACGTGAAAAGTATACCATATAAAGACGGTGGCAAGGCATACTTAGGAACGGAATATCTGACCCATTCATGGCAGATCTGAAAGAGGACATATTAACGTTGGACACAATTGTATTTGCGTCTTCATAGCTTGAAGTGGAGGGAACATACATGTACTTGTAGCATGTACATGGAGCCGTTGGGGTCTAGATAGGGGACACAATTGACCATAAAAATTCATATTTCCTCAAGACCATGAAACCCAGGCGGGCGCAGCACATCAAATGGGATCTGCACCCGCAGGCTGCACAGCGATCTTCGCTCGTCCTCCTCGCACCATGTCTTGCACCAGATCAGTAGGGTCTTGCAAGGCGATCTCCACCCGGAAGCCAAGACACGCACCCACAGCACTCACCACCACCAGCCGTCAGGGGTCCGTGCAGAGACAAGCACAATGTTGGCCGCAGACGCGCAGCTCCCGCCGTCCGCAGCGAAGCGGCTCAGTGCCCACATGGGGAGCTGCGGCGCTCAATTTGTCACTGCTGCCAGACAGGGCTCCAGGCAGGACACAGCAGCGTGCCACAGTCCGGTTCGCTGGGCTCCGACTCCCGAATGGAACAGCAGTCTCGGCTGACAGCAGCACCGGAGCAAACAATGGGTTTACACTCACAGTTCCCGATGTTCATACGTTGATTGCACAGCAGGGGTATAGGATAAGTGAAATATATTAGAGTCAAGAAGCCGGAGCCTCACAGGCGTGCGGCCATCTTGGTCGTGCGCCACCTAGCACCCTCGGATCCATCTGCATTCTTTATAGTTGAGCAGTGAGAGTATGCTACCTCCTCTGGGGTGCAAAGTGGTTCTCTCTAGTACCCACCATTCTAGGTCATCTGCAGTGCGATTGTGAGTGGTAAAGTGCTCAACTAGGGGAGCTCCATGGACCTTGCAGCAAATTCTACTACGATGTTGCAGAATTCTCGTTTTGACCTTTTGAGTGGTTTGACCAACATAGATTCTGTCACACAGACATTTTATGGCATAGATAATGTTATGACTGTTGCAGTTACTGTATTGTCTCAAGTAGTATGTTTTACCCATGTGTTGAAAAGAGGAGCCAATCATGGCAAGATCACAGGCTTTGCAGTTTCTGTATTTGAAATGACCAATAATGGTGGTAGATTAAGTTGCAGTCTAATGTCCAGTGGTTTCTCAGTTTCTTGACAGGAGCTTACAACATAGTCTTTGATATTTTTGGCTCTTTTGAAAGCAAATAGGGTTTTTTCCTGGATTTCAATGTCAGTACTTATCAGATTCCAATATTTCAATAATACTTTCTTGATCTCATGACTGCGTGTATTGAACGTGGTTACACAAACCAACTTCTCTATATCTTCGACTGGGGGTTGTATCTCAAGGAGAGTTTCTCTGGGACGGTACCAAGCTTTTTTTCTTGAGCGATTTAGAAGGCCTTTCAGATATCCACGGTCTCTCAGTTTTGTGATAAGGATATCTCTCCCTTAGTAAAAATCAGTTCTTTTAGAGCAATTCCATCACAATCTTAAAAATTGTCCGTATGGCAAATTGTCTCTGAGGCTCCTTGGATGGTGCGAGTCATATTTTAAGGTCATATTGCGCTCTGTAGGTTTTCTGTATAGTGATGTAAAGAGTCTTTCGTCATAGTTTTGTAGTGTAATATCCAAGAAGCTGATGGCTTCATTGTTGTAGGACATGGTGAATTGTATATCGGGTGTGCGCGCATTTAACCATGTTCTGAATTCGGTTAGGCTCTGTTCATTGCCTGTCCACACCATCAAGACATCGTCAATGTAACACTTCCAGATGGATATGTTGTCCAGAAAAGGATTGGTAGAGTCGTACAGGTATGTCTCCTCATAGTCGTCCATGTAGAGGTTCGCTAGACTAGGGGTGAATCCTGCCCCCATCTTTAAACTGATAGTAATAGGTTTCTTGAAAACCAAAGTAGTTCAGTGTCATGGCTATTTTAAGTAACTCAACAAGGAAATCTGTTGGAATCCAGGTAGGTGAGGGTCGTTTCTCCAGTGTCCTTCGTATTACATCAATGGCATGTTCTTGAGGAATGCTTGTGAAGAGAGAGAACACATCTAGTGTTGCTAGAAACTGTGTGCGTTTATCAAAGGGTTAGTTTTCCATAAGTTGTATAGAGTGCATCGTATCCCTTAGGAAGGAACGTGTCTCAATCACAAATGGTTGTAGAAAACTGTCAAGGAATTGATTCAGGGGTTCCAAGATTGAACCGCACCCTGATACAATTGGGCGGCCAGGCGGTCTTTGTAGTTCTTTATGGACCTTTGGTAAAGTATAGCTGGTAGGTATTCTTGGATCAGTTTTGTTGAAAAAGTTATACTCATGCTCAGACAGGAAGCCTTCTTTAAGATCATGGAGCGTGAGTGTTGGAATAAACTGAGTGATCTCTTTAGTCTGATTGTCTTATCCGTTGGTAGCTTTCCGTGCAGCTCAGTTGTCGGTTAATCTCTGTGATGTAGTTTTTAGTATTTTGAATAACTACAGCTCCGCCTTTATCGGCTGATTTCACCACGAACTATGTGTTTTTGTTGAGTGAGTGCAAAGTTTGCTTCTCCTCCTTGGTAATATTGTACTTGATGAATTTTCGGTTTTTAAGGAGATCCATCACAATTTTCTCATATGCAAGGATCTTTTCACTCATCAAGGAAATTGCTGGAAGAAACGTCAAAGCGGGTCTAAATTCGGTGGCAACTGAACGTTTCCTCCAGTGTTCATTTTTCTTAAAGTGGTATTTTAAACTGATTTTCCGAAAAAAAATTTGGAGTTCCTGCTTAATGTTGAAGCTGTTAGTTGGAGACGTTGGAATAAATGATAAACCTTTAGATAACACAGCATGTTCACTTTGTGTGAGTGCGCAGTTCGAAATATTGATGATGGGGTCTTTTGAATTTAAGGGAGTCTGTATGTTGTGGACTACCCCCGTGTCTTGTCCATCTACGTGACTTATCAATTCTTCCTCTGGGGCAGTGTCTCCAGCTCTGTCAGGTAGTGTTGTCACATCTTCATCCAGCGGTATCACATCTGGGAGAGTATCTCGAATTTTCTTGTGATATTACCACCTGTAGGTTTGTCTCCTTGTGTTGATCTCTCTATGATTGTCGTTTCTTTGGAACCTCACCCTCGTGTTGCCACGTGGTCTGCTCTGCCCTCGGTTCCATCTGGCTGGTCTGTCCCAGTTTGTATCTCTGTTCATCCATATCTGCTCCCCTAAAAAAGGGAACACCACCTTGGTGATCTTGGAAGCGTTGTCCTTGTTGGTATGATCTGTTGTTGGTGCTTGTAGTTGGTCTCAGTATCACTATTGGAACCGCTCCCGAATGAAGAATTCGAAAGGTTGGCGAACCTCCGATACCCTTGCCGACCACGACTGGTGTAAAAACCTTGCAAATCCTGTTTGTAGTAGTTGTCGCTTAAGTATGGGTAAGCTGTATTCTTGTCATATATTCTTATGTCCTTGCTGATCTTGTCTAGCTTTTTGTTGAGTGCAATAGTGTTAAATTCTGCCAATGTTTTTTCAGCTCGTTCCAAAGCCTCCTTTGCGTTGTTGACAGTTCTGTCACCCAGGATTTCTTTTTTTAGGTCAGCAATTTCTTGTTTTTTGGCATATTCAAGGGCGGTCTCTACTCCCAACACCATCCAATGCCTGGAGCAGTTATTAGGAACAAATGAAAAATCTTCACAAAACTTCAGGATTTCTATGAAGATCGCGGGCTCATTCCTCACTTGTAGGCCTTTGGGGATGATGTTAGCTTGTAGATACTTTGTTAGAAGGTGACCATGCAAGCAGGTGCGAACCAATTTTTTCTCCAATCGCTCCAATTTGGAGAGTTTCTCATTTAGAGTTGTGTCTATCGGGGTTGCTCCTGATCCCAGGGGATTCAGCTCACTTTGTTCTTGGATTAGTTTAGCTATATATCCTCACTATATGAGAGTGTTTCCCTGTCTGACATAGTCCAGCGATTGACAGGGTGTAATGACTTGTGTGTAGAAAGGGAAGCCTCACAGGTAGGCACTGGTACAGTAGTAAAGATAATGGGGTGACCCAGTGTCCCTCAGAACCTGGGTGTAAGTTTAAAGTCTAACAGTTGGTTCTGTCGGGAATTCTCAATTGCTTAGAAAATTCAAGACGTAAAACCTTACTTGTAACATTTGTGGTAATAAATTAAATAGCCCACACCAAAATTGGAATTTCAATAATGTATTTGAAATTGAATATCAAATATTTGGGGCTGTCACAATTTACAAATTCAATTGTAGTGAGAAATAGGTTACTGTGGTGAAAAAAGTGACATAGTGATTGGTGATAACAGTATACTATATACAGGACAATTAGACATGTGACAATGAGCTTGGGAAAGAGGGGATTTCTGTTTTGTCCATATTATTTTTTCACATATGCTGTAGGATCCATCGATAAATATAAACTGTGATCATGAGCAGTGCGCAGACATATGCAAGTCAAGGTTTCGACCCTGTAAGTGGCGCAAATGTATGGCGCATCAAGGCAGGTCTTCCTCAGGATGGGAAAGGGGAGGTTTTTTTTACAGCCAAGGGATTTAATTAAAGAGCTTGATGAGGTGTGTGCTAGGACAAAAGAACAAGTTACTTACCTTCGGTAACGATAGATCTGTAAGAAACATTAGTTAGATTCCTCACCTTAGAATAGAAGATCCCCAGGCGTCAGGCTGGATCCGGAAAGATTTTTCGTCAGCAATACCCTTGCGCGTCGCTAGGCGTCGTCTGCGGTTCCGTGTCCGTCGTCGTCATCGCCGGAATGACGTCGGAGTACTTAGACACCGCCCTTGCTCGCTGACGTCAGTTCTTGTACATAGTTTTCTGCGCCAGGAACGCAGAGCCATGCAAGAGACCGACACTGATGCCAAAAAATTCTAGAGCCCTGAAAGGGATGAACTCAATCCTAGATATCAGTTCGCAGAACGGGGAGGATGGGTGGGGCGGTGGTAACTAATGTTTCTTACAGATATATCGTTACCGAAGGTAAGTAACTTGTTCATCTGAAAGAAACACGTTAGTTAGATTCCTCACCTTAAAATAGATACCCCAGCAATACCAACCCCGGAGGATGGGCCTGCGAACCAAAATCACACCAGAAAGTCCTGGAGAACAGAACGGCCACAGAAGCGGTCTCTCCGGACTTGGCTGTCCAGGCAATAGTGTTTGGCAAATGTGTGCAGCAAGGCCAACGTTGCTGCCTGACAGATGTCCTGCATGGGGACTCCCCGGCCCAGGGCAGTGGTCGCTGCTGTGTCCCGAGAGGAATGGGCCCTCAGCCCTACAGGAGGTTCCTTTTTAGCTAAGGAGTAACAGGCCTTAATACACAAAACGACCCACCGAGAGACGGTTGATTTGTGCACCGCCCGTCCCTTCTTAGCGCCCAGGTAGCCAAAAAAAGAGTTGGTCATCCACCCGGAACTGTTTGGTGCGGTCCAGATAGAATGACAGCGTCCGCTGTGGGTCCAGACGGTGGAGCCGCTCTTCCTCTTTCGAGGGATGCGGAGGCGGAAAGAAGGTGGGCAGAGTAACAGACTGTCCGATGTGAAAGGCAGTCACCACCTCAGGGAGAAAGGAAGGACGAGTCCTGAGAACAACTTTGTCCGGATGGACAGAAAGGAGGCTTAGAAGAGAGAGCCTGGAGCTCACTCACCCATCTAGCAGAGGTGATGGCAAGCAGGAAAGCAGTCTTAAGAGTGAGAAGACGAAGGGGACAATTATGAAGTGGCTCAAAGGGAGCGCACATCAGAAACGTCAACACCAGATTCAAATCCCACTGAGGCATTAAGAAAGGGACAGGAGGAAACATGTGAGTAATGCCCTTAAAGAAGCGAGAAACAACAGGGGATTTGAAAAGAGAAGGCTTATCAGGAAGCCGTAAGAAGGCAGAAATAGCTGAAAGATAACTTTAAGGGTGCCCAGAGCAGAGCCCTGCTGGGCCATGGAAAGAAGAAAGAGGAGAACATCAGAAAGAGGGGCGGAAAGGGGATCCACAGCCTTTACTGTGCACCATGCCACAAATTTGTTCCACCTGCAGGCGTATACCGATTTTGTGGAGGGACGCCTGGCTGCCAGAATACCATTACAGCCTTCAGGAGGCAAGTCAAATGGCATCAACTGCTGCCGCTCAATCTCCACGCATGGAGGTGGAGACAGGTTCGGGTGGAGGACCATCCCCTGCTGCTGCGACAGAAGGTCCTCCTGAAGAGGCAGTCGTATCGGGGGATCGATCAACAGCCTGAGTAGCTCGGGATAACAGTATCTTCGTGCCCAATCCGGTGCCACCAAGATGACTTGGGCCCGGTTGCACCTGATCTTCTTCAGCACTCTGGGCAGAAGTGGTATAGGCGTACAACAGACCGCAACTCCACTCGCGACGAAAGGCGTCCCCGAGCGAGTGCCGCCTTGGAAACTCCAACGTGCAGAACTGACATTGCGCGTTCTCTTCAGTAGCGAAAAGATCTAACCAGGGCTCTCCCCACTGTCGAAAAAGGCCTTGCGCCACGTCCGAGTTTAGACCCCATTCGTGATCCATCATGCACCGGTGGCTGCGTTCGTCTGCTCTGGCGTTCAGAGAGCCCGCCAGATATTGAACCACCAGGGTAATTCCCTGATGTTCCAGCCATTTGCAGAGGCGCAGATCCTCCTGACAAAGGGTCCACGACCCCACCCCGCCCTGCTTGTTGCAATACCACATGGCGGTGGTGTTGTCCGTGAACACCTGCACTACACTTCCCCAGACAGAGGGAAGGAATGCCTTCAGTGCAAGTCGTATCGCCCTCAGCTCCAGAAGGTTGATATGGAGCCAGGACTCCGCCGGAGACCAGAGGCATCTGATCTCGGCCTCTCCCATGTGGCCCCCCCATCCCAGGAGGGACGCATCCGTCACCACTACGTGCTCCGGTTAGGGTAGGGAGAGGGATGTACCACTGACCCAATCGCGGTCCGTGTGCCACCACTGCAACTGTTTCGCAGTGCCCTCCGAGATCAGGACATGGTCGGACAGGTTGCCCCGATGCTGGGCCCACTGAAACTTCAGGTCCCACTGCAGAGCCCGCATTCGCCATCTGGCATGATGCACCAACAGGATGCAGGAGGCCATCAGACCCAGAAGCCGCAGCACCAACCTGACCGAAACCCGGGATAGAGGCCGAAAGTTGGGGATCAGGGCCTGAATATCCCGGACCCGCTGTTCCGGAGGATAGGCCCGGAACTGCACCGAGTCCAGAACCGCTCCGATGAAGAGGAGCTTATGAGAGGGACTCAGATGCGACTTCGGCACATTGATGGAGAACCCCAGCAAATGCAAGAGGTCAGCCGTAGTCTGGAGGTGGGAGACGACTGCCTGGGGCGAGCCCGCCTTCAACAACCAGTCGTCGAGATAGGGGAAGACTGGAACCCCCAATCTGCGCAGATGAGCTGCGTCCACCGCCATCACTTTCGTGAACACCCGAGGGGCACTGGTGAGGCCGAAGGGGAGCACGGTAAACTGAAAATGGTCCTGGCCCACCGTGAACCGCAGGTAACGCCGGTGGGCCGGCAGAACGGGGATGTGGAAATAAGCATCTTGCAAGTCCAACACTACCATCTAGTCTCCAGGGTCTAGGGCAGCCAGAACCTGAGCTAAGGTGAGCATCTTGTACTTCTTCTTCTGGAGGAAGGTGTTGACGCTCCTGAGGTCAAAGATAGGGCGTAGTCCCCTTTGCCCTTCTTGGGAACCAGAAAGTAGTGGGAACAACAACCACAACCTACTTCTGGACCAGGAATGTGCTCGATGGCCCCCTTGGCCAAGAGGGCCGTAACTTCCTCCTGCAGAAGTTGCAAGTGATCCCCCGAAATTTGGTGGCACTGCGGTGGCATGGCTGGAGGGGTCGCCTCGAAGGGGAGGGAGTAGCCCCTTCGGACGATTTGCAGCACCCACCTGTCCGATGTGATGGTACGCCAGTGGAGCAGGTGATGGCGAACTCAGCCTCCCACTGGCGTGGAACGGGCCTGAAAGCTCGGACTAGGAGGGCTTTGAGGCGGATGCTGCTGAGGTAGATGTGGACTGACCTGCACGCTGTCCCCCTGTACCGCCTCGGTGGAATCCGCGACCGCGTGGAGGTTGGTTCTGCGACCTGTAGCTGGGCGGACGTGAGGGGGCACCCCTTCCTTGGCCACGTAAGTGGGCCAAAAACGGAAGTTTGCGGGAGCGGGGCCAAAAGGCCCAAGGACTTGGCCGTAGCCCTGGAGTCCTTAAAGCGCTCCAGTACACTATCCGCTTTGTCGCCAAAAAGGCATGTCCATGAGGGTGCTCTGGACATCCCCGGAAAAACTCGTGGACCGCAGCCATGGCGTGGCGACGAAGCGCCACCGTTGTCGACATTGCCCTGCCCAGCGAGTCCGTTGTGTCCAGTCCACATCGGATTGCATGCCGTGCCGCATCCCGCCCCTCGGCAAGAGCCTGGGCGAGTCGTGTGTGGGCCTCCTCCGGACACTGGGGCAGCACGTCCTCCACTGTATCCCACAGGGAGTGGGAATAACGGTCCAAGAGGCACAAGGTGTTGATAGACCGCAACCCCAAACTAAGAGGAGAACAGTTTCTTCCCAAACTGTTCTAGCCTTTTGGATTTCTGATCCGGGGGAGCGGACGGGAAGGAGGTCTGGGAGGTAGAGGCCTGGATAACCAGGCTCTCGGGCGTTGGGTGTTGGGACAGAAAACTAGGGTCGCCCTGTGCAGGGCGGTGGTGCCGGGCCACGTTCCAGTCCACAGGAGGAACTGCGGAGGGCTTGGACCAGGTGCCCTTCAGAACGTCAATGAGTGCTTCATTGAGCTGCAGCAGAGGCTCCAAGGAGCTTGCTGACGGTTGAAGCACTTCGGTGAGGAGGTTCGTCCTCACGGCCAAAGCAGGCAGTTCTAGCCCAAGGGCTTCGGCCGCCTTGCGCAGCACCATAGAAAATGCAGCACCTTCCTCCGAAGCCACGGTCGGAGGAGAGATGAAGCCAGTGTCAGGGGAGGTGTCAAGACCACTGGCATCCCCCAGCTAGTCTGCCCAGTCCTGAGATAACCGGCCCTGCCGGGCCAGAGGGTCCTCAGACCCCTCCCAGTAATCACCGTCATCCGATTCCTGGTATACAGGTGGAATGATCGGAGCCGGGCAGAAGATGAAATTGCCACCCATCGGCGTCGGGTGCGGCGCCGCTCCGACGCCGGGCCCGGACCGGGGGTCTAAACTGGGGAACGACGTCGTCTGGGGACGGCGCTGGGGGTGGCACCGGAGGAGTCGGCGCCGGAAGAGGGGTCATAAGGTCGATCGGCGCTGACTGGGATCCGGGCCTGGATCCCCCGGGGGCCTGCGGCGTCAGGACCGGAGTCGACGACTGAGCCGGGGCCGGAGCCGCCGGCTCGCTAGGCCTCCCAGTCGAGACTGCGGGGCCCGAAGGCGCGCCAGCAAGCGTCGACGGCTGAGCCAGGTTCCTCATGGCCATGAGGAAGGCACTGAACTCCGCCGGAGTCGTGTCAGTCCCAGGACCGGAAGGTATGGGGATGGACGGGACCCCTGCGGCTCCGATGGAGCCGCGCTGTTGATGCCTCCCAAACACTCAGCCGAGTCGCACGACCGGCAAGGGGAGTCAGAAGAGCGATGTCGCTTCTTCGACTTCTTGCTGTGCTTCGACTTACCGGAATTCGAAGCCTTGGACCCCGACGAGCGGTGGTGGCTGCGGCTCCGCGACCGGTCCCTCGACCTGGACCTTGAGCAGCGCGGAGCAGACTGCTGGTACTCGAGTAGCTTGCGGGAACGCTCCCGCCTAGCTTTCGAAGTCAAGGCCCGGCAGTCGAGGCACGACTCAGCATCGTGGTCGGGCCCGAGGCAATGGAGGCACCAGCGGTGGTGGTCCGTGACCGACATCAGTCGGTGACGGGAGTCACAAGCCTTAAAGCCAGGCATCCCTACCGGTACCAGAGTCGATGTCGACAAGAATAGAACCAAAAGAGTTCAAAATGTTTAGTCAAAAAGTGACTAAAAGGGTATGCTCTTCCCAGATCGGCGCTTACTGGCGCGGAAAAAAAAAAAAGAACTGACGTCAGCGTGCGAGGGCGGCGTCCAAGTACTCCGACGACGTCATTCCGGCGATCACGACGCCGACTTCGGACACGGAGCAGCAGGCGACACGCAAGGGTATTGCTGACGAAAAATCTTTCCGGATCCAGCCGGATGCCTGGGAATATTCTATTCTAAGGTGAGGAATCTAACTAACGTGTTTCTTTCAGATATCCCTTCTTTCCCAAGCTCATTGTCACATGTCTAATTGTCCTGTATATAGTGTACTGTCATTTTCACCAATCAAAATATGTCACTTTTTTCACCACAGTCCCCTATTTCTCACTACAATTGAATTTGTAAATTGTGACAGCTCTAAATATTTGATATTCAATTTCGAATACATTATTGAAATTCCAATTTGTGTGTGCTATTTCATTTATTGACACAAATGTTACAAGTAAGGTTTTACTTCTTGAATTTCCTACGCAATTGAGACTCCCCAACAAAACCCACTGATAGACTTTATTATCATCAAATGCCTTGGTGGCATCTAGAACACTGCCGCCATCGGCAGCTCAGGAGCGACATTATTTAGGATTGAGAAGAGAGTTCTCAGATTATGTGTAGAAGCCCTCCCCAGCACAAAGCCAGACTGATCGGGGAGAACTAATTTTTCCATTAGGAGGTTAAGTCGATCAGCTAGGCCAGAATTTTGGTGTCGCAATTAATGAGGGACAGTGGACGGTAGGAGTCGCAGTGAATGGGTGGCTTCCCCGTTTTGAGAAGAGAAGTGATGAACGCTTCCCTCATGGGGGGGCGGGGGGAGAGTTTGCCCGATTCCAAAGTCTTCATATACCTCTCTGAGAATAGGTGCCAGTTGATCTATATACGCTTTATAAAATTCGGTGGGTATTCCATCCATGCCAGCGGCCTTGCCGGACTGTGTGTGTGTATTATTGCCTCCCGCACCTCATCCAATTCAAAAGGAGCGCATAGGAATTCTCAATGTTACCCACTTAACCATCCCAATGCCACATTACCAAGGTATTCATCAAGGTCAAGGTAACCGCCCCTAGTGAATGTGCAAAGCGAGGAGTAGTGAATTCATAGAGTATGTCAGCGGTGTCGGGATAGCGTACCTCCCCTGGCCCTGCCAATTCCAGAATGTAGTTAGAAAAGCGTGGCTTCCGTATAGTTTCTGCCAACACCTTCCCCGGGCGTTCGCCCTCCCCATAACGTCGGGCCACCCAATACTTGCCCCTGAAGCGTACCTCACGATTAGCAGTATCTGTGTAGTCCAAGAGTTTCTTGCAAAACTTGCGTTGGGTGCTGCCATCAGGACTCGCAGAAAGCCATGCCTCCAGTGTTTTAAGTTTCAAGCTTTAGTTTCCGTAGTGTGATCTTAATATCCCGGAGTACTCCCGAGCTTCTGGATATACAGAATCCCGAATAGTAACTTTAAAGGCTTCCCAGACTGTTTCCACCCTGTCCACTGAACCTTTACTTCTTTGAAAGAAATCTTGGATTTCCTCTCCCAGTTCATTATGAATGACTGCATCAAGTAATGTTAAAGGCTGCAGTCTCCAGCTACAACGTGGGATGCCATAGCCTGGAGCAGTTAATGTGAGTTTAACTAGGAAATGATCAGAATATGTTCTGACTAGGTGTGTGACGTCGGTTATGGCAGGACCAAGTCCTCGCGAGAGAAGCCAGTAATCAAAGCGCGCCCATGACGCAGCCCAAGCCGCAAAGTGTGTGCCTTCCATTTTGTGGGGATCCATATGACGCCAGACATCAAGTAGACAGTGTGTTTTAGTTACATCATGTATGATGTCGCATGATTTAGTATAGTGATGAGTGGCTGGGTGTGATCTATTGTGGCCCCCTGGCATATGACGAATATGATGAGAATATCCTATGGTCAGCCCACCTATGCGCAAAATTATTACTGTGATAAGGACTAAAATGGGTTTCTTGTAGCATAGCTACGTGGATCTGATGCCAGTCTAAATATCCCAGTATCTAACGGCACTTCCGTGAGTCCCCTAACCCACCAACATTCCATGTAAGGATCTGCAGTTTCTCAAGAGATGCTGGGACAGTCTAAACTCAATGGGGAATTGCCCGCGGGGAGGGGAGGGGGGGGGGGGGGGGGGAGAGGAACCTTAGGTGCATGCACAGTTCCTCCTCGCCCTAGATATCAAACTAGGTGATACCGGCGATTTCAGAGGGAGCAGAAGAGTGCTCGGTACAATTGGTTTTAAAAGTCCCAGTAGGACACACAGCTAGGCAGTGGCAACTAGTGGCACATGACAGTGTCCGTTGAGCAATGTTCGAGGCGAAGCGCTCCCGCAGTGCGCCAGTCCATTATCTTTATATCGCCATGTGTTCAGTGCACTTCTTCCCTGGCGGCCGGCGTTCTGAATCGTGGTGACTTGTTTGGCGAGGCAGAGGTTGCATTGGTGCGTCTAAGGTGTTTCAAGAATTCGTCTACTTGCTGCAGCTTTGTGAAAAAGGTCTGTTTCCCTTGGTGCGTGACCCTGAGGCGTGCTGGGTATAGAAGCGCATAGTCTATTTGGCCCTGTCGCAGTTTGTGTTCGGCGGGTATAAACTTACGCCTCTCTTCCTGCACCGTCGCCGTAAAGTTAGGTTATATAGTAAACGGGATGCCTTCAAAGTTTAGCTGGCGTTTTTCCTCAGGCTATGTGAAGTGCAATATCCCGGTCTCTATAATTTAAAAGCCGTGCAATGATGGGTTGAGGCGAGCTCCCCGATGGCGGACGAGACCCTAGTAAGTGATGAGCACGCTCAACTATAAATTGGGGTAAGAATGATTCCGCACCTATGGTTGCCAGCAAAAGTCTCAATATAGTCTTCCATTTTCCCAGTGCTGGTACTTTCCGGAATTCCCAAAATGCGAATATTGTTGCTCCTACTGCGCGCCTCAAGGTGCCTCATTGGTCTGAATTCGAGAAGTTGTGTCTTCAGCGTCGGAGATTCAGCACTCAGTTTCTTTGATGCGCTCTTTGTGGCCATCTAACTTATGAACTATGGCATCCATCTGCGTTGTCATAGCACCCATTTTCTCTGCGGTGGCTGTTAAACCATGCCTGACCTCCTGGAGGATAACTCTCATATGCTCATTGATCATATGGGGGTGGGGAGGTGTCTTGCGCGGGACCATCACCGGTTGCACTCTGTTCGTCCTGGGGCAGACAACTGTTCTTCCTGGCTTCGAACGTCAGCCGTGGCTGTTTTGCGTAGCATTTTCCCACAACTAGCGCTGGTATGTGGCACCTTCGCAATTCCCAGTGGCAGTATACCACCCTGCCGCCCTCTTTACTGCTGTGAGGTCGCCTTGGCCCCTGACTGTCACCAGTGGCAATGACTAGCAATGGAGCTTGATATCACCTCTATCGCCGGGCTATCCGGCCTTACGCTCGGTCGACACCCAATGGCCTTTACACTGCCCCTCTTCCACCTAATGCGCTTCGTGGGGGGTAGCACCCAGCAGGAAAACAAAGCTAGTCCAAGCGATGGTGGGACTCTGAGGGAGTCAAAGATTATAGCCGAGGCACAAGCCCAAGGGGCACTAAGGAAGATCAACGCTGTGCCACGATGGCAAGATAGACCTCTGGGATTGCTGTTGGCTATGCCTTAATTCCTCAGTGTGCAAGCACTAGAGTCCCAAGCCCCTCGCTCTGCTGATGAAAGTAGTATACAGACAGCAAACGCCAGGTGTCGCTGATTCAGATGGGCGAGGGAGACATACAGCTGCAGGATAAAGGCGGCAGAATCATCGCGCCCGTTTGAGCTTTCGGGCCTGCCTGTAACTGGAGCACACACTGATCTTACCCACCTCCCCGCCGCGCCTAACACCTGGACAGTTATTGCGGCACCGATGCTTAGATGATCAGCCGGTCCTTGACACCTACGCTGCCGCTGTAAGCGAGCCCCAGGCAAAAGGAATCGCCGTTCTCCGCCATTCGTTAGATCAAAGGCGGTGTCGGAAGTGGCAGGACTGCGTAGCAGTGAGGCTTTACTTGCTATTGGGGGGCCTTGTGCACGTGACAGCCATTCACAAAGGGGCACATCAGCACAAACTCTCCCTATAGCATACATTGCCCCTTTTCATCCTGATGTGCTTCGTGTGGGGTAGCACCTAGCGGGAAAACGCAGCTATACCAAGCTATGGTGGGATTCTGAGGGAGTTCGAAGGTATAGCAGAGAGACAAGCCCAGGGGCTGCCAAGGAAGATCAATGCTGTGTGCAGTGCGCGATGGCAAGATAGACCTCCGGGATCGATGTTGGATACGCTTTTACTCCTCAATGTTCAAGCCTGAGAGTTCCAGACCGCCAGGCCACTGATATAAATAGTATTTAATGCGCAATCCCAATGGTCACCGATTCAGATGTGTGTGGGACGCTTGCGGCGATTTTAAATGCTGCGCGCCTGTAACTCTCCTAGTGATCAGTTGCAAGAGAAAGGCGGAAAAATCTTCTCGCCCGGTGAACACACTTCGGTCCGCCTACAACTGGAGTGCACACTGAGCTGGTCCGCCTCCCCGCCACGCCTAACACGTGGGCTGTTAAGGCGGCACCAATGCTTAGATGTTCAACTGATGCCGAACGCTTTCGCTGCTGCTGGTAGCGAGCCCCGGGGAAAAAGTATCGCGGCTCTCCGCCCATCCATCAGATCAAAGGAGGTGTTGGCAGTGGTAGGGGGTATCGTTATGCACGTGACAGCCAATCTCAAGGGGGCAGCACAGCACAATCTCACCCAGTCTACTGGCGTGTCGCGGTTTCAGGCAGTCCTCGATGCACCGCGTTCCTCAGGTGGTCGCTCTTGCCGGACAGCAGGTCTAGTCCAAGCAGTGGCAGCAGAAGGAGGATCACTAAGGCAGCACCAAATGCTCCACACGCCCTAATTTCACAGCGGAGGCGCAGGAAGTGGTAATCGCCTAATTTCAACAGTTTTCCTTTAATCACACCTGGGCAGGACAAATGAGCGGATTTTGATACCGAGCTGCAGGAGCCTCACACCAGTGCGGCCATCTTGCTCATGTGCCACCTAGCACCCTCCAGGTTTATACATTGTTTGAGCATTACAGTAGTCCCCTCACACATACATTTTCCTTCTGATAGCAAATCACATTTTTCTGTGTGTACTGTAGTTGCTTGGTGGCCACACTGTATGCGTGCCTGGCTTCTGAACCTGCATGTGTGCCATCTAGTAGCCATCCTTTGAAAAGGATAGCTTAAGTATTTGAGTGTCTGCCTTTGAATCATAGCACACTTGAATCCTGTATTATCTTGAGGCTGTTCTAGTTTTAAATAAACAGACTTCTAAAGGGCAAATTAACATGTGCAGTTAATCTCAAACTAATCCCCCTCAGGATTAAATTTCACCACTGTGCAAAAACAGGGAACTTTTTGTTTACATTGATTGTGATAGACTTGCTGTAGCTCCTAAGGATTTACTCACAGCCCTAAACAAAGTGCTCAAAGTAATTGGCTACCAGTTAGAACATTTGTTTAAAGTAACAGATCAGCTCCACTTTGTGCATGTAATGCTTTATAGGTTTCACCTACATTGCGCAAGCACTGTCAACAAAAGCTATGGTCCCTTTAAAAAAAATGTTTAAACTTGGAGGGGTTTGGAGCTTACCCATGCCTTACCTTAATGTATCATTGGTAGGCTCCCACATCACCTTTGTTTCTTTGCTTCTCATTGGTCAGCTGCTCCTGCTGCCAACCTGCTTCCTCCTGGCCAGTGTCCTTTCCCTGGCCAACAGCTAGTTTTTGGGCAAATAACGGAATTCAATCAGAGTGCATCCGTAATGTCTCTCATTCATTCCGGTCCTCCACTAGCTCCAAAAGAAACTTTCCCCCACCCTCTATTGGTTTTCAATTTTTCCCAGTCTCCGATGTATCATCCTCCCCAAATCCCCACGCAGCACATGCACACTGCTAGGCCAAGCCTAGCAGTGTGCATGTGCTGCTCTGCGGGGCATGCTGTATCTACTCCGGGTGTTTAGACCACGTCGACCCCTTTTCATTTGTCCCTTTGTGTGCTTTTCTGAATTCCTTTATTGGTAAAATGTTGCTTTTTGTCCTGCCAGTGGGTGTGTTTTTTTACTTTGTGGCAACTGCCCCCATTACAGGTCTCCTTACTCTTTGAATTCATTTATCGTTACTATAGCACACTTTTATTCACCAAATTGGGTCCGTACCATGAACACAGATTCAACATGGGCACGCAATATTTTTGAAACACCTTTTTGACATTTTTATGGCTGCCTGGGCAGCCTGCAAGGAAGGTGTGTGGGCAGCTTTGCCAGCACACACCAGCCGAGCTTGTTTTTCTAAGTCACGGTTTCACAACTGATTTTCCCACCTGAACATATATTTAGCAAAGTATCCAGTTAAGGTTTTTCATATGGTGCCTAATCATTAATTAAAAACGAAATCAGTTTTCTGGTATACTGTTGTGATCTTATGTATTTTCTAATTGGTGATGCCATTAAATGGTTGCCTAGCAGCTGTAACTGGGCTACAGAGGTTCTACTACGTGAGGCCAGTGTGTGGAGTCACGGAGACAGGACAGCTGTAGATCAGGAGGCAGCTGTTGGGGTTTGCTGATATTCAACTTGAATAAACCACTTTACTGATCCAATTGGTCCCATTTCTTCCTCAAAATTGGCGACGAGGTTGGGATTTAAAATAAAGTCTAACTTTTTCTGCTCCCTCCAACCCAATAATGATTTACCTTTTTCGACAACGTATATCTTAGCTTCTGTTTCTCTGTCTTAAAATTTAATTTTTGCACAAAAATATCCTAAAACAGGTAATCTCTGACCACAATATCCTACCGGATTAACATTCGTAGGTGCAAGTGTTTTAGAACCCAATTTTCCCCAAACTTGCTTGTCAATTATAGTAAAAGGGGAACATGAATCTGCCCATATTGGAATCATTGTATGGTCTATAATGAGATTACACTTTGGTGGAACGTAACTGTCACTCCCTTTCGCACCAACGTCATTAACATCATCAATAACATATTTCTACTTCACTCTCTTCAGAACTTTCCGCGGAAATATCTCTTATTGTATTCACCTTTGGAGTTTGAACTACATTGGATGCCTTACATACCCTAGAAAAATGGGCTATTTTTCTACATTTGTAACATCTAGTCTTTGCCGCTGGGCAGTGAACAGCATCAGCGGAATGTCTATTGCTTCCACATCTATAACATACTTTGCATGCATAGAAAGGTTGTTTCTTTTTGTTATCTATACTTTTGTTGCCTTTTTTTTCTGTTGCCACCTCACAAACTTTTGCGTCGTTTCACTTTGTGTGGAATTGGGATTCGTCAATTCTTTAACATATCTTGATGTGTTTTCAATGCGTTTTGCTATCTCGATGGCATTGTCCAAAGTAGAATCCGTTAAGTCCAACAGTTTTTCTTGAACTTTTTTGTTGCAAGTAGCGTTGATTAATTGATCCCTTATTAACTCGTCCCGTAAATCCTTAAATTTACATGAAATGGCTAATTTCCTCAGAGCAGCTACATATTGTCCAATTTTTTCTCCTTGTGCCCGTTTACGCGAAAAGAACTTATGTCTTTCCACTACAATGCTCAATTTCTTCCCATAATTTTCCTCTAACATAGCCATCGCTACTTCATAGACTTCTTCATCATCCTCATCGTCTGAGTTAGTATTTCCTCTTCCAATAGACACAGGTTTAGGAAGTGTTTTAAGAATGTTTCTTCCTTCGACCCCAAGGTGATGCTTCAAAATTGCTAACTTCCTGCTAGCTACATAAATTTCAGCACCTATGCCTTCTAAATAGGTAATGAAGGACTCTTTCCAATCCTCCCAAACCATACACGGTGCGCCAGGTTCTTGCAGAAAGGTAGGGGGGAGGTGTAATGGTTTGGTTCGCCATATTGCTACTTTATTTGTTTGAATGTTTCGACTATTAGCGATATGACTTGCGTTATATTTCCCAAGGATGACCACAAAATGACGAGTTCAGAAAAGGAAAAGCTCCTCTTTAATGTTCACTGTTTGCTTATAAATACACCAATGTAGCGTTCTGTTCCTGTGCCACGCGCTGTCCCAAAGTGATTGATACAGCAAAACTCACTTTTAGTGTTCTCCACTTGCATATGTATACGCAAGCGTAGCGTTTCTCTTCGTGAGCACAGTGTCGTCGCGATGCAATGGTAACTAAGCAACATCCATCATGGCGGCACACATAACGCGACCTTACGGAAGGTCGCGCTCGATTCACGCACTACACGCATGCGCGTTATGCGATGCGAAATGCTGGCGAGGAACGGGAAGGGTCGCACTCTGAACTGAAGGAAATGGTCGCGTATTCAGACAACCGACTCGCAACCAACGGTAAAGTTTTGGTATTTACTTACGAAGTCTTGTAGATTAATACTGCGCTTAACACTGTTGCACAACTCTCTCTGGACGATAAACGCCTTCTCCTGTTACAAATTCCACACAATTGGGCTGCATACTTCACAAGTCGACGTTTATGTTTTTTCCTAAATACCAGTACCTCGTCCAGCGCATAGATAGCGCGCAAACCCAAAGTCTTCCCAGCTCACTCTCTCTCCGATGCTTGATAGAAAACCTCGGCAGAAACTGCGGTGAAAGCTCGCCAGAAATTCCGAGATTCACTTGTGTTTCTAGATATGCTCCAGAGACAGTTTCAAGGCAACACCCATCACTTGAGACAACCTTCTGTAATAAATCAACAGTTGATGCTTTCTGTGAAGAAATATTCCGAAGAGAGGGCTGTCCTGCGGAAATTCTCACTGATATGGTACACAATTTACGTCAGGTGAATTCTCTGAGTTTCTCAAAAGGTGGGGTATAAAACATTCTAAAACTCCTGTCTATCACCCCAGGGGAAATGGGTTAATTGAGCGCTTGAATCGTGCGATTGCTGAGTGTATTCAGATGTCTTTCCAGATGTTGGAAAAATGACATAAAAAACATGTTATGGAATTACAGGATAACACCGCATTCTTTAACGGGTGAAACCCCTTTTTGTCTATTGAAGGGCAGGACACCATGTTCCATCGCGGTTCCTGCGTGGATGGGTAGAGGGGGCAAGAGAGCAATAAATGAGCGTGATCTAAGGACAAAGGTTGAGAAATATCAAAAATCTTATGTACAAAAACATAATGCCAGTCTGCTCAAGAAACCTAGGTTATTTAGTACAGGAATGTTCGTTAGAGTAAAATTGGATTCTTTTCATGGAAAAGCGAATTCTAAATTATCTGAGCCAAAGAAGGTCTTGGTTGCCAATGTTTTTTTTTTAAAACTATCAGATGGCAAGTGGTGGAATGTCAATAGAGTAACTAAGTGCAACGAGACGGAGGTTAGTGAATGGTTGAAAAGAAACGCAGGGGAAGATAGTGAAGGTTCTGCAACTGATGGTGCAATTACATCTAATCCCAGAGGTAATGTAGGGATCAAACACTCCAAGGACAATGAGGGTGATATTAAAAGTTCAAGGCACAGTACAAGAAGGGTAATCACTCCAGTGAAATTACGTGATTATATTCGTTTTTGAAGCTTAATTTATGCAGTTACAAATTTGTTATGGAAAGGGGATATGTTGTGATCTTATGTATTTTCTAATTGATGTCATTAAATGGTTGCCTAGCAGCTGTAACTGGGCTACAGAGGTTCTACTACGTGAGGCCAGTGTGTGGAGTCACGGAGGCAGGACAGCTGTAGATCAGGAGGCAGCTGTTGGGGTTTGCTGATATTCAACTTGAATAAACCACTTTACTGATCCAATTGGTCCCATTTCTTCCTCAAAATATACATTACCGGCGAAAAGTTTAAATAGCCCTGTTTCTTTAACATAAGCTTGTTTACATCGTCAGTTTGTGGCGAGAGTGATGCTGTAATTTGTTTTGGAAAAGCCAGGACCCCTCCTCTGCTTGTTACAAGGGGCACCAGAGATGACTTTTGGCACACTGTATTATTGGCCCATCTACCAGCTACTGATGCCTGTGTGTCACCCCCACCGCCTCATTACACAAATGTGTCTGATGCCTGCCTTGTGTCAACATTTCACTGTCTAGGCAGCGACGGAGGAGCTGCACCGCCCTCAGCACAAACCTTCGTGGATGTGGGGGTTGTATTACTGAATGACATATCAATGCAGAGGCGAGTGAATCAACAAACAGCATTGCCTAAACCGAATAGTCCTGTAACAAAGATGAGACCTATTGGCTTTGCCTACACTTGTGTTACATGCTGCACAGAAGCTCGAGCTGCTGTACAGCATGGCTTAAAGGCAAAGAAAGCGCTATGACGTGGTGGACGCTGGTCATGTTAGTTTTTTTTTTTTTACTTTAACTTATGTTGCACAGCAGCTCAACTGGTGTGCAACATGTAATAAAACATTGACAAAGAATACATTTCACATAGGTGAAACCTATTGGCTTTGACAATGATTGTTTACCTTTGGTACAGGGACACATAACAGAGGCATGTCATGTATGGCTTCCCATTACTCTTCTGCCACTGCTTAGCAATTGAAAGCAGGGGCAGATGATTTAGGGGGCCATACATAACGAAATTATAGATAAGTTAAATGTGAATTACGGGGATGTTTCTCACCTCGGGGTTCTGAATGACATCACAGACAACTCGAGTTTCGCTCTCGCCGTTTCATGTCACTCAGAACACCTTGGTGAAAAACATCCCCATAATACAGTATTACCATCTATAATTCTATATATTATGGGCAACAATAACTGGAGTGGGTATCCAACATGAAAAGCAGTGCACAAGGACAACTGGAACGTGGAAGCAGCAACACAAGTGTGAGAGGGCGTGTATCTGAAGACCAGCAGCAGCTCCTCCCACCATTCCGACCCCGGCTTTCTTGAATTTTTATTCAATTAATCCCCTCCCCTCCCTGCACCCCCAAATGTCAATTGCTTCCCTCCATTGTTGCTCCCACACCTTTGTTTGTCGGCCCTTAAAAGACAATTTATTTACACCTCCAAGTGGTGTCTGCCATCTCGGATAGGTAAATAAAATTAAAAAAACTAAATAAATAAAAAAGGCACCTGCATCATTCAGTAGGACCAGCGCACATAAATTTACTGATTGCTTCAGTCACGACATACACGCTCGCGTCGCACAATCCGGTCTAACTTCTTTTCTAATTTTTTGTTGACACGGAATAGTATAGTCAAAAAGCATTTTGCTTTATGCCAATGCTGCATATCAACAAAAAGCCCAGCCAACAGGCCTCAAGCAGATATGTCGCCCACATTATCTAACCAAGGACTAAAACATTTATGTCGAAGCCATCAAACAAAATTCAAAAAATCTCTTTGAGCGACAATAGACTAACAGAATAGGATATTGCAAGACCCAACCAAAATCTAAGAAGCCTTTACTATCTTTAATGGTACCCGGACTGCATGTCGTCCTCTCTCCTGCCCTCAAAAGCTCTAAACTCTGAGATTATCTTTCGAATTTCTTTCATAAAAAAATCCTGGACATAATTCTCTCACTTGTCCTTCTCCGGGATTCCCTATCTCTTCCCTCTCTCTCACCCTCTTCTAACCAGTTTCAAACCTATTGACGAAACTAGGGTTATTAAAATAAATACAAAATCTCTACTGTAGGATACCACCCAGTCCCATATCTCAAACCCTGGGAAACTGATTGCTGATCATCTTATACATACTCTTATCCTCTTGCTTGCCACAGGCACTGTTACTAATCTGTGAAAACAAGGATTCATTACACTTTCTTTTAAAAAATCTTCATAAGATCCTGGAGTATTAGCCAACTTCACACCTCTCGTCATTTGCCCTCAAAGGTCCTGCAACCTCATGTAAACAACCAGTTATGTTCTATTTTTTTTAATGCAACAATCACTTTGACTGACATCATTCTGGCTTTAGAGACAGTTTTAGCACGGAAATGGTACAGATTTTGGTAAATTATATCCATATATATGTTGGCCATGAATCTTTACTGCTCTAACGTGACCTCTCTCTCTGCCACCTCTGACATGGTCTCTCACTCCACTCTTAAAGTACGTCTGAGGAATGCTGGTGTGAGAGACTGCCCTGGCATTGTTTAACTATTTCCTGACCCACAGGTTACTATCCGTTTCACTGTCCCCTTTTCAATCCGGGTTGAACGATATTAAATTTGGCATCCCTCAGGGATCAGCTCAGAGTCTCTCTTTTTAATCCTTACATGATCCCGCTGGTGACTCTTTCACTACTATTTCTTCACTCAATATTCATATGCAGATGACACTCAACTCATCCCTAAACAGGAAAGTGACATCTCAGACACTAAGTCATACTTTAAGCAATAATGATCTCTAAATCCACAACCTAGACTAAATTCCTCCAAAACAGATCCTGGTCTTTGGTAACTCATCAGTTTTAGACTAACTAGTAGCCTACAGATCTTTACCCCGCCCCCGAGACACACTCACAGTGCAAAATATATGAGCATTATTTTTGATACTTGCATGATCTTCCCAGCACATATATCAATCATAGTCTCCAACCGTTGTTTCTGTTAAAAGTACTATAATAACTTCAATTTTTGTTTCCCACGATCACAAGAAAAGTCATACATGCTACCATCTTGGACAGAATTGATTATTGCAATTCTGCCTTCCTGGCTCAGCCAAAGTAGCATCCATGGTCTCCAGTTGATATAAAATGCAGCCGCCTTCTGAGCGTCAGGAAATTTCACACTCTCTCTCTCACCTTGTCCCAGACTTATACTGGATTCCTATAGAGAGGTTTCATTACATCTCTATATTTGTGTCATAAAACGGTAGACTCCTCAGGTTCCATATATCTGAAAATAATCTTTCGGAAAAACCTACCGGCTCTATCCTCCAGTCCTCTTCAGCCAATCTTCTTTTTATCTCCGGGGATCAATCTTTGGCTACACGACAGCATCTGCATGGAATGCTCTTCCTCTTGTTCTTCCCAGTGCCACCCCTCACAGAACGTTTAGAAAGCATTTCAAAACCTATATTTTTAGTCTCTTAAGTTTCGGTCCACTTCTGTCCACATTTGCTCTTTAGGGTCAGGACACTCAAAATGGTAACAATGGTTTAAAAGAAAACAAATCAATCATTTATAAAGTCAAGACTGATTGGCTCAGCCATTACTTGTTAGAATTATTATCTTATTTTTCCAATGCTTAAGACCATCTAACTAATACAATATATGCATTTCAAGCACACGAGGCACTATAGTTGACACACATAATTGAACGAATCTTCACATGCCAACCTATACACATTCAAAAAATGTCAGTTTGGTACAAAAATATTCTTGATACACACCATGTATACCTTTTAAAATAATATACACAACTGATAGACAGCGAACATGCTTTCTGAAGCTGCATTTTAAAAATGTTTTAAGCATTTGTAATCATACCAATCTATGCTATGTAACAAAACCACAGAGCACTAATACATAATTTTTCAATTCCTGAATGGTTTTTAAATTGTTCTCGCTTCTCCACAGAATACAAAATACAAACCGCTTTGAAAAAAAAGCATAGGCAATGCTAATAGGTCGTGCTTATGAATGTACTCTCAAGTCAGACCTAAAAATCCATGTTAATGACTATTCTCCAGTCTGTGCTGCTGCCAGAGAAAAACGCTGTAGATTATCTAGTTACCTAAGACACTAACAGCATTATATTGACATGTGTGAGGCCCAGAAAGATCAAGCTCAAACAGCTTGATAAAGAAGCAAAATTATCAAAGCTGTGTGGAGGGCAAGCACTTTTTGGTGGAAGCACACAACTTCTGCCAAATCAAAACACGTACTCCTGGCTCCCAACAGGTTGGCAGGTACAAAGGCCCTCTGTAGTGATGCGGACAGAACTGTCCGGAGACAGCCACGCTGTCAAGTATGACCATAAAAATGCATGTGAACCAGCTCCCTACTGCCCTGAAGACCTTTCAAGACCTGATAAATTCTTGACATGCCAATCCTCAAGAATGTGCTAGTACAATCGAACAATGTTCTCTCCACTTTCGTATTTCACTCCCATTTCTCTTCTTGAATCACTACCATTTGTACTCTTGATACATTCTTATCTGCTGCAGCCATCTACTTTTCACCTTCCCCTGTCAAACTATTTATTCATTGACATTTTCAGGATAGTTATTACCTATACTCAATCACACATAAATGACCCCATTACACACCCTCTGCCCTTTCATCACGAGTTCTAGCCTGCTTGGCACCACTCCTTAGTCACTGTCTAGCTCAGCTTCAAATCAGAAACAGTCCTACCTTTACTAAATGTACCCAGGCAATTACCAACCCCATCGCAATTTCTACTCTAAAGTCATGGAATGCCAAAAACTGAACAGCCTCACTGTATTCCTCACCAAGTCGCGTAGTCAACTATCAATTCGGTCATCCACAACCAGCTCTCATCAATACTAGACTTCTGATGCACTTGATTCTATTGATCACTATACTTTCTTAAAACCAGCACCTTAGCTTTCACAAACCAATCTCAGTGATGGCTGCAATTCCTCAAATAGAGTACAGACAGTTTCTGTGTTAACACTTTGTATCACATCCCTCACAGACATTACAGTACCCTTTTGGGTTTTCTCATTGCTAGCCGATGATATAAAGGTCTCCTTTACTGTCCACCTCCAAACCTCAATCCAAAGTGTTGACTTCCTTACATGTGCTCAACAATGATGGCCATTAACTCCACTATGCTCTCTCTAACCAAAGACTAATACTGTTTATTTTTCTACTAGCTCAGCAGTCACACATTAATATCAATGTACTATACTACCAGTCACTCTCATCGCAACATTATCACCTGAAATGATGGTGTATACTTAAATCTGACAATGCATTTATATAACTACTAGTCCTTACTGACAAGTACTCAATAGTACTACAACGTAACCTTACATCTCCTAACACAAGGGAAATGCTCAGTACTTTCTCTGCACAAAACAGACTACAGTCTGAGTCTGCTAATCAGTGTCTCCCTCTGCTCATTATCATTGGACTAAAGTTACAAATTTTGCTACAAAGACACTCAATCGCTTCCAGAAACCCCCAAGGCTCTCAATGTTGTCACCAAATTGCCGGTCTGTATAACAACAAGCAATAAAACCAACTAATCCTCATTTTCAAAGCCAAAAACGGCCTAACTCCCATCTACATATCCGAACCACCCAACCAACATTAAGCCCTAAGCAAATTTTGAACCATAAAACTAAAACTCCAGGTCTAGCCAGCGCTAAATAAAACTCTCCAAATAAAATAAATAAACCTAGCCTTGCCTAACCCTGCAACTACATGTTCACAACTTTGTTCTTTTTATCTACTGAGATCTCACCAGTGGACTCAACTCCCTGCTGAATTAGGCCCAATCAATCAGGGGGTTGTACAGCGCAGCTACTCACTATGACCGTCTCAAGGTGCGGGGTGAAGGGTGGAGAATGAGGGGAGGGGTGGCTGCAGATCCGTCTGGGGTTCAGTCGAAGAGCCAGGTCTTGAGATCCTGCCTGAATTGGGTCAGCGACCAAGATTGCCCAAGGTGGAGAGGCAAGGTGTTCCAGGTCTTGGTGGCGAGGTAGGAGAAGGATCTTCCTTTGGGTTCTAGTCTTGTGGATCCGTGGGTTAGTGGCTAGAGCCAGTTGGGCAGAGTGGATGTGTGTAGTGGGTACGTGGAATGCGAGGGGGTGGTTCAGATATGCTGATTGTGGAGGACTTTATAGGAGTGCGTGAGGAGCTTGTGAGGAACTGCATCTCTTCTCACCTTACCTTTAAAACTCTCCTCAATATAGAAAACTTGTAACTAATCTATCTCACCCCCAGCACTCATATGCTAAATGCTTTGAAACTCTTCTTTGCTTATAATATGCTGAATCAAACTCACCATATTATAAAGGTTTACCACCTAAAATTGTAAACTGGCTTAATTATTTTTGTTCACAATAAATTAACCCCAAAGCACATCAGTGTGGTCATTCTGCCTATTCTTTCTGTTCATTGTATAGACATTTCCCAGTATATGTAAATCACCTATGGGGACTAAACATTTCAACAGATTAGTGTGAGAGACAGTACCCTTTGATGAAGAAAGGCAAACAAGTAGCAACATCTGTAACATCTGTCAACAGTGATCTCAAGGCCTTAAAGAGTCCAAACAATCGGTTTACATTTTAACTTCAATTTTTATTTTAACAAAACACTAAATGGCAAGTCTATGAACATGATTTTGTAGTTTAGGGATCTCAATATTAGAATGAGGTAGAAAACCGATTTGTTTTTCAAGAGGTGAGTGTTTTGGTTTTAGCTGCTGGCAGTTTACACAGCAGTCACTAAACGTAATCCTGGGATGCAGGAAAACTATTAAACAAATATATTTATTCTCTAGAAAAATGCAAATCAGACGTACATGGATCTAATCGTATTTCTTTCGGAAAAAATAGACAACTGTTAATTACATGGAACACAGTTGACTAAATGAGAAAAATTCTCCATTTAATTTTCAAAAGCTATTTTCATGTACAAGTTCTTTGTGTTGATGCTTATTACAAAAATGATGAGCAATAAACCCCAAAAAAGTAATTCGCAAACATTCAGCAACCAAAATAGAATCCTTTCAAATACACAAATAAGTATTAAAAAAATTCAGGACTTTCTGACTGCATAGTAAATATGGCGGATAGTAAAAGACTGAGAATCGAGTGCAAGAGTTTACCAACACAGTTTGCACAATTTACTTGCTAAACTTGAGGGTTTAAGTAACACTGATCTAGGAATGGCTGTCGCCTTTTTCCGTGAACAAAACAAGAATTAACTAACGGAGTGACGGCAAGAAATTCGAGAAACTGAAGAAATGTCAAATAAATTCATAATTTGGCAGAATACATGGAGTAATGTGATTTTCTCAATCATAAAAATATATATTTGCACATATGTAGAATTATATGAAGCAATGGTGGTCAATGAAACTGTACATTTCTGTTGCAACAATGCTGCACAACTCAGTAAAAAACAAAACATGCTATATTAACTCATCTAGGAGTCATAGCGTAAATAAAAAGTGCTTGTCGACGTAGAAACATTATGCACAGTCAGGTTCACACTGGATAGAGCCAATATTCCAAGCATTGACAGACATTTACAAGGTTTGAGAAGATACTTGTAAGAGTAGTTTTCAAAATATGAGCTTCAAGCACTAGAAAAAGATATACTCTGAATAAAAACGTGTAACAGCATAATCTGATGATGCACAAAAGCACTTTGTAAAAATATCTTTATTAGGGCTTATTTGTATAAATATTTCTTTAATCGTGAATCCAAAAGAAGTCTTCAATCTCTCAACACAATTGTCAACTAGAGTTACTATTTTGCCTCCAATATGTTAACATTAGGGGGCCCACTTTAACCCTCATGAGATACAGACTTCTGACAGGCTTGTGTTCTGACTGAGATTGTGTTTAGAGGAGAGAACCTGGAGAACCCATGGCTTGTTTGAACTATTCTCAAAAAGTCTTGCTTTCGAGGGTGGCATAATCGGTAGCTACTACAACACCTAAACCCTGTAGACAGAGCTTAAACGTAGAACGAATAAACAGTTGGAACAAACTGTTAGTATACCAAAGGTCCCCCTGAGTTTTTTTTTCCATTTTAGGCAAAGGTCCTTGGAGACCATGTTAGTTGTATAATTTACTCTATACAACCCAGCATTCCTTCCTTGAACAAACACACACTTCTATCCAAATGCAACAAAAACTGGCTTCTCACATTTTCTAATTATCCCACATGTTTATTACGAATAGTTTCCCCTCCTTCGATTTCAATTTGTTCATATATCCATTTGCGGTCACAGCGACATTCAGCTCCACATTTGTTCGAGCCGCAGTTTGGGCAAGCATAGAAGCAGCCTAGACAATCCTCATCAAGGCAGTCACAAAGATCCATTCCGTTGAAAAGGAGAAGTCCTTGGTTGTCATACACTTTACTCTTTGATGCCAATGTTTGTCTGTAATAGAAGACCCCAATTAAATTTGAATACACTATTATAAATTTATTTTTGCGTTAAAGCATCAAAATAAGTTAGGACCTTGAGGAAAAATAATTTAAATACACATGTTCTTGGTCTGATTATTCTGTATTGTCAGATCAATGGAAAGAAGATTATCTGGAGCCTCAATGAGAGCACACATTCTCCTGCTTGGAATTCTCTGATAAATAACCAAAAATGCCATTAAGTGTCATACTGTGGGATCTAAAAGTAACTTTAATTTGTTGCATTAGGCTGAGAACCTAGGTTGAAATTTAAAATCATCAACACTAAAATCGAACTAATGGGAGATAAAATATATTAATTACATCATGGAGATCTCATAAGAGGAAAACATGCCAATGACTTTAAGGTGTCTACATATAGCAAAGTTGGAAACGTAAACATGAAAGGCTTGCAATGAGCGAACCCTCAGGTAAACATAATGTGGTGTAGTTCGTATTGCCAAAAAAAAAAAAAAAGGACATCAACAAATGGGATTGGTAATATAAACAAGTGGTAAGTTATGCACCATAGGAAAATCTGCATACTAACAGCATGGAGGTTTTTCTTCCATTGCACAGCACAAAAGTGGATGCCCCAGCTTGTCAAAAGCTTATCAGTCTAAGTCTACAGAAGCCAGAAGATGGGAGGCTCCTTATATTCCTATACTCAAGCCCATTCTCCAGCCTGCTATTGAGATGTGAATACTGTCATCTGACCTGGTTTTGTATTATAAAGTGAAGGAGGGTGAAAAATATTAAGGAGGGGCATACAGAGATAATAAACCATTTAAAGGACAGCAACTCAACCTGAATTCAAAGTTCCTTTAGTCCAACCTACTTTTTACCAATAAGAACATTTCGTAGCTGATGAAGCATATGTTGTTGTGCTGGTCCAATTTAGGAAAAAGTTACGGACCCAACTCTTTAAAGAACTCTACATCAAAATGTAGTAACAAACCATTAACATATTGCCGCACCGATCACTCATTGACTGTACGCTTACCTTTGACCCTCCGGGGGCTCCACTGCATTATCAGCAAAGTTTGCAGTATGCAAATACCATAAACATACAATGATATCATGTCAATAACAGCAACAGAGATATTTAAATAGCCTTAACAATCTGCCCCTATTGTACCAATAATAAACCCCACTGATTAGTTGCTTTACTTCTCTCATGAATATTTATTTTCACAATGAATTTAGAAATACATCAGGACAGATTTGCCCCAATTAATGCCACGACCAGAGAATCGCCAGGCAGAGGCAAGTCAGGATTGGTTAGAATAAGCAGAATATCATCCGCACTTAGTAGGCATTTCAATTCTTCTTGTACTACATGTGCATTTTCTACCTAATCTAAGCTATCTAATACATGGTCATACAGGACAGTGTCTATATTCAAGGCAGGGCTTGAAAAGCTCAACACAATGCCACTAGACCTACAGGTCAGTAACTTAGTTAAGTTACTCGAAACCAGGTCTGCACTCAGCCTCAACACCTTAAAGTAGGAGTAAGGTCTATATTTTAGGTGACAGATTTGTCTAACTTATTGTATTAAGCTTGGGCCTGTGTCCAAATGGAGGCCTGCAACCTTTTCATGGCTTATGCTTTAGCACCATGGTCGCAGTTTCAAAAGTCAGCCGGTGCAGTCTGCCTTTCATCTTTTCGATGCATATAAAAGGAGTACCAGTGAGTAGCTCAACAATAATCTGTAATGTGTCAACTTCACAGTGGCACCTATTAGGGAGACCATCTAATCTATAAATACCATAGTTCAGTAATTCTGGGGTCTGAGTCACTTAGATATATGTAGATGTTTGGCTCTAACTTTGCACTGCCACAAACCAGTTGTTATACTAGATGTGGCCCTGATAGGGAAAATACTATGCCTAACACTACAATTAAGTCAGTCACTAATCGGAAATGAGATCGACTCTTACCCAACCCTAGGGATGTATAACAGGTGCACCCCTCGCATGTGGCGGATTATTGTTATCTCCTGCTGATACTGCTGATATGTGGCATACTCTTCTCAAAGTCTGGCGGTCTTTCAGCGGTGATCCTTACAGATGCATGTAGTACTGCAAAGTTGCCCAATGAGAAGTGTGATGCCATCAGCCATTACATACTTTTCAACACTAGAACTCTGGCTTTCGGGTCTTGAATGTTTTCTTTTCTACTGTAAGAGTGAACTAGCAAGTCTATGCATGTTAAGTGTTGTTCGCTTATAAGCCCGAACACGTACGGTGGTCATGGAGCCTCCATACAGATATAACTGACTGCTCTTCAGCCATACCAACATTTCAAAGAGATGTTAGGGAGAGGCAACCTCACATGCAATAAAATACAAAACTTATTATAAAAACACGTAAGATGCATGTCACCTAAGAAAATACAGTGGATAGTAAAACTACACACAAATTATTACTTAGCATTCCTGTTTAAGTGATGCAATTCTAATTACAAGAAAAGGACTGTCAGAGCCAGAATACTGACAGCTAAGTTCTCAAATATTTCAACAGACTGAATTTCAGGAAGTTCATGAGAAGCACTCTGGGCAAGTGAATATACTCACCACTTGGATGCAGTCAACCTTCAATAACATTTTAAACTACTGTACTGTAAACTACTGAGAAGCTTTGAGTGCTGGGTAAACAATTTTAAATATCAGAGCAGACGATACAATCTTCTTTGGAGCTTTTTGCAATTGCAAATATCTCCAATACCGTGAATGCTATTTAATTTTCCATGGAAAACCTTCTAGTTCATATTAATATTTTTGAGGTCTTTAGTTTTAGATGAAGTTCATTCTAGAGAGAACAGGTTATTGTTCAGACTTCAATTTTATTTTTAATGTTTTTCTTTTCAGCCGATTTTCAAGAAAACCTACAAATGCTTTAAAAATGTTGGTGGAACATCAATAGCATGTTTATTAATCTTTTTAAAGTCCAGAATTTCTGTTATACATTCTTAAAAGAGGTGTTGTCTAATGACATAGGATTTAGGTCTTGTCTTTACTTTTTATAAAAGAGATCAGGATACTTAAGATTCGTCAGGGCGATGCCATGGTTATGAGAGGTATTCCCAGACTAGGGTCCCGTACGCACAGTGCCACTGGAGTCAAGCTGCACCTAAATAAAACGCCTCAATTAGGGTCAAACCAGTTTTGAATTGCTTGTGTTCCAGTTGAGAGGACCTGTTCTGGCAGTTTGGGCTGGACTGTTCCTACTGGAGCATGGTCCAGACTTATTTGCATATGGCTGGGTCCAAACCGAGGGGGCATGGTGTGCAAAATAACAATGAACTGAACGTGGCTCGAGTAATTAGCGTTGGCTGAGATCAATTCAAGCACTGCATTCACCACGTAATTTTATTTTTTTAACTACACCTTGATTCTATGGCTACGCCCCCCCCCGCCCTGTACGATCTGTAGACTTTTCACGAGGTGTGAGGCAATTCCTGTCTAGAGTTTGTTACCGTAGTACAGCCTGCTGGTGATTAGTGCTTGGGTGACGGTTCGTCTGGTGTTGATCTGGAGCCATTTGAAGATCGTGTGGCGCATGCAGAGTGAGGAAGCAGCCAGAGAATACTGCTCTGATCTGGTTTTTCATGGTGAGCTTGCGGTCTAGAATGATGCAGAGGTTGCAGGCATAGTCTGTCGGCGTGGGTGAGGGCCCTAGTTCAAAAGGCCACCAGGAGTCGTTCCGCGTACAGGTGGTGTTCCCAAAGATTAGTACTCACGTTTTTTTTCTGTGATGAGTTTCAAGCAGTAGTCCTTCATACAGTCAGTGACGCTCTGCATGCACCAGTGGGAGATGGCCCTCCTGGTGGAGGGGTCTTCAAATAGCGAGAGGGTGAGCTTGGTGTCGTCGTATTAAGAAATGGGATGGCAGTTCTTGAGCTTGCTGGTGTCAGCGGACGGTTTCTTGAGAAGGGGCTTGACTTCAGCGTGTTCCCATTAATAAGGGAAGGTGGCCATGGTGATGGATGTGTTGAAGATGGTGGTGAGTATGTTGCCGATTGCCTTGCTTCCCAGGTTGAAAACTTGGTGGGGAAAGGGATCCGTGGGTACTCCAGAGTGGACGGAGTTCATTATGGTTGTGGTGTTTTGCGTGGTAAGCTGGCCCCAGGAAGGTAGCAGGTGGTCGGGATTTGCATCTGTCCGAGCAATGAGGCCGAGGATGTCGGTGGTGGTGGGTTGGGGCACGAAGCTTTTGTAGATGTCAGAGATCATGTGTGGAAGACGTCCACCAGGGTGAACCAGAATTCCTGGAAGGGGGGGGAATGACGTTTTCAAAGGCGGAGGGCACTGGAGAACTCAGACTATTTGGAATAGTTCTTTGCTGCAGTTGGAAATGGCTTCAATTCGGTTGGCAAGGGCGCTCCTTTTCGTTTTTCCAAGAGTTGGTGGTATAAGGTAAGCGGTGTTTTGAGGGAGGTTCGGTCTGTGTCTTTTCTGATACACCACCTTCTTACAAGCTGCTTGCCGTTGTGTTTTGTAGCTCTTAGTTCTGTGGTGTACTAGCTAGCCTATTTGGAGGGTCTCCGAGGTTTTGCGGGGTTGATGGGGGCAACTCTGTCGGCGCAGGCAGAGAAGTTCTTAACAGCCTTCTCTGGGTTGTTAGAGGAGTTCGGGTGGGAGGAGTTTAGTGTGTCGGTCCATTCTCTGAAACTTTGTTCAAGCTGCAGTGGGGGTGCTGGGAGGTTTGGTGGTGGTGCCAGGGGGAGCTGGGATGGTGAAATGAACAATTGCGTGGTCGGTCCAGGTGAGTTAGGCAATGTGGATGTACTCAACCGTCAGATTCCCCCCCCCCCCCCAAACAAAGGATATACTAAATCCACGACTTGCCATACTAGAATACCCTTATTTTGTCACAACGGTTCGTCAATAAGGCCCCTATAGCTTCCCCACAGTCGCCAAATCTTCTCCCACTTACTTGGGCATCCCATACCTTCATGGACTTGGCGTTCTTCTGCCCTGCACCAATCCATACCCATTTTCCACTGCTTTACACTCGGGTGGTTCAACTGCCCCACAAGCATACAATATTGTGTTTTGCCACTGCGAATCCCAGAGTGGAGAGCAGTCTGGGCAATTTGCCTTGCCTCCATCCCACCACACGTTCAAAAGGATCGTTTTGATTTATCTCGGTACCAAAACCCATCTCCTGCCGCAGTCCCTCCCGAACCCCGGCCCAGAAGCACCTCAGCCAAGGGCAGTCCTAAAGAGTATGCAAGAAACCCCCCCTGTAACCCACATCCCATTACACTTATTGGAGGAAGCCCATCCCATTCAATGCATAGGCACCCTAGTGTAATAGGATCTGTGCATTAAGCACAACTGTACTAGCTGAAAGCACTTTCTGATGGCCACCTCCCTGGGTAATCAAATCACTTCCTCCCATACCTCATCCTCCATAGCTTCTACATCTACCTCTCAGGCCTCACATAGCTTCACTAAGGGATCAGGGGCATTGTTTATCAATTTACTATAAGTAAGGGAGATCACACTCTTGCGCAGCAGTTCTGTCACCAACCCATCCTCCAGAAGAGAGGAATTCTCCAATGGCGTGGTCTGTTCCATATGCACCATCAAGGTGTAGCTCAGCTGATGTTAATGAGGGAACTCCCCAGGTGCCATGTCATACTACTCTCGCACGGTCTCATAGGAGACAAACTTCCTCAACCTTCCATACATCTTCCAGAGCAGAGATCCTGATCAAGTCTCATCTAGAAAACCCCTTAAGCCTCCCTACCTCCGTCGACATAACACTGTCCCAGAGCGGTGTCATTGACATGGGTATCCCCTACCAGCCAAGGTACGTAGTAGCAGCGAACCATACCAACGTTGCAACCCTCGATACCGAGTGTCCCCTCGTGACACTCGGTATCGTTGTGCTGCTTTTGCCCTTGATTTCTGCCTAATTGCATTTGCCTGCTGTGTGCCTGCCTGCCGAGTTGTTCTTTTTGTTAGTTAATTAATTATACGTGCCGCTTTCACTATACTCGGTATCGTTGTACCGCTTTTGCCCTTGATTTCCGCCTAATTGCATTTGCCTGCTGTATGCCTGCCTGCCGAGTTGTTCTTTTTGTTATTTAATTAATTATACGTGCCGCTTTCACTATATTTGCGCGTTCTGACTAGCGCGACGCTGTGCTCCCCCCTCCGCCTCCATTTTGTTGTTGTTGTGATCCCTGGAGCCCGCCCCGCCTCCCAGCTGAGCCGCCCTCGCCCCTCCCCCCCCACTATCCATATATGACAGTAGTTACCGCGCGCAGCGTTCACGCGCAGCCACCGCGCCCAACCCGCGCCGAAGGTGCGCCAAAGGTAAGCCCGTCTACGCCCGTCCGCGCCTGGACCGCGCCCAGCGCCAGACCCCCTGTCCCTCGCGCTGCCCAGCCCTCCCGCATTACTTACGATGCCGCCACCCTCCAAGCCCTTAACCCCGGTCGCGCCCCCAACTGCGTCCAAGCCGCTCCTGGACACACCCATGGTCCTTTCTCCTGCTACTCCTGCAAATTCAGCGGCACCGACAACATCTCCGCTACGACTACACCACAGATTCCCGACCCCAACCACCTACAATGCATCCTTCTCAACACCCGATCGGTGCACAGGCACGCCATTGACCTATGGAACCTACTAGACACCTTCTCTCCAGACGTCGCCTTCCTTACGGAAACATGGATGAATGCTTCCTCCGCACCAGACATCACCATTGCCATCCCTGAAGACTATAAGATCACTCGCAAAGACCGTACCAGCCACACAGGAGGAGGAATCGCTATCGTCCATAAGAAATCAATCCGCATCTCAACCAGCTCTGACAACAACCTCGCCAACTCCGAACACCTTCACTTCCAGATCCACATCGACCCCAAAACCACACTCAGAGGCACCCTCCTCTACAGACCACCAGGACCCCGCGCAAAATTCAGTGAAGACCTCACGGACTTCATCTCTCCACACGCGCTCCCCTCCAAAGACTATATTCTTCTGGGAGACCTCAACTTTCACCTCGAAAAGATAAACGACCACAACACCGCCACCCTCGTGGACAACCTCGCCAACCTCTGACTTAAACAACTAGTCACTTCCCCCACCCATATTGCAGGTCACACACTCGACCCCATCTTCACTCCCAGCAATCATGTCTCCTTCAGCCACACTACGGATCTCCTCTGGACTGACCACAGCTGCGTTCACTTCACCTACAACAAGCCAAAACCCATCAACCACTCCCAACCTACCCTGCAAAGAAACTGGAACAAAATCACCACGGACCAAATCTCCGCATCGCTCCTTCGAAACTCCCCAGCCCTCTCTTCTAACGCCAACGAAGCCGCCGCCAACCTCACCCTATGGTTATCCAACACCGCCGACACCTTAGCACCACTGAAAAAACGTCAAAGCAAACCTGGCAGCAAGAAGGCCTCATGGTTCAACGATGATCTCAAGAAGTCCAAGAAACTCTGCCGCTCCCTTGAAAAGGCCTGGAAAAAAGACCCAACCACCAGCACCAAGGACACCTTCAAAAGCGCCACCCGCACTCACCACCAACTGATACGAAAAGCCAAGAAAACAGCATTCAAGGATCGACTTGACAACAACGCCCACAACAGCAAGGAACTTTTCAACATCGTCAAGGAATTTTCCAACCCCTCGGCCAACTCCAATGACATCACCCCCTCTCAAACCCTCTGCGACTCCCTAGCCTCTTTTTTCCACAACAAGATTGCAGACATCCACAACAGCTTTGACAACCAACCCGGAAACCAACCCACCCTACCATCTGCTGACCATCTTCCCCCCGTAAACACCCTTAACGCCTGGAACCCAATCTCCACTGAGGACACCATCCGCCTGATGAATTCCATCCACTCCGGATCCCCCACAGACCCATGCCCTCACCACATCTTCAACAAAGCAGACTCCGTCATTGCACCGCACCTCCGAGACGTCATCAACTGCTCCTTCAACACCGCTACCTTCCCAGAAGACTGGAAACACGCTGAACTCACCGCCCTTCTGAAAAAACCAACAGCGGACCCCACCGAACTCAAAAATTACCGCCCCATCTCGCTTCTTCCATTCCCGGCCAAAGTCATCGAGAAAGCCGTCAACAACCAGCTCGCCGCCTTCCTCTAAGCCAACAAATCCCTCGACCCCTCACAATCTGGCTTCCGAGCAAAACACAGCACTGAGACCGCCCTCATCGCAGCAACAGACGACATTCGAACTCTACTGGACAATGGAGACACAGTCGCCCTCATCCTCCTCGACCTCTCTGCAGCATTCGACACAGTCTGCCACAGCACCCTTCTACAACGCCTCAATAACATCGGAATCCAAGGAAAAGCACTTGAATGGATCACCTCGTTCCTCACCGGAAGAACCCAGAGAGTCCGCCTTCCTCCATTCAAGTCCGAGGCCTCTGAAGTCATCTGCGGCGTACCTCAAGGATCCTCACTCAGTCCCACCCTCTTCAACGTATACATGAGCCCCCTCGCGGCCATCGCCCGCCAACACAACCTCAACATCATCTCTTACGCGGATGACACTCAAATGATCCTTTCTCTCACCAAGGACCCCAGCACCGCCAAAACTAACCTACACGAAGGAATGAAAGAAGTCGCCGTATGGATGAAACAAAGCCGTCTGAAACTGAACTCAGACAAAACAGAAGTCCTCATCTTAGGTACATCCCCCTCTGCTTGGGACGACTCCTGGTGGCCGGAAGCCCTCGGAAAAGCACCCATCCCGACAGACCACGCACGGAACCTTGGCGTCATCCTGGATTCTTCACTCTCAATGAACAGACAAGTCAGCGCCGTATCCTCTTCCTGCTTCAACATTCTTCGCATGCTCAGAAAAACATTTCGCTGGATCCCCTCCGAAACAAGGAAAACAGTCACCCACGCTCTGGTCACGAGCCGACTGGACTACGGAAACACCCTCTACGCAGGTACCACCGCTAAACTCCAGAAGAAACTCCAACAAATCCAAAACGCCTCAGCCAGGCTCATATTAGACATCCCACGCAACGAACACATCTCTGGTCACCTTAAAGACCTCCACTGGCTACCCGTCAATAAGAGGATCACTTTCCGACTGCTTACCCACGCACACAAATCACTATACGACATCGGACCAGATTGCCTCAACTCTCGACTGTCCTTCTACACCCCCTCCCGCCAACTACGTTCTTCCAGCCAAGCCTTCGCCACTGTACCTCGCATCAACAAGACCACCATGGGAGGCAGATCCTTTTCATACCTGGCTGCTAAAACATGGAACTCACTCCCCGCTTACCTTCGCCTCACC
This sequence comes from Triturus cristatus, assembly GCF_964204655.1. NCBI lineage: Eukaryota > Metazoa > Chordata > Amphibia > Caudata > Salamandridae > Triturus > Triturus cristatus. Next base: position 202,934,640 of record NC_140583.1, on the reverse strand, counting down.
CAGAACCACCTAGCGTTCAGAAAGCAGCTTAAAACGTGGATATTTGACAAATAATCCTCCTCCCCTTCCTAAGCGCCTTGAAACCCTCTGGGTATGTAGTGCGCTATACAAATTTTATGACTTGACTTGACTAGCTTCTTCTGGAATATAGTGCTCTCGGATAGCCCTGCGGACCTAATGCTCTACAATCTGCTCTAATCGAGGGTTTCTCTTGAGGGGCAAAGGCCCACTCATTGATAAGAACCAATTTTGAAGCCCAGTAGTATTTCTTCACATCAAGGAATGCAATGCCCCATCATACCACAGCCTCGTGAGTTTAAGGAGTGCTATTCCAACGACTTCCTCATCCCCTAAGTACGAACCGTCTGGTTAATCTTTCCAAAGAACTCCAGCAGAACTAGATATGGTGAATTTTGGAGTACGTAGAGAAGTTTTGGCTGGGTTATCACACTATACAGAACCACTCTGCTGAGGAGTGAGAGCCTATGCCAATGCTGCACATCGGCTGTAAATCGGTCTAGTACAGAGTGTAGATTGACAGAATATATATATATCCAATAAAAAAGTTCCCAGATCATCCATGCTCAGACGGGAAGAAAGGGTACGGACTCCACTTTTAGTGCCAAACTCCTATTTATTTCAAAAACCACTCTAGCTTGTTCTGACGCGTTTCGGTCACTGCCGTGACCTTGATCACATGGGGAAGCATCATCATTGCAGAGTTAAAACCATTTAACATTCGATCACATGGTTGAAGGTAACAGTTAAAATGAAAAACAGACTATGCACACTTTTTTTGGCTAATTTTATCGAGTGTTGCTGGGGTTTAAATGTGGGATTGTTAATTAATTGCAGAGCAAATCATATCAAAATAATGATTGCTTCTTGAAAAAATAATAATAATAATAATAATAATAATGAAGGCTTTTTGTTATACTTCAAGCGAGTGTATATACATCAGGACACCTGGTAACAAAGGCCGGGATATTTAATGCCCACATCTTCCACCACCAGCCCCTCTGAGAGGTGCCTGCTTGCTCCCCACGCACATAAGGGGTACAGGAGAGATTTCCTCCTGTTGATCCAGAAGCCAGAGTAAGCCGCAAGATATTATGAAGCCGGTAGAGTAGATTCAGGACTAGACACATATAGGAGGATACAGTCGGCATAGAGGGAAATTCTATCCTCCCATCCCCTTTCCCAGTCCAGCCCACTCACCAGTGAGTCAGCCCGCACCTGTCTGGTGCCCTGGTAAAGCACAAACGCATTGGAGTACACTCTGTTGACTCTATTCTGGCTAACGGCTCACCATACAGCAGCTTGACCCACCCGATATAGGTAGGGCAAACTTCCATTCTTTCCAGGACACCCCACAGAAAGTCCCCTTCTAAAGTGTCAAACGCCTTGGCTGCGCCTAGGAACAGGACTGCCACCAGCTCAGTCCCGGCCTCGGTACCCTCAATGCAAGCACACAGTCACTACAGACTCAGTGGCATCCCTCAGTTAGGCATAAAGCCTGACTGATCAGGGTGCACCAGATCTGTATGGCCCTCTGCACCTGGATGGATAAGCATTTTGCAAGAATTTTGCACTCCATATTAAAAAGCGAGATCAGCTTATAGGAGGCACAATCTGAATGTGGCCTGCCTTCCTTGTCGAGCACTATGATGGTACCCACCTGCTGGTCGAGGGGAAGGCACCCTGCCTCTTAGCAGCCTGAAACATATTACAGAAAAGCAGAGCCATTTCCCTATATAGCTCTGCTGGTATGCCGTTTAGGCCCTGGGCTTTCCCGGTCTGAATAGCTCTGATGGCTAGTAAGACCTCTTACTCGCAAATATCCACCGCCATATTGTGTTGTGCCTCCATCTAAAGCTATTGTACCCTGAGATCCCTCAAAACCTCAGATATCCGTATCAGACCGCGTGGTAAATTTACTATAGAAGGAATAGTAGTAGGCCGCAAATTCTTCCTCAATCTCCCCATTACCTCAGAGTACCTCTCAAGGTTCGTTCTGCAGTTCATGGACCCAGCTAATCTCCTTCATACCCAACCAAGCTGGTAGAGTTGTCAGACAGAGTAACCAGGTCATTGGCACGTTTACCTCACCCCCATCCAACTACCCCTCCCCACCGCCCTGCAAGGAAGGCTTCAAACTTCGCGCCAACCACAATTCGCAGTGTACCTGTCACCCGAACACTAGCATACCCCTCATGCTAACAGTTCCTTCTCCTCGTCAGTCGAAACTCCACGACGACGATCCCAGTTTTGACAGCAATAGCTACAGTGCCTTCAGCTTGCGAGTTAGTTCCACTGATAAGTTCAATAGCATATGGAGTATGAAGTCCTCTAGGAACAACTCGACGCTAGACCCTTTGCCCGCTCAGGGACTCTCACTGCGCAGATGTTGCTCTCCTTCTGCAGTTGGTCCACCTTGGCTTTGAGCAATTTCAACTTCTCCAAGTTGGGCAAGTGTGTTTTTGGCCTGCGTGATTCGCTCATTGACTTTTCTCAAATTAGCCAGTAGAGAGACCTCCGTAACAACAGTGCCTAATTTGGACTCCAAAAGCTCGAAAGTCGCCCAGAGACTAGGGTCATTTTGGGGCGGCCATTTTATCGTTTCTGCTGTTGATATAGTTGACCGTTATAATCGGACCCAAAGACTTGAAGGGTATGGTGTTGGAGGTATGGCCTCGGAGTAGTTCTCATTTTTAGAACACACTCAAGCAACAAAGCAGACTTCCTTAAACATTGTAGTCAAAATAATTTGCATGGAATGCCACAAGGTTCTTTCTCGATTCCCTTCGTCTTTGATTTCAGAACTAGCAACCTTGTTATAGGAATATCTATCCATCTATGAATGTTACACAACTAATGGTGTGTATTAAAAGAAACCAACATGTGGCCAACCTGGCACTTTCTAGGGCCTTCAAGACAATTAAGGGTTGGATGGGGTGATGTTTTTTAAAACCGAATGTTACAAAATAGGAACTCTTACCATTAACTGCCAAAATCAACCACTGGGAGAATGAACTGTGGTCAACCATATTGGAGGTGTCCCTCATGTGTAGGTGCTAAGGAATACAAGCATGTGGATGGATTTAAAACTAGAATTTGAACAATGCATCGCATTGGTGGTGGAATCCTGCTTTTTCAGCGTCTGAGCCCTGAATAGAATCCTCCCTTTTATTCCCTTAATAGTTGCCAATGCCATTATTCAATCTCAACGGGAATTCTGTTCGGCGATTTCCCCAGAACAAATATAAGTTAAGGAGGACACATTGGGATTAATTTCAATTTAGCCACATTTGAAAGCATCACTGACTACTTACAGCCACCTCACTGGCTTTCGGTCCATTTAATTGATTAAATGTAAAGCTGCATGCTTATTATATGGTCAATTGCACCTCATTCTGGTTTACCGATAAAGTTTCTTTGATGGGACTGAATTATAGAACAATTACAGCTCAAGAGGTTGTTGGTCAAGGCTTTGGCCAGGATTTTTATTAAATGCCAATTAAGAACATAAGCAAATAGGAGAAGTGTTGGTCAGCACACTTCTCCAGGTTCAGAATGTCAGTTAGGGTGGTTATGTGGGTGCAAGTATGGGTAAAGCTCCCAAATGTGCAGGATTAAATGATCAGACTATAAATGTGAGGCAAGAATGGAAGAGAGTCATCTAAACAACTTCACTTACAAGCAATTAGACCCAAAGGTTTTCTTCAGCTAGAGCAGGACAATTGAATCTCCAAGCTCCTCCAAAGAAATCTTTAGTTCCAGACAGCTGCAATCAGTGACAGATGTATCATAAATGCAGGCAAAAACTTATTAAAGGCATCCAAGGGCAAGGTTAGTTCACAGCCACATAGACCACCATAATAGGAGGCATACGCAATGGAGGCTGCATGCCCCTTCACAACCAACACTATGCAAAAATTGGACAGCTCATCCACATGCCTACTTGGGTCCTCCAGTCTACATACCCAGGAGAGCAACCTTTCTGCCTAGGCTGTATTTTCATATACACAACTCTAGGATGCCATCCACAGGACAACAGAGGAGGCAACCAATCCAGTATTGGATTGGTAATAAACAGCTGCCTCACCTGGGAGGAAGCTAACAAAACCTTAATTAGTAGGTCATGAGGTGTTAAATAGCTACATTCCCCTGTCCAGTCTCTGAGCTTGCCTCAGTGCGAATTCAATGGGAAGGGGAATAAAAGTCTGCAAGAGGTAGCGGGAAGAACTCAAGGTGAGATTATGATGTGTGTACCTGAGAAAAAGGGTATAGGTATGTGAATATATAAAGTGTCAAACAGCTCCAGGGAGGATTATGGCTCTGGAGCAGGTTTGGCCCAATGTGACTAGTGTAGGGCTGTGTCTATCAAAGTACATCACCCCTAATAATCAGTAAGTCAGAATAGGGCATGCAACAGTCTAGATAACAGCAAAGGGAGAAATGAGGCACACATAGGGAGCAGAGAATAACCCATTAAGGACTTGGAGGTCATAATGTACCTTCCCTGTGCGTCACACTAGGAGCGGTGAATATTGAATGGCGAATTTTATTTTTTGTTCACATTGTCTGGTGAAGACTGATCAATATGAACCTCAGAAAAGCCAAACCATCAGAAAGCTGCACCTGGTGCCCTTAAGGTTCCTCTGATGGAGAAAAAGATGTCACAGCTCATCTGAGTATCAGGGTAGTGCACAGTATCATGAAGGATTTCTCGGCAATCAGTGGAGCTTTAATGGATAGCCAAGCATTCAAAAGAATTCCACGCTCTGGAAGCCTCTCTGGACTTCAAGGCAGAGACTGTTGTACAAAAATAAAAGAAAGTATAACATTAGAAAATATGGACCACCATAAAGTCTTTTTGGAATCGTGGAATAGAGGCGGACTGTACAGTGCCCTACAAAGTGCCTCTGGATCTAGCACAAAACTGCACGTAATTAGGTTTGGTTGATAAAATAGGACTTCTGGACTTTATTACAACATGGAACAATCAGAATGCAATAGTTTATTCAGAGAATAAACAGGTTTGGACAGATGCAACACACATGACGTGTCTAAACACCATTTATTTATTTTGAAACTTTGTGATGAGTTTTGAAAGGTTTCAACATACATAAATTTAAAGTAGCTTACATTATTTGTTATTACTTTACTGCCTTCACCTGTAGATGTAAATGCTTGGGAAAGTCAAGAGATGGGGCTTTCTTTCTCTGGCAGTTTTTTGAAAGGGCACGCGTTGAATTGGGAAAGCCTTAGAGAACTTATCGATGCAAGATAAGACAGGTTTTTATTTCTCACGAGAAAGACCCGTAGCATGCAATTCAGTTCTCAGTAAAGAGAAGCCCAAAGCTAACTACTAGTGAAGGAAATATACAACAGGCTGCTTTAATCTGAGCAGCTTGGCAACTACCCAGTTAAAAGTCTATAAAAGCCACCGTTACTGATGGGGGCAACAGTTTTTTTGCAGATTTGCGTGACCTCTCTAGGCAAGGAATGAGCTGCTCATTTCCAACATGTGTTCAATTTCTGACCCAGAAACATAAATTACTTTACTTTTTGTACAAATTAAAATACGAAATGAGGTTTCCACTCGGTATCCTTGGTGAATTACCAAAGGACATTAAAATACCAAGTTGGTAGTGTGTAAAAAAGGCACAAGAAAGAAACGGCATGAACATATTCTGGCTATGAGCATCCATCCTGCAGTAGCAGCAGGACAGGGTCTTGCACCCAAGCCTGCACAACCTACACATCTCCATGCTTGGAGGCCAAGCGGTGACATTTGGCGGCTTTTGATCTTCCTCCCGTAGTAGTGTTATTTTGGCAGTCAGACCAAACAATCTACGCAGGGCGCTTGGAGACGTTTTGTGGTTTTGGTATTGCTCCCGAAACAGCCAATTATTTCTGTTTTGTGCATCTTTAACTCAGAAAAGCCTCTCTGTGGTAAACGTGGAGTTACTTGTCATCTTTCAGCCTTCTTACATCTTGCCTTTACCTGATCAGCCACCTGGTGAATTGCATTTTCTTAAAGGACTGACTCCTATGATCCTGCCAACTCCATTTCTGATGCCTGAATGGGACCACAACCTGGTTCTCACTTTTTGTGTGGACTCCATTAGAGCCAGTGCACAGCTGTTCCCACCAACTGCTCACCCTGAAGATGGTATTCTTCACAGAGATAACGTCAGCTCATTGCATGAGTGAATTGCACTTTTTTTCTGCCCGGCAACCTTACACTGATTTCTTTCCAGACAAGCTAGTGCTTGGGACCAAGCCGGTTTTCTTTCCGAAGGTGCAGGATCAGCTCTTTGTAGGGTTTTTGGGGCAAAGAAGGGATAAACGGCAGAAACGAACCCTCTCCAGAAACTAATATTGTATTGCATGAGGCTATAAAGGGACCCCGACATTTAATCCAGGGTAGGACAGACCCAACATGGAGCCACACAGTGCCATCTTTGACAAGCAAGGGAATTAATGGGAAAATTATCTGGATCCAACCTTAGGGATATTTACAAAGTGAGTAATATGTGGTTAGAGAGAGTATCCACCAGAAAGAGCATTGCTGAAGGAAAGTAATTTGTTCTTTAGGCAGAGCAACACTTCAGCAAGCACCAACAGGACTAATCCCTGACTGACGAAAGATACTCATTGTATACTTGGAGGAAAAGCCAGGTTTTGAGAGATTGTCTACATTTATTGCAACTTGAGGCCATTCGAATCACAAGAGAAAAGGAGTTTCAGACATGGGTGCAAAGAGTGAAAAACTGGCACTGCCAATTCCCTTTTATTATTATTATTTTATTTTTTTTAACTCTGGTACCAACAGAAGATTTTCACAAGAGGAACTCAACACCCTGTTGGGAGAGCATTTCCTAAGAAGGGACGTAATGAAAGCATAACTTTTGTTTTCTCGAGTTTTAAAGACGATGCACCCAATTTTAACGGGAAGCTAGTGGAAACCCCTCAATAGAGGGATAATGTGGCAGTGGTTCAAAACCAGACAGCCTGGTTTTGAACCCTGTAGAGTCAAATAAAAGTAGAGTAATGTAGCCTGGATATGACCAAGGCAATTAAAACTTGGGTGAGAGCCTCTAAGGGGTGGAACTTAAGAGATTTTTCTGATCACGCGGAGCAGAAGGAAGCAATGAGAGATCACAACCCCAAGTTTGAGTTTCACTGAAAGCTCACCGTCAATAAGGATGCCAAGGATTTTTTTTTACAGATTACTTAAGGACCAGGGATCTCCCAACGCTGAAGGCCAAAATTACGCATTCCAGTACTCGATCCTGCTCTTCAGTTTGTACCCATTTATCAGGCTAGTATGCCAGTCTTAGCATGCTTCTACGTTTCATATTTTTCTGTCCTCTGGCTAGAAGTGATACAAACGGGAGTGTACAAGCTCTGGGACAGGTATTTGTCCTATTGAAAGCCCTAGGACTCTTAGTGGGCACACTCTACGGCCTGAAATATGTTAAAACAAGCATTTACAATGCAATAGGTCTCGCAGTGACATTGTTTTGAGTAAATGGCCTTGTAACTGACATTGTTTTTTATATTGTTTGTTTTGTAAAAATGTATTAAAATGATTGTAATGTAAAATGCAAATAGTGTTAAAATTTGTAAATGGAAAAGTTATTAATTGCATTTATATGAGTGCCAGCTTTTGGCTTTGTAAATGTTAATGGCTTGTGTCAATGTGAGTTTGTTAAGCAAAATAAATATAATGTATTTGTAATGCTAATAGGATAAAGTTACTGCCAGTGCTCAGCACCGTTAGATCCGGACCACTTAAAGCCCTGCCCCTACGCATACACCTCCCCCACTGCATTGTCGTTTCCTATGCTGCTCCCAGATTTCGACAGCTGTGTACCTCAGTCACACCATTAACACTAGCATCGCTCTGCAGAGAGGCCAAGGATTGAATGTGCATGTAGTCTTCACACCTTTTGGCCCACTGCGAGGAACCATGGTGCCTTGGGCCTCAGCTTCAGATATTTCAATTGTGCCCAGTCATGAATACTCGCCACAGACTGAATTTGTCAAGATACCTGGAGGAGAACCCCTACCATCCCAAGTTAATCACACTTTAACATGACAAGGCTGCCAGTCCAGCTTACGCAGAGAACTGCAAGATCAATCAGGAAAGGTGCACATAGAGACTGGGACACACACAGACCTCCACTTCACATAGAGACAGGGACACACACAGACCTCCACTTCACATAGAGACAGGGACACACACACGCGCAGACCTCCGCTTCAGACAGACAGGGACACACGCAGACCTCCGCTTCAGACAGACAGGGACACACGCAGACCTCCGCTTCAGACAGACAGGGACAAACGCAGACCTCCGCTTCAGACAGACAGGGACACACGCAGACCTCCGCTTCACATAGAGACAGGGACACAGGCACACCTTGACTTCACAGAGACGGGGGCACACGCAGACCTTGACTTCAGACAGACGTGTTCTCCGAGTCGCCAACAGACTGCTAACTCCCGAGCACGCCGAGACTCCAGTACAGACATACATACACCTGGGGCCCCTGGTGACCCACAGCCTGCACCAAGCACTCTACCCGACTGCTAGAAGAATACACTTTATGATGTCTGGCACATACGTACATGTCATCGAGGGAGATTGATTGGTCATCCCTACACACCATTTTAGAAAAAGCACTGGCATAGCCAATAGGTCTCGCCTTTGGGACCTTATACATTTTAGTCAAGCAACATGTATACTCACTGCTAGCAAGCTGGGGTGTCTGCCAGAGGGATGCTGGGCTCTCCCGGCTCAGAGGCACCCATTGCAGTCTGAACTTCAGTCCAGTAGACAGTGTTCTCTGTTACAACTCGGTGTAGCCCGGTCCAGAGGACAATGGTATCCAGGGCTTTATGTAGGATGAAAAAACTGGGGTGTCTCTCAAAGGGGCGTGGCCGATATAAATAAAAGCGTGGCTTGAAAGCACCCAAGCTGAAAATCTATGCTTAGCTTAGTGTGCCACCCGAAGGGTATTTTGCTACTTCTGTCATTACATCCAGATATAAAATCCAGCAAGTAACATTTCACTTACAACAAACCAGTACTATCGGTTTTGTCAATGGGTGTTAGTTGCATAACATGAATAAGCAACAACCATGGCTTTGAAGTATTAGAATACTGAAAATGCTTCCGTTCTGAAATGGCGGGAATGTGAAAGACTGTAACGAGTCTTTAAAGTTACATCGAAGGCAGTTAAGGGTGGTACTACTGCAGAGTTAAGATAATTTTTTTCATCCTGATGGTGAGGGTAAAAATGGACAGCCCAATAGTGTCCTGTCTCAGCACCTGCTTTTTATAACTGCGGGTGCTGAGCATGGGGTACACATCACACCATACTGCACAAACACTCCTGAGCACGAGAGCTCTCGCTGGCAGACTCCTACGGCCCTCTGGGAAGAGATAGGCATAACACCGTACTAGGAGGTAAGAAAGACACCGTACTACGCAAGCACAGTGTGCGGTAGGGGTCGTGTGTGTGCTTGTGTAGTGCGGGGTCATGCGTGTGCTTGTGTAGTATGGCGTCATGCGTGTGCTTGTGTAGTGAGGGGTCCTGGGTACCTCCTCTCGGTACCTGTGGGAGTCTGCCAGCGCTCTGCAGGGCTCACGAGAGGTGATAACCTGTAATATACCTAGGCGTGGTACTTTCCAGCGGCCACTGGCAGTCAGTGGGTACGGATAAGGGTTTTCCCCCAGATGTCTGCCAGCGCTCTGCTGACCCAGCGATAGCAAGAGTGTCAGGGGCATCTACCAGAGATTAAGAGCCCCTGTGTCGTCTGGTGGGAGGCGTGTCTCTTCAGAGGGCCCTGGGTGCCCGCCAGCACTCTGCTGTACTCGCGGCCTCCCCGCCATGCTCCGCTGTGCCGAGGTAAACTTCGGTTTCAGCCTGTGGTCTCTGGCCGGCTGCCAGCTGGCCCAGCTCTGGGCGGGAGGAGGGGCCGCCATGGAGTGTACGTTGTGTGATTAATGAACTACCAACAGATCCGCACTGACAGCCCTGCTCCCTGCAAGGGCCACACAATTCACTGCAGCCGCTGAAATATTGCCGGATTTATGGCTGGTATAAGAGAAGCTGTTCTGCTCATTCGAACTTTTCAGGCTATGTTATCTGCCCTGCTCACATAGCGGGGGGTGCCATGAGCGCCAGGCCTTCTTGGCGCTACAGGAGATTAGTGGAGTGTTTTTTGTTCCTCGAGCGGTTTAGCAGCCCGTCACGTTCCTCAGGCAGAAGGCCACACAACAACACACACTGACTGACATATTATCCAAGCTCTCCAGCTTGTGTCTTTATAGCTATCCTATTAAAAACCGGAAGGGAGTACAAGTTGTGTGTACAGCGTTCCTTCACCACCAGTCACCGCTGCGCTCTGAATCATGAATTGTTTTTCACGCGGTAGGAAACAAAGGGAGTACAAAAGAACAACCTCTCAACCCATTGTGTTGTCCTGAGCTCTTGCAGCTGTTTTCATTGTCATTTTTTGCACGGTTGTTGTTTACGCCAATGAGAGCTGTTTACTTCTCAGTCCACATTATACATAGCCTTGCTGCCACTGAATAGTGTACCAGCGCAAGGTTTTTTTTTTTTTTAAACTTGCGTGCCTACCATCTTTTCCGCGCATCATTGCTCAACACCTTAAGACAATAATTGTCGTTGGCAGCTGGCCCGGCTCACTGTGTTGGCTCTGCTTCCGCGGCTGAGCGGCCCATTTCCAAGCAGTGCTCGTGTTTCCAGAGAGATGCTCCTGTGTACATGGCCTGCTGCTGGTCTCTGTACAAGGCTTCCTCTGGTTTATGGTCGAGTCCAGCGCCAGGCTCACGGGGGCTTCTGGGTCGACAGAAATTAATTCAGAGACACTTAACGCCAGGCTGGCCTCCACAGAGCCCAGGCAAGGAGGCGCGGCCATGAGCCAACATGAAGGCAAAGAATGAAACCAACAAAGAGCCACAGCCTGGAACCAACATGGAGCCACAGCATTGAGGCACTGTGCAAAAACTAAATGGGGGCACAGGGTGCACCCAAGATGGAGACATAGAGGGTAGCAAGCCGACATGGAGGCAAAGGGCGGAATCATCTTGGAGCAGAGATCTTCAAACTGGGGGGCTTCAGCTGATCCCAGGGGGGGGGGCTCCAGGCTCTGGCCAAAAAAAGCATCAAGCTTTGTAATGGGCCATTACTAACATCTTGTGTCATTTAGATCTTAGCTGGGAGTATGTGTCAAAAGGGAAGCGACCTATAAATTCGCAAGCCACATACCGTGGATACTTTTAATAAATATAATTGAATAGAATGACTGAAAAGTTCTGAGGGGGGCTGTTGATTTTTTTTTCCCTTCCGCTGGTGGGGTGGTTCCTTGGCTTTGCCGCTGGGCCGTAAGAGGGGGGCTACCGATGAAATCCAGTGTTTGCCGGCCGCCGGTAAGTGCTGGGGGGGTGTTGCTACCGCCCCCAAAACTTGTGCCGCCTGGAGCACAGGAGCGCGACCCCCCCCCATTGCTACGCCACTGAGAGGTGGATCAACACGGGAGCATTCCATGGAATTAAAATGAACACACAGAATAGAATCAATATGGAGGCACAGAGACACTAACATGAAGGTACAATTTGGAACCAACATGGAGGCACTGCGTGAACCGTCATGGAGGCCGGGAGAAGCATGGAGTGGAACCGATATGAAGAGAGCGTGGGACCAACGTAGAGGCCTATAGAGAACCCACCATAAAGGCACCGGAAAATAAACAAATAAAGGTGCAGGTTGGAACGAACAGGAGAGCAACAAGGAGCAAATATTATTGCACGAAATCAAACTAAAATGGAGACATGGACAAGAAACAACATGGGGTGCAGAGCAGAACCAATATGGAGGCACTAGACAGTACCGTAAAGAAAAAACCCATTTAACACCCTCACCTGCACAGCTCCAGAGTCTTATCTACACCAAAGCCAGGGTTCAAGTCCTAAAAACAAGCAGCACTGAAAGCGATCGCTTTCGCGATCGCTATTGTAAAAACAAACAAAAAAAAAAGCCCGTGAGTGGTGCACGCGTGCCACTGCGAGCCATATGTCTTCAATTATCGCACCCGTGTCTGGGCACGATAATTGAAGACATACGGGCTTTGGTGCGTGTTACAGACATCAATAGGCCATGGGCGGAGCAACGCGACCGCCTATGGCTTGTTCTGTTACAAAACAAAACGCACTCCAAGCCCAATCAGAGAAGACCATGGGAAATTAACACGCACGAGCGTGTTCATTTCCAGGTTCCATTTCTAAAACCCTGTCAAAAGGACTCTCACTGCGCGAACACTGCTGCGCGGTGTAACGCTAGGCGCGAGACCTAAAAAAAGTGAAACTGGTAATAGGGCCATTATCCCCATTCTTTTTCCACCCATTTGTTTTTAACCATACATGAGCAACGACTTATAAAGGGGAAATCTTGGTTAAGATATTTTTATTCTTTTAGACCCCGGCTGCTATTAAATATTCGAAGTAATGCCTGGAATATGGTTGTGTCCACCCTGGTTTTTAGAGACCAAGGTGAGACCAGATGAAGAAGTATGTACCTAAGAGTGGGTGAGGGTCTTATAAAAGAAATCTTATTTTGGAGCAGACGGTGACTAACTAGGCATGCCCGATCAGTAAACAGTGAGCGAGGATACCTTTTTTATGTATGTTTTTTTAAATAAAACTTTTCATTAAACAGGATCAAACATTACAAGTCAAGCGATTTCACGTGCATTTTACCAGTAATCAATTTACATGCTGCATTACAGTGTGGTGTGGGCGGGAATCCATAGTAACACAAGAGTCATTTGAAGTTAATCACACTGGGTTTGCTCTCTCTGGACCAAATCATTTGTAACGACGTGTCAGAGAAATCACAACCACCCCTATATACCTCTGTATTCCTGCCAGGGGAACCATATCTTTCCCCACTTTCTAATGCACTCTCTGCTTTTGTAAATACTTCCTCTGCTTTTTGGCACCAGTCTAAATCAGCCTCCCACTCTGCCACTAATGGGGGACATGGCGCCCTCCCACCGGCATGTTATGTTTCATTTTGCTTCTCCTGCTGCCAATGCCAGCCAGTCTTTTATGCCGGGGCCAGTCTTCTTCTCCCTGTATCATCAGCAGTAGCCACTTAGCATCCATGGGCACCCTCACCCCCCAGGACATCACTATCGTCACAAACTGCGAGAATTACAAAATCACAGGGTATTCCCATAAGATGTGGTAAAAGGATCCCCCTTGCCCATATCCCCTCACACACTGCGGTGTATGTTCCATTCCCCATTTATGTAGCGGGGCTAGTATGAACGGTGTAAGACTAAGTTGTATTAGCCTAAACCTCGCTCGGACCGCAAGGTCTCTAGGGCTTTGTAGTGCTTCTACCCACTCTTCATCATCAATATTGCCTAGGTCGTCTGTCCAGGTACGTCTGAGGGGGCCCATTAGTGCATATGTTTGATAGTGATGGGCAGCGACCATTACGATTACTTTCGTGAACACCCGAAGCACACTGTAAAATTGAAGTTGGGAACAGGGAACGGAATCCTTGTGGCCTACCTGAAACAGCAGGTGACTCCTGTGGGATTGCAGGACAAGGCAGCAAAATATTGAGAATAGGGCGGAGGCCTCCGCTCTTCTTCAGAAAGAAGAAGAAACTGGAGTAGCAACAAGCTCAAGTCCAGACTTTGGACGCTAACACCCACTCTATGGGCCCCCTGTCTAAGAGGGCCTGAACTTCCCCTTGCAGATTGAACAACTAATTCTTGAGAGGCGTTGTGGTGTGGGAGGCACGTCAGGAGAGGTGGAAAGGAATGGGAGGGTGTAGCCATTCTGGAAAATTAGAAGCAGCTGCTGGTCTGATGTGATGCTTTGTCTCCTGTGGAGAAAAAAAAGGTGACCTGACCTACTGGGCAATTGTACGCCGCTGAGGGCAAACTAATATGGGTTTTCGACAGGGGTGCGGAGGGGATAGGGAGTTTGAGGGGGGGGGGGGGGGGGGGAGGGAGCGGAAGGAAATTTGGCAGATCATTGCCCTTGGAAGCCTGGGTGGTGGCGGCCAGATGCCTGGCCTCTTTCTAGAAAGGTTCGAGAGTGCTGTTGCTGTAAGATTCAGGGAGATTTCCCCCTTTTTTTAAAGCAACTTTGGGCTAAACTAATATTTTTTCACATTACATCTGGTACGGATGAAATGCCGAGGTTCCCTTCTGGACCAATAGGGCGTGAAACAGGTCGACCCCACTCACTGCACGTACTATCTATACCAAACTATATTTCCTCATTAGTGGTAAGTAACAATCTGGTTTCTGTTTTTACTCTACCCGGTGGACCCAGGAATAAAAGTCTTTTTGGGCATTTGCCATGTATTTTTAACTTACTGTTTCACTAGCTCCACACACCCGCACTCACCACTATGGCGTTTTTACAAAAAGTTATCCGCTAAAGAGCCTCTTGCAGGGCCCGTGGGGTATTGCAGCGCTGACCTCACGAAGAGCAAAAAGGCCCAATGATGAAGCATGACACCTACACGGGTGTGTGAGGGCAACTCTCCCAAATAAGGAAATTCCCCTGACCTATACATCCATCCTGAGACAAACAAAATCTCTAATCCCCCCCTTTCTTTCGCTCCCCCCGACCTTCACCCAGTCCGCAGCCCAATGAACCGGAATCTCCTTTAAGAACCGCTACCCCTGAATATTGTACATACGATCATGAAAGGTGCTCAGTCTATAAGTATAGTAGATTGTTAAAAACGAGGATGTAAGAAATAATCATTTCATATGCCTAAAAATCATTCCTATTATTTAAGCACCTAAACTGTTTTCGCAAACACTCACTTGCCAATATGCACTGCTCTCCAAGGTTTCTTTGCCATAAATATATCCTCTCAACCCAGAGTTTACTTAGCCCCCTAATTTTAATAACTCCCTTTACAGAAGGAAAATGGTTGTTGATCTTAGCTTCACTAGGAAAGATACATGGCATAGTTGCTTGAGGTAGCTTGATGGCAACAACTCCTTGCTACTCATCAGTGCCTTGGGTCAAACACATTAAACCTGTTCCGAGTAGGGAGGCTGGGTAAGATGGCTGCTATTCTCTATGACTCAAATTACTGAAACTGTTGCAAGGCTGTAGAAATTGAGGTGCTGTGGGATAGGCACGCTCTAAGAGGAACAGAAGCAGCTAGTTCAAAGTAAATCTGAGAAGTTTAGACAGCGGCTAAGGAGCTGACATCATGCATATCTTGTGGACCTGTAGTGTCATACAATTATATTGGTCACAAATATAGAATACACTGCATACAACTTGTAGTTTGCTTCACGAACTCCTTCTGGCTTTAGCACTACTATATGATACGTTGCACACTGAAGGCAACATAAACCACTGGAAAAGATGGATTGAAACGTAGGGTATCGCCAATATAGCCATTTTAAGAAAATTGAAGACGAGCTCCTCCGTAATATGCAGATTTTATATGAAATCTGGCAGCTGCGTCATCCCATGAACAAGCGATATACACATTACATAACCATGATCGAATTTTGACAAAATATGGGGCCCTTTTTATATCCTTCTAATCGGAATACACATTAATAAAACGCGGACTTTGCAAAAAGTCACACTTGAGCAACGTGAATAACTCTGCGAGGTATGTATACTGAAACATAATGCAAAAATGGAAATAAGTGCATGGCCTCCAATTAAAGTCCAGCTACGGGAACACATGCTACAATGAAGCCAGTATTTATGCATCAAGTATGTGGATGAAGTCTTGCATTAGGTCACAGTAAGGGGTCTTTGCCCATCTTGTTGACGCCATACTTGGAAATGACTAGGAAACTACAGATGCATTTAGTGCGAGATTAAATTATGCGACATTCCCTCATGTTTGTAAATGTAACGTGTATTGGCTGATTTTTACAGAGTTATACTCATTCGTGTTCCTCATTGCTCCCTCCACCCAGTCTCTTGGTATATTTCTCATAGCTCCCTTTTGTTATCCTACCAACAAATGTTACGTCGCCTTGCATTTATTAGCAGACAAAGATGAGATTTTGTCTTTTCCTTATCTTTTTGGGTTTCCGCTCGTCATCATTGGTGTATATGCATGAGAATTTCTAATACCTGTGTACTATAACATATCTAGATAAAGGGCTTGTAATTGCACTTATCAAAACATAATATGTATACCCTTATAAGTAAAAAGATAGGTTTTTCAAAAAGTGATAAAATAAAGGAGGGTACACAATATTCTTACGATACAAACGTCAGCTAAATAATGTTTTAAAATACCATGATGCATGTGAAGCATTAGGCAGATACGAATTACGAAGTAAAAAACATGTAGACATTATAGAAGTACTATTATTTTGGGAAATTCGTGCAGTTGGGAGTATGTTTTAATGACTGAATTATTTTTGGATTTAAACAAACTCTAGTTATGTTTTAGATGACTTGAGCTGGCAGTATTATGAAGGCTAAGATGCCATAAAATAACGATCTAACATATTGCTGAAACAGATGATCCAAAGCCCAATCAGACTTTACACAATCCAAACACCGATTCACCCTTCTACGGTAATAAGAATCTTTGGGGTGGTCTGGGCAACAGGATGTTTGGCCGCACTTCAAAGGAATACGATGTGAAAATTGAAACATCAGCCTTGTAAGGTTCGCTATCACACTTCCCTACTATGTGTGTGAAATATGCTGAAAAGAGAATAGGTAATAGAAATGGGTGGTGATATGAAACTGGTTAGGATGCTCTGATGAAAGAAAATATATTCAAGCACTGAACCATGTACAGTACATTAATTTAAATATGCAGTAAACATTATTGATGCCACTTTTCCTTTAGCCATTCACTGTCCAAAAATATATATATATATCACAATTGACATTCATAGTTCCGTCATCCAAACTCTTTGAGGGCGTGAACAGTAGGGGGTGGATTGCATACTACACGAAGATAAACAGTAACTGATTTGCCAAATGGCGAATTCGATTGCAAACTACCACACCTTACATTTATTGGGATTTTATCTTTGGGAATTGCATACAGAGGGATGGTTCCAAAACAAAAAGATGGAGAAAAAATAAACACAGGAAGGCCTAATTTCAACGTGATCCTTAGTGTGGCAACAATCACAGTATTCCCGGGACCCGTAGCCGATTTGTGCCCAATAATAAGTCTACAGGTGCGTTTACTCTTTTAAACATTGTAGCCCACCTGTCCGATGATTGGGTGGTTTTAGACTGCAGTCGCCTTTTTTCTCTTTTACTGGTTTCTGGGGTGAACTCGGTCTGTCGTCCTGGATTAGCAAACTGCAGTGATTTCAATGCTTTTGCAGCTCGACCCTAAATAAACGGAAATGTACTTTTAAAATTTCCACTTTTTTATTTGCATAAACTCTACACATGTTTCAGGCTACTATTTCCTAATACCCCGCTTAAGATGTGGCAGCACATTCTCCAAAGTGGTGCATCGTAGGCTCTAAGGCTGTAGCAACGCGATAGCTGGGACAGTATGGCGTGCATATTAAAACACTGAAATAATTAAAGGGGAAGTTCCCACCACAATGGTTCTGGGTACTAAATAGCCCTCAATACAAAATTCCAAAATCACACAGCCGTTTTTCCAACGTAAGTTGTCACCTTGATTAGATTCTAACATCTAAGAGAGATTCGGTTGCCAGCATCACTTTTTCCTTGCTTTTATTAGACAAATTTCAGTCGGAAAAGAGGCACACTTTTCTTTATATTAACGCAGAGGTACGACTGCCCCACCTAAAGTTTTTACTTTTAGTTTCACAGGGTGTAAAATAAGGTAGCTCCTAAACAAAAAAAAAACAAGAGACAAGTTTCCTGAAAGAAATAAAATGACTGGATGATTTTTGGCATTTTGCATCGCGTGCAATTTAATAACCTGAAAACATGTTTGCTGAAATTTGCCCTTTAAATCCTTTTCGGATTCATGGGTGTACGTTGTCTGAAGTAACAACACATGCACTGGTCTCTTCATTCCACTGAATTCCTAGAGGTCCATGGAGTGAGGAGAGGGCAGCATGGCACGAGGCGTCCTGGCTGTGACTGTGGGTGGAGGAATACGGAGCAAAAGGTTTGCCCAAATAGGGATCCCAAAAATTGCATTGTGATATGAGGAACTTAGCGCTAATAGAAACTCTTGCAGTTTATCTGGGCGAAACACCACTATTACAGTGAGAACAAATTATTTGGAAGACCATCTAGAAAGAGCAATCCGGTTTATTAAAAACATTGCTCTGAATGTATTTTTCGTGAGCATGAAACTCGTCTTTAAGCATACTTGGCGTTCATTTCGCACATGCAAGAATGACCGGTTTTAGTTTATTTGCAACAACTTATACCATTAGTAGTGGAATCGGCAAACTAAAAACGGATTTTTAAAATCCGAACTTGTGTCGGCAAACTGAAGTTTCATGCTGTGGATGCTTTCAAGGAGGTTTAAGGGACAACACATTATCTGCTCAGAATACTTGAAAACATACAAGTAGAAAGGCCAGCACCAGTTTCATTAGTATTCTGTGCTTTAAGAGGGAGGAGCAGTGTTTAGGTCTGCCACTTAAGCCCTTCAATTCAATCAACTTTTTAATACAAACACTAACTTCTGTACGGGGGCTTTATAACCACAGGACAAGGCTTACAGCTAAATTAAGAACCACAAGTTTCAGTTCCTTTATCAAAACTTTAATTTTTTAACCCATGGATAGAAAATTGCCTTTGTCACATTATTTAAATGTATCCGCCCAAACCACCTGATCACATATAAATTCATACACAATGTTGTGGCGTCATCAACTAACCCTATGGGTAAGAAATTAAAGAGAAAAAGTTGCGGGACCGGTTTACCAAAGGGACTGAAATCACTATAAAACACGAATACAAGGGGCTTACCTGCAATCAAATTCACGTTATTCACTGCGCTAACCTTTGCATTTTTAGTCATAATTTCCCCTCTCATCTTAATCTTGAAGTGTCCAGCTCTGTAAATTTATATGAGGGTATTGTACAAATGAAGGTAATTTATGTAATGGACCTGTTGTGTGCAAGTAAGACTCCCAGTTAGTACTTAATTATAGTGACTTACTTTTTACAGTATGACAATACTCCATCTTCAAGACAGAAGGAAATACTTTGAAATTATCAGCTTATTGTAGAGCAAGCAAAGGCATTTTGATACTGAAGACATACAGGTGTCTGAAAAGAGTGTGGGCGTAGTCTAAGGAAGATTATAGGGGATGCATCCGCTATGTGAGCGCCAACCGTAACGTCTATGCAATATACCTTTATAATGTTGCCTCAGTCAAAATCTGTCTGCCTGAACAATTTTCAGAATGTATTTGTAAAGCTCCATGAGGAAACAAATAACTCAACCACATGATCAAGCTCAGGGATGGAAGAATTCAAACTTGGTGCTTGGACACCATATCCTCCAGGAGATGGTAAACTGGAGGAACAGAAGATCCTGTATGTCTGACAGAATTTGCTGGAGTCATTTCTACACCATATTAGAAACAAAGAGCCTGGGGGAATGCACAGAGGCCCATAATCCTCTAGTCTATCAGAAATAACCCGGATGAGGCCCACATGCACTGCAGCAAACAATCAAGGAGCCTATAATTAGACTCTTGTACACAGGATTCTGGACTTTCTGCTGTAGCTCTTACTATTGGTAGTAATGGTAGCCTACAGAGAGACTGCCTGGTCATTAATCTTCCCAGTCACATAAGTGGCAAATAAAACCATGTGATCTGAAGTGAGCCATTCCAACAGCATTGCAATGCGGAGGCACGTTACATGGAGCAATTACCCTCTACTCGTTGAAATAGTACACAACAGTTTAAAACGTTTAGAGGTATCACCACCCTACCAGCAATTTAAGGAGAAGCCTGTTTAGGCTTGAAAATGCTGCTTGCAGCTCTATGGGAAAATAATATAGGTCAATTTGATAATGAAAGATTTGGTGTTCAGAGTTTACCAATAGTCGCACCTCTTCTGAAATTAAAAGAATGCCAGGAGCGACACTGCCAAAGACTTGGTTAAAAGGTTCAGGCATCAAAATACTTTCCTGGTACCATCTTTCAAGACCAAGTCTCAGAATGAAGATGGAAGCAAAATGAACTAGATGTCCTCATCAGGCACATGGTGCTGCTGTGTATGTCACATGTTTTGCCTGACCACAAGGACACTTGAAAGCAAAAAGCTCAGAAGGCAAGAGACTTCTAGAGCTGCGATGGTCACCACGCAGTTTCCCTCCCAAGGAGTGAAGGTCCAGTCAAACACAGTGTTCTGGATTACAGCGGTAAACTAAAGTTGTTACTTGAGAACCAACATGCACTTTGCCTTCTTGAGTCAGAGGCCTAAATTGAGTAAGACCTATGTTACTCATCAAGTGAGAACACAATAGGTCCCATATTCAGACAGATACAAATCTACTTAATAGTCCTGAACAGAGCTAGCACACTGCCATGGGGACTTTACAGAGCACCAGACAAACCACACTAAATAGGCAATGAATTCAAGCACTACTCCCTATTCAGTTATCTGCAGTTATATCTGCAGAACCAAAAAACGCACAAAGAATTAGAACTCCGATTTGGTAGCGCTCAGTCTTTTAATGGGGCATCTTGCACAACAGACTGATCTGAAGAGAACTGGCACAGGGCTTATTGTTGACCCGTCTATTCATATACGTGGACTCACAAGACTGAGGCCGCTCGCTCATTTGGCGATTTCTAGCGTGTGGATCTGAAACAGTGCTCACGCTATTTTAAGTGCTTGGTGAACCCCACAGTGGTGGATTCCTGACATGCATAAAACTCATTCAAGTCCCACAGGCATTTGAGCACACTTAAGTGCCGTTGGATCTTTCAGACAACTTGGTACGCCTCCTAGCATTAGGCCGGTGCACACCTCTGCATAATGTTGGATGGCAAGCCTAGTCATTCAGGTATCCCAAGACAAGTCCTGTGACATTTGGCTGGTCCAGCACTATGTAATATTTGGCCACATGGACCCCTTGGGAGGTACATGAGTGGCTCGAACAGGGAACCCTACTATACCCGAGAGCCCAGCATCCTTATTCAGAATTGCTTCCTTACAACATAATGAAAATTACTCCTTAGGCAGACAAAATACAAGACATTTGATCGGTACACTCATTATTTCAGAGCATGTGGTGAAAGACGTCCCTCAACATGTAAGTAAGGAGAAAACTATAATGGGCCGCATGTTCCAGCATCTATGCTGGTCAAATGAGGGGGAATGCTCGACACTGCATCAACTTTGTTGTGGACTGCACAGAAGCTGATCGTTCAGAATTATAAGCGTACGATAAAAAGCAAACTAATGCAAAAAAAATAAAAAAATACAAAATCTAGAATGGAGCACTCAGCAAGGCAAAATAATGTTTAAACATCAATGTTTTCAAGTTTAATAAATGTACTCGGGTCCTTTAGTCTATGGGTTCCAACAGCCCATAAATTTAGAGAAAAGGGGACCAATGTTGAGCAATCGGAATTTAATGAACCACTTTTTATTTGGGTTTCCTGGTTAGTCTTTCACCCACAGACAATATGCTTTTGGGAATCTAACAAATAATAGTCTGACAAAAAAATCAAGCATTGTTGGAACTGGACTTGCGGCAAGTTCTTTCCCATGGGTGAAATCATACTGCACGAAAAGTAAGCCTTCACTAGATTGTATTACTTGTAGAGGCAAAGACTTTCCAAAATACGTACGTCTGACGAAAGTCTCCTTTGGCTGTGTTCTTCGGCGTCGAAATCCCCTTGTCCATTAGTTATCAGTGAGCACCTCTGACAAAGTTTCCAACCTGGTACGAACTGGACTCCATACTTTTCGCTTAAGAAATTTGCGTCATCTAAATCGATTATTTGAAATATTTTCTTTACAAGTCTTTTGTGTAAATTAAACGGATCACAGCACCCCTTCTGCAAGTCCTGGAATTTGTCAATATAAACTTGTTCGTGATGGAAACAGACTGTATTTTCCTCGTTAAGGGCCATCAATCCAGTTCTAAGTTGAAGTAACAACATGTCATTTGATGAGAGCATTCTCAAAGTCTTTAATCCGGTCTGGCGGGTATAGTACGTTTTATGACATTCATTGATAGCTTGAAGCTGTTCTCCAACTGAACATGGATCCATTTTAGATGATCAGTAAGATTTCGTTTTGTCTACATTCAGAGATCTTTGTTGCTTCTAGTGGTTCCTACGTGGCTCACCCTGAAGAAAGCATTAAAGTCAAATCAGATTTGTGTTGCAAAGTTTTGCTACATTACTTTTTTAAGAAAAAAATGACAATTTAAAGTGTGCCTTCTTTTCAACAACTGAAATTAGGGGACTGTTATTACTCTAATAGTGGGCAAGGGGAATAAACTCCCAACATTTTGTTGATAAAGGAGCACACAAATTGACAGAATGTTTAGGTTGCAAATGCAGTCTGCTCAGACCCTTAAACTCTAGCCACGGACACTAGGCTTTGGACAGAGTTTACAAAAAGAGGGTTAATAGTAGACCATCCATCTTAAAAACACAACCATGACGCGCAAAACTCACCAGGGAAATTAAAAGTATCAAACTCTAAGAGAGTGATGTGGAAAACTCAGTTAAGTAGAATTGTTAATGTAAATTATAAAAGCTAGGCAGTAAGCAAGAAAAACACAACACAAGGTACTCTTCATTTCCACCCTGCCTTCTAGAACCGCCTGTCAAAGCAATGTTGACTTTGTATTAAAGAAGAATACCAAACAATACAAAATATGATTTAATATGGAATTCAATCATCTATACAAACGTTTTCCCCAAGAAATGGAAAAAACCTCATTTTTATAAAACACAAAGAATGAAATTTAGTTCTTCATCTCCTTGATCAATACTTCATTGCCACTCCACAGCGAATAGTACAATGGCGAAGCCCTGGCACCTTCACTAGCCCTCCTTTAGGCCTTGCCTACAGACTGGTTTAACTGTCAGTTTTCAAACAGCTACTGTCTCTAATAAGTTATAGTACACTTATATTGCGAGGCTTTGGGTCAGTCGCTTGCTCCCGATTGGATGCCTTTCTTATACATTTCCCTGCTAATCATTTGATGGTTTTCCTCCATTTTTTCTTCTTCCGCCTATGGCGCATTTCTACCACAGTATGCTCGATTTGATGACTTCTGTCCCTCTAGTATTTGCTTGAGTAATATTTTTTATCTAAGCATTCCATGGGAGTGATTGTTTTCTTGCTCTCTCCCTTGTATGTTGCTTTTCCTCTCAAATCCCTGGACTCTCCCTGACCGCCAGTTATTCAAAGGATGATCATGAATCCGATACTTCTAGACCATATTCACTATGACATCCTCATACAAGCTAATAAACACAAAAGGCAAATATGTGCATAATAGGCAGGTCCATTACTGTGCAAACACAATCAACATGCAGACTCCGTGTTCAGTCTCGATTCATAGGACCAGAGTTCTTGTGCGCTCGGCTGAAAAGAACATACATAGATGTATATGCCCTCCCTGCTCTCAAAGAAAGGGTAAAGCCCACTAGACACAAGGGAACATAAGAAATTGGGTAGTAGGGTCTTCTCACTCCCATCAACCTTGGGACACACAGTCTCTTAACCCCAATCACCTGGGGTAACATTGGGCAGTACCCCCATTTTAAAAAAAACAGTATATTATATATATATTTATATATCATTTCTTTCACATTACTGTGGGAGTGACTGCAGCCTTTTCGGCCGCCAGGGTCGGCACGGAAAGATGGAACCATAATAACCCCACGCATATATAAAAACTAGAGACCATGGGGAAATTAGAGTGACGAGGCGTGGTTTCCTACCCAAAATGTAATGTCAGCGTGTGGGGGAATATAACCTCAAAGTCCTCCAATTTATGAGTCAGGAAACTCCAAAAATACCAGTCAATGACAAATATCAGACCAGACCAATGTGCATTCTTACACCTTTCCTAAGGACGATGGTTCTAAAATGAATATGTGAACCTAACTCGGGTGATGAGGATGAACCAAATATGTGACCAAGTAAAGATAAGGCCGACTTCAAACACTGCCAGAATTGTCCATTCTTGTATGGTTACAGACAAACTGACACTTGTCCAACGTCCAAAGCTATACAACATGTACTGTACAGTGCTAAGGATCTATTAATACGCTTGGGTCATATGACTATATGCAGTCATATCACTACATATTGGGTTTAGTATGAAATAAAACTCAAAAGCTAGTTTAACTGTGTAGGCTGTGCTAGACTGAACAGGCTGACGTGTGATTAAAATTATTCCAATCCCCGCCTGGAATAATGCTACAAAAATAATTAACATTTAAGGAAAAGCAACTCTGTAAAAACATACTTTTTTTGCTGCCTGAACCAAAACTGTCAGAAACAGTTTGGCCACTCATCTTAACTCCATAGCCCAATACATATCCTTAGCTGGGAGTGACATCACTGTCTCAGAAAATAATGGACTGCCTTTGAGTACATAAAGCACAAGGTAGTGTTACTACTGGCCACGTAGAAGGGATCCACCATTTGTGAGGGGAAAGAATAGTTGGCAGAACAAAGGACAGCCTTACTACTACCGCTTTTGACTTTGAGATGCCATTGTGGGCTTCTCCTAATGATCTCCAGAAACCATCTACACAGCCCTGGCTCTACCTACACTGGGGAAGATAGCCAGTTTGTACCCTGATAGATAGAAGGGGAGTGGGTTAAATCTAAATAAGGAGGAGGCCAGAGAGCTAGTGACAGGCCTGTCTGGTGGAATACGATTGCTGTGAGGACAGTAAGATGAAGTGCTGCAAAAACAGATAGGGCTGTGAAAAAAAAGTTTACATTTGATGGCAGAATTTCTCTAGCCACTGGCTAGTGTGCAGTATAGATTTGGAACTCTCAGTACAACACAATCCTGGACTGGGAAAACTGAATCTGAAGTAAAAGTCCCTACAGAAAGAAGATTCCTGTGGAAGAGGAGAGCTCAAGTACTGCTACTGGCACCCAGGGACTGAACTGCTCTCAAAGTGTCAAGTAGTTGGCATGCTCTTGTTCAGATTTTTGTGTTAGTGAAGTAGAAGACTTCACTACAGGAGGGCCCAACTGACCAGAAGACAGGACCTTGCAGGAGACTTGACTGAAGGGAATACTGGCGCATAGAAGCCAACTGAGGAGCTAGAAGCTTAAGAACTGCTCAGAATGTTCGCAGTAGTTAAACAAAAGTGGGACATAGTCATTTCTTCCACGTCTGGAGGACAAGGACATTATGCTAAGGCTTGGCCAGGGAGGTCGCAGGGAAGGGGGGCAAGAAAAAAATCTGTGCCGCTCACAGCTTTCTGCCACCAAAAAAAATGCTTAAGCAGGACTTTTGAAAACAGCCCCAGCCAGCAAAAACTTCTATCTTTGCCATGCTGCAGGATTTAAAACCTAAAATATTGTCCAAGTCTGGAGGTAAACCCTTGGACTGGGGTGAGAGGACAAATATTCCTGACCAGCAGAGTGAATTCAGCAGCCACACAATCCTTCTTTTCCTACACTATGCTTTTGGCACCAAACTTAACTTCAGCAGGAGTTCAATGGTACTGTACAGGATGCGAGTAACCCTTGCTGGTTTTAGTCCTGGCCACTGTTTTGCTAAAAAAAATCGGATTTACGTTTCAGAGGCTTTAGGCGGAAAGTAAAATCTTTGACCTGGATGACCTGCTTGGAGAGTCTGATGTCAGTTCCATCACAATTGGCCTGAAATGAGACCAACGACCTGGTCCACCCAAATTTGTTATTTCAAAGAGGCTTTCCTTTTTTTAGGTGCATTTTGCTTTAAAACTGAAAATTCATGAGTCTTGTTGCCCAGATCCATTTTAAATGATCCATGTGTTTTGATTTGGGATTGTATTATGCTGCGTTAATTACTATAAAAATGCTGGTACTGCTTGCACTTCTTTGGTGATTGCCTGCTGCCTGTGCAATAGATACCAGGGGTTGCACAAAAATTTGCCAATAACTATGTTTTGGGCCAACTAGAATGTGTTTATTATGTTGATATGGGCCACCCGATCCCAAGTATGAACTCAATTTCTGACATTGTTGACAACTAAATTTCAATGACTGGCCATCGGTGTGACACCCACATGAGGCAGCTATAATAATGTGTAAAAATGAGGACAGCCTGCATGTCAAGATTTAAGAGGCGATATCAGCTTGGTTAAATGTGTTCTGGTGAAGGCAAAATCATGAATGTTACATAAATAATGATACTGAAGAACTCAAAGTCCAATAAGCAAAAAAGTACACCACCTGCATAGTGTTGAAAACGCTTGGTAGTATTTATTTCAAATATGTTCCACAACTCAATCCAGAATTCCACAAGTAGCTTTATTGTGAATGTTGCTATGCATCAAATGGCAGTTGACTCGTGTTTCGTTACAACAGTGACTTTTTCAAGGCTAGAAGATAAATCTCAAGGATCAATAACTTAACGTCAACCACTGGGTATGTCAAAAATACAGTTCCAAACAAGTACGCAAGAATAAGTATCACACAGATGAGTGCTATTGTGTGCATATATCAAAGTACAGTGCCCGTGTAAGTAAAGCATGCCTTCCAAATGGTATAATGCTAATGTTTGATCAGGTTGCCATGATAAGCCTCCAACGTCTGTCGGGTGTCCGGGTCAAAGTGACCTTTTTGCTTATTGAACTTAAGTGCTTCTGTATCATTATTTATATATTCAGAAATCAAACCTTTAGGTTCATGCTCCACATGCACCCTACGGTAGCAGGGAGTAGGTACCATGTGAGCCTCGTTATAGTCGTTATAGGTTAATTCCAGTACCGGACCTCATAACTATATGGTTCAGGATGGCCAATTACTAAACTAGACCTACACAATTGTTTTTTTATTTTAAATCACTCATGTTAAACTGTTTAAAGCCTTACTCCAGCCTTTGTAATATTTAATCTTGGAGGGACAAGACTAGGTAAAACACCTCCTGTGAGCCACTGCAGAGCTAGGATATCCCACACTGACCATGCAAAGGTCTGTAAAGGATTATTTTGTACACAGTGCTAAACTAGTGGTCAGTAGAGCATTTCATGCCAACTGGAGACACTTCTTTAGAGGCGAACTAGTACAGTAACAGCAAGCTTTTGGAGTCTGGTGAGGGAGCAAATTTCAGGAGATGCGCCCTATGGAAAGGCGAGACAGGCTGGATTTCATCTTTTCATTGGTTCTCCTAGCTGTGAACAAGAGATTGGTTTAGCACAAGACAGGGCAAAGCAGGGCTAGGTCTCCACATATACACAAAACAAGCTGCAAGTCCGCTTCACTCACAATGAGTAGGCAGTAAGTTGTAGGGTAGGCTTTAGCATAGCCTTTCTTACGCCAGACGTAAAACAAATAGTTGCAGAGCAAGCTTCCCTAGTGCACAGAACATGCACGGTGCTGGCAGTTGGGACATCTTTAATGAAAAGTGAGCACGGTCATTACAGTTCGTATCAGTGAAAATTGTCTCAACTAAGTGAAAACTCAAAGAGTAGAAATGTAGCATAAACAGAAGCAAAACAAGCGTCTCAAACAGAAACAAGCAACATCACAGGACGAATCAGTGCAAGCTCCATTCGCAGTTTGAAGAACCGGTGACAACAGTACAATTGTCCTCTGGAGTTTAATGCGAATGCAATAACCCTTCCCTATTTAAGAGCTAAGTGCCATCCAACCCAAAGCGGCACAGACGTACAAAAACGTGCTGTGTCTTGCATTACACTAAGGACCTGCAGATTCCGAATGTTACCCTCGTGCTCTATGCAGTTCAAAAGTTAGATTGGATCCGCAGAGTGCAATTACTCCCTCATTACAAAATGCAGTCACACTGAAAAGGGGTGATACTATCCATCTCAAAGTATTACTGGCCTTAATGCACTGGAGCATCACACGCCATGCGCTTCAGTGCTGAAAAGAAATGAGACTGTCCCATCTAAGGGGCTACAGTTCGGAAGATACATACTTTCTCTACCACACAGCGTTACTACATAAAATAATGATGGTGCCCATCAATGCCATGACACTGCTACGGAGAAAGTCGCTTGGGGTCCATGCAACCATCCTTTGAATTTTAGCGCGAGTACGCACAGCGACCAAGTAAAAGATTTCCACGCCGCAGCGCTGGGTACCTGCCTGGGGCCGTGCTGCTCTGGCTAAGATTTAAGAGAAAAAGACGAAGGGGCTAGGCCAATCAAAACAAGAGGTCTGTCAAGTGGAGGCATTTCTCTCAGTTAACCGGCCCCCCACTCCAAGGCTCTCCCCCCATCGCAATCCCAAGAAAAATACTAATAAATGGTCTGCTTCTCCGCACAATTGCTAGGAGGAAAAACAACGATGCCTTTTCTGCCGCCCCTCAAAAGCAAACATACCCCACAGACAGACACATTTGCCACTCGAACACGTCGTATTTTAGGTTTGTCGTCAAAACGTGTATCTGTAGGGCTTCAATGCTCAATAATTATGGAGATAAAAAATCATGTATTTTAGCGGGGCACTGTCATACTCTCGTTTTTCGCTGGGTTGGCAAAGAGCAGGAGACTAGGCGGAGCCGACTCGTATCGTTTCAGAAGTGCCACAACATTTAATTCAGGTGACATTAAGACCGAAGTTTAGTCTCCCTCGCGTAAATGGACAGCCCACTGACAGAGCATAGGCCAGTACTAACGCAGTTAAAGACAGGCAGACACACACGTTTCCGACAATGGTCATTTACCACTGCCTTGCAATTTAAGTCAAAGAATGTCCATTTCTAATATGGAAGTACTAGATTTTCTCTCTAACACCCTAAACATCCACTTGAGACAAGACAATGAAGGTGAAAACGTAGGATTAGGCCAATGTTTTAATATGAGGACCCCGCGCCTCCTCTGTAAGCTGGCACCTAAGGCTTCTATTTTTCGACGTAGTGCTGCATGCTGACAAGTATCTCCTACTGCTTTATGAAGAGAGAACACATTTTATGTATGCCGTTTTAGGTCCTGCTCCCTTAAGATCACACAGAACTGCCTCGTCTGAGCTCCGGCCTGGAGTGCCACAGGGCTCTAGAACTAAGACGAGTAAAGAGCCGCAGCTGCACACCTTCAGCCCCTGGAGCTACCAGGGCGACCCTCTGGCTACTCTCACTCTTTTTTTTTTGCCGACCATAGTCGGACTCCAGGCCTCAGGGGAGCCCATAAGATAACTACCTTGGTCTTCCTCTTCCCCTGCATGGCGGCTTTGCTGCTTGCGTTGTTCGAATCCCGCGTTGGAGCCATCCACGGCCCAGCCCACTACTTCCGGGAAGTCCCCCAACGATGACGTTAGTATTGACATAGAGAACCGAAACTAGACACAGACGAAGGACGAGGAGGCATGCCTTCCGCTGAACGTCAGCACCAATGCATCGTAAAATGGAAAAGTAATCTAAACTGGGTGATTGTCTAAGACTCTAAGTGACCAGGCAATGGCTTATACTACATAATTTTTTCCATACCACACAGTAAAATAAACCCGTAGGATAGCATAGTTTTAAAGAAACGGAACTTTGAAATATGAAATACGCTGTGCTCACAAAGAACACTAATATTAATTGAAAAATTGTGTTGATGAGTTAATTTGGAATGGCAGTTTCTTTTTAAGTCCTGGCTGATCAGCGACCCTTCCCCAACCCCCCTCCGCACCAAAAAAGTCCTATTTTGGATGTTTGTGGTAGCTCGTACATAGCTGGCAAGTTTTGAGTTTTACTATGTGTGACATCTCTGGTTTTGATGCACATTTTTTTTTACATTTTAACAACGTATGAAACTTTTTGAGAGACACTTCAATGCGAGTAGACGAAAGCAGTTTTGTCAGTTTAATTAGATAAATGTAAGAAATAGACCCCTTTGTGAATTGCAATGGACAGTTAGCTCTGTTTTTCCCATTCAAGGCATGGGTTTCCCATTTCCAATACAGAACTGCCTGTTTAGAGTCCTACATATAGATTTTGAAGCAATACAATGGAGCATATTTACTAGGACAGCGATAAATAAACGCAAAGCGCGCTTAGCGCTTGTTTATTTATCGCCGTCTATCGCAGGAATTTATCGCTCCGGTAACGCATTATTAACAACGCGTTACTCCAGGGCGATAATATTCCAGGGAAATGGGCCAAAACATCGCTGGAAAACAAGCGATGTT
The DNA here is from genome assembly GCF_964204655.1 of Triturus cristatus. Lineage (NCBI taxonomy): Eukaryota > Metazoa > Chordata > Amphibia > Caudata > Salamandridae > Triturus > Triturus cristatus. The sequence continues at coordinate 202,904,318 of NC_140583.1, read as the reverse complement.
GCACCCAAAACGGAGATAGCCTTGGTGAAATGACCCTGTGGTCGTATCACCATAACAGATGTTAAATTCCTGCGTTAAGGCATAGTTAACGGGATTTAAAATATCGCTACCCCTCGTTGATGATACCACGAAGCTGGGGTAGCGATATTTTCCCATGGTGTTTTGTTAGGAACGCCTCCTTTGCATCTCATTAGAGATGCAAAGCGAGGCGTGAACAAAACGGGAGCTGAATCAAGGAAACACGTGCTAGCGTGTCCTTGCAAATAATGCGATTTAACTATTGCCGCTTTCAGTCCGAAAACGGACGCTAAAGCGGCGATAATTATATCTTCAGCCCTTGATGATATGCCCCAACGTTCTTGCCCTTCAGCACAAAAACATTAAGGGGCATATTTACTAGGACGGCGATAAATAAACGCAAAGCGCGCTTAGCGCTTGTTTATTTATCGCCGTTTATCGCAGGAATTTATCATCCTGGTAACGCGTTATTAACAACGCGATACTCCAGGGTGATAATATTCCAGGGAAATGGGCTAACATCGCTGGAAAACCAGCGATGTTGCACCCAAAACGGAGATAGCCTTGGTGATATGACCCTGTGGTCGTATCACCATAATCCACCTCCCATGTTAGCTATGCCTTAGTCAGGAATTTAACAGACGTTAAATTCCTGCTTTAAGGCATAGTTAACGGAATTTAAAATATCGCTACCCCTCGATGATGATATCACGAAGCTGGGGTAGCGATATTTTCCCATGGTGTTTTGTTAGGCACGCCTCCTTTGCATCTCATTAGAGATGCAAAGCGAGGCGTGAACAAAACGGGAGCTGAATCAAGTATACACGTGCTAGCATGTCCTTGCAAATAATGTGATATAATTATCGCTGCTTTTCGCCCGAAAATGGACGCTAAAGCGGCGACAATTATATCTTCAGCCCTTGATGATATGCCCCTAGATTTGTTTTGCATAGTCCACTGTTACTATAGCTCTTTTGCAGGGTAAACTGAATTGTCCTGGTTGCAAAACACATGTAAGCAACAACAATGAAGCCTTAAGGTTTGATTAAAATGTAGCAATGTTAGCACTGCCATCTGTGAAAAATTCACATGAGCAATACACCAATATAGTTTTGCAGACCTCGGGTATGTAAAACGTCTTACGTTTTTTCCACTAGTGCTTGCAGAAAAACATTTTTTTTAATGTGCTGCAAATGTTCATAAGAATAATTTCTCTTGACAAGCTTCCTGAAATTCTTTAGCTGAGCCATGTTTTATTAATAAAAGGGCACTTTGCAGAAAGGGGAAGCTGGGAAAAAACACATTGATTGCCAACCTGCTGCAAACAATAGTGGATGCCTGGTACATGCTGTGCAGAGAGCAGCTTTAGTCACAGGGTCGTGTTGGTGGTTCCTCGGCAAGGACTAGCAGTGGTAGCCCCTGAATCAGAGGGAATGTAAACAACCAAGTCACTCTGCCAGGCTCTGAAGTCATTCACTGCAAACTGACAAGTGCTGTGTGTCAGGACCCAGGACTAAGTGCTTTAGACGGAATGAGGCATTACTGGCAAAGTAATTCAATCTCAATCTGTCTTGTAGACCATGACTTGTCACACTGGGGGTGAGGGGGGGGTCTCCAGGCACTGGGGTTCTGTGAGCCTTGAGAGACAAGCCATGCCTTGAGCTTCTTCCTGGTGTCTTCCAGCGAGGAGGAGGTTCGCAGGTGGAGGGGGAAGTTGTTCCAGGACTTGACTGCGAGGTAGGAGAAGGAACAAACTCCGCAGGGGCTCTGATGGATGCAAGGGATGCAGAGCGAAGCTCCCTGGTAGGTCGGTTGAGTGTCAATCGGTGGTTGATATAGGTGGGTCCCGAGTTGTGGAGGGCTTTGTAGGTGTATGTCAGGAATTTGGTTTGAAGAGGCATCTTTTCAAAGCGGGGAGACAGTGTAGGGTTTGAGGTGGGGGTGGCACTGGTTCTTCAGGGGAGGTCGAGGATGAGTCTTGCTGCGGTGTACTAGGCAGTCTGAATGCGGTTGAGGAACTGTATGGTGGGTCCGGCATAGAGTGTGTTGCGGTAGTTAAGGCGGCTGAATATGAGGGTTTGGGTGTGTTGGACCCGGCCTTGTGGAGTGGTCCTGACTTCCCTGGGGTTGGGCCCGTTCCCCGCCCTGGCCTCCACGGGCCACCCGTTCGAGCCGCACGAGGTCGCATACACCTCGGGGCTCCACCATTTTGTTGCCTGCCACGTGACCCTGCACACCAGTCCATCTGACTCCGCTCAACCCGGCCTCGGCCCCAGCAAGGCCCAGACATTGAGGCACCAAGAACTGGCCAGGGGGTATCACGTGAACACCTCATCGCCCTGGCGGAGGGCGGTATCGATGGGACCCCCAACCGTCCCCACACACCGAGGTGCGATCGGCCTCCATCTCTCCTGGGCCGGGCGCCTCTCCTGCTGGGCGTCTGGCCGCTCCCAACCCGGCCTCTCCGCCCCCCGGGCGCAAGGGTCCGGACATCAAAGGGCTCCAGGCCTATATCTGGGGCGACCCCGCAACAGACCGGCAGTTGTATCCCGGAGTCGAGAGCCCTGCTGATCGAATTGCGGCCGACCCTACGGAGAAGAACTCTTGCTTGAAACCACCACGAGCCCTGCAGACTGCGTCGCGGCTCCTTCTTGTTGAAACCTGGAAGCCCCCCGGAACATCGGGGCCCTGCTGACGCTGTCGCAGCCCAACCTCGCTGAAACCTCCCTCGGAGCCCTGCTGACGACGTCGCGGCTCGAGCTGAGCAGAAACCATCTTGAGAGCCCTGCTGACCTGGTCGCGGCTCTCCCCGAACTGACGCCAGAGCCCTGCTGACGCCGTCGCGGCTCGACCCCTCCGAGATCCGGAGGTCCTCCAGCTTGAGGATAAGAACTGGGCCCCAGGTACCCTCGTACCAAGCTCCTGCCAAAGACTGTCCCGCTACCCCTTCCCTTCTAAAGAGACACTGAGACTTTTGTGGATCCCTTGATCCCTTTCGTGTAAATATTGACCCCGTAACCTTTAAGTGCTGATAAAGAATTGCTCGTCTTGAGACAAACCTCCTTGAGTCCGTTGTGGTGGTGTTACTGTGCTAGTACATGATAGGAGAAGGATCTCCCCCGGAGGCTTCTCAGCAGCGCTCGGCTACTTCGTACAGTGTGGGGGCCCCTCTGGGTGGTCTCTCCGACTCCCCGAGGCCCGCCTTCCAACATTTGGTGGCCAGCGACGGGATCCGATCCGAACGCAGTACGTACAAGCCAGTAACCCACTAGCTACCCATCCAGACAAACGGAAGTCATGAGCAGCCAAGAGAACAACACGACCATGGAGTTCCAGCCCGAACGATTGGAGGAATACACGCACAAAGAATTGAAGCAGTTCTGCAAGGACAAGGGCATTGCAACCACCGGCCTAGGTACCAAAGAGGAGATGCAGAAAGCCCTGAGGACCTGGCTAGAGGCCGAGGCAGGCCCCTCCCGGGACAAAGGTCCCCTGCCCCTGACTGTGGCCACATCAACCGCACCGACTCCGGCAACCGGAGGAAGAAACAGCCTAGAAACCGGCCTCTCCGAGGAGGAGATACGAGAATGAGAGAGTGTCCGGAACCACGAACTAGAGCTCGCACGACTGCGGCTGGACAGCGAACTCCAGCTGGCGGAAAAGAAACTGGCCCTAGAGCAGCTACGGCTACAGGAGGAGATAGAAGAGAAGAGACGGCATCGGGAGTTGGAAGAAAAAAGGCTGACCCTTGAGCACGAGCGTAGTCTCAAAGAGCTCGAGCTCAAGGCAAAGAACGGAGGGACCGACACCCCCAGTAATAAAGACTCCCTACCGCCTGCCGAAACCAAAGTACATATCCCGAAAGATGTCGTCAAGGAGTACTATAAAAATGACGACATCCAACAATGGTTCAAGGCATACGAGGTGGCCATGACCTCCCATCGGGTGCCCCGAAAGGACTGGGGCGCCGGCCTGTGGGGTCGGTTCCTTAGTGAAGGTCGAGACACACTGCTCCAGCTGCCAGAGGAGGTGATGACCTCCTACGACCACATGAAAGAGGCCCTGCTCACCCGCTACGGGCTAACCGCGGAAATGTACCGCCAACGGTTCAGAGACTGTAAGAAGATCCCGGGCACTACCTGGGTGGAATATGTGGACTTTTTCAGCCGGGCCCTAGAAGGATGGATCAAGGGTAGCAAGGTCACCACCTACGGGCAGCTGGTCGACCTCATCGTTTGGGAACATCTCTCCAACAATTGCTTCGTGGAGCTAAGGCAACACCTCCTCGACAGCAAGATGACCGACCCACGAAAACTCGCCGTCGAGGCCGATCGATGGGTCAACACCCGCGTCCCCCGGAACTCGATGGGGGAGTACCAGAGGAACCCCACCGGACCTCCCCGCCAACGCGGTGGAGGGGGAGGGCCGAACCGGAACCGGGACCCCCCCGCCGGGGCCCCCAGGAGCCCACCTCGAGGGCCGCCGCCGCAACACCTCTCCCCGAGCCTAGCCCGAAGAGGGGCGACCCCAGCCAGAACCGGACCACGGCCCCCAGTAACCTGCTACGGCTGTCAACAAACCGGACACTATGCCAGCGATCCGGTCTGCCCCCTGAACCGAAGAAGCGGGGCCGGCGGGCCCCCGCCCCGACAGCTGGCGGCCGCCGCCCTGGGGGAAGGAGAGGAAGAAGAAGAAATCCTCGACCGAGGAACCACCGAATGGGAGCCGGCGGCCATGTCCCTGGTCTGCCTGGGCAGCCGAGAAATGGTGCCCCGCACACCAATCCCAAGCAACACCCAGAAATACCAGCAGCAGGTCACCATCAATGGCCGACGGGCCGAAGCCCTTTGTGACACCGGCGCCAGTGTCACCGCTGTCCGCTGCCACCTGGTGACCCCCGAACAAATCCTACCCAATGTGCTGTGCCCCGTCCGGACGGCCGACAACAGCGAAAGCCTGTGCCAGATGGCCCTGGTCCCCTTCGAGTGGGGAGGGGTGACAGGCCTACTGAAAGTGACTGTCCGGGACGACGCACCAGTGGACTGCCTCCTGGGGAACGACCTAGAGAGTTCCCCCTGGGCTCAAGTGGAGCGACGAGAGCACCTCCGAATGCTGGGACTATCCGAATGGGCCTGCGCCATCACCCGGTCCATGGCCGCCCAGGCCCCCCGCTCATCCCAGGCCCCCGGTACCGCCCAGCCCGAGGGGCTCGCACCAACCCCCGCCTGCAGCGAGGGGGAGGCGGACACCGACACTGGACCTACTGAACCCTCCCCCGAAGAGATTGCTTCCCTAGGCGCCCTACCAGAACTTACACAATGGCGCCACGAAGGGGGCCCCACTCGAGAACAGTTCCAGCAAGAACAGCAGTCCTGTCCCTCTCTCGAAGGGGTCCGACGACAAGTGTCCGCACAAGCCAACGGTGACCAGACCGGCACCCACTGGGTCTACTGGGCCGAGGGCCTATTGTACAGTGAACAGAAAGTGGCAGAACTCGGGGCCAGCCGCGTGTTGGTGGTCCCCCTCCGCTTCCGGGAGTTCCTTCTCAACCTGGCACATGACGTGCCCCTCGCCGGACACCTGGGACAAGACAAAACTTACAGCCGTCTGGTGACCCACTTCTACTGGCCCCGGATGCGAAAAGACGTGGACAACCACTGCCGGTCCTGTCAGACCTGCCAAGCCAGCGGGAAGACCGGGGGTCGGGTCAAGGCCCCCCTCCAGCCCTTTCCAGCCGTCAGCACCCCGTTCGAACGGGTCGGGATCGACATTGTGGGGCCCCTGGACCCCCGGACCGCCCTGGGCCACCGCTTCATCCTGGTCCTCGTGGACCACGCCACCAGGTACCCGGAGGCTGTCCCGCTAAGAACTGTAACGGCCCCCGTGGTGGGCCGGGCCTTAATGGGAATCTTCTCCAGAGTGGGATTTCCCCACGAAGTGGTGAGCGACCGGGGCACAAACTTCATCTCCAAGTACATGCGGTCCCTGTGGCAGCAGTGCGGGGTCACGTACAAATTCACAACCCCTTATCACCCTCAGGGGAACGGGCTGGTAGAGCGCTTTAACCGAACCCTAAAGGGGATGATTCAGGGCTTGGAAGAGCCCCTCCGGCGGAGATGGGATGTCCTATTGCCATGCCTCCTGTTCGCCTATCGGGAGGTCCCGCAGAAGTCCCTGGGGTTCAGCCCGTTTGAACTATTGTATGGACATCCGGTCCGCGGACCCCTCAGCCTGGTCAAGGAGGGCTGGGAGACGAAGCTCCAGGGCGCCCATCCTGACGTCTACCGATACCTCCTGACCCTACGTAACCAGACCCGCAAGTTCCGAGCCATGGCCGAAGCCAACCTCGAAGCCAGCCAGGAGGACATGAAGCGGTGGTACGATCGGAACGCCTCGACAATCGAGTTCGAGCCAGGCCAGCGAGTCTGGGTCATGGCCCCTGTTGAGCCCTGCGCCCTCCAGGACAAGTGGACCGGGCCCTTCAAGGTGGTGGAGAAGAAGAGCCCCGTCACCTACCTAGTTGACCTAGAGTCCCCCCGGAACCCCCTCCGGGTTCTACATGCTAACCGGCTCAAACCCTACTTCGCCCGGACCGAACTGAGCCTGCTGCTGGCAACCGACGAGGGGGGCGAGGACGACTCCGAGCCCCTACCCGACCTCTTGCAGAACGACGTCCACGACGGATCCATCAAAGGTGTCCAGCTCGCCTCCTCCCTGACCCCGGAACAGCGCATCGACTGTCAACAACTGCTGCAGGACTACGCAGCCCTCTTCTCCCTCACCCCGGGGGTGACCCACTGGTGCGTCCACGACGTCGACACCGGGGACAGCCCCCCCGTGCGACACCGAGCCTACAGGGTACCCGACCGAGTACGGGCATGCATCCAGGCCGAAGTAGCGAAGATGTTGGCCCTCGGGGTCATCGAGCCCTCTGACAGCCCGTGGGCCAGCCCTGTCGTCCTGGTACCAAAGGCCGCAGCCCCAGGCCATCCCCCGGAGTTACGATTTTGTGTAGACTACCAAGCCCTGAATGCTGTGACCAAGACGGACGCCCATCCTATACCCCGGGCCGACGAACTCATCGATCGCTTCGGGTCCGCCCGCTACCTGAGCACGCTGGACCTCACCGCCGGGTACTGGCAGATCCAGCTCACCCCCGGCGCCCGAGAAAGATCCGCCTTTTCTACCCCTGATGGGCATTACCACTTTCGGGTGATGCCCTTCGGCATGAAGAATGCCCCGGCCACTTTTCAGAGACTCGTAAACAAGGTTCTGGCGGGGCTCGAGGCCTTCAGCGCGGCCTATTTGGATGACATTGCCGTGTACAGCAACCACTGGGCTGAGCACCTAGTTCACCTCAAAGCCGTCCTGGCCGCCCTCCAAAGGGCTGGGCTCACGATTAAGGCCAGCAAATGCCAGGTCGGCCAAGGATCGGTGACCTACCTGGGCCATCAGGTGGGAAGCGGTCAGGTGGCCCCCCTCCAGCCAAAAGTCGATGCCATCCAGGCATGGGAACCTCCCACTACCCAGACCGCTGTGCGGGCCTTCCTGGGCCTCACCGGATACTACCGGCGGTTCATCCGGGACTATGGGAGCATTGTTGGGCCTCTCACGGAGCTCACCTCGAAGAAACAGCCCAAGAAGGTGCACTGGACTCCCCGCTGCCAATCAGCTTTCGAGACTCTCAAGGCCGCGATGTGCACTGCCCCTGTGCTCCAGGCCCCTGACTACAGTAAAGAGTTTATCGTACAGACAGACGCCTCCGAATATGGGATCGGGGCCGTCCTGTCTCAGGTTGATGAGAAGGGACTCGACCGCCCAGTGGCCTTCATCAGCCGACGGCTGCTGCCCCGGGAGCAACGATGGAGCACCATCGAGCGCGAGGCCTTCGCTGTAGTGTGGGCCCTTAAGAAGCTCCGGCCCTATCTCTTCGGTACCCACTTTCGGGTCCAGACCGACCACCGGCCCTTGCGGTGGTTAATGCAAATGAGAGGCGAGAATCCCAAGCTGCTGCGATGGTCCATTGCCCTGCAAGGGATGGACTTTTCGGTTGAGCACCGACCCGGCAATGACCACGCCAACGCTGACGGCCTGTCCCGCTTCTTCCGCCTTGACGAGGAGAATCCCCAAGAAGATGGGTGACTCTCCCTGCCTTCGGCTGGGGGGGACGCCTGTTGGACCCGGCCTCGTGGCGTGGTCCTGACTTCCCTGGGGTTGGGCCTGTTCCCCGCCCTGGCCTCCACGGGCCACCCGTTCGAGCCGCACGAGGTCGCATACACCTCGGGGCTCCACCATTTTGTTGCCTGCCACGTGACCCTGCACACCAGTCCACCTGACTCCGCTCAACCCGGCCTCGGACCCAGCAAGGCCCAGACATTGAGGCACCAAGAACTGGCCAGGGGGTATCACGTGAACACCTCATCGCCCTGGCGGAGGGCGGTATCGATGGGACCCCCAACCGTCCCCACACACCGAGGTGCGATCGGCCTCCATCTCTCCTGGGCCGGGCGCCTCTCCTGCTGGGCGTCTGGCCGCTCCCAACCCGGCCTCTCCGCCCCCCGGGTGCAAGGGTCCGGACATCAAAGGGCTCCAGGCCTATATCTGGGGCGACCCCGCAACAGACCGGCAGTTGTATCCCGGAGTCGAGAGCCCTGCTTATCGAATCGCGGCCGACCCTACGGAGAAGAACTCTTGCTTGAAACCACCACGAGCCCTGCAGACTGCGTCGCGGCTCCTTCTTGTTGAAACCTTGAAGCCCCCCAGAACATTGGGGCCCTGCTGAGGCTGTCACAGCCCAACCTCGCTGAAACCTCCCTCGGAGCCCTGCTGACGACGTCGCGGCTCGAGCTGAGCAGAAACCATCTTGAGAGCCCTGCTGACCTGGTCGCGGCTCTCCCCGAACTGACGCCAGAGCCCTGCTGACGCCGTCGCGGCTCGACCCCTCCAAGATCCGGAGGTCCTCCAGCTTGAGGATAAGAACTGGGCCCCAGGTACCCTCATACCAAGCTCCTGCCAAAGACTGTCCCACTACCCCTTCCCTTCTAAAGAGACACTGAGACTTTTGTGGATCCCTTGATCCCTTTCGTGTAAATATTGACCCCGTAACCTTTAAGTGCTGATAAAGAATTGCTCGTCTTGAGACAAACCTCCTTGAGTCCGTTGTGGTGGTGTTACTGTGCTAGTACATGATAGGAGAAGGATCTCCCCCGGAGGCTTCTCAGCAGCGCTCGGCTACTTCGTACAGTGTGGGGGCCCCTCTGGGTGGTCTCTCCGACTCCCCGAGGCCCGCCTTCCAACAGGGTGACTGTTTTCCTTGTGGAGGTGCGGATTAATCGGAAAATTCTGCAGAGCATGCAGAAGGTGTGGAAGCAGGAAGAGGGTAAGGCATTGACTTGTTGCTTCATGGTCAGATGGCTATGCAGGATGATTCCGAGGTTACATGTATGGTCCGTGGGGGTTGGTGTGGAGCTGAGCTCGGTGGGCCACCACGTGTCATCCCAGAGAGAGGGCTTGTTCCCGAAGATGAATTCTTGCATTTTGTCTGAGTTGAGCTTTTTGCAGTTGGACTTCATCCAGGTGGCGATGTCGGACATGGTGTTTCGGAAGTTGGCTCTGGTGTTTGGGTCTTCTGTGAGGGATAGGATGAGCTGTGTATCGTCGGAGTATGAGATGATGTTGAGACCTTGGTTGCAGACAATGTCTGCTAGTGGCATCATGTAGGTGTTGAAGAGGGTGAGGGTGAGGGAAGAGCCCTGGGGTATGCAGCAGATGGTATTTTTGTGTACGGAAGCGAAAGGAGATAGATGGATCCTCTGAGTTTGACAGGAGAGGAAGGAGGAGATCCAGTTGAGGGCATTGCCATGGATGCCTATGTGGTGGAGTCTGGTGATAAGTGTGTGGTGGGAGACAGTGTTGAAGGCTGCTGAGAGGTCAAGGAGGAACAATGCTGCTGTTTCACCTTGGTATAGGAGGCATTTGATGTAGTCAGTTGCTGCGATCATGGCGGTCTCAGTGCTGTGTTGTGATCGGAAACCGGATTCGGAGGCGTTGAGCAAGTTGTTTTTTATTCAAGGTACTCTGCAGCCCTGCCAAGTACCACACATCAGAGGGTTAGACTAACGCATTTTAGTGCTGCTAACCGCATCACCTCGCTAAAAAGCATTAATTACGCATCTGTAGTGCCCCAAGGACTACCTCGAGGTGCACTCTCGTAGGAGGCATGCTGGAATGCATTTAAGCAGCGAGTACACTGTGCTGCTTAGCTGCGTGCTCAGCTTTATTCTTAGAACACTGTGGTGGTATTGATTTTACATACATTAATGACATAATTATACACCAAATAGTATGCACCACGCGCTAGTGCCAGGGAATAATCACTGACCATCACCAGGCACTTCACAAACTAAACCCTACAATGCCGGCCAGGAAACATCGAGGTTTATCCTATGTGAATCGAACCATTCACCAAAATTATAGCCAGTAGTGTGAGGGCCTGTGCCTGGGAGGAGGAGCGGAAGGAAGCATCTTGTGGCTTTATAGACACTCTCTGCTTTAGTTTGATTAACAGACCATGAGAGCCATGTCGCACTAGTATTGAAAAATACAGAAGTATCCTCCTCCCCAGCAAAAATAGTCTTTATAATACAAACACACATGTTTTTTCCCCTTTTTAGAGAGTGGCAATATGTAAAGAGTGTGCGCAGGTTTGGTAATAAGCATAGTTCTGAATTTTTAAGTTGTTCACAATGAACCTCAGCTGCAATACCCGAGTCTCTGCTACAGCACCTTGTGGATAATCCCAGGCGGCCTCTTACCTGTTTTATTTCCATCAAAGGCACTACCCAGACATAGACGGGTCGCAGCTTTGTTTCTAACATTCCACGCCCCCATCACTTAACACTGCAGACCAGTCCCTCTGGCACCTGGTCCTGCACGACCCCTCGCAGTGCTCTCTACCATGGAGAGGTCGTACTGGCAGGATGTAATTTTCTCTGCAGCATGCAGCACCGAGAGCCTGCCAATCCCCAAGATCAGCCAGGATAGAGGAAAGAATGAGCTTGTCATCTGCTCACATATCTGGCTGCATCCGGGGTTCCAGCCGCTGTGGAGTTATAACCACCACCAGCCGACTTGCCTCTAAAAACTTGCAGTGAGTGCTAGTAGAGAGCTTCAGCAGGAGAAATACAGAGTCAAGAGCAAACTTCTGCAGCTGAGAGCTCCTCTCACCAGCGTCCCTCGTGACTACAGTCTGACTGTCTCAGCGATTGCCAGTACAGTACCGTGTCTTCAGCTGGCTGAGCCAGTGAGTGTGATAAACAGTAACACTAAGTTTCCTTCCACTAATGGTGCTTCGCAGTAGCTTAAGATCTTGTTAGAGTTTTTCATAGCTCATGAGGGGGTAATTTCTATATATATATATATTCACAGAAAAAACCATAGGTTTCAGGGCTGTTATAGTTCGCTGGCCATTTCACTCGTACAAATTCCTCCGTTATAGTTAGTTCTGCTAACTATAACTCGCGCGCTCGCAATGTACTGCTGATGATGTCACATATTGCATCATTCATGACATGGTCAGTGACATCACCCATGGTTTTTTCAGTGAATTTCAAAGCTTTTGTAAATGCTAATTTCTAACTATAACGTCTCTGAAACCTATGTTTTTTTTCAGTGAATTTCAAAGGTTTGATAGTAGTCATACCTATTTTTTTGTACTGATTTTCTACAGTTTTTAACTGTATATTTATAAATATTTTATTCATTAAATAACATTATATATTTTTCTGAAAATTGCTAACAAAATTACAAAAAAAATTCAAACTGAAATATTGATTACTTTTCTTGTTTTCATTTTTTATTTTAATATATTTATATTATTTTCTTTAAAAAAATTCAAATTTTTCTCGGTGGGTGCGCGCATTCTAGCCGCCATTTTAGAAAAGTCGTGAAGGATCCGCGTACGGTGTGCGACAGCTGCGTATTTTTCAGTTACATCATATACATTTAATATTACGTGATGTGCGCGATTAGTATGCGACCAGTCCGCGACTCCTGCTCCCGCATATTCGCGACACATGCGCATTACGGTACAAGACACTTGCGCGGTTGCGGGTCCCGCATGACGTCATATACGTGCTGGAAATTTATGTTCCAAAATGATATGTATGTGTCTTTAATATACATATTAGGGCAAGAGATTATCTAAGATGTTCATACAAACAATATATTTGTACTTATAATAAACGTATATTATTTTTAAATATATTTTCGCGAAGTCAGGTGCGTGCATCGTGAGTGCAGAGAACCAGATCAGCAGAGCTGCTGTAGAGCTAGAGAAACCAGGTCAGCAGAGCCATTGTAGAACCAGAGAACCAGGTCAGCAGAGCTGCTCTAGAGCCTAAGAAGCAGGTCTGCAGAGCTGCTCTAGAGCCAGAGAACCAGGTCAGCAGAGCTGCTTTAGAGCCATAGAACCAGGTCAGCAGAGCTGCTCTAGAGGCAGAGAACCAGGTCAGTAGAGCTGATTTAGAGGGAGAGAAACAGGTCAGCAGAGCTGCTCTAGAGGCAGAGAACCAGGTCAGTAGAGCTGATTTAGAGGGAGAGAACCATGTCAGCAGAGCTGCTTTAGAGCCAGAGAACCAGGTCAGCAGAGCTGCTCTAGAGCCAGAGAACCAGGTCAGCAGAGCTGCTTTAGAGCCATAGAACCAGGTCAGCAGAGCTGCTCTAGAGCCTAAGAACCGGGTAAGCAGAGCTGCTCTAGAGCCAGAGAAACCAGGTCAGTAGAGCTGCTTTAGTGCGAGAGAACCAGGTCAGCAGAGCTGCTTTAGAGGGAGAGAACCAGGTCAGCAGAGCTGCTTTAGAGCCAAGGGACCAGATCAGCAGAGCTGCTCTAGAGCCAGAGAACCAGGTCAGCAGAACTGCTTTAGAGCTATAGAACCGGGCCAGCAGAGCTGCTTTAGAGCCAGAGAACAAGGTAAGCAGAGCTGTTGTAGAGCCGAGAACCAGGTCAGCAGAGCTGCTCTAGAGCCTAAGAATTACATCAGCAGAGCTGCTCTAGAGCCAGAGAACCAGGTCAGCAGAGCTGCTGTAGAGCCAGAGAAACCAGGTCAGAAGAGCTACCTTAGAGGGAGAGAACCAGGTCAGCAGAGCTGCTTTAGAGCCAGAGAACCAGGCCAGCAGAGCTGCTTTAGAGCCAGAGAACCAGGTCAGCAGAGCTGCTTTAGAGCCAGAGAACCAGGTCAGCAGAGCTCCTCTAGAGCCAGAGAACCAAGTCATCAGAGCTGCTTTATAGCCATAGAACCAGGTCAGCAGAGCTGCTTTAGAGCCAGAGAACCAGGTCAGCAGAGCTGCTCTAGAGCCAAAGAACCGGGTCAGCAGAGCTGCTCTAGAGCCAGAGAAACCAGGTCAGTAGAGCTGCTTTAGAGCGAGAGAACCAGGTCAGCAGAGCTGCTCTAGAGCCAGAAAACCAGGTCAGCAGAGCTGCTCTAGAGGGAGAGAACCAGGTCAGCAGAACTGCTTTAGAGCCAGAGAACCAGGTCAGCAGAGCTGCTTTAGAGCCTGAGAACCAGGTCAGCAGAGCTGCTTTAGAGTCATAGAACCAGGTCAGCAGAGCTGCTTTAGAGCCAGAGGACCAGGTCAGCAGAGCTGCTCTAGAGGCAGAGAACCAGGTCAGCAGAGCTGCTTTAGAGGGAGAGAACCAGGTCAGCAGAGCTGCTTTAGAGACAGAGAACCAGGTCAGCAGAGCTGCTCTAGAGCCAGAGAAACCAGGTCAGCAGAGCTGCTTTAGAGGGAGAGAACCAGGTCAGCAGAGCTGCTTTAGAGCCAGAGAACCAGGTCAGCAGAGCTGCTTTAGAGCCATAGAACCAGGTCAGCAGAGCTGCTCTAGAGCCTAAGAACCGGGTCAGCAGAGCTGCTCTAGAGCCAGAGAAACCAGGTCAGTAGAGCTGCTTTAGTGCGAGAGAACCAGGTCAGCAGAGCTGCTTTAGAGGGAGAGAACCAGGTCAGCAGAGCTGCTTTAGAGCCAAGGGACCAGATCAGCAGAGCTGCTCTAGAGCCAGAGAACCAGGTCAGCAGAACTGCTTTAGAGCTATAGAACCGGGCCAGCAGAGCTGCTTTAGAGCCAGAGAACAAGGTAAGCAGAGCTGTTGTAGAGCCGAGAACCAGGTCAGCAGAGCTGCTCTAGAGCCTAAGAATTACATCAGCAGAGCTGCTCTAGAGCCAGAGAACCAGGTCAGCAGAGCTGCTGTAGAGCCAGAGAAACCAGGTCAGAAGAGCTACCTTAGAGGGAGAGAACCAGGTCAGCAGAGCTGCTTTAGAGCCAGAGAACCAGGCCAGCAGAGCTGCTTTAGAGCCAGAGAACCAGGTCAGCAGAGCTGCTTTAGAGCCAGAGAACCAGGTCAGCAGAGCTCCTCTAGAGCCAGAGAACCAAGTCATCAGAGCTGCTTTATACTCTCTCTACTACTCTACTATTCACTCTCTACTACTCACTCTCTACTACTCTCTACTACTCTCTCTCTACTACTCACTCTACTACTCTACTAGTCTCTCTTACTCTCTCTACTTCTCACTCTCTACTAGTCTCTCTACTACTCACTCTCTACTACTCTCTACTACTCACTCTCTACTACAAACTCTCTACTACTCTCTAGTACTCACTCTCTATTACTCACTCTACTACTCACTCTCTACTACTCTCTACTACTCACTCTCTACTACTCCACTACTCCATTACTCTTTACTGCTCACTCACTACTACTCACTCTCTACTACTCTACTACTCACTACTACTCTCTCTCTACTACTCACTCTCTACTACTCACTCTCTACTACTCTCTACTACTCACTCTCTACTACTCTCTACTACTCTCACTCTACTACTCACTCTCTACTACTCTCTCTCTACTACTCACTCTCAACTACTCTCTACTACTCACTCTCTACTACTCTCTACTACTCACTCTCTACTACTCACTCACTACTACTCTCTACTACTCACTCTCTACTACTCTCTACTACTCTCTCTACTACTCTACTATTTACTCTCTACTGCTCACTCTCTACTACTCTCTCTCTACTACTCACTCTCTACTACTCTCTACTACTCACTCTCTACTACTCACTCACTACTACTCTCTACTACTCACTCTCTACTACTCACTCTACTACTCTCTACTACTCACTCTCTACTACTCACTCACTACTACTTTCTACTACACACTCTCTACTAATCCCTCTCTACTACTCTCTCTCTACTACTCTACTATTCACTCTCTACTACTCACTCTCTACTACTCTCTACTACTCACTCTACTACTCTCTACTACTCAATCTCTACTCCTCACTGTACTACTCTCTACTACTCATTCTCTACTACTCTCTCTACTACTCACTCTCTACTACTCTCTACACCTCACTCTCTACTATTCTACTACTCCCTTCTACTCACTCTCTACTACTCACTCTCTACTACTCTCTACTACTCACTCTCTACTACTCTCTCTCTACTACTCACTACTATTCACTCTCTACTATTCTACTACTCACTCTCTACTACTCTCTCTCTACTACTATCTCTCCACTACTCTACTACTCTCTACTACTCACTGTCTACTACTCTCTACTACTCGCTCTCTACTACTCACTCACTACTACTCTCTACTACTCACTCTCTACTACTCACTCTCTACTACTCTCTACTACTCTCTCTCTACTACTCTACTATTTACTCTCTACTACTCACTCTCTACTACTCTCTCTCTACTACTCACTCTCTACTACTCTACTACTCTCTACTACTCACTCGCTACTACTCACTCTACTACTCTCTACTACTCACTCTCTACTACTCACTCACTACTACTCTCTACTACGCACTCTCTACTACTCACTCTCTACTACTCTCTCTCTACTACTCTACTATTCACTCTCTACTACTCACTCTCTACTACTCTCTACTACTCACTCTACTACTCTCTACTACTCTCTACCACTCACTCTCTACTACTCTTCTACTCACCTCTACTACTCTCTACTACTCAATCTCTACTACTCACTGTACTACTCTCTACTACTCATTCTCTACTACTCTCTCTCTACTACTCACTCTGTACTACTCTCTACACCTCACTCTCTACTACTCTACTACTCTCTACTACTCACTCTCTACTACTCACTCTCTACTACTCACTACTATTCCCTCTCTACTATTCTACTACTCACTCTCTACTACTCTCTCTCTACTACTCACTCTCCACTACTCTACTACTCTCTACTACTCACTCTCTACTACTCTCCACTACTCACTATCTACTACTCACTCACTACTACTCTCTACTCCTCACTCTCTACTCCTCACTCTCTACTACTCTCTCTCTACTACTCTACTATTCACTCTCTACTACTCACTCTCTACTACTCTCTACTACTCTCTCTCTACTACTCACTCTCTACTACTCTACTACTCTCTACTACTCACTCTCTACTACTCACTCTACTACTCTCTACTACTCACTGTCTACTACTTACTCACTACTACTCTCTACTACGCACTCTCTACTACTCACTCTCTACTACTCTCTCTCTACTACTCTACTATTCACTCTCTACTACTCACTCTCTACTACTCTCTACTACTCACTCTACTACTCTCTACCACTCACTCTCTACTACTCTACTACTCACTCTCTACTACTCTCTACTACTCTCTACTACTCATTCTCTACTACTCACTGTACTACTCTCTACCACTCATTCTCTACTACTCTCTCTCTACTACTCACTCTCGTCTATAAACTCACTACTACTCACGCTCTACTACTCGCTCTCTACTACTCACTCTCCACTACTCACTCTCTACTACTCGCTCTCTACTACACTCTACTACTCACTCTCTACTACTCAGTCTCTACTACTCTACTACTCTCTACTGCTCTCTCTACTACTCACTCTCTACTACTCACTCTCTACTACTCTACTACTCTCTAGTACTCTCTCTACTACTCACTCTCTACTATTCTCTCTCTACTACTCATTCCCTACTACTCTCTCTACTACTCTCTCTCTACTACTCACTCTCTACTACTGTCTACTACTCACTCTCTACTACTCACTCTCTACTACTCACTCTCTAGTACTCTCTACTGCTCACTCCCTACTACTCTCTACCCCTCACTCTCTACTACTCTACTACTCACTCTCTACTACTCTCTCTCTACTACTCATTCTCTACTACTCACTCTATTACTCTCTACTACTCACTCTCTACTACTCTCTCTCTACTACTCTCTCTCTACTACTCACCCTCTACTACTGTCTTCTACTCACGCTCTACTCCTCACTCTCTACTACTCACTCTCTACTACTCTTTACTGCTCACTCTCCACTACTCACTCTCTACTACTCGCTCTCAACAATTCTCTACTACTCACTCTACTACTCACTCTCTACTACTCTACTAGTCTCTCTTACTCTCTCTACTTCTCACTCTCTACTAGTCTCTCTACTACTCACTCTCTACTACTCTCTACTACTCACTCTCTACTACAAACTCTCTACTACTCTCTAGTACTCACTCTCTATTACTCACTCTACTACTCACTCTCTACTACTCTCTACTACTCACTCTCTACTACTCCACTACTCCATTACTCTTTACTGCTCACTCACTACTACTCACTCTCTACTACTCTACTACTCACTACTACTCTCTCTCTACTACTCACTCTCTACTACTCACTCTCTACTACTCTCTACTACTCACTCTCTACTACTCTCTACTACTCTCACTCTACTACTCACTCTCTACTACTCTCTCTCTACTACTCACTCTCCACTACTCTCTACTACTCACTCTCTACTACTCTCTACTACTCACTCTCTACTACTCACTCACTACTACTCTCTACTACTCACTCTCTACTACTCACTCTCTACTACTCTCTACTACTCTCTCTACTACTCTACTATTTACTCTCTACTGCTCACTCTCTACTACTCTCTCTCTCTACTACTCACTCTCTACTACTCTACTACTCTCTACTACTCACTCTCTACTACTCACTCTACTACTCTCTACTACTCACTCTCTACTACTCACTCACTACTACTTTCTACTACACACTCTCTACTACTCACTCTCTACTACTCTCTCTCTACTACTCTACTATTCACTCTCTACTACTCACTCTCTACTACTCTCTACTACTCACTCTACTACTCTCTACTACTCTCTACTACTCAATCTCTACTCCTCACTGTACTACTCTCTACTACTCATTCTCTACTACTCTCTCTACTACTCACTCTCTACTACTCTCTACACCTCATTCTCTACTATTCTACTACTCCCTTCTACTCACTCTCTACTACTCACTCTCTACTACTCTCTACTACTCACTCTCTACTACTCTCTCTCTACTACTCACTACTATTCACTCTCTACTATTCTACTACTCACTCTCTACTACTCTCTCTCTACTACTATCTCTCCACTACTCTACTACTCTCTACTACTCACTCTCTACTACTCTCTACTACTCACTATCTACTACTCACTCACTACTACTCTCTACTACTCACTCTCTACTACTCACTCTCTACTACTCTACTACTCTCTCTCTACTACTCTACTATTCACTCTCTACTACTCACTCTCTACTACTCGCTACTACTCTCTCTCTACTACTCACTCTCTACTACTCTACTACTCTCTACTACTCACTCTCTACTACTCACTCTACTACTCTCTACTACTCACTGTCTACTACTTACTCACTACTACTCTCTACTACGCACTCTCTACTACTCACTCTCTACTACTCTCTCTCTACTACTCTACTATTTACTCTCTACTACTCACTCTCTACTACTCTTTACTACTCACTCTACTACTCTCTACTACTCTCTACCACTCACTCTCTACTACTCTACTACTCACTCTCTACTACTCTCTACTACTCTCTACTACTCATTCTCTACTACTCACTGTACTACTCTCTACTACTCATTCTCTACTACTCTCTCTCTACTACTCACTCTCTTCTATAAACTCACTACTACTCACTCTCTACTACTCGCTCTCTACTACTCACTCTCCATTACTCACTCTCTACTACTCGCTCTCTACTACACTCTACTACTCACTCTCTACTACTCAGTCTCTACTACTCTACTACTCTCTACTGCTCTCTCTACTACTCACTCTCTACTACTCACTCTCTACTACTCTACTACTCTCTAGTACTCTCTCTACTACTTACTCTCTACTATTCTCTCTCTACTACTCATTCCCTACTTCTCTCTCTACTACTCTCTCTCTACTACTCACTCTCTTCTACTGTCTACTACTCACTCTCTACTACTCACTCTCTACTACTCACTCTCTACTACTCACTCTCTAGTACTCTTTACTGCTCACTCCCTACTACTCTCTACCACTCACTCTCTACTACTCACTCTCTACTACTCTCTCTCTACTACTTATTCTCTACTACTCACTCTATTACTCTCTACTACTCACTCTCTACTACTCTCTCTCTACTACTCTCTCTCTACTACTCACCCTCTACTACTGTCTACTACTCACGCTCTACTACTCACTCTCTACTACTCACTCTCTACTACTCTTTACTGCTCACTCTCCACTACTCACTCTCTACTACTCGCTCTCAACAATTCTCTACTACTCACTCTACTACTCACTCTCTACTACTCTACTACTCTCTCTTACTCTCTCTACTTCTCACTCTCTACTAGTCTCTCTACTACTCACTCTCTACTACTCTCTACTACTCACTCTCTACTACACACTCTCTACTACTCTCTAGTACTCACTCTCTATTACTCACTCTACTACTCACTCTCTACTACTCTCTACTACTCACTCTCTACTACTCCACTACTCCATTACTCTTTACTGCTCACTCTCTACTACTCACTCTCTACTACTCTACTACTCACTACTACTCTCTCTCTACTACTCACTCTCTACTACTCACTCTCTACTACTCTCTACTACTCACTCTCTACTACTCTCTACTACTCTCTCTCTACTACTCACTCTCTACTACTCTCTCTCTACTACTGTCTACTCCTCACTCTACTACTCACTCTCTACTAATCTCTCTCTGCTACTCACTCTCTACTACTCTCTACTACTCACTCTCTTCTACTCACTCTCTACTACTCTCTACTACTCACTACTACTCACTCTATTACTCATGCTCTACTACTCTCTACTACTCACTCTCTACTACTCACTCTCTACTACTCACTCTCTACTTCTCACTCTACTACTCTCTACTACTCACTCTCTACTACTCTCTCTCTACTACTCACTCTCCACTACTCTACTACTCTCTACTACTCACTCTCTACTACTCTCTACTACTCACTCTCTACTGCTCACTCCCTACTACTCTCTACCCCTCACTCTCTACTACTCTACTACTCACTCTCTACTACTCTCTCTCTACTACTCATTCTCTACTACTCACTCTATTACTCTCTACTACTCACTCTCTACTACTCTCTCTCTACTACTCTCTCTCTACTACTCACCCTCTACTACTGTCTTCTACTCACGCTCTACTCCTCACTCTCTACTACTCACTCTCTACTACTCTTTACTGCTCACTCTCCACTACTCACTCTCTACTACTCGCTCTCAACAATTCTCTACTACTCACTCTACTACTCACTCTCTACTACTCTACTAGTCTCTCTTACTCTCTCTACTTCTCACTCTCTACTAGTCTCTCTACTACTCACTCTCTACTACTCTCTACTACTCACTCTCTACTACAAACTCTCTACTACTCTCTAGTACTCACTCTCTATTACTCACTCTACTACTCACTCTCTACTACTCTCTACTACTCACTCTCTACTACTCCACTACTCCATTACTCTTTACTGCTCACTCACTACTACTCACTCTCTACTACTCTACTACTCACTACTACTCTCTCTCTACTACTCACTCTCTACTACTCACTCTCTACTACTCTCTACTACTCACTCTCTACTACTCTCTACTACTCTCACTCTACTACTCACTCTCTACTACTCTCTCTCTACTACTCACTCTCCACTACTCTCTACTACTCACTCTCTACTACTCTCTACTACTCACTCTCTACTACTCACTCACTACTACTCTCTACTACTCACTCTCTACTACTCACTCTCTACTACTCTCTACTACTCTCTCTACTACTCTACTATTTACTCTCTACTGCTCACTCTCTACTACTCTCTCTCTCTACTACTCACTCTCTACTACTCTACTACTCTCTACTACTCACTCTCTACTACTCACTCTACTACTCTCTACTACTCACTCTCTACTACTCACTCACTACTACTTTCTACTACACACTCTCTACTACTCACTCTCTACTACTCTCTCTCTACTACTCTACTATTCACTCTCTACTACTCACTCTCTACTACTCTCTACTACTCACTCTACTACTCTCTACTACTCTCTACTACTCAATCTCTACTCCTCACTGTACTACTCTCTACTACTCATTCTCTACTACTCTCTCTACTACTCACTCTCTACTACTCTCTACACCTCATTCTCTACTATTCTACTACTCCCTTCTACTCACTCTCTACTACTCACTCTCTACTACTCTCTACTACTCACTCTCTACTACTCTCTCTCTACTACTCACTACTATTCACTCTCTACTATTCTACTACTCACTCTCTACTACTCTCTCTCTACTACTATCTCTCCACTACTCTACTACTCTCTACTACTCACTCTCTACTACTCTCTACTACTCACTATCTACTACTCACTCACTACTACTCTCTACTACTCACTCTCTACTACTCACTCTCTACTACTCTACTACTCTCTCTCTACTACTCTACTATTCACTCTCTACTACTCACTCTCTACTACTCGCTACTACTCTCTCTCTACTACTCACTCTCTACTACTCTACTACTCTCTACTACTCACTCTCTACTACTCACTCTACTACTCTCTACTACTCACTGTCTACTACTTACTCACTACTACTCTCTACTACGCACTCTCTACTACTCACTCTCTACTACTCTCTCTCTACTACTCTACTATTTACTCTCTACTACTCACTCTCTACTACTCTTTACTACTCACTCTACTACTCTCTACTACTCTCTACCACTCACTCTCTACTACTCTACTACTCACTCTCTACTACTCTCTACTACTCTCTACTACTCATTCTCTACTACTCACTGTACTACTCTCTACTACTCATTCTCTACTACTCTCTCTCTACTACTCACTCTCTTCTATAAACTCACTACTACTCACTCTCTACTACTCGCTCTCTACTACTCACTCTCCATTACTCACTCTCTACTACTCGCTCTCTACTACACTCTACTACTCACTCTCTACTACTCAGTCTCTACTACTCTACTACTCTCTACTGCTCTCTCTACTACTCACTCTCTACTACTCACTCTCTACTACTCTACTACTCTCTAGTACTCTCTCTACTACTTACTCTCTACTATTCTCTCTCTACTACTCATTCCCTACTTCTCTCTCTACTACTCTCTCTCTACTACTCACTCTCTTCTACTGTCTACTACTCACTCTCTACTACTCACTCTCTACTACTCACTCTCTACTACTCACTCTCTAGTACTCTTTACTGCTCACTCCCTACTACTCTCTACCACTCACTCTCTACTACTCACTCTCTACTACTCTCTCTCTACTACTTATTCTCTACTACTCACTCTATTACTCTCTACTACTCACTCTCTACTACTCTCTCTCTACTACTCTCTCTCTACTACTCACCCTCTACTACTGTCTACTACTCACGCTCTACTACTCACTCTCTACTACTCACTCTCTACTACTCTTTACTGCTCACTCTCCACTACTCACTCTCTACTACTCGCTCTCAACAATTCTCTACTACTCACTCTACTACTCACTCTCTACTACTCTACTACTCTCTCTTACTCTCTCTACTTCTCACTCTCTACTAGTCTCTCTACTACTCACTCTCTACTACTCTCTACTACTCACTCTCTACTACACACTCTCTACTACTCTCTAGTACTCACTCTCTATTACTCACTCTACTACTCACTCTCTACTACTCTCTACTACTCACTCTCTACTACTCCACTACTCCATTACTCTTTACTGCTCACTCTCTACTACTCACTCTCTACTACTCTACTACTCACTACTACTCTCTCTCTACTACTCACTCTCTACTACTCACTCTCTACTACTCTCTACTACTCACTCTCTACTACTCTCTACTACTCTCTCTCTACTACTCACTCTCTACTACTCTCTCTCTACTACTGTCTACTCCTCACTCTACTACTCACTCTCTACTAATCTCTCTCTGCTACTCACTCTCTACTACTCTCTACTACTCACTCTCTTCTACTCACTCTCTACTACTCTCTACTACTCACTACTACTCACTCTATTACTCATGCTCTACTACTCTCTACTACTCACTCTCTACTACTCACTCTCTACTACTCACTCTCTACTTCTCACTCTACTACTCTCTACTACTCACTCTCTACTACTCTCTCTCTACTACTCACTCTCCACTACTCTACTACTCTCTACTACTCACTCTCTACTACTCTCTACTACTCACTCTCTACTACTCACTCACTACTACTCTCTACTACTCACTCTCTACTACTCACTCTCTACTACTCTCTACTACTCTCTCTCTACTACTCTACTATTTACTCTCTACTACTCACTCTCTACTATTCTCTCTCTACTACTCACTCTCTACTACTCTACTACTCTCTACTACTCACTCTCTACTACTCACTCTACTACTCTCTACTACTCACTCTCTACTACTCACTCACTACTACTCTCTACTACGCACTCTCTACTACTCACTCTCTACTACTCTCTCTCTACTACTCTACTATTCACTCTCTACTACTCACTCTCTACTACTCTCTACTACTCACTCTACTACTCTCTACTACTCTCTACCACTCACTCTCTACTACTCTTCTACTCACCTCTACTACTCTCTACTACTCTCTACTACTCAATCTCTACTACTCACTGTACTACTCTCTACTACTCATTCTCTACTACTCTCTCTCTACTACTCACTCTGTACTACTCTCTACACCTCACTCTCTACTACTCTACTACTCTCTACTACTCACTCTCTACTACTCACTCTCTACTACTCTCTACTACTCACTCTCTACTACTCTCTCTCTACTACTCACTACTATTCACTCTCTACTATTCTACTACTCACTATCTACTACTCTCTCTCTACTACTCACTCTCCACTACTCTACTACTCTCTACTACTCACTCTCTACTACTCTCTACTACTCACTATCTACTACTCACTCACTACTACTCTCTACTACTCACTCTCTACTAATCACTCTCTACTACTCTCTACTACTCTACTATTCACTCTCTACTACTCACTCTCTACTACTCTCTACTACTCTCTCTCTCTACTACTCACTCTCTACTACTCTACTACTCTCTACTACTCACTCTCTACTACTCACTCTACTACTGTCTACTACTCACTGTCTACTACTTACTCACTACTACTCTCTACTACGCACTCTCTACTACTCACTCTCTACTACTCTCTCTCTACTACTCTACTATTCACTCTCTACTACTCACTCTCTACTACTCTCTACTACTCACTCTACTACTCTCTACTACTCACTCTCTACTACTCTACTACTCACTCTCTACTACTCTCTACTACTCTCTACTACTCATTCTCTACTACTCACTGTACTACTCTCTACTACTCATTCTCTACTACTCTCTCTCTACTACTCACTCTCTTCTATAAACTCACTACTACTCACTCTCTACTACTCGCTCTCTACTACTCACTCTCCACTACTCACTCTCTACTACTCGCTCTCTACTACACTCTACTACTCACTCTCTACTACTCAGTCTCTACTACTCTACTAATCTCTACTGCTCTCTCTACTACTCACTCTCTACTACTCACTCTCTACTACTCTACTACTCTCTAGTACTCTCTCTACTTCTCACTCTCTACTATTCTCTCTCTACTACTCATTCCCTACTACTCACTCTACTACTCTCTACTACTCACTCTCTACTACTCTCTCTCTAGTACTCTTTACTGCTCATTCCCTACTACTCTCTACCACTCACTCTCTACTACTCTACTACTCACTCTCTACTACTCTCTCTCTACTACTCATTCTCTACTACTCACTCTATTACTCTCTACTACTCACTCTCTACTACTCTCTCTCTACTACTCACCCTCTACTACTGTCTGCTACTCACGCTCTACTACTCACTCTCTACTACTCACTCTCTACTACTCACTCTCTAGTACTCTTTACTGCTCACTCTCCACTACTCACTCTCTACTACTCGCTCTCAACAATTCTCTACTACTCACTCTACTACTCACTCTCTACTACTCTACTACTCTCTCTTACTCTCTCGACTTCTCACTCTCTACTAGTCTCTCTACTACTCACTCTCTACTACTCTCTACTACTCACTCTCTACTACAAACTCTCTACTACTCTCTCTCTACTACTCTCTCTCTACTACTGTCTACTACTCATTCTCTACTACTCACTCTATTACTCTCTACTACTCACTCTCTACTACTCTCTCTCTACTACTCACCCTCTACTACTGTCTGCTACTCATGCTCTACTACTCACTCTCTACTACTCACTCTCTACTACTCACTCTCTAGTACTCTTTACTGCTCACTCGCCACTACTCACTCTCTACTACTCGCTCTCAACAATTCTCTACTACTCACTCTACTACTCACTCTCTACTACTCTACTACTCTCTCTTACTCTCTCGACTTCTCACTCTCTACTAGTCTCTCTACTACTCACTCTCTACTACTCTCTACTACTCACTCTCTACTACAAACTCTCTACTACTCTCTAGTACTCACTCTCTATTACTCACTCTACTACTCACTCTCTACTACTCTCTACTACTCACTCTCTACTACTCCACTACTCCATTACTCTTTACTGCTCACTCTCTACTACTCACTCTCTACTACTCTACTACTCACTACTACTCTCTCTCTACTACTCACTCTCTACTACTCTCTACTACTCACTCTCTACTACTCTCTACTACTCTCTCTCTACTACTCACTCTCTACTACTCTCTCTCTACTACTGTCTACTACTCACTCTACTACTCACTCTCTACTAATCTCTCTCTGCTACTCACTCTCTACTACTCTCTACTACTCACTCTCTTCTACTCACTCTCAACTACTCTCTACTACTCACTCTATTACTCATGCTCTACTACTCTCTACTACTCACTCTCTACTACTCTCTACTACTCACTCTCTACTACTCACTCTCTACTTCTCACTCTACTACTCTCTACTACTCACTCTCTGCTGCTCTCTCTACTACTCTCTACTACTCACTCTCTACTCTCTATTACTCACTCTCTACTCTCTACCTCTCTCTACCTCTCTCTCTACTACTCTCTACCTCTCTAGCTCTCTATCTCTACCTCTCTACCTCTACCTCTCTACCTCTACACCTCTACACCTCTACCTCTCTACCTCTCTCTACCACTCTCTACACGCGCACATATATATATGCATATATATGCATATGCATTTATATATGTATATGTATATATATATATATATATACACACATACATATATAAACATATATATAATCTACATATCTATAAATACAAATATAAATGCATGCATACATATACATATACATATATGCACGACCTATTGCATTTTCAATGCTTTTTTACTTTGGTTCCATCAAGAAGGCATTCAGATGTGTCACACATTTGCCATAAATTCTGAATGGTAGCACTCCAGTTTCTCATTAGATCACTGTAGTAAAGCTACTGCTCACCGGGGAAGTCTGCTGCTGGTATTCAAAGTGCATGTTTCAGTCTGCATGTCAGAATTTTTTAATGAAATAGAAGAGGATTTGAGAAGTCAAAATGTGCCCTAATTTTTCTATCTGCAGCACTAATCATAAATTATATGGCAAAATGAACCCCCTCATTTTGTTCCTTTGCAAATTAAATGTTTTAAGTGTTACCACTTTATTTCAATCAAGATGGCTTCAGGTGTGCCATACGTTTGTCATACGTAAGACTGTTCGCGCTCTAGTTGTTCTTTAGAACACTCTGGGACATTCTTTCTTTGGGCTATACTTGGGCTACATCTGGGTGATATTTGTGCTACATTTGGGCTCTTTTGTCTCTGGTGGCCATCTTGGGAGACTTGTTATGAAGTTTCCTAATTTCCTCATTTACTACAGTCTCCTCAGTAGGCATACTGTCAGTTTTTTACTTTGATTCAATGAAGAAGGCATTCAGATGTGTCACACATTTGCCATAAATTCAGAATGTTAGCACTCTAGTTGCTCATTAGATCACTGTAATCAAGCAACTGCTCACCAGGGAAGTACTACTCTGTACTACTCTCTCTCTACTACTCACTCTCTACTACTCACTCTACTACTCTCTACTACACACTCTCTACTACTCTCTCCCTACTACTCACTCTCTACTACTCACTCTCTACTACTCTCTACTACTCACTCTCCACTACTCACTCTCTACTACTCGCTCTCTACTACTCTCTACTACTCACTCTACTACTCAATCTTTACTACTCTCTACGACTCACTCTCCACTACTCACTCTCTACTACTCTCTCTACTACTCACTCTCTACTACTCTCTCTACTACACACTCTCTACTACTCTCTACTACTCACTCTCTACTACACACTCTCTACTACTTGCTCTCTACTATTCGCTCTCTACTACTCTCTACTACTCACTCTACTACTCACTCTCTACTACTCCCTACTACTCACTTTACTACTCACTCTCTACTACTCACTCTCTACTACTCCACTACTCTCTACTACTCACTCTCTACTACTCACTCTCTACTACTCTACTACTCCCTACTACTCTCTCTCTACTACTCACTCACTACTACTCACTCTCTACCACTCTCTACTACTCACTCTCTACTACTCTCTCTCTAGTACTCACTCTCTAAAACTCTACTACTCTCTACTACTCACTCTCTACTACTCTCTACTACTCACTCTCTACTACTCACTGTACTACTCTCTACTACTCATTCTCTACTACTCTCTCTCTACTACTCACTCTGTACTACTCTCTACACCTCACTCTCTACTACTCTACTACTCTCTACTACTCACTCTCTACTACTCACTCTCTACTACTCTCTACTACTCACTCTCTACTACTCTCTCTCTACTAATCACTACTATTCACTCTCTACGATTCTACTACTCACTATCTACTACTCTCTCTCTACTACTCACTCTCCACTACTCTACTACTCTCTACTACTCACTCTCTACTACTCTCTACTACTCACTATCTACTACTCACTCACTACTACTCTCTACTACTCACTCTCTACTACTCACTCTCTACTACTCTCTACTACTCTACTATTCACTCTCTACTACTCACTCTCTACTACTCTCTACTACTCTCTCTCTCTACTACTCACTCTCTACTACTCTACTACTCTCTACTACTCACTCTCTACTACTCACTCTACTACTGTCTACTACTCACTGTCTACTACCTACTCACTACTACTCTCTACTACGCACTCTCTACTACTCACTCTCTACTACTCTCTACTACTCTACTATTCACTCTCTACTACTCACTCTCTACTACTCTCTAC
Organism: Triturus cristatus; assembly: GCF_964204655.1. Lineage (NCBI taxonomy): Eukaryota > Metazoa > Chordata > Amphibia > Caudata > Salamandridae > Triturus > Triturus cristatus. The sequence continues at coordinate 202,875,532 of NC_140583.1, read as the reverse complement.
TACTCACTCTACTACTCTCTACTACTCACTCTCTACTACTCTACTACTCACTCTCTACTACTCTCTACTACTCTCTACTACTCATTCTCTACTACTCACTGTACTACTCTCTACTACTCATTCTCTACTACTCTCTCTCTACTACTCACTCTCTTCTATAAACTCACTACTACTCACTCTCTACTACTCGCTCTCTACTACTCACTCTCCACTACTCACTCTCTACTACTCGCTCTCTACTACACTCTACTACTCACTCTCTACTACTCAGTCTCTACTACTCTACTAATCTCTACTGCTCTCTCTACTACTCACTCTCTACTACTCACTCTCTACTACTCTACTACTCTCTAGTACTCTCTCTACTTCTCACTCTCTACTATTCTCTCTCTACTACTCATTCCCTACTACTCACTCTACTACTCTCTACTACTCACTCTCTACTACTCTCTCTACTACTCTCTCTCTACTACTCTCTCTCTACTACTGTCTACTACTCACTCTCTACTACTCACTCTCTAGTACTCTTTACTGCTCATTCCCTACTACTCTCTACCACTCACTCTCTACTACTCTACTACTCACTCTCTACTACTCTCTCTCTACTACTCATTCTCTACTACTCACTCTATTACTCTCTACTACTCACTCTCTACTACTCTCTCTCTACTACTCACCCTCTACTACTGTCTGCTACTCACGCTCTACTACTCACTCTCTACTACTCACTCTCTACTACTCACTCTCTAGTACTCTTTACTGCTCACTCTCCACTACTCACTCTCTACTACTCGCTCTCAACAATTCTCTACTACTCACTCTACTACTCACTCTCTACTACTCTACTACTCTCTCTTACTCTCTCGACTTCTCACTCTCTACTAGTCTCTCTACTACTCACTCTCTACTACTCTCTACTACTCACTCTCTACTACAAACTCTCTACTACTCTCTAGTACTCACTTTCTATTACTCACTCTACTACTCACTCTCTACTACTCTCTACTACTCACTCTCTACTACTCCACTACTCCATTACTCTTTACTGCTCACTCTCTACTACTCACTCTCTACTACTCTACTACTCACTACTACTCTCTCTCTACTACTCACTCTCTACTACTCACTCTCTACTACTCTCTACTACTCACTCTCTACTACTCTCTACTACTCTCTCTCTACTACTCACTCTCTACTACTCTCTCTCTACTACTGTCTACTACTCACTCCTACTCACTCTCTACTAATCTCTCTCTGCTACTCACTCTCTACTACTCTCTACTACTCACTCTCTTCTACTCACTCTCAACTACTCTCTACTACTCACTCTATTACTCATGCTCTACTACTCTCTACTACTCACTCTCTACTACTCACTCTCTACTTCTCACTCTACTACTCTCTACTACTCACTCTCTGCTGCTCTCTCTACTACTCTCTACTACTCACTCTCTACTCTCTATTACTCACTCTCTACTCTCTACCTCTCTCTACCTCTCTCTCTACTACTCTCTACCTCTCTAGCTCTCTATCTCTACCTCTCTACCTCTACCTCTCTACCTCTACACCTCTACACCTCTACCTCTCTACCTCTCTCTACCACTCTCTACACGCGCACATATATATATGCATATATATGCATATGCATTTATATATGTATATGTATATATTATCTACTGGCGGTCGCCAGTAGATAGTTATAGTTAGGACCCTGTTTCCATAGGAAATCCGCAACATTCTATTTGGAATAACTTTGGCGCCGGTCGATGAATCCTCGCGAAATTTTCAAAATAGGTGGGGCGCTACGCTCCGCTCCTACCCTGAACGTCTCGGGGGGATTCGTCAAGCGGGGGCTGAGAAAAAAGGGGGGTCCCAAAACGCGTTTTTCCCATGCATTTTTCCATAGGACCTTTAGACACAGCTACAGCCCGAACGGCTGAACAGAGTTACTTGAAATTTGGCAGAGAGGTAGTCCTCAGGTCAAGGAAGTGCCTTTTGTAGGTCTGGTGTAAATCTGTTCAGTAGCTCCTGAGAAAATAGCATTTAAATCAATATATATATGTGGGCGGAGCCTAACCACACATCTCATCCTGAGATCTGATTGGCTGTCAGCACTTCATCCAAGAAGTGTTGGCAGCCATCTTGGGACCAATATACATGATAGCACCTCATTAAAAAGCATTGCAGTTAATAGAAGATTTTAAGACTTTAGTTACATTATAAATCATTTGTTGATGGTACCATACTCATTTTAGGAATTGTGGTATGTTCTAAGGTGATTTCACCATGTGAAAAAGCCTTCTGCTGGGATATCATGATTGAGGGAAAAATATTTTCTCATGCTTTTACCACAGAGGTTTGGAAGGTGATCTATAAGCTAAACTGAGAGCTTATTTTCTGTAAATTCACATTATCTTTCTCAGTCATGTGAGAATGAAGTCTGACATTCTCAGTAAAACATGTACATCCAACAAGGGCAGAGACTGTCAGTTGATTCCTTTGTGTTCTACTGCAGCTTTCCAGAGTGTTCCAAAGAACTACTAGAGCGCTAACCGTCCTACTTATGATAAATGTATGGCACACCTGAAGCCATCTTGCTTGGATTAAAGTGGTAACTCTTAAAACATTTAATTTAAAAAGGAACAAAATGAGGTGGTTCATTTTTCCATAAAAAGTATGATTAGTGCTGCATAAAGAAAAATTAGGGCACATTTTGAGTGACTTCTCAAATCCTGGCATGCAGACTGAAACATGCACTTTCAATACCAGCAGCAGTTTTCCCTGGTGAGCAGTAGCTTTACTACAGTGATCTAATGAGCAAAAAGAGTGCTAACATTCTGATTTTATGGCAAATGTGTGACACATTTGAATGCCTTCTTGATGGAATCAAAGTAAAAAACTGAAAGTATTTCCTACTGAGGAGACTGCAGTAAATGAGGAAATTAGGAAACTTCATAACAAATAAGTCTCCCAAGATGGCCACCAGAGACAAAAGAGCCCAAATGTAGCCCAAATATCACCCAGATGTAGCCCAAGTATAGCCCAATGACAGAATGTCCAAGAATGTTCTTAAAAACAACTAGAGCACTTACTGTCTTCATTATGACAAAAGTATGGCACACCTGAAGCCATCTTGATTGGAATAAACTGGTAACACTTAAAACATTTAATTTAAAAAGGAACACAATGAGGGGGTTCATTTTGCCATAGAAATTATGATTAATGCTGAAGAAAGAAAATGAGGGCACATTTTGAGTGACTTCTCAAATCCTCTTCTATTTCATTAAAAAATTCTGACATGCAGACTGAAACATGCACTTTTAATACCAGGAGCAGACTTCCATGGTGAGCAGTAGTTTTACTACAGTGATCTAATGAGCAACTAGAGTGCTAACATTCAGAATTCATGGCAAATGTGTGACATATCTGAATACCTTCATGATGGAATCAAAGTAAAAAACTGAAAGCATTTCCGACTGAGGAGACTGCAGTACATGAGGAAATTAGGAAACTTCATAACAAATAAATCTCCCAAGATGGCCACCGGAGACAAAAGAGCCCAAATGTAGCCCAAAATCACCCAGATATAGCCCAAATATAGCCCAATGACAGAAGTGTGCAAAACACTTATTATTTTGTGTTTTTGCAGTGTTATATAGTGCAGACTTGTCAGGTATTGGAGTGCTTTACATGAGCATTGGTTACATCACACAAGAACAAATTCATTTTGGTTGTAGACATGGGGAGACTAAGTGATTTGACCAGAATCACAGAATGTCGAGCTGAAGCAGAAACTTCAACCTGGTTCCCCAGTTGCAAAGTCTGCAGTTCTGGAAGTAACACCACATCCTCTCCCCTAAGTGCAACATTTAATCAAGTTGTCAACTAGATAAAAAAAACATAAAGATAACAAATAATTTAAAAGTGCTTTGTCGCTATTTGAAAACTCAGAAAATATGTCCTTATTTTAGTCTTTTAGAGCACTAACCATAATTTTGATGCCAATAAGACCCTCTCATATATGTAATTTCTAAAGGAATGCTCTAGGTATTACAGTTTTGATTACATCAAGATGATGTCAGGCGCTCCACACTTTTGTAATAAATATAGAATGTTAGCAATCTAGTTGTTCATTAGGATACTGTTGAGAGGCAGAGGCCAGGGGCACGGACTCTGAAAATTGAAGGCAGGTAGGAGGGTGCAAAGGCAACAATTTAACCACACTGAGCAGGCAGGAAGGGCCGTGGAAGTACAACAGACTATGGAGGGCAGTGGAAAGGGGGGCAGGGGCAACAAACCAACAATACAGGACTTGCAAGAGAGGCTGTTGGAGGGAAGATCTATTACGGGTCAAGGCAGCTAGGGGCGGTCCCCAGAGCCCCGGGAGCCACCACAGAACTGAGCAGGAGAGTGAGTCAGGGACAAAAGGGGCACCTTAATTTGAGCCGGGGTGCCTAGGAACGCTTGCTCCAAAAATGAAGAAAACAGACATATGAGACATGGAATTGGAGGCAGAATACAATGGCAGTTTAATGAGAAGATGCAACTTCAAAGAAACCGCAGAATAGAGACCTAAAGTACAAAATACAGAATCCAGATAATCATACAGCTGTCATGATATTCTCTGTATCTCAATTAATGGACTGACAGAGAGAGAGAGAAAACACATCTATAAATGCATCATGAGAAACAAGTTACACCAAGGAAAATGTTACCTAGGGACACTCACATTTACTCTTAGAGCAAGCATTCCTGCAATTACAATACAACATCTTTTAAATGCAAAAGTAAAGAGAACAATGGTTAAACATAACATGACATTTCATATAGGTAAAATAGAATAAGATACTTCAAGCAAAGCCGAGCAAGACATTTTAAGCAAAGGAAGACAAGAGCTCCCAGTTCTTGGGGAAAACCTGCACAGCCTGTTAACCTACATACAGACGGCGAGGTTGTCCGTCGATATCTGTGGGTGCTCCCTTTTTATATCATTTTGTGGGCTCCTTTGCACGCTACATCTACCTACGTATGCTACCCAAAAGCTTCGTCTGCAGATTTTACCAGACATTTCGTCATTTACCCACTTAATGCTGACAATGGACTGGGTGAAAAGGTCAGTCTCTCAGGCCAATCGCTTATCGTAAGTTCCATAGAGCAAGCAGAAAATAATGGGTATTGTACAGGAATTCAATATATTCATGTATAAAATCTCCTCAGTTCTCCTAACTTGACGCTCTGCGGTTGCCACTTCCTTAAAAGCGGGAAACCTGCCCAGGAAGCAAGTACCAGTCCAGGATGCAGCCTACTGTATGTCGACAGCTTCAGGGGGATGTTGAACTTTGATACCGAGCACGGAGCACTCGGGTAGGGTGGGGGCTACTAGTTTGGAGCAGAAGGCCTCGCAGACCTGCCTTCAGACTGCTATACACTAAAATTGCAGAGCTATGGTCAATTTAACAAAGAGGCCTACATATTGAACAGAAGGGCCTACACAGGGGTTTTATGCTGGCTGAGTGGTAAGGATGTCTCAGGATAATTATATAGCAACACAGGACCCGCTGGTCAATTTAATACGGCCTACAAATGCGGCTGGCAGGGCAAGGACAAGGGTCTCATACTTCAGGTGTGGACAGAACGGGCCAGGGGCCCCCTGTGATACAAAATCTACCCTCCTTCAAGGCTGTGGCAATGTAATAGACCATTGTGGGCAGAAGGAAGAGGCAATGGTAGTACAACCATACATGCCAACAGACCCGATTCAGCCAGGAAACGTCCAATGTTTTTAAGCTCAAATGGGCTTTATTTGATCTGTCTCCTGTCTACAATATCCTCTTTTTCAATGTAACTCAAAGGGGAAAATCAATACCCCAGTTTTTTTTCAAAATCTCCCTCTTACCAAGTTCAAAATTTTTCGCAAGTATGGTACATTGGATCATGGAAGGAAATGGGATAGGGACATGGACTTGGATAACAGAGGACAGGAGAGACATGGAGAGGTGCACCAAACTGACCCTGCAGGGCAGGCATCAGGGTTTGCAGCAGCACAATACACCACACAGGGCATGCATGACGGGAGTGCAGCACAACAATCCATAGAAAGCAAGAGGGAGGGGACAGGACCATGCACATGGACAACAGAGAACAGAGGGGCAAGAGGCAATGGTAGCTAGCTGACCATAATGGACAGACAGGAGATAAGGCTGCAGCATAACAGACCATAAAGGGCAGGAGGGACGGATCAGGGGCATTACAATGGAACAGACAAGCCAGGAGGGAGGGAGTAGGGGTCTGCACATGTAAACAGAGGGCTGGGGGCAAGGGGGCAGGGCAGGAGCAGCAAGATGGCCATGGAGGTCAGGCAGGATGGGCACTAGAAGCAAGACACAACATGAAGAGCAACAGTGAGACTGTGATGGCATGCACACAGACCATGGAGGGAAGGTGGGAGGGGGTCAGGGGCAGCTAACTGACCACACAGGGAAGGTGGGAGGGGCCATGGCAGCACAGAATACCATGCATGGCAAGTGGGAGGGTTAGTGGCAGCACAATGGCTATGATGGGCAAGAAGGAGGGTGCAGGGGCATGCACAAAGGACGATGGAGGATAGAAGGGAGGGTCAGGACCTGTGCACAGACAAGAAAGTTCAGGGGAAGGGGCCTCACAACAGACCACACGGGGCAGGCAGGAGGAGCAGTTGCAGCACAACAGACCAGGGAGGGCAGAAGGGTGTGGCAGTACAATGGACCATGTAGGACAGGAGGAAGAGGATAGAGGCATGGCATGTGGACAGGCAGGGTGGAGGTGGCAGGGACAGGTTACAGTCATCTGACAATGCTAGGCAGGTGGGAGGGGAGTGGCAGCTCAACAGAACACTCAGAGTAGATAGGAGTGGCAGGTCCATGGGACATGGTGGGCAAAAAGGATGGAGCAGGGGCATGCACAAAGACATCGGAGGGCAGGGGGAAGGAGAATAGGGGCAGCAAGCTAAGCACAGAGTTTAAGCAGGAGGTCAATGATGGGGCATAGAATTGGGCAATGGAGGGCAGGAGGAGTGGACTGGTACATCATACTAAATTGAGGGCAGTGGCAGCACATCAGACCATGCATGGCAGGAGGGAGGAGGCTAGTCCATGGATTCACACAACAGAGGATAGGGAGGAGGGGGATGGGGCAGCAAGCTAACTGTTCAGAGAAGGCGGGTATTAGAAACTTTATTGTTTTTAAAACATTTTGTCTGTGCAAACTACTTAAAATATGAACAAGTATGCAGCATAATCTCACTTTTATTCAGGAAGAAGAAGACGTTAGTGACTGTGACTCCGGGCTCACTTGGCAAAAACACCCCCTGACCCTCCACCCCCTATCGCAAAATGTAATGCCCGTGAAAAGGGTAGGTGAACACAGTGTTATATAGAACATAGTCCTGAGAGCACGATTGAAAATGAAAACTAGATAGTGTATGGTATAAACTATGCACCAAAAAGTGTGATATAAGATGAACCAGGCGTGAAATATAATATGCAATACATTGTGCGCAATGACAGATTCATTGGAGAGCGCGAGATAGCACAGGCACTAGCGTGTGCTATGCGATATGCGCCTTGGAGTGTAATATGCACAGGGCAGTGTTGTGTAACCTAACTAGTCTCTAAAGTTGTAATATGAAATATGTGCTGGGGAGTGTAACGTTGCATATGCACTGTGACAAAGATATGGATCCCAAATTGTAATATGTATGGCATAGCACTGTGCGTTATAACATAGGCATCGAGGAAGGCACGTTAGATGGGGCAATATAACCCGTGCGAAGACAAGTGTGGCATGACATTTTCACGGGGTGGTGTTACAGTGCACATGGGCTAGAGAGTGTCATAGCATATGCACTAGCTAGTGGAATACAATACAGAGGTGTGTGGCACTCGGCAGGCAATGGTGGGTGTAACACAGCATTGGGCTCTGTCAGGAGCGTGCTGTGACTCGCAAGTGATGTTCGTCCCCTTTCCAGAGAGTAAAATAAAAAGTATTACACATCCGGCAGTGGATGTGTGTTTTATTAACTGTGAGGGGGGTTTCTTGCATAGTTTTGGTCGAATTTTTGTCGAATCCCCTTTGAATGGCTTGGTGTGCATGTGTATTAAATGTGCCCGTCAATAGCTACCCATGTTTGTATAAATAAACGACAAGGGTGTCTACCGGGATTAGGCACGGTAGAGCATCAGACATGTCAGAGCTTCACTAGTGGTGTAAATACATTCCACGTGGATTAATTGCATGCATAGTCGCCTTTTAATGAATATCACGCAAATCGTCATGGTGATAGGTACGTACGGTTTGTCCAGCATGTCCTAGGTGTGTCTATAAATATATATTTTTTAAAAATAATAAAAAACAGTGGCCGGCCCTGGGGATTGGGGTCAAATAAATATAATTAGGAGACAGGCCCTGGGGGATGGGGTCATCAGGGCCAATAAATTAGAATAAGAAGGGGAACCACACAGCCCCCCTTCTTAAAAAAATAAAATAAATAAAAGACTGGCATCGTGCCGGAGGCCATGCCCCCTCCATGCAGCACTCTGCAAACGCGCCCCCAACAGGCATCTCCAGTATGCGCCAGGGAGCTGCGCTGCAGACAGGTGTTCTGAGGCCAAGCCCCTTTTTACACCTCTCTGCAACGCAGCTCTGTGGCGCTTACTGGAGGTACCTAGTGGTCTAGTGTGACCCTAGGGACCCTTAGGATTCAAGGGGACTTAATCTCTCAACTTAGAACAGCCACAGGGCGCGTTTACACAGTGGTGAAGGGAGGGGACGGGGCCTGAGGTGACGTGTGCAAACACGCACTATGGCACGTTTTAAATTGGGGATATAATTTCCCTTCAATACTGAGGGCCCCTGGGGGCTAACTAGCCCACCAAGTGCTTCCAGTAAGCGCCACTGAGCTGCATTGCAGAGAGGTGGTCCAGGCCGTGCCACTTTTTACACCTCTCTGCAAAGCAGCTCTGTGGCACTTACTGGAGGTACTTAGTGGGCTAGTTGGACCCTAGGGACCCTCAGGACTCAAATGAACTTAATCTCCCAACTAAAAACGGACACAGGGCGTGTTTACACAATGGTGAAAGGAGGGGACGGGGCCTGAGTTAACGTGTGCAAAAACGCCCTGTGGCCTGTTTTAAGAGGTAGTTTTAATCCCCATGCCCTATTATATACTAGGGGCTTATAGAGGAGGTAAGGCTAATCACAGGGGGACCCCAACGCATAATGTTCCCTAGTGTATGTAGGTGTTTTCACTGTATTCTAAGTGTCTTTTAACATAGCACTGGCTCTAGGACTGGTTAGTCAGACTCAGTTACCACCAGTATCCGTCTGAAAAAGTTGAGGGTACAGGATGATTTTGCAACAAGGCTTCTTTCTGCTCTTCTTTTTGTTCTTTCTGCACGTTATCCTTCTTCCTGCACTTATCTTCGTATTTGAGGACTTCTGTTGCTTCTTTCTGCACTTCTTTTGTTTCTTTCTGTGCATTTTTTCTTCTTTCTTCACATGTCCTATCTCTGTAGGCATAGTTAGAAATTAGCATTTAAAAAACCTTTGAAATTAACAGAAAAAACCATAGGTTTCAGGCACGTTATAGTTAGGAATTAGCATTTAAAAAACCTCAGAAATTCACTGAAAAAACCATAGGTTTCAGGGGTGTTATAGTTAGCTGGACTTTTCACTTGTACAAAACCATTGAAATTCCCCCGTTATAGTTAGTTCAGCTAACTATAACTCGCGCGCCCGCAATGCACTGCTGATGACGTCACATATTACATCACTCATGACATGGTCAGTGACATCACTCATGACATCACTGATGACATCTCAAATGACATCACTGATGACATCACTGATGACATCATCCTTGTGATAGAGTGGCAGACCTCCTCTCACCCTAATATAACCTTTGATACACACATTCAAAAATAGAGACTAAAATTTTCAAAACAATGGACATACCAATACCAGTTACAACAACCTCTTCAGTAATTCTAAGATCCACATACACATCCACTCATTCACCAACAGTCCAATACAGTCACTCATACATGTACTCACTCATCATATGTACTCATACACCTATACATCCTGTTACACAATGCCACTCATCCATAGTTACTCACACACATAGTCACTCATGCTAATAAAGAATCAAACATACATTTACTTGCATATACAGTTATACACACACCACCACACTTACTTCTACGGAAACTTACACATACTTAGTCTTTTAAACAATCACTTATAGAAACACATACTTATTCATACAGGAACTCTTTCAATCTCTCACTCTCACATATACTCACATATATACACCAATAGTCACATATACTAGTTTAAAACATATGTAGTTACTCATAAAGACACTATTGAGACAGTCATTCACTCACTAACACACCCATACACACACTCATCCACCCATACAGTCCTGCACACATACTGTGTTCAACACATACAAACAGTGAGTCACTCATTCATGCACCTATGCACTACGTAATACCCCCACCGAACCATGCAGACACTCAGACTGATACTCAAAAAACCAACTAATAACCTATATAGACACCCATGTAGCTACTCACCAACCCATGCAGCCACTTATACACAAAGTGAGAGACTGATACAGATATTTACATATTTAAACATTACTCACTAAGCCATGTATTCACTATGATACACTTAATCAGTCAGTTACACAATCAATTTTTCAAAAACAAATCATCCATTTAGACACTTATATACCCATTTATTCTTCCATCGACCTTGAGATATACATATATAAAACATATTTAATTTTCAGAATAACACACATTCACTGGATGATGTCATCAGCGATGTCATCAGTGATGTCATTTGAGATGTCATCAGTGATGTCATGAGTGATGTCACTGACCATGTCATGAGTGATGTAATATGTGACGTCATCAGCAGTGCATTGCGGGCGCGCGAGTTATAGTTAGCTGAACTAACTATAACGGGGGAATTTCAATGGTTTTGTACAAGTGAAAAGTCCAGCTAACTATAACACCCCTGAAACCTATGGTTTTTTCAGTGAATATATATATATATATACACACATACATATATAAACATATATATAATCTACATATCTATAAATACAAATATAAATGCATGCATACATATACATATACATATATGCACGACCTATTGCATTTTCAATGCTTTTTTACTTTGGTTCCATCAAGAAGGCATTCAGATGTGTCACACATTTGCCATAAATTCTGAATGGTAGCACTCCAGTTGCTCATTAGATCACTGTAGTAAAGCTACTGCTCACCGGGGAAGTCTGCTGCTGGTATTCAAAGTGCATGTTTCAGTCTGCATGTCAGAATTTTTTAATGAAATAGAAGAGGATTTGAGAAGTCAAAATGTGCCCTAATTTTTCTATCTGCAGCACTAATCATAAATTATATGGCAAAATGAACCCCCTCATTTTGTTCCTTTGCAAATTAAATGTTTTAAGTGTTACCACTTTATTTCAATCAAGATGGCTTCAGGTGTGCCATACGTTTGTCATACGTAAGACTGTTCGCGCTCTAGTTGTTCTTTAGAACACTCTGGGACATTCTTTCTTTGGGCTATACTTGGGCTACATCTGGGTGATATTTGTGCTACATTTGGGCTCTTTTGTCTCTGGTGGCCATCTTGGGAGACTTGTTATGAAGTTTCCTAATTTCCTCATTTACTACAGTCTCCTCAGTAGGCATACTGTCAGTTTTTTACTTTGATTCAATGAAGAAGGCATTCAGATGTGTCACACATTTGCCATAAATTCAGAATGTTAGCACTCTAGTTGCTCATTAGATCACTGTAATCAAGCAACTGCTCACCAGGGAAGTACTACTCTGTACTACTCTCTCTCTACTACTCACTCTCTACTACTCACTCTACTACTCTCTACTAAACACTCTCTACTACTCTCTCCCTACTACTCACTCTCTACTACTCACTCTCTACTACTCTCTACTACTCACTCTCCACTACTCACTCTCTACTACTCGCTCTCTACTACTCTCTACTACTCACTCTACTACTCACTCTTTACTACTCTCTACGACTCACTCTCCACTACTCACTCTCTACTACTCTCTCTACTACTCACTCTCTACTACTCTCTCTACTACACACTCTCTACTACTCTCTACTACTCACTCTCTACTACACACTCTCTACTACTTGCTCTCTACTATTCGCTCTCTACTACTCTCTACTACTCACTCTACTACTCACTCTCTACTACTCCCTACTACTCACTTTACTACTCACTCTCTACTACTCACTCTCTACTACTCCACTACTCTCTACTACTCACTCTCTACTACTCACTCTCTACTACTCTACTACTCCCTACTACTCTCTCTCTACTACTCACTCACTACTACTCACTCTCTACCACTCTCTACTACTCACTCTCTACTACTCTCTCTCTAGTACTCACTCTCTAAAACTCTACTACTCTCTACTACTCACTCTCTACTACTCTCTACTACTCACTCTCTACTACTCTCTCTCTACTACCCTCTACTACTCTCTACTCACTCTACTACTCACTCTCTACTACTCACTCTCTACTACTCTCTGCTACTTACTCTCTACTACTCACTCTACTACTCACTCTCTACTACTCTCTACTACTCACTCTCTATTACCCACTCTCTACTACTCACTCTCTACTTCTCACTCTCTACTACTCACTCTACTACTCTCTACTACTCATTCTCTACTACTCTCTCTCTACTACTCACTCTCTTCTATAAACTCACTACTACTCACTCTCTACTACTCGCTCTCTACTACTCACTCTCCACTACTCACTCTCTACTACTCGCTCTCTACTACACTCTACTACTCACTCTCTACTACTCAGTCTCTACTACTCTACTACTCTCTACTGCTCTCTCTACTACTCACCCTCTACTACTCACTCTCTACTACTCTACTACTCTCTAGTACTCTCTCTACTACTCACTCTCTACTATTCTCTCTCTACTACTCATTCCCTACTACTCATTCTACTACTCTCTACTAATCACGCTCTACTACTCTCTCTACTACTTTCTCTACTACTCACTCTCTGCTACTGTCTACTACTCACTCTCTACTACTCACTCTCTACTACTCACTCTCTAGTACTCTTTACTGCTCACTCTCTACTACTCTCTACCACTCACTCTCTACTACTCTACTACTCATTCTCTACTACTCTCTCTCTACTACTCATTCTCTACTACTCACTCAATTACTCTCTACTACTCACTCTCTACTACTCTCTCTCTACTACTCTCTCTCTACTACTCACCCTCTACTACTGTCTACTACTCACGCTCTACTACTCACTCTCTACTACTCACTCTCTACTACTCTTTACTGCTCACTCTCCAATACTCACTCTCTACTACTCACTCTCAACAATTCTCTACTACTCACTCTACTACTCACTCTCTACTACTCTACTACTCTCTCTTACTCTCTCTACTTATCACTCTCTACTAGTCTCTCTACTACTCACTCTCTACTACTCTCTACTACTCACTCTCTACTACAAACTCTCTACTACTTGCTCTCTACTACTCGCTCTCTACTACTCTCTAGTACTCACTCTTCACTCACTCTACTACTCACTCTCTACTACTCTCTACTACTCACTCTCTACTACTCCACTACTCCATTACTCTTTACTGCTCACTCTCTACTACTCACTCTCTACTACTCTACTACTCACTACTACTCTCTCTCTACTACTCACTCTCTACTACTCACTCTCTACTACTCTCTACTACTCACTCTCTACTACTCTCTACTACTCTCTCTACTACTCACTTTCTACTACTCTCTACTACTCACTCTCTACTACTCTCTCTCTAGTACTGTCTACTACTCACTCTACTACCCACTCTCTACTAATCTCTCTCTGCTACTCATTCTCTACTACTCTCTACTACTCACTCTCTTCTACTCACTCTCTACTACTCTCTACTACTCACTCTATAACTCATGCTCTACTACTCTCTACTACTCTCTACTACTCACTCTCTACTACTCTCTACTACTCACTCTCTACTACTCACTCTCTACTTCTCACTCTACTACTCTCTACTACTCACTCTCTGCTGCTCTCTCTACTACTCTCTACTACTCACTCTCTACTCTCTATTACTCACTCTCTACTCTCTACCTCTCTACCTCTCTCTACCTCTCTCTCTACTACTCTCTACCTCTCTACCTCTCTATCTCTACCTCTCTACCTCTACCTCTCTACCTCTACACCTCTACACCTCTACACCTCTACCTCTCTACCTCTCTCTACCACTCTCTACACGCGCACATATATATATGCATATATATGCATATGCATTTATATATGTATGTATGTGTATATATATATATATATACATATATAAACATATATATAATCTGCATATCTATAAATACAAATATAAATGCATGCATACATATACATATACATATATGCACTTCCTATTGCATTTTCAATGCTTTTTTACTTTGGTTCCATCAAGAAGGCATTCAGATGTGTCACACATTTGCTATAAATTCTGAATGGTAGCACTCTAGTTGCTCATTAGATCACTGTAGTAAAGCTACTGCTCACCGGGGAAGTCTGCTGTTGGTATTCAAAGTGCATGTTTCAGTCTGCATGTCAGAATATTTTAATGAAATAGAAGAGGATTTGAGAAGTCAAAATGTGCCCTAATTTTTCTATCTGCAGCACTAATCATAAATTATATGGCAAAATGAACCCCCTCATTTTGTTCCTTTGCAAATTAAATGTTTTAAGTGTTACCACTGTATTTCAATCAAGATGGCTTCAGGTGTGCCATACTTTTGTCATACGTAAGACTGTTAGCACTCTAGTTGTTCTTTAGAACACTCTGGGACATTCTTTCTTTGGGCTATACTTGGGCTACATCTGGGTGATATTTGTGCTACATTTGGGCTCTTTTGTCTCTGGTGGCCATCTTGGGAGACTTGTTATGAAGTTTCCTAATTTCCTCATTTACTACAGTCTCCTCAGTAGGCATACTGTCAGTTTTTTACTTTGATTCAATGAAGAAGGCATTCAGATGTGTCACACATTTCCCATTAAATTCAGAATGTTAGCACTCTAGTTGCTCATTAGATCACTGTAGTAAAGCTACTGCTCACCAGGGAAGTACTACTCTGTACTACTCTCTCTCTACTACTCACTCTCTACTACTCACTCTACTACTCTCTACTACACACTCTCTACTACTCTCTCTCTACTACTCACTCTCTACTACTCACTCTCTACTACTCACTACTACTCACTCTCCACTACTCACTCTCTACTACTCGCTCTCTACTACTCTCTACTACTCACTCTACTACTCACTCTTTACTACTCTCTACTACTCACTCTCCACTACTCACTCTCTACTACTCTCTCTACTACTCACTCTATACTACTCTCTCTACTACTCACTCTCTACTACTCTCTACTACTCACTCTCTACTACACACTCTCTACTACTTGCTCTCTACTATTCGCTCTCTACTACTCTCTACTACTCACTCTACTACTCACTCTCTACTACTCCCTACTACTCACTCTACTACTCACTCTCTACTATTCACTCTCTACTACTCCACTACTCTCTACTGCTCACTCTCTACTACTCACTCTGTACTACTCTACTACTCCCTACTACTCTCTCTCTACTACTCACTCACTACTACTCACTCTCTACCACTCTCTACTACTCACTCTCTACTACTCTCTCTCTAGTACTCACTCTCTAAAACTCTACTACTCTCTACTACTCACTCTCTACTACTCTCTACTACTCACTCTCTACTACTCTCTCTCTACTACTCTCTACTACTCTCTACTCACTCTACTACTCACTCTCCACTACTCACTCTCTACTACTCTCTGCTACTCACTCTCTACTACTCACTCTACTACTCACTCTCTACTACTCTCTACTACTCACTCTCTATTACCCACTCTCTACTACTCTCTACTACTCACTCTCTACTACTCACTCTCTACTACTCACTCTACTACTCTCTACTACTCACTCTCTGCTACTCTCTCTACTACTCTCTACTACTCACTCTCTGCTCTCTATTACTCATCCTCTACTCTCTACCTCTCTACCTCTCTCTACCTCTCTCTCTACTACTCTCTACCTCTCTAAACTCTCTACCTCTCTACCTCTACCTCGCTACCTCTCTCTATCTCTCTCTACATGCACACATATGCACATATATATATGCATATATATGCATATGCATTTATATATATGTATGTGTGTATATATATACACATACATATATAAACATATATATAATTTGCATATCGATATAAATACAAATATAAATGCATGCATACATATGCATATACATATATGCATGCATATGCATGTTATGTACATGAAAGTTTGAAAAACACTAATAAAAGCAAAGCTAAAAAGCCACCTAATTACAAACAGAATTGCTTTAACTTAAACGAGGGCGAGACCTATTGCATTTTCAATGCTTGTTTACTTTGGTTCCATCAAGAAGGCATTCAAATGTGTCACACATTTGCCATAAATTCTGAATGGTAGCACTCTAGTTGCTCATTAGATCACTGTAGTAAAGCTATTGCTCACCAGGGAAGTCTGCTGCTTGTATTCAAAGTGCATGATTCAGTCTGCATGTCAGAATTTTTTAATGAAATAGAAGAGTATTTGAGAAGTCAAAATGTGCCCTAATTTTTCTTTCTGCAGCACTAATCATAATTTCTATGGCAAAATGAACCCCCTCATTTTGTTCATTTGCAAACTAAATGTTTTAAGTGTTACCACTTTATTACAATCAAGATGGCTTCAGGTGTGCCATACTTTTGTCATAAGTAATACTGTTAGCGCTCTAGTTGTTCTTTAGAACTCTCTGGCTGGGACATTCTGTCATTGGGCTATACTTGGGCTACATCTGGGTGATATTTGTGCTACATTTGGGCTGTTTTGTCTTTGGTGGCCATCTTGGGAGACTTATTTGTTATGAAGTTTCCTAATTTTCTCATTTACTACAGTCTCCTCAGTAGGAATACTTTCAGTTTTTTACTTTGATTCCATCAAGAAGGCATTCAGATGTGTCACACATTTGCCATACATTCAGAATGTTAGCACTCTAGTTGCTCATTAGATCACTGTAGTAAAGCTACTGCTCACCAGGGAAGTCTGCTGCTGGTATTGAAAGTGCATGTTTCAGTCTGCATGTCAGAATATTTTAATGAAATAGAAGAGGATTTGAGAAGTCACTCAAAATGTGCCCTAATTTTTCTTTCTGCAGCACTAATCATGCTTTCTATGGCAAAATGAACCCCCTCATTTTGTTCCTTTTTAACATAAATGTTTTAAGAGTTACCACTTTATTCCAATCAAGATGGCTTCATTTGTGCCATACTTTTATCATAAGTAGGACTGTTAGCGCTCTAGTTGTTCTTTGGAACACTCTGGTTAGCTGCAGTAGAAAACAAAGGAATCAACTGACAGTCTCTGCCCTTGTTGGATTTACATGTTTTACTGAGAATGTCAGACTTCATTCTCACATGACTGAGAAAGATAATGTGAATTTACAGAAAATATGCTCTCAGTTTAGCTTATAGATCATCTTCCAAACCTCTGTGGGAAAAGCATGAGAAAATAGTTTTCTCTCAAACATGATTCATGATATCCCAGCAGAAGATTTTTTCACATGGTAAAATCACCTTAGAACATACCACAACCCCTAAAATGAGTATGGTACCATCAACAAATGATTTATAATGTAACTGAAGTCTTAAAACCTTCTATTAACTGCAATGCTTTTTAATGAGGTGCTATCATGTATATTGGTCCCAAGATGGCTGCCAACACTTCTTGGATGAAGTGCTGACAGCCAATCAGATCTCACGATGAGATGTGTGGTTAGACTCCGCTCAGATATATATGTGATTTTACTTTTGATTCTCTCAGGAACTACTGAACGAATTTACACCATTTAAGCAAAAGACACGACTCTGAACCAGCAGTTCGGGCTGTAGTTGCGACTAAAGGTTCCTATGAAAAATTGTATGGGGAAATCACGTTTTAGGACCCCCCTTTTTTCTCGACCCCGCTTGACAAATCACCCAGAGACTTTCAGGATAGGAGCGGACCGGTGCGGCCACGAGTTTTGAAAATTTCGCGAAGATTCGTTATCCGGCGCCAAAGTTATTCTAAATAGAATGTTGCGGATTTCCTATGGATAATAGGTCCTAACTATAACTACCTACTGGTGAATATATATATTCACTGAAAAAAACATAGGTTTCAGGGGCGTTATAGTTAGGAATTGGCATTTAAAAAACCTTAGAAATTCACTGAAAAAACCATAGGTTTCAGGGGCGTTATAGTTAGCTGGACATTTCCCTCGTACAAAACCCTAGAAATTCCCCCGTTATAGTTAGTTCAGCTAACTATAACTCGTGCCCCCGCAATGCACTGCTGATGACGTCACATTTTACATCACTCATGACATGGTCAGTGACATCACTGATGACATCACTGATGACATCTCAAATGACATCACTGATGACATCACTGATGACGTCATCCATGTGATAAATTAGTGCATCTTCTCACACCCTAATATAACCTTTGATACACCGACTCAAAATTTCAGACTGCCATTTTGAAAACCATAGATACTCCAATACCAATAACTACATATCCACTCATTGACTCTTAGGTCTACATACATCTCCACTCACTCACCTGTACAATAACTCATACTTACAGTCACTCCATACAGGACTATCATATGCATTTATACACCTATATAGACACTCACACACCGCCAATCATCCATTGAGGTACTGACACACCTAGTCAGTCATGCAAATAATTAAACACAGTCCAATTTACTCACCTATACAGTTAAACACACTCAAGTTCACTTACTCATAAAAATACTAACAAATTCTGACTCTCTTATATAATTATTGATACAAGCACACACTCATCCATACAGCCACTCCCGCAATCACACACTCTCACATATAGATAGTTATATACTCTTACACACGTATACACTGCGTTTCACATATGTAGTTACTGACACATGTACAACTGAGATATACATTCAATCACTAACACACCCATACATACCCTCACCCAACCATACAGTCCATCACAGTTGCACTCTTAAAACCATGCACCCATAGAAACCCCCACTCACACATCTATGCACAGAGTCACACACACCCTACCCACACAATAACTCAGGCACCCATACAGATACCTAGAACACCAATCAATAACCCATAAAGACACTCATATAGCTATTCACAAAACCATGCAGCCACTTATACACCAACACACAGACACATACAGACATTCACACAGTTTAGTCACTAGTCTGCAGTAAGATACATTTAATGACTCACTTATAGAGTCAGTTACGCACCTAGAAAATCATCTATTCACACACTTGTACACCCACTCATTCTTCAACAGGCCTTTCCCTATATATATTAAACATATTAAAACTTTACAGAAACACAGACTCACTGGGTGACGTCATCAGTGATGTCATCAGTGATGTCATTTGAGATGTCATCAGTGATGTCATCAGTGATGTCACTGACCATGTCATGAGTGATGTAATATGTGACATCATCAGCAGTGCATTGTGGGGGCGCGAGTTATAGTTAGCTGAACTAACTATAACGGGGGAATTTCTAGGGTTTTGTACGAGGGAAATGTCCAGCTAACTATAACGCCCCTGAAACCTATGGTTTTTTCAGTGAATTTCTAAGGTTTTTTAAATGCCAATTCCTAACTATAATGCCCCTGAAACCTATGTTTTTTTCAGTGAATTTTAAAGGTTTTTTAAATGCAAATTCCTAACTATATCAGGCCTGAAACCAATGGTTTTTTCAGTGAATTTCAAAGGTTTTGTAAATGACAATTTTTAATGTATTAATTGTTATACTGATTTTTTTATACTGATTTACTACATTTTTAAAACTATTTAATTTTAGATATATTTTTTTAAATTACATTATAATTACATTATACATTACAATACAAAATATACTTTCTCAGAATGAATTACTTTAGTTTAAATACTTGGCAAATAGGCAACAGACTTTTAAGTACAGTAGTTACAGTTGTTGCAATGGGCAACACAACTTCAAACACAAAGCAACATTGAGCTCAATGTGAATTTCTAATTAAATGCAATTAGTTACTTTATGGATTACTTTTCTAACCCCAGGACTGGATCCTAGATTTAGTCCTTGGACATCTCCTGTAAACAGTTGAGTAAAAGCACTTTGGTTACAGTAGTAATTTTTAAGGAATATTATTGTATTTTAAAAGTTGACACTTAGAAACTTTTTCCCATAGAATCACCAATGTTATCCTATGGCAAAAAATTCACTTAGCAGGTAAGTATTGTTATCGTTACTTTTTCTTACTCAGTGGTGGATCCTTAATCCAGCACTGGCCAACCTCCTGTAAACAGTTGAAAGAATGTGTTTAAGTCATACAGACGATTTTTTAGGAATATTTTTAGTTTGTGAAAATAGACACTTAGAAAATTTTCTGGTAAAAAACATACAATGGATTCCTATTGAAGGAAATACAAGTTACTGGTAAGTACGCTTAGAATGACTTTTCAGGGTCAGTGCTGGGCTAAAAGATGCAGCCCTGGGTTCTCTCCTGATAACAGATGAGAAAATCGGAATTCGTACTTCGGCAGATTTTAGAGGAATATTTGTACGTTTCAAAAATGGACACAGAAGATTTTCTGGTGAAAACCACACAATGGATTCCTATGGAAGGAAATACAAGTTACTGGTAAGTATGCTTAGAATTACTTTTCTGGGTCAGTGCTGGGCTAAAAGATGCAGCCATGGGTTCTCTCCTGATAACAGGTGAGTAAATTGGAATTCGTAGTTCGGCTGATTTTACAGGAATATTTGTACAATGGTGAAAGAAGGGGGCCGGGCCTGAGCCAAGAAACGATTGTTTGATGCATCTGCAAACTGCCCATGAAGAAGAGTTGTGAGGACTTGAAACGCGTTGGCAATTTTAATTCTTACCGGATGATGGGGTGAGTGAAAGTGAAATCCGGATGGATGACGAACAGTTGTGTGCCCTCCTGAGCTATCAGGCCTTTGTTGAGAGAAATTACTACACGGCTGCCTGAGTCGTGGGGAGGAGCACCATCCCTTTACAATGCAAACGGGAGGCTGTGAGAAGGAACTGTTCTTTTTTACATTCAGCACTGCAAGCTAGGTTTGAAAATGCACTTGCCTTTTATTGTCCGGACCTTACTTAAAGGAAATAATGTGTTTAAATGGTACAGATGCATCAATACCCACTCAGGGGAGATTTTGACTCGTTTCTGGGACTACTTTTCCCACAATGTATAGCGGTGATGCTTGTGAGCGTGAAGCCCACTAGGGGGCCAATTAGAGAATAAAAATGGAAATTGAACTAAGAAACGAGTGTTTGATGCATCTGCAAACTGCCCATGAAGAAGAGTCGTGAGGACTTGAAACGCGTTGGCAATTTTAATTCTTACCGGCAGGCCTTTGTTGAGAGAAATTACTACACGGCTGCCTGAGTCGTGGGGAGGAGCACCATCCCTTTATAATGCAAACGGGAGGCTGTGAGAAGGAACTGTTCTTTCTTACATTCAGCACTGCAAGGTAGGTTTGAAAATGCACTTGCCTTTTATTGTCCGGACCTTACTTAAAGGAAATAATGTGTTTAAATGGTACAGATGCATCAATACCCACTCAGGGGAGATTTTGACTCGTTTCTGGGACTACTTTTCCCACAATGTATAGCGGTGATGCTTGTGAGAGTGAGGCCCACTAGGGGGCCAATTTAAAAACGGAAATTGAACTAAGAAACGAGTGTTTGATGCATCTGCAAACTGCCCATGAAGAAGAGTCGTGAGGACTTGAAACGCGTTGGCAATTTTAATTATTACCGGATGATGGGGCGAGTGAAATTGAAATCCGGATTGATTGCGAACAGTTGTGTGCCCTCCTGAGCTATCAGACCTTTGTTGAGAGAAATTACTACACGGCTGCCTGAGTCGTGGGGAGGAGCACCATCCCTTTACAATGCAAACGGGAGGTTGTGAGAAGGAACTGTTCTTTTTTACATTCAGCACTGCAAGCTAGGTTTGAAAATGCACTTGCCTTTTATTGTCCGGACCTTACTTAAAGGAAATAATGTGTTTAAATGGTACAGATGCATCAATACCCACTCAGGGGAGATTTTGACTCATTTCTGGGACTACTTTTCCCACAATGTATAGCGGTGATGCTTGTGAGCGTGAGGCCCATTAGGGGGCCAATTAGAGAATAAAAACGGAAATTGAACTAAGAAACGAGTGTTTGATGCATCTGCAAACTGCCCATGAAGAAGAGTCGTGAGGACTTGAAACACGTTGGCAATTTTAATTCTTACCGGATGATGGGGCGAGTGAAAGTGAAATCCGGATGGATGGCGAACAGTTGTGTTCCCTCCTGAGCTATCAGGCCTTTGTTGAGATATATATATATATATATATATATATATATATATATATATATATATATATATATATTTGTTTTTTACCTACTGTCGGTCGCCAGTAGGTAGTTATAGTCAGGACATTGTTTCCATAGGAAAAGCGGTTTTTGATTTGCCAATATCTTTGGCGCCGTTTAACGAATCTTTGTAAAATTTCCCAAAAATAGGGTTGGACCGCTCAGTTTCTGTGTTGAAAGTTTTGGGGTGATTCATCAAGCGGGGGCCGAGAAAAAAGGGGGTCCCAAAGCGCGTTTTTCTCAATGTTATTTTCCATAGGAACTTTATTACAGTCTACAGCCCGACCTGCTGAACGGAATTACACCAAATTTGGCAAAAAGGTAGGTCTTGGTTTAAACTGCGCCCTTTTTGTTAAATGGCGTAAATCTGATCACTAGTTCCTGAGAAATTTAAAAAAGAATAATATCAATATCTGAGCACCGAGGAGGAGTCGCAAACCCTCCCGAGCACGAGCTCAATTCTGATTGGCTGCCAACACTCCAAACCAGGAACTGTTGGCAGCCATCTTGTGCCTCGGTATCCGAGTCACAAGAAAAAGGGTGAAACTAAGGTAAAAAACAACATGAAAAGGGGGAATGGTACAAACACCCTGACCCCCTAGGCTTGCTGAGGGGGTCCCACAAGGACCCCCAGGGCCAAAAAAAGCATTTTTTTTTTTAATCGGAAGAATGCGCGCAGGGATTGCAAATTCTGCTGAGGAAATTTAAAAAACCAAAGTGTGGACTACTGCGCTTCATTTTTGAAAGCCCCAAGGTGGGCTAGGTCCTGGGGGCACTCACCAATTAATTTGTGGGGGCCCGCAGCCCTGGGGAGCCACCTCCCCGGGGCTTAATAAATTGAATGCGGGGGCACGTGGCTCCCCGTGGCCTGAGGACCGCCACCTCCCCGTGGCTTGAAAAAAACAATGCGTGGGGGGGTCCAAATCCCTCCCATGCTGCCCCGGGGACCGCCACTTCCCCGATGCTCTGTTTTAAATATATAATGATGTGTGTGGGGGGAGCCCCCCACACACCCCGGGGACCACTACCTCCCTGGGACACAAACTGATTTAAAATATGGGGGTCCATAGCAGACCCTTGGCCCCGGGGACCACCACCTCCCAGGGTCTTTAAAGACTTGGGAGGTGGCCACGCGGCCCCCCTCCAGGAGCCCTTGATGGCCCTGGGGACCGCCACCCCCCACGGCCAGCTCCTGCAATATCCCGGGTACCCACCCCCGGGACATTGCTGTTTGCTATGTGCCTGCTTCAATGAAGCAAAGCAGATTGCTTTTGAGCAAGGGGAGCTGCTAACATGCAGCTCCCCTTGCTCAAAAGCATTGCCGGCTCCCACAGGAGGCGGGGAGCTGGCGGGGCCGTGGGGGTATTGGGGCTCCCCCCACGGTCCCCAACGCAAAGGGCCGGCCCGGGGTATGGGTTCCCTGGGGCCAGGAGTGGCTCGGGAGGAGTGCCACATGTTAATTTAAAAAAAATGGGTGGGCCACCCGGGCTAGAAATGGCCCAGTGGAGGGGGGCCTCGCGGCCCCCCTCCCCGGAAATATATTTAAAAAAAATTAACTAGGCCAGGCCCCGGTGGATGGGGCAGTAAGTGGCCCAGGGAAGTGAGCCTCACAGCCCCATTACCCTGAAAAGTAAAGAATTTTAAAAGTGTGCATGCCCCAGGGGATGGGGTCCCCGGGGCGAATATAAATTAATGGAAGTGGACTGTTTTTTTCCCCCACAAAGTTTGGAGTCGCGACCCTAGCGTGGTTCTCATCGCGGCCCCCTAGTGTAAACGCGGTGGTTGCGCGGCTCTCAGCGCGGCCCCTAGTGTAAACGTGATGGGTACGAGGCTCTGACCACGGCCTCCTAGTGTAAACGCGATGGGTGCGCTGTCTCAGTGCGGCCACCTAGTGTAAACACGATGGGTGCGCGGTTCTGAAAGTCGCGATGGGTGCGTGACTCCAAGCAAAAAAAATATAATTTGTTTTCTAAAGCTAGGTTATATGTTGGGTTATTGGGTGGCTCTAAAAAGAGCCCTTGTTTTCATTGAAAGATTGTTGTAGCTACATGTAAGTGCGGATGCAGAGCTTCAGGTTGTTGAGAAACACTCTGTTCCCTTGATCAGTGAAGTGTACTCCATCACTTCTGTAGATGCCATCCATATGGAAACGTAGATTGTTGTTATAGATGGAGCCCATCCTATGGTCTCTGAGGTAAGCAGAAACAGCAATTTCATTAAAGTAAGATTTTCCAAGTCAAGAATATCTTTAGAAGTGGTGTGTTCTTATAACATAGTTGATTTTTTATTTTTAATATGTTTTTGAACTCCCGTGTGGGGTTGCGGCTCCGTTGCGGTAGGGTCTTGACTTTAGAACCTTCAGGAATGAGTTTGGGCAGTTTTAGAAGTCAGTTGGTAAAGGTCAATATATCTAACCAATAGAAATGTGTTTTGAGATTTCAAATAATGTAGGAAGGAATGTGATTTGTTACATACATGTATTTGTGTGGAGAAGGAGAGGGAAACTCTGCCATTACTGGTTCTACCTTGCCGAGACAGGTGCATTGCATTGATTGTGTGCCTGAGAAAAGTTTATGAGTTTGTCATATTTGAAATTCTACAAATCTATTTGGAAGGTGAGTTATAAGTTTGTGACGTGTATTATGGATTAGGTTTATTTTAAACTTTAAAAATAATTAAAAATGTGTGGGGTTTGAGATATAGGAATAAATAAATATATGTGTATTGTAGTTTGTTTTATTGTAGTTATATATTGCTTGAATTAGTTTTTGAATAGTAATATGTGTATATTGGAAGATGGATTAGTGATTGTGGTAGTTTGATTTTGTGTGTGGATATGTACATTTCTAGTATACCGCATAATTTTAGCTGTTGCTTTACATTTGGAGTTGGAGTCTGTTGAGTTTTAAGGTGTGCATGGACTTCTGTCTGAACTACATTTCTACTTCTACATGTATTTTGATATGTTTTATAGATTTGAAGGTGCATGTTGTATAAAAAAGAGGCTTCTTTTTCTAAGTCTATAGACAAGTACAGTTGAAAAATGCTGCATAGTTTTTTATGTTTGTCCAAAATTTGAAGTTTGTTCTGTGAATTTTTAAGGTTTGGATAGTGGTATGGTAGAGACACATTCATGTATGCTTCTAGGAATATGATGTCAGTTTTACTAAAGATATGTGAAGGGTTCCTACTTTGTATCTGGGTGGGTGTTTTATTATAAGTAGTTATAGAATTGCTAAGCAGAAGCCTGAATATGAGCTTTTAGATGTTTGTAGGGATGTTATTTGTTAGAGTAATTTGTATCATGTGAGGAAAGTTAGATTTCATATATAGCGCATCATTTTCAGTGTCTGTTTGAAAATTGAAGTGTACTCTGTTAAGTTTTGAGCTCTGCATGGTGTTGTGACTGAGATATGTGACTACTTGGTCATACACTTATAAAATCACTCAGGCACTACCTTTAAACTCCTGCAATCATTCAGGCAGCATCTTAGTACTTCTGTAATCACCCAAACAGTACCTATGGAGTTATACAATCACACACTCACTTTCTATCTATTGTTGAAATCCCCCAGATATTACTCCTGCAGTCATGCAATCAACTAGGGACTTGTTATGTACTACCCCTACAGTCATGCTTTCATGCAGACAGTACCTACGGACTTATGTCATAAGCCACACACTACCCTTGCAGTCATAGAATCATCCAGGGCCTACTGTTGTATTTATCTATTCACGTAGGCAGTACTCAATGAGTCATCTAGAGTTGCAGGTGATATTTATACCCAGGCACTATGTTTGCACTCTTTTAAATCATGCAGGGACTACTCTTGCAGTTATGTAATCACTCACTCAGTAGTCATGCTGTTATGAAATCACCAATGCACTACCGTTGCACTCCTTTATTCACTCCGGCACTATCTCAGTAGTCCTGCAATCAGCCTAGAAGTACCCATGCACTTTTAAAATCACCCAGTCACTTCCTATATAGTCATGTCAATCCCCAGATATTACCCCTGTTGTCATGTAATCAGGCAGGTGTTACCTATGTACTCCTTTAATCCCCCAAATGTTACTGTTGTTCTCATGCAATCACCAATGCATTAGCTACACAGTGGTTCCATTAACCAGGCAGAATGTTTTTAGTCTTTCAATCTCACAGAGGCTTCTCTTATACTCATGTAATCACTCAGCCAGTATTCATGCACTTAAAAATCCACCCAGGCACTACCTTTGCAGTCCTGTATTCTCCCAGGGAGCACCTTAGTAGTTTTGTAATCACCCAGGCAGTACTCATGGACTTATAATATCACCCACTCATTGTTATTGTATTCCAGTAATTCTCCAGATATTACTGCTGCAGTCATACGAGATAGACACTATATATGCACTACTCCTACAGTCATGCAATCATGCAGGCTGTACCTATGCACTCATGTAATAACCCACACACTACCTTTGCAGTAATAGAATCATCCAGGCCCCACTGTTGCATTCATCTATTCAGCTAGAAACTACTCAATAACTCGTCTATGCCTTCAGCAGCTATCCATGCACTTATCCATGCACGGAAGCTCTATGTCAGCAATCATGCAATTAGCCAGTCACTATCTATCCTCTCCTCCAATTACTCAGCGAGTACCCTTGCACTTATACAATCATCCAAGCACAATCATGGAGTTATGCAATCACATAGGCAGATATATTTCATGTCTCAATTTGTTGGTTTCACTATTTTCCAGAAATATTGTATGCAATTTATTTTTTAGATATGATGATGATTTCAAAAGGTAGAGACGCATATATGCACACTTTTACCAGTATGGAGACACTGATTGTTCACTCAAAAGCATTGGAGGGAGGGGCTGATTGAGCCACAAACCTCAAAGGTCTGCCAACACGTGGTATCAGCGGCGGGAACCTTTAAGGCAGTTACCTGCTTATATAGGCGTATGATACATGAGGCACTAACTCCATTACTGATACTACATCAGAAATGGGAGGGGGATTTGGGTGAAGAGATTCCTGAGAAAGTATGGACTGAATTAGTCGAACGGGCATGGAAAGGCTCTAGAAATGCCCATTTCCAACTTGTGTATTTTTTATACTACACAGGGCGTACCTTACCCGGCAAAAATGAATAAATATTTTCACACGGATACGGCACTGTGCCCGTGCTGCAACATGGAGGATGCAGATTTCTGCCACATGATGTGGGGTTGTCCCCAACTTGGGACATACTGGGAAAAGGCGGTTACACTACTGCAAGACATTACTGAAAGAGATATAGAGTCCACTATAGGCCTCTGTCTACTACACTGGTTTCCCCATACTTCCATGAATAAGATAACTAGTACGTTTTTGGACCTGGGCCTCCTCTTAGCTAAAAGAGACATTACAGCACATTGGAAATCCAAGAGGGGCCCATACCTCCAGAGATGGAAAGCTGACCTCCTTAAATGGGCGGAATATGAGGGAATCGTTAGATTACAGTTGGCTCATCGAGCAAATAGCTAGAAAGCTGTGGAAGCAGAAAGGGCTTGCGAAGCGTTAGTGGTCTTGCTGAAAGTTCCGGACGATGATATGGATGATGATCTTCGGGCTTTGCCCTGATCATTGTGTATCTAATAAGCTGATGTTTATACCTATTGTACCCCGACTATACCTGCCTCAGGCACTGAGGAACTCCCTGATACTTGCTGCAATGTACCTTTATAGTGCTCCTTTGTGATACACCTTGTCGTTGCCATTACTTTTGCTGTGTGTGACACACCGAGGGGGGGAGAGGGGTAAGAGAGTGGGGGAAGCTCGTTTCGTATTTTTAAATGGGCGGCTAGGATGCCTTTTCTATTATCCTCATTGACAATTGGTTATTATTAATACATTTGTTTATCAAGAGTCTTGTTGACATTTGGCATTATTACATTGAAGAACGATATACAGTACATGCTGGTTATGGCTATGCCACTTGTCCCTGGGTGCGACCAGGTTATATTGTCGTTAGATGTGCACCAGCTTGCCTAAGTATTCTGATAATAATTGAATTGTTATGTTTTGGAAATAATAAAAACATATTTAAAAAGAAAATGGAGAGACTTATGGTTGAGTTATGGAATAGTGTGCTGCTTTATATTTGTCTAGACCTAACACTTTTGCATGTTTTAAAAAGACCCACGTGTTGTGCATGCAGTCTTTGAATGATCTAGGCTCTATATATGCTCTGCTGTAATCACTTAGGTATTAGTGCTGCAGTCATGCAATCATCTAGGCACTACTCATGCAATCACCAAGGTATCACTCATGCACTCTTTTAATCATGTAGCCACTACTCATGCACTTATATAATCACCCAGGCACTACCGTTGCACTCCTTTAAACTTCAGAGGTGGTATCCTTGTACTTATGTAAACACCCAGCCAGTGATCATGCTGTTATGAAATCACCCATGCACTACCTTTGCACTTCTTTATTTACTTCGGCATTACCTCAGTAGTCCTGCAATCAGTCTAGAAGTACCCATGCACTTATAAAATCACCCAGTCACTTCCTATGTAGTCATGTCAATGCCCAGATAGTACCCCTGTTGTCATGTAATCAGCCAGGTGTTACCTATGTACTCCTTTAATCCTCCAAACATTACTGTTGTTCTCATGCAATCACCAATGCATTAGCTACACAGTGGTTCAAGTACCCAGAAAGTATGTTTTTAGTCTTTCAATAACACAGAGGCGACTCTTGTACTTATGTAGCCACTCGGCCAGTAGTCATGCTGTTGTGAAATCCCCCATGCACTACCTTTGCACTCCTTTATTCACTCAGGCAGTACCTCATTAGTCTTGCAATCAGCCAAGAACTACCCATACACTTATAAAATCACCCAGTCACTTTCTATGTAGTCATATCAATTCCCAGATATTACCGCTGTTGCCATACAATCAGCCAGGTGTTAACCAATGCATTAGCTATACAGTGCTTCTATTACCCAGGCAGTATGTTTGTAGTCTTTCAATCAAGCAGGGACTACTGTTGTACTTGTGTAATTAAGTAGTCAGTACTCATACATGTATAGACTCAGTCAGTCCCTTCCTATGTAGTGATGTAAATCCTCAGATATTATCCCTGTAGTCATGGAATGAGTCAGGTATTACCTATGTAGTCCTTTAATGTCCCAGATTTTACTGGTGTACTTATAAAATTTTGTGTATAATTATTTTTAATAGTAAGTGATTTAAGAAGTGTATTTAAACTTTTCTTTCTTTTCAGATACTGACCCTTATCATTACTAAAGATTCATCATGACGAAGAAAGAAGAAAGGAAAAGGGAAGAAAGAAAAGAATCCTATTTAAAAAAAAGAGAAAATAAGAAATCAGACTAAGTAGAATATGTGATAGTAAAGAAAAAGGCTTCTGGTAAGAGAACTAAAGATTTTGTTAAAAGAGTTTTAAAGACGATTACAAACTTAGAAAATGGACAAAAGAAAAAGAAAACTTGTTCAATCATTCAGAAGGAAAAGCAAAAAAAAGATAGTGATAGAAGATCAAGTTTTGGTAAAAACATCTATGATGAAAGAAGGATGAAACAGTTTGAAGACATAAGGAAACACATGTATAAAAGAGGAGTACTGCAAAATGTAATGAAACATTAAAAAAATATAAGAAACGATCTGCATTTTATAAAAAAAACATATTGAAAGTGTAGTCAAAAAGGCTTTTGAATTAAAAAGAAGATTGTTTATATTAGTTTTGAATAGACTGAGAGCACTCAATAAAATAATGGACTTTATGAAGGAGAAGAGTAAAAGAAAATGACTGATCAATAGAATTAACTTTTGCAATTGTTTTGGGGGGAATGGAAGCACACTTCTAGTAGTGAACCTTTTTTTAATGAAGAGAGCTATTTTCAGCAAAATACATTAGTTCACGCAGTTGATACCAATGGTCGTTCCTATGAAGTTAAAAATGGTTGTCCAATTGAAAAGGAAAAGATGGTTCCTAGAAATGTAGAAGAAGTAATAGCTGAAGAAGTTCAAGGGAGACGTTCTCAAGCTCCAGTGTGTAAATGGGATTGTAGTAGCATTTGTAGTATACGACTGGAAACTATTGATATTTTTGTAAATGTTTTACGAGAATACAGTAAAAAAGTGTTAAACAGAAGATTAAGATGTTGCAAGGATTAGATCCTTGTAAAGTCAGAAAATATACTGGTGTGTCTTTCATCATTTAAGAATGTTAGCAGTACATCACTCACAAATGCGGAAGTTAGTAAGAAGATTGTACTATGTAAAGAGTCCAGCATTATGTTTAGCTGAAATAAACACTGCTCTTTTGCATGGTTCAGAATCGGATGTAAAAAAGGTTTGTGATGAGATACTGTTTCGTTTTTTCGGTCCTGAAGAAGAGTGTAGAGAAGGTGAGAGTGTCATTAATGTAGGTGTTGATCAAGAGGTGAAAGATAGTAGTACTCAAAAGTTTGCAGACGAAATTACAAAGTTTAAAGCAGTTTGTAGTGAAAAACCAAATTATGTTTGTATCTGTCGTAGATGTAGTCACTATAAAAATCAAACTAGCAATGTTGATGCGTATTTAAAAAGTTAAAAGAAAAACAATGATAAGTGGGAGCAATTTGGTGCTTATTTGATGGTGGATGGTCGTTTTGAGTTGGATACTGATCAATGTATTTGTAAATATTGTTACAACAAACTAGAAGAAAATAAATTGCCAGCTAGAGCTGTACTTAATAACCTAGAGTTGGAAGGTATTCCTTCAGAACTAGAAGATTTAAATAAATATGAATGTATTTTAATTCAATCTGTGCACCCGTTTCTGGCTATTGTTCGTATGGAGCCTAAAACAGGTAAGCTGCCTCCTACAGATTTACTAAGAGGTTTAAAAGGAAGAGTTGTGTATTTACCTTTGGATTTTAAAAAAAATATTGAAACAGTTGATGTTGATCGAGAAGAAATTGAACCGGTAGTTATTCTAGTTAATGGTGTACCAACAAAGAGTTGGAAAATATGGCAAGAGTTAATAGATGTGAGCAAACTTAAAAAAGTTACATAATATCTTACACAGAACAATATTTGTTATAAAAATATACCTGTGGACGAAGAAGAAATATCTTTAGGAGATGACACAGAAATTTTCAACTGGCCAAATTGAAAAAGTCGATGTCTCCAGGACTGAAGAAATTTATGAACATTACAGTATTCATCCTTTACAGTCAAAAGAAGAGATTGGAACTACTATTGAATTATTCCAAATGAAGAAAGCAAAGGGAACTCCCATCAGTGTTTGGGAAAGAAGTTTGGAGGCTCGTTGTTTTCCACAGCTGTTCCCCACTGGAAAAGGTGGATGATATGATGAACGACCTGTGCAGATTCCAGCTTCAGAATATCGTACAACAAGATTATACTCAGAAGATTCAAGATTTCGACAATGTATTCCATACATATTTCATCTTTTGTTTGAAAGTGACTTGTCTGCACTTTCATATGCAGTGAACCACATATTAAAGACAGGAGTTCATCTTACAGATCTTTCTGCAAAGGAATTCATGCATAAAGTGGAACAAAGAGATGATCATTTAGAATCTCAGTTGATTAATTTGATGGCGTGTCAACGTGGTACTAATGAGTATTGGTATCGTCGTCGCGGAGAACTGAAATGTATGCTAAGGAATTTAGGAACCCCTACGTGGTTTGTTACGCTAAGCTGTGCAGAATACGCATGGGACGATTTACTTGATTTTCTACGAGAAGCGAATTAAAACGTTAAAAACATTGAATTGAAGACAGCTAGAGAACTGTTTTCCTTGGATCCAGTCAATGTGTGCAGATATTTTAACTATAGGTTTCAAGCAATGATGATTTTTATCTGCAATAAAAATAACCCACCTCTTGGAGAAGTTATTGATTTCTTTTGGAGAAAGGAGTACCATGCCAGAGGTGCTCCTTATATACATATGTTATTATGGATTAAGGATGCTCCTAAATTTGGAACCGATTCTGATGTGACTGTTTTATCTTTAATTGAAGACTATGTTAGATGTGGCATTCCAAAAACAGGAGAAGAAAATACCTTTAGACAACAAGTTTTAAGGTTTCAAAATCATCGATGTGGAAAGTATTGCCGACGGAAATACAAGTCGAAGGAAAATTATTATACAAAATGTCGATTTGGTTTTCAATGTCCAGTAATTTCCAATGGAAGAGTCAACAGTTTTATGTCAGCAGTGAGACATTAGTTTGAAGATGCTTTCCCATAGAGAGATTGGATCCTATGAATGTTCGGATCGGTTGACATCTGCAAGTTTATATTCAAAGTCAAGAGGAATCGTTTGGGTAAGTCTAGGTCTTGAAGCAACACGAAATCGTGTATTGAAATCTGTACAAGAGATTGAATACTTGGCACTGAATGAACCGGAAAGTACACATATTCTTAAAACAAATATGTTGGCTATGTGCTATCCTAACAAAAGTACACATCTGGAAGAAATATGTCTCTATGAAGTATTGTAACATTACACGTTTAAGAGAAATGTTACTGAAAATATAAATGAAAGAAAATATGCATTGATTGGACGTGAAGGATGTTTGCTAAAACATGTCAAATGACATCTGATTAATCACAGGAGACTCAGTTGTGATACTCCAGATAAAAGATAATTTTTTTATTTAGCACTTCTGCAACTCTTCAAGCCGTGGCGGACTGAAATGGAATTACTTGGAGATTTTGAGTATTATGAAGATTCGTTCAATACATGTAAAGATAGCATTGAATGTACAATTTTTCCAAATTATCTACAAATGTTGAACGAAGAGATTAATCAAGAAACTACGATTGCAGCAGAAATAGCTAGAGACAGTTCTCAAGATAGTCAGAGTTCTGCTGCCCTAAGACCCCCAGGATATTGCAGCATAGATTTGCAAATTTAGCGGCACAAACATTGAAATTTAGCGGCACAAAAATTATAAATTTGGTGGTATTATTGCAGCACTTTATTTTACTCGTAAAAATTCCTTTTCAGCCCTAAATCAATGGAACCTGTTTTAGCATAGTATTCCACTTTGAAATAGGCATATTTAAAGTTTCTGCAGCTTTACGGAAGCACAGCTCCAATCTACTAACCTCGTGGGAGCTGGCCGTATTTCTCCTGGAGTTGTTCTAGCACCCATGTATGCACCCCTGGTGGGGCACCACTTTCACCACTCCCTGGTTTCAGTCACACAGCTCCCTTCACTCTCTGGTTTAAGTCATGCAGTCCACTTCACTCTTTGGTTTCAGTCACGCAGCTCCCTTCGCTCCCTGGGTGTAGTCACACAGCCCCCCTTCGCAGGGGCGTCACAATAGTCCCAGCAGAACCCGCGGTGCAGGGAGCCCCGAGCTCCAGGAGGCCCCCTCAAGCACTGTGCACGGCAAGGGAAACTGGTAAGAAGGGTCGTTCCTCTAAAAATTATGTGGGAGTCAGCAGCAAAAGTAAAATACCGGAAAGATGCTTACCACAGAAAATAGTTTGAGTTTTAGGGGGATGTGGTAGGTACGTACGTGCCGGGCGGGTGTATGAAGTGATTCACCTTTGAGGCACAGTCCGGCTTACTAATGTCTTGATGGTGGGCGTGGCCATTGTAAGCGTGGCTTCTTATGGTGGTATTGTGGCATTGGTTGATTTGGCCCAGGGCGGGATAAGTACAGCAGAGCGACAGGCAGGGCAAGGAAGGTCAATGTAGAGGGTGGCAAACACAGGCACAATAATAGAGCAGTCTCCACCCATGTGGTTCAATTATTACGTTTTCCTGTCATTAGGTCATATGTTTTACATCAATGGTGAGAAAAACTCATCTGCTTAACCGTCAGCTCATCTTCCTTTGGATAGTCCAATTCAGTCAATTTGAGCCAAGGATCTGTGTGTTTGACTTGACTGGTAAAATCAAAATGGCTGTGCCGGAACGTCATTCACACTGGCAGAACAAAGAAGACAGAGAAAACTGTACACTTCCTTCCAAGCCATCTTTAAAATTGACAACAAGTGCTGCATGGTATTTTACTCATGCACACTGACAATATCAGTGCACAATCTAAAAAAAGTGATATCCTCATGCACATGAGGCATGACTTATGTTAGGTACATCCCACATACTACCAGTGTGGTTTGCCCGTGGGTTAGAGAGTGGTCCGTTTAACAGAAGCACTGATGGGCTAAAATTAAAATACAAGGCTTGATCAAAGAAAATTGCAAAAACAGCAAATAATTTAGGGGTCCACATAAGAGCACTCTCACACAATTATCTACTTTCTACAATGAAAAACGTCCTTACCAGAAAAATACAATTTGACTCTGAAGTGTTTAAACTCCCAGTGAAAGTTTTTCTTTGATTTGAATAGTATATGTTAGTTCACAGAGGTGACCTGATATTCACAGCTAAGTAAATGAGTCTGCTGTGCACATATCAACTGCACCACTATCCCGACCTACACATGCACCCAGACTAGCATGTCTGTCTCGCAAGGCAGGTGGCTTCTTGGGGGTAACATGAGCTTCTGTAGGCACGACCATCTCGCTGTGCTACAGTATTGATGTTCACTTTGAGTGACGGTTTATTTGCTGTGATAGGACAAGCTGAAGGAGACGTCCTGCAGCGACTTCTGTGCTCACGTGCAGTATGGCCCCTTGGTCAGAGCCGGGCTGCTTGAGAGTGCATAATACTTTTCTGTCTGCAATTTGGTATCTTGTTATTTATCCTGCATGAGTTTGGAATAGAAAAATGTCAGAAAAAGACATTCCCTTGTTTTTCTTTTTTGGATCCATTTCACAAGAGAACAAAGTAATGAAAGAAGGAAAGAGAGGGTGAGATCTGTTTCTTAGAGTCATGGTTTTCAGTAAGAGACAAGGAGCTGCTAGACAAACAGAGGGAATAAGAGGGAAGAAGAAAGGGGGAGGGAGGCTGAAGCGTCAGAGCAGAAGTGGACACTGTCTTTGTATGCTCTGGGCAAGAAGGAAATGACAGAGTCCTTTTCCTTCTCTGCTGCCCGCCCATCCCCGTGCTAGGATCCTCATTTTTTACCTTCTTTCCTGCAATTACAGGACAGCAGTCGAGCCTGCAAGCTGGAGAGCAGAGAAGCGACACTTTCCTTTTCTCGTTCGCCTTTATTAAATGTTGTAATGGAAGAAGCAGACAGCTATTACGGCTGTACAGCGCTGTTCACGTGGTGACGTAGGCGCGAACAGCTAATAAAATGGCATCATTTTTTTTATGCCTGCCTGGAGACCTTTTTTTGTGGCCGGTTTAGTAAATATAGCGGCTATTGCGCTTGCCAGCTGATTTCGCGATTTTTTCGTGAATCGTGTGATCGGGAAATGCTGGAGGGTCTGATTAGGAGAACCCATTGTTGAAAATGATGCAGCAATAGCAATGAGTGAAGTGCAAATGGCTATGCAACAAGCACAACAAGAAACTATTGATTTGGAAAACTTAGAAGAACAACTGAATATTGAACAGAAAGATTTATATCAGCAACTTACTCAACAGATACAACATGATTTACTGCATGAAAAGAAAGAATGCCAATGCACATCATTTAAACCTATTCAAATATACATCAGTGGTCAAGCAGGAACAGGAAAAAGTTTCTTAATTAAAGGTTTGAGAAGTTATCTACAGAAAACCGCTGACTCACATTTATCTTGTGTTGTAACCGCACCAACTGGGTTAGCAGCACACAATATTAAAGGGATTACATTACATCGTTTACTCATGCTACCAGTAGAACATGAAAATAAGTTGGAATATCACAAGCTATCTGGAAAAGCTTGTTATGAAGTGTCTAAAGTACTGAAGAAAATGAAAGTTCTGATAATTGATGAGGTAAGCATGGTCTCAACCTTAATGCTTGACTTTGTACATTTAAGAATGCAACAGATTTTAAAAACAGACTATGATGTTTTATTTGGAGGAAAACATATAATTGTATTCGGAGATCTATTACAACTTACTCCTGTGAAAGGCCAACCAGTTTTTACGGCCTTTGTTCATGAAGATACTAAAAAATCATTGGGAAGTATTGGAAATGTGAACATTAGGTCTCATTTCGAATATAAAGAACTTATTAAGAATATGCGACAAGCAAGTGATGAATGTTATGGAAACATTCTTCAAGATATTAGAATTGGTGACTTGACAAAGGATGGCAAACAAGCTTTACAAAGTCGGCTACTAAGAAACTTGTTTCCAAATGAAAATATTGCACCTGGAAAAATGTACCAAAAAATTGCAGAAAATAAGTCTATAATGTTTCTTATGCCAACGCTGAAAGAATGCTCTACATTCAATGAAGAACTGTTGAAACTGGAGAAACAACCGATAATGAAAATGGAAGCCATTGATAAAATATAGCATGAAGGAGTTACTGTTCTTTTGTCAGAGAAATGACAGTCAAAATTAGACTCTTTGGAAAAATCTATATCTAAGACTGCTGGTTTGGAAAATACGTTATATGTATGTACAAACTGTCGAGTAATATTAAGGTGTAATTTAGATGTTGAAAAAGGTTAAGTGAATGAAGCAATGGGAAAAGTTGTTGATTATGTAAAGTTTCAGAACAGAGAAGATATTGAATATTTGAAGAATAAATTTGATCAGATTGAATAGGTCAAACAGATTGCACGCTGTGCTGTTCGTTTCTTGTTTGTAAAAGATTTGTATGTTCGTAGAAAACTCCTTTGATTAGCATATGCAGTGATCATTCATAAATCTCAAGGTTTAAGTGTAGACAGTGCGTTGGTAAATATTGGAAATTCAGTGTTTAAAGAGGGTATGGCATATATAGCATTGTCTTGAGTAAGAACTTTATCTGGATTGTATTTGATTGATTTTGATGAGAGAAAGATTAGTGCAGATTCAAATTGTGTAAGAGAGTATAATCAGTTAAGAAGACTGTATGCTCTCAACTTAGGTGAATATCCAGTATATGAAAAGCGTGTAGGATGTCCAAAACGAACATATGAGAAACACTGTAGTGAGGTTGGAAAGAAGAACGAAAATCAAGAGAATGCTGAGGCTCCAAAGAAAATGAAAATGGACACAGTTGATGATATTGTAGGATACCAGTTCAAAAATAGTTCAGGTATCAACTGCTATGCTAATGTAATTGTGAACGTTGTGTTTTTTCTAGAAAATGTACATCATCAAATAATAGAGAATCAAGAAAAAAGATTTTGTTCTTTGTTGCATAATATTTATTTTTAATTGACACCGGATAAAACTAAAATCCAAACTCCTTCTGGCATTCAGCATCTTTTGGATATATGTTCTGGTTCTTCCCAATTTACACTTAATGTACAGCAAGATGCTCAAAAACTTCTTATGCTTATTTTTGCAGTATTGGAAGGTGAAGGAATACAAATTGAAATTCTGTTTGGAGTACGTTACAGATGAGATCATAAATGTGAAGACTGTTCATTTTCTTCTACCACTGAAATAGACACTGAACGATTCATATATTTGACAATACCAGATTGCAAAACAGTGTCTTTTAACAAATTAGTGAAATCAGCTAATCAAGATATGAAATGTACTCACTGCAAATCAGAAATGTTGTCAACATTATTTATAGAAAGATTTGGACAATATATAATTGTAATGCTACAATGTTGTAGAGCAGATGGAAGAAAATTGGAAACGAAAATTAAATTTTTGTGGCAAGTCAAGTGTCAATTTCAGGAAGAACTTTTAAAGCAGTGGCTATTATTTTCCATGATGGACCTAGTTCAACATCTGGACACTATAGTGTGTATTTAAGATGCAATAAAGGATGGACACTTTGTAATGATGCCCACTTAGAATCTAAATGTTGGTTACCCTATGAATTACCAAATTCATATCTAATATTTTTGATGCCAACGTTCTGAAAACATCATTCAGCCTTTTGGGAAGATATCAATATGTATTAACGAGTTTATTTCAGATATTGTCAATGCAAATGAATTCACAAACATCATTTGGCCTATTGGGAAGATGTGACCAATTACTGTTTTTATTTTCATTTCGGTTCATTGATATTGCATTTGGAAAATTGTGATAGAAAAAAAGTTGTTCATATATTTGATGTTTGTATTTTAGGCAATCTAAATGAAAAATTTTATTTTTGAAAAAGGTAACAGATAGTTGAAGTTGTTGTGACTATTTTGAACAGATATTTGTTTTTTTTTACAATCTTATTGATTGTATTTTTTTGCCCGCTGTTACATGATGATCAGTATTGAAATCAGTGTGTATGGTGAAATTCAATAGACTCAGAAAACAGCAAAAAAGGCAAACTGAATATATTATGTAATTGTAAAATTATGTTGTGTTCTTAAAACTATAATATTATATGTAATACCAGTATTTTTTCTTCTCTTTTACAGACACTAACTCTAAAGTTTCAAAATATTTTAAATTTAGATTATAATAAGAGAACTGAAAAAATAGTTTCGATGACTTTCATATCTACTTCCAAAAAGGTAAGATTAAGGAACTACCCATGCAGTCCTCTAACCACCTAGGGCCATATGTATCAAAAAAGAGTTTTGCGATTCTCAAAATGTGATTTTTAGCGAATCGCAATTAGAGAATCGCAAAATGCAATGTATGTAAGATTTGCTAAAAATGTTGCAAATCCTACATATTCCTTATTTGCAAATCGCAAATTGAGATTCGCAATGAAGAAATATCTTCCTATTCATTCCTATGGGCTAGGAGGCCCACAGGAATGAATAGGAAGACATTCTCAATTTGCGATTACCAATTAGAGAATCGCAAATTGAGAATGCAATTTCAAGGGTGCCAAAAGGACACCCTGTGGCACCTCTGAAATATGCACATTTTTTGCACATACATGCCCTAAGGACATGTATGTGCGACATATGGCACTTTCAAAAAATCAAAAAAGTGCTTTTTTAAAGAAAATCGCAAATTACCACCAACTTGAAGTTGGTGGTAATTTGCAATTTCTTAAGGCCAAATAGCAAATTTCTAGTGATTCCAAAATTGCATTTAAGGAATCGCAATTTGCAATTCATTAATTACATTCGCAAAATAGAGAATAGCAAATTTTGCAATTCTCTATTGAGATGATGCATCCCAAAAGGCTTTTTCCAATTCTCAAATGGGCCGATTCTGAGAATCTGCCCGTTTGCAAACGGGAGAAATGCTTGATACATATGGCCCATAGACATTACTCATTCACTCCTTCAATTACCCAGGAACTACTCATGCACTGCTCCAATCACGAGTGCACTACCCATGCACTCCTCCAATCACCCAGCCAGTACCATGTACTTATCCAATCACTCCGCCAATACCTATACAATCCTCTAATCACCTAGACACTATTAATTCACTCTTTCAATTATCCAGATAGTACCCATGCACTCCAGCAATCACCCTGTCACTACCCATACACTCCTCCAATCACCCAGCCACTACCATGTACTTATCCAATCACTTCGCCAATACCCAAGCACTTATAAATTCACCATGCGCTAACATTTCAGTACTCTAATCATCCAGTCAGTACCCATGTGCTCATGTAATGACCCAGGCAGTAACCATGCATGCTACAATCACCTGTGTACTACCCATATAATCATCTCATCACCTAGACACTACTCATTCACTCCTTCAATTACCCAGGCAGTATCCATGCACTCCAGCAATCACCCTGTCACTACCCATGCACTCCTCCAATCACCCAGCCATTGCCAAGTGCTAATCCAATCACTCCGCCAAAACCTAATCACTTGTAAATTCCCCATGCACTATCCTTGCAGTACTCTAATCATCCAGTCAGTACCCATGTACTCACGCATTAACCCAGGCACTAACCATGCACTGCTACAATCACCTGTGCACTACCCATGCAGTCTTCCAATCACCCAACCAGTACCATCTACTTATCCAATCACTCTGCCAATTCCCAAGCACTTGTAAATTCACCATACACTCTCCTTGCAGTACGCTAATCATGCAGTCAGTACCCATGTGCTTATGCAATGACGCAGGCACTAACCATGCAGTGCTACAATCACCTGTGCACTACCCATACAATCCTCTAATCACCTAGGCACTAGTCATTCACTCCTTCAGTTACCCATGAAGTACCCATGCACTCCAGCAATCACCCTGTCACTACCCATGCACTCCTCCAATCACCCAGCCAGTACCATGTACTTATCTGATCACTCCGGCAATCCCAAGCACTTATAAATTCACCATACACTCGCTTGCAGTACTCTAATCATCCAATCAGTACCCATGTACTCATGCAATGACCCAGGCACTAACCATGCTGTGCCACAATCACCTGTGCACTACCCATACAACCATCTAATAACCTAGACACTACTCATTCACTCCTTCAATTACCCAGGTAGTACCATGCACTCCAGCATCACTCTGTCACTACCCATGGACTTCTCCAAACACCAAGCCAGTACCATGTACTAATCCAATCACTCTGACAATACATAAGCACTTATGAAATCACCTTGCGGTATCCCTCCACTCCTCCAATCATCCAGGCAGTACCTATGTATTCATGCAATGACCCAGCCACTAACCATGCAGTGCTACAATCACCTGTGCACTACCCATACAACCCTCTAATCACCTAGGCACTAGTCATTCACTCCTTCAATTACCCAGGTAGTACCCATGCACTCCAGCAATCACACTGTCACTAACCATGGACTCCTCCAAACACCCAGCCAGTACCATGTACTTATCCAATCACTCCGCCAGTACCTAAGCACTTATGAAATCAACATGCGGTATCCCTCCACTCCTCCAATCATCCAGGCAGTACCCATGTACTCATGCAATGACCCAGCCACTAACCATGCAGTGCTACAATCACCTGTGTACTACCCATACAATCCTCTAATCACCTAGACACTACTCATTCACTCCTTCAATTACCCAGGTAGTACTTATGCACTCCAGCAATCACCCTGTCACTACACATGAACTCCTGCAATCACCCAGCCAGTACCATGTACTTATCCATTCACTGCGCCAATACCCAAACACTTCTAAATTCACCATGCACTATATTTGCAGTACTCTAATCATCCAGTCAGTACCCATGTACTCATGCAATACCCCAGGCACTAACCATGCAGTGCTGCAATCACCAGTGTACTACCCATACAATCCTCTTATCAACTAGACACTACTCATTCACTCCTTCAATTACCCAGGTAGTACCCATGCACTCCAGCAATCACCCTGTCACTACACATGAACTCCTGCAATCACCCAGCCAGTACCATGTACTTATCCAATCACTCCGCCAATACCTAAGCACTTGTAAATTCACCAAGCACTATCCTTGCAGTACTCTAATCGTCCAGTCAGTACCCATGTACTCATGCAATGACCCAGGCACTAACCATGCATTGGTACAACCACCTGTGCACTACCCATGCAGTCCTCTAATCACCCAGGCAGTACTCATGCACTCCTCCAATTACCCAGCTATTATCCATGAACTCATTCAATCACGTTTGCACTACCCAAACATTTATAAAATAACCATGCACTACATTTGCATTTCTCCAATCACCCACACAGTGCCCATACTCTCCTGCAGTTGCAGTCACTCAGGTAATCTTTCTGTTTTTTAACCAGTCAATGTGGTTCTGTAAGAACCAGGTTTTTTTTCGGAACAATTGTAATTTGTTTTTGTATTT
This sequence comes from Triturus cristatus, assembly GCF_964204655.1. NCBI lineage: Eukaryota > Metazoa > Chordata > Amphibia > Caudata > Salamandridae > Triturus > Triturus cristatus. The sequence continues at coordinate 202,833,149 of NC_140583.1, read as the reverse complement.
TTTAAACCTTTTTTACTTTTTTTTTGTGTTTTTGATTTTTACAAGAACAGATAAAAATGAAGATCACCAAACGATCTCTCTAACAAAAACAAAAGCACATTATAATTTTTTTTTTTTTAGCATTTATGTGCTTTTAGAGCAGCAGTGATGACATCCACATATTGCTCTCCAATGCAAAGTTTGGTGTCGTACATTTTGCAACTTATTACAGCATCTAAAAGTTCTGGCACAATGTGGGGCCTTGGAGCAGGTGGAAGTTGCTATGCTGAAGTGGAAGGAGCATTAGGGTCTTTTTTCTGCAGCAGCATTCAATTCTCTCCTCCTCTCCTCTCTTGCTAGGTGAACTGGGTGCAGAGTCTCCAGATGTTTCTTCATGCTGCTGGTACCTCATGAATACTTCTTGTCTGACCCTCTAGACAATATTCTCTCGCAAAATGTACATGTCACTTTTCGGGCGTTAACCTTCTTCTCGCCCTCTGGAACAGAGAAGAAGGCCCAGACAATGCTCTCCTTCCTCTTTCTGCTTCGCTCCACAATCTCTTCAATGGCAAAAGGATCAATAGGAACTAGACTGGAAGCCATTGTTCTTAAAAAAAAAAGGAAACACACAAACAATGTATAAAGGCAAAGAGAAGCAGCAAACAGGTCTTCTCTCTATGAAAGTCAAATAGTAAGGGGAATATCAGAAGGATGGATCCTCCCTCTTCCAGAATGAAAAAGATTTAAACCAATCAGATTCTTTTTTTTTTCTGCTGACATGAAGTCGCGTAGGGCGCGCACCCGTAAAATATTTTATACATGATTATACACTATAAATAAAAATGTCTATAATATTTTAATAAGTATATTAGCAAAACGTTTTACTCTAATATCATATTCTAACTTTCAATAGTAACTTTTTAAAGTTTGAAAATACGCCGAAGTCGCGACCCCGACGTGATCACGGCGCGACCCCAGAAATACGTGCAGGGAGAGGTCGCGCACCCTACGCGCATATGTCGTGCAGACGACAAATTTTGTATCTTTCGGAGTAGACTGAAAAAATTGGTGTATAAATACTTTTGTAAATAAAATTAGACAAACACTTAAAGCAAAACCTTTATTGATAATTACTTTAAAGATATTTCATACCTTCCAAATTGCGCTGAAGTCAAGACCCAAGCGCAACTTCTAAAATGGAGGCTAGCAGGATGCGCGCAGCCATCGTGTGGGGTGTGCGTAGGGTGCGCGACTTCTGTGTACTAAAAAAAGAAAGAAAGAATGAATATAGTTTTCATAATTATAAATTATTCTCGACTTTTGTTATATATATATATATCTATATATATATCTATATATATAGATAGATATATATAGATAGATATATATATATATATGTCACAAAAGGCTGTCTATGTGAGACAGCCTTGTAAAAACGAACCCTGAGATCATAGAAAGTACTAGTAGGTTCCAAACACACAAGGGATTTTTCACACGCAAAACATGCCAAGCATGTATACATGGCATCAACAAAGACACGTATTCCACTCCGTTTAGCAACAGGGAATATAAGATACAAAAATTACTTACTTGCAAAACTGAATTTGCTGTATATGTGCTTCTGTGCCCATGCGGCCTCCAATATATTGGCGTTACATAAAGGGTAGACCCAATGCTACTGGGACCTGGGTAAAGTACAGTACAATAGGAAAAATTAGACATATAATTACTACAGAGAAAAACTAACAACACATCAAAAAACAATACAAATGAAAATTAAACTGAGAAGTGTTATTTAATCACAGCCTCATTTGCTACAAATGTTATCGAAAAATACATTAGTTATTGTTAGCAATGTGCCCAGGAGGAGAGAAACAGGGGTAAGGGGAATAAAAAGTCAATTGTGTGGGAATAGAGTGTTGTAGCGGGACAAAGGAATTGGTGCAATCCAAAGATTTATATACAATATACACAACGGGCCTATTTATTAAGCCACTATAACATGGAAAGTCACATAGTTAACACATAGCCATTCTGTTTGATAAAACACAGTACAAGAATATTGTGACGCCCACGTGGTGACGTATCGTTCGCACCACTTCATCTACACGCACAGGGTGAGCGACCGTTCTCCCGATTCCTCCAGAGAACAGACAGCTTTGTTTGCGGTCCGGTGACAACTAAAGTATATATTCCCAGATTTACATCTGACCACCGAGGAGCAATTGAGCGCCCTCGTGGGACACACATTTATTTCTCGGAAGGACTGGTCCATTGAGATACTTATGATTGACTTTAAACGAGATGCAGTTATTATGCTCTCCCTCTAATGAGCCACAGTGCCTATTTCCGCGGTGATTTGGCCTCCTAAGGTGCCCTAAATCCCCCCACACAGTCCTGAGGAAGACCCCCCTGTAAAGTGGACATTTACCTACATATTCTTGGGGTCAAAACATCGACATTTTACCTTACGCCAGCCTTAAACAACGGATATTCTTGTACTGTGTTTTATCAAACAGCATGGCCAATATATAGGCAGCACAAAACTGCAAGTGCACAAAAGGGTGTTGCAACACTTATGCGCAATGACAAATCAAGATAATACATATCATGTGGCAAGACACTTTAGGGAGTTCCACAAATCCAACAACAGGGAACCTAGCTACTGCGTGATTGACGCAATTCCTCCTGGCAGACGAGGTTGAGACAGGGAACATAAGCTCAGAAAACTCGAGACCAGATACATTCTAGAACTTGACACCAAACACCCGGGAGTTCTCAATGTAACAGAGGATTTATATACGTGTCTTTAATGTATTTCAAATGGGTTGTACGAATTGTTTTTATTCTATTAACAGCTGCTATTATCTATAGGTTTTACAGTTTTAATACGATTTTTATAGACTGTATTATTACACCATACTATTGGTACAGTTAGATGCTGCTATATATTTATATTTACATTTATGTATATTATATATCTATGTATTTATTTATGCAATCTTACATATTTTATGTGGATTTTATCATATACATCTTTGTACATTAGCAGCGGATTTGCACAAACTCATTCAGAACATCAGCAGCCATTGCACATCTATACATCTTATGAGATCATATTCCCTCTCATTTACACCATATAATCCATCAGTACCATTAGTCCAATTAGATCTCATAGTGTTGGTTGTACATTGAATATATATAAGATACGATGTTACGGAGATGGATTAATGCTTCCAGTATTTATTATATTTATTTATCACTTTCTTTTCAGAACACGTTTTCTAATTTATTTTGCACGTCACAATAGCACTTTAAGCACTCTATGTAAAAATATATCAGACAACCCTTTAATGCATACCTACACTACTTGCACACAAATTCATAGAGGATTTATCCTCATTATCTTAAAGAATTCAGGTCTCAAGTCCTTGTGCAGGACACATTGCAGTTATGCGGGACATATTGGGGCACTCAACCATAAAACTTGATCAGATACATATCTATGACATTGGATACATTTAGATTCAGGTATTTGACATTAATTTATAGCTTGGCAAAAATTTGATATTGCAATCGATACAAATAACATCATGAGGCCAACTTTATTTATGTTTTAACAATCCATGTATCCCAACATGAAATGCCTCAGTATAGAAGTGTTGAATATTTCTCTTCTATGTCCATGATTTTTAACGTCACGTGATGTTCACCTATTATGCACTGTCATTTTAAAAATGCCAAACAGTTAACACTGCAATGTCATGTGAACAAGGCTCGCGGGAGCCTAAACGTGTTATGGCGACTATGGAATAAATAACTATTTGCACTTACTTTGGGTCCGTGTCCGTACTTGGAGCTATACACTTGACGACGGAAGAAAGTGATGTAATTGACTGCATAGTTTCACTCGGTCACAGACGGATCCCTCTTCCAGCTGGACGACGCACGCAGTGGAACACAACTTCCGGGGTAACTTGGAAGCACTTTGAATCCGACAAGGAAACTGTGCGTTTGATCCCCCAGAACCTGGCATCACGGTGATACCTTGTGGAGCTCTGTAGAAGCCGTGTCAGAGGACTTGGAAGAAACAGATTCACCCAGGTAGGACACACAGGTATTCTGGGGTGGAGGAGTGGGCGCAAGGAGCGAAGCCAGCTGTATTCAAACCGAACTGTACTTCACTCATAGCACTACAAACATAAAATTCCCAATGTCGGCTGACATGGTGCGTGACAAGAAGGCGGCAGCAATAGAGATGTTTTCAGATGCCCTCCCGGTCACATCTAGTGCCAAAGAAAAAAACATTGAAAGCACAACTGACACTAACTCCGTAAAAAGCAAATTAAAAATTCTTGAAAAAAAGATGAAAATGGAACAAAGTAAATGGTGGGAGTCCCGATCACTACAAAGGTATATCGATGTAGGCAGAATTCCGAGGGGCTTGAGGATCCTTACTGCCCCCACCTACGAAGACCCTAATCCTGATTTAATGCGTGAATGGGCAGAATGTAACCTCGAGTCCTCTCGCAGTTTGACCATGATTTTAATTAAATACGCAGATATTGATCGCGCACAGCTGCTCACAGAAATCGACTAAATAAATGAGGAGTTGGAAAAATTGGTTCAAACTGAGGAAATTACTAAGCTACGCAGAGAGATGATAGTTAGGCTTATGAAAGAAGAAGACAAAATAAAGGAGCGAAAGGCATACAAATTCCTAAGAGACAAAAACGACTACAAGTTGGGGCAAATATTTACCTTCGCCAAGAAGTATGATACGCTCAGAGTGTCCAAATTTAAAACAACAGAAGGCCCCAAAACTATGACTTCAAGGAGGACAGGACCAACTAATGACACATCACAATCGGTTTTAAGCTCAGCAGGGGGCAGTGTATCCAAGTCAGATATGAGAAATCCTCAGAGTGGGAAACAACTTATAATATTTTTAACCCAACGAAGGACACTGTTCCTACAGTAGGATGCAATAAATCACCCATACTTAAGGGTGCAAAAAGTCACCCGTGCATTTTACAAGAAAAATGTGAGCAAGAAAACAAAAAACTAAACAAAAGAACCTTAGGTGTGAAGGGCCCACAAGTGAGGGGGAAAAAAAAACTTTTTGTCCTCTGATGCCCTCACACACCCCAAGGGGTGTCATTCTTCATCATCGGGCGGTTGCTCCTCGTAGGGCCGGCGCTGCAATTCCCTACGGGTCCCCCGAAGGGTCGCTTTGTCGGAGATCTTTTAGGACTGCCGGATGGTGCATGAGGATGTGTGGGGAGTGGGTTCAAAAGAGGGTAAATCAAAGGAGAATTGTGCGTGCAAAATAATCAATGAATTAAAAAAGGTCAACATGCAGCGACAGTGTAACTGTTGTACCCTTTGCAGTCCGAAAACCGCTCAATAAAAAACATTGCCCCAAATGTCTCAGGAGCATGGACACTGGAACTTTAATAGCTCCTAGGTCCCCCCCTCTTTTTGTTTAATATAAACAACTTATAATACCATCACCGGGCGAAGAACTTAATTTTTTATACTACGAACGGAGGCAAACCCTACGACCCAAACCACAGAGGAACAACGCAGAGCAGACAAACCTTCAGGCAAAGTATAGTAAATAAAAAAACATAGGATTGAGGCACATTATACTTAGAAATTCTCATTTAAAAAACCTTTGAAATTCACTGAAAAAACCATAGGTTTCAGGGACGTGATAGTTAGTTGGACATTTCACTCGTACAAAACCAGAGAAATGTGGCCGTTATAGTTAGTAGAGCTAACTATAACTCGTGCCCCCGCAATGCACTGCTGATGACGTCACATATTACATCATTCATGACATGGTCATTGACCTCACTGATGACATCACTGATGACATCTCAAATGACATCACTGATGACATCACTGATGACATCATCCATGTGATAATCTGATGCACCTCCTCACACCCTAATAAAACCTTTTATACACTCACTCTAAAATACAGATTACCAATATCGAAAGCATAGACAGAGCAATAGCAGTTAGTACATACCCGCTCAGTGAATCCTAGGTCTACACACACACATCCACTCATTCACCCATACAGTAACTCATACATGTAGTCACTCATCAATACAGTACTATCATATGCACTCATACACCTATACATACACTAACACACCGCCACTCATCCATAGACTTACTCACACACCTACTTGCAAAGAATCAATCACACCCATTTACTCACCTATACAGTTATACACAGACCATCTCACTTATTTATACAAATACTAATGCCTACTTACCCTCTTATACAATCACTGATACAAGCACACACTCATCCATACAGCCAATCTCACAATCACTCACTCTCACATACAGTCATTTATATACTCTAACACTCACATATACTGCCTTTCACATATGTAGTTACTCACACATATACCACTGAGACATCCATTCACTCACCAACACACCCATACACACACTCACCCACCCATACAGCCCTTCACGGATGCACTCTTGAACCCATACACCCAGTGAATCACCCACTCACACATCTATGCACAGTCACCCACCCCCACCCACTCACAAAGACACTCAGGCACCTATACAGATACTCAGACAACCAATCAATAACCCATATATACAGTCATGTAGCTACTCACCAACCCATGCAGCCGCTTATACACTAACTGACAGCCTGATACAGACATTTACACAGTTTACTCACTAACCCATGCATTCAGTAAGATACGCTTAATCAGTCACTTATACAATCAGTCACTCACCTACTAAATTATACATTCAGACACTAATACACCCACTCATTCTTCAATACACCTTGGCATATGTATATATAAAACATATTTAAACTTTAAAGAAATACACATTCACTGGATGATGTCATCAGTGATGTCATCAGTGATGTCATTTGAGATGTCATGAGTGAGATATATATATATATGATATATATGATATATATTACCTACTGGCGGTCGCCAGTAGGTAGTTTTAGTTAGGACCCCTTTTCCATAGGAAAACCGCAACATTCTATTTTGATTAACTTTGGCGCCGGTTGACGAATCCTCGCGAATTTCTCAAAATAGGTGGGGCGCTACGCTCCGCTCCTACCCTGAAAGTCTCAGGGGGATTCGTCAAGCGGGGGCTGAGATAAAAGGGGGGTCCCAAAACGCGTTTTCCCCATGCATTTTTCCATAGGACCTTTAGAACGAGCTACAGCCCGAACGGCTGAACAGAATTACTAGAAATTTGGCAGAGAGGTAGTCCTCAGGTCAAGGAAGTGCCTTTTGTAGGTTTGGTGTAAATCTGTTCAGTAGATTCTGAGAAAATAGCCTTTAAATCAATATATATATCTGAGCCCGCTTACTGTACGCTTACCGTAAGCTTACCGTACGCGTACGGTGGCGTGCGCGAGCGCGATTCTGATTGGCTCTTAGATCTTAGTAAACATTCGAATCGGCCGAAACCAGGAAGCGGCGGCCGCCATTTTGTGTATTTCACTCTGAAAAAAAAGAGTGAAAACAAGAAAAGGGGGCAATGAGGAGAGTTACAGACCCCCTAACATTTGTAAGGGGGTCAAAGAAGGACAGAAAAGTACAAAAAAAACATTTATTGATTTTTAAAAAAATCGCGGGGTACGCGTACGGTAAGCTAACCGTACGCGTACGGTAGAAAAAAAAAAAAAAAAGAAATAAAATTCAGATTTAAGTGTTTAGATATTAGGGGGCTCTAAAAAGAGCCGTTGTGTTTTTGAAGTGATTTTTTAGTGGTACCTACAAGTAAGTACCGATGCAGAGTCTAAGGTTCAAAAGGAAGACTCTGTTCCCTTCATCATTGAAGTGCACACCATCTCCTCTATAAATGTCTTGCATGTCATAACGCAAGTTGTTGTGGTAAATGGCACCCATACCATAGTCACGGAGGAAAGCAGAAACAGATTTGTTGACGTGCTTTCTTGCTTTGTCAATCTGCGGACAGAAATGATTGGACCAGTTCCATTTTTGCCTTTGGCATATGTTGGAAAACACAAAGGCAGTTTTAGGGAAAAGTGAAAACAGTTGTGCAAAGGTGTCCTTCATAAGCATTTCCAGACCTACCCCAGTCAAAGTGCCTAGGTCATTGCCACCACAGTGCACTATTATGAGGTCAGGGTGTTGGATTTGCATGAAGGATTTCACCAATGGCATCAACTGGTGCCACTTTAACCCTCTCTGACCAATCCATTTAATGTCTACATTTGGCAAAGCAAGGTCTCTCACCATATCTGTTTTCTCTGCAAACTTTTCACTCCAGAAGACATAGCTGTGCCCTACAATCCACACTGTGAACATCTTCAAAGGAGAACTGGATGCACTCAGGAGGTGTCTTTCAGTAGAATGGCAATATGAAAAGAAAGACAGTTTGGAAATGGAGGCATACATATTTTTTTCAAAACAAAAAGAACTGATTGGCTGTTTCATACCATTCTAGAATAAAAACTAGGCTGTATGTGTAAAATAATAGAAGCATGTTTTGTATTGGTACAGAAAAATGTGTTACCAAAGAACAGTACTATGGATTTGCTGTTAGGTTTGAAAAGTCAAGCACTCTTGCTCTGTGGAATTGAAACATTGTGTGGCGAACTTCTGACCTAACTCCACACAGCAGTGTTCCATGAGCTGTTGCTATGGTAGCAGGCAGAAGTCAAGAAGGGGGAAGGGTACTAGGCAGAAGTCAAGTTGGGGGCAGGGTACTTTTGGAAAAGGGTTGGTTTTCAACCAATAGAAATGTGTGATTACATTTGAAAAAAGGGGGAAGCACTGAGATTTGAAAGTTACATGTATATGTGTGGAAAAATAGAGGGAAAGTTTGCCATTATCTGGTTCTGCTGAGAGGAGAGAGGTGTAGAGAACAGAGATCCTGGCTCTGATAATCTGCTGTTTGAGTGCCACATTTCTTTCACAACTAACTAATTTTAAAGGTGAGTTTAGAGTTTGAGAGGGGATGTATATGGTAAATTAAGAAATGAATAATAGAATTGGAATTCCTTTTGTAGAAGTTGTGTTTATTATTTTCTGTTTTGGGAGAAATTTAAATGTGAGGAACATGTAAAATAATATGGACTATGTTTTCACAATAAATTAAGGTGTACTGGTATAATAAAAGAATAGTTTAAGGGTTTGAGGTTGGAAAATGTGAAGCGAGTGGGGTTTTCAGGTTTCAGTCTGTAATGCAAAAACATTCAGCATCACTAAGGCTGGTTGCCCTTGCTGGAGTGTAGCAGTCTGGACATGGGCTTTTTAAAAAATCTGAAAAGTGGTTTCATAATGTGTCAGTCTGTAAAAGTGATTTTCACTTGCCAAAAAAAAAGAGCAGTAAGTGTGCTATCAAATTGGCAAAGAAATTTCGTTTTGGGACTAATGTGAAAACATGACTCTGTGCAAAGAGGAATTATAGGCAGAGATTTATTGCGTTTTTATTTGGTGATTTCACAGTTGCATTAGATGGAAAGGGGGAGCGATTTTTTGGGGGAAGAAGCAGACTCTTAGCACACACCCATGTGCTTGCCATGTATAATCATGCACAGTATTTACAAGCGAGTGGGGTTTTCAGGTTTCAGTCTGTAATGCAAATACATTCAGCATCACTAAGGCTGGTTGCCCTTGCTGGAGTGTAGGCAGCCACCCAGGTTACACATGGTGGTAATCTGAAAAAGAAGTTTGGACATGTGCATTTAAGAAAATAAAAAAAGTGGTTTCATAATGTGTCAGTCTGTAAAAGTGATTTTCACTTGCCAAAAAAAAAAGAGCAGTAAGTGTGCTTTCAAATTGGCAAAGAAATTTCGTTTTGGGACTAATGTGAAAACATGACTCTGTGTGCAAAGAGGAATTATAGGCAGGGATTTATTGCGTTTTGCTCTGGTGATTTCACAGTTGCATTAGATGGAAAGGGGGAGCGATTTTTGGGGGGAAGAAGCAGACTCTTAGCACACACCCATGTGCTTGCCATGTATAATCATGCACAGTATTTACAAGCGAGTGGGGTTTTCAGGTTTCAGTCTGTAATGCAAATACATTCAGCATCACTAAGGCTGGTTGCCCTTGCTGGAGTGTAGGCAGCCACCCAGGTTACACATGGTGGTAGTCTGAAAAAGAAGTTTGGACATGTGCATTTAAGAAAATAAAAAAAGTGGTTTCATAATGTGTCAGTCTGTAAAAGTGATTTTCACTTGCCAAAAAAAAAAGAGCAGTAAGTGTGGTTTCAAATTGGCAAAGAAATTTCGTTTTGGGACTAATGTGAAAACATGACTCTGTGCAAAGAGGAATTATAGGCAGAGATTTATTGCGTTTTTATTTGGTGATTTCACAGTTGCATTAGATGGAAAGGGGGAGCGATTTTTTGGGGGAAGAAGCAGACTCTTAGCACACACCCATGTGCTTGCCATGTATAATCATGCACAGTATTTACAAGCGAGTGGGGTTTTCAGGTTTCAGTCTGTAATGCAAATACATTCAGCATCACTAAGGCTGGTTGCCCTTGCTGGAGTGTAGGCAGCCACCCAGGTTACACATGGTGGTAGTCTGAAAAAGAAGTTTGGGCATGTGCATTTAAGAAAATAAAAAAAGTGGTTTCATAATGTGTCAGTCTGTAAAAGTGATTTTCACTTGCCAAAAAAAAAAGAGCAGTAAGTGTGCTTTCAAATTGGCAAAGAAATTTCGTTTTGGGACTAATGTGAAAACATGACTCTGTGTGCAAAGAGGTATTATAGGCAGGGATTTATTGCGTTTTTTTCTGGTGATTTCACAGTTGCATTAGTAGGAAAAAGGGGGAGCGATTTTTTGGGGGAAGAAGCAGACTCTTAGCACACACCCATGTGCTTGCCATGTATAATCATGCACAGTATTTACAAGCGAGTGGGGTTTTCAGATTTCAGTCTGTAATGCAAATACATTCAGCATCACTAAGGCTGGTTGCCCTTGCTGGAGTGTAGGCAGCCACCCAGGTTACACATGGTGGTAGTCTGAAAAAGAAGTTTGGACATGTGCATTTAAGAAAATCAAAAAAGTGGTTTCATAATGTGTCAGTCTGTAAAAGTGATTTTCACTTGTCAAAAAAAAAGAGCAGTAAGTGTGCTATCAAATTGGCAAAGAAATTTCGTTTTGGGACTAATGTGAAAACATGACTCTGTGCAAAGAGGAATTATAGGCAGAGATTTATTGCGTTTTGCTCTGGTGATTTCACAGTTGCATTAGATGGAAAGGGGGAGCGATTTTTTGGGGGAAGAAGCAGACTCTTAGCACACACCCATGTGCTTGCCATGTATAATCATGCACAGTATTTACAAGCGAGTGGGGTTTTCAGGTTTCAGTCTGTAATGCAAATACATTCAGCATCACTAAGGCTGGTTGCCCTTGCTGGAGTGTAGGCAGCCACCCAGGTTACACATGGTGGTGGTCTGAAAAAGCAGTTTGGACATGTGCATTTAAGAAAATCCAAAAAGTGGTTTCATAATGTGTCAGTCTGTAAAAGTGATTTTCACTTGCCCAAAAAAAAAGAGCAGTAAGTCTGGTTTCAAATTGGCAAAGAAATTTCGTTTTGGGACTAATATGAAAAGATGACTCTGTGTGCAAAGAGGAATTATAGGCAGAGATTTATTGCGTTTTGCTCTGGTGATTTCACAGTTGCATTAGATGGAAAGGGGGAGCGATTTTTTGGGGGAAGAAGTAGACTCTTAGCACACACCCATGTGCTTGCCATGTATAATCATGCACAGTATTTACAAGCGAGTGGGGTTTTCAGGTTTCAGTCTGTAATGCAAATACATTCAGCATCACTAAGGCTGGTTGCCCTTGCTGGAGTGTAGGAAGCCACCCAGGTTACACATGGTGGTGGTCTGAAAAAGAAGTTTGGACATGTGCATTTAAGAAAATCAAAAAAGTGGTTTCATAATGTGTCAGTCTGTAAAAGTGATTTTCACTTGCCCAAAAAAAAAGAGCAGTAAGTGTGCTTTCAAATTGGCAAAGAAATTTCGTTTTGGGACTAATGTGAAAACATGACTCTGTGTGCAAAGAGGAATTATAGGCAGAGATTTATTGCGTTTTTTTCTGGTGATTTCACAGTTGCATTAGTAGGAAAAAGGGGGAGCGATTTTTTGGGGGAAGAAGCAGACTCTTAGCACACACCCATGTGCTTGCCATGTATAATCATGCACAGTATTTGCAAGCGAGTGGGGTTTTCAGGTTTCAGTCTGTAATGCAAATACATTCAGCATCACTAAGGCTGGTTGCCCTTGCTGGAGTGTAGGGAGCCACCCAGGTTACACATGGTGGTGGTCTGAAAAAGAAGTTTGGGCATGTGCATTTAAGAAAATCAAAAAAGTGGTTTCATAATGTGTCAGTCTGTAAAAGTGATTTTCACTTGCCAAAAAAAAAAGAGCAGTAAGTGTGCTTTCAAATTGGCAAAGAAATTTCGTTTTGGGACTAATGTGAAAACATGACTCTGTGCAAAGAGGAATTATAGGCAGAGATTTATTGCGTTTTTATTTGGTGATTTCACAGTTGCATTAGATGGAAAGGGGGAGCGATTTTTTGGGGGAAGAAGCAGACTCTTAGCACACACCCATGTGCTTGCCATGTATAATCATGCACAGTATTTACAAGCGAGTGGGGTTTTCAGGTTTCAGTCTGTAATGCAAATACATTCAGCATCACTAAGGCTGGTTGCCCTTGCTGGAGTGTAGGCAGCCACCCAGGTTGCACATGGTGGTAGTCTGAAAAAGAAGTTTGGACATGTGCATTTAAGAAAATCAAAAAAGTGGTTTCATAATGTGTCAGTCTGTAAAAGTGATTTTCACTTGCCAAAAAAAAAGAGCAGTAAGTGTGCTATCAAATTGGCAAAGAAATTTTGTTTTGTGCCTAATGTGAAAACATGACTCTGTGTGCAAAGAGGAATTATAGGCAGAGATTTATTGCGTTTTGCTCTGGTGATTTCACAGTTGCATTAGATGGAAAGGGGGAGCGATTTTTTGGGGGAAGAAGCAGACTCTTAGCACACACCCATGTGCTTGCCATGTATAATCATGCACAGTATTTACAAGCGAGTAGGGTTTTCAGGTTTCAGTCTGTAATGCAAATACATTCAGCATCACTAAGGCTGGTTGCCCTTGCTGGAGTGTAGGCAGCCACCCAGGTTACACATGGTGGTGGTCTGAAAAAGCAGTTTGGACATGTGCATTTAAGAAAATCCTAAAAGTGGTTTCATAATGTGTCAGTCTGTAAAAGTGATTTTCACTTGCCCAAAAAAAAAGAGCAGTAAGTGTGGTTTCAAATTGGCAAAGAAATTTCGTTTTGGGACTAATATGAAAACATGACTCTGTGTGCAAAGAGGAATTATAGGCAGAGATTTATTGCGTTTTGCTCTGGTGATTTCACAGTTGCATTAGATGGAAAGGGGGAGCGATTTTTTGGGGGAAGAAGTAGACTCTTAGCACACACCCATGTGCTTGCCATGTATAATCATGCACAGTATTTACAAGCGAGTGGGGTTTTCAGGTTTCAGTCTGTAATGCAAATACATTGAGCATCACTAAGGCTGGTTGCCCTTGCTGGAGTGTAGGCAGCCACCCAGGTTACACATGGTGGTGGTCTGAAAAAGAAGTTTGGACATGTGCATTTAAGAAAATCAAAAAAGTGGTTTCATAATGTGTCAGTCTGTAAAAGTGATTTTCACTTGCCCAAAAAAAAAGAGCAGTAAGTGTGCTTTCAAATTGGCAAAGAAATTTCGTTTTGGGACTAATGTGAAAACATGACTCTGTGTGCAAAGAGGAATTATAGGCAGAGATTTATTGCGTTTTTTTCTGGTGATTTCACAGTTGCATTAGTAGGAAAAAGGGGGAGCGATTTTTTGGGGGAAGAAGCAGACTCTTAGCACACACCCATGTGCTTGCCATGTATAATCATGCACAGTATTTGCAAGCGAGTGGGGTTTTCAGGTTTCAGTCTGTAATGCAAATACATTCAGCATCACTAAGGCTGGTTGCCCTTGCTGGAGTGTAGGCAGCCACCCAGGTTACACATGGTGGTGGTCTGAAAAAGAAGTTTGGGCATGTGCATTTAAGAAAATCAAAAAAGTGGTTTCATAATGTGTCAGTCTGTAAAAGTGATTTTCACTTGCCAAAAAAAAAAGAGCAGTAAGTGTGCATTCAAATTGGCAAAGAAATTTCGTTTTGGGACTAATGTGAAAACATGACTCTGTGTGCAAAGAGGAATTATAGGCAGAGATTTATTGCGTTTTTTTCTGGTGATTTCACAGTTGCATTAGATGGAAAGGGGGAGCGATTTTTTGGGGGAAGAAGCAGACTCTTAGCACACACCCATTTGCTTGCCATGTATAATCATGCACAGTATTTACAAGCGAGTGGGGTTTTCAGGTTTCAGTCTGTAATGCAAAAACATTCAGCATCACTAAGGCTGGTTGCCCTTGCTGGAGTGTAGCAGTCTGGACATGGGCTTTTTAAAAAATCTGAAAAGTGGTTTCATAATGTGTCAGTCTGTAAAAGTGATTTTCACTTGCCAAAAAAAAAGAGCAGTAAGTGTGCATTCAAATTGGCAAAGAAATTTCGTTTTGTGAGTATTGTGAAAAGAAATGTAGTAATATATTTAAATAAAATAAAGGAATTTTTTTTTTAGTTTTTTTCAGGTATTGCTGAAGAGCAGTGAACAAAATTTAAGATGCCTACAAAATCCAGAGTTCAAAAAACGCTAAAAAAAAAACTATATTTGAAGACAACTAGAGGATCAAAGTTAGTAGAAGATGCTGATGTTGGGAGGAAGAAAAAATCTTCTGGTAAGCAAAAAAAAGATTTTCTAAGGAATATATTCAAAAAAAGGAAAAATGTACAAAATGTCTGTACAGGAAAGAATGATTTCAAACAAAAAGGACAAGAAAAAATTGAGAATTTAGTTAATGCAAATATACCTTCTGCAACTAAAAAGTTAAACTTAAACAGAAAAACAGCGTTTAAAGAGATACGTAGAAAAATGTTTCAGAGAAGAGTTATGTCCAATTTGATAAAGGATGTGAAGAAATATAAGCAAAAGGCAAAATATTACAAGAGAAAAAAAGAAATTGAAGCCATTGCAGCAAATGCATTAGAATTAAAAAGGAAACTATTCATATTAATTTTGAATAGGATGCGTACATTAGACAAAATGGTTAATGTACTGAAATCACATAGCAAAAGGAAAAGAGTAGTGAACAGAACAAACTTTTGTAAAGTGTTTTTAGGAAAGTGGATGCATAGTTCAAGTAGTGAACCTTTTTTTAATGAAGAGAGCTATTTTCAAAGTAATAGTTTGCTGCATGCAGTTGACACCAGAGGTCGTTCATACGAAGTAAAAAATGGTTGCATAATGGAGAAGGAGATAATGGTTCCAAGAGATGAGGTACAAGTGATGGCAGATGAGGCAATGGGGAGACGTCCTAAAGCCCCAGTGTACACTTGGAATTGTAGTAGTATTTGCACTGTGCGTCAGGAATCTATTGACAAATTTCGAGAGTTTCTAAGAGAATATAGTAAAAAAAGTATAAAACAGAAGATTAAGGTGCTTCAAAGTCTGGATCCATGCAGAGTGAGAGAGAATACTGGTTTGCAGGGTCATTCTCTGGCTTGTCTATCTAGAAAAGTGTGCAATAGTGTTTTCCATCATTTTAGGATGCTGGCTGTTCATCATACTGAAATGAAAAAGTTTGTGAGACGGTTGTATTTTGCCAAAAGTCCAGCAATAAAGTTAAATGAATTGAATAGGGCTCTGTTCCGAGGAACGGTATCAGATGTAGAGAAGGTTGTTGATGAAATTCAGTTTTGTTACTTTGGTCCTGAACAAAACAGTGCAGAGAAGGACACAGTAAATGAGGAAGAAGTGGAAGAGAATGTAGAACCCTCTGTAAGTAACACATTTAATGATCACATAACAAAATTTGCAATAGTCTCTAATGAAAGACCAAATTTTACTTGTATTTGTTGCCGCAGAACTCATTATAGAAAACAAACTAGGAATGTTGATCTCTACAGAAAGAGTGAAAATGAAGATAATTATAAGTGGAAGGATTTTGCCACATATATATTTCTAGAAAATTGTTTTGAATTGGGTGAAGATCAGCGTATTTGTAAATACTGTTACAACAAGTTAGAGGAAAATAGAATGCCGACCAGAGCTGTACATAATAATTTAGAATTGGATGCTATTCCTGCTGAACTTTCTGAATTAAATACATATGAGTCTATACTCATTCAATGTGTTCATCCGTTCCAGACCATAGTACGTATGGAGCCCAAAACTGGTAAATTACCTCCTTCAGATTTACTGAGAGGTTTAAAAGGTAGAGTGGTGTATTTGCCCTTGGATTTGAAAAAAAATATGGAAACTATTGATGCGGATACTTTGGAAACTGAACCATTAATTATTCTGGTTAATGGGGTACCTACAAAGAATAAGAAGATTTGGCAGGAGCTGGTAGATGTACGGAAAGTACAAAAAGCAAATTTGTATTTGAAAAGGAATAACAAATGGTATGAATCAATTTATATAGAAGAAGAAGAAGAAGAAGAAGATTTACAAGAAGACACAGAAACACCAACTGGACAAATTGAAAAAGTGGACAAGTCAAAGGAAGAAGAAATTTATGAACATTTTAGCATACATCCTCTTCATTCAAAAGAAGTTATGGGAGACAATATTGATCTCTTTCAGATGAAGAAAGCAAAAGGAACTCCCGTGAGTGTATGGGAGGAGAGCTTGGAAGCTCGATGTTTTCCCCAGCTGTTTCCTAAAGGAAAAGGAGGACGATACGATGAACGTCCAGAACAGATTCCAGCTTCTGAGTATCGGACTACAAGACTATATGCTGAAGATCCCAGATTTCGACAAAGTATTCCTTATTTGTTCCATCTTTTATTTGAAAGCGACTTGTCTGCACTGTCTTATGCAGTAAATCACATTTTAAAAAGTGGAGTACATTTACAAAATGTGTCTGCTAAGGATTTTATGGAGAAAGTGCAGCACCGAGATGATCATTTGGAAACACAACTGATCAATCTGATGGCTTGTCAGTGTGGGACAAATGAATATTGGTACCGACGCCATGGTGAACTAAAATGCATGTTACGGAATTTAGGAACACCAACATGGTTCCTTACCCTAAGCTGTGCCGAGTACGCTTGGGATGATTTACTGGATTTTCTACGAGAGGCAAATTCAAACATTAAAAACATCGAATACAAGACAGCAGGAGAACTGTGCTCATTGGATCCGGTTAATGTTTGCAGATATTTCAATCATAGATTTGAGGCTATGATGTCCTTCATCTGCAATAAAAAAAATCCACCTCTTGGAGAAGTAGTGGATTTCTTTTGGAGAAAAGAGTACCAGGCAAGAGGTGCTCCTCATATTCATATGCTGTTGTGGATCAAGGATGCCCCAAAGTTTGGAACAGATACTGATGAAGCAGTGTTATCTTACATTGAAGAATATGCAACATGTGCTATACCAAAAAGCACAGAAGAGAAAAAGTTAAAGGAGCAAGTTTTACGTTTCCAAAGTCATCGGTGTGGAAAATACTGTCGACGGAAATACAAGAGCAAAGAAAAATACTACACTAAATGTCGATTTGGATTTCCTAGACCTGTTCTTTCAAATGGAAGAGTAAACAGTTTTATGTCAGCTGTGAGACATACTATCACAAGAAAATCACCAAAGAATACCTACAACCTTAAAAGAAAAGAAGAATCAAAAAATATAAATGACTACAACCCAGTCATTTTATCCATGTGGAACGCTAACATGGATATACAGTATGTTGCTGACAATTCCATTGCTGTTGCTCGATATGTAACGTCTTACATTACGAAATCAGAAAAAACAGAATTGAAGGAAATGTGGGAAGAGATTTCTCACGAGAAGACTGTCAGTAAGAAGCTGTACAGTTTCAGTTTGAAGATGTTATCGCATCGAGAAATTGGATCCTACGAATGTTCAGATAGGTTATCTTCTGCAAGTCTCTACTCGAAGTCAAGAAGAATAATTTGGGCAAGTTTAGGCCTTGCAGCAATGAGAAATCGGGTACTGAAATCTGTAGGAGAAATTGAATATTTGGCCGAGAATGACCCAGAAAGTACAGATATTTTGAAATCAAACATGTTGGACACTTATTATCCCAAGAGAAGTCATCATCTGGAGAACATGTGCCTCTATGAAGTGTTGCAGAACTACATTTATTCACGGAAAGCTGCAGAAGACATCAACAATGGAAAATATAAAGTCGTTGGTGAAGAAGGATGTTTGGTGAAGCAAACAAAAGGAAGTTTGATAAATCACCGGAAGCTGAGTTGTGACACTACTGACAAGAAGGAATTTTACTACTTGGCTCTTTTACAGTTGTTTAAACCATGGCGTACAGAGGATGAACTACTGGGAGAATTTCAAAGCTATGAAGATTCTTTTAATGCTTGCAAAGACAGCATACAATGCAGTACATTCTCAACTTATCTGCAAATGTTAAATGAAGAAATTGAACAGGAAACTACAATTGCAGCAGAAATAGCTAGAGACAGTTCTCAGGACAGCCAAAGTTCAGGAACACTCAGTCAAGATCCCCTAGGACAACCAATCGTTGAAAATGAAGCATCAATAGCCATGAATGAAGTGGAAACGGCTATGAATCAAGCTCAAGAAGAATTTATAGACTTAGAAAATTTGGAAAGACAACTGAATCAAGAGCAGCAACAAATTTATGAAGAGATCAAAAACAAAATTGATCACGGATTTCTACATGAAAAAAAAGAGTGCTCATGCACATCATTTCATCCAATCAGGATGTATGTAAGCGGACAAGCTGGAACTGGAAAAAGTTTCCTAATAAAAGTCATCAGAAGCTACCTAAAGCAAAAAACGGATTCTACTTTGTCTTGTGTGGTTACTGCTCCAACTGGGTTAGCAGCATATAACATAAAAGGAATCACTTTACATCGTTTGCTAATGTTACCAGTGGAGCATGAGAACAAAATACAATTCAACAAGCTAACTGGAGAAGCATCCTTGGAAGTTTCAAGAGTATTGAAGAAGATGCAAGTTCTCATTATTGATGAGGTGAGCATGGTATCAAACTTAATGCTTGCCTTTGTGCATTTAAGAATGAAGCAAATTTTGAAGACAGACTATGACATGTTATTTGGTGGAAAACACGTCATAGTTTTTGGAGATCTTTTGCAACTTACTCCAGTTAAAGGACAACCAGTGTTTAGTACTGTCACACATGAAGACACAAAGAAGTCATTGGGAAGCATCGGAAATACAAATATTTGGTCCTTCTTTGAGTACAAGGAACTTACTACTAATATGAGGCAAGCAAGCGATGAAGAATATGGAAGTATTCTGAAGGATATCAGAATTGGACTACTCACAGAAGTTGGCAAAAAAGCATTACAGAGTCGGCTGCTACATAATTTATTTCCAAAGGAAGAAATAGTTGCAGAGAAGATATACAAGAACATTGCAGAAAACAAAAGTGTCATCTGCTTAATGCCAACTCTACGTGAATGCTCAATATTCAATGAGGAGCTTTTGAAATTGGAAAAGGAAGAGATCAGGAAATTGGAAGCAGTGGACACAATTGAGGATGGAAGAATTACTGTCACAGTAACAGGCAAACTGAAAAATAAATTGGACTCACTAGAGAAGAACATCTCCAAAACAGCTGGATTAGAAAAAAATCTATATGTTTGCATGAACTGTAGAGTATTTTTAAGGAGAAATTTGGATGTTGAAAAAGGTTTAGTTAATGGAGCTATGGGAAGAGTTGTGGGTTTTATTAATTATCAGAAAAAAGATGGAATTGAATGTTTAAAAATAAAATTTGATCAGATAGAAGAAGTTAAAGACATTTGTCGTTGTACAGTTCGTTTCATGCTTGTGAAAGACTTATATGTACGTAGGAAGCAGTTTCCGTTTTCTCTAGCATATGCTGTAACTATTCACAAGTCTCAAGGATTGACTGTAGATTGTGCATTTGTGAACATTGGTTCAACTGTGTTCAAAGAAGGTATGGCATATGTTGCTTTGTCACGAGTGAAAACATTATCAGGTTTATTCATGATAGACTTTGATGACTCAAAAGTTAGTGCTGATACAAACTGTGTAAAGGAGTATAATAGATTAAGAAGAAGCTATGCTCCTCATTTAGGTCAGTATCCTGTGTTAGAGAAACGTGTAGTTTCTCGTAAAAGAAAAAATGACAATATCTGTAATGAAGATGTAGAGAAGAGGAAAAAAAAGAGGAGTGATGTAATTGCAAGCAAAAAGAAAAAGGAAAATGAAGAACAGGTTGTAGGATGTCATTTTGAAAATAGCTCTGGTGTCAACTGCTACGCAAATGTAGTGCTGAATGTTGCATTTTATCTGGAAAGTTTGCAAGAGCAGATAATAGTAAATCAGGGAAAAAGATTCTGTTCAGAGCTGAGTCTTCTTTTTCTTAAGCTGAGTAAAGATAAAACTCAAATAGAAAGTGCTACTGAAATTAGAAAACTTTTAGATATATGTTCAGGACGAACACAGTTTTCTCAAAATGAACAGCAAGATGCACACGAATTTTTGATGTATTTTCTTCAGGTAGTGGAAGAAGAAGGAGTTCCCATTGACATTTTTTTTGGTCTCTCTTATAAATGGGAACATAGTTGTGATAATTGTTATAATATATGTGGTTCTAATGTTGATAATGAAAGGTTTATTTATTTGACATTGCCAGAAAGTAAAACAGTTACTTTTGCAAAATTAGTTAAAGATGCTAATCATAGCATGAAATGTGGTGAGTGTAAATCTGACATGTTTTCAACATTAATTTTAAAGGAATACGGACAGTATGTAATTTTAATGATGCAACGATGTAGAGCTGATGGTTCAAAATTGGATACTTTAATAAAGAAGTTTACAGGACAGCAATTATCAATTTCAGGAAAAACTTTTGTAACTGTTGCAATAATTTTCCATGATGGACCTACTGTTACTTCTGGACATTACACAGTTTATCTTAAATGTGAAAAAGGCTGGACACTGTGTAATGATTCCCAATTGATTTTCAAACAACGTTTGCCTTTTGATTTAGCAAATTCCTATCTAATCTTCCTGAAACCTAAATTTTAGACAGATTTGGCAAGATCTGGACAAAATAATTTTACCATTTTACTGCATTACCATTACAATTTTGTAGAAAAATGATTTTTTAAATTATCATTTGGCCTAATGGAAAGATAACCAATTGTAATGTGGACTTTTTTAATTTTTAATGAAACTTTGAAAAACCAATAATTTAGAGATAATCGGTAACATCTGCACAATTTAAATTTTGGAATGTTATTGGACTGCCATTGGAATTTTTTTCAAAAATGATTTAAAAAATTACTATTTGGCCATGCGGAAAAGTAACCAATTCTATTGTGGACTTAATAAATTATTCCAAAAATTTTCGTGAACCAAAATGTAACAGAGAATCAGTGAGATCTGGACAAATTAAACTTTAGAATTTTATTTGATTACTGTTGGAAATTTATTCCAAACAAAATTTTAAAATTACTATTTGCCCTAAAGGAAATGGAATCAGATGTATTGTGGAGTTATTTGAGATATAATATTGTGATTATACTTCTGAAACAAACATATCAGACGGTATTTTAAAGAAATAACTATTGGTATTAGATGATATTTTTTTAGAATATTATGCATTTCTATAATGTTAAGTTTAAGTAAAAAGAGATTCTGGGCTTTTTTATTACAATCTTTGTGATTGTTATTTTTTTTTGCCCGCTGTAAAATGATGAATGCAATTGCTTTAACAATTTATAGTGAAATGCAATATATTCTGAAAACAGCAAAAATAAGGCAAAAATATTTTTTGGAAAAAAATGTAAATATGTGTACTGTATTATAAAATGTTTTAAAAATATTAATACTTTTTTCTTTTTTTTCAGATTCATATAGAAAATTTTTGAAAACTAGAACCATTTTTAAAGCTATTTTTTAAAAAAACAAATGAATAAATATTTTTTTGAGTGAGTATGGTAAGTCAATAATAATAATTGTAGTCTCTCAAGGACCTTGTAATGTGATAATTGATTTTTAGTGTTTTTTTTTAAAAAATAAAAAAAAAGTACGCGCACCGTACGCATACGGTAAAAAAAAAAAAAAAAAGTTTTTAAAAACATATATAAAAAATAGATGAAAGGTAAGGTTGGCTCTTAAAAGAGCCGTTGTGTTCATGCAGGGACAGAGGAAAGAAAGATTGGGAATATTAGACGGTACGACAAGTGTGCTGATCTATTTTACTGTTCACTAGAGAAACACTGGTCTCCCTATAAGTAATTAGATCGTGACAAGTGGCGCACCGTACTTCAACCCTCGCAAACCGAGGGTTAATTTCCAGAGGGCCAGCAAAAGGAGATGCTCCCCCCACAGATGAAGGGCTCACCTGACCTGCAGAAGAAGGAGTCAGCTCTGCAGATGATGGTCCAGGCTGAGCTGCTGTGGATGTACTTGCTTGTCTTTCTGAAGAGTTACCTCCAAAAAGATGACCATGTGTCCTTTTGTGTACATCCTTGAGGTGTCTCTTCATGGTGTGATTCCCAAAGGAATACTTCCTGTCAGGATTACCTCTAGAAAGTACACGCTGACACAGCCTGCAAGTTACTAAGGGTGCATTCACCTTTTGCTGGCCTTCAGGAAAAGTAAAATAATCCCATACATAAGAGGGCTTTTGTTTCCTCGATCTCTGCCTCAAGACAGTGCTGCTAGTGCTAGCCTCACTCTCAGAAGAGCTCTGCTGTTCTGCCATCGTATCCCAAAGACAAACCAGCTCCTTCTCCTAAGGGATCACAAGCAGAAATGAGGGGAATGGGTGTGGTGTAGGAGAGTTCTAGAACTGAAAGTAGTTTCAACCAATCAAAAGTTGTGTTTCATGATCACATGACCTACCGTGCGCTTACGGTACGCTTACGGTACGCTTACGGCAAAAGTGCGCATGCGCGTAAAAAAGACACGCGCTTGCGCGCATGCGCTTAACAGTCACTCCCCGACACTTCCGCGTAACGTGCGCGTGTAGCGCACACGCGTACGCGTCCCACGCGGAGTACGCGCGGCTACGCAAATTGCGTAACTATACGCAAGCAGCGTGGATAAATTACGGACGTAGCGTAAACCGTACGCTTACCGTAAGCTTACGGTACGCGTACTAAAAAAATAATAAAAAAATAGAAAAAAAGTACTGCAAATAAATTTTACATGTTTATTTTAAAAAAAATATTTTAAAAAAACATATTAAAGAATTAAAAAAATTTAACCATAGTCTTTATAAAAGGTAAGAAAAATAAAATAAAAATATGTTAAAAAAAATAGAAGAAAAAAAAAACAATTAGCATTTAAAAAACCTTGCAAATTCACTGAAAAAACCATGGGTTTCACACACGTTATAGTTAGGACTTAGCATTTAAAAAACCATAGAAATTCAGTGAAAAAACCATAGGTTTCACACACGTTATAGTTAGGAATTAGCATTTAAAAAACCTGAGAAATTCAGTGAAAAAACCATAGGTTTCACACATGTTATAGTTAGCTGGACATTTTACTCGTAAAAAACCAATGAAATTCCCCCGTTATAGTTAGTTCAGCTAACTATAACTCGCGCGCCCGCAATGCACTGCTGATGACGTCACATATTACATCACTCATGACATGGTCAGTGACATCACTCATGACATCACTGATGACATCTCAAATGACATCACTGATGACCTCACTGATGACATCATCCTTGTGATAGAGTGGCAGACCTCCTCTTCCCCTAATAAAACCTTTGATACACACAATCAAAAATAGAGACTAAAATTCACAAAACAATGGACATACCAATAACAGTTACAACAACCTCTTCAGTAATTCTAAGATCCACATACACATCCACTCATTCACCAACAGTCCAATACAGTCACTCATACATGTACTCACTTATCATATGTACTCATACACCTATACATCCTATTACACAACGCCACTCATCCATAGAGCTACTCACACACATAGTCACTCATGCCAATAAAGAATCAAACATCCATTTACTTGCATATACAGTTAAACACACACCACCACACTTACTTCTACGGAAACTTACACATACTTAGTCTTTTTAACAATCACTTATAGAAACACATACTTATTCATACAGGAACTCTTTCAATCTCTCACTCTCACATATACTCACATATATAAACCAATAGTCACATATACTAGTTTTAAACATATGTAGTTACTCATAAAGACACTATTGAGACAGTCATTCACTCACTAACACACCCATGCACACACTCATCCACCCATGCAGTCCTGCACACATGCTCTGTTCAACACATACAAACAGTGAGTCACTCATTCATGCACCTATGCACTACGTCATACCCCCCACCGAACCATGCAGACACTCATACTGATACTCAAAAAACCAACTAATAACCTATATAGACACCCATGTAGCTACTCTCCAACCCATGCAGCCACTTATAAACAAAGTGAGAGACTGATACAGATATTTATATATTTAAACATTACTCACTAAGCCATGTATTCACTATGATACACTTAATCAGTCAGTTACACAATCAATTTTTAAAAAAGAAATCATCCATTTAGACAGTAATATACCCATTTATTCTTCCATCGACCTTGAGATATACATATATAAAACATATTTAATTTTCAGAAAAATACACATTCACTGGATGATGTCATCAGTGAGGTCATCAGTGATGTCATTTGAGATGTCATCAGTGATGTCATGAGTGATGTCACTGACCATGTCATGAGTGATGTAATATGTGACGTCATCAGCAGTGCATTGCGGGCGCGCGAGTTATAGTTAGCTGAACTAACTATAACGGGGGAATTTCATTGGTTTTTTACGAGTAAAATGTCCAGCTAACTATAACATGTGTGAAACCTATGGTTTTTTCACTGAATATATATATATATATAGATATATATATATATATATATTCCAAATGATAATTCGACGCTTAAATCCAGACGCCTAGCCTCTCGGGTCGGAGCTCACTAGCGGGCGTCACCGCTCCATATTGCATATGTACAATTCTCCCAACTCCAGCAGAATAACGAGCCCACCAGATGGAGTATAAGCCACCATTCTTTATTACAGAGAGTCCTCCATGACATGTCGCGACCCCCATGGGTCTTAGTCATATGGATAACAACCAGGCCGAACTGGTCGTAGCGGGCACCAGGCGTTTTCCCGGCGGGCCGGAAGGGTGGGGGCCGGTTTTTGCCCTGTGGGGGACGTTTTTTTTTACTAAGTGCCAGTTTTGCAGCAGTGCTGCAATAGCAACCCCCTGTAACAAAAGCGGCAGTGGTGCAAAGGAGGGCCGGAAGTTCTACAGTAGCAACCCCTTACCCCCCCCCCACGCCCCCTCCCGGGGCAGGTCGAGCGGAGTTGCCAGGACTGGTTTCTGTTCCCAGTCCAGTCATGATAGCAACGTTTATGATTGCTCAGATTTTAAACTCTAATGTGTGAACATAAACAAAGGACTTCAAATGAGGTCTATCACATTTCACTGTGATATCTTAAAAATGGCATGTTTTTAAATGTCACAATAATTTGAGTTTTCAGTGCACACTGATTTTCATTGTTGATCCTTCAATGATGTGGTTGTTTTATTAATGTCCACTTTTATCTCATGGACAACATTGCCCAAAGTACATTGCAATTGCACCAAAAGTTCCAGCCTTTAGGCTCATCTTCATAACGACCCTCTGCAGACTCACAAACTTTCCACTCCATGCCGTAATTATATATTCTCATTGTTGCCTTTAAAGAAATCAATTTCGGATATTGCATAATCACACACTGTGCTGCATACAAATGAAAGGTCGCAACTCTGCTTCATAAAATGCTTCACATCCAATTTTCGTGTCAGCACTCTGTAATTTAAAAATAACGGTGTTACTCCGGACAGCGCAAGGGTCATTTCACCTGCGATGTATTATGGGCAGTGTAGTGCTTTGCTTATGTTCACATATTTGTGCTTAAAATCGAGCAAAAAACAGCGTTGCTATCCATATGACTAAGAAGCATGAGGGTCGAAATGCGTCATGGAAGAGGATGATATTTTACCTACTGACGGTCGCCAGTAGGTAGTTATAGTTAGGACCTATTATCCATAGGAAATCCGCAACATTCTATTTAGAATAACTTTGGTGTCGGTTGATGAATCTTCGCGAAATTTTCAAAACTCGTGGCCCGCACCGGTCCGCTCCTATCCTGAAAGTCTCGGGGTGATTTGTCAAGCGGGGGCCGAGAAAAAAGGGAGGTTCCAAAACATGTTTTCCCCATGCAATTTTCCATAGGGACCTTAAGTCGCAGCTACAGCCCGAACTGCTGAACGGAATTACACCAAATTTGGCAGAAAGGTAGACCTTGGTTCAGAGTCGTGCCTTTTGCTTAAATGGTGTAAATCCGTTCAGTAGTTCCTGAGAAAATCAAAATCAAAATCACATATATATCTGGGCAGAGCCTAACCACACATCTCATCGTGAGATCTGATTGGCTGTCAGCACTTCATCCAAGAAGTGTTGGCAGCCATCTTGGGAACAATATACATGATAGCACCTCATTAAAAAGCATTGCAGTTAATAGAAGGTTTTAAGACTTTAGTTACATTATAAATCATTTGTTGATGGTACCATACTCATTTTAGGAATTGTGGTGTGTTCTAAGGTGATTTTACCATGTGAAAAAGCCTTCTGCTGGGATATCATGAATCATGTTTGAGAGAAAACTATTTTCTCATGCTTTTCCCACAGAGGTTTGGAAGGTGATCTATAAGCTAAACTGAGAGCATATTTTCTGTAAATTCACATTATCTTTCTCAGTCATGTGAGAATGAAGTCTGACATTCTCAGTAAAACATGTACATCCAACAAGGGCAGAGACTGTCAGTTGATTCCTTTGTGTTCTACTGCAGCTTCCCAGAGTGTTCTAAAAAACAATTAGAGCGCTAACAGTCCTACTTCTGACAAACGTATGGCACACCTGAAGCCATCTTGATTGGAATAAAGTGGTAACTCTTAATATAAATTAGGGCACATTTTGAGTGACTTCTCAAATCCTCTTCTATTTCATAAAAAAATTCTGACATGCAGACAGAAACATGCACTTTCAATACCAGCAGCAGACTTCCCTGGTGAGCAGTAGCTTTACTACAGTGATCTAATGAGCAACTAGAGTGCTAACATTCTCAATTTATGCCAACTGTGTGACACATCTGAATGCCTTCTTGATGGAATCAAAGTAAAAAACTGAAAGTATTCCAACTGAGGAGACTGTAGTAAATGAGGAAATTAGGAAACTTCATAACAAATAAGTCTCTCAAGATGGCCACCAGAGACAAAAGAGCCCAAATGTAGCACAAATATCACCCAGATGTAGCCCAAGTAAAGCCCAATGACAGAATGTCCCAAAGTGTTCTAAAGAACAACTAGAGCACTAACAGTCTTACTTATGACAAAAGTATGGCACAACTGAAGCCATCTTGATTGGAATAAAGTAGTAACACTTACAACATTTAATTTGCAAAGGAACAAAATCAGGGGGTTCATTTTGCCATAGAAATTATGATTAGCGCTGCAGCAAGAAAAATTAGGGCACATTTTGACTTCTCAAATCCTCTTCTATTTCAAAAAAAAATTCTGACATGCAGACTGAAACATGCACTTTGAATACCAGCAGCAGACTTACCTGGTGAGCAGTAGCTTTACTACAGTGATCTAATGAGCAACTAGAGTGCTAACATTCAGAATATATGGCAAATGTGTGACACATCTGGATGCCTTCTTAATGGAAGCAAAGTAAACAAGCATTGAAAATGCAATAGGTCTCGCCCTCGTTTAAGTGAAAGCAATTCTGTTTGTAATTAGGTGGCTTTTTAGCTTTGCTTGTATTAGAGTTTTTCAAACTTTCATGTACATAACACGCATATGTATGCATATATGTATATGTATATGTATGCATGCATTTATATTTGTATTTATTTAAATATGCAGGTTATATATATGTTTATATATGTATGTATATATATATACACATACATATATATAAATGCATATGCATATATATGCATATATATATGTGCATATGTGTGCGTGTAGAGAGAGGTAGAGGTGTAGAGGTAGAGAGGTAGAGGTAGAAAGGTAGAGGCAGAAAGGTAGAGAGGTAGAGAGTAGTAGAGAGAGAGGTAGAGAGGTAGAAGGTAGAGGATGAGTAATAGAGAGTAGAGAGTGAGTAGTAGAGGGTAGTAGTGAGTAGTAGAGAGAGTAGTAGAGAGTGAATAGTAGAGAGTAGTAGAGTGAGTAGTAGAGAGTGAGTAGTAGAGAGTGAGTAGAGAGAGAGTAGTAGAGAGTAGTAGAGAGTGGGTAGTAGAGAGTGAGTAGTAGAGATGAGTAGAGAGTAGTGGAGAGTGAGTAGTAGAGTGAGTAATAGAGAGTAGTAGAGAGTGAGTAGTAGAGAGTAGTAGAGAGTGAGTTGTAGCGAGTGAGTAGCAGAGAGAGAGTAGAAGAGAGTAGTAGAGAGTGAGTAGTAGAGTGAGTAGTAGAGAGGGAGTAGAGAGAGTAGAGTGAGTAGTAGAGAGTGAGTAGTAGAGAGAGAGTAATAGAGAGTAGTAGAGAGAGAGAGTAGTAGAGAGTGAGTATTAGAGAGTAGTAGAGAGTGAGTAGTAGAGAGTGAGTAGTAGAGTGAGTAGTAGAGAGTAGTAGAGAGAGTAGTATAGTGAGTAGTACAGAGTGAGTAGAAGAGAGATAGTAGTAGAGAGTAGTAGAGAGAGAGTAGTAGAGAGTCAGTAGTAGAGAGTAGTAGAGTGAGTAGTAGAGAGTGAGTAGTAGAGAGAGAGTAGTAGAGAGAGTAGTAGAGAGTGAGTAGTAGAGTAGCAGAGAGTGAGTGGTAGAGAGTAGTAGAGAGCAGTAGAGAGTGAGTAGTAGAGAGTAGTATTAGAGAGTAGTAGATAGTAGTAGAGAATGAGTAGTAGAGAGTAGTAGCAAGTGAGTAGTAGATAGTGAGAAGTAGAGAGTAGTAGAGAGTGAGTAGTAGAGAGTAGTAGAGTAATAGAGAGTGAGTAGTAGAGAGTAGTAGAGAGTGTGTAGTAGAGAGGGAGTAGTAGAGAGCTAGTAGTAGAGAGTACTAGAGAGTGAGTAGTAGAGTAGTAGAGAGTAGTCAGTCAGTGTCAGTCAGTGTCAGTCAGTCAGTTTCAGTCAGTCTGTGTCAGTCAGTGTGAGTCAGTGTCAGTCAGTCAGAGTCAGTCAGTCAGAGTCAGTCAATCAGTGTCAGTCAGTCAGTCAGTGTCAGTCAGTCAGTGTCAGTCAATCAGTGTCAGTCATTGTCAGTCAGTCAGTGTCAGTCAATCAGTGTCAGTCAGTGTCAGTGTCAGTCAATCAGTATCAGTCAGTGTCAATATGTCAGTGTCAGTCAGTCAGTGTCAGTCAGTCAGTGTCAGCTAGAGCAGCTCTGCTGACCTGGTTCTCTGGTTCTAAAGCAGCTCTGCTGACCTGGTTCTCTCCCTCTAAAGCAGCTCTGCTGACCTGGTTTCTCTGGCTCTACAGCAGGTCTGCTGACCTGGTTCTCTGGCTCTAGAGCAGCTCTGCTGACCTAGTTCTTAGGCTACATAGCAGCTCTGCTGATCTGGTTCTCTGGCTCTACAACAGCTTTGCTGACCTGGTTCTCTGGCTCTAAAGCAACTCTGCAGACCCGGTTCTCTTGCTCTAAAGCAGTTCTGCTGACATAGTTCTCTGGCTCTAAAGCAGCTCTGCTGACCTGGTTCTTAGGCTCTAGAGCAGCTCTGCTGTCCATGTTCTCTGGCTCTAAAGCAGCTCTGCTGACCTGGTTCTATGGCTCTAAAGCAGCTCTGCTGACCTGGTTCTCTGGCTCTAGAGCAGTTTTGCTGACCTGGTTCTCTGGCTCTACAGAAGCTCTGCTGACCTGGTTCTCTGGCTCTAGAGCAGCTCTGCTGACGTGGTTCGCTGCCTCTAGAGCAGCTCTGCTGACCTGGTTCTCTGGCTCTAAAGCAGCTCTGCTGACCTGGTTCTATGGATCTAAAGCAGCTCTGCTGACCCGGTACTCTGGCTCTAGAGCAGCTCTGCTGACCTGGTTCTCTGGCTCTAAAGCAGCTCTGCTGACCTGGTTCTCTCCCTCTAAAGAGCTCTGCTGACCTGGTTCTCTGGCTCTAAAGCAGCTCTGCTGACCTGGTTCTATGGCTCTAAAGCAGCTCCTCTGACCTGGTTTCTCTGGCTCTACAGCAGCTCTGCTAACCTGGTTCTTGGCCTCTAGAGCAGCTCTGCAGACTCTGGGTCTCTGGCTCTAGAGCAGCTCTGCTGACCTGGGTCTCTGGTTCTAGAGCAGCTCTGCTGACCTGCTTCTTAGGCTCTAGAGCAGCTCTGCTGACCTGGTTCTCTGGCTCTACAACGGCTCTGCTGACCTGGTTCTCTGCACTCACGATGCACGCACCCGACTTCGGGAAAATATATTTAAAAATAATATACGTTTATTATAAGTACAAATATGTTATTTTTATGACAATCTTAGATAATCTCTTGTCCTAATATGTATATTAAAGACACATACATATCATTTTGGAACATAAAATGTTTTTGCGGGAGTCGCACACCCAGTGCGCCCCAGCACTTATATGACGTCACGCGGGACCCGCCACCATGCAAGCATCTTGTACCGTAATGCGCATGTGTTGCGAATGCGTGGGAGCAGGAGTCGCGGACTGGTCGCATTCCAATCGCTCACATCACGTAATATTAAATGTATATGATGTAACTGAAAAACAGGCAGCAGTCGTACACCGTATGGGTCCCTTCACGACTTTTCTAAAATAGCAGCTCGAATCCGCACACTCACCGTGATGTGTAAGCTTTGAGTGCACGACTCCCAAAAAAATGTGGATTTTTTTTTTAAAGAAAATAATATAAATATATTAAAATAAAAAATGAAAACAAAAAAATTATTCAATATTTCACTTTGAATTTTGTTTATTTTTTTTGCAATTTTCAGACAAATATATAATGTTATTTAATGAATAAAATATTTATAAATAAACAGTTAAAAAACTGTAGAAAATCAGTACAAAAAAATAGGTATAACTACTATCACACTTAAAAATTAGCATTTAAAAAACCTTTGAAATTCACTGAAAAAAATCCATAGGTTTCAGAGACGTTATAGTTAGAAATTAGCATTTAATAAAGCTTTGAAATTCACTGAAAAAAACATAGGTTTCAGAGACGTTATAGTTAGAAATTAACATTTAAAAAACCTTAGAAATTCACAGAAAAAAACATAGGTTTCAGGGGTGTTAAAGTTAGCTGGCCATTTCACTCGTACAAAACCATAGAAATTCCTCCGTTATAGTTAGTTCTGCTAACTATAACTCGCGCGCCCGCAATGCACTGCTGATGATGTCACATATTGCATCATTCATGACATGGTCAGTGACATCACTGATGACATCACTGATGACATCTCAAAGGACATCACGGCTTTCCCCAAAACAGATTTATTTACGGTACGAGCAGCCACTGTTTCCAGCAATTCCAAGCATCAGACCGCTGCCCTGATGCGTTTTGAGTTCTCCTCTTTCTCAAAGGGTGGAGCAGTCAGAAAGTGCATGTATGGGCGTTACCCTCCTTATATGCAACATCGTACGCCATGGATTGGACTTCTCTATATGAGATAAGTACGTTGCTACCTCATATAGAGAAGTCCAATCCATGGCGTACAAAGTTACTATAGATGTGTCAGACTCCTCGACTCCTCAGCATCGGAACGATGCTCATTATGGTCCACCTCTCGATAGCTTCAAGTCTGAGGGCTATTATAGCGTAGATCAGTGAACCGATCGAGCGAGGGAAGGAAAGGGAGGGAACAGCGGGGAAGGGGACCTGAAAAGACAACTCCGTTATGGTTCTATTGTCCCCACCACTCTCTGCCCTTACCCCTTGTGAGAGTGCAAGTACTAAGAGTAACCACCTGTAAAGAAAAAGAAGGATATGTGTGGTTCCAAAGGTGTCAGTCACGCTCTTCACCCCAAGAACCTGAGGCAGGCAAGACAAGGCCTCATCTTAATCAATTACACACACATGAAGCACTACAATGGAGAAGACAGCGTTAATTTCAGATTGGCACGGTGAGCTGGGCCACCCCCCCTCTCTATGCGTAACCCCTCCTCTCCATTCAACATACCCAGTGTGGTATCTGGTAGAATGTCGCAGAGGTTCTATGAGATCGTCTCATCTCATCCACAATCCCCTGCTAGGAATACACAATCATAAAAACATAGTTTAGTTGTCTCTCATCCTTGGAGACCATATATTTCCAAGCACACTGATAAACGTATGAATAACAAATAATATAAAGTCAGTCTTGGTCCACTACTGGTGAACAATTCATGTTTGACCCACACGATCCTGCTGTGTTCGAGTAAGCGATTAATATGCCCAGGCACCGGTATTCCTGCTACTCGCAAGAGCCGACATACGTGTGACTCGCCAACGAGGAGGAACACCTGGTGATATAACTGCAAAGGTTATGCCCAATAAACAATATTGCTCAAACGTGCGCACGAGGTTTTCTGCACATCTTTGCTTACTTGAATCCAAAAGGCTTTCCCCAATAAACGTCTCAAGCCTAGATGGGCCGTTCAGGAATTGTGATGGTGCACTGCACCCTTACCATGCAATCATGAGCCTGCCCCTTGAACGAGTAACCGGTTTCGTCTCACCGGTCCTTCTAAGTGAAGCGCGATACCCGCGCTGCTGCACCAGAGAGCTCTGCCAGCCACCACAGAGGAATAAGGAATGGGAACGGGAACGGAGGTACTTGCAATACGAGTCAGCTCTGCAACCCAAATAATCGG
Organism: Triturus cristatus; assembly: GCF_964204655.1. Classification (NCBI taxonomy): domain Eukaryota; kingdom Metazoa; phylum Chordata; class Amphibia; order Caudata; family Salamandridae; genus Triturus; species Triturus cristatus. The sequence goes on along the minus strand of NC_140583.1, from coordinate 202,800,169 downwards.
CAATGCCGCCAGGGCGGAAGTGCTCTATAAAGCCTTCCGCGTCTGCGCGCGCATGCCTAGCTGCCGCTAACACTCATGGGACATGTAGTCCCTGAGCGGTTTCGCGCAGCTAACAAATACTGAGCCGTTTCTTTACGTAGCTGCGCAGAAACAAGACAGGGCCACGCAACCTGACAAGATGTTTGTGAAAATCTGGTGGAAGTAGTCTGCCAGGCTGTTGCTGAGGGCCTGGGAGGGGTGGATTGTGTTCTCGGTGGCAGCTGGGGAGGAGAACTCTCAGACGATGTTGAAGAGTTCCTTGGAGTGGCTCGTGCTCACCTCATTGCGGTTGGTAAGGGTGTCCTTCTTGGCCTCCCTGAGGTGGTGGTTGTAGTTGTTAAGGATGGACCTGAAGGTGCTGAGGTGAATAGGGTTCTTGTTCGAGCACCATCATCTTTCCAGTTTCTTTAAGGGTGGAGCTCCAGAGGGGTTCCCTGACTCTGCTCCAGTTTTCGGCGAGGCTGGGTGGGCAGAATGGGCATGGGTTCTGGAGAGCCAGCAATGGTGAAATTGACAATGCTGTGGTCTGTCCAGGTTAGCTTGGCTGCATGAGAGACTGATCCTGTCGCTAGAGGAGAAGATCGAGTCCAGTGTGTCTCCTGCAATGTGCATGGGGGTAGTGACCAACTGTGAGTGGCCGACGTTGTTTATGTTCTCCAGGAAAATGGCGGAGTTGGTGTCGTTGGGGTCTTCGAGGTGGAAATTCAGGTCTCTCAGGAAGATGTAGTGTTTGGAGTCGATCGTCTGGAGGGCAATGAAGTGCGGGACGGCGTTGCAGAAACTTAAACAGGGGCGAGGGTCTATAGGCGTGGATTTCTCTGGTGGTTTTTGTAGCGTCTTTTCTGATCTGAAAGTTGATCAGCTTACTATGGTCCTCTGTCATGGTGCATTGGAGGGTGTCCTTGTGGATGATGCTGATGCCTCCATCGCATCTGCCAGGATGGTCACAGTGAAGCATCTTGTAGCCGGGAGGCGTAGCAGTGATGATGTCAGGCACCGATGAGGGGGTGAGCCACAATTCTGTGATTAACATAACATTGGGGGTGAGGGTGGTGATGGTGTCTCAGATGTCCGTAGCATTCTTGTAGAGGGACTGGACATTGAGCATCATGCAGGGGAACATTGACCTGTAAACAGGTGTCTGCTGCGTCAGAGTCACTGGGGTCTTGACGTCGCAAGTGAGACAATAGTGCTGGCAGGCGAAGGGTCCTTCAGTGGTTCTCAGTGAGGCTCTGCAGCTGTTGGTGTTTCTCCACAGGTTAAGAGACCGCAGCTCATCGACGGTGTAATGGTGGAGGGACCAGAATTCCTGGCGCAGGGTGCTTGTCAGGCATGGACGGGGACAGGCGCTTTGGCATGCTTTCGTAGTGCCTGCGGCTCCGCCACGCTGCAGCCTTCATTAAGTAGATCCTGAAGGTGGCAGAGGCTCTGGGAGATGGGAGGCTTCGAGGAAAAACATTGGTAAAAGCGGGGCTCGGAGGGGGCTAAACTGGAAATTGACCTTTGAGGGGAAGCAGAACAACAAGGCACAGAGTGGGAGGGGAAGGGGGAAATACCTCGAGCGTAGAAGAGCTCAGGAAGGCAGAGGCATCAGGGGGAGCTGGTGCAGGATCTGCTCAATGGGACAGCGCTACGTCCTCCATTAAGTAGGTTCTGGGGAGTATGAGGGGCACTGGGAGGCATTCTAGGAAAACTGATGGGAAAAAGTGTAGAGTGGTGGGGGCTAAACGGGAAACTGACCTATGGGGGGAAGCAGACAACAAGGCACAGAGCGGGAGGGGGGAATACCTCGAGCGCAGGGGAGCTCAGGTAGGCAGAGGCGTCAGGGGGAGCTGGTGCAGGACCGTACCGGCACAGTAATTCAAGCAAGCACTGGCACTCTGAATTGCGTGACAAATATTTTGTTGAGGGAATGCAGTAAAAATACCAAATATGGGTTTGTTTAACCCCTGCTGGGCAGGGCTGCTTGTACTTAAGTCTTCAATAACGTTTGTTCCACAAAAAGATATCCCCTAACCAAAATCTAAGATCGTCTTTCACTCTTTTTTCAGCCTTCTTGGTGGTGCTCCTTTAGTATTCAAACGTAGTATTTATTTAGTATACATGAAGAGTAGGTAGTATGCCCACAAGCCGAAATATGTAAATTCGGGAATACCACAACTTCCAAAGTAATGTTAGAAGAAATCAATAGTATATAATAGTATTCCTTGTGATTATTACAGGAAGACCAGTGATATTCACCAATTGAGTGCCAGTGATATACACTTCGAACGCTAACTGAAGACTAGTTGTAATAAACGTGAACACTAAAAGAAGGCTAATTGTTTTCTATTTCAACACTAAACGAAGACCAGTAGCCTTCAGTGTGGGTGCTAAATGAATAACAGTAACATTCAATGTGGGCACAACCCGAAGAGCAGCAGGAGCTTGAGGCCATGTGATTAACAGAGACATTATTTTCCATAATCACTCTGCTAATTTTAAGTTTGACCTTAGCAACAGAGTAATGATTGAGTTTTTCGAGACAACTTCTGGGAAGGTGAATATTTGGTACAGGCAAGCTAGATTCCCATGTTATGCTTGTCGAGTAAAAGTGTTCTTCTAGCAGCATTGGTACAGTAGGTCACAAGCGGCACCTGCAATGCAAGGAGGACTTGTTAGTTCTCTCAGTATTAGAAGCATTATTTGGAAGGTTCAAAGCAGTGTTTGTGTGTGTGGAGGATAGCACCGGTAGAGTATGATGCATGAAGTCCGGACTGACCCCCGCAAACTCGGAATGACCCTCACACAGCCCCCTTAAAGACTTTAACCTGGGAGACTGCAAAGCCTTCACCTGTAGTGTAGAGCAGCGCTCTTGTTTGGAAAGCAGTTGCTGACAATGTTGTTGGTACTGTCCCGAGCGGCCACACTGCTGCTTCTGGCAAGACCCTGGTTTAACCACATTTGCCTCCAACCCAAAGCATTTTTCAGAGACCTTACCTAATTGGTCACATCCCCCAAACAGAGTCAGATCTATGCCAACACGACAGTGCAAGAAGGAACACCCTCCACATTGTAATATGACATTTGATAGCAGCTGCTGCACTCTCACCTGATGCTGTGAGTGGAGGGGCCCAACCTCATCATACACAATAAGTGATGAAAAAGTATGGATGACAAAACCGACCATGGTGAGCCCGGAGTGTGTATCTTGGGTATGCTAGTTGTTGAGAGTAATTATTTTATTTGAGACGGCGTTGATATAGGTGATGGTTGTTTCTCAGTGTCAGTATAAATGTCTAAAATCAACATAGAGCAGTTGCTTTTGAACTGTCTCAAATTCAACAGAAATATTCATAACAATAATGGCACAGTCTTGGCTCCAACAGCAGTTGCAACAGAATGACCATGCTTCCCTGCTTACTGTAACAAATAGTTTTTTCAGTTGGGAAGGATGTGAGTGCTTTCCAAGTAATATGTCCAAAACGTGTGAGGTCAAACATAGTTTCAATCAATAATGCTAGGCGCAATCTCTAGTAGGTATGGCATGGAGTAAACTTGTAGAAAATGTGTTAAGAATTTAGCAGTAGCAAAACAGTTAAAAAGTCAAAATACAACACAATAACAATCCCAAAACCAATTTTGAACAATAAAGAAAATCTTAAAAAGAAAAATGACACAAAAATGAATTGAATCCAAACAGTTGACCATAGATCTGAAATTGTAAAAGATTTTAAGTCAAAAAGCACCAAGTAGCAGCATAGTAGAGTTGCCAATCTGTCGATAGTAGGGCAAGCAGTTTTTTCAGGAAGAGGGGAGGTGGTATGACCACACATACTCAAACACTGAGAAGCAGCTAATACATTGCATGAAGGTTGGGCTTAAGGTGTCCTTGGTCATAAATCAGTTGAAGAAACTGGTGCTTCATTGCAAGGTTCAGGCACACTCACGTCTCACAAGCATCAGGAGTAGGAGTTGGTTGCGTCGATGCAGGGTTCTAGAATATTGTCATTTCAGGATATTCAGATGCAGAAATGAGAGGCATTGTTGAAGGGTTCTGGTGCACAGGCCTCGCATGATCATCAGGCACTGAAGCAAGATGAACTCTTTTGGCTTTGGAAGATGCACTGTGTTAGACCTGTCAGAGGTAGGGTGGTCTTCCCCCAAGCGTTTTACCTTCACCCTCCTGTTTTTCTGAATTTGTTTTTGCTGGATTTAGGACTCTGTGCACTTCACTACTGGTAACCAGTGCTAAAGTGCTTCTGCTCACTCCCTAAAACATGGTCAAATTGGCTTACACCGGATTGACATATTCAATTTACTTATAAGTCCCTAGTAAACTGGCATACCACATTCCCAGGGCCTGTAAATTAAATGCTACTAGTGGGCCTGCAGTGCCTATTGTGGCACCCACCTAAGTAGCCTCTTAAAACATGTCCCAGGCCTGCCATTGTAGCCTGAATGCAGTTTTAGACTGCTGATTCGACTTGGCAATATAACCCCCTTGCCAAGCCTTATACTCCCACTTTATTGTACCTACATCAAACCTAAGGTAGGCCCTAGATAGCCCATAGGACACAGTGCTAACTTTTTATTGGGAGAAAGTTTGACATTCATGTTTGGTGTCTAAGAAAGTGTCATTTAAAACCCTCTTTAATGCTTAAGTCTGATTTTAAGTCACATTTAGAAAGTTGGCATTTTCCTGCCTGAGCTATTTTGTGCTTGCAGCCTGTTTCCTGGGTCACATGACTGGATGTAGTTGGCAATTGGACTTTATATATTTCTCCCAGACAGCCACACCTGGAAGGACTGAACTGCTGCCTGAAGCCTGCCCTGAGTCCTCAGCGGCCTGGCCTGCTGTTTGAGCCCTGTTCCACTACTTGAGCCCAGGATGACCAGAGTGACTTCAAGGGCTAGTTCGCTGGCCTCCTGATCAGACCCTCTGTGACAGAAAAAGCTCAAACTAAATTGAAGCTGCACCTGTACCTAGCCTTTGTGAGTCCCAGCCCTCTAAGTGGTGCCTCTCCAGTCCTGGACCTATGGAGTTTTGTCATTTTTATGTCAAAGATTTTTTTTAATTGTTCTCTATTTTTTTCAATTGGTGTGGGATTTTCTTGTGTTGTGTTTTCATTTTATTACTATTTGTGTGATACATAAATACATTACACATTGACACTAAGTTAAGCATGACTGCTTTGTGCCAAGCTGCCAGAGGATACAGGTTAAGCATAGGTTAATTTAGTGACTTATGTGGCTCACCCCAACAGGCAACTCAATCAACAACCCAGTGTCTCACACACGCAAAGGGACATACAGGTTGGCTCATTTGCTCCTTGTCTTGCCATGCTCAGCTTCTCCAAACTCATCACAGTAGGCGCTTATGTTAAACTCATCAGTAGCTCGGCTCGCTAGTCCTTTCTTGAGCCTCTGGGTCACAGTAAACCAGAAGATAGGCAGGTTTGCAGTATTTACTTGACCAAAGGAGAATGCAGCCTAGACTCAACTTTTTAGCAGTGGCTGGCCTGTCCCGAGTTCCTCTGGTGTCACATTGCTTTGGGCTGCTCCAAGGCCTTGGGCAGCATACAGGTCCTGGTCCTCTCATGCATCGGTGCATCGCTTCGCAGTTGTGGGTAGGGTCCTTCTCACTTCGAGAGCGCACACTGGAACTGCTGAGCCTGGTTCTCCTGTGTCCAGGGGTGGCACTCAGGATTGGCGTGAGAATCGGGAAATAGATACCAGAGGCGACCATGATTGTTGACCCTCCACTTCACTGGGAGCAGGTTGTGGAGCCTTCGTTAATGTCCCAGTCATTGATTGCTGACCTGCTTGCAGACAAGGAGGAAAGCGCCCAATCTAATATGGTGTTTTATCTTCCTGATGCTGTTCCTCTTCCTACATTTTGAATTTCCTATTTATGCCCTATAAAAACGGAACTAAACCCTTTTGATCACTGCAGCAGAGCACACTTGAGTACTATTTTTTAATGCAGATTTGTCACCCCTTTGTCTTGCAATTTGTGTCCAGGAATTATTTTCTCAGATTTCGTGGAGACTTTGGATCTACTCAAAGAATTCTGGGGAAAGGTGGTAATATTAAGAGCAGCAAAGGAAGAGATGCAAGGAAAGAGGAGAAGGGGGCTTAACTCTGACCACAGCTAACTGTTTGAAGCCCTCTACAACATAAGGAACTATGTGCATGATGGCTTGACTCCACCATGATTATTCCACCTCACATGTACCCACCATATACAAGCATGTTAGAACACACTTGTTTGTTTGCCAGCGTGGGCGTTCAGATGCTTCCAAACACAAAGATGGATGCAGAAGACAGGCATAGAGACTCCAGATATCAGAATGGTGGGTTGGTAATCTTTCTTCCTGCAGAACTAGGATGCATTCACTGCACTGAGTCAGGGCAACAGTCGAGATAAACACTCCAGAAATTCAGGCACCATAACAGTCATAACAGAGCGGTGTAAAAAAGAGAGGAAAACATGAGTGCTTTCTATTCTGAATAAACATTATCTTCACTTGTTTTCCTGTGAGTGGGGATTCAATGGTTATCTTTGTTGCACCATATGCACCATAGGCACCTGTGATGGTTGTTTCTTCTGTGTCTTCTGCAGGAGCCTCCTTTCTTCCCATTTGTCTGTAGTTTGATCATGGATATTTTACACCCACGTGCGGCTCTGATGAGGTTCTGTATATTCCATGTTTGAGGAGCCTTTTTCAGGACTGGAGTCATTTTTTTATACAGGAAGATGTTAGATGTGCTCAAGTGGGATTTCTTGTTATGTATCATATTTTATATATAAGTGTAAGTACACAGAGGGTACTTGAAACAATTGAAAAATGCAACAGAAATATAAAATAATACAATAAAAAAGATTACAATTAAAAAGAAAAGTCCTTGAGATTTTTTTTCTTGGAAATAAGTAGAGAAGGAATAGCCCAGAGTTCCAGAGGAGGCTGGGTTTGGGGATCACACTGTTATTTTGGAGCTGTTGATGTTCTGTAAGTGATAGGTCTGCTATCCTCTTCTTATATAGAGCATCTCAGAGGTTGCCTTTTATGAAGTTTCCATTGGGTGTTGTCTATTAGTTGTCCCGCGGTGCTGCACATCCTCTCCGCATGGCCTCTGTTGCTTCAGACGGACTCTGCGGGTTTTCCTGCCTTGATAGACTTGTTCTCTGGTACCAGTAGGGTACTGGCATCTGTCTGAGGTGGAGGTTGGTGCCCCATCCGGAGATTGCTCTGTCAACTTAGTGTCCCAGGTCTTGGATGCTTGATCAATGCAACATCTGGTCTGTGGCTGTCGTGCCTGTTAAGTTTGATCTCCTCCCTTTTATCCTTTTGTAGGGGCTAGAGAAGTTAGTGAGGGGCCATTGGCATCTGTGTTGTCCTCCAGACAGCCCTGCCTTTGACCGATGGATCGGTGGCTTTGATTGCTCATCTTGAAGCTCTTCCCATCCATGTTTTTTTTTCTGGTTTTTCCTCCACTGTTGTCCTGCGTTGTAGGTGTTGGTGTTGCACAGCCATGGCATCCGTTTGACCTCTGCACGCATATTTTTTGCTCGTGACTTGTTTCTGGTAAGGCTGTCTCCGACGTTGCTTTGGTATTCCTCGTAGCTGTAATCACTGACATAAGGCAGTCGATGTGGAGGTAAGGTTTCATTTAGCTTTCAGTCATTTCACTACTGAGTGTACTCTTCCTTGTTATAGTCCGTACGGCCTTTACCAGTTCTATTTGGTGGCGGCGCCTGGCTGGCAATTCTAGGACCTTGGGAACATTACAGGACATATTCTGGGTAGGTAGTCCTTGTTTAAGGCTACTGGAGGATGTGTGCAGTAAATTTTCATATGGAACCGCGAATAGGGCAATGAAGTGTAAGTGGAGGCGGGCACGCGTTACTGTAATGAGTAGAAAATACAAGAATAAGTAAGTAAGTGAAACATTATACAAAAGCAGGGATCTCTATTCATGTTTCTTTAGCTGTTTTTCACCGTGGTTCACTTTACAATGGAAATGTTTTTGCAACAGATTCCTAGCTCTATATTGCTATCCTCAAAGGACACTACAGATTCCACATTTAGGTGCCAATTCCGATCCGGTAAAAAAATTCCCCGTCCGACTCGTATCCGGATTTTTTTCCGTCCGAATCGTCAAAGTAGCGTACAAACTGCCAAGTACGATTCGAACGGAAAAAAGTCCATACGAATCGCATTGGGAAGATTTCCCCACACGTCCTCGGGTCGGGAAAAGTCACCGACACGTCCCCGGGCGAGAAACCCACCGTGCGGAAAAATAAAGTCCGACTGCGCAAGTACGATCCCTCCCGTCCTCCCCATTTCACAACCGTACGCAAAAAACACCGTCCGAACCGAACTCCCATAGCAACCATGGAGACATGTGCCCGCATACGCGCCGAACACCCCACCACCCCCCGCCCGCGTATGTACGCCCCGAACCCCCACCCGTGTATGTACGCACCGAACCACCAGCCGTGTATGTACGCACCAAACCCCCCCCCCAGCCCTGTATGTACGCACCGAACCACCAGCCGTGTATGTACGCCCCCGAACCCCCCCCAGCCGTGTATGTACGGACCGAACCACCAGCCGTGTATGTACGCACCAAACACCCACCCGTGTATGTACGCCCCCGAACCCCCCCCAGCCGTGTATGTACGCACCGAACCACCAGCCGTGTATGTACGCACCAAACACCCACCCGTGTATGTACGCCCCCGAACCCCCCCCCAGCCGTGTATGTACGCACCGAACCACCAGCCGTGTATGTACGCCCCCGAACCCCCCCCAGCCGTGTATGTACGCACCGAACCACCAGCCGTGTATGTACGCACCAAACCCCCACCCCAGCCGTGTATGTACGCACCGAACCACCACCCCACCAGGGAATGTACGGACCGCACCCCCACCAGTGCATGTACGGACCGTACTGACGCCAAAAAAACACGTACTGAACCCGGACAAACCATATTTACACAAGGAGAGTCAAGTAGAGTTTCCCCACACCACCAAACAGGCCCAACAACCCCACAAACATCACATACACTCACCTGCAACTGCCAAACTGCCAAACAGAGGCCCAAAACTCAATCACTCCTCATAACACACCCACACAAATTTCAAACACAGCCACACCCACAAATGGACCAATAAAAATGGACCACACACACAAACCATGAGCCTTTGCAACAGACCCACTGCTGCCAGAGCCCACAGACGACCCACACCACCATACTTGAACCTCACACTTGCATACCTTCACACAACCACCTACACAAACACCCCCTCATCACATTCACACACACACCTCCACTACCACACCCACACACCCACAGCCATCCACACCCACACCCCCACAACCACACCCCACGCCATGTCCACCACCAAGAATCCAAAGTTCACAAAGGAGGAGCTGGAGATCCTTGTCGACGAAATCCTCAGAGTCGAGCCACAGCTCTTTGGGACATTGGTCAGACAGACCAGCATATCCGAAAAAACCGCCATGTGGCAGAGGATCGTCGATTCTGTGAATGCTGTTGGGACAACCAGAAGGACCAGGCACGAGTGCCAATCCAGGTGGTACGATCTGCGGAGGACGGTCAAGAGGAAGATGACTGACAATCACAACCAGGGGAACATCACTGGAGGAGGGCCGCCCCCCAGACCGGTACAATACCATCCCTGGGAGGAGAAGGTGATGTCCACGCTGGCGGTGGAGGGACTACACGGACTGCCAGGACTCCCAGACCCTGGTGAGTACACAAACAACTCACCTCACATGGGGGGGATGCCATACACAATCAATCATGCATGCCACCCCCCCCAAGCCACCACCGGACACAACAACACTCCACAAACACACACATGCCACTGGCACCTCCATGCCCCATGCATCAATCAGGGCCATGCCAAGTCACAGGCCACACAATACACCAACACAACACAGGATGTGGTCGATGCTGGGAGTGGGGGCAGCAAAACTAACATTGAGCAACTCACAAGCACACAACAATGCCCTCAGCCCATATGGCCCAGGGCACAGCCATACAAACTGTGTGTACCCACACAGTACTGTCTTGCCTGCAAATGATGGCTGCCATGCAGGATGCCATGGGTCTGAAGGCACAATTTGCACATAACAGCAGACAATGAAGATGCATCGCTCTGATAGAGTCTCAGCACACACCGCCACAGCAGCAGCCTACACTCAGACACACTGCCCAATGGGTGCCCGGAGAACAGGGACTAACTCACATGAACAAGCCAATGGCCATTCAAAGACCGGCTAACTGTGTGTGCCCAGGAAGCTGGCCTGAGGTGACAGAGAGTGACAAAGAGAGGGAGGGAGAGGGGGAATGAGAGGGAAGGAGACAGAGGGGGGACACAGGGAGACAGACAGAGGGAGGGAGTAGGGTGACAGAGGGAGACCGACAGAGGGAGGGAGGAGGGTGACAGAGGGAGGGAGGAAGGGAGACACAGGGAGACTAAATCACCCTTGGGTGGTGTGGCCATGTCCACTCGTCAGCCGGTGGACTGTGTGCATGCAGACCAGGTCTGGCAGTGCCTCAACCCCCCCTTCCGTAGATGAAGACCGGTCCATGTGTCAATCTGTGCACGAGTCCATCCGTGCTGCAGGCACAGACCTAACCACACACCCAGTATACCCACCCACCGTGTCGGTAAGAACCCTGTCACAAATGCTTCAGTCCCCTACCTGCAACATCAAATTGCCTTGCCAAAACACCATTTGGCCACGTACAGTGCAACACGTAAGGCGCCTCTGCATGGCTCGCTACGCCCGCACACCACACTGCTGACTGTGTACCCAAATAGATGCATCAACTAAGATTGTGTCTCACACATGCGTAAAGCCCTGACAGCTGTGGCCAAGGGACATAGCCATGCACAAGTGCACTGTGAGAGGAATGCAGGACAGATCCAACTACCCAGAGGAAGAGTGCCAAATCAGAAATGCATGCAACATGGATGCCACATGTGACACTGTCAACATTGTCTCTCTCACACACAGGTCAACGTCGACGAACACCCCCCAACACTGGGGGGGAAGTCACACAGGACCAGGCTCCGCGGGATGATGACCCCACCGCCAGCGATGACTCTCACCACTCCGTGGATGACCCAGACCAACCTGGCCCCTCTGGTGTCCAACCACCTGCAGCACCTGCGTCAGGTACAACTGTGCCAACCACCACCCCCATTCCTGCCACATCCCAGGAGACGTCCAGGAGCCCTGCCCGCACACGACCACCCAGCCAGTCTGCCCAGGAGGGACACGGTCCTCCGGGCACCCAGGAGGAGGCAGGCGGCAACGCAGATGCCATCCCTCAGGGGTCCCGGAGACCCGATGCACCCACAACGGCAGGCCAGGTGCACGTGGGCAGGGGTGGCGGGAGTGGAGGACGGCGGAGGCGCGAACCTGACCAGGCAGCTCAGGACCCGGTAGTGTCCCAGGTCAGCAACATCCTGGATACATACCGGCGTGACACCAGGGGCATGGACCAGATTGCGTCCACCCTCAATGACATCAAGGGGACCCTCCAGGAGATGAAGACCCTGCAGTCCCAGCAACATGCCTGTCAACTGCAACACCAAGGAAGGATGGAGGATAGACAGGCTGAGCTCGTGGCGGTGCAAACCCAAATGACCGGTGTACTCCGTCGGATTGCCGACAACATGGGCAACCCTCCCTGTGGCACCAGGCGAAGGCCATTACCAGACACAGGGAGGGATCAGGAGGAGGAGGATTCATCCGACGGAGCGTCACAGACATCGTCACGGACTGCTTCCGAGGGTCCCCGCAGGAAGGTGGGTCGTCCACGAAAAAGACTGTGAGAGTCAGCAGAACATCACCATCTCCCAGGTCACCTGGCCTGGCACCTGGCCCTCTGGCCCAATAGCAGCACATGACATTGTCTGCCACATGGACTTGCTGGTCACTGTCTGACCTATGTTGACGAAGACTGTGGCATGGACTCTGACATTTTGCTACGACAAGGATACCAACTCCCCCAGTGAACTTTGGATTCTACACTCCCGCTGTGCACCTCTTGTCATCCCCACAAACCCGTACCCCACCACAAATAAATTAATCACACTTACAAGATGATGCCGTGATTCTACATTATTACAATACATGTGTGTGTCGTACAGTCAAAGCATGCCTGATCTCAGAATTAACTCCAACCATCCAAACCGTGGGGTCGCAGTCTTGCCCAGGACACACATGGGTCCCAATGTCTCATCTGATACAGACATGGAGTACCAAACTCACCTGTGCTGGGCCCAACCAGCTGAGTGGTTCCCGCACAACTGTGGCTACAGACACATTCAGGGGAGCAACAGTCATGCGCAGAGGTCAGGGATCATGTGGAGTGACCTGGCTTGCCGCTCCCAGGTATGTCTAGACATGTGTCCCTACAATGTGCAGCATGCTTGCGTCAGGCGGATGTTGAGAATGGTGGCTAGGCCAAGGTTGGATGCATGGAGATGCCAGAATGCAGTTTAGGATCACTGTGCCACATGGTTGTGTTGGGGTTGTGGGCTGCATCATGAGTGTGGGCGTGGATCTAGAAGGTCATCCTGCAGCTGGCTGTGAAACATTCCCCCCATCCCGTTAGGACGTTGATGTGGCCTGGTTGCCCGACGCAGTAGCAGAGCTGTGCAGATGCACTCCGGATATGGACAAGTACCATGGGAGTCGTGAGGCACATGTCCGTAGACTGCAGGGTAGGATTCTACACAGATGTTGTAGTTTCCCTGGGGGATGGTCTCTCTTGCCTTGAGGTGGATGGAACTGTGCATCTTGTGCATAATACAGTTCCCACTCCCTGACAAACCCCTAGCATCTTGTCACTCTACACATAGACACATATGCAGCACCTATGAAAACTATGCCAGACCTGCGGCACGCACAGTGGCAACAGGGCACCATTGACAGGGAAGAGGCACCTTGGAGACAGAGGGACAAATTTATTAGTCATGTGTGTTGGAATGACAATGATACTCTGTCAACACATACACAGGTCATGTGGATGTACATGTGGGAGCAACACTGGCACCCCCCATTGCAACACAGATGCTGGCATCCCATTGACCTGGCACACAAGTGACGGATAACAGCTAAACACCCCCTGCTGCCACGGAGAGGCCGCTATACACCATTGAGGCCCTGATGGGGCAATCACACACCATGTCAACCCGGTGCAACCTGTATGTTTCCGAGGCCAGTGTTACACACAATGATGGCCTCATCACAATCCCCAATCCCCTGCCACATGACAGTCACCAAGTCTGAGCATGGCTCCAGGTGAAGCCTGCCCCATGTCATGTTCCCCATGTAGGATCACCATGTATGCAAATGGAACACACATGAACCGGAGAAGTGCACACAGACTACAAACAATTCACACACCCAAAACGACGTGAGGCATCCCTTACCCTGAGGAGATTTCAACACTTGCCCGTGCATGTGACGCTGAATCAGCACATGTCGCTGTGTTCATGAGGAGTAGCAGGAGCACAACAATGCCACCAGCAGACAGCATGCACATGGACCTGTGGAAGAGAGACACACAAGGATTCAGCACAAAGGAGCACATCCGCAAGCATGTACTTAACACGTATCATGTTGTTAACATGACAGGTGACAATGATGACCCTCAGACAACATCCTTCCATTGCGCCATCACTTGAGTGACACTTCAATACACACCACTGACTCACTTGGCAGACATGCAGATGGACACACACATTGCAACACATGCCACACACGGCCCAATGCGTGCACACTCAGACACTGGAACTCACCACTAAGCAAAGAAGTTGCGTATGAGCCGACTCCGCATGTCCTCCACAGCCTCCTCCTCCTCCACATCACTTGCCCCGTCACCAAGCCCTTCATCCTCCACGGGTGGATGGTCCTGGTCATCTTGATCCAGTATGAGTGGAACAGCTTCCTCCACTGCCATGTTGTGCAGCATGCAGCAGACGATGATGATCTTGCACACCTTCACCGGGGCATATGGGAGTGCTCCGCCGGTCTTGTGGAGGCACCGGAATCGGCTCTTCAGAAGTCCAAACGTCCTCTCAATGACTCTCCTGGTCCGCCCATGTGCGTTGTTGTAGAGGTGCTCGGCAGCCGTGCTGGGGTTGCGGACAGGCGTCATCAGCCATGGCATGTTGGGATAGCCAGCGTCCCCTACAAGGAAACATCATGGACAGAAGTGTGTCAGCACAGGCAGTGAGATTGGAAGATGACGCCAAACACAGAACTGCCAGAGTCTACCCACCAACAATACATGCTCGCTCGTTCCGCAGCTGCAGCATCATTTCTGGCACCCTGCTACGCCTCATGATGAAGGCATCGTGTGCTGATCCTGGAAAGCGAACACAGACATGTGAAATCACCATGTTGGACAGACACACCACAAGGGCATTAATGGAGTGATAATGTTTGCGATTCCTATACACCACCTCCTGTGCCTGTGGTGGTACCAACGCAACATGTGTCCCATCTATGGACCCAATGACATGGGGCATCCCTCCCAGGGCATAGAACTCACGCTTGACATCTGTCAACTGCTCACGATTTGGGAATTTAATGTACTCATCCAGGTGAACCAACATGGCCTCTAAGAAATCATGCAGAACACGGCTGAACATCGTCTGGGACATGCCCCCGACATCAGCAATGGTATGTTGGAACGTACCCGTGGCAAGGAAATGTAGGGCTGCCATCACCTTCAACTTGGGTGTCAGTGCACTTGGATACCTGTGGCGCGGGAGGAGTTGTGCTTCCAGCCGGCCAGTCAACTCATCAATCAACCGTTGGCTGAATCTGTAGCGGCGTATACAGTCCCGTTCATGCAGGGCAGCAATGTCTGGCATACGTCGAGGGAGAGGCGGAGCCCTGCAGTGAAATGGAAGGAACACCTAAGAGTGAGCACTGTACAACAACATCGTCAATGCACTGAGCACATGTTACACAGCCAATACACATATGCCACGTTGTGAGTCAGGTCTGTGCCACAGTTCCTGGACACGAACGCCAGTCAGGTTACACTCCTACCAAGGGACAGCCACTAACGGAGGGGGGCAAGATCACGATGACATGGCATGAGACTAGCTGTGGGCCAGTGTAAGTGAACATGCACACGCATCACAGGATTCACAGACATCCACACATGTGCAGAGGTAGTATGCGTATGGTACAGACAGGTAGTTGGATGCGATATGCACTGGTCACATGTCATAGGAATAGGACAGGCCACACACATTGCCTTTGAGGAGTACATGTCGAGACAGAACATACATAGGGAGCATGTGGATATGTACTTGTGTTGATACTCCGTGTAGTTGGATACATACACACCTCATGGCAAATCACATATGTGGGCTGGTGTGCGGAACAGTGTGCCATGCCCATCGACACACAGACACATGTTGGCAGCAGCAACTGCTGACACATTGAATCACACACCTACAGCAAAATCATGGAAAGACATGCCACACACATGACATGGTTGCAGCATGCAACGCAGCCATACACGTGTCATATGTAATATTCCGTGTACCTGGCATCAGGGGACAGGTGCGGGTGTCCGTGACTGGGACATGCAAGTGACTCATGGCTCCACTAGTGTGTACGACATGCACACATGTCAAAGGAGTGCAGGGGATGTGTGGTACAATGCGCACCATCACACACGACATGTGTACACAGCTCATCGTACATGTGCTTTGCCCACACCTCAGGGGTAAAGTGCCACATCACATCCTGACACACCTGTGTCACACACAGGTGGTATTGCACAGACAATGCATTGGTGTCCACCCTTGGCAATACCTGTCCGCTCCATTCCTGTCTGTGTGCCGCCTGTCACCACTGACAGTTGTTATACGCACCGTACATACGCTCGGAGCGCGTGTATAGGGTCCCTGGGCCAATATTGCCGCTGGCGTATGCGTACGCCACAGTAGTACGGACTGTACACGCGCTTGTACGGTCCGGATCACAATATGTGCGCTGGCGTATGCGTACGCCACAGTAGTACGGACTGTACACGCGCTTGTACGGTCCGGATCACAATATGGGCGCTGGCGTATGCGTACGCCACAGTAGTACGGACTGTACACGCGCTTGTACGGTCCGGATCACAATATGGGCGCTGGCGTATGCGTACGCCACAGTAGTACGGACTGTACACGCGCTTGTACGGTCCGGATCACAATATGGGCGCTGGCGTATGCGTACGCCACAGTAGTACGGACTGTACACGCGCTTGTACGGTCCGTACTACTGTGGCGTACGCATACGCCAGCGCCCATATTGTGATCCGGACCGTACAAGCGCGTGTACAGTCCGTACTACTGTGGCGTACGCATACGCCAGCGCCCATATTGTGATCCGGACCGTACAAGCGCGTGTACAGTCCGTACTACTGTGGCGTACGCATACGCCAGCGCCCATATTGTGATCCGGACCGTACAAGCGCGTGTACAGTCCGTACTACTGTGGCGTACGCATACGCCAGCGCCCATATTGTGATCCGGACCGTACAAGCGCGTGTACAGTCCGTACTACTGTGGCGTACGCATACGCCAGCGCCCATATTGTGATCCGGACCGTACAAGCGCATGTACGGTCGGTATCACTGCTTGTGGGGTGCCCTAGGGCGTGGAACGCACCGTACCTGTGTGTAAATGTATGAAAACACATAGGGGACACATGAGGGACAAGTATAAGGGCCTAAATGCCTGATGGTTGCCATGGAGACTGAGTTAAATTTTTGAATTTGAGCACCAGGTGCACAGCAGAAGTCAGTTTGAAAGAATCTACATTGTTGCAATGTGGATGTTGACTTGACATCATTATCAAAACTGAAACCATGCAAAGCCACACACTGGGGTAGGTTTGAAGGGATTGGATGAAACGTAGGATGCTAATGTGACTGACCAATCAATCTGTACTCCTATACATGAACAGGCCAGCCAGGCATATATAAGGCAGCCAGGTCCCATGAGAGAGCACTTGCCTGCACATCCATTCATCCCTGACCACTGCTGCTGATAGTGATTCCTCTGGCACCATGTCCAGGACTGTGGAGAGGTCACAGCCATTCACCCAGGAGGAGAACCTTGCCCTGATAGATGTGATCCTCCCACAGTTCCAGAGCCTGTATGGTCGACCAGGGGTTCAGGTGAGTGCAGACTCCACTAGCTTAGACTGTGCCCCTTTTGTGTGACAGTGACTTCTGGCATTGTGTCCATGTGTGACAGACATGCACTGTTGTTTGGAGTGGGTCCCAGGGTGTGGAAGGCCTCATGTCACCCATGCAGAGCATGCTGTGTTTCCTGTGTGCACTCCTCACTTGCATAGTGCCTACTGTGACAATGAATGCAAGGTGCATGCCACATTCTGCCTGCATACTCCTCCTGGGGATGTTGTTTCCACAGTCCTGATGTGATCCTGTGTTCCCCCCAGTGTGACAGGTGTCAGTACCCATGGATGTGTGTTTGTTCAGTGTACCTGTGCTGTGAGTGTCCAAAGGCCGTGTTCGTCCCCTGCACATTGGTGTGTGTGTTAGTCCCCTGTCATGTGGGTGAGTGCATATGGGGAGTGTTGCACACAAGCAGCATGAGGGATGGATATGGCCTGGCCATCGGATGTGAGCAGGGAGCAGTGCTGTGTGCATGCCGTGCTGAGCCAGCCCCACACCTGTGACACCCCCGTCTACTGGCACATGGGCAGAGTGAGGTGTGTACCCGCAGTTGGCAATGCCATGTGATTGTCCTGTACCTGTGTGTGTCTGTGTACTCTGCTGAGGTAGCATCAGTGTGCTGGGGCAGGTGACTGCTGTGAGGTGCTGTACATAATCCTGGTGTAGCCTGTGAGGCACAGTGTGATCCCTGGTCAGTGAGTGTGTGGTACCCCTCATGCCACCCGTGTGCTTCCACTGGCACGTAGTGCATTTGGCCTTCCACAGTGGATAATGTCCCTATGACAAAGGTGCAATTAGTTGCATGCATACCATGGCCTGTTCATAATGAGGATTGTTCTATATGTGTGTCTCTGTGTCTTTGCTCATGTGGATTAATGTATTCTCTCTTTTGCATCCTCACAGGTAGGCGCCATTGCCAAGGGGGAGATCTGGAGGGAAGCCGTCAGTGCCGTGAGGGGTACAGAGGGTCGGAGGCGGAGCCTGTCTCAGGTGAGGAAACGCTGGCAGGACATCCGGTGCTGGACGAGGAGGATTGCACGGCTCCTGCTGGGGGACTCACCTGAGAGCCGTAAGAACCGTGGCCGCCGTCGTCTGACCCACATCCAGAAGCGTGTGCTGGCGGTGGTCTTCCCCGATATGGACAGGCGCCTACAGGAGAGGCAGCAGCAGGAAGGGGGTAGGTACATGTGTGTCAGTTGTGTGTCCCCAGCCAATGTAAGTGTGCAGTTGCATGGATACACTGCCAGGGTTTGATTGTGCAGTGCGTCAACTTCTCCACAAAGTAGCACAGTGCTGTTCTCACTCCCTCCCTTCCCCTCCTTGCAATGTGTTCCCTGGTCTGTCGCCACTCTTGCACAAGGTTATTTATGCAGGCAGTTCATGCAGGTGCCCTATGCTATCAGCATCATGTGTGGGGGTGATGTGCCACAGGTATGGGGACCTTGCGTGTGCCATGGCCAATTTCAGTCATTGTGGTGTCCATGTCACTTGGCACTGATTGTGAATCACGACATAGGGGTGTGTCTCCAAAATGTACAGCCTTCCAGCATGCATGTCCAATTGTGTGCCCTCTGACATGATGTGCCTGAGTGGGAGGCCTGCTAAGTGCAGGGACGGTTGCTTAATTTGCAGTCATGTCCATCCTGGACCATGGAGGAGTGTGGGCACTACTGTGCCCTGGGGCACCTCTTCCTAGGTATCATGTGCGTCATCCAACAATATGGCCATTCACTGTGTCTTTGCCATGGGTTGCGTAGGGTGGCATTGTACCCTGGGCTCAACTGTTAGGACCTACAGGTTGCTACATGTGTCCACTGTACAGGGGGACCCATTTTGCTTGTGCATACTCACAGTGGGCATTACCTGTGTGTGTTGTTGAGACAATCTGATGATGTTTGCCTGTCAATGATGTGTGGACATGGCCACCAGGGGCTGTGTGTTTACAGTCATGAATTAGTGGAGGCCATGTGTTTCCATCCCAGAGTAAGAGGTGTACATACTTTCTCCGTCTCAATGAGATTGTCTCAGGTGTGGGTGGTTTGTGCGTACAAGGCCTACATGTCAGAAGCTTCATCCTCCTTGCTGGGTTTAGCCTGTGTGTGATGTTTGACTGGACATACGCTCAAGGTGCAGTGACCCTGTCATGTGTGGCCTGGTTTCATGTATTGCCTTTGCAGCATGCGGCAAGAGTAAATGGATATGATTCATGCTCATCCCTTTTTGACGACGCAGTGTGGTGCAGGTGCTGTGCACATTTGTCCCCAGAGGCTGACTCCTCTCTAAAATTTCAGGTGCAGTGATTTGCTGTTGTGTCATGATCTCCATTGTGTCTCAGTGGCATGGTGGGTAGAAAAACTGTGTGTTCCATGGCCTACATGTGTACATTGTTTTGTAGGTGTTACTCCTGTTGCTTTTCAGGCTATGCAATGTGACCTATGTATATTTGACTCATGTGACATAAGTGTACAGGTGTCTGATTTTCTCCTGTCTCTTCACCTTGCCCACAGCATCGCCGGGGGACACGGAAGGAGACACTAGCACGGACCGGGAGGAGAGATTGAGCACCAGTACCAGCAGTGCTGTCCTGTCTGGCACATGGAGTGGCACGGAGGCCGAAGGGAGTGAGGCGGAGGACCTGTTGACTGCCAACACAGACTATGACGCAGACGGGTCCGAGGCTGAGCTCCCAGAGGTGGCGGAGTCTGCCCCCCCAGCTGATGGCAGCCCTCCACATCCCCCCGCCACCTCAGGTTCCATCACCGGCCTCCCACATGCTCGTGGCCCTTCCCTCCGTGCTCGGTCCCCACATGTCTCCTTCCTGCCAGGCACCGCACCCCCTGCCCCTGTCACCACTGCTGCGGTGAGTGCGGAGTCTGTGGACATCCTGAGGCAGTTGCAGGTTGGTCAGACTGCGATGCTAAATGTCCTCCATGCCCACACCCAGGTGCTGACCCAGATGGAGGCATACATGGAGGGCATGTCGGCTGCGCAGTCTGACCAACGGCAGTTGCTGAGGTCCATAGACTCCACACTGACTGCAGCACTGGATCTCCTGCAGCGCTGCGTAACACCCCCTACCCCTGCCCCATCCACAATTCCCACTCCCGTGCCTGTCCCACGCACATCCAGACGTCAGCGTGCACGCACCCCAACAGACACAGGCACCACACCACCAGGGAAGTCGAAGCGCACACCTCCTGTCACGCACACACAGGGTGAGGAAGGCACACCCACTGGGTCGGGGGGGAAACGTAGAACACGCAGCCACAGTGGGAGTCCGCATTCCACACAACCCACTCCCTCCAAATCCACTCCCCTTAGCTCTCCTGGCCAACAGTCAGTGACAGCATCATCCACTGCGAGTGTGCCCCCCAGCCCCAGGATGACACCACCCCGCAAGCGGTGGAGGCGGGACCCGGCCAGGGGAGTTGAGTCCCCCACCCTGTCCACACCCTCCCCCAGTGGCGCTGCGACCCATCCCTTTGCCCCCCCCCCCTCCTTGGGGCCTGTGGTTGGATTGGGTACGGGGGAGTCGCTGGGGGAACTTGCCGACGTGTGCAGCGCCATTCTGTCCTCCACCTTTGGCGCTGGCACCCCCCCTGTGGCAGATTCATCCCTCCCTGCACCCACAACACCTACCCTTTCCCCTCCTGTCCCTGCGGTGCCTGTTTCCACCCTCCCCCCTGATGCCCCCTCTTCTGTGGATGAAATGGACTTGTGAACTGTGCAGGCAAGCTAGGGGACACACGTCCCGATGTGTACCCCCCCCCCGGACATTGCTGCTGGGCTGGCCCATGGCCCTTGTACATAGTGGACATTTTCTCTGATATATTTTCCTGCTGAATAAAGCCTTTTCTTTTTGTTTTGCACACTGATGCTTTCCTGGACTTGCTGTTGGTGCTGGTGCTCCCTGCGTTGGGGTGGTGATAATGTGTTAGGGGTCTGTGAAATGTTGGAGTGTGCTGCTCATGGGGTGTACCCTGCCATCTGCGTGCCATCACAAAGGTCTCTGCAAATGGTATTTGGTCATGTTTGCTCTCACTGTATGGTGACATTGTCCCAAGGTGTGTTCCGTCCTCTGTGGCCCAGGCCATTTTTCCTGCAGGGTGTCTCCCAAATGCTGTGCTGTGCTGTGTCTACATTTCCTGGATGTGTGAGGGTTGCCTTTCAATATAGCCATGCTGGCTCAGCGATGGCTCCGCCTGCATCTGGGGTATCACCCTTGTAGGTCACTGAACTTGTTGATGGGGTATATTGTCCGATGTCTGGGCACTGCTGGGAGTGATAGGTACACACCCCTCCTGTGTCTGGGCACTGCTGGGAGTGATAGGCACACACCCCTCCTGTGTCTGGGCACTGCTGGGAGGACCCTGCACCCACCCCTCCTGTGTCTGGGCACTGCTGGGAGGACCCTGCACCCACCCCTCCTGTGTCTGGGCACTGCTGGGAGTGATAGGTACACACCCCTCCTGTGTCTGGGCACTGCTGGGAGGACCCTGCACCCACCCCTCCTGTGTCTGGGCACTGCTGGGAGGACCCTGCACCCACCCCTCCTGTGTCTGGGCACTGCTGGGGGTGTTTTGCACACCCCATTCTTATAGCAGGTTCGGTGCGTACATGCACGGGTGGGGGTTTGGTGCGTACATACACGGGTGGGGGTTCGGTCCGTACATACACGGGTGGGGGTTCGGGGCGTACATACTCTGCTGGGGTGGGGGTTCGGTGCGTACATACACGGGTGGTGGTTCGGTGCGTACATACACGGCTGGGGTGGGGGTTTGGTGCGTACATACACGGCTGGTGTGGTGGTTTGGTGCGTACATACACGGGTGGGCGTTTGGTGCGTACATACACGGGTGGTGGTTTGGTGCGTACATACACGGCTGGGGTGGTGGTTTGGTGCGTACATACACGGGTGGTGGTTTGGTGCGTACATACACGGCTGGGGTGGGGGTTCGGTCCGTACATACACGGGTGGGGGTTCGGGGCGTACATACTCTGCTGGGGTGGGGGTTCGGTCCGTACATACACGGGTGGTGGTTCGGTGCGTACATACACGGCTGGGGGGGGGTTCGGTGCGTACATACACGGGTGGTGGTTCGGTGCGTACATACACGGCTGGGGTGGGGGTTTGGTGCGTACATACACGGCTGGTGTGGTGGTTTGGTGCGTACATACACGGGTGGGCGTTTGGTGCGTACATACACGGGTGGTGGTTTGGTGCGTACATACACGGCTGGGGTGGTGGTTTGGTGCGTACATACACGGGTGGTGGTTTGGTGCGTACATACACGGCTGGGGTGGGGTTTCGGTCCGTACATACACGGGTGGGGGTTTGGTGCGTACATACACGGCTGGTGGTTCGGTGCGTACATACACGGCTGGGGGGGGTTAGGGGGCGTACATACACGGGTGGTGGTTTGGTGCGTACATACACGGCTGGGGTGGGGGTTCGGTCCGTACATACACGGGTGGGGGTTCGGGGCGTACATACTCTGCTGGGGTGGGGGTTCGGGGGCGTACATACACGGGTGGTGGTTCGGTGCGTACATACACGGGTGGTGGTTCGGTGCGTACATACACGGCTGGGGTGGGGGTTTGGTGCGTACATACACGGCTGGTGTGGTGGTTTGGTGCGTACATACACGGGTGGGGGTTTGGTGCGTACATACACGGCTGGGGGTTCGGGGCGTACATACCAGGGTGGGGTGGGGGTTCGGGGCGTACATGCACGGGTGGCGCTTGGGTGCGTACATACACGGGTGGGGGTTCGGGGCGTACATACCAGGGTGGGGTGGGGGTTCGGGGCGTACATACACGGGTGGCGCTTGGGTGCGTACATACACGGGTGGCGGTTCGGGGCGTACATACACGGGTGGGGGTTCGGGGCGTACATACCAGGGTGGGGTGGGGGTTCGGGGCGTACATACACGGGTGGCGCTTGGGTGCGTACATACACGGGTGGCGGTTCGGGGCGTACATACACGGGTGGGGGTTCGGGGCGTACATACACGAGTGGGGTGGGGTTTCGGTCCGTACATACACGGGTGGGGGTTCGGGGCGTACATACTCTGCTGGGGTGGGGGTTCGGTCCGTACATACACGGGTGGTGGTTCGGTGCGTACATACACGGCTGGGGTGGGGGTTTGGTGCGTACATACACGGCTGGTGGTTCGGTGCGTACATACACGGCTGGGGTGGGGGTTTGGTGCGTACATACACGGGTGGTGGTTCGGTGCGTACATACACGGCTGGGGGGGGGTTCGGTGCGTACATACACGGGTGGTGGTTCGGTGCGTACATACACGGCTGGGGTGGGGGTTTGGTGCGTACATACACGGCTGGTGTGGTGGTTTGGTGCGTACATACACGGGTGGGGGTTTGGTGCGTACATACACGGCTGGGGGTTCGGGGCGTACATACCAGGGTGGGGTGGGGGTTCGGGGCGTACATGCACGGGTGGCGCTTGGGTGCGTACATACACGGGTGGGGGTTCGGGGCGTACATACCAGGGTGGGGTGGGGGTTCGGGGCGTACATACACGGGTGGCGCTTGGGTGCGTACATACACGGGTGGCGGTTCGGGGCGTACATACACGGGTGGGGGTTCGGGGCGTACATACCAGGGTGGGGTGGGGGTTCGGGGCGTACATACACGGGTGGCGCTTGGGTGCGTACATACACGGGTGGCGGTTCGGGGCGTACATACACGGGTGGGGGTTCGGGGCGTACATACACGAGTGGGGTGGGGTTTCGGTCCGTACATACACGGGTGGGGGTTCGGGGCGTACATACTCTGCTGGGGTGGGGGTTCGGTCCGTACATACACGGGTGGTGGTTCGGTGCGTACATACACGGCTGGGGTGGGGGTTTGGTGCGTACATACACGGCTGGTGGTTCGGTGCGTACATACACGGCTGGGGTGGGGGTTTGGTGCGTACATACACGGCTGGTGGTTCGGTGCGTACATACACGGCTGGGGGGGGGTTCGGGGGCGTACATACACGGGTGGTGGTTTGGTGCGTACATACACGGCTGGGGTGGGGGTTCGGTCCGTACATACACGGGTGGGGGTTCGGGGCGTACATACTCTGCTGGGGTGGGGGTTCGGTCCGTACATACACGGGTGGGGGTTCGGGGCGTACATACTCTGCTGGGGTGTGTGTTAGGTGCGTACATACACGGGTGGGGGTTTGGTGCGTACATACACGGCTGGTGGTTCGGTGCGTACATACACGGCTGGGGGGGGTTAGGGGGCGTACATACACGGGTGGTGGTTTGGTGCGTACATACACGGCTGGGGTGGGGGTTCGGTCCGTACATACACGGGTGGGGGTTCGGGGCGTACATACTCTGCTGGGGTGGGGGTTCGGGGGCGTACATACACGGGTGGTGGTTCGGTGCGTACATACACGGGTGGTGGTTCGGTGCGTACATACACGGCTGGGGTGGGGGTTTGGTGCGTACATACACGGCTGGTGTGGTGGTTTGGTGCGTACATACACGGGTGGGGGTTTGGTGCGTACATACACGGCTGGGGGTTCGGGGCGTACATACCAGGGTGGGGTGGGGGTTCGGGGCGTACATGCACGGGTGGCGCTTGGGTGCGTACATACACGGGTGGGGGTTCGGGGCGTACATACCAGGGTGGGGTGGGGGTTCGGGGCGTACATACACGGGTGGCGCTTGGGTGCGTACATACACGGGTGGCGGTTCGGGGCGTACATACACGGGTGGGGGTTCGGGGCGTACATACACGAGTGGGGGTTCGGGGCGTACATGCACGGGTGGGGGTACGGGCCGTACTTCCACGGGTGGGGGTACGGTCCGTACATACCCCTGCCCACGCTCTGCGTGCCTGGGTACGGGCCGTACCCATGCCTTTGGTGTGTGGGTACGGTGCGTCCCACCATTGTTGCGGGCCGTGGGGTCCGCACCGTACACAGGCCTTGGGGGCGTGGCTACGGGTCGTACCACGCGTACCCCTACATGACCCCAGCAATGCTGGTACGAGCTGTACCAAGGCCTTTCTGACGTGGGTACGGGCCGTACCGCTATTGTTGGAGTGACGTAGGGGGACGCGTGGTACGTTCCGTACCCACGCTCTTGCGGCCTGGGTAGGGTACGTACCGGTTCGCGTGACCATCCACTTCCGTTGTGGCGGACGCTTGCGTTGCTGGCCTTGCCCCCACCCCCTGGAAGTGACCAGGCCCTGATGGTCAGGTATGTCCAGGCCATGTGTGATTTGGTACCATGTGTTGGTGTTGTGTGTCCTGCCCCTGCCCCCCCCTTTGCCCCTGGTTGTTGTGCTGACCTTCTGCGGCGTCTGCGTCGGTTCCTGTACGCCAGGTGGACTGCTAGGAGGGCAGGGATGGCACGTAGGTTCGGGTCCATGTCTGTTCGTCGCGTCCAGCTGCTCCTTGCGTGTGTCGTCCTGATTTCCCGGCAGTTTTTGGCAGCCGGTAAATATTTTCCGTGCGGGATGACGTCGGTTCGAATCGTACTTCCTGGTTCGTGAAACGTAGGCTGGATGCGTACCGACGTCACGTCGGCTCCTTTCAGGATCGGAATTGTGTTTAGTTTCTGTTCGGTCGGTGTTTTGTTCGAATCGTACGGAAATGGTGTTTCCGTATGAATCGTACTTGCATTTTCGGATGGATTTCGCACCGGGTACGAGTCGGACGGAGAAAAGGCTCCGTCCGACGGTTCGTACCCGGTTTTTACCGGATCGGAATTGGCACCTTATTCTACATAGTGGCAACCATACTCAGTGATAACAAGGCGCAAGAGGTTAAGGCCATGATTGAGATTGGCGGAATTTCACCTGAAGCGCTAACTCTCCCAGACAGGCAACAGCCCTTACATTGTCATTTTCCACCTGCTTAGTAGTTTTCTCCCGAGAATCAGGGAAAACGGCCCTGAAAAGTTCCCGGACCTAGAGAAAATGTATAAACCCTGGTTTCTGGTGCAAAGGTACCAGCAGAAATCAGGAGTCTGGGCCCCTGCTATTCCAGCACACTTGTAATCAGAGCCTTCAGATTAAAGCTTTTGGGGAAAGGGTAATGGAGTAACCTTATATTATAAGGAATAGAATACCCTCTGCCATACTTTAAAAGGATATTGCAAGTAACCTCTGAGTTGGGCAGAAGACAAAATTCCTATGTGTTTAGTGAACTCCTTGGAGACTTGCAATATCCTTATAATGTATAGCTGAGGGTACTCTGATGCACATATAATGGAACAATGGGAGAGACATGGTACTAGTGTCAAATTTCAGACTTTTGTGAGTAAAGAGGTACAGATCTGATGTGGATTTATTGAAGACTGCAAATAATTTAGCTCCAGAAAGAATTAAACAAAAAACATAGGGGCATATGTACAAGCCCCTATTGACACCACAAAGTCACTTTTACCAACTTTGTGGTGGCGATAGGGGCTGCGCCTTGTGAACAAGGCAGCGTTAAGCCACTCACATTGCATCTGAGTCCCATTTCAGGAAGGTCCTAAAAACCTGGATTTTCAGCGCACCTGATACTCTTTACAAAACTCTGATCTGAGGTCCCTTGCCCACTATTAGCAGTCAACCAGGTCTTGGGTTTTCTCATCCCTGGGTTCTTTTTAGCACCATGATGCTCCTCGGAGTGACAGTTTGCGCTCTACAAATGGATTATTACATTATTACATTATATTGTACATAAGGCATGGGTGGGCAGTGGGTGTTGTGGTAGGCGTTCCACCGCAACACCCATTCAGTTTGACGCTGCCCCCTATGTACAAGGGTGGCATACATAGGAGGCAGTGCCAACATTAAGACCAGGTAAATCCTGGTCTTAAGTTGGCGAAACGAGGAGAAATGCATTATTTCTCCCCGTTTTTGCTTTTTCCATGTGTGCTGCCTTGTGCAGCACACATGGAAAAAGCAAAATGCCATGGTTTGTTTATGTACAGGAAGGTGTCCCTTTCTGTACATAAACAAATGGTGCCATGGTGCCTGCGTTGGGGCTAAGTTGCTAAGCTTAGCGCCATCTGTATTGCTCCGCCTTGCAGATAATACAGAATTCTACAAATTCCACATCCACGCGGTGGCTCAAACATGGCGAAGCAGGAGTCATTTTACAAAATGCAAAGACTCTCTTTTTAGAATAAGGCTTGGGGTTTTATTTATGCAATGCTCTCTAACAGAAAGGCTTTCCCAGATGCCAAATGAACTACATTCAAATACACATAGATATATATATATATATATTTATATGCAAGCAATAATAACACACTTGGTAAATGCAACAATTAAATGCATGAATAATACTAATGAATAAACAAGCAGCAAATAATATGAGATAAAACTCAAGCAAATAATAAGGGACGTCCTACTAGAGATCAGAAAGATAAGAAAGATATATACACTGAATACATCAAATGATTACTTTGGATGGGCACTCTGACTCATTTACACATCACGAAGAAAACACCTCAAATGATCAAAGCCACTGGCCACACATCACAATGGCAATAATCAAAACTAAACACTTCACCTGGTGCAAACACTGCATCTTAGCCCACTCCTGACCGGGAGATTTAACAGCCGGGGATAAGAGCCTCAGCAACCAGGGTTCCTCTGTACCGTCCGTCCCCATCCGGATTCCAAAATCCCGGTTTCTAAATCAACAACCCTCAGCTTTATAATCTCAAAACACACACTAGAAGGTTCGAGAGACTTCCCATCAGCGCCAAGGAAACCTACTGGAACTGGCCAGCTTCCAGGCAAGCATTCCACGACAGGAAGGAGTTCCCACATTCCCTCTACATTCTCACATGTTCCAGCCTTTATCTTAACAAAGCTTACGAAAGCCTTCCAGGGTACATTAAACAATCTCTCACAAAACAATCCTTGAACGTGATGAACCCAAACAACTTGCAAGCCTGTCTGTGCGCACAGAAAAGCTCTAGCAATGCAGAGTCAGAAATCAGGATGACATGAGGCCATGTTAAAGCCAATAGTAAGAACTTCATAATTCTTCCCAATATACAACATAATGCACATTTGTTCACCACTGCCTATAGCATCACATACTTCATTTCTCAAGATACAACACAGTGCACATTTGTGCACCACTGCTCATAACACTGCACTTTGAGACCAAAAGTACATTCCACACCTCTCTCTCTCATGCTTTCAAATGCACATCCCACATATTCTGTTCTTGGCAAGGCTGTTCTACTCCATGACAGCTCCCACTGTAAGACTGCAAGATTACAAGAAAGAAGCCTTTAAGAGAAACAAGACTTATGCAGGACGTCGTACATTCAGGCTAGGGTAAAGTAAAACACCAAAGTCAATTAAAATGATGGTTGTCAAAGGTCATCACATGGTGTCAAACCACAAGAGTGCCTTTAGCACTACACCATCGCAGGGGGAATCGCAAGGCTGCACCACATTCTTGTGAATATGGTGCAGCCTTGTGTTTCAGAAGTGGTGGAGCGTGGAGTTAAGCCAAGGAGGCTAACGCCGCGCTACGCCACTTCCTTGTACATATCCCCCCTAGTACTTTAGTATTATGTGCGCGAAAAAATGGCATCTACATTCAGTAACATCACTGTACAACTTGCAACCAGAAAGCAAGATTAAGGCAAAACTACGCCCAGATTCACAAAGGTTTTGTGTTGCTGATATAATTTAGACCTGAAGCAAATATCTTTTTTTGAAATGTATTAATCAACGTAGATTGGTATTTGCATTGGTTTGTAAGAAAAAGCAACACCAAGCAGCACAGAGCACTTCTTTGCATTACTCTGGGTCAAGGGGGCTTTCCATGGGTGGTACATAGGTGTTCCTATGCTACCACCCATGGGTTTTGATGCAAAGCCCTATCTACTAACAATAGTAGACAGGTTTTTGCACCAAAAATTAATGTCACCTGAAAGCAGGTGTTAAACGGAGAGATACTATCATTTCTCCTTTCTTTTCTGACTTTGCATGTGTCCTGCACTGCACATCACAAATACAAAGTAGAAAAAGGTTTTAAAGTCAGTCTAAGCATAAGATTTTGTAGTTTTATATTAGAAGGATACCTTTTCAGTACAAAATCTATGCTAGACTCATGCACACACCCTTGCACTATGGCACAAGTGTGTGTGTGCGTGCGATTGGCAGAATAATTCTGTACTTGCCCTAGGAAGAGAGGAGGATAGTGCCATATCTCTGTAGGTACATCACTATCCTTCTCTCTCCCTGTCATGCAATGCAGCAACTTTAGGTGTATTGCATGAGAGTTTTTTTTAAATCTGGGCCCTAGTCTCTGATCTTGAATTTTTCACCTGAACAAATTGTGTGATCCAAGGAAGCACCTTTGTTTCACTGCGAATTTTGGTTCATCAAATTTGAGAGCATCTTGAAGTAATTAAGTTCAAATATGTACTACATAAAAACCATATGCACTTCATCCATGACTTAATACACTATTATGTTCCACAATATATAACAGTATTCCTATTCGAATTGTGCTTGACATGTTTGCAATTTACCAACCTCCTCAAGAGGCTGGGAACGTATACCACTTAACTAAAATACACAACAAATTAATGTTTGCTCCAGCTATGTTACAACTAAGACTAAAACGACAATTTGATGCACTAAGCTAACTGTCTATCTGAGTACACCTGCCGACTGGAAACGCAAATATGGGCCTACAACTTCCAGCATTGTTAGGGTTGGTTGGCTAATTAAACAACTGGCGTTGAGTCCCCTTGCAATTTTAGTGTTTGTAAGATTAAGAAATAAGTTTACACTTCCATGAACAGAATGATCGCCTCTATGTGTAATATCACAATAATTGCGGGGTGGAGTATTGTTGTTGTGAATCGTCAGCGAGACATATGTGCACAGCATATAACGCTATAGCAGATGACTACAAGCACTATTGTGCAGTTGTAGTTTGTAAAAACGTGCTTCTGATCCTTTTTACCCTTTACTAGATTCCATCAAATTATGTTAGACCTATTTGCATATAACAACCATGGTGAGCAGTCTATATATCGACTTTTTAATATCGAGGGACAGAAATATCGAGTCAAAAATATCGAATGTACAAAATATCGAAATAGATAATATCGATGTGAAAAATATCGTTTTTTTTTTTTACTTATATGTCGATGTAAGTAATATCGTTAGTAATAATATCGACATGTGAAAATATCGTCATTGTATGTTTAGTAAATATTTTGAAGTTGTTTGTATAAATAGTTAAAATGTATATAATATGAGAAATATTTATATTGTTTTAGGGGCGGGATGTTGGGTTATAGGGGATAAGGGTGGGGAGTGTTTTAAAAAAGTTAATTAATTTTTTAAATATATTGTAAAATTTAATTAGTAAATTTTATTTAAAATGTGAAATGTATATTTAATTTTAGGAGCGGGATGTTGGTTTATAGGGGATAAGGGTGGGAAGTGTTTTAAAAATGTTTATATATTGTTTAATTTAAAAAAAAAAAAAATTAGAAATTGTAAATTAAATTTAGAATTTTACAAATAATTTTAGGCGCGGGATGTTGGTTTATAGGGGATAAGGGTGGGAAGTGTTTTAAAAATGTTTATATATTTGTTAATTTAAAAAAAAATATTTTGAAATTGTAAATTAAATTTAGAATTGTACAAAAAATTTTAGGAGCGGGATGTTGGTTTATAGGGGATAAGGGTGGGAAGTGTTTTAAAAATGTTTATATATTGTTAAAAATTTTAAAAAATGTATTTAGAAATTGTAAATGAAATTTAGAATTTTACTAATAATTTTAGGAGCGGGATGTTGGTTTATAGGGGATAAGGGTGGGAAGTGTTTAAAAAATGTTTATATATTTGTTAATTTTGTATTAAAATTTATTTAGAAATTGTAAATTAAATTTCGAAATTTACAAATAATTTTAGGAGCGGGATGTTGGTTGATAGGGGATAAGGGTGGGAAGTGTTTTAAAAATGTTTATATATTTGTTAATTTTTTATAAAAATTATTTAGAAATTGTAAATTAAATTTAGAATTTTACAAATAATTTTAGGAGCGGAATGTTGGGTTATAGGGGATAAGGGTGGGAAGTTAATTTAAAATGTTTATATATTTTTTAATTATAAAAAATTATTATTTAGAAAATTTAAATATAATTTAGAATTTTACAAATCCCATAATTAAATATAGATTTCAGTCAGAATAGTAAATTAATTAAGTTCAGTGTCCAGCACTTATCTTAATTAAATATAGACTGGAGTGGGAATAGTAAATTAATTAAGTTCATTGTCCAGCACCTACTGTAATTTAATATAGTTTGGAGTGAGAATAGTAAATTAATTAAGTTCAGTGTCCAGCACTTATCCTAATTAAATATAGATTGGAGTGGGAATAGTAAACTAATTCAGTTCAGTGTCCAGCACATACTATAATTAAATATAGGTTGGAGTGAGAATAGGAAATTAATTAAGTTCAGTGTCCAGCACTTATTTTAATTTAATATAGACTGGAGTGG
The DNA here is from genome assembly GCF_964204655.1 of Triturus cristatus. NCBI lineage: Eukaryota > Metazoa > Chordata > Amphibia > Caudata > Salamandridae > Triturus > Triturus cristatus. The sequence continues at coordinate 202,768,372 of NC_140583.1, read as the reverse complement.
GAATAGTAAATTAATTTAGTTCAGTGTTCAGCACCTACCCTAATTTAATATAGGTTGGAGTGAGAATAGTAAATTAATTAAGTTCAGTGTCCAGCAGTTATCTTAATTAAATATAGAGTGGAGTGGGAATAGTAAATTAATTAACTTCAGTGTCCAGCACCTACTCTAATTTAATATAGGTTGGAGTGAGAATAGTAAATTAATTATGTTCAGTGTCCAGCACTTATCTTAATTAAATATAGACTAGAGTGGGAATAGTAAATTAATTAAGTTCAGTGTCCAGCATCTACTCTAATTAAATATAGGTTGGAGTGAGAATAGTAAATTTATTAAGTTCAGTGTCCAGCACTTATCTTAATTTAATATAGACTGGAGTGGGAATAGTAAATTATTTTAGTTCAGTGTCCAGCACCTACTCTAATTTAATATAGGTTGGAGTGAGAATAGTAAATTAATTAAGTTCAGTGTCCAGCAGTTATCTTAATTAAATATAGACTAGAGTGGGAATAGTAAATTAATTAAGTCCAGTGTCCAGCACCTACTCTAATTTAATATAGGTTGGAGTGAGAATAGTAAATTAATTATGTTCAGTGTCCAGCACTTATCTTAATTAAATATAGACTAGAGTGGGAATAGTAAATTAATTAAGTTCAGTGTCCAGCATCTACCCTAATTAAATATAGATTGGAGTGAGAATAGTAAATTAATTAAGTTCAGTGTCCAGCAGTTATCTTAATTAAATATAGAGTGGAGTGGGAATAGTAAATTAATTAAGTTCAGTGTCCAGCATCTACCCTAATTAAATATAGATTGGAGTGAGAATAGTAAATTAATTAAGTTCAGTGTCCAGCAGTTATCTTAATTAAATATAGAGTGGAGTGGGAATAGTAAATTAATTAAGTTCAGTGTCCAGCACCTACTCTAATTTAATATAGGTTGGAGTGAGAATAGTAAATTAATTATGTTCAGTGTCCAGCACTTATCTTAATTAAATATAGACTAGAGTGGGAATAGTAAATTAATTAAGTTCAGTGTCCAGCATCTACCCTAATTAAATATAGATTGGAGTGAGAATAGTAAATTAATTAAGTTCAGTGTCCAGCACTTATCCTAATTAAATATAGATTGGAGTGGGAATAGTAAATTAATTAAGTTCTGTGTCCAGCACATACTCTAATAAAATATAGGTTGGAGTGAGAATAGTAAATTAATTAAGTTCAGTGTCCAGCACTTATCTTAATTAAATATAGACTGGAGTGGGAATAGTTAATTAATTAAGTTCAGTGTCCAGCACCTACACTAATGTAATATAGGTTGGAGTGAGAATAGTAAATTAATTAAGTTCAGTGTCCAGCACTTATCTTAATTAAATATAGACTGGAGTGGGAATAGTAAATTAATTCAGTTCAGTGTCCAGCACATACTCTAATTAAATATAGGTTGGAGTGAGAATAGTAAATTTATTAAGTTCAGTGTCCAGCACTTATCTTAATTTAATATAGACTGGAGTGGGAATAGTAAATTATTTTAGTTCAGCGTCCAGCACCTACCCTAATTTAATATAGGTTGGAGTGAGAATAGTAAATTAATTAAGTTCAGTGTCCAGCAGTTATCTTAATTAAATATAGACTGGAGTGGGAATAGTAAATTAATTAAGTTCAGTGTCCAGCACCTACTCTAATTTAATATAGGTTGGAGTGAGAATAGTAAATTAATTATGTGCAGTGTCCAGCACTTATCTTAATTAAATATAGACTAGAGTGGGAATAGTAAATTAATTAAGTTCAGTGTCCAGCATCTACCCTAATTAAATATAGATTGGAGTGAGAATAGTAAATTATTAAGTTCAGTGTCCAGCAGTTATCTTAATTAAATATAGAGTGGAGTGGGAATAGTAAATTAATTAAGTTCAGTGTCCAGCATCTACCCTAATTAAAGATAGATTGGAGTGAGAATAGTAAATTAATTAAGTTCAGTGTCCAGCAGTTATCTTAATTAAATATAGAGTGGAGTGGGAATAGTAAATTAATTAGGTTCAGTGTCCAGCACCTACTCTAATTTAATATAGGTTGGAGTGAGAATAGTAAATTAATTATGTTCAGTGTCCAGCACTTATCTTAAATAAATATAGACTAGAGTAGGAATAGTAAATTAATTAAGTTCAGTGTCCAGCATCTACCCTAATTAAATATAGATTGGAGTGAGAATAGTAAATTAATTAAGTTCAGTGTCCAGCACTTATCTTAATTAAATATAGATTGGAGTGGGAATAGTAAATTAATTAAGTTCTGTGTCCAGCACATACTCTAATAAAATATAGGTTGGAGTGAGAATAGTAAATTAATTAAGTTCAGTGTCCAGCAGTTATCTTAATTAAATATAGACTGGAGTGGGAATAGTAAATTAATTAAGTTCAGTGTCCAGCACCTACTCTAATTTAATATAGGTTGGAGTGAGAATAGTAAATTAATTATGTTCAGTGTCCAGCACTTATTTTAATTAAATATAGACTAGAGTGGGAATAGTAAATTAATTAAGTTCAGTGTCCAGCATCTACCCTAATTAAATATAGATTGGAGTGAGAATAGTAAATTAATTAAGTTCAGTGTCCAGCACTTATCTTAATTAAATATAGACTGGAGTGGGAATAGTAAATTAATTTAGGTCAGTGTCCAGCACCTACTATAATTTAATATAGGTTGGAGTGAGAATAGTAAATTAATTAAGTTCAGTCTGTAGTGGGAGTAGTATGTTAATTAAGTTTGGTAAATAGCAAATATTAGAATTAAATATAGAGTTGAATAGGAACAGTTAAATTAATTTGTTTTAATTTACAAAAAATCTGTAGATTTTAGTTTTGGTTGGATAAAAGATAGAAGTTATATCAGAATGCAAATTCCAATTATTTTTATAAAATAGTAGAAAGGAAAATAAGATTTGTTTTATAGTTGTTGGAATGTATATTCATTAGAGAGAAAATATTGTTTATTATTACGCATATTCTAATAATTAAATCATTGAAATAAACATGTAATAAAATTATTAATATTTAACATTTGTATTATAGTCATAATTTTTTTTATAATGGATATATATTTGTTTAATGTATATTTTGGACATGAATATATGAACACACAAAATAATTAAAAATAAAAAAATCTGATTTTTATAGCTGTTTAATATTTATAAATTTATATTGTGTACTCTCAAAATTTTTAGACTTTATTTGAATTTATAAGAAATTGTATGTTTTGAAATATATGATTAATATATTTTAATTATTAATATTTATATTACATAATTAATATTGAAATTGTTTACATTTTAGAATATGTGTTTTTTTATTTTTTTTGGGTATGTTGTAGATACAATATATTAATTATATCATGTTCATCTATTTATTTTGGTAATATATACAGTTTTATTGATATATTAATAAAAATATTTTATTTATTATATTTATTTTAATACGTTAAATAATTTTCACATAGATAAAAAAAATAGGTATTCTTTTTGAGTATTTTATTCTAATGTTTTACTAATTTTTAAAGTAATGTGTAATGTTAAATAAATAGTTAGGGCATTTATTGGTATTTTTTTAGTTATGTTTGTTTGGGTCTTTTATTTTGTAACCGCTCGTTGTTGTTTTGGGTTATTTTGGTCGAATCCAGGTCGCGGTCGGGAGCTGTTTCGCGTTTGAGAAGGTAAGAGTTATTTTCTTTATTATTAAATAGTTTTAAGTGTTTTGTGGAAGTAGTAATGTTGTAATAAGTGTGTACGGATTGATGTTTTAGAAGTTAGGGTGTTAGTAATAGTTTGTATACGGTTTTATAATTTACGTTGTGTTCCGTGTTTGTGGCTTTGTTAGTGTTTTGGTATTTCGGTGTGTTAAAGTTTTATAGTGTTTGAATTACGTTTGTAGTGATGTTTTTAGGTGCCTTATGTGTGTTTGTGTGTGGGTGGGAATGTTTGTTTCTCTTTTGTAGGTTTTACGGAGAAGATATTTTCGTCGGTTTCAAACACCTTATTTTTTTTAAAGGAAGTGTGTATTAGTTGTGTTTACTAATCTTTATTTTACACTTCTTTTATTGTTCGGGTTTCCAGGAGCGGTTATTTACCTTTTTAATATTTTTCGGGATTTTTATGGTTAATGGATAGTCGTTTTTTTGCGTAGACGTTGTTTTCGATAAACAGTTGTATTTTTACATTTTATTTGGATTTTTTTTTGATACCTATGGATTTTGAACTACCTGGATTTATTTGGAAGGAATGTTAATTTCCCATTAGAGCAACTACACAGGTAAGTTCATTTAAATATTTTAATTGTTGGTGGCCAAACCTTATATATTTAATATTGTTGTTGTGTACTTGGTTTGTTTAATTATGTTGTCTAAATATATGTCGATATAATTGATTTATATATTTTAGACCACATAATTAAATATGTGATATAATAAAGTGGTTTGTTTATGTTGTGATAGTTGTTTTAGTAGAATTGTGGGTTAATATTTAGGAAAGGGTTTAGAAGAGAGTTTGAGCTATTATATTTAAGTACTCAAGTCCTCTTGTGGATGGGTATAGCTGTACCTGTTGTTGTAGGTAATTATACATTTGAGTAGTTTGTCTAGATTGTTTTGGTTTTAATTGTAGGACAGATTGTTGCATTCTTAATTCTTGGAAACTTTGTTCCTTTTGTATGGCAATTAGTAGTTTTTGTAGTGTTGGAGTTGTTCTCCCAGTAGAAGTTAGGAATGTATTATGCCAGCCCTCGACGGCGTTGTTAGTTTTGGCTTGTTGGTTGAGTGTACTTACATATACATTCCACCAAGGTATTTGGAACTTGGGCTGACGTCTATGGCCTGATCTGTGTAGTCTCCCCACCCAGGTATCCTCAAAATAATCTAAGAGGGGAGATAACTTTACTTCATTTTGTTTGTAGAATGGACTTTCTAATAAAAGATTGTAATGTTCTGCAACATCTGTGGTTGGTACATAAGCTAGGGCTGTTAGAAGTTTTATTTGATGTGCAAAACTTATGTTAGTGGCATATTCTACACTTAGTGAAGATTTTTGTAAATGTCTCCATATACATTGGTTTAGATGGAAGTAACATCCTTGGATAGCTGTATGGGGGTACAGTTTTAGAATGCAATTTATCATGGCTTGTTCAAAGTCTATGATAATTCTTTGAGGGTAAAAATCATTTGATTCTTGTTTTAGTTTTCCTAGCATTTCATTATATGTTGTGTTTTGTTTGTTAGGTAATAGTGCATAAATTAAAGGTATGGAAGTGTTGTGATATTGACCGTGTATTGTGTAAAGCTGGTAGAATGGTTTTGGGCATATTGTAAAGGTGCCATCCATCATCCATGTTTCGCATTGTTGCAGTTTAGTTATATTGTTTGCAGTAGCAAACATTATGATTCTTTTTTCTGTGCTTTTGTTATCAAAAAAAATAAAAGGTTCATTATTGTGGGTGATAGTTAATTCTGGTGGATTGATGATCTCTTGAAAAGTTTTAGGGGATGGTATAGTTGTCGTGGTTGCTTTTTTGGTCCTAGCAATAGTTCTTTTTATAGAAGCAATTGATGGTAATTGGCCTCTTGCTTCTTTGGGCACTATAGGTAATAGTTCTTTTAGGATTACACTTGTAGCAGTTTGTGAACCAGTGCTTAATTCTTTGATATTTTCAAGGGTTGATCTGACTTCTATTTCAGAGAGATTGGGTGGATGGTTATGCTCTCTAGTATATAGTACAGTTGTTTCTCTTGTTGTTGCTCGTCCGTAGCATTTGTTCGAATAATATTTAGTACACTTCCAGTTCACTTTTCGGTCCGTCTGCTTTTCTTGGGTGTATGTGTAACCCATGTAACACAATAGGAATTTTCCTTTCTGCAAAGTTATAAATTGGGCTTCTTCTGTCATCGTGATGTGTTAGAAATCTGGAAAAAATGTATATGAAAATATATGTAATAGTACTTTATATATTTAAATGAAAATAGCAAAAAAGCTTTTTTTTTATATATACTTACCAAGTGTTTTTGGTTGTATTTGAATGAAGATGTTGTTTGTAGACAAAATGCTGTTTAGTTGATGTAGTCTCTGAAAGTTAAAGAACATTTAGGTGCCAATTACGATCCGGCAAAAACCGGGTACGAACCGTCGGACGGAGCATAATCTCCGTCCGACGCGTACCCGGTCGTCAATTTTTACAAACAAGGAATTACGATTCGCACGGGTACACCAGTACCGTACGAATCGTAAAAAAAGCCCGACCGACCAAAAAAAACCTACCAATGCGATCCGGAAAAGCGCCGACCTGACGTCGGGACGCTCGCAGCCAGCCATTCACGACCCAGGAATCACGATTCGCACCGACGTCACCCCGCACGGCGAATATTTTGCGGCAGCCAAAAACTGCCGGGAAATCAGGACGACGCGAACAAGGACCACCAGTACGCGACAGACAGACGACGACGCGAACAAGGAGGACCAGTACGCGACGGACACACAGGACCACACGACCAAGGAGGACCCGTACGCGACAGGACGACGCGATCAAGGAGGACCCGTACGCGACAGGACGACGCGATCAAGGAGTACCAGTACGCGACGGACAGACATGGACCCGAACCTACGAGTCATCCCTGCCCTCATAGCAGTCCACCTCCTCTACAGGTTACGACACAGACGCCGCAGAAGGTCAGAATAACTAAGGGAGGGGGGAAAGTGGGGTGGGGTGGGGGTGGCAGGACCAGGGCAGGCCACAAAACAACCACATAAGTCACACACCACACATGGCCTGGACATACCTGACTCCCATGCCCTGGTCACCACGAGGGGGTGGGGGCGTGTCCTGATAAGCCAGCGACCGCCACAACGGAAGTCCGTCACCACGCGAACCGGCAACACAACCAGACAGGTACGTCCCGTACCCACGCCTGAAGAGCGTGGGTACGAGTCGGACCACGCCCACACACGTCACCCCAACAATGGCAGGACGGATCGCACCCACGTGGCAAAGGCCTGGGTATGGGCCGCACAAGCATCACATAGCGTGGGGACGTATATGTACGGACCCTACCACCACCCCGTATGCAAGGAGCGCACCCCCCACCCCAACAGTGAAAGTACGACCCGTACCCTCACCCGCGTATGCATGGAGCGTACCCTCCATGCCAACAGTGTAAGTACGACTCGAACCCTCACCCGCGGACGTACGGACCGTACCCCCACCCCCACCAGTGTAAGTACGACTCCTACCCCCACCCGCGGACTCACGGACCGTACCCCCACCCCAACAGTGTAAGTACGACCCGTACCCCCACCCGCGTATGCATGGAGCGTACCCCCCAGCCCAACAGTGTAAGTACGACCCGTACCCCCACCCGCGTATGCATGGAGCGTACCCCCCATGCCAACAGTGTAAGTACGACCCGTACCCCCACCCGCGTATGCATGGAGCGTACCCCCCATGCCAACAGTGTAAGTACGACCCGTACCCCCACCCGCGTATGCATGGAGCGTACCCCCCATGCCAACAGTGTAAGTACGACTCGAACCCTCACCCGCGTATGCATGGAGCGTACCCCCCAGCCCAACAGTGTAAGTACGACCCGTACCCCCACCCGCGTATGCATGGAGCGTACCCCCCAGCCCAACAGTGTAAGTACGACCCGTACCCTCACCCGCGTATGCAAGGAGCGTACCCCCCAGCCCAACAGTGTAAGTACGACCCGTACCCCCACCCGCGTATGCATGGAGCGTACCCCCCATGCCAACAGTGTAAGTACGACCCGTACCCCCACCCGCGTATGCATGGAGCGTACCCCCCATGCCAACAGTGTAAGTACGACCCGTACCCCCACCCGCGTATGCATGGAGCGTACCCCCCATGCCAACAGTGTAAGTACGACCCGTACCCCCACCCGCGTATGCAAGGAGCGTACCCCCCAGCCCAACAGTGTAAGTACGACCCGTACCCTCACCCGCGTATGCATGGAGCGTACCCCACACCCCAACAGTGTAAGTACGACCCGTACCCTCACCCGCGTATGCATGGAGCGTACCCCCAGCACACCAGTGTAAGTAGACTCGTACCCTCACCTCGAATGCAGTGAGCGTACCCCCACCGTGTATGTTCCAAGCGTACATATCCTGAAATCGGAGGTGTGTGTGCAGAGTCCACCCAGCAGTGCCCTGAGACAGGAGGGGTGGGTGTGGAGTCCTCCCAGCAGTGCCCTGAGCCAGGAGGGGTGTGTGCAGAGTCCTCCCAGCAGTGCCCTGAGACAGGAGGGGTGGGTGCCTATCACTAACAGCAGTGCCCTGAGCCAGGAGGGTTGTGTGCAGAGTCCTCCCAGCAGTGCCCTGAGACAGGAGGGGTGGGTGTGGAGTCCTCCCAGCAGTGCCCTGAGACAGGAGGGGTGGGTGTGGAGTCCTCCCAGCAGTGCCCTGAGACAGGAGGGGTGTGTGCAGAGTCCTCCCAGCAGTGCCCTGAGACAGGAGGGGTGGGTGTGGAGTCCTCCCAGCAGTGCCCTGAGACAGGAGGGGTGGGTGTGGAGTCCTCCCAGCAGTGCCCTGAGCCAGGAGGGTTGTGTGCAGAGTCCTCCCAGCAGTGCCCTGAGACAGGAGGGGTGGGTGTGGAGTCCTCCCAGCAGTGCCCTGAGACAGGAGGGGTGGGTGTGGAGTCCTCCCAGCAGTGCCCTGAGACAGGAGGGGTGTGTGCAGAGTCCTCCCAGCAGTGCCCTGAGACAGGAGGGGTGGGTGTGGAGTCCTCCCAGCAGTGCCCTGAGACAGGAGGGGTGGGTGTGGAGTCCTCCCAGCAGTGCCCTGAGCCAGGAGGGTTGTGTGCAGAGTCCTCCCAGCAGTGCCCTGAGACAGGAGGGGTGGGTGTGGAGTCCTCCCAGCAGTGCCCTGAGCCAGGAGGGTTGTGTGCAGAGTCCTCCCAGCAGTGCCCTGAGACAGGAGGGGTGGGTGTGGAGTCCTCCCAGCAGTGCCCTGAGACAGGAGGGGTGGGTGTGGAGTCCTCCCAGAAGTGCCCTGAGACAGGAGGGGTGTGTGCAGAGTCCTCCCAGCAGTGCCCTGAGACAGGAGGGGTGGGTGTGGAGTCCTCCCAGCAGTGCCCTGAGACAGGAGGGGTGAGTGTGGAATCCTCCCAGCAGTGCCCTGAGCCAGGAGGGTTTTGTGCAGAGACCTCCCAGCAGTGCCCTGAGACAGGAGGGGTGGGTGTGGAGTCCTCCCAGCAGTGCCCTGAGACAGGAGGGGTGGGTGTGGAGTCCTCCCAGCAGTGCCCTGAGCCAGGAGGGGTGTGTGCAGAGTCCTCCCAGCAGTGCCCTGAGACAGGAGGGGTGGGTGTGGAGTCCTCCCAGCAGTGCCCTGAGACAGGAGGGGTGGGTGTGGAGTCCTCCCAGCAGTGCCCTGAGACAGGAGGGGTGGGTGTGGAGTCCTCCCAGCAGTGCCCTGAGACAGGAGGGGGGTGTGCAGAGTCCTCCCAGCAGTGCCCTGAGACAGGAGGGGTGGGTGCGGAGTCCTCCCAGCAGTGCCCTGAGACAGGAGGGGTGGGTGTGGAGTCCTCCCAGCAGTGCCCTGAGACAGGAGGGGTGTGTGCAGAGTCCTCCCAGCAGTGCCCTGAGACAGGAGGGGTGGGTGTGGAGTCCTCCCAGCAGTGCCCTGAGACAGGAGGGGTGGGTGTGGAGTCCTCCCAGCAGTGCCCTGAGACAGGAGGGGTGTGTGCAGAGTCCTCCCAGCAGTGCCCTGAGACAGGAGGGGTGGGTGCCTATCACTAACAGCAGTGCCCTGAGCCAGGAGGGGTGTGTGCAGAGTCCTCCCAGCAGTGCCCTGAGACAGGAGGGGTGGGTGCCTATCACTCCCAGCAGTGCCCTGAGACAGGAGGGGTGTAACACATGTGTGTGAGGCCAGAATTATCCACATGCATACTGGCTACAAGGGAACATGTCCCCATGAACTCATGTCAACAGACTCCACACACAAGTACAGTGATCACCAAGGATGCCACGATTGTTGCAGGTGGAGACATGGCCCTGCATGCATGGCCAAAGTAGAAGGGCTCCGTCACACACACAGCTCATGTAGACACAGCTCTGCGCTAAACATTGGGAACACCCTGCAGGGAAGAAAGCTGGGTACACAGAGGAAGGAACACACCCTGGGACAAGTGCACCATGCAGTAACTGCTTACATGAACAAAGAAAGTTAGCCAACACCTTGTGATGGCACACAGATCACAGGGTCCCACCAATGAGCAGTACACTACTACATATCCCACACACCCAAACCCTTACACACCACCCAAAACCATGTAGCAGCCCCACCAACACCAATACCAGCATAGCAGTAGTGTGATAATGAAAACAAAATTAAGCTTTATTCAGCATGAGCACAATGTCTGTGGATCGCAGGCAGTTCAATCTTCACAAAGCCCATAGGGCAGGCAATGATTCTCAGCTGGATGGGGGACACAGTGGGATGCGTGTCCCCTACCTTGCCTGCACAGTCAAATGGCATCGTCTTCCACACTGGTGAGGGCATCAGGGGGGGGGGAAGCAACAGGCACCGCAGGGACATCAGGGCAAAGGGGCGGCGTTGTGGGTGCAGGGATGGAGGACTCCACCACAGGGGGTGGGTCAGTGCCAAAGGCGGAGGCCAGGATGGCACTACACACCTTTGCAAGGTCCTCCAGGGAGTCCCCTGCACCCGAAGGGACCTCAGGCCCCAAGGAGGGGGGGGGGGGTCAGAGGGATGGGTCGCAGCGCCACCGGGGGAGGGTGGAGACAGGGGGGGAGACTCAACCACCCTGACCGGGGACCTCCTTGACCGCTTGCGTGGTGGTGTAACTGTGGGGCTCAGGGACAGAGCGGCCATGAAGGAGTCCTTGGGGGAGATGTGGCCAGGGGAGCTGAGGGGAGGGGATTTGGAGGGAGTGGACTGGGTGGAATGCGGACTCCCACTAAGGCTGCGTGTCACACGTTTGCCCCCGACCCAGTGGGTGTGCCTACCTCACCCTGTGTGTGCGTGTCAGGAGGAGTGCGGTGGACCTTCCCTGCTGGTGTGGTGCCCGTGTCCATTGATGTGGGTGCATGCCGACGTCTGGGTGTACGTGGGACAGGCATGGGAGTGGGAAGTGTGGATGGGGCAGGGGTAGGTGGGGGGAGGTCGCGCTGCAGGAGACCCACTGCTGCAGTCAGTGTGGAGTCTATGGACCTCAGCAAGTTGCGTTGGTCAGCCTGCGATGAATGAATGCCCTCCAAGAAAGCCTCGATGTTGGTGAGGGTTTTGCCGTGGGCATGGAGGACATTAAGGATCGCAGCCTGACCAACCTGCAGTTGCCGCTGGATGTCCACAGACTCTGCATTAGCGGCAGCAGTGGAGACAGGGGCAGGGGGTGCGGTGCCTGGCAGGAAGGAGACATGCTGTGACCGGGCACGCTGGGAAGGGACACGAGCAAGTGGGAGGCGGCTGGTGGAAACTGAGGGGGCGGTGCGAGGTGTTGTTCCGCTGTCAGCTGCTGGTGCAGCCTCCGCCCACTCGGAGACATCCTCCTCGGACCTGTCAGCTTCGTAGTCTGATGTGCCAGTCGACAGGTCCTCGGCCACACTCTCCTCCGCCTCTGTCCCACTCGATGTGCCAGACCCGATGTCACGGCTGGCACTGGTGCTCGGTCCCTCCGCCTGGTCTGTGTCCATGTCTCCCTCTGTGTCCCCCGACGATGCTGTGGGCAGGGTGGAGAGACAGAAATTAATCAGACACCTGTACACATCTGTCACATGAGTCCAATCTACATAGGTAACATTGCATGGCCTGAAAAGGAAGATCCCTAACATCTACTGAACAGGGTACCGATGTAGGGCATGAAACACACAGTTGGTTGAGCCACCATGCCACTGAAATACCATGGAGAGCATGAGACAATTGCTAAACACAGGAAACGGAGTCTGACATAGCACCCAGGCCCTGGGGACAATCCAGCACTGCATCTGCACCACACAGCATTGGCGAAAATACCGATGACCAGGGAGCATATCCATGAACTTGAGACACATGCTGCATAGGTAATGCTGAAAACATGCACAACATGACTCGGTCACTGCACATTGCGTGTGTGTCCAGACACATCACACACTGCCCAGACCCAGCAAGTGGAAATCAGGAGTTAACACATAGGCATTGCCCGCCCCAACAAGACCCTACACGAGGCAAATTGTTGAGACACAGGTGGCACCAACATCTCATAGTCTGGGTGATACACACAGGGGCAGGCAAAAAGCAAGATTGGACGCCAAACAGCCAAGGTGCGCCTGTACAAATAATGAGGTACCAGTGCCCATCCTCAGATGAGTATAAAAAGACACACAGGCACTGGCAATTGTGAGTATGAAGAAGGACAATCAGGTCAGGCTGCACAGTGGACACCTGTACAAAATAGCACGTCTATATACATGGTGACAGGGGACAATGGCACAGAGCACAACCTACGCTGTAGACACTGAGATTGGCCACGTTTATGATGACACATACACCACTGAGGAAAAGGTGCCCCAGGGGACAGTAGTGGGCACGCAACTACATGCCACTGAATGGTAATGACTGCAACACACGTCACCATCCCTGCACTATGTGTATCGCACACTCATGCACATCATGTCACAGGCCACTACATAGGACATGCGCGCTGTAAGGCATGACACATGAGAGACCAACTCCCATGTCTGGAGTCAGCATCAGTGCCAACTGACATGGAACCCACATGCAGTGAACTTGACAGTGCACAGGCAAGGTCCCACAACCTGTTACACACCACCCCCACACATGATGCTACAGTCATTGTTCTCGTGGACAAAGCGCCAGCCTACATTACCTTGTGAAGGAGTGACTACACACAGACCAGGGAACACATTACAAGGAGGGGAAGGGTGGCAGGGGCACAGCGCTATACTGGGGCAAACAGGATCTGCACAGCACCTTTAAACCCTGCCAGTGAATTCATGCTACTGTGCCCTTACAAATGCCGGTGACACACAACAAACACACATGTACCTACCCCCTTCCGGCTGCTGCATCGCCTGTAAGCGCCTCTCCAGGTCTGGAAAGACCACCGGCAGCACACGCCTGTGGAGGTGGCTCAGACGGCGGCGGCCGCGGTTCTTGTGGCTCTCAGGTGAGTCCCCCAGCAGGAGCCGTGCAATCCTCCGCGTCCAGCACCGGATATCCTGCCAGCGTTTCCTCACCTGGGGCAGGCTCCGCCTCCGACCATCCACACCCCTCACGGCACTGACGGCGGTCAGCCAGATCTGCTCCTTGGCAGTGGCGCCTACCTGTGAGGGGGAACAAGTGACACCACATCAATACACCAGCCACATGTCACAGAGAGACATATGGGTACAAATTAGCTGGTTACAACAAGGCATGTCATGCAGCCAAAGCATTGCACCTTAGTCATAGGGACATCATCCCCTGGTGAGGGCAAAAGCAGTACGTGCCACAGTGGGTACACAGGTGGAATGATGGCAATGTCACAATCAATGATCAATGATCAAGGCTCACACTGTGCATCACACCCACCCCTCCTGTCTCAGGGCACTGCTGTGAGTGATAGGCCCCCACCCCTCCTGTCTCAGGGCACTGCTGTGAGTGATAGTCCCCCACCCCTCCTGTCTCAGGGCACTGCTGTGAGTGATAGGCCCCCACCCCTCCTGTCTCAGGGCACTGCTGGGAGGACTCTGCACACACCCCTCCTGTCTCAGGGCACTGCTGGGAGACATCAGGCACCCCCCCCCTGGGACCCCCCCGACAGTACATGGCATGTGTGTTACACCTGGACGCAATGGCAGAAGTCACAGTCACAACATAGGGACAGTCTGTGGCAGTGGCCTATGCACTCACCTGATACCCTGGTCGCCCATACAGCATGGAGTACTGTGGGAGGATCACATCCAGCAGAGCCATGTTCTCCTCCAGGGTGAATGGCTGTGTCCTCTCCACAGCCCTTGACATGGTTCCAGGGAATCAGTAGCAGCAGCTGGGTCGACGAATGCAAAGATGTGCAGGCAAGTGCTCCCTCATGGGACCTGGCTGCCTTATATGTGCCCTTCTGCCCAGTCTCATGCACAGGAGTACAGAGTGATTGGTCACTCACATTTGCATCCTATGTTTCCACCAATCCCTTCAAACCTAGCAGTCTGTGGGTTCTCTATCGGTTTCATTCTCCTGCATGATGTCAGCCCCACAAACACATTGCAACAAAGTAGAAGAATTCCAACTGACTTCTGCTGTGCACCTTCCAGAACAATTTCGAAATTGGAACTTGGTCTCCATGACAACCAGCATGCATGTAGGCCTTAATACTTGTCCCCTATGTAATTTGGAGCATCACACACAGGTACGGTGCGTTTCGGGGCCCTAGGGCACCCCAAATGCATGGCAACGGCCCGTACATGCATGCCTACGTTCACTATCACTATGGGTCTGCACGCGTATGCGTACTCGTAGTGGTACGGACCGTACACACGCATGTACGCTCACTATCACTATGGGTCTGCACGCGTATGCGTACCCGTAGTGGTACGGACCGTACACTCGCATGTACGCTCACTATCACTATGGGTCTGCACGCGTATGCGTACCCGTAGTGGTACGGACCGTACACACGCATGTACGCTCACTATCACTATGGGTCTGCACGCGTATGCGTACTCGTAGTGGTACGGACCGTACACACGCATGTACGCTCACTATCACTATGGGTCTGCACGCGTATGCGTACCCGTAGTGGTACGGACCGTACACTCGCATGTACGCTCACTATCACTATGGGTCTGCACGCGTATGCGTACCCGTAGTGGTACGGACCGTACACACGCATGTACGCTCACTATCACTATGGGTCTGCACGCGTATGCGTACCCGTAGTGGTACGGACCGTACACACGCATGTACGCTCACTATCACTATGGGTCTGCACGCGTATGCGTACCCGTAGTGGTACGGACGGTACACTCGCATGTACGCTCACTATCACTATGGGTCTGCACGCGTATGCGTACCCGTAGTGGTACGGACCGTACACACGCATGTACGCTCACTATCACTATGGGTCTGCACGCGTATGCGTACTCGTAGTGGTACGGACCGTACACACGCATGTACGCTCACTATCACTATGGGTCCGCACGCGTATGCGTACTCGTAGTGGTACGGACCGTACACACGCATGTACGCTCACTATCACTATGGGTCCGCACGCGTATGCGTACTCGTAGTGGTACGGACCGTACACAAGCATGTACGCTCACTATCACTATGGGTCTGCACGCGTATGCGTACCCGTAGTGGTACGGACCGTACACTCGCATGTACGCTCACTATCACTATGGGTCTGCACGCGTATGTGTACCCGTAGTGGTACGGACCGTACACTCGCATCTACGCTCACTATCACTACGAGTACGCATACGCGTGCCGACCCATAGTGATAGTGAGCGTACATGCGAGTGTACGGTCCGTACCACTACGGGTACGCATACGCGTGCAGACCCATAGTGATAGTGAGCGTACATGCGAGTGGACGGTCCGTACCACTACGGGTACGCATACGCGTGCAGACCCATAGTGATAGTGAGCGTACATGCGTGTGTACGGTCCGTACCACTACGAGTACGCATACGTGTGCAGACCCATAGTGATAGTGAGCGTACATGCGTGTGTACGGCCCTATCACTATGGGTCTGCACGCGTATGCGTACTCGTAGTGGTACGGACCGTACAAATGCCTGTACGCTCGCCATCACTATGGGTACACATACGGCAGCACTCCCACAGTGATTTGGGAACATGCACAGGCCCTCTCAGCAGCAGTACGGCGGTTTTTACACATCACTGTGGTGATAGGCGACACACAGGTAGGAATAGGGCGGACATACTTGTCCATGGATGGACATACTTGTCCATGGATGGACATACTTGTCCAGGAATGGACATCAAGGCATCGTCTGTGCATTACTACATGTGTGGGGCACAGGTGTCACAGGCTGTGATGTGGAACATGCCTCCTGAGTGGAGAAGGCACCAGATGTATGATGAGATGTGTACAGGTGTACTGTGTGAGGGTGCAATGTGTGCCAGGCATACCCTTGACTCCTTTGACATGTGTGCATGTGGGACTGCGCACTTGGGGTGAGCGTCACTGGCATGGCACGGACACCAACACACGGAAGTGTCCCATGATGCCCGGTACAGGGGTCATGACACATGACTTGTCACTACCCACAGTGCACAATGTGACTATGTCATATATGTGTCCGGGATTTACATCAGGTTGATGTTGTAGCACCCTCAAAAGCTGCAGCCGTTGCAGCAACCAACATGTGGCTGTGTGTAGATTGTCATTGCACACTGTTCCGCACACCATGCCACATGTGTTATCGGATGTGAGGTGCACATGTATGCATGGGACACGGAGTAGCGTGACAAGGCCATGTCAGCATCCTCACAAGGAATGTGTGGTGAGTCATGACATGTGCACCTTCATGGCAAGGTGTGTGGGCTGGACTAGTGTAATGTCATGTGACCTGTGGCTCCAGTGTTCCGCTACCAGTCTCTGCAATCGGCATCCCACTTCTGCTGATGTGTGGGTGTATGTCACTCCTGTCTTGCGTCGGGCTGTGCACTTGCACTGGGACACAGCTATTTCCATGGCGTGGCATGGGGAGGTTCTCAATCACCGTGTGTAGCTGGGTCTTGGAAGGAGTGTCACCTTGCATCCATACGTGTCCTGGGCATGTAGCATATACCTGACTCCCTATGTAGCATGTGTGTATTGCCAGATTTACATGTGCTCAGTAGACATGAGTTCTTCTCGTAGTGCACTCACTCTTCCTTGTCACTTCCAAATTACTGCAGAGCGCCGCCTCTTGCCCGAAGAATTCCAGACTTGGCTACCATGCAGGAGAATGACAGGATCCGGCTCTACCGCTTCACCCAACCGTTGATTCTGGAGCTGACGGCGAGACTGGCGCCACACCTGCAACCGCAGCACAGGTATCCTACGGCACTGACACCCCAGCTGAAGGTAATGGCTGCCCTACATTTTCTTGCCACGGGTACCTTCCAAAATACCATAGCTCATGTTGGTGGCATGTCCCAGAGCATGTTCAGCGGTGTGCTGCATGATTTCTTGGAGGCCATGTTGATTCACCTGGATGACTTCATCAAGTTCCCAACCCCTGAACAGATGACTGAGGTCAAGCGTGGATTCTATGCCCTGGGAGGGATGCCCCATGTCATTGGGTCCATAGATGGGACACATGTAGGTTTGGTACCACCACACGCACGGGAGGTGGCGTACCGCAATCGGAAGCACTACCACTCCATCAATGCCCTTGTGGTGTGTCTGTCCAATATGGTGATTTCACATGTCTGTGCTCGTTTCCCAGGGTCAGCACACAATGCCTACATCATGAGGCGTAGCGGGATGCCTGATATGATGATGCAGCTGCGCAACGAACGGGCATGTGTTGTTGGTGGGTACAGTCTGTCTGTCCTGTATTCTGTATAGCCGACCAGCACGACCGCTTCACCAGTTCTAACGATGTCCATGTGCTTCCCATGTAGGGGACGCTGGCTATCCCAACATGCCTTGGCTGCTGACACCTCTCCGCAACCCCATCACGCCGGCCCAGCTCCGCTATAACACCGCCCATGGCCGGACAAGGCGAGTGATAGAGAGGACGTTTGGCATGCTGAAGAGCCGATTCCGGTGCCTCCACAAGACCGGCGGTGCACTCCCTTATGCCCCGGCGAAGGTCTGCAAGATCTTCATGGTCTGCTGCATGCTGCACAACATGGCAGTTGAAAGAGCTGTGCCACTCATCCTGAATCAACATGACGAGGACCATCCACCCGTGGAGGACGAAGGGCTTGGCAATGGGGCTAGTGATGTGGAGGATGTGGAGCCGCAAGAGGACATCCGGACTCGGCTCATACGCGACTTCTTTGCTTAGTGGTGAGTACCAGGGTCTGAGTGTGCACGCATTGGTCCCCGTGTGGCATGCGTTGTGATGTGTGTCTCCACCTGCATGTATGGCACGTGGGTCAGAGGTGTGTGTGGGTGTGTCACTGGAGTGATGGTGGCAGTGATGGTAGTATTTCCCCAGTCATAATTGTGACCTAGCATGTTGTCATCCATACATGTGTCGAGTAAATGCACATGCAAGTGGCTGTGTTTTTTGTGGCTGACTTCTTGTGTGTCTCTCTTCCCCAGGTACCTGCGCATGCCGTTTGCTGGTTGCATTGTTGTGGCACTGCTATTCCTCATGGACATGACATCGTGGGCTGACTCAGCGTTACAGGCACGGACACGTTTGGAAGTCTCCATGGGGTAAGGGATGCATCTGGGGTGTATTGGGTGTGGCAGTTGTTCACGATGTGTGCACACTGCCCCGGTCGGGGTTTGGTTCCTCTGCAGTCATGTGGCATCCCCATGGGACACGACATGCAGCTGGGTACACCTGAATAGATGGGCTGCCTGGTTGTCAGTCATCAGTGATGGGATAGTGGATTGTGATGATGGCATCAATGTGTGTGACACTGCCCTCGGATACATACGGTTAACATTGTCTTGACATGGCGTGGGACTTCCACATCAGCGGATCTATGGTGTATGTCAGGCTCTCCGTGTGCAGCTGTGGGTTTTAGCTGTTAGCCGACACTTGTGTGCCAGTTCCATGGCTATCACGCATTTGTGCTGCAGAAGGGGGGTGCCAGTGTTGGACCCACATGTTACTCCACATGATGTGTTCATGTGTACTTCAAGTTGCCTCTGCAATCCCAAAAACATGACTAATAAAGGTGTCCCTATGCCTCCAAGGTGCCTCTTCTCAGTCAATGCTGGTGTGTTGGCACGGTGCATCCTGCATGTCTGGCATGGTATTCCCTGATTGTGGCTATGTGTCAATGTGTCGAGTGGCAAGATGCAAGCTGTGTGTGTGTGCTGAGACTGTGTATTGGGCATGATGTCCATGACTGTGTGGGTATTGTGACATGTGCCATCCCCATGCATCCAACGTTGTCCATGACCCCATTCTCTGCATCCACCGGACTCAAGCTTGCAGGACATGGTTCTGCCACCTGTCTACACATACCTGGGTGCCCCCCAGGACACTGGCCAGGATCCCTGACCTCTGCGCATGACTGTTGCTGTACTCAATGTGTCTGTCAGCACGGTTGTTCGGCCACCCCCTCAGCTGGTTCTGCCCATCACGGGTGTGTATGGTGCTCCATGTCTGTCTTGCCTAATAAACTGTGACCCATGTGTCCTGTGCCAGACTCAGGCCCCAGGGTGTGGATGGTTGAAGTGAACAGATGACTCAGGCATGTTTAGACTGTACAAGACACATGTTAGGTAATAATGCTACCAGCAGGCATCTACTCTTAATAGTGTGATTTATTATTGGGGGGGGGGGCATCCAAAGTTCAGTAGGGGAGTTGGTGTCCTTGCCATTGGAAATCCTCAGAGTCCATGCCACAGTCTTTGTCAACATTGGTCAGCCAGTGACCAGCAGGGCCATGTGGCAGAGAATGTCTCTTGATGCTGTGATGCTGTTGCTCCAGTGGGCCAGGTGCCAGGCCAGGTGTCCTGGGAGATGGTGATGTAGCAGCCACCCTCACGGTCCTTTCCGTGGACGACCCGGCTTCCTGCGGGGAACCTCAGCAGCAGGCCGTGACGACGTCTGGATGTTTCCTCCTCCTCCTCCTGATCCCTCCCTGTGGGTGGTGATGTTCTCCGCCTTCTGGCACAGGGAGGGTCGGCCATGGTGTCGGCCATCCGACGGAGTGTAGCGTGAATCCCCTGGAACGCCGTCACTTGCTCAGCCTGTCTGTCCTCCATCCTCCGTTGGTGTACCTGTAGACAGGCTATTAGCTCCGCATGTTGCTGGGCCTGCTGGACCTTGATCCCCTCGAGGACGGACACAACCTGGGCCATGCCCGTGGTGTCCTGCCGGTATGAGTCCAGGATGTTACGGACATGGGAAAATACCGGATCCCCAGCCAACTGGTCAGGCTCGCGCCTCCGCCGTCCTCCACTCCCACCACCCCTGCCCACTTGCGTCTGGCCTGCACTTGTGGGCACATCGGGTCTCCGGGACCCCTGAGGGGTGGCATTGGCGTTGTCGCCTGCCTCCTCCTGGGTGCCCGGGACACCGTGTCCCTCCTGGCGAGCCTGGCTGCATTGTGGTGTTGGGGCAGGGATCCTGGGTGTCTCCTAGGATGTGGCAGGAGTGGGGGTGGTGGTTGGCACGGTTGTACCTGACGCAGGTGCTGCAGGTGGTTGGACACCAGAGGGGCCAGGTCGGTCGGGGTCGTCCGCAGAGTGGTGAGAGTGGTCGCTGCCGGTGGGATCGGTCTCCTGCAGATCCGGGTCCTGTGAGTGTTCCCCCCCAGTGTTGGGGGGTGCAGCACGACGTTGACCTGTGTGTGAGAGAGAAAATGTTAATTTTGGTCCATGCAA
This sequence comes from Triturus cristatus, assembly GCF_964204655.1. NCBI lineage: Eukaryota > Metazoa > Chordata > Amphibia > Caudata > Salamandridae > Triturus > Triturus cristatus. The sequence continues at coordinate 202,747,851 of NC_140583.1, read as the reverse complement.
CATCCATGTTTCATCCGTTTCAAAGTTGGCACATTTCCTCTTGGAATTAGGATCTGTCTTGCATTCCACTCACAGTGCACTTGTGCATGGGTGTGTCCCTTGGGCACCAATTTGGCCCCTTTAACTATGTGTGGCACAGTCTTACTTGCTGCGTCAAGTGTGACTGCAGTCAGCAGTGGAGTGTGCAGGTGTGGCGAGCCATGCATTTGCGCCTTCCTTGTAGCACTGTACATGTGCACATGGAGTGGATCCACACACTTATATGATGCAGGTGGCTGTCCTTGTGCTCGTGTACAGGTTGTGACATGGCCCTGCGTTTTGCCATGATGAAGAGGGGGGGTTCTGGCACTGGCCACCCTTGTCTACATGCACGCAGTCCACCTGCTGACGAGCAGACATTCCCACACACCAAAGGACTGATTTGCTATCCCTGTGTCTCCCTCCTTCTCTGTCCCCCTCTCCCTCCCTCTCTGTCCCCCTCTCCCTCCCTCTCTGTCCCCCTCTCCCTCCCTCTCTGTCCCCCTCTCCCTCCCTCTGTGTGTCAGCCTCCTCCCTCTGTCCGTCTTCCTGTGTCTCCCTCCCTCTCTGTCCCCCTCTCCCTCCCTCTCTGTCCCCCTCTCCCTCCCTCTGTGTGTCAGCCTCCTCCCTCTGTCCGTCTTCCTGTGTCTCCCTCTCTCTCTGTCCCCCTCTCCCTCCCTCTCTGTCCCCCTCTCCCTCCCTCTGTGTGTCAGCCTCCTCCCTCCCTCCGTGTGTCAGCCTCCTCCCTCTGTCCGTCTCCCTCCCTCTCAGTCCCCCTCTCCCTCCCTCTGTGTCCCCCTCTCCCTCCCTCCGTGTGTCACCCTCTGTCACCTTGGCCCAGCTTCCTGGGCACACACTGTTAGCAGATCTTTGAGTGGCCCTTGGCCTGTTGATGTGAGTTTGTTTCTGATCTCCAGGCACCCATTTTGTCTGCTGTGTGTCTGTGCGCTGCTGCTGTGGTGGTGTGTGCTGCCACTCTTTCACAATGTTGGCTGTTCATTAGCTGCTGTCATGTGCAAAACAGTGCCTTCACCCCCATGTGTTGATGCAAGGCGTCCGCCATTTGCTGGCAAGTCATTCCTGTGTTGGGACACAGTGTTTGTCTGGCTGTGACCTAGGCCATATGGGCAGAGGGCATTGTTGTCTGCTTTGGAGTCGCACTATGTGATTTTTGGTGCCCAGCCTCCCGCCATCCGGGTTACCGTGTCATGTGTTGTTGTCTTCTGTGGCCTGTGACTTGACATTGTCCAGCTGGGTGCATGGGGCATGGTGGCAGCAGTGGCATGTGCCTGCTCATGGAGTGTGGTTGAGTCATGCGATGGCTTGTGGTGGTTGCGTGCCTGTTAGTAATTTTGGTTGTGGTTGCAGTTCCCCCCATGTGAGGTGCGTTGTTTGTGTACTCACCCGGGTCTCGGAGTCCTTCTACTCCTTCAACTGCCTCCACCGGCAGTATGGCCATCACCCTCTCCTCCCAGGGATGGTACTGTACGGCTCTGCGGGAGGGCCCTCCTCCGGTGGCGTTGGCCTGGTCGTGTTCCTCCTGCCTCTTGGCTCTGACCCTCCTCCGCAGATCGTACCACCTGTTCTGGCAATCCTGCTTGGTCCTCCTGGTGTCCGCAACAGCATTCACAGCATCGACGATGGTCTGCCACATGGCTGTTTTGGCTGCCTGGCTGGTGCTTCTGACCAATGTTCCAAAGATCTGTGGCTCGACTCTGAGGATTTGATCAACAAGGACCTCCAACTCTCGGTGACTGAACTTTGGATTCTTGGTAGTGGGCATGGTGAGGGGTGTGGGTGGGGATGGTGTGGGTGTGGGGGGTGTGTGGATGTTGGGGGGGGGTGTGGATGGTTGTGTGTGTGTGTGAATGTGATGAGAGGGTGTTTGTGAGGGTGGTCGTGTGAAGGTGTGCAAGTGTAAGGTGTGGTGTAGCTTGTAGTCTGGTTCTGTGGTGTCTGGCAGCAGTGAGTCTGTTGCAAAGGCTCATGGTTTGTGTGTGTGGGCCCTTTTTATTGGTCCATGGGTGGGTGTGGCAGTTTTTGAATTTTGGGTGGGTGTGTTATAAGGAGTGGTGGTGTATTGGGCCTCTGTTTGTTTTTGGCAGTTGCAGGTCAGTGATTGTGTTATTTTAGTGGTTGTTGGCCATGTTTAGTGGCTGTGTGCCTTTCGAATGGTGTATTCTTGTGTTGTTTTATTTTGTCCTGGTTGTGTACGTGCATTTTGAGCGTGTGTACGGTGTGTACATGGGCCATTTGGTTGTACGATTATGTCCTTGTGTGTGGCTTTGTACGACTCGTACATGCGGTTGTGATGTTGGGGCATGGGGTGCGCTCCGTACTTAGGAGGTTGTGTTGGGGGTGCGCCAGGAACTACTGGGGTGTAGGTTCACGGTGGTACGACACGTACTGGGGTGGGGGTACGACTGGAACGTACTGGGGTGTAGGTACACGGGGGTATGACACGTACTGGGGTGGGGGTGGGGCTCGAACGTACTGGGGTGTACATAGACGGTGGTACGACATGTACTGGGGTGGGGGTACGACTGGAACGTACTGGGGTGTACATAGACGGTGGTACGACACGTACTGGGGTGGGGGTACGACTGGAACGTACTGGGGTGTAGGTACACGGGGGGTATGACACGTACTGGGGTGGGGGTGGGGCTCGAACGTACTGGGGTGTACATAGACGGTGGTACGACACGTACAGGGGTGGGGGGGTGTACATTGACGGTGGTACGACACGTACAGGGGGGGGTGTACATTGACGGTGGTACGACACGTACTGGGGTGGGGGTACGACTGGAACGTACTGGGCTGTAGGTAGACGGTGGTACGACACGTACAGGGGGGGGGTGTACATTGACGGTGGTACGACACGTACTGGGGTGGGGGTACGACTGGAACGTACTGGGGTGTACATAGACGGTGGTACGACACGTACTGGGGTGGGGGTACGACTGGAACGTACTGGGGTGTAGGTACACGGGGGTATGACACGTACTGGGGTGGGGGTACGACTGGAACGTACTGGGGTGTAGGTAGACGGGGGTACGACACGTACTGGGGTGGGGGTACGACTGGAACGTACTGGGGTGTAGGTACACGGGGGGTATGACACGTACTGGGGTGGGGGTGGGGCTCGAACGTACTGGGGTGTACATAGACGGTGGTACGACACGTACAGGGGTGGGGGGGTGTACATTGACGGTGGTACGACACGTACAGGGGGGGGTGTACATTGACGGTGGTACGACACGTACTGGGGTGGGGGTACGACTGGAACGTACTGGGGTGTAGGTAGACGGGGGTATGACACGTACTGGGGTGGGGGTACGACTGGAACGTACTGGGGTGTAGGTACACGGGGGGTATAACAAGTACTGGGGTGGGGGTGGGGCTCGAACGTACTGGGGTGTACATAGATGGTGGTACAACACGTACTGGGGTGGGGGTACGACTGGAACGTACTGGGGTGTACACAGACGGTGGTACGACACGTACTGGGGTGGGGGTACGACTGGAACGTACTGGGGTGTAGGTACACGGGGGTATGACACGTAATGGGGTGGGGGTAGGACTGGAACGTACTGGGGTGTACATAGACGGTGGTACGACACGTACTGGGGTGGGGGTACGACTGGAACGTACTGGGGTGTAGGTACACGGGGGGTATGACACGTACTGGGGTGGGGGTGGGGCTCGAACGTACTGGGGTGTACATAGACGGTGGTACGACACGTACTGGGGTGGGGGTACGACTGGAACGTACTGGGGTGTACATAGACGGTGGTACGACACGTACTGGGGTGGGGGTACGACTGGAACGTACTGGGGTGTACATAGACGGTGGTACGACACGTACTGGGGTGGGGGTACGACTGGAACGTAATGGGGTGTAGGTACACGGGGGTATGACACGTACTGGGGTGGGGGTACGACTGGAACGTACTGGGGTGTAGGTACACGGGGGTATGACACGTACTGGGGTGGGGGTACGACTGGAACGTACTGGGGTGTACCTAGACGGGTGGGGGTATACATATACGGGGGGTACGTGTCGGACGTACGGGGGCTGGGGGGAGTGTTGGGCGCGTATGCGGGCACATGTCTCCATGGTTGCTATAGGTGTTCGGTGCGGACGGTGTTTTTTCCATACGGTTGTAGGCTCGGACGCACGGGATCGATCGTGATTCCTCGGTCGGACTTGGATTTTTACGTTTGTAAGGTAAATCGTCCGAGGACGTGTCGGACACATTTTCCGACCCGAGGACGTGTGGGGAATGATTCCCAGTGCGGTTCGTATGGACTTTTTACCATGCGAATCGTGATTGCCAGTTCGTACGGCACTTGTACGATTCGTACGGTAAAAAGACCCGATACGAGTCGTACGGGGACATTTTTTACCGGATCGTGATCGGCACCATATTGTTTTGGTTGGTTTACTTTTTTAAGTGGGGTGGTATTGCTGTTAGGTATAGACTATATTTTTTTTGTTGAAACGTATTTTATTGTTTTACAAATCAACAACTCATTAAACATTCCCCTGCCTTCACCTGTCCCGGAAGTACCACACATTTATCATCAAGACCAATTATTCAGGAGAAGGAACAACCTTCCCACCCAGTTCTCTACCCCCCCCCTCCCCCACCACATGTCAATGTACCCCCGTCCCCTACCCCTCTTACTATGTGCCCCTCCTCCCTAATAAATAAGATGGAGTAGCCCAACCTCTCCCTAAGCAAACAGAGTCTTCCCTCATGCCCAGTGGTATAGACTATAGGTGTTAATTTATACAGGTTTTTTAAAACTTAAAAAAGAGAACATGGATTTGTTTAGGGCTTTAGGATGTTTTGGGGTCTGAGTAGGATTTAATTAATATTTTATAAAGTATTTTGATAGTATACTTACTTTTTAGTGAGTCTTTTCTGGCAATCTTTAATATTTTCTTTAGCTGTTTGGAGTAATATCTGTAGTGGAAACATAAAGAGATGGAATATATAAGTTAGTTATTTATTTGAGTAAAGATAAATTAGTGTTTTAGTTTAATGTGGCAGTTTAGTTAGAAAAGAATATTTACTTACGTTTTTAGAATAGTAGTAGGATGTAGGTTTCTTCTGTTTAGCAGAGTTTCTTCTTCGTTCAATGCTTTGGTTTAAGGCACAGTAGAAGACTTGTTTTAATTGGTTTATATAGTGGTTTTGAATTGTTTCTTGAATGTTATTGGTTGTTTTCTGTATGTGGCCTTTCTATTGGATGGTTTGAATTTTTTTTAGTTAATTGGTTTCCTTTTATGGAAAATGCTAAGTAAGAGTATATTTAGTTTTAAAGGAGGAGAGTTTTAAATCATTATATATAAAAAGATTGTTTATAATGTGTAGCGATTTTTTTTAAATGTGTTCGAAATGCCAATGTGATAATTATTTCAGTGTTTTTTTATTATGTTGTTAAATATTGAGATCGCTATAAATATTATGTTTATGTTTAAGTAGAATCTCATTTGAAAAATGTATGTTTTGGGAAAATATTGTCTTTATGTTGTTTAAAGTATTGGTTTTATTAGTATTAGAATTGTCGATATATTTAAAAAAAACGATATTATTGATGTCTATATTTTGGTTATCGATATTTGTGACATGTGTCATATTTATTTACTCATGTCGATATTTAGTATTGCGATATTTATGTGTGCGATTTTTGTGTGATCGATATAATTGTATTACGATATTGTAGTGTCGATATTAGTGTCGTTTTTTAAATAAGTATACAATGTCGATATTTTTGATGTCGATATATTTAATGCGATATTTGTGTAGTTCGATAATGTGTCTGTCGATGATATGTCAGAGATCCAACAACCATCACCGCACATCAAAAGCCATGGACACCAACTAGCTCTGTGTGTGCTGGCCATAGTGAATAAAAAGTAACCAGCCAGCAAAGTCCTCTCACGCAGTTATTTTAAGGCCATGGGTTTCATTACAAGCGTGTTATGTGACTACATAAGCGTTTTAATTAAATGTGGTTTGGATGGTGAAAGGGATGTTATTATACTTTTTTAAGACCTTTCCAAATTGTGACTTTTAGTAAAAATGGAAGCGCACTACATCCCCCCTGAAATTCTGAAAGTTCTACAGCAGTACCTCCTGATGCCAGAATTCTCCTCCAGCCACCAGCTTTGCTCGCGCCTCCTTTGCACTCTGACAGTACCCACAGGCCATCTAAAGCCATATCTGACGTATCTGAAACCAATAGATAATACAGCGTCCCTCTCCAGCCTGGGAGCATGTAACAGACCATGTCACACACTGAGCTCTGGTTTGCACGTCTTTTATTTTTCAGCATGCTACTGTTAACTGAACACACTGCTTCAGAAACTTTATAAACCACACCCAGTCACACCCACCAGGCTACATTACACTTGTAAGTAGTCTGCTGAGGGCCACTGGAGGCCTCAAACACATAAACAAAGGACACAACATCTCCCCCTTTGTTAAATAAAAAGTACAAACAAACATATATACATATACACATTATAACTCCTAGATGAGTCGTCAAGGTGCTCACACCAGTGTTTTGGATCAGGTTGTACGAAACAGAGGAGGGGCTCCTTCATCTAGCATCTCGGGAGTAGAGTTGGATGCTTGACTTGGGCACTCAGGTGGACTTGCCTCACTCCTGAGGGCTGGAGCTGATGAACATCGAGGCAAAGGCTTAAAGTGTGACGAGTCTCTGGTTATGGATTTTCCAGGTCATTGGACAGTTACCATATGTCCTCTTAGCGGTTCAGCATCAAACGGAGCATCAGTTTTGTATGTCAGCTTTTGCTTGACAAGAACTCGGTCTCCTTTCTCGAAGACTGTGTCTTGAGCGCATCAGCGCTTACCGGCGTAAGCCTTCATTTTCTATTTGCAAGAGGTGTCGATGACAGAAATCCCGTCAGGGTCTATTGACCAACTGCTCCATTGTGATATCTTCATTCCAAGAGCTCTCCCGAGTAGCATGGTGGCAGGAATTTCTCCTGTCGTGGTATCAGGTGTGGAATGTTAGGCACGGAGGTCTGGGAGTAAAGCTGACTTGAGATCGATGCCTTCCAGTGCAGCACGCCGAACTACCGTTTTCAAAGTACTCATAAAGCGTCCGTCTAAACCATTTGCCCAGTGGTGGCTGGCACCATGAAAATTTGGTGAGGCACGTTGCTCCAAAACTCACCATAAATGCTGTGTCCTGTCTGGTGTGTTTCTTGCGGGATCTTAGAGATTACAAGTTAATTTTGACTAACTTGAACAACATTTACTTTATTAGTACGTTTTCCTGCCAGGGTGAGTTGGGGTAAGACTCCAGACATTAGCTGGTACTGCCAGTGAATCCTTCACCATGTGACGTCTCACAGGATCACTGGATGAATTCTTCTATATTTACTTTACATATATTCAACCTGTTTTTGATTTGAGCACATTGAGCAGCAGCACTGATTTTAGGTCCTGAAGAAAGCGCAACACCTCTATTGAGGGTTATAGGCTGAAACATGTTGAACTTACTTTGACCCTCACGTTGGTTTAATCTTCCCCTGCAGTGCCCTGTTTTTAATCCTGGCCCAGGGATGCACTAATAAAGGAAATTGCGGACAATGTAGCTAGTTTTAATTTTTACTTTCACTTTTGCTCTGCTGCCCTCACCACCCCAACTCATCATTTTGGTATTTATGATACCTCTCTCTTAAAAAATCCCTGAGCTCCTCCCTTTCAGAGAGGGGGTTGTAGTCCATACCATGACTAGCCCTCATGGTGCAAGGAGGTTCCCAATGATGTAGCATGCCACCTTACGGTTGGTGTGGGAAATCGTTCATTAAATGGGATACTTCGCCACAGCTAAGTCTCCAGCTAGAATCGAAGTTTCTATAGACCCGAGGGTTTCTTTTTGTGGTTCAGGTATTAAACAGGGAAATTAACCCTTGCAGGTATTTAAATCTTCTCTGCCCCCTTGTGTGATAGAGTAGTAATGTGATATGTCAAGCCAGAAGAGTCACGTGACAGAAATGCTCAAAGGTAAGGGCACTTGACCCGTGATTTGTAGAGATTTATACGCCAAACCTGTTCATGCGGTGGAATCAGGAACCCAAAAAGAAAGTAAATTCCATTTTCAATTACATGATACCACTGAAAGCGTTAACTTTCCTTCTTGTGAAATTACACTGGACAGTAATCCCATCAGGGTTCTGTAGACTCCAGTTCGCCTTACACTTTAGTAGATAAGAACTTATTCTTCACCCTATTTTTGAACAGCAAAATAAACTTGAAGTACTAGACATCCGACCCGGGAGATATAATGGGGATCCTCTTCCGTTGGAAGGTATGATCATAATGAAGATCAGTTTTAAAGGGAGGAACACAGCGGGAACGGTTTATGTAACCAAGAAGGGATCTAATCTACTTGGGTGGTGTCATCAAAAAGAGTTAGCCAAAAAATTAGACCCCAATAGTGACAATAAAGTGCATCTAGTAGATCCCTCAATGTGTGGTAACGAAGTGTACAGTGATTTTCCTGATGTTTTCTTTGATGACCTAGGACTACTAAGGACTACTAAAGAACTACCAGCACGGTATCACATTTAAACATAATGCTAAACCAGTTGTCCACAAGGTGAGGCCTATTCCCCACATGATGCAGACTTAGTCAGGGATCGGGTGTAGCGGCGCCTACCTCGTGGAATCCCTGTAAAAACTACAACTCCCATGATGCCTGAAGGGGAGGGAATAAAGGCGCTGGTTCCTGGACTCTGGCGAGTTGTCCCGATCAGTGAGTAGCCTTGTAAATGGCTGCGGCCATTCACGGGGTATCTGTGTTTCCGAGGTTGCCATAGCGGAAAACTGCGTGCGGCTGCCGTGTATTACCGTGTATGGAGGCTGGAGACTCTGTCCTTAGAGTGTCTCCTTTTTATTATCAGCGCACAGCGGAGTACAGCGGTGAAGGAACCGCGTACTTCCGTGTGTGCTCAGTGACTGTTTGTGCACTTCAGCGGACGCACAGCGGAGTACAGCAGTGAAGGAACCGCGTACTTCCGTGTATGTTTTGGGCATTTTGAAAACCCCAGCGAATGCATAGCGGAGTACAGCGGTGAAGGAACCGTGTACTTCCGTGTATGCTTGTGACTGTTTCTCTCAGGAATTGGTGGTAACATGGAAAAGGCCGATAGACTACATTAACTGTTGCTCTATAGAATCTACGGATGTGTATTTAACTGCTGTGTCTAGTAACACGAAGCGAAACACAGTGGTAATCTGAACCTTGTACCACCGTGCAGGTTCAGGATCTGACTTGACACTTCTGCTTGGTGAAATATCGTTTCTTTCCCCTTCATCCTGAATGATGCGCAATTCAGGGGTGTTTGGTTTCCTTTAGTTAGTACTGTTTTACTGCAGCGGTGCGAGAACCTGGGGGTACGTATGTGTGTGTACTAGTTCATATGATTGGATGGCATATGTGAAGTACCATAATGACCTTTAGTGTTTTGTTTCAGATATGTTTCTCATCTAAAGACATTGGGTATACTCTTTAGGATTGCAGACTGCTTTGTTCCATACCAGGTACATCTAAATTATTTAGCGAGACCTAATGAGTGTAGACGTTCTTTGAACATTGATTTTATCTGTGTCCTTTTGTTGTTACGGGTTCTAATTCCTCTGCTGTCCCTTCCATATCCTTTCCCTTGCCTGATCACTCGAACACCCTGTATATACACAGGGGTGTTGGTGGTATCAGGAGGTGGACCTTTTTTCTGCTGCTACTGGATCCTGTGGAGCGTATCCTGACAAAATTACGCGCCCACGTATTTCGCTCTACCCGATCCAGGGGTGGTAGAAAATGGCTACCATGGATGACGTTCTTCAGGCGTTAGTATTGGTTCAACAGGAATTGGCTTCCTCTAAGGCGGAGACAGACGCTTTGAGAGACAAAGTGGAGAAATTGTCTAGGAACCCCTTTGACGCCTCCTCTGCTGCTTCACAAATACAGGTTACGGTGTCTCCACCCATCCCATTGGCCAGCCCGGAGAGATATGCGGGGGACCTATTGAAAATACAAGTATTTCTGACACAGATAATGCTGCACTTTTCTTGCAAGCTGGCCTCGTTTCCCAACAACCATTCACAAGTCGCTTTTGCAATTTCCTATCTCATAGGGGATGCGGCAAATTGGGCTGTTCCGTTGGTTAGGAATAATGATGCGGTCCTTTCAGATTGGTCAGCATTCAGGGTGGAATTCAAGAGGGTTTTTGACCGAAGGGCCACCACATTTAGTGCAGATAGAGAATTATTGGATCTTAAGCAAGGGAGGAACGATTTGGTAACGTATCTGACTACTTTCAATCGGTTAGGAGCCGAAACAGCTTGGCCGGAGGAAAAGAGGATGTCTTTATTTTATCAGGGCTTGAGGGATGAAATGAAGGACGTTTTGGCTCAAATAGACCCACAACCCACTACGTGTACCGAGATGATAAATTTAACCTTACGGTTGGATGGCCGAATGTCTGAGAGAGGGGGCGAAAAGAAGCGGTGGGACAGAGGATACATGCGATCTGATAGGCCCCCTCGTCGACCAGTAGATACTTCAGTGCCAGGGTCTGAACCCATGGAAATCGGGGCGGTCCGAGCCCCATTGACCAGGGAAGAGAGGGAAAGCAGACGGGTGCATGGGTTGTTTATGTATTGCGGAAAAGGCGGACATTACGTGAGGGAATGTCCTTCCAAACCGAAACCTTCGGGGGCATGGTTGCGGAATAAAAGGGTGGCTGTGTCTACCTCGCTTCCTGCCGTACAGGCTTTAGACTCCCATGGAGAAGAGGAGGCAGGGAAAGGCTGTAAAATCCCTTCTTTACCTACCACGGGCTTGCTGGACACAGAGTCACACATAGTGCTCCCTATGAGCCTCGAATGTAACCAACAGTTTCATCAAGTCTGGGTCATGATAGATTCTGGAGCTACCGGAAACTTTATAGATGATGGTTTGGTAACGACTCTTGATTTACAAAGAGTACCGAGAGAGACGCCAGAAGAGGTGCTGGCGGTGGATGGCAAACCCTTGAATTCTGGTTTGATTGTGGAACAAACGGAATCAGTCTGTTTGACTCTCCTTGTCGATAATGAAAGACATATTGATGAGTTGTCGTTGAATATTATTGAGGCCCCTCAATACGAGGTTATTTTAGGGATGCCTTGGCTGTGTCACCACAATCCCACTATAAACTGGAGAACTAAAACCATCCGGTTCCTTTCGGAGAATGTAAAGGTCATCTGGTGCCCATAGCACTCTTACCGGCTACGGCTTTGAGACATCCATACGTAGTAGCCACAGCGGCTGAGAAGGAGACCATATTACCCTTAGAATATACCCAGTTTAGAGATGTGTTTTGTGAGATTCAGGCTTAACAACTGCCACCGCACAGAGAGTATGACTGCCGCATAGACTTGGTGGAGGGAGCTACGATTCCGGCGTGTAGGGTGTACGCATTGTCTGTGCCAGAGACCACGCATTTACGAGAATACCTGGATCATTATCTGAAGATAGGCTTTATCAGACCTTCAAGGTCCCCAGCTGCTTCTCCGCTGCTTTTTTATAGCAAAGGCCAATGGTGACTTGAGAGCCTGAGTGGATTATCGCCAATTGAATAAAAACACTGTGAGAAATAGACATCCTTTGCCCCTCATTTCAGTGTTGCTTGACCAGGTGAGGGAGGCCAATATTTACACTAGGTTGGTCTTTAGAGGAGCGTACCATTTGGTACGCGTCAGGGAAGGTGACGAGTGGAAGACAGCTTTCAAGACCCGTTACGGATTATTTGAATATACTGTTATGCTGTTCAGCCTCTGTAATGCCCCGGCGGCATTCCAGTATTTTCTAAACGACGTCCTGAAAGACTTTGTGGACCTGTTTGTTGTCGTTTATATTGATGACATCCTCATCTATTCCAACAAGGTTGAAAAACACACAAGCCACGTTTGTAAAGTTTTGTCCCAACTGCGTGCACATAGGTTGTTCTGTAAGTTGAACAAATGTGAGTTTGGTGTGGAGAGAGTGGAATTCCTGGGGGTTATGCTATGCCCTGAGGGTTTGCACATGGCAGAGAGAAAGATTAAGGCAGTGCAAGAATGGCCCACTCCCAAGAACATCCGCGATGTGCAATGCTTCCTGGGCTTTGCGAACTATTACCGAAGGTTCATCCATCATTTCTCCCAAATCGCAGTCCCCATATCTCGACTCCTCAGAAAGGGAGTGTCATTCCACTGGTCCAGCGAGGCTGAAGAAGCCTTCACCTTTCTGAAAAGAGCTTTTACCAAGGCCCCTGTACTTGCACACCCAAGGCCAGAGCATCCTTTCATAGTAGAGGCAGATGCCTCAGATGAGGCAATCGGAGCCATCTTGTCACAAAGGAATCAAAATACAGGACAGTTACACCCCGTGGCCTATATGTCTAGGAAACTGAACTCGGCCGAGAGGAATAACACCATAGCCGAGAAGGAGCTGTTGGCTATAAATAAAGCTTTTCAGGAATGGAGGCAGTACCTGTGGGGGGCTAGTCAACCCATCACTGTATACTCGGACCACAGGAACCTGCAATACATGAAGTCTTCACGTCATTTATCTCAGCGCCAGATGAGATGGATGTTGTTTTTTGCAGGCTACGACTTCGTCATTACTTTCAGGCCTGGGGTGGAGAACTGCAAAGCTGATTCTTTGTCTCGGCAGAAAACAACGTGTAACCCCGAACAACACAAGACTCTGGAATCTATAATTGAACCGTCCAAGGTGCTTTGTGCTGTTAGGGTAGAAAACTTCCTGGAGAAAGTGCGTGAACATGCCTCCAGCGCAGTATGGGAGGTGTGGGCTCAGAAGGAGGCGGGGCGTGCAGTACAAAACGGACTACCTTTTTGTGGGAATAGGCTCTACCTCCCCACTAAGGAACTCAGAAAGAAGGCTTTCACGTGGTGTCATGAGTCCCCTTTGGTGGGTCATCCAGGAATCCGAAAGACCTTACAGTTGACACGACGCCATTTCTGATGGAGTTCTTTAAACAGGGATGTCACCTCCTGGGTGGCAAGTTGCGAGGACTGTGCCAGAGCAAAGACGGAGAACACCCGCAGGAAGGGGAAGCTCATAACCTTGCCCACCCCAGAGCGGCCATGGCAAAGTATAAGCCTTGACTTTGTCACAGGGTTACCGATGGAGAAAGGGAATTCAGCTATCCTGGTTGTTGTGGATGGACTCACAAAGATGGGGCATTTCGTTCCTTGTGTAAACCTACCCACAGCCGGACAGACAGCACAGTTGCTACTGAGTAACGTCATCAGATTACACGGAATACCAGAAGTGATTGTATCCGATAGGGGGCCCCAATTCATCGCCAGGTTTTGGAAGATGTGGTGCAAGGCGTTGCACATAGACTCTACATTATCCACAAGTTTCCACCCGCAGACCGACGGACAAACAGAACGGCTGAACCAAACCCTGAAGAAATAACTCAGGTGCTATGCGAAGGAAGCACAGGACTCCTGGGTGGAGCTGCTATGGATGGCGGAACTGGCATACAACAATGCCTGGCACTGCTCTATAGGGGTTTCTCCTTTCCATGCTAATTATGGTTATGATGCCCGTATTTTGCCTGTCACATTCCCAGAGGAGGTGGCAAACCAGCCCTCTGTAGCGTCTCAGGTGAGGAAACTACACGCAGTACAGCGCAAGGTTAAGGCACATCTGGTACAGGCTAAACTGACATAAGAAATGGGAAGATCAACATCGGAGCGATGGGCCTCAATATCAGGTGGGGGACAAGGTGTGGTTGTCCACTAAGAACATTCTGTTCAAGCTGGGAAGTGTATTCCATCCTCGGTTCATCGGACCCTACGCCATTGTGAGGCAAATCAATCCGGTTGCCTACAAATTGAAGCTGCCTGGTTCTTTACGCATACATCCTGTGTTTCATTGCAATCTCCTGAAACCTGCTGCGGGCGCGCGTAGGAGGGCCCCCCGCCTGTGATGTGTGATGGGGGATTGGAGTACGAGGTCAGGTGCATTAAGGACTCCAGGATGAGACGGGGTGTGCTGTGGTACCTGGTGTCTTGGAAGGGTTATGCAGCGGGGAATGATTCAAGGGAACCCTGCCACAATGTGCATGCTCCGGCAGCCGTTCACGCCTTCCATAGGTGGTGTCCTAGGAAGCCTGGGCCTAGGAGGCGCTAGGCGAGGGGGGCCTACTGTCAGGGATCGGGTGTAGCGGCGCCTACCTCGTGGAATCCCTGTAAAAACTACAACTCCCATGATGCCTGAAAGGGAGGGAATAAAGGCGCTGTGTATGCGTGGGCCAGCGCGCGTAATTCTGATGTTGCTCCCGGCTCCTCCTCGATGTGGGAAGTGTTGGCTGGTGGCAGAAGCCTTGTCCCGGTTATTCTGTGGATCGGATCTGGTTCCTGGACTCTGGCGAGTTGTCCCGATCAGTGAGTAGCCTTGTGAACGGCTGCGGCCATTCACGTGGTATCTGTGTTTCCGAGGTTGTCATAGCGGAATACTGCATGCGGATGCCGCGTATTACCGTGTGTGGAGGCTGGAGACTCTGTCCTTAGAGTGTCTCCTTTTTATTATCGGCGCACTGTGGAGTACAGCGGTGAAGGAACCGCGTACATCCGTGTGTGCTCAGTGACTGTTTGTGCACTTCAGCGGACGAATAGCAGAGTACAGCGGTGAAGGAACCGCGTACTTCCGTGTATGTTTTGTGGCATTTTGAAAACCCCAGCGGATGCATAGCGGAGTACAGCGGTGAAGGAACCGCGTACTTCCGTGTATGCTTGTGACTGTTTCTCTCAGGAATTGGTGGTAACATCGAAAAGGCCGATAGACTACATTAACTGTTGCTCTATAGAATCTACGGATGTGTATTTAACTGCTGTGTCTAGTAACACCAAGCGAGACACAGTGGTGATCTGAACCTTGTACCACCGTGCAGGTTCAGGATCTGACTTGACACTTCTGCTTGGTGAAATATCTTTTCTTTCCCCTTCATCATGAATGATGCGCAATTCAGGGGTGTTTGGTTTCCTTTAGTTAGTACTGTTTTTCTGCAGCGGTGCGAGAACCTGGGGGTACATATTTGTGTGTACTAGTTCATATGATTGAATGGCATATGTTAAGTACCATAATGACCTTTAGTGTTTTGTTTCAGATATGTTTCTCATCTAAAGACGTTGGGTATACTCTTTAGGATTGCAGACTGCTTTGTTCCATACCAGGTACATCTAAATTATTTAGCGAGACCTAATGAGTGTAGACGTTCTTTGATCATTGATTATATCTGTGTCCTTTTGTTGTTACAGCTTCTAATTCCCCTGCTGTCCCTTCCCTATTCCCTTGCCTGATCACTCGAACACCCTGTATATACACAGGGGTGTTGGTGGTATCAGGAGGTGGACCTTTTTTCTGCTGCTACTGGATCCTGTGGAGCGTATCCTGTCAGACTTAGAGTTCAATAGATTGCTTGATTTGGGGGTCATCAAACCGATAGAAAATTCCCAATGGTTGGCTCCTATAGTTATAGCTACCAAATCCTCTGGTAAGGACATAAGGTTCTGCATTGACTTAAGGGAATTGAATGCCAACATATGGGTGGACAGACACCTCCTCCCCGTATCCATGAAATACTGGGTGCCGGACGATGGGATGGTATGGCCTCTGCTCATGCCGGCGTTTCAGTGACTGTTACTCTCTTTACAACGACGTTACTGGTGGCACGGGTTGTATAAACAGACTCGTGCTTATGTTCTTGATTGTGACATTTGCCAGCAGATTAAACCTTCGACTGCTGCGCGCCCACCACAAACTCAGTTGTACATATCTAATAAACCACTTGGGTGTGTTTATCTAGATCACTGCGGTCCTTTCTCCTCTGATACTGCGTACAAGTGTATCTTAGTTGCAGTGGATTCGTGCGACGTTTTCTTTGGGTATGGCCACAAAGGAGTGCTGATGCTCGAACTGTCATCAGGGATTTGCATGTCTTTGTGGGAATCTTTGCATGTGAAACCCTTCATTCTGACCAAGGTCCTGCATTTGCCTCTAAGGCGTACAAAGAAGCCATGAGATCTTTGGGGGTGCAAGTCAAATTTTCGTCTCCATACCGGCCTGAGGGCAATAGTGTTGTGGAACGGATGAACCGTTACTTAAAGCAATCCCTGACAGCTAGGGTTTTAGGCACTGGCAGGAACTGGTTAGCCCATCTGTATAATATACAACGTGCACTTAATAATCTCCCTAGAAGGTCTCTGGGTGGGCGGACCCCATACGAAATGCTCTTTGGCATAAAGATGTTTGTCCCGGACCTTGATGGTCTAGACATGGCGGCGTCAGCCGCACCCTTTGACGTAGATGATCACTGTGCTGTATTACAGAATCTATAAAAGACCAGAGACAGTCTTGCAAAGGAACACTTGCCCTCCACACCTGATGCTGTGCTTCAGATTCCGGTAGTCGGCTGGCTACCTCGAGTTGGTGACCTGGTCCGTGAGAAGGTGGCGAACAAGAAGGAGTTTGGCCCCTCTTATCGTGCACCAGTACCAGTGTTTGGCGTGCAGGGTACAAGAACAGTCATTTTACCTCCACTTCCTGGTCGCAAGGATAACAGGTACATCTCCATTGACAATGTCAAACTACAGTGAGTGGCCGATTCTTCTTAGTATGACTCCAGCGGTCTCTTGTCCAGCGATGCTGAGAAATTCTGTTTTGGCTCCGGAAACACCAACCGGCCTGACATTGCCATCGAGATGCATACAGTTACTTATCCTTTGTTGCCTCCACCGGCTGGTGGTCGATCTGAAGATACTGAGTATTCTTATCCCACAGATCTATCGTTGCCTGGTTTACAATCAACTGCAGTTGATCAGTCACGATTTTCATTTGATACTAACTCTATGACTTCCAATCCCCCATCGAAAATTTTTATTTTTACTACTTGGTTTAAGAGACATTTTTTAATCCCCCCCAGACTTACATTTGGCTGTTGCTCATAAGTATCTTTTTGTTTATGTCCATTGGATTTGTGGTGGTATTTTTTTGTCTTATAAATGGACACTATCTTACCGAAAGATCTGCAATTAGACTAATTGATGGAACTTTGGCCCCCCACTCCTCATCGCACATCATGAAAAAGGACCAGAATTTTGTGAATATTACTGCCTGGCCTGTGTTGGATGGGATTGTGTGGGATGCTGTTAAATTTCAAATTCATGGTCCAACAGAAGTGATTAATGTTCCAAATGTACTTCGTGTTTCCATGGGAGATGTTGTAAAACAAAACATCCGCTCTGATGATTGGGGCGTCCAGGCCATAGAAGCACTGTTTTCTGATGTGAAATATTATGATGCCTTTGATGCTGAAGATTTGTATTTAGACACAGCTAATTATGGGGAGCTATTTTTCTACCAACACTATGGTAATCACTTCCTACATAAAGCCAATACATTTAGAAATGTTGTTAATTATACGCAATGGGAACATTGTCCGGCGCCAATTGAAGGCAGCTCTAAAACTTTAGTGAGCAAATGTACATATTTTACGTATTTCAGTGTATCTGACCCTGAAGCATTTTATTTTAAATTAGCAGCGGAGCCGGCTTCTAAAGTTAGACTGACTTCGACTAAATTGTTATATTCCAAATCCTTTATGGATGAGTTGACTATAAGGGATTATGAGCTGTGGAAAGATACTATTGATCTTAAATCTGTTTGGGGTTCTAAGACATGGCAGGTGCAAGGGACTGAAGCTCTGCATCGTGCTTGCCTTATCCCAAACCACATGTTGTTTTTGAATTCTACCATTTTTCAAACCACCTGCTTTGGATTGGCTACTTCTAAAAAGATGAATTTCCCCTCTGTTCCTGATCTGGGTGCTTATCCTAACTGGGATAATCACAAAGTTCTGTCCCTTGAGGATTTGCAGTCATATATAACTAACACATCCTTCAACATTTCTAATTTAGATCGTGTGGAATGGTTGATATGGCAGAAAAGCTCATATTCCTGTCAACATCGTTTTCTGGGTTTATACCCTGGATACACACAGGTTAGAGTAGACCCACGCTTTGAATCTTCCCCTTTGGTTACTACCTATTCTGTAGGGAAGTTATGTCAGACCTGGCTGCAACATTCCACCTTGACATCTGTTAAACTTCATTTATCAAAAATACATGACAAAATAGATTTGAATGATTTTGTTAAGGGTCTTGTGGGTGGCAGATCCAAAAGATGGGTGTATGCTATTTATAACGAAGTTTGGAAATTATCGCAAATTGAAGCTGCTTCCAGATTGAGAGCTATTGATCAAGCAAATTTGGAAAAAGTGCTAGCTGTCATCGATAATAGCATTAACACCCTGTCTTCCAGAATTTTCACATTAGATAATATTGTTTCATCTGTTGTGGATATTGTACAGGATGATATGTCTGTTTTATATCATGGCCAGAATCAATTACGTTCTATATTGCAGTTTGCATGGACTTTGCAAACGTTGAAGGCTGGGAAGGTTCACTAGGACTATATGAATACATCTTCTTTATTCCTGCCGTTTAATCTGACAGCAAAACAACAGTTCATGTCCATGAAGGATGCAACATACTCATTACTGCATATTGAAAAGTTGGAACCTTTGCCTTTTTCTGTGGCCGAATTTAACTCTGCTGTGTGGCTTATCCACGGGTTAATCACCTTGCCATTTCCTTTGTTTAAGTTTAGTTCCTGTATGAAACATTATGCCCTAGGCAGATATGAAGAATTGGGTACTGCTTTCCTACATGAAGTTTGGTCATTGCCGTTTACATACAGATGCATGAGAGAAGGTAAAGAGGTTTATTTGAAAGGTGAGGAATGCACCTCCACACCTGATCACTCAGTAGTTTGTAGACACATCCAATTGCATGGTGCATGCAACGTCCAGGCACCGAATTTAGCTTGCGTTCTGAAAGGGATTCCAGTGCCAGCTATTACGCCCACTTTTACATTGTTAGCTAACGGTAGTTATTTGCTTTTAAATAATGAGGCTTGCTGCGGGATGCTAGTGGGAGTTCCCTACATTGTGACTGTCTCACAACGAGTACTCTGCTGTAAAAATGTCCTTTTCCCGCCCCCACATGGGAGGCTGGATGTATCCATCTGGCCTTCCATCCCAACCTTGAAAGCCGAGTTCAACAAGATGAGCAGAATAAGGGCTCTATTGTCTCAAAAAGAAGTCGCTCTGACTTCCTCCCGTGAAACATTTGTCCTTCACGTGCATGCGCTTTTAAATACTGATCTCCCCCTTCATTTCGGTGCTCTGATTCACACTATATTCAATGCCCCGTCAACAACTGGCTTGGCTCATTTTTTCAAAGTTGTGGGCTCCGGCCTCGTGACCTCTTTCCAAACAATTTTGGTGTGATACCGGCATTCTTTCATTCTATTTTTTGCAGCGACTTCGGCGGGCTCCCGTTGATTCTCGCCCTCACGGCTGGTGTGCTCCTGTTGGTCTGTTTGCTGTGCAATGGCTACACAATACGTGTCACACGACAGCCTGCCCCGGATGCTCCATCTTCGTAACCGGATGCTTGAATATTATGGAGCATTGCCACTGGCCACTTTAAGCATAGCCTATGGATTGTCCTTCAGGTTTTCTTACTTTACTTGCGTGCAACCTGTTTTTCATTGCCTAGATTGTCCCTTCGAATGGGCTCTGGATTTGTGCCTGTCGCACTCGGTGTCTCCTGCCCCGGATTATGATCGCCTGATGAGTCCCTTAGTGGCTCATGAGTTGGACTGTTCTGGTATCAGGATTATGGCATGTGGAGCGGCACATGGAGTCCTAGGGAATTGGGACATCTATACGGCAGCGTATGACTTCTTGGCGAGAAGTTACCTTGAAGAACACGCAAGTTGTCCTCTGATTGTGCTAGAGGCTCCAGTTATCGACGAACATGTATGTTCATTTACTTTGTTAGACTGGATGGCGGACACTTTTACCGAACATTATAATGACTTCCTCTTGGAGGCTGTTGCTACTTATTGTGCTGACACATTGATGGATGAACTTGGAAGACGTCCCACTTCCGATATTTAAACTACACATTTTTTGAGGTTTTTTTTTTACTCACCATTTAGGCTGTGCTGAGCCGTTGCGAGATATTACGTCACATGTTTTTTCTTTTTTAAGCTGGTCTTTCGAACTTTCACTGCCATTTATATGGATTTACAATACATGCACTTGGTTCTGTCACTGTCGAACTTGAACTCTGCGTTCCTAAATTGTATCCCTATTTGTTCGTGGTCCGATCAAGGGAGGGTGTAGTGGAGAAGGAGGTCCAGGTACATACATTGCTATGTTAGCATAAGCGTCTTAGAAGTTAAAACTCCATCTTGCCACTTTTGCTGCTTTTCCACACAACACTGCAGATAGATGTTATTATATGAAAACTGCTTGCTTGCCTTTTCTTCACATGAGAACGGTCTGTTGTTCACATCCCTAGACGTGCACCGCGACCTTGGTCTGAACATTGTGTGCAGACACAGTCAGGGCCAACAAACAATGTATGCTTTTGAATTCAGGTTGATCGGCCCACGTTCTAGCCATAACACGCACACAGCTGCAAATATCTGAAATTCGAACGCCTTTAATATTGCAGTTCGCATGCATGAGACACACACTTTGGAGAAGACTTTTTCCAGACACAGAGCAAAGCTGATCCTGTGATGTGATTCACCTAAGCTGATATTTACGGTATGGGGTTCCCCATTCAAACCTAGAGACCTTCTATTAGTTTAGTAATACTAGCTTACTAGCGAAGGGAGGGTGGTTGTATTCCACTATCATTTGTAACATGATTTCTCCCTTTATTTTATATGGTATTGTAACAATGCTGATGGTTTTATTCTTGATCATTTGTCTGCTTATGTTAGCCAAAGTACTGCAACTTAGTAGTTCATAAAATAAACATTTTAAACTTTACTGTGTCTCTGATTACTCTTGTTGTGGACTGATATGAGAATAATAACGAACAGGTATTTTTGATTCCCACCATTCCTGTGAGTACTCTAAGTCGCATGTTCTGGGTTGTCTAATCATTGGTAGCTTCGAGATGATACGGAGAGCGAATGAGACACTGATGCTAGTCGGATAGGGGTTCTGGGTACTGAGGTGAGTTTTTGGTACATCGCAATTCACTGAGGTCCTGGTTTCCTGTGCATAGTTCTGTGCATGAGCAGAATCCCTGCAACAGGTCCAGACACCTCCAGAGATGTAGATCAAGGAGTTATCCTGCCCTACTTCTTTCAGTGTACCATATGGCGAACCAGTCTTCCCATAATGGTCAGTAGGAAGGCGTTCAGGGCCAAACAGACCACCGGAAGCTGCAAAACGTTGATGTTTAGCTGACTTTCTGCTTTACGCCTGTTCACCCCTGCAGTAATGCATCTGTTATAAATGTGAAGTCTGGGTGGAAAGGGGAAGTGGACTGCAGCAGGTCAGGTTTGTGTTCGTCTGCTACCACATGAGATCCTGAGCCATCTCTTGTGAGATCTGGACAACGCTGGTGAGGCAATCCCAGGGCTGGCCCAACCAAACCTTAGCCTCCATGACGAGATCCAATAGTGCCATCTGGTGTATCGAAAAAGGAAGATATACAAGTCCAGCAGCCCAAGAAGCCTTAGAGCCATCCTCATTGAGGTCCAGGACTGAACCTGAAACACCGGGATCATATCCTGAGTGTCCAGGAGTTGATTTAGAAAGGCCTTGAACGCTACTATGTCCAGGAGAGCTTCTATAGAGGGAATCCTCTGCATAGGGCTGGGACTGTGGCTTGTTGATGGAAACCCCATGGAGATCAAGAGCCTGCTGTTTTCTGGAGGTGATCTAAGACTGACTGCGGCAAGCCTATTTTCAGCAGCCAGTGGTTGAGATACGGAAATACACGTAGCCATGGACTCCAAAGATGAGCAGCATCCACCAGCATCACTTTTATGAATTTCTGAGGGGCTGAGGGAAGGCCAGTAGGCAACACAGGGAATGGGAATTGTTCTGACCCCATACAAATTAAGTAATGTCTGGGGCAATGCAGGATGGGAATGTGAAAATATTCTTCCTGCAAGTCCAGGGGCACCATCGAGTCCCCATGATCCAAGGCAGAAAGGATCCTAGCCAGAGTAATTGTGAATTTGTCTTACTCCAGAAAAGTATTCAATGACTGGAGGCCCAGTATAGGCTTCTTTGGGACAATGAAGTAGCACAAATAGCACCCCTTTCCCCTCTCAGAGTCCGGCACCCGCTTAATAGCACCATTGGCCAGCAGGAGACTGACACCTTATATAAGGATAGTTGCATTGTTCTCTGAAAATTGCTCTGATGTGAAGGGTATAAGTTGTAGGGAAGAAATGAAAGGCAGGGCGTAGAACTTTTGATCAATTTGTAAGGCCTATCAACCTGATGTGATTTCTTGAGAGAAAATGTTGTATCCTTCCCACTATCAGCTCTGGTCATGGCCCTGGGAGGGCAAATCAAAGGGGAATGGGAGTCACTGCAGCAATCAAGGAAGAGTTGGAGGAGAGGTGTCCCTGCTTGTGTAAATAGCATTGGCTACCATCACATTCTCAGCCATGAAAGGACTGTGTTTGCCGCTGTTTTGGATAGTAAGGTTTGCACTGTCAGTAAGCCAGGTCTCTTGGTTAGACCCTAAACTTTCTATACTGTGGGTTGAATTGTCTGGCTTAGAACAATAACTTCAAGGACTAAGCTGTGGCATGACTACCTTTGAATCGCTCGAGTGCTGAGTTGGACTTCTCTCCGAACGATCTAGATCCATCAGACGGTATGTCCATAAAGGATGCTTGGACAACCCTTAAAATTCATCTGATTACATGCCTTCTAAGCAGTATATTGGTGTCAATAGTACAGCCTACTCAGAACATGGTGTTCAGGCCTGCATGCAATACAAACTTTGCGGCGTTCTTTCCTGCTTGGGTTGTTTGGGTCTGTGAATTCCTGAGCGTCTGCAGAAAGGGTGTCAAGAGCTCCCTGGCCATGCCAGGTTCTACAAGGCATGGGTGTACCTACCAAGAAGACTCACTGCATTCAAAGAGCGTAAAACCAGAATAGCTGAGAGAAACATTTTCTTTCCAAAGGCATTAATGTGTTTCACCTCCTCTCTGAGGGGTTTGAAAAAAGCATTTCGATTGACTTTACTTGTGGATGTTTGCACCAAAAGACTTACAGGTCTTGGGTGTCTCATCAAACAATCTGGGTCACTAGGGGCAGGTTTGCGCAGTATGGCCATAGGTCAACTGAAGTGAGGTGCTAAGCATGGCTGAGTGCAAATGTCCATGATAGTTTCCTTAAGGGCCAAGTGAAATGGTTACAATGGCTTGGATGAAGTTGGGTTTAAGAACTGCTGTTGTGTAGTTCCTACTAATCTGTAGGATTAGCGCATTGTTTGGACAACATAAACTAGGGCTTGGTGCCAAAACTGATTCCGGACACCCCCACAGGATTTGTTGGCCTATAGACGAGCTAGCTCACAGTGCCACCATAAGCCTCCCAACCTCACCAGGAAGAAAATGGTCTCTGGCAACCACTGAACATGACAACTCTGATCACTTGGGTAACATTACAGAACCTTTCGCTCAGTCTCTCGTGCTTACTTATTCTCAGAGAAATATACAAAGAACATGCTGCTGGACATTTTCAATATGCTTATTTTTTTATTTTGTATTTTTTATTTTAGGCTTATCTTTGGTTTTTTTGACATCTTTAGCATAAACACAGTTCTTATATCTGCCTATCAATCCACGGTGGTATCCAGCGACCAAAGCATAAATAACTGCATTCGGTGTCCTCTGCGATAATACAGGCCAACAAATGTCCCCCATAAGCTTGTGAGGCTTACCCTGGACCGATTTACATGCTGCATTTTGATAAGATAAGCAATAGTATTCAACATTGTCAAAAGGTATTCTGACAAACACTCCTCCCCCCTCCCCAGAACTGGTGTGCGCCGTGTCTAATCCATCTTTCTAGTGTTTCTCAAAGTAAATTCTGTGGCCGGGATCAGGGTCCAGTGGGAGGACCTTCCGGCGCCGTGAGCCTGAAAAAGCGGAAGTATTTTGGGCATGTGATTTTGTTAAATTCGGTGGACAGAAGAGACACCAGTGGCTGCCAGACCTCCCTAAATCCCAGCGCGGTGTTTATGAGGGAAGCCTGTATCCTTTCCATTCCCAGGATGTACCATAATCTGTGTAGCCACCCCGTGTGTGTCAGTATTGTCTGTGTTCCCCAATGCGATAAGATGTTCTGGAGTGCTGCCCCCAGGGCTAGGCCCATCTGCTTCCCGTTACGGGACTTCAGAGGAAATGTTAAAGGGTTGGGCAGCCCCAATACTACGTAAGCCGGGAATCTGGGAATCTGCGTCTCAAACTGCTGGTCTATGTCGTCCAAGATCTTGGGCCAATATGTTGCTAGCTCCTTACATTCACATAACAAATGTAGTAACGTCCCCTCTGCCCCGCAACCCTGCCAGCAAGTAAGACTGCGATCCCGGTTCCCTTTGTTAAGTCGCACCGACATCAGATACCAGTACGTGGCGATCTTGAAGACAGTTTCCTTGCTGTCTGAGTTTAGTGCCGTATGTTTGGCCCTATAATAGATTTCCCCCCACTCCTTCTTCGTGAGATCCCTCCCTATTTCTTTCACCCAGTGTTTCTGACTGGCAGTGGGCTGTGTTAAGATTGGCGGACGCAACATTGCTTATAACTCTGAGATCATTTTCTTATGTGAATGTTTTGTCACCAGCCACTTCTCATATGCTGTCAATTTATTTTCTATTGACTTTTGGGTGTACTTCTGGCTGAAGAAGCCAATGCCTGATTTGGAGATAGTGGAAACTTTCTACTTCTGTGAGGGTATAGTCCTGTCTTAGTTGAGAAAAAGGAATGATCCCCTCTACATCAAACAGATGGCCTGCCACTTTGCACTCCGAATCCTGCCACGCCGAGAATGCCCTCCCATCAAGCCCCGGGGTAAACTCCCTGTTTTCCAGGAGGGAAGTCATCGGAGAGGGAAAAGTTGTTAGCCCCCTTCTACTGGCCACCTCGCCCCATACCTCCATTACTGTATTCGTAACCGTGGAGCCCTGATGGCTCTGTGGTCAGTCAGCTCTTTTTAGAAAGGGAACTATCCATAAAGAGAGTTTCGCTAATGCCCTATCTTGAAAGAGCCATCTCTTTTCCGGTTCCATCCTACTCCATTCCAACAAGTATCGCAGTTGGGCAGCCATAAAGTACTCTAACAGATTCGGGATTCCCAGGCCTCCCTCTTCTGTTCTCAAATGCCCCAGCTCTCTCTTCATGCGTGGTCACGCTCCTGCCCAAACAAAATGGTGTATTGCTTTTTGCAGAGTGTGGATTGTCCCCTTTGGTGGCCAAACTGGCAGTGTTTGGAACAAGTATAGTGCCTTGGGGAGAATAGACATTTTAACCACAGCAACGTGTCCCAGCAGTGACAGCTGATGCTGCTTACAGCTCTGTAACTCTCTTGTGACCTGTCGGACTAGCTTGGAGTTATTTAGTGTGATCCTCCGTTGAATCGTCTGAGCCAATTTGATTCCTAAATATGGGATGGACTCCATAATCTTAATTTCTGAGACAATATCATCTCCTATCCTTAAGGCTGACCTTCGCCCATCTAGTCGGAGGATCATTGACTTCCCCACATTCACTCGGAATCCAGAGACCTGACCGAATAACTCCAGTTCCCTTAAGAATGCTGGGACCAAGTGATCTGGAGATTCCAGAGAGGCGATGATATCATCCGCGTACAGGCTTATTGCATATCTTTCCCCCACAAAGGGAACACCCGTGATGTCTGGATTATCTCTGATCTTCTGGGCCAGTGGCTCGATGTATAAGGCAAAGAGGAGGGGCGACTGCGGGCACCCCTGCCTCGCCCCCCTCTGGATGGCAAAGGGTCTGGTCGATAGCCCATTTACCCTGATTGTCGCCGTGGGCGAGCTATAGCAGCTCATCACCCATGTCCTGAATCGCTCTCCCAGCCCGAAGTGAACCAGGGTTTGATCCAGAAAGTCCCAGTCCACCCGGTCGAATGCCTTTTCGGCGTCCACTGATAGCAGTAGGGCGTCCATATTTGTGCGGTTAGCTTTATTGACCAGGTGGAGCATTCTTTTGGTGTTGTCGCTACTCTGCCTACCTTGGATGAATACCGATTGATCTGGCTCTATGATGCCCTGCATTAAGGGGCCTAGTCGTGCAGTAAAAATGCTGGTAAACAGCTTGAGGTCCACATTGAGAAGCGACACCGGGCGATAGGAACCGCAAAGATTTTTATCCTTCCCCGGTTTAGGCAGGACTACGATGGATGCTGCTAGCATGTCAGGGGTAATCGACCCCGGCACTTCAAAGGAATTAAAAAGTCTCTTCAGGAGTGGAGCTCAGATATGGCAAAAGGATTTATAGAAACCTGCCGAGAATCCATCTGGTCCCGGAAATTTCATGAGCTTGAGGCATGAGATCACCCCTATAACGTCTTCTATTCGGATCGGGCGTCCATTAGCTCCGCTTGCTCCCTACCTAGCACTGTTGTATGTGCTCCCCGCAAATATGCCGTCATCTGCGTTACAGAGGGGACTTCTCTTTTGCATAGTTTTTCATAAAAGTCTCTGAATACTTTAGGTATTTCCTCGTCTTCCTTAACCACCTCCCCCTTGTTGTTTGTGATTGAGTGGACCTTCGTCTGGTGGGTGCGGGCTCGTAGTTTACTCGCCAGCATGCGCCCTGTTTTGTCCCCTCCCACATAATAGAAGTGTTTGAGAGGATGCGCTGCGTATTCGACTCTATCGATGTCCAGCCCCGCCAGTCGAGGTTGTGCTGCCTTCAGCTGATGCTAGACCCTCGGTGCCCCGGTTCTACTGTGTACACGCTCTAATTCTAGCACTTGTGCTGTGAGATGATCCCTCTTTTCTTTGCGATCTTTGGTCTCTGCAGCCGATATAGCTATCAATTCTCCAAGCACCACCGCTTTTAAGGCCCCCCATAGAGCGGGCACGGAGATGTCAGGGGCATCATTTATCTCTAAATAATCTTTAATGCATTTTTGTATCTGGTGTGTGTCACCGCTTCCTTGTGCAAAAAGCCTTACCTGAGTTGCCAGCAGCCCGGCTGTATCCACGTCGGGGGCAACCAAAGGGAGACCATCACTGCTTCGTGGTCAGAGAGCGCCACCGGGATAATGTCCACTTCCCCCACCATTGCATTTAATTCTGTCGTACTTATCAGGTAATCGAGGCGGGCATAAGTGCCGTGGGCGTGAGAGTAAAAGGAGAATTGTGAGGTCTGGGGTGGGCCGCCTGCCACAAATCTATCAGTCCCCTAGATTGAAGCCATTCCTTACCTTCCCTCGTCAGTTCTCCCGTCTGATTGTATTGGTAACCTGACCGGTCGTTAGCCGTGTCAATGACAAGGTTTAGATCCCCTCCCACTATTGTCTTCCCCTCTTGTTTGCTCAGGACCTCTGAGAGCGCCTCCTTTAGGAATTTCTCCTGCCCCGAATTGGGCACATATATTGACCCCACCGCTAGTGTGTGCCCTCCTATCTGGAACGTGTAGGCCAGTAGACGGCCCTTAACCTCCGCAATCTTGTCTCCCACTATCCCTGGAAATCGCTTGCTACTAAAACGGCTACCCCTGCTTATCAGATGCGGATGAGAATAATTGGTGGAGAAATGCCTTTGACCTCAGCGATGACAGTCTTTAGATAGGAGGCGGGTCTCTTGAGAAGACACACATCCGCATGGCTTTCCCCTTAACAGGATTATTAAGGCCCTTCATATTTAGGGTGACTACTTTCACTGTGGAGTGTGTTATCATGTATGATCATGATGGGTCTGCCGTTCCCGGAGGATCCAAAACCCTCAGTCCCTCTGTGAGCCCCCCTCCACCCCACCTCCCGTCTCCCCTGGATCGATCTCCAACCCTGTGTCGTCAGCTCCCCACACATTAATTCCTTCCCTCCCTCTCCCTAACCCCAAGCAAGTACCCACTAACACCCCATACTCCCGAGCCCGCAGTTCGTGGCCATGTGCCCTTGGAAAAATGAATTGAATGGAGCATTTTGTGGCCCAAATCGCCCCGTCTCCCCGCTCTCATCCACCGCCCCCCCGGCTCCGCTTATAAATGTCATGTGTAGTTATCCCAGCAATGTTCAAGAGCCATTTTGGGAAGCTGTGTCCTTGAGTACCGTCTCTAGGACCGATTGCCTCTCCTGCGCCATGGTTGCGGGGTCTGGCCCCAGCGTGTGTTCTGTGAGACGCCTCTCTCAGACTCTTTGCCACCGGTCTCGCTGGGACTTACATTCTTGGCTAGTCGCCTCCTCTTGACTTGCTTGTTCCAGGCCTAGTATTCTGCATGCTTCCTGTAATGATTTGATTTGGTGTAACTTGCCTTGCCACTTGAAAATCAATCGGAAAGGGTGGCCCCAAGAGTATGCCACCCCTAGGTCCCTCAAATGTGTCATCACCAAACGATATTCCCTTCTTTTTTGCAGAGTTAGTAAGGCTAAGTCTTGATAGAGGGCCACCGGTTTGCCCTTGTATATAAGTGGATGCTTCGCCATAGCCTCCCTTAAAATGCATTCCTTGAGGGGAAAGTCCGGTAAGTAGGCCAGGATGTCTGGTGGGGGTGCATGCGCCTTCCTTCTCAAACCCACTCTGTGCGCCCGATCTATCCTGATATCAAAGCCCTCTGAGACCCCCAGTATGCTCCGGAACATCCCCTGCAGGTACTGCACAATGTCCGCTCCCTCTTCGTCTGATGGAACACCCTTCACCCGTATGTTATTCCGCCTGGAGCGGTTCTCCAGGTCTTCCGTATGCGCTTGGAGGTCTATCTGCTGGGCCCATAGCCGAATTACCTCCTGCTGGAGCTGCTCCATTTCTTCCTCCCTGGCTTGTCCCTGGTCCTCGATGTTGGCCACCCCTTCGCCTACTGCATCCACATCTTGCCGAATGTCCTTCATATTCCTTGCGAGTTCCCCTTTTAATGACTGAAAATCATCTCTTAGCATGCTAAACAATGTCTCTAGGAAAGAGAGGGTGATGGGGGCTTCGGCTCCTTCCGTCTCGTGCTCCATTTGCGTGAGTGGAGACCTTCTGCCCTCTCCTCCACCAGCCTGCGGGGTTTTGGTCAACATGTCCTTCAGGGTCTGATCATTTTTCCCTCTCAGCGAGGACATACCGTCTGAGGAATCCCCTGTCTTTGCGCCACTGCACCCTGTCTCCGCTCCAACCGTTGTATTAGTCTGGAGGCCTCTTAGCTTGCAGTTCTCCACGAACCCTGGTGGCCCCCTGCCTGCTTCCTTGCTGCGGCCTGTGCGCCCACCTATGTTGTATTTGTTCGCCCTCGGGTCGCCTAGGTTCTACCTCCGCTCGTCCTTGTGCTAGAGGCGTGAACCCCTAATCCCGGGCCTCTCAACCAGTGCGTATCGCTCTGGGGCTACGGAGATCCCTTCTCCACCACCTCTGCCCCCGTATGCTCCAGTCCCCTCCTCACTGGCCCTCCTGGGGAGCGTCTACTCCTCTCCCTCCAGATTGTTGGCCTGCCGTCCTCCAGGCCTCTTCTATCCGCACCTCCAGTACAGACTGATGCACTGCCGGCCGAGCATGCCGGTTGGAAATTGCTGCTGCTGTGGGGTTAATGTCACTGCCCTGGAGCTCTTAGTCTTGCTGGGGGCTCCCTGCCTCCTGGTCAGGGTCCGCGGGTGCCACCGGGTCTGTCTTTGGGATTGCTTGTCGGGGCCCCTACCATCCCCTGGAACCCTCTCTTTCTCCACCGGGCTTTTCGCTAAGGTACCATCCCCGTTTGTGCCCGGGCCGCACCGGCAGCCCTACCCGCTTGTAGGTGAGCGCTGCGCCCTCGCTGGCCTGGCCTCTGTGCTGTGCACTCCGGTCCCCTTCAGCTGCGTTCAGGCCTTCATCCCTGTTCAGGGCGCTGCCGCCATTTTCTGCTTCTGGGCCTGCTCCCCTCCGTTAGGTATGCTCGGCTAGGGGCCGCCCGAGTCCCACCCTCGCCGGGGACACTGGATCCTTCTCCTCGAGGTATGTGCAGGCCTCCCCTGGATCCCACTTTAGGACCCTGTCAGACGAATGTGGCCGCAGAAGTGATGCAGCTGCGTTCCGGGGAACCTCCACGCACTGCGGTGACTTCCTTCTCCTCGCGGCCCCGCTCACCGGTGTCTCCAGGTCCCGTGTGCGCTTTATTCTCTGGGCTCCATCCTTCCCCACGGGCCTCTCTTGCTTCTGTGCTGGACTCCTCACCTGGGATCCGTAGCCTCTGCTGCTACCCGATGCATGCCTGAGGGTGATTCTGCGAGCTCCGGCCTCTCAAGATCTGCCCTGGGACGCCGCCATTTTCTGCCCCTGGGCTCGCTCAGCGGGTCTCTGTCGCGGACGCCGGCACCTGCAATCCAGTCCCCCTTGTGCTCTACTGGTCCTGGATTGCTCACCCTCTCAAAATCGATTGTTTCGGGGGATTTTACCGCACTGTAGGAGCCTGGATATGGCGAACGGGAGCGGGGAGACGATAACTGCACATCTTACCTGCTCGCCATCTTCGCCACGCCCCCGCATTTTTTATTTTAATCGTTTTTTATAGCGCAAACATAACTCTTGCGGGTATCAAGGCGCTTTACAGAATTGCAACGTGGCGAGTAGTAAAAGCAATAGTAGCATATTCACTACAAGTTCACTAACAGTTGGATAGCAAGGTTACATCATTAGTAACAAAATAATGTCACAGTTAAACCACAGCAAAACCAGGCAGAGTAGAGAAGCAGGGGGGTGATGTCGGTATTGCACGGAGGAGTATATTAGATAGCCAGAGATAGTTAGACATGTGGGTGACTGAGGAGAGTAGTAGAATGTTTATTGTACCAACGTTATTCTTTTATAAAATACGTGTGCTGCTATGATCAATAAACAGAAACAGATAAATGTGATTATGAGCACCAAGAGTGTGAACAGTAGATATAGTTCTACCATGGTGCTAGGGCAGTGTATATATGCAGGCATATATAAAACAAGGCAGTAATTGAGCGTACTCCTACTATGCAAACCACACTTAAATTTTACCTAGAGAGTGTGTTTGTGTCAAGCCAAGAATCCCCTCAAGGGGCGATCCAACCCCATTATCTGATGGGAGAGAATGAACTGGACACCCCTCATGATATGTAAGGCCACTTGGTGAATCCTCAGCATGCAATGATCCCCATAGTCAGCTGAAGTGCCTCCTCTACTAATCTATCGGGATGCTCATCATTTATAATAGAAAACACCCTTCCGATCTACATGTTAGATTAGCTTTGTTATGGATATGTAGATAGCCCTGTCGCCACGTGGATGAAGATAGGACGACTTTTGTACATAGTGCATAAAGAGGCCTTGTACATGATGTTTGTGGCATCGTGATAATATTGCGTGAAGCTAGATGTGTAAACAAAGTAGTTTTAGAGAAACTAATCCAACTTTGTCGTGCATGCAAATGAGTGCAAAAGTTCATAGCTGACATTTTCTTTTCTTAGGACAATGTAAGAAATAAGCTGCTTCGCTACATAGGCCTAACCCGGGAATATAACACTGCAGTCAATAAATTGGCTTTGGTTTTCAGAGCAGGCAACTGCAGGTCTAGCACTTATGTTGCTCTTGCACTACTTCAGCAAAAGAGGCACTTTCTTCAGCATGTGGACCAGGTGGTGAGTCCAGCTCTGTCTTTGGAGAGGTATCTAGCCCACTAGCATTTTGGAAGTCTAAAGACAGCCCTTCATCAGTGTAATGAGAGGAAAGTAGATTGTCTACTTCCTAAATGAATGAATACATGACAATTTATAAAGCACACAGCTACTCCACAGTGTGCCGGTGCTAGGACCAACCACGATACATCGTAGACTGACTGACCTAGTGTAGAACAAAAAGGTGGGTTTTTAGTGCCTTCTTAAATAGCATAACATCTAAAGAGCGCCCACCACTCTGGAATTGCAGCACCGTGACCAATAAGGCTGATGTAGGCGAAAGGTGCATGGAGGATGGTAGTGTCAGATCCTATTAATCAAGTGCTGTGGGCCCCACTTATAAAACACCTGGTGCATGAGGCTAGGGGCCTTCTAAAAATCCCCTTTGTAACAGTTGCCAGTGGAAGTCTCGCAGATGGGAGGCAACAGAGTCCTGTCTGGGAATCCCAAGAATAAGGTGTGCAGCAGCACTTTGCCTTACCAGAGGTTTGTTTTATCAATCTGTCAGGAATATCTAGGTACAGGATGTTAATGTAATCCAGTCTAGTGGTTATCAGAGCATGAACAGTCCTCAATGGAGAGAGAGAGAGAGAGAGAGAGAGAGACTATAATCAATCCTCAGACCTAGGTTCGTATCAACTGAGGAAGGTGCTGGGAAGAGGAGGAGGGTCCTTAGGCGGGCAGGTGTTAATCCCATGCTCGCCCATTGGCCCAAATAGAAGAATATTTTGCATTGCATTGTAGATGACTCACTCACAACCAATGCAGTACACCTGCAGACACGAGAGAAAGGTGGCACATTAGTCAGTAGATGTGGTACCAGCAGTGAGGAGCAGCTGAGTATCATCAGCATAAGAAATGACAACAAACTCATGGGATTCAATGAGTTTGACTAAGGGGGGCATAACAGAGGGCTAAGGGTATCCCAAAAGCTAGCCGTCTGCTGGACGAGGTATAAGGAGACAGACCGATTCCCTGCCCCTCCTTTCCATGAAAGACTTTAGCCAGCTCCAGGCCTGTGACGCCCACCTCAGTCAGGCATTAAAGGAGGATCAGGTGGGAAAGGGTGTCAGACCCTGCTGACATATGAGGAAAAATCAGAACATTCACCAAGAATAACCTTGATCACCCCCACCACCTCAAGTAGGGCCGTTCACATTCCCTGCTGTGGGTTAGAGCCAGATAGAGTCTGATGGAGGAGAGGATTGTCTTCCCAGTAGTTAAATAGCTGGAAATGAACTAGCTTTTCCATCATTTCAGCACATGCCAGGAGCAGGGAAATGGGACAAAGGTGAGACACGTTTGCAGGGTTGGCAGTCGGTTTCTTCAGGAGGGGAATTGCTTTAGCTTTTTCCAACTAGAAGGGGCTAAGCTATAGGTACTAAGCGGTATAGATTCTGCTGTAGAGACTAGAAATACAGGAGGGCTAGGGTCTCTAGGTGATCCTGTTTTACAATGCAACAGGGCCTGCTCAATTGAAGCAATGGAAAAAGGACTAAACTAATCCAGAGAACATGCTGTTGCAGAAACAGCAGTATCTGCCTCAACCACTGAGGAAGGGGTCATAGAAGGTGAGAGCACGAGAAGGACAGCAGGAATCTGAAGGGTCTTTTCATCAAAAAAATGAGTGATTTACAAAATCGCCTTCGATGAATATTCTGCATCATTGGTTAAATGAGAGTGAAAGGTACTTTGGGTGGTTTTAATTGCCCTGCGGTATACCTTCAAGGCTGGTTTATAGAGGGCCTGTCAGTCTGACTATAGTTAGAGCGCATTTTTTACAAGCCAGATATTCAGGAATAAACCAAGGCGATGACCGACCTCTATGTTTAAATGAGATCTTTTTAATTGTGGCCAAGGTAATATTGGCCTCATGAAGCCAAGTGATAGGCCCCTCAACACCCTGATCAATGTGCCAGCAAAGGCAGGTTTCGTGTCTTCTGAGGTTTTAGTGAACTTGGACCGGTTGACTTTATTCCAGGCTCTAACTACACCCCAGTCCTCTATAGCTGGGTCACTCATCAGATGACCATTCTCTCAACTAAATGGGACAAGATAATGGTCAGATCAAATAAATTAGATAGGTGTAACAGTAGAGCGGGATATTTAAAAAGATCAGCTCCAAGATACATCCAATAATAGGTATTCCTCCTTCTGGCTTCTTTCCCCTATCTTGTCTGGGACAGGATGTGGCTTTACGACTAGAGCTGCTGACTTTGGAGCTGGGGAACCAGGTTCGGGGGACGGCTTAACATCCTGTGATTCTGGGCAAATCACTTAATCTCCTCCGCCTACCAAAAACGAACGAGTCCTTGTGTAACGTAACCAGTGTTCATGTAAAGTAGCAACAATACCTTCGGGTCGAGTTCGTGCTATTTAAATCTGCAACAAAAAAACAAACAAACCCAGAACGTACTGCTTGACACATATCATGGTAGGACACAGGCATGTTTCAGTAACAAACAGAGCCTCCATCTTGGTGTCCATCAGTAGTAGCGAAATATGCAGTACATCAGCATCGTCATTAGTGAGTGGCATTAGATACGTCCTGGACCATGTTGGAGTTGAAGACGAAGAGAGCTGTATCCTCTGATGGTATTGACGTCGGGGGAAAGACAAAGTCTCAGGGTCTAGCTGCACAACCACTGGTTGCACCTTAGTTATTTTATAGAATAACATGGACCTGGCACAGGCTAATGTTGGTTCCGGGTCAGAAATGTCCGGTACCAGCTCAGGCAGGTTCAGCAAAAAGGCCAAGCTGGAAAGCATGTGGCTCGTGCCTGCCAGCGGAGCTCCTACTGCTCTGTAGGGACCAAAGGTAGACCAGAGAGTGCCAATAGCATCTGAAAGATTTGCAGCATCGCCTCCCTGAAGGCCGCTATCAGCTGCAGGGTTGATGATGGCCTGTGGAATTCGGTACATGCTGGGACCACATTCGGGGTCGGCTCAGAGTCAAACAATGTATAAAGTAGCACAGACCTTAATCTTTTCTCTTAAGACCGCTATAAGTAATAACAAGGGAGGAGAGAGAATAGCTATTAGTATCAGCCCTATAGAAGCATCGTACAGATATTAAATTAAGTAAATAATCTGGAAAATGCCAAGGTACCTACTTTCAGTGTGGTGAGAATTCCGACCCACACAGATCTCAGGCGTGGGTATAAGTTGACAAGTGAATTGAAAATTAATCAAAATGCTGGATCCAGTATCTTGTATCCAAGCTGTAATAAAATACGAGCAGTCGCTAGTATTGATCCAAATAAGAGCTGGCAGTAAAGATAAAGAACTCGATTTACAGTGCTATTAGGTCTCTCTAGTATCCCACTCATTAATATAAGACTATATAGCCGCATTAACCAGGCAAAGGCGCATTAGCATAGTGCATGGTTTGTGTAGCCCCGGTTAAAAAAACAAACTGCAATTATGCCGACACTAAGAATTTTAACATAAAGCGTATGTCTGATAGGTACGCTGTCGGGCAGAGTGACGGTACTTTTTAAAAAGGCATACGCTTCCTAAGGTGAGGGCTTTAGTGCGTTACAATCAAATCGCGCATAGGACACTCACCGCATTATTGTGAAGATTCTTAGTGTCTGTATAATTGCAGTTTGTGTTTTTAACCGGGGCTACACAAACCATGCACTATGCTAATGCGCCTTTGCCTGGTTAATGCGGCTATATAGTCTTATATTAATGAGTGGGATACTAGAGAGACCTAATAGCACTGTAAATCGAGTTCTTTATCTTTACTGACAGCTCTTATTTGGATCACTACTAGCGACTGCTCGTATTTTATTACAGCTTGGATACAAGATACTGGATCCAGCATTCTGATCAATTTTCCATTCACTTGCCAAATTATACCCCCGCCTGAGATCTGTGTGGGTCGGAATTCTCACCACACTGAAAGTAGGTACCTTGGCATTTTCCAGATTATTTACTTAATTTAATATCTGTATGATGTTTCTATAGGGCTAATACTAATAGCTATTCTCTCTCCTCCCTTGTTATTACTTATTGCGGTCTTAAGAGAAAAGATTAAGGTCTGTGCTACTTTATACTATCTGTCTATATTTGTGTGGGTGACAGTGCACTTATCTCCTCAATGGAGATGTTGGTTCGCGGATGTCATTATTATGGCTAGCGTTCATACGGGTGAATAGACACATATTAGACGTAAGCAGACACATGACACACTTTAGCAATAATTGATTTCGGGTCAATGATTTGTGTTTCATTAATTCTAGGATGACATGTACTTTTAGAATTAACTTGTAGAAAGCCGGCTGATATTTGTAAAATATACTGTATTTCAAGTTAGCTCACATTCGGAAGAACACAGAGAGTCCGCCTACCACCGTACAAGTCAGAGGCCTCCGAAGTCATCTGCGGCGTCCCCCAAGGATCATCTCTGAGCCCCACCCTCTTCAACGTCTACATGAGCCCCCTCGCGGCCATCGTACGCAAACACAACCTCAGCATAATCTCCTACGCCGACGACACCCAGCTGATCCTCTCCCTGACCAACGACCCCGCCGCCGCCAGAGCCAACCTGCACGAAGGGATGAAAGAGGTAGCCGAGTGGATGACGTCCAGCCGCCTGAAACTGAACTCGGACAAGACGGAGGTCCTCATCCTGGGCTCCTCACCCTCCGCCTGGGACGACTCCTGGTGGCCTCCCGCCCTGGGCACCGCACCCAAACCGACGGACCATGCACGAAACCTGGGCTTCACCCTGGACTCCTCCCTCTCCATGACCAGGCAGGTCAACAACGTCTCCTCGGCGTGCTTCAACATCCTACGCATGCTACGGAAGATCTTCTGGTGGATCCCCACAGAGACCAGGAAGACCGTCACCCTGGCCCTCGTCACCAGCCGACTGGACTACGGTAACGCCCTCTACGCCGGTACCACCGCCAAGCTCCAGAAGAGACTCCAGAGGATCCAGAACGCCTCAGCCAGACTCATCCTCGACATCCCACGATCCAGCCACATCTCCGGACATCTGAGAGACCTTCACTGGCTCCCCGTCAACAAGAGAATCACCTTCCGCCTCCTCACCCACGCACACAAAGCCCTACACGACCAAGGCCCGAGCTACCTCAACAACCGAGTCAACTTCTACGCTCCCAAACGCCACCTCCGATCAGCCAACCACGCCCTCGCCGCCGTCCCCCGCATCCGAAGAGCGACTACAGGAGGAAGGTCCTTCTCCTACCTGGCCGCCAAGACCTGGAACTCCCTCCCGACCGACCTGCGCCTGACCCAAGACCACCTCTCCTTCAGGAAGAAGCTGAAGACCTGGCTGTTCGAGCAGTAGCGGCACCCCCCCCCCCCCCCCCAGCGCCTTGAGACCCTACGGGTATGTAGCGCGCTTTATAAGTGATTGATTGATTGATTGATTGATTGATTCCACTGGTGCGTAAACAGTCACGGTGGAGGTAAATTTATATTTAAAGGTTGGTCTGTGGCATTGGTAGGCTTTCTAAATGGAATTGACACTTGATTGTTTAATAGCACACTAAATCACGGTGGAGGCTATTTGGTTGAATGTCGTAGAGCTTATGAGACATGACTTAACTATTACCTATTCAGTGACTGTGGTCTATTTCTCACTTAGCCTTGAGAAAGTCGCATGTCAATATAACGTGAAGCGACGAAACCCGTGTTGGCTTTGGGCTCACAAACAGTCACAAGATTGAATAAACTAAAGGAATCAACAAAAGAATTAAAGACCGAAGATTCCAAGATACTTACTCTGTGCTGTTGATTTATATTTTGTCTCAACTGTTCGTGTCCGATTTGACTTTGTTAATCAGCATTGAGAACTCACGTGTGCTAAGGAATTGTGTTGTTATTTGTTGCGGCCTAGGCTGCTGATTAGGAGAGGTGGGTGGTTCTCTCCTTCTTATAGCACCGTACTAATTGGTGGAATTCATAATAACTCAAGTGAATATTTCTAGCAGCGCCTTCCCTATGACCCATACCACTAATCTCCTTTGTATCAGAGTCAAACAATGCCTGAACCTTTGCTTTTCTGACTTCACCAGAATTTGAGTGGCAGGATAGGGATGAGTCTGGCTTTTACTTTCTTGCGCTTATGGCACATTTTTGACTTACCTGAAGACTTTGAGCAGATATAGGACTTTGTGCAGACCCGACTGTGTGACTATAATGAAGACTGGCCCCATCACTTGAAGCGGAAGTAGGACCTCTGGTTTAATCTCAACCCCTTCTTATGTTCTACGATGAAACGTTATGCCTCCCTCTCCCTGATTGCCTTTGGGTGTTTCAGAATGCTTTTATTGCAGGATTTCAAATCATGAACCTTTCATCCGTCTGCGCAAGAAGTGACCACTGAATTTTCCATCATCCCTCAGAAAATGAAGTGAAATCAATGGATTGCCCATTATCCATCTGCATAGGAAGTCCCATCACTGATTTCAAGCCAAACCCATGTTTTAAAGACAAAGTCAAGCAAGAGGACTTAAATGTCCCATAATTCATCTGTAAATGAAGTGATTTTGCTGGATGTGTCACCATTCACCTGCACAGATGTGTCATCACTGATTTCCTGTGAAAAACCATCTTTCTAAGTCAAACACGAGGATTTCATTTACCAAACATCCATCTGCGAGGACGTGACTAGTGTTCAATCTAATATGTGCCATACACACCTTGGAGTTTCAAATGGGATTCTCTGGAAATGTTCTTCACTGGCTTTCCTCCTTCATTTCCAACTCTGGGTCTGGGTCGGTAAACGAATGTGGGAGGTGGGAACCATGGTTCCATGTGAGAATGGGTTTCACCTTCACATGGTTGCATATCTGACGTGGTTAATAGGCTATATTGAGTGTCAAGCTTCTCTCAGTGCTTGATAGACATTTCCAAGTGTTCTGGTATGTTCTTTCTTTGAAGTCAAAAACGAATATGTAATCTCTGTGGGCATTCTTCTTTAAATACTTTGATGGCTAAGGAGACACCAAACCTGCGGCATTTGAATAAGAGGAAGCTTCAATGTGTGGCAAATGTGGTTACAGAACTCAGTCCCACTTCC
Organism: Triturus cristatus; assembly: GCF_964204655.1. Lineage (NCBI taxonomy): Eukaryota > Metazoa > Chordata > Amphibia > Caudata > Salamandridae > Triturus > Triturus cristatus. The sequence continues at coordinate 202,708,930 of NC_140583.1, read as the reverse complement.
TGTTCAAGTTGATGGTGCCTGCGTTTTCAGACACAAGTTTGAAAACTAAACTAGACAAATTATGTGCTAAACTTACCCTAGAGCGAGACCAATGGAAATCAGGGCAGCAGATCCCTAAGCTGGAGTTACGGGCCATTGTTAATGCAAAGGCCCGAGAAGAAGATTTATATTACTTGAAGAGCAAATCGCCTGCCCGGTTTCTGATAAACGGATGGGCCAATGATCATATCTTCCCCTATATAGAAGCTATGCCTAACCCAAAGCTCAGAAATGCAATATTGAAGTTTAGAGTCGGCCTGAATACATGTAACATCAATTGGAAGATAAAATCACTAATGTCGAATGACCAAGGTCTGTGCTCCTGTGGCCTACAAGTAAAATGTAGTAGTCAACATATCTTGTTGGATTGTTTGTGGTTTTTAGAAGAACGGAAAAAAATGTGAAAATCTATTTTTATTGTTTATAAAAGTTTCAGGAGGGACCAAACACTTAGCTTATTGACAAATATGAGATTTTTAAATGTGGCAAGTGCAATAGGAAGATTTTTAATTGCAATACAGGAGTCATTGAAGGAAATGGTAAAGGTTGAAACGAACACATGGTAGAAATTCAATATTACCCATGATTTGTGGATTATTCGAGATTCTGTATAAATGTATAGCTAATCTATAAACAACTCATTGCTGCTTTGGTGAAGAACTAAGAGTATTATATACGTGGGTCCCCCATTGTATATTTTAGTAGGTTTTTATTGTGTATTATATTGTCTTATGATGAAACTGTTGGGATAAATCATATTTTAATTGTTTGTAATGTGCTACTTTTTTTGGCTAAATATGCCAAATAAAAATATTCAAAAGTGAAGTGAAAAAGATACAGGTTTGAGAATAATTTTGCCACATTTAATCGACGGATCATGTCCTGAATGTGCGATGCTTTATGTCTTTCATGCTGTATGGCTAAAGTTGGTTTAGAGGAGACACTCATAGTGTGGGGCTATCTACCAGTCTGATGAGGTCCTCTTGAAGCAAGTAGTTGATCTCTTCTACTTGTTTTTAGATGCTGAAAGGTAAACCACAGAAATGTTGGAGAATGAGTTTGAGTATCTGATCAATATGCAAACAAATGTGTCTATTCTTAAGCTTGCCAATACCTCGGAACAGCTCTGGAAATGTTACCTCATTCGATCAGCACACAAAAGAGAGCCTGAGGAGGTTTAAAGAACAGCAGGGGACGACTCCCCTCTATCACAACTAGAAAGCACAACAAAGGCACCTGGGTCTCAGTACTGAAGAAAGAGTGCTGGAGTGTCCCTTTTACAGGACCGTTTCCCTCACCCACCAGAAGGTGGCATGCTTCATCATTGGGTAACCTCCTCGCATTGCGAACCTAGTCGCAATGCGGGCTACAACCCCCTCTCTGAAAGAGAGGAGCTTAGGGATGTTTTGTTTGTGAGAAAATAGAGGTATCCTAAAACCTATAGAAGAAGGCCGATGCACGGATCTGCACCCGTTGCATCTGTTCCTACAGGATCCGGATGCTACCTCGAGTTTTTGCATCAAGTGTAAAGAAACCCACCTGTAAAAAGGACACTCCAGCACTATTTCTTTGGTGAGACCCAGGGGCATTTTTTGTGCTCTCTAACATTTCCTCATTGTCAATGTCCTTTTCAAGTATTCCATTTGACCGTAGGGTATTTGAACTGACATTCCAGTCAGAATGGGAGTCAACCCTTTAGAGGAAGGGGACGCGTCCGGGGTGTCCCTACTTCTAAGAAAGGCCAGTTTCAGCAGCCCAGCAGTTCAAGTTAGGGTCAGGCAGCTCCCAATTCCTCACTATTCCACTGCAAGGGCTCTTCTACCAGTAGGAGGCCATCTGAAATTCTTTGTGGATGTTTAAAGAGTTCAATATAGGACACATGGGTACTGCAGATAATCCAGGAAGGATATTGAGTTGAGTTTCATTCTCTAGCTCACAAATGTATTTGTGTAATCAATCCAGAAACCTACAAAAGAGGTATACTGCACAGAATGGAATTCAAAAAGTTGCTGAAAAAAGGGCAATTTTACTTTGCCCTTTCCGTCAGATGGGAAAGGGACATACTCTATCCTGGTTTGGTAAAGAAACCAATGGGATTCAGTCCTTTATTGGATTTAATGACAGTGAACTCTTTCATTTTGCATAAAATTTAAAGTGTAAATTCTTCAGTCTTCTAGATGCTTATCTTTGTGTGCCAGTGCATCCAGCACTGCACAAAATCCTTTGATTCTGTGTACACACAGGGGCATATGTAGCAAACGATTTTGTATTCGCAAACGCTGCGAATCGCAAAAAAACAGCGTTTGCGAATACAAAATCGCAAAAGGAGATGTATAAGGCATTTCAGCATCGCAATCTTAAGGAATCGCTAATTTAGCGATTTCTTAAGCTTGCGTAAGCATTTAAGAAATCGCAAATAGCGATTCCTTAAATGCTATGTAACACGCACCCAAGTTGTGCGATTTCTCCTTAAGAAATCGCAAACTACCACCAACTTCAAGTTGGTGGTAATTTGCGATTTCTTTGAAAAATGCACGTTTTGGCATTTTTCAAAGTGCCATGTGGCACACATACATGCCCTTAGGGCATGTATGTGCGCCATATGCACACACATGCTAATTTCAGGGGTGCATCAGGGTGTCATCATGACACCCTTGCACCTTTGAAATTATTCTCAATTTGCGATTAGCAAATTGCGATTCGCAATTTGAGAAAGACTTCCCATTCATTGCTATGGGCCTCCTGGCCCATAGGAATGAATGGGAAGGTATTCCTTAATTGCGATTTCGCAATTTGCTAATCGCAATTAAGGAATTTTAAGAAATCGCAAAATTTGTGCGAATTTTTAGTTACATCCCGTTTTGCAATTCTCAAATAGCGATTCTCAAAAAATCGCTATTTGAGAATCGCAAATGGAGATTTTGATACATATGCCCCCAAGATCCTTATCAATTTCAGGTATTTACCTTTGGTCTATCGTTCTCACCCAGGGTCTTCCCTAAAGTGTTAGAACAATTGATAGGATGTATTCATTCTATTTCCATACCTAGATGACTGGCCTATCTGTTCCTCTTCTTTTTCCGAGGCTGAAATACATATCGGAGAGGTGTGCATACTGGTACAACAGCATGGACTGCTTCCAAACCACATCAAATCACATCTGGTTCCCACACAAGAACTGCAGTTTATAAGGGGTCTTTTCAAGATGAATGTCGGAAATGTGTTAAGATCAGACAAATCAATGCTTCTTTCAAACTAGTGTCTTCTTTGGCCATAGATTGTTTAAGGATGTGGGGTCTCAGGCCCTCTACTGTCATGGTCCTTCAGTGAGCCAGCTTTCACATGTATCCTCTGGCCAACCACCAATTACTACTTCGGAATGCCACATCTGAGAATTACGATCAGGAGGTCTTGGTGGAGATAGAGCTTTATGAGGCCATGCAGTGGGGGTTGAGGGAAGATAACTGTTGTAAATTGCCTCTCTGCATTAATTCTAGCTTCTGTCACTTGGTATGCCCCCCTACCCTGTTGAACATTCCAAGGGAGCTTGCCCTGGAATGTTGGAAGCTGTTAGTTGACAGTTGGAGTCGGAGAGTGGATGGCTGATTAAAGAAGACTCTTCACTTACCGCGTTTTGTCTTCTTTCTTTATACTTCACAACAAAAACCTAGTGAAAGGGTTTCTATTCAGATCGCTCATAAACAAAAACTTTAACTACGGATGCCATCAGATTGTGCTGAGGTGCAATGCTCAGGAGGTGGAAGCTTCGTACACATGGAGGGTATTAGAAGTGGTTCAGTTAGCCGTACAGAGCTTCCCCTCTCATATTTGTAAACATGAAGTCCAAGTGAGGACAGACAACAACATTGTTAAGAGTTACCTCAATAACCAGTGAAGCTGAAGGATCAAATCATTAAATTTCCTATCTTGGCAGATATGTAAGTGGGCAGAAGGCAGTCTGCTGTTTTTCAGGGCCATATATCTGCCAAGGAGGAAGAATTGTGCAGCAGACCACCTGAACAGAGTTTTTCCTCCACTTCACTGTCTTTGAAGAGGCAAGTAGTTCAGCAATTATGGAGTAGGTTTGGACACCCACAAATAGATCTGTTTGCATCAGAAGAGAATGCCCTGCTTGACATGTTTTTCACAATTATGCCCTCCCAGGGAGCAAGAATCTAAGAAATTGGGTTACTGGTTGAGAGGGGGTTAAACTCTTCTTAAGCAGCAACCGCACTCCTTCTCAGGGTGAAGTCACAAGCAAACCCTAAATTAACCTGTGCTCAACGCTCGGGAAACTTGGCACAGAACAGTCAGGCTTAACTCCGAGGCAATGAGTAAAGTATTTGTCCAACACTTCAAACAGTAACGCAATGAAAACACACCACAAAAGAAGCCCATAAAAGAGTTAGAAAAATAGAGTTATTGTTATCGAATAAACTAAGACCAAATTCACAAAAAGCAAATCAGTAGAACTAGCGATATTCAATTTTAAAGAATTTAGCAATGATAAACAAAGTCACAAGTTTAGGCTGACTGTGATTGAGTGCGGGCCGGCTACAGAGATCCAGTTAGGCCTGCTGTACCTTCAATCCTGGTTTGCAGAGCATTTTGAGGATCCACGACGAAGATCCATCGTGCAGCCGTAGGGATGCATTGGTTCTGAGATGCTGTGAGGCTGCGGTGCGAGGCTCTGTTTGGTCATCGTTAAAGATCCTGCCAAAAAGGGCTTGCGATGTCAAAATCGGAGTTGGGGGATGCGTCTCACAGTCGGGCGATGCATCGGTACCGAGAAGCTGCGAGACTGCGATGCGGAGTCCTGTGTTATTGTCGAGGCTGCTGTTGATGAGGGATGCGAGGGCCTACACTAAGGATGCATCGCCCAGTGGCAGTTCTGATGCGGCAAGGGGCTGCCATGCGGCTCATTGCAGCACTTCCGATCCACGGAGCCGCGGCGATGTGTCGGTTCTGCTCGAGGTTGCACTGTGCAGCAGAGGAGATAGGTCAGTTCCGCTGGGTCCACAGAGGCTGGCAGAGCACCTCAGGCCCACTACCAAAGGTGCAGCACTAGGGTGTCACCACTTGGCAGAGTAGACTCACAGATGGCAGAGTCAATGTGCAGGTGCAAGGTTGTTGGAGCTTTCTATCCCTTAGACACAGGTCCAGAAGAGTACTGAAGTGGTGGTGTCTGAGGTCCAGTATTTATACCCAGTTGTACCTCCAAATTGGGGGGAGAAGCTTTAGACGTTTCCCTTTGAAGTCTCAGGCATTGTGCCTTCCCTGTCCTGGCTCTCAACTAACTGTAGGGGGTATGCAGTCTTTGTGTTGAGGCAGAACAGAGCCTATTCAAGTGTAAGTGGAGCTGTGCCCAGCTCCTCCCTCCAATGCTGCCAGTGATGACCCACCCAGACACACTTAAGCTCCCTTTTGTGTGTGGCTGTCTAGGAGAAATACACAGAGCCCAAACCGTCAGCTACACCCACTCATGTGACTAGAGACAGGGTACAGGCACTAAATGGCCAAGGCTGGAAAATGTAAACTTTCTAAAAGTGGCATTTTCAAAACTGTAATTAAAAATCAGAATTCGAAGGGGGCGGCGGAGTAGCACCATTTCTCAGGGGCTCCGCTCGCCGAGGCCAACAAAAGGTGTCCATAACCAGTCTCGGGACCAGAGAAGTCGCTGAATTGAGTTCTCGGGGTGTCCGGATTATCAGAGGCATCTGCAGACCCAGTGGCCACCCTTCACACTATGGTAACTGGCTGCAGCGCGCTCCGAGCTGTGAGCGTTAGCGGAGACTAGGACGGCACGGAGGCTGCCGCACAGACCCCGCTGCTGGAGGAGGGGCGCGTGGGCAGCGACGCACTCTGCCTTGGGAGCCGGCGGAGCCTGGACAACACCAGGAAGCGAGAAGGCGAGGGGCAGAGGAACCTGACCCGGCTGCAGTGCAATCCCGATCGGAGACGGGCGGAGGGCCTCCCGAGGCCTAGGACCATGAGGCGGCTGCAGCAGACACGGCCTAGAGGCAGTGGGGCGCACCGTCAGTGCGACCCACTACCTAGGGGAGAGGTGGCGAGCGGTCCCGCCCAGGGATAAACTCAGAGCATTTGTGGTTCCCCGACGCTGGCCTCTCCAGCCTGGACTAGTGGCAGTACTAAGGCTGGTATTTGGTGCGGGGGACGGGCCTGCAGTGACGTGGGAGTAACCTCGAGAGGTCGCGCGCCACGTGTGATCGGCATCAAGAAACAGGGAGGTTGGTGTCGGAGTGGTGCTGGGACAGTGGCGGCGCTGCAGTGAGTGGTGCGGAGGAGGGCCCTGAACACAATCGGAAGCCCAGGGGCCAGCGGGGGGAAATGGCTGTGGACCTCTGGCCTGTCACTCATACCTCATAGAGCCTGTGGGAGAGGCTGGCCTGAAGACCCCGCTCTGCCCTCCGCCATTACGGGAGGTGCGATTGGTCTCTAATCCTCCCAGAAAACAGGCAGGCCGGGCAAGACCCGAGGTGTGTGGTGTCACAAGGGAGCTGCGAAGTGACCGACCCCACGCCAGGCCCCACATCAGATACACAGACTGGGCATCGTGGAAGATCTGGTTGCACAGGGCTACTACGGAGGGAACTGGGCGCTCAGGCCCCCACCGCTGATGAACGACGAGCGCGGACTTCAGGAGGGGCTCCAGGACTGTTCCTCGCCGCCGCCGGCCTTCAGCAGGGTCAACAGCGCAGGGGACCTAACCTCAGTGGGAATCAGCAACCTACCCCACGGGGGGACTCGGCAGCCACGGTGGGCCCTCCGACCCCCATTTACGAGCTACTGATCATGGCTGCTCAGCTCGCCAAGAAGGATATCTCGGGTAAAGAATCCTCCATTAAGGACTTATTCCAGAAGCCAAGCGGGAAGAAGTCTGGGAGGCCTAGTACTGATCCTCATGGCTCCCACTCAGGCGAGGCAACAACGGGCCCGGCTGCAAGCCACGCTGCCGAGTCCGTCACAAAAGACTTTATGGAACGGCTCTTTGGGGCTCTGCGAGATGACTTTGCCGGGCAGCGACAGATTACTACAGATTGGTGATGACCGACCGTCGGACTCATGGACCCCTGCACATCTGTGCGTTTTGTTCTACTTGGATGACGATGTGGATGTCTCCTTGTGTTCTCTTCTTTCTTCCTTTCTCTTTTCCTTTCCTTTTCTTTTCTTTCCTTTCTCTTTTCTCATTCTTCCACCCGTGAGAGAGCTTCTGCCCTCTTGCAGACACTGAGAGCTACTGCCATCACATCAACAGGTAGGGTGATTCCTCGACCTTGGTGGTGGGGTGCGATGGGAGGCGGTGGGGACAGAGGGACGCACTTTGGGAGGGGGAGGGCCTGGCATACACACCGGAAAAGGGTGGCTGGAGGGCCTCCAAGGTCCCCCCCTTCTTGGGCTGCACTGGGCATTCGACTTGAGTTCCCGGGCCTGCCCTCCCATATACACCTTGGTTCCGCTCCGTTAGCCTAGGGAGACACAGCAAGGAGTGGATGCAGGAGCTGGGTCTGTGGGTGTCAGGGTCCCATAGTGGGAGATGGGAGGAGGGGAGTTGGCACCCCGTGGCTTCGGGTTTCCCCCATGCCAGATTAAGACAGCGCGCAGTTGCGCCCGCCCCCACTCTAACATGACACAACTCAAAGTAATCATTATGAGCTTCAATGTACGGGGCCGTAATTCGCCAGCAAAGCGGTGCACGCTTCTTACCTTGTTGAGAGATGCTAAATGTGATATCTGCCTCCTTCAGGAGACCCACCTCTTGCAGGCGGACTGGAAGCGGCTTCGATCCCAATGGTTTGACAGACAATTTCTTTCCTCGGGGCTGGGGAAGAAGGCGGGAGTGGCGATTCTTTTGGCCACACATTTCCAGGGGAAGGTATTGGGAATTCACGCAGAAGACGCAGGTCAACTTCTGGCCCTGCGTGTGCTCTTGGGTGAGAAACTGCACACAATCGCGTCGGTCTATAGCCCCAATGATCACAAGGAGGCCTTTCTCCGCAACGCTATAGGTTCAATTATGGAGTCTCTGGATTAGGATCTCATAATCGGGGGGGACTTTAATTTGGTCCCTGTGGCGGAGGTGGATAGGCTCGATCTCTGATGAAACACTTCAGAGACTGAAGGAGGCTGGTCTTGTTGATGCCTGGCGCCATCACTTTCCGACAGCGAGAGAGTATACCTTTTTATCCGCCGCGCATCAAACGTACGCTTGAATTGACCTGTTTTGGACCTCACCCAGAGTCACGGCGTCCACTGAAGAGGTCTCTATTGGGGTGGCTGCATTCTCAGATCACTCTCCGGTTGTTTTGACGTTGCGTCACCCCGGCGGCTCCCCACGGCAGAGCTCTTGGCGTTTCATCCGTAAGCTACTCACGTATGACGCTAATGTTACTGAGCTTCGAGATACTATCAGAAACTACCTGGAAGTAGGATCGGTGAGGGTTGAAATACTTTGGGACGCTCTGAAGGCGGATTTCCGTGGACGTTGTTTCACAATCGCAGGGGGCCTGAATAAGGACCACAAGGCTAAGAGGGAGGAGTTGGAGGATCAAATTCGGGAGCTGGAAGGGGTGCATCGCCGCACGGGGGCGGTCCAAACACATACTTATACAGGCAGGGAAGCAATTGTGGGTGATGGACCTTGACCGCGCCGAATACGCCTTGCTCCGCACTAAACAGCGCTATTATGAAGGGGGGAACAAGGTGGGGAGACTCTTGGCACACACTCTGAGGGATGAGATGGCTGTGCGCCAGGTCGCAGAACTCACATCTGAATAGGGTGAGATTCTGCATACTGATGTTTACATAGCGTCCGCATTTGTGGCCTTCTATAAGACTCTACTCGGCCAATAGGCTGGATACGACAGTGGCCATGGCCTATGCGCAAGCGGCACAGGTTACTCCACTCGTGGAATCGGTTGCAGCCAGCCTGGAAGCTGACATCACTCCGGCTGTAGTTCTGCGAGCCATCCAGGGTCTCTCAGTTGGTAAAGCACAGGGAGAGGATGGCTTTCCGTCTGATTTCTACAAAACGTTTGCGTTGGACCTCTCCCCCTCTTGGATTGGCTGTTTAACACCTTTAGTTCTTCTGGGAAACTCACCCTCTCGATGTCCATGGTGGAAGTGGTGGTCATCCCCAAGTTGGGAAAAGACCCCCGGGAGTGCACCTCATACCGTCTCATCTCTCTGCTCAATGTGGACTTGAAGATCTTCACCAGTATCTTGGCTGCCAGGCTCGCTCCCCTCATGCAGGGACTGGTGGACCCCAATCAATCGGGTTTTATCCCGGACCACAACTGCGGGGATGGGACTCATCGTCTCTGCCACTTACTGGATAAGACACAACGGACCCAGATCCTGACGATTCTTTTATCGGTGGATGCCGAAAAGGCATTTGATCGGGTCTACTGGACCTACTTGCAACAGGTTCTCAGCCATTTCGGGCTCGGAGACAGATTCCGGAAATGGGTAAATTGCGTGTATCACGATCCACAGGCTCGCATCCGGGTTAATGGGTTGGTTTCTCGTCCCTTCCAGATCGGTAGGGGCACGTGGCAGGGGTGCCCTCTTTCCCACCTCCTCTTTGCACTCTATATGGAGCCGTTCGCCGAAAGGGTTCGCCGAAAGGGTTCGCCGACTCTCCGCAGTCACCGGGTTCAGGTTGGAGGACATTGAACACAAGATTTCCCTGTATGCAGACGACGTGCTGCTCTTTTTAACCAATCTGTCGCTATCTCTCCCCCCTCTGCTGGCGGAGGTTGAGGCTTTTAGTGCGGCCTCAGGTTTCAAAATCAACATAAACAAAACCAAGGCTCTAAGTCTCACGCTCCCAGAGGCAGATCACCACCATCTGTTGCTTCACTTCCCATTCTCTTGGGCTACTACTGATATCACGTATCTGGGGTTTCGGGTTTTTTCCACCACTGCGAAAATGGTCCAGGTGAACTACACGGCTGCCCTGACTAAGGTCCGCAGAGAATTGAACAATTGGCAGAAGCATACTCTCTCCTGGCTGGGCAAGATCACGGCTGTCAAAATGACAATTTTGCCCCGTCTACTCTTCATCATGCAGACGCTCCCTCTTTGTCCGCCACCCACGATACTGGCTCAGATGCAGCAACTCATTAATAGTTTCATCTGGGGGGGGTGAAAACCCCAGCATGATCCGTCATTTCACATACCTACGACAGGATGACGGAGGTCTGGGTGTCCCACATCTTGGGCGCTACTACGAAGAGGCGCAGATGTAATGGATGATCGAGTGGTACCAGCTCGAATTGGAAAAAACATTGGTGCTTTATGGATAAGGGAGTGGCCGGGATCCATATCTGGAAGGTCCCTTGGCTTCCCAGACGACAACGTCCGCTGGGAGCGTACGTCTCTCCGGTCCTACGGGCCACCATGCAGGTGTGGGACAGAGTCCTGGAGAGGTGTCAACTGTCCACTGCTATCTCACTCCTGACACCCTTCATTGGGAACCCGGACTTCCCCCCGGCACAGGTGGGAAACGCCCATTGAAATGGCAGGAGGCAAACTGTAAACGCATCGGCGACCTCTTTGATGAGCGGGGAATTCTGGATTTTCCCAGATTGGTGCTCATTATGGGATCCCCAAAGCAGCGTACTGGCAGTATCTGGCGCTACGCCATTGGGTCACTCAGCCGCAGATCCGTCCACATGCTGGCCAGCTCCTCATGAAATTCGAAATTTGGTATATCACATGCACCTCTAACAAATTGTTACATGTTGTTTGTCCGATATTTATGGCTTTCTCAACAGGGTGCGCACGCAGGCCAAATCCCCGGCACAGTGTAGGTGGGAGGCGGAGCTGAGTTGGGAGTTCTCCCCTAAGGAATGGGCCGATATTATTCACAGGGCCCGGGCATCATCGTGTAGTACCGCTGGGAAAGAAATGCTCCTGAAAATTGCTCACTATTGGTATTACACCCCGGCGAGGGTTCCTAAATGGAAACCCTGCTACAGCGACCTCTGCTGGCGCCAGTGCAGGCAGGAGGGTACATTGTCCCACATCCTGTGGCATTGCCCTAAGATACAGGCTTTTCTGGGAGGCTATTCCGCCCATAATTGATTAGATTTATTAGACAGAACTCCCCAGATTCCCCAGTTATATCCTGCTGGGACTACCAAATTCTCTTACCTACCCTCTCCAGTCATGTAGGGGCAGGGCGATCACTCTAGCACTAGGGGCTGCCAAACAGGTTCTACTGGCGAAGTGGGGCACACCTGCCATCCCGACAAAGTTAGATTGGCTACACAAATTGTGGGAGGTTGTTGGGATGGAACGGATCACAGAGGGGATCAACCATACACTACCGAAATTTGATAAGGCCTGGGGTACCAGGGTGGCATACTTATCCTCTGAGTTCGTAGAGCTCACCTGCCCTCGCTACCTACGAGTCCTACGATTCCCCACGACGCCACTAACAGACCCACCGCCTCTAACAAGAGAACATCAGTCTTAGAGCCCTGGGTGGATACCTGTCCTCTCTCTTATCTGTCTCTCTTACCCTTTTCCCTGCCTTCTCTCATCTCATTTCTTGTCTCTCTCTTTCTTTTCTAATAAAGTTTGACCTTGATTAAGATGTTACCCACCGGCTAGTGGTTGTAGGTGGGTGTGTTGTTACTAATTGCACCATATCCAATAAAAACTATTTGAACCATAAAAATCAGAATTCATCATAAGTTAAAAATTTCTAATTAGGGTTCTAGAGACACCAAACATGAACTGGTTACTCTAGGAAAGTGCCCTTTTTATGGTCACCCCCCCAAAACCTTTGTCTCCAATGCTGAAAGTGCACTAGAGTCTGCTAACCAGGCCCCCAGTGCCAGGGCTCTCTCCCTAAAATATGATGCATGTGAATTGGTAACCCCAATCGGCAAGGAGTTTAACCACTTATAAGTCCCTGGTAAGTGATACCGGTGATACCCAGGGCATGAGGTTAAAGGGGTCACCAGGTCCTGTAACTCTGATTATGCCACCCTGAGAGACCCAAATAAAGAGAGGACAGTAGGCCTGCCATCGAAGACTGCAAGAGCAGTGCAAACTGCTCAAACTCAACTTTGCCCTCATCATGAGTGGAAAGGTCACAGCACTATTTTTAATATTTGTCAGCCACCCCTAAGGTAGGCCTGCTGACCCCACTAGGGCAGGGGGTGTTATATTAAAGGCGTGGATATAAAAGGTACAAGCTTATATGTTCCTGTAGAAACCCCCTTCCACTTAGGGCTACTATAAGTGTTCAGGGGCCATAGGATAAAATGGGTTTGCACCCGAGTCCCCGCAGGTTGCAACCTACATTATGGTCCCACAGAAAAGTGTCAAGTGTCAAACAACTTGTCTCATCAAACCCGACTTTTTTCCAAACTTGTATTTAATTTGGCAGAAACCCAGGTGGCTACCTACAGGTTGCCCACCTGGTTGCCCCAGCCTTCCCTGTGCCCTGGCTGACAGCCTGCAGCTGCTGCCGCCAAGACAGGAAGGTGACCCCCTACCAGGAGATGTGAACACTTCCAAGAGTCAGAAACAACAGCCTGTCAGGGCGGGAAGTGCCACCTCCCTCCGTGACAAAATGGCTTGTGAAGTGATACATCAAGGCAGTGAGTTTAAAGCTTCCACTGCTTCTGATATGCAACCAGGCTTCCTCCCCTGCCCCAGGCACATTTTCAATCTGGGCAGGAAGGAAAATTAGATAGTTAGAACGTGTACATCCCAAGAAGGCAAGCCACACCCGTAGGGTGGACTACCGGGTCTGGACTGCCGAAAAAGGGTTCTGACTTTTTTAAAAGTGGCAGAACAGAGGCTTCTGGGTAGAAAGGGTGCCACGCACCCCAGGAAGTGGTCACCTCAGGGGCGGATTAGCCACTGGGGCTAGTAACCTATTTTCTACTAGTTCCCACATCCCTAAATTTGGGATTTAAGGGGCTTCCCAGGCACCAGCACCTCAGATCTGATCAAATTGCAACCAAAGGAAAAAGAAAAGACCTGAGTCTGTCACCTCAGGACCTGCACAAAGAAAAGGAGCCTAAAACAACCATCCTGCAACTGCACAACAGCAACTCGTCCTGGACCAGAGAGTTCCAAAGAAAAGAGGAACCCCTCTGCAAACCAAAGGCAACTCCTGAACTCCCTTGGACTAGAGGTACTAGTCCCGGATCCAAAGAATCACTGGGCATCGGGCCCGCCGGGGGAATCGTCTAAAATTAAATGGTTTAGTGCTTTGTGGGAAATGTAGTCCTGACATCCAGCAAGTTTCAGGCAGCTACCGTTTTCCCCCAGACTCCAGGATGTCGAAGTGACCAAAGGCTGAGCTTGCCACTGCCAAGGATTGTTGTTGGCCAGTCGGGCTACCACTACCTTTGTTGGATGCTGTTCTTTGATGGAACCCTGCAGCACCTACAACCTGACACCTCTGTGGCCCCTTTTTCAAGATTTTTGTACTTCCTTCCTCACCAGCAACATCTAAGCGTTAAAACCAGCAACTGCGGCTCCTGTTCTTCAGCACCAGGGACAGCCAGGACTACTCTGCACCTGGGTCCTACAAGCCAGGTAAAAATCAACTGACTGTCGGAGCCTGGTCCTGGGACCGCCCCCTCACCTTAATCCCCCAGTGGTTTCCACTGAACTTGACCTGCAAGTGACCGATTGTAACAAGTGTATTTCTCCACTGACCACAACTTTCTTGTTTTGCAAGATTGAATTGCACTGTTTAATTTTTCCTTTAAAAATCCATAACTCTGGTTATACCCACCCAATTGTCTTCGTTTTGGTATTTAAAATTATATAGAAATCTGCTTTAATTTTAGAAATTGGTGTTGGATTTCTTTTGAGACATGTCACTTACTTATCCTTCATGTTGATACTCTGAAATGCTTAACACATGTTCCTCTAGTAAAGTCTGAATGCTCTGTTCTACCCTACCAGGACTGAGCTAGGGATTTATTTGTGTGCATCCAAAGGATGTATTTGGGGCATTGTGAGATTGATACATAATGAAGCCTAACCAGCCTCACTGCATAATAATCCACTTTCCTACAGTTACATTTTCCCATTTGGAAATTACAATTATACAGTGTAATAAGATAACTACAATGTTATTCTATGGGAGTGGTAGGTCTTGCAGTTGTGAAAAATGACTTTAAGACTTTTTCACTACCAGGACATGTAAAACCATAAAAACACATGTCCTACTTTTCAAACACACTGCACCTGGCATCTAGGCTGTCCAGGGCCTTCCATAGGTGTGACTAATATGTATCAAAAAGGAAGGGTTGGATCTAGCAAAAGGGTTATTTTCCAATGTCGGAATGGCAGTTTGAACTGCACACACAAACTGCAATGGCAGCTGGAGACATGTTTAAAGAGCTACTTAAGCGGATGGCACAATCAGTGCTGTAGGACCCCTAGTAGCATTTAATTTACATAAGCCAATTGGGGATGAGCCAATGTTACCATGTTTTTAGGAGTGAGCACATGCACTTTAGCACTGGTTAGCAGTGGTAATGTGTGCAGAGTCCTAAGGCCAGCAAATCAAGAGCGGCACAAAATGGAGGAGGAAGGCAAAAACATTTGAGGGAAGATCACCCTACGGCTGACAGGTCTAACAATGGATGATAGATGCAATGTCTTTCAAGTGCCCAATGGGACTACTGTATGCTTTTCCCATGCTTTAGAGAGTATTGCAGAAAGTGAAGGAGGATGGAGCAACGCTTCTCTTAGTAGTTCCACGTTGGAGACGTCTGTGGTTTCTGTTACTTCAGTCCTCCCTCATTCAATGATCTAACTACATCCTTATCCATTAGAGACTCCTCTGTTGCCTTGAGCAGTTCTACATCAACAATAGTTGGGGGAATGTTTGTTGAAAGGCTGAATTTAGAATCAAAGGGATGCTCACCAGAGATAGCATTATTGATTCAGCAGTCCAGACAACCTTTTAGGTTGAAACCGTATTCTCTCTATTGCCAATCCTTTGACAAATGGTGTAGCAAATGAGGGCTCATCTGGATTGTTGGTTGAACCAGTGAAGATTCTAGATTTGCTTAAAGAGGGTTTTGATATAGGCTTGGCTATTTCCACCTTGCATGCTCAGCAGACGGCCTTAAGGTCATTCTAAAATTCTGAGTTTGAGACCGTGGCCCCTTTGGTATTAAGGCTGCTGTGAAGATTTTTTCTTAAAAGGCTGGTCTTTCATGGACCATTACTGGCTTCAGATTTGCCTTTACTGCTACAAGCATACAGCGACCACCTTTAGAGCCATTAAACCATGTTTAGTTGAGGTTTCTTACTTATAAGGTGATTGTTTGAAAGATCCTTTCTATTCAGAACCATCTTAAAGTTTTTTCTTGACAAGGTTAGTTCTTCGACGGGGTCCCCAATTTGTGTAGAAAGTTACATCAGCCCAGAAGCGGCACCTCTGCTGAGGCGGAGGAGCATTGCCCCACTGCTTTTAGCAGTGGTAATGAAGGGAAAATAAAATCATAATAACTGGACGTTATTATTATTTAATTTGATCCTGCGTCTTTGTGGGCGGGGCTGTTCTGCTCTCAGAGCAGGGGTGGGAGTGGTGACACTCTGTAAAGTGTGCATGACTGTTTGACCGGCCCTCTTGGGCCCTCACTCTGCAGACCGACGAATCATGCACCAATAATCTGGTATACAATGTTTAAAATGTACTGTCACTTTCCAAGGTATTAAATGATTAATCTCTTCTTTAACACTTTGTAGCACAATTCTCAAAGGAGAGTGAATTGTTTCAAGGCCTCACCTATTGGGACCACAATGGTTTCTCATGAGCAACATTGTATTACCAATACATAATGTGTTTTAGAAATGTATTATTCTTCCTTTAACATGGTTGGTCCAATTTGTGTGATTCTGAAATAACTCTATACATCTATGGGTTTCATCGTATTCTGCATTAAAAAAGATTCCCAATCCTAAGGGTTGTAGATTCTGATACAGGACCGGAGGCTTCAGATTATGCCTTCTCTTTCATTTACTGCAAACAAACAGCAGCCAATAAGATCATCTATAACATTTATAAACACAACATTCCCAGAATGCTTAGTGTGGAAGAACAATAAGCATAGAGACTAGCCCTATATAACAGTTCTCAAACCGGAACACTTCCTCTTTCTTTGCTGCTCCTCTCAGAGACAAGTGCTCGATTTTTTTGTCTTGTCCTTCTCTGTTGATTTGCGCTTTGTGTTGCATTGTACCTTGATGGTATGACATAAACGTCATTATTATTGCAGCCAGTTGTGTTTCTGCAATGTTCTGACCTTGCTGCCTTCCCATGCCGATAAGGAGTTTTTATGTGCTTAGCGAATACCGCGTGGGCTGTTTACTCAATCAGCAAGGTTGAGGACCTGTTTGCAAGCGCTCCTCACCTTCCGACTGCAGTTTCCTTTTTTCCCCGTGTCTCGCCGCGTTGGTAGCGGCTGCCGGTGACTTCCCTAGTTCGGGCCCGCACGTCCTGGAGCCTCTCGTCGCGTAGCCCAATTGGGCTCCTTTTGGGCTTCTTTTGGGGTTGATTGTCCTCTTCGCTCCGCGCGCATTTTACATTGCGTGTCGGAGCTGATGGTTTGTCTTCAGTTGTACCCTTGAGTAGACACCTCACTTGGCTGAATAAAGTGACAGGCCCAAGCTGTGTGCAGGCTTGTGGACATTTTAGAGGCTCTTGATGTCTTTGGGCTACTTTTGACTACAGGTTTGCTGAGGAGCACGTTTTTGTCCTTAAGATACTTGTTTTTTGCACCAGGGTTGCTCCCCCTTGACTGATCCCTTTGGGATCCTTGATATTTGTTAGTCTTAACATCGCACCTACTGTTTGGTGGACATGGAAGACTGGGCCTATTTTGAGGAGGATGAGTATGGGTAATAAGGAGGAGCATGCCCCTCTCCTCAAAGACAACCTTTTGCAGGCTTTGGATGCTTCAGTTCAAGACTCCGTTACTAAAGCGGTGGAGGCCGCGGTCCCTAAGACCGTGAATAAAGCTCTGGTGGCGGCATTGACGCCTATTACGGCACAGCTGGAAACCTTTGCAAAGCGCCATGGCTTATTGCAACAGGATAATGCATACGCGTCAACGTCGTCTGGGGGTAAATCTGCGTCCAACAGGACACGCAATTGGCCGCATGCGCAAGCTATCACTAAACTGCCTCCCCCGGCGGCTAGAGATCATCCGTATTCAGGGTCCCCAAATCCTTTACCTGCTCCACCCAAAGTGGCTACAGATACGGACACTGACACAGACACTGACTCCACTAGCCACACCATGTCCCCTAAAAAGAAGAAGGCCAAGGAGTCGGTTGTTCGCCCTCAATCTCCCCCCGTTTACCAGCCTTCTACCCCCTTTGATTTCAACCCCCAGGATATAGTACATTCCAGGTCCTCTGATTGGGCCCCTCCTCCCGAGGTGGCGGATCATATCCATCAGAACCTGCGGCGCAGTTTTGACAGGGATGTTAGGAATCGTCTAAAGTCCGAATGCCCCCGCCTTGATGTTTCGGACAAAGTCACGGAGACTCTGGATATTGATCCTAATATGTTGGCCTTCCTGAAGAAGTTCCAGAAGGATCCCAAAAAAGGCATTGACAGGGCCTGGCGCAGGTGCCAGGATAAGTTGTTAGATACTATTGGTCCCTTGTCAAAAATCCTAGAGATGGCTCTGGTGGCCAAAGAGACTGGTGCTTTGATCGACCCAGACATTCTCGCAGGCCGGACCCAACACGCTATTTGCTTTTTAGGCAACGCAAACTGCACCATCTCCGCTGAGCGTAGGAAGTCTCTTTTGATGCGCATGGACACTAACTTAACTGAGTTGGCGGCAGCTCAGCCGGTTCCCTTGGCAGAGGGATTGCTGTTCGGGGACCGCTTTGTGAAAGACGTTTCTAAATACGTGGGGACTTTCACCAGTCTAGACAAAGCCCAGTCTAATATCAAGAGAGTTTTCAACACAGGCCTTTTTTGGAAGGGCTGGGCGAGGCAGGGGCCGCTCGCCAGGCCACCAGTACCACCAAGGTCCCGCGAGAGATGGTTACGGCCGAGGCCGTAGAGACTTTCAAGGCTCCACCAGAGGCGGGACGTTCTACCCGACCAGACGCTCCAACCGTCGTGGCTTCCACAGAGGTGGCCAGAGAGGAAACTCCCTTCCTCAAATTACATCAGGTGAGCCCACTGTCTCTGTCTGTTTTTCCACTAGGGGGTCGCATTCGCCATTTCCTTCACAATTGGCAGACCACTACTCAGGACGCTTGGGTCCTTCAAACAGTGCAGGGTTTTCATATAGACTTTTATCAAACTCCCCTTCAATGGTACCCTCCTCACCCTCTGTATTTTTCCCAACAAGACGAGCGTTTTATAGATCAAGAACTAGACGAGTTGCTGGAAAAACACACGGTTGCCTATTGCGAGGATGGCACTCCGGCGGGCTTCTGCAGCACCGTATTCCTAGTACAAAAGAGGGGTGGAGGTTTCCGGCTGGTTCTTAACCTAAAGGGGTTCAATTTCTTTGTTCTTTACCGTCACTTCAAGATGGAGGGTATCCATCTTCTGACGGATCTCTTGAGGCAGGTGGATTGGCTAGTCCACCTCGACCTCAAAGACGCGTACCTTACAGTGCCTATATTTCCTCCCCATCACAGATTTCTACAATTTCTGTGGCGCGGCAAGTGCCTGGAATACTTGGTCCTGCCTTTTGGTCTTTCCTCGGCTCCGTGGTGTTTCACCAAACTCCTGAAGCTGGTGGTAGGGCATCTCCGGGAGCAGGGTATTCGTCTCGATGATATTCTGATTATGGCTCCCTCGGCGCAGCTAGCATCCCTTCATCTTCAGATAACGATGTCCCTATTGGAGAATCTAGGCTTTGTCGTGAACAAGGAGAAATTGGTTCTCTCTCCGACGCAATCCCTGGAGTTCTTGAAGAGGGAACTGAGGAAGACTCTGGACACGCAATTGATGTCTCTGAGGGCGATCGCCCGTTTGGTGGGTCAACTGGCCTCGTCCATACAGGCGATCTTCCCGGGCCCTTTACACTATCGAGCCCTACAACGTCTGAAAATTAGACACCTCCAAAAAGGCCTCTCTTACTCAGACCTAATTCAGCTTACGGAGGAAGCCCGTGTAGAAATTCAATGGGGGTTGACCCACGTAGATGCTTGGAATGGTCGGGCGATCTTCGGATCTCACCCCGAGTTGATCATAGAGTCGGATGCCAGCAGGTTGGGTTGAGGAGCCCGCTGTGGAGAAGTGACTACGGGGGGCAGGTGGTCTCTCCAGGAATTGGAACTTCACATCAATTTTCTCGAGCTCCTGGCGGGCTCGTTTGCAATTCGCACTCTCTCCCCCAGGAAGGTATCATGTTGTATTCTGTTACGAATGGACAACATTTCAGCTGTACGTTATATCAACAAACTGGGGGGTACCAGATCCCCGATGCTGGTGGAGATCACCAAAGATTTCTGGCATTATTGCCTAGCACATCAAATATCAGTGATTTTGGAATACCTTCCGGGGTGAGACAATGCAGTAGGGGACTGGCACTCACGCCATTTGAAGGATTACAGCGATTGGAAACTTCACCCATCCCTGTTTCGCCAGATCCAAGCTCTGTGGGGCCCATTCAGCATAGACCTTTTTGCCTCCAGACTGAACTTTCAGTTGGAGACGTTCTTCAGCTGGAGGCCGGACCCCTTAGCGAAGGCAACAGATGCATTCACTCAGAATTGGTCCCTGAGTCTTCATTACGCATTTCCCCCATGTGTCCTGATACCCAGAGTGGCAAATCAGGTTTCTCGGCAAGAAGCGGAGATTGTGCTGATTACCCCGATATGGAAATCGCAGCCGTGGTTCCAAGTTCTCCTGGAGATGGCATGCGATTACCCGCTTCGCCTCCCGTGCTTCCCGCTGATGCTCCAGGGCCCTCAGGGAGATCTCCACCCGCTAGTCCTGGCGGGGCAGCTATCCCTGATGGCCTGGAAGCTTTCCGGCAACAGTGGTCGTTGCCAGGAATTTCGGAGCAAGCTTCCAGTTTTATACAACAAGACTGGGCTCCTTCAACCAGGAAGCGATACGGATCTGCCTGGAAGGCTTGGTTGGGTTGGTGCTTGGAGAAACACCTGGATCCTGTGGAAGCAGATCTCTCTCATATATTGAATTTTCTCTCCCAAAAGGCTGCTGATGGCTTATCCTACAGATCCATGAATAATTTTCGTTCAGCCAATTAAGCAGGTCATTCTCAGTTGGATGGCAAGTCTGTGGGCATGCATCCGGTAGTGTGCAAGTTCTTAAAAGGAATTCGAGAAGCCAATACTCCTAAGGCTAAGTATACTTCCTTGTGGGAAAGTTTTGAATTTGTTTGATGCATGGCCTAATAGTGAATTACTGTCTCTTAAGCAATTGTCAGCTAAGTTAGCCATGTTATTATGTTTATCTTCCTGCCACAGGGTGTCGGATGTTAAAGTGCTTGATTTAGAGGGTAGGATTTTTTCACCTGAGGGAGTGTCTTTTGTTATCACTGCTCGTACCAAAACCTTTTCCAGGTCTATTGATTGTAATGCGTTTCCTTTGGATGATAAACTTTGTGTGGTCAGATGTCTCAAAGAATATGATGATTGTACACGATCACTCCGCCCTGCTGGTTGTTCCAGGTTACTTATTGCTTTACAGAAACCGTTTAAACCTGTTACTTCCGCTACTATTGCCAGATGATGAGATTTGTTATGTCTGAAGCAGGTGTTGACATTAATTTGTTTGGAGCACACTCTTTTAGAGGTGCTATGGCCTCCAAATCATTCATGCTTGGTACCAGTATACAGGATATTATGAAAGCTGCTGACTGGTCGTCGAGTTCTACTTTCAAACACTTTTATTACAAACCTGTGGGCGATGTAGCTTCTGTTGTGTTGGATAAGCGTTAAACTAGCATAATCTGAAGCCTCCGGTCCTGTACTAGAATAAAAAATTAGCTAGCATTCGCGCCAAGAATTTTCAATTCTATTAAGGACACGGAGGCGAAGATTATCCCGCCCAGGTAAAACAAAACTGCTATTATGTATCATAATGTCTTGTTTACCCAGCCTGCTTTACCAGTTGATGACAATTATTATGGGTATGTAATTTTTGTTTCAGGCGCTGACCAGAAAGGGGAATAGACCAGGGTCCTAAGAGATGTTGGTTCTGCGATCCTCAGTTTCAAGTTCTACAGTTCCTGTTGGTTCAGCATTCTACATGGTGATGGATGCATTATCGTTTTTTCTTGGACTGTTAATTATAGACTTGGAGTCTGCTCGTTGGGCAAAGAAAGAGGAAGTGTTCCGGTTTAAGGACTATTATATAGGGCTAGTCTCTATGGTTATTGTTCTTCCTCACTAAGCATTCTGGGAATGTTGTGTTTATAAATGTTATAAATTATCTTATTGGCTGCTGTTTGTTTGCAGTAATTGAAAGAGAAAGCATAATCTTCGCCTCCGTGTCCTTAATAGAATTGAAAATTCTTGGAGCGAATGCTAGCTAATTTTTTACTCCCCCTTGACATTTAGGAGGCCATTCCAAGTCAGTCTCACTACTGATTTATAACTTTGATTTATGTCTTATATCTGAACTGTAGTTTGTTTTGTTTATACATTTCCTGGAGCTGTGTTGCTCTGTACTATCACTGTGCATAGATCATTATCTGTCTCTAAAGTACTATGTCCTGGCAACTAATGTCCTCTGTGTTTTTTGTTATATGAAAACAATAACATTTTGTTTAAAATAAATACATTTCCTGCATTTTATTTTGAGCATCATGCTATTGACTAATTGACTGACTCTAATCATTTATTTTGCCTTTTGTAATGCCTTTGATCCTTCAATACAGTTTCATGGTTTTCACTATATTAGTTGTCTAGTTTCCATTATAAAACCTAATGTGCTTTGCATTCATTATTGAATTACTACTGAATGCTGAATCAATTTATGGGAAATGACTGGTTGCCTACTGTTAATTGTCATTAATCGGAGTGCTGCGTTTCTTGGTTACAGTACAGGCATCCCGTCCTTTCCATTGCGCTGCGGCCTTTCGGCTTCAGATGGGGATAGCTTGAAAATAGAGCACATGAGGTCAGTAGGCTTCCTGTTTTTTGTCATTGGACAGGGAAGGGAGGGTGGTCAATTTAGGAGGGATGGGAAACAGATGTTTAAGCTTGGTGACATTCTGGTGAGAGGAGCCTTCACTCATACAGTAAGAATTGCATACATACCTGCGTTTGTAAACATGAAAGAAGGAGGTTTTGAAAAAATGAACCGGGGAATTTATTTACACCAATGACTTACATTAAAGGGGAGGTAATTGTAGGCAGGAAAAAGTTACAATAAAGTCACATTTGGCTTTAAAAAGTGTGTGTCTCCCACCTTAATGGGGTATGCTGCATTCATGCCAACATTTTAGAACAGGAAAGTGGGAGATTTTGGAAAAAGAAATGGGGGGGAGGGATGGATTTCCCCTTTGACTTCTATTGAAGCAGAGACAATGTCAATGCCGGAGACAGCCTACATAAAGCAGTTTTTGCCTTCAAAAACTCATACCTGTCAGTAGACTTGATTCATGCTGAGACTCACAATTGTTTAAGCCAAAAATGACTTTATTCCTACTATCTCCCACCTAAAATTGCCTCTCCTTCAATACAAGTGAATGAGGAAAATACATTCCACTGATGTTTTTTTCAAAGTCTCCCTCTTTGCACAATGATGACACTTACCAGTGTATTTATTATAGCAAAAAAGGCCACTTTATTAAGAAAAGCTTGTGTCATCAATTCATAAACGTACATAACATATTTTAAGAACCCCTGGCTCAATAATACATTGCAGTTCTGCCATTCCCCCTCCCCTAAAACTCCCAACTTGAGAAACATTGCATCAACCAAAAAGCCCCATATCCTTCCACTTGTTTCTTTTCCTCCTACCTCACTGCCTTTTCTTTGCATTCTCCAATCTCCCTCGATCACACTCCATCAAGCAAGTCTAAGCAAAGTGGCTTATTATGTTTCAAAGCCCCAGATGCTACTCTTCCCCTCTCCTGTGATCTCCCCTCCCCACTGAGTGATGGATACGCCCGCTCCAGACTCTCCACCCCTCCCACCCCAAAAAATACTGCCACCCAGGAAAACCGTTGAGTGTTTTCCTGCCCCACAAACTATAAATATGTTCCCATTTATCCTTTTGCATAGTCGGTCCACTACTACTTTTCTTTCTATAAGGATTCAAACATTTTACGAAGCTGAAGGAGATAATATGCTTGACCAAACTTTGATAAATGCACACCGTCAACCCTAACAAGATAATGCGCATTATCTTTTATATTTTTGTTCACTGGGACTAAAATACCCTCCTGATCGCAAAATATGTGCATTGCTTTATTTAACTTATGTAGAGTTTTATCTATTGCAGAGTGATTCTTTTCCCTCTTCAATACCTCTTGGGTTGGAATTCTGACCCAAAAATGCACATGCTTACACATTGTTTCTTTAAAAGCATGAGATCTTCTTTAATTTGTTTAATCATCGTGAGACCCTACAACTGCACTAGATCATTTTCTCTAAATTCATCACCAACATATCTAGGCACCCTCTGTTGGAAAAAAGTTCTGATATCATTGGTAATAAATGTCCCCAGCACATGCTGCTTTTGCCCTTCCATACCACTTCATGTCTGCTACTTGGCAGTCCTAATAAACGACCATAAATAGGCTAGTATGTATATTCTGCTGCCCATCTGACTATGGAAAGTCCCATAATCCATGAAACCATCTTAATCGCATTCGGACCTTTTATGCATCCTAAAGCGAAAGAAAAAGACAAATAACCAACTTTAGTTGGAATTTGAAATAAAGTAGAACTATACATTTTCTCACATATTTCTCACAAAATGTTTGTCTCCATCACCCAATTTCTTTTATATCAGCTCACGACCAACCTAAAGTAGCTGTTTCAGTTGCAGCTCCTATGCAGAATGAATGTGTTCCATAGATTTGTGGGGACTGACCTAGTTGTTGTAACACTTAACACATTACACCTAACAAATTGGAAACTGTGATTCATTGGCCATTCCTATGACAAAATATTTCTGTACCCTTTGATTGAGTTTTGGTTGTGAATCTTGTCCATTTTCCCACTGGGCATGAACCTTCCACCCCACTTCGATTCATCCATACCCATTTTCCTCTTCCCAATTGATCTGTCTTGGAAGCTCTCAACCAAATCCTCAGTCTCCCCTCTTTCAAAAATATTTTGTTAGATTTTAAACCCAGCTTCCCTTTCAAACCCAGAAATTCCAAAGCTCTGAATGCACAGAAAACATAACCATAACATGCATAACCAAAATACTGATGCCTTAAACACATCATAACAACAAAATGACAATTTTTCTAACATCTTCTATAATAAATCAATTATTATTGGTTCCCTCAATTTTGGCCCCCTGTCCCATTCTCTATTCAAACCTTTTAAAACGTTCCTAACTTGTGAACTTTGCACTGGGTCAAAACCCCACCATAAATTGCCATAAAATGATATCCCTGCTAACTTTGCAGAAATAGTTGCGTGTAATAATCCTTTATCAATCATAAACAACACAAACCTCAAAATCGACTGCTCATTCGCCACTTTTTAATTGCTGTTAGGCATCACTGTACTACCATGCAATAAAAACTCTTGCTAAGCCTGCTGATAGCTTCTTCTAGTGGATGGGGTGATGGCGTTTTCTACCAACTCCATTACTCTCATCCCCCACATGTCCAAATGGTCTGTGTGAGTTCTGTCTTCTTGTTGTCTGCATTTGGGGCCATACTGCGAAATCGTCGCCACTGAAAGCAAAACACAGCGGCTGCTATATTATTCTGAACACTGGGGACATGAATTGCTTTAAAAATAGTAATGAGCTGTAAACACTTTAGCATAAAAGCATGTAACAGTCTTAACACTCTCAAGTCTCTTGCTTTCTGTGTGTTCACTAGTTCTACAACTGCCAAGTTATCTACGGTAAACTAAACTGTCTTAATCTGCAGCTCATCAACCCATGCATACAATGCTGCTACCAGAGGAAAAATCCTCAAAAGGTAATACTGCGTCCTTGTTCTAACCAATGAGATGGCCAACCTTCTGTGCATCATCTGCCCTCCCAAAATACTCCAAAGCCTTTGGCCCCAGCCACATCTGAGTATATTTGTTCTTTCCATATCGTTAGTTCTAAATAATATAATGAAACTCCATTGAAACTGTAGGGAAGTAGGATCTGCTTTTATGTTTACCCCCACTTTATGCCTGGTGCTATGCTGTTTCTGACTAGTCTGACTGGACCCCTGATAATCAGGACCCTAGTCTCTGTGTTTTCTCCCCTAAATTGGTATGGCAAGTACTTAGGTACATCCCAGATTGGACACTGGTGTGCCCTTGTCAGTCCCTAGCATATGGTACTGAGGTACCCGGAGCATAGGTACACATGGGGTTTCCCATGGGCTGAAGCATGTATTATCCCATCCATGATGCACCACTCAAACTGTAAATACAGGCCTGCCATTGCAGCTTTTGTAAGCTGGTGCTAGCACCACTTATGAACGATGTAGGTTTCCCTATATCTAAGATCACTGCACTTAAAACCTATAAGTCACCCCTAAAGCAGGCCTTTCAATCCTGAAGGCAGGGTGCTTGGTTCTAAGTGTGAGGGTGCCCCTGCATGAGCAGGACACCCCTACAGCCTTTGGAGTCCATTCTCCCGGGCTGTAAGTGCATCAGCCATTACGATATATTGAGTGGCCATGCGTCACTACGTGATGACCATCTCTAAACTGGCTGTAACGAACCCTATCATGTTTGGTATCAAACATGTTGGAATCATACCCCCATGCACTGTAAAGCTCCTACGGGAGGCCTTCAGTGCTCTTGGTACCACTTTTCTAGACCCGGACAGCACATCAGGGCTGCTGCTGACCAGATACACGATTCTGCCCACCTGCTGCTGAGCCAGGCTCGAGCAGGGGAAGGCAGAACAATAGGTATCCTGTCACAGGGAGGTGTGACCACCTCCCAGACAGGGTTTAGTGTATTGGGGTCGGGTGGGAGCGCTTGCCAGCGCCACTCAGTCTGCTTGAAGGGCACACTTGGTGCCCTCCATGCATAGTCCAGTTCAAACCAGCTCAGGGAGCCGTTGGCTCCTGCTCTGGCGCAAAAATGGACAAAAGAACATGGGAATATCCTCCCCACTGTCCGACCCCTCCCCTGGGAGGGAACCCTGAATCGTCCCACCCCATTACCTAGGGTACTTAAGGACTTACCTGAGGGTGGGTCCCTAGAAACGTCGTGGGACAAGATAAATTTCAAGACACCACTTCTACTTCGACCGTCTGGACGCTCTGGACTGCACTGGACTCTGCTCTGGGTATCAAGGCTGCAACTGGGAAGACTACTGCTGCTCCTGATCTCGTCTGCTGCAATGTTCAAGCCTGTGCTTCATACAGGAACCTTCCAAGGCCTGTGGGCATCCAAGACACCTGAATGAATCTCCCTTGAAGTGAAGGAGTCACTTCCCTGCATCTGCAGGCACCGCTACTAAGCTGACCGGTCTTCTGATCCTGGGCTCCCACAGACTCCCTGCCCAGCCCTCTCTCCTAGTTTGAGGCCAGTATCCCTCGTTGGAGCCGCAGGAACCAAACCCCTGTGCACCACGTCGACTTGCTGTTGCAAAGGCATGCTGCCTTCCTTCCATCAAGATCTTTGGGCTACAAGTAGCCCCCACCTCAAGCATCTCCTGTGACCAAGATCTTCGTCCTCACCACATCGCCTGGACTGTGAGCCTGCATCTCTTGTCAGCTGCTCTAGGTCCTCTTGCGACTCCAGAGCCTCCGGCCTGTGAGCCCTCTTGAGGGTCTTCTTTGATTTCTGTGGGCTCCTCTGATTGCTCGGGCCTGCCCAGACTCCCCTGCTTGTGGTGAGTCACCTGGACCTTGCCGGTCCCGACAATGCACCTTCTTTGCTTTCCACGTTGTTTGCAGTTGCCAAGGCTTGTTGGTGTTCTCTATGGACACGACCCCTCAACTCTCAACATCAAACGTGGGACAGGTCGTGAACAGCTCCTGGTTTTCCACAGCATCGCTTGGTCCTCACAGCTGCTGCTCCAAGGTCACGTCATCTATCCTGCAACACTCGACATCGGTAGACATTTGTCTTCCGTACCTCCTGGTCACTCCTGTGTGGCATAGACTATGTCCCCTGTGCTTGCAGGCACTTCACTTCCTGAATCCATCTCTGGGTTCTACCGGACACTTTCACCTTGTCCAGAAGTGGCATCTTTCAGAAGTCTCCCATTGAGTTCGACTATGGTTTACGATGCCACTTCACACCTATGCACCCGGTTTCCCTGGTGTAGGTATCCTGGTTTCTAGGGTATCCAGAGGTGGGGTGGCTCTCCAACCTTCTGTCTTGCCTGGGGTATCTTCAGGTTCCACTGGGAAGGGTCCTTCTTCTTTAAAATTGCAACCGTGACTTACCCATTGACTTGTATTTAGGCCGCGGTCATGTTCCCACTCTGTACACGGCCTCTGTGGTGTTCCTGGTTACTTACCACGGGTGGTTCCTTAGGTCCCCGGCACTTCTACATCTTCTGGGTATAGTCTTGACTCGAGCCGTGGTTCGCATACCACTATTTTAGTATATGGTTTGGTTCTTCTTACCTATTTCTAGTGAGAAGTATTGTGTGCATTGTGTATATCTCTGGATAGGAGATATCTGTATGTGTTATTGAGTGTCTTAAAATAAATATCTATTTTTATA
Source organism: Triturus cristatus (assembly GCF_964204655.1). Lineage (NCBI taxonomy): Eukaryota > Metazoa > Chordata > Amphibia > Caudata > Salamandridae > Triturus > Triturus cristatus. The sequence goes on along the minus strand of NC_140583.1, from coordinate 202,681,048 downwards.
AATATACTGTGTGGTTCTATTTTACTTAATCTATACCTAAAAGATTATGTTCTGGTAAAACGAGCTGCTGTACACTCCTTCTGGACTAAGCCTGAAGGCATCTCTCCACAGCTACCATTCAGAGAGCATTCTAAAGTTGTTTAAGACCACTAAAATCACCTTATGGGTTGTCTGGATTGGTGCAGGGTGCCCACTTAAAAAATTGTACATCAAATACCAAGCCAGCTTCTCACAGAAACTGTCTAAAAAAGTCTACCAAATGCATACGTCCACTTTCATCTGAGCTATCATTCTTACCCTATGATGAGGTAATGTTGCTCCAGACATTGTCATTCCTAAATGTCTGTAAAGTGTGGTACAGCTCTCTCAACTCTGTGTTGCAAAGTTTAGGAAACCTAATAATTTCTACACTTTTCTCAACTCTAGTATTTTCTCTCAAAAGCATCCTTCTATGAATTCTTCAATTTCTGCTACCTTATTATCTGGGAGCCTTGTCATCATCTGTACCATATCTATTTCTATACTCAAAAAGGCTCATTTAGTAGGTGGACCTTCTATTTTTTTGAGGAAATAATGGAACTCCTAATTCTTGTGCTGCCATTTGGAAATGATTAAGCGCTCTTAAACAATGACCTGTATCTTTCTGACTTACAAAAAGAAGGTCATCTAAGTAATGAAAAACTAATTTGTGTCCACTTTATTGTAAAAATGTGCTGAACATTTCAAATAATGCACAAGAAATGGAAAAACCCATAGGCGATATTTTGTCAACATAGATGGCCCCTTGAAATTGCATCCCTTGAAGGGAGAAATCTGATGAATGGATTGGTCATAATCTGAAAGCTGATTGCATATCAGTTTTCGCCAATTCAGATTAAACTCATCCTGCTTTGATCAATTTAATACCATCATCTACTGATACATAAGTGAGCATGGACTCAGTTGTAGGTATAAAATTATTGATGGATTGACCTTTTGGCCATGATAAATGATGTAGGAGCCTATATTTACCTGCTGCTCTTTTAGGCACGTCAATTAAAGAATGAGCCTGCAAGCCTTACCACTTCCAATTCTTTTTTAACCAATTAATGCTGTACTATGTCAGACATTTGCTTTGCTGATTTTAGATTATCCGTCCAACGTTTTACTCGAGGTCCATGATAACCTAAACAAAAACCGTGCTGAAAACCCAAAATCAATTTCCCTGCTGCCTCTCGGTCTTGATAGAATTGTAGCCAATGTTGTAATACTTTGACTTTAATTGGGGTAAGAACCCTGGTGTGCAAATTGAAATTATTGGCCTCATCCCTTGTACTGTCTCCTTTGCTCAAGGTATCTGTTGTCTGGAAAACATTGTGTAATTGGATGCCTTCCCCCACATTTGGAACACTCATGTTTGTATCTACAAAACTGTCTCTGGCAAAACCCTTTATTGTAATTCCAGCATGATGCTGTTTGATTTTTATTATACCCCCCGTCCCATGCTGTGCGGGATGTTTATGATATGCCCGATAAGTCACTGGTAACACACTGGCCATGCGTGTAGTTGCTGATGGCTGCATGGACGACATTCACTGTAGCCATAGTTCGAAATCCACATCACCTCAAGTTTTGTCATTGTTCAAACTGACCCTGAATTCTTCGTCGTCGCTGTGCCACGCATAGCTCCAAAAATGCGTTTGTGTTTTTCTGCTAATGTCCTTATATTTGAATATGGCCACTGCTCTGTCTGCATGTTGTTCACAATAAACACTTGCACTAATTACAAATGCGGTTGTCCAATTCTCTATAGCTTTGGGAACTCTAGGATGTTTAGTCAGTTCCCACTCCTCTTCTTTCAAGCCTTCTTTTGCCTGGATGTCCCTATATAATGATTTAAAAACATCAACAAATTCCAGGCTTCCATATTCTCTTTTTCATTTTCTCTGACAAGTGAGAACCTAGCTGCATTCCAATTCCCATATAAGGTAACATTTTGTTTATTTTTACATTATCCTCCTTGTCTTCACATGTATCATCTTGTTTATCTAACCCTTTCTTGGTATTGCTTTGTATTTTTTTGTCACACATAGATTTATCCATTTATCGTTTAGTTCCTTTGCACCTCCTTCTGTCTGCAGCATTCAAAGATTTTTCATAACCCCGTCTGTATCTATTTTGTCCCCTCCCACTCTAATAGAACGTTTTGATTTATAAGCCACCTGTTTTCTGTCTTTCCAAACCAAACCAACCACCATTTTTTCCTATCTTTCTGCAGTGTATCTGCTTTCTTTCTTTCTTTCTTTCTTTCTTTCTTTCTTTCTTTCTTTCTTTCTTCCTTTCTTTCTTTCTTTCTTTCTTTCTTTCTTTCTTTCTTGTCTTGCTCAAAGACTGTTGTTATATTCCTTCCTGATAAACTTCTGCAAGATAGTTTCTGATAAATTTCTGCAAGATACTAAAAACACTTTTTGGGCAAGTTATATCCCTCCCTTTCCTTCTCAGAAAAGGTGCCTCATTCAAAACACTCTCACACTTCCAATCTCTCAACTCTCCTTCCTCCAGATGAATGCTGTCCTCATCATAATCTAACTCAGAATCAACATCTGTTGAACCTGTGTGTACCCCATTCACCTCGGGTGTCCCACCATCAGCCATTCCACCATCATATTATCTCCATTGTGAAGCAGACATTGATCTGTCCAAGTCACTCACTGAAGAGAAGTCTGTTCATGACCTCACTTTTGCTACGGGCTGACGTTTTAGAGTTGCTATCTGCTCTGCCGGTGTCCTCTTCAATGTACTTTTCTTCTGCCGCAACTGTGCCTTTTGTGATCGCTGCTGGTTGCTTAAACTACATATATATCAGTACCAGGGGTGTCAACAGTCTCCTTCTTTCCTAGGCTGTAACTTGCTTTCCAACCCCTCTTCTTCTAACCAAATCCATGTACCTTGTTTTTTGACTCCTTCTTTACCCACACCTAAATACCTATGACTAGGGACTTCGTTATTACCTACTGGATTTTCTACATAGGGGCCGACTCCGGCCGCAAAACGAACCGACCGACACGGACCCGGACCGGATACCGACCAACACGGACCAGCGCTGTACAACCCGTGCAGTACGATGCAACGCGTGTGAATTACAACCGACACGTACGGAATACAAGCCGTACGACCAAGCCGTAGGGAAAATAGTGATCCGGCCGGAAAACTGACGCAAATTTCACTGACCGATACGAACCTGGAATGAACCCGACCGACACGTACCCGCGATGTCCTATCCGTGCAGTATGATGCAATGCGTTTAAAACCAGACCGACTCGCACGGACCCCAAGCCGTACGACCGACACGCACAGACAACCAGGCCCACAAGCAATAGAGACCTTCGCGACCGACGCGTATGAAACACAGAAGATAGGCAGCGTGAACGAGGCGGAGAAGCCCGCACGAGACAACATCAGCGTCCGTTTCTGTCAGATGAACATCTCCTTCATGCCTACAAAACCCAAAGGAAAAGAGACAAAAAAAGGACCAAACAAGCAATGACAAAGCCAATAAATTTAAACAAAAACAACTGGGACAAAGACACACCCACAACTCCAACTATATAAAGGACTACAACCACTACCATCATCCCTTGCAAACAGGAGACACAGCCAGCAGCAAACACCATTACACAGCAACCACAGACACACTCACAACTCACCCATCACACAACCCACACACCATCAGCACCTCATCCAAAAGCACACACACATACAGCCAGCAAAACCAACACCAACCCACCCTCACTTGCACCCTCACACACACATCCCTCACCACCACCACCCATCACCATGCCCCCAAAGAAGAATCCAAAGTTCACAGATAGTGAGTTAGAAGTGCTGGTAGACGAGATCATCAGAGTAGAGCCACATTTGTTTGGCACATTGGTCCAAAGGACCCCCATGTCACAGAAAACCAAGATGTGGGCGAGGATTGTGGACAAGGTGAACGCTCAAGTACCAGCAAGGTGCACAAAGGACGATATCCAGAACAGGTGGTATGACGTGCGCAGGAGAGTCAAGAAACTCATCAAAAAAGACCACGCCCTGAGTCAGTGCACCGACGGTGGCCCTCCTACCAAACCAGTCTACTTCAGGACCTGGCAGGAGAAGGTGCGGGACATCCTACCACCAGAGAGCGTCCATGGGCTAATAGACATCCAAGAGCCTAGTGAGTACACAAACAACATATCACAGATTGTGTGTAGGAAGGTGGATATCTGACTATGGTTACCCCCAATTGTTTGCCTAGTGTCTAGCTGGTTTTTCGACTTAGTTGGCCTGAGATCCTGCCATTCAGGATCTCAGCCTAGCTGCTCTCTCTTTAAAATGGACTCCATGTACCCTAGGTACATAACCAATTGGAATTGGATCACCCTGTGAGCCCCTGTACCAGTGTACACTAGGTACCCAGGGCATTGGTGTATCTAAGGCCTACCAGGGGCTGAAGCATGTATTATGCCACCCCAGGCCTGGCCTAGCAATTTGACACAACTGGCTGATCACTCAGCTGGGGTAAGTTGGTGTAACCACCTCTTACTTAGGTGTAGTATACCTATACCTAACCTTAAATGGGACACATGTTAACCTATAAGTCACTCCTATGGCAGGCCTTGACAATCCTGAAGGCAGAGTGCTTGGTTCCATGTGAGATGGTGCTCTGGCATGAGCTGAGCCTGTCTGCAGTGGTCGGAACAACTTCCTTCTACCGTTTCCAGATATCGTCATACCATATACTCTTAAGTGCATTATGAACCTCGCGGTTAAATGCTATCTTTGGTTTGGCTTTATCAAAACATGTCGAGTAAGGTGTCATACGAATTGGAATACTAACCCCTCACCAATTCTGGCGACGGGGTTAGCATTCCACACTTCTAGAGGGACACGACATGTACAGTACCTGAAACCCGGGTAAAATCAGACATAGCCTCAGCTCCACAAAATGGATGCTGCCACCACAGACACAAGTATGCCCTCCTGCTGCTGGGAGTCCTTCCAGCTTGGGAGACGTGGACAAAGGGTTTCCTGCCAGGGGAGGTGCGAGCACCATCCCAGAGAGGATTTTGTGTATTGGTCAGGTAGGGCTTGAAAGGAAACAGACATGCCTGAGGCTCACAAGGAGCCTCGGTGCATATGCCAGTTCAAACCGGTCCTGGGGCACACCAGCCCCGGACCTGGGGCGAGCTGGACAAAGGATTGGGGGTGTAACCACCCCCCTTCCTGGTCCCACCCTTAGGGAGGGACCTAGCAGGTAGTCCGGCCCCTAGAATCCGCATAAAGGTAGGAGCTGTGTCCTAAGACTTCAGACATCCTGGAATCAACTTAACCACAAGAAGAAGACGGGAACTTCGACGCTCTGCTGCACAGAGGACAGAAGGAAATCTCCCCTATGGTCAGGGAGTGACCATCTTGCTAACACAAGCACCAACCAGCTATTCGACGTCTGCTTTGCCGCTGCCTCCCGCCGGAGCCCGAGCCCAGAGCCCAACAAGACCTGGACCTCCAGACCTCTCACAGCCCGATCCACAGTCCCTGCAAAGAAGGAACCCCTGGAGGCACCAAGACACGTGGAGCCAGCCATCTTGAAAGACCGACGACAAGCTGCAAGCGCGACAACAGAGGCTCCCTCCAAGTTGTGCTTTGGGTCCTGAGAAGCCCAACACCCGAGCAGCATCTGCACCAAAGGTGAGCTCCCCAGCATCTCCACGATCTGCGTGGGGCCCCTCTGCACTTTGCATCTCGACGCGCCTGCCCGGTCCCTGGCCCGTTGGCTAGTGGCCATTTTGGCGACCTTGTTTGAAAACTATGATGCTGGTCTGGTTGCTCCAGACTGGCCCCTGCTTCCCTCCAAAGGAGCAGCCCCTCTGACCTTGCTGGTCTGAGTAAGCAGCTTTCCTCTCTTTCTACGACTCCTGCCTTTGCCAAGGCTTGTTTGCCTCTTTCGAGTCGCCGACAGCGAGAGCCTGCGTGGGACAGCTCGTGAACCGACTCCTGGATGTCGTCAACCTTCAGGGACCATGTGGCTGCGGAGACAAGCTACACCTCATCACCTGTTTGCACCCGACATCGCCTGGTACCTACCTGGTGCCACGCCGGTCACTGGCTAGTGACTGTGAACACTATCCCCTCTGCTTTCAGGTCTTCTACAACTCTGATCCACTCTTGGATCCACCGCATCTCTTCTGGACCGACCGCCTGCAGCATCTTTGTCATCAGGCTCCATTGAATCGATAGAAGAAACCCGACGCACTTCGAAACCTATGCACCCGCTTCCTGTGGGTGAGGTAAAGCTGGCACTCCGGTACCCAAGTGTAGAGAAACATCTCTAGTGTCTGTGTTTCGAATCTTAAATTCGTAGTCCATCCAGAAGACCCTTCTAGCAGTAACTTTTGAACTTTTACGCACCCATTGAAAACCTATGGGAGCACGCGTGTAACTTTCCTCACTGCACACGCGACCCGTGGACCTCCTGGTCACTAACTGAAGTTAGCTCCTTGTAGGCCCAGCGATTCTAGAGGCCCTAGGCCTTTTCCCTTTCCTGTTCGTGGTACTTATACCACTATTTTAGTATATGGTTTGATCGGCCACCAGGGCCTATCCATATAAAGTGCAACTTCTGTATATCATAACACTGTCTTGTTTAACGATTTGTGCTCCTGTGCTCATAAAGAGTCTAGGGGATACTTTGAGTAATAAATACATATATATTTTGAATATATATCTGTGTGGTGTCCTTTTATTGGTATAAAGGGGGGTTACATATGGTAAAACAGCTTGCTTAACACGCTTTAACGAGATTAGCCTCAAAGACTGCTTAGCCTACGCTACCACTAGGGCAGCTAGTCCGAAAAGGTTGACTTACAACCACACCATAAGGGTTGCTTGGCATGGTACAAGGTGGTCACTTTAACTAGTGAACAGCATATACCAGGCCAACTTCTCACATTGGTGAGCAACGGTTGGATTTGAGCTTTCTGTGTTTTACCTCTGTAATCTCTTTGTTACCAATTGAAAGATCATACAGGTACCTTTAGGTACATATAAAACAAGATAGATATACTTAAGTTCTACTGAACTTAGTTGTTGTAGAGCAAAATGAGTAGCACACCCTGACTACAACTACTAGATAGGTTTAGTAGGAAAACCCAAGTGTAGGTAGATTGCAACACATCCACCCACACTTAAGAGCAATGGCTGGGGCAGAGGGGTCCAATGTACCCATCTCTGTTGAGAGTGACCCCCAGAGGGCACCATCCATCTTTGCTACCCTAAACCAAAATGAGCTCAGGCAGTTGGCAAATATCAGGGGCCTTAAACAGCCCAAGAACCCTACCTCTGCTGAACTCAGAGAGCTTTTACAAGCTGATGAAGATCAGAAAGCTCTCAAGAAAGCCTCCCAGTTAGGCCCCTTAGGGACTGGAACAGGAGGCCCCCCTTCTGAAGATGCTACTGAGGTACCCCTTTCCAATAGTCACCCCTTAGATGAGAATCATACTACAGAGGATGAAAGTGATAAGGGTACTGAGACAGAAGGTAGTGGGGATGAAGGGAGAACTAGCCCAGTGCCAAGTGTTATACGTGGCCCAGCTAACCTAAGGCTACTGGGGACTGACAATGGGATCATCCCATTGGATCTCCCTAGTGGGCTTAACCAGGGGTTTGGGAGGCAAAGGAATCACTCAGGTGAATCTAATGCTTCTCATGCCTCTAGAGGCTCTCAAGATCACTCCAGAAGAAGGATGATCACCCCTCAGAGGAGGGAACATGAGGCCAGAATGCAGGAAGCTCAGCTGAGAATCAGGAGACAGGAGCTAGAAGTAGCTCTGATGGAAGAGAAACTGAGTAAGGCTAGGCAACCTAGAGAGAGTGGGTCTATACCCACTGGTGGCAGCACTGTCCCTAGGGACAAAGATAGGGTCTTTGACAATAGGAACCTGTCCAAGGTTGTGCCCCCCTACAAAAGTGGAGATGATATCCACAAATGGATGACTGCTCTTGAGAGAGCCTGCAAAGTGCAGCAGGTTCCTGAAGACCAGTGGGCAGCAATCTTATGGCTCTCCTTTGAAGGTAGAGGCAGAGATAGACTCCTCACTGTTAGAGAGGAGGATGTCAGAAACTACAGAGCCCTGAAGAGTGTCCTGGTTGATGGGTTAGGCTTAACCACTGAACAGTACAGGTTAATGTTCAGAGATACCCAGAAGACACAGACTCAGGACTGGTCTGAATATGTGGAATGTGCCACTAAGGCTTTGGAGGGTTGGTTGCTGGGAAGTAAGGTGTCTGATTATACAGGATTGTACAATTTGATGATGAGAGAGCAGATTTTAAGTAATTGTCAAAACCAGCTTCTCCATCAACACCTGGTAGACTCAGATTTGACCTCTCCCCAAGAATTGGGAAAGAGGACAGATAAATGGGTCAGGACCAGGATTAGGCCTAAAAACCAGGGTGGTGACCAAAGGAAAGATACCACCAAGCCTCAAGAGAAGGGTGGGGATAAAGCAAAAGAGAAATCTTCCTCAGGGCCCCAAAACTCCACACAGGGTGGTGGTTCCCAAGCTCCCTCCGCTACCACAAGTAAAAAGCCTTACTGCCATGAATGTACAATTCCTGGGCATTGGAAAACTGACAGCAGTTGCCCAAAGGCTAAAAACAAAACTGTTCCTCCAATTACTCCTGTCACACCACCTATTACTGTCAGCAGTAATCCCCCAGGTGGTGGGAGTGCCCCCAGAAATTTGGGTGGATTTACTTGGGGAACACAGGGGGACCCTGGCTTAGCCAATTCCCCTACAACTACTTGCTTACTTCAAGGTTGACGCCGGACTGCCCCTGTACATCCCAGTCGTTCCAGCGCACAGCGCCTGCAACTCGCCGGACCCACTTCGCGGGTCCCGCTTCGCGTTCAGTCACCACAGAGGATTGCTGACTGGGACTGCCTGCCTGCCATCTGGGGGAAAAGAATCAGGACCGGGGCTGCGAGCAGCAGGGACTCCATAGTCCAGGAGTCCCTGCGAGCCCAATCACCAACACCTGGGCTGCTCTCCCTGGCCGACACGCCCCCAAGCCCACGGGAGTAAAAGTCGATTGATTCCTCCTTAACAGCGGGACAACTACTTGCTTACTTCAAGGTTGACGCCGGACTGCCCCTGTACATCCCAGTCGTTCCAGCGCACAGCGCCAGCAACGCGCCGGACCCGCTTCGCGGGTCCCGCTTCGCGTTCAGTCACCGCGGAGGATTGCTGATTGGGACTGCCTGCCTGCCTGCCATCTGGGGGAAAAGAATCAGGACCGGGGCTGCGAGCAGCAGGGACTCCATAGTCCAGGAGTCCCTGCGAGCCCAATCACCAACACCTGGGCTGCTCTCCCTGGCCGACACGCCCCCAAGCCCACGGGAGTAAAAGTCGATTGATTCCTCCTTAACAGCGGGACAACTACTTGCTTACTTCAAGGTTGACGCCGGACTGCCCCTGTACATCCCAGTCGTTCCAGCGCACAGCGCCAGCAACTCGCCGGACCCGCTTCGCGGGTCCCGCTGCGCGTTCAGTCACCGCGGAGGATTGCTGATTGGGACTGCCTGCCTGCCATCTGGGGGAAAAGAATCAGGACCGGGGCTGCGAGCAGCAGGGACTCCATAGTCCAGGAGTCCCTGCGAGCCCAATCACCAACACCTGGGCTGCTCTCCCTGGCCGACACGCCCCCAAGCCCAAGTACTGTACTATTTAAAGAACCTGGTTACCCGCTGCGCGGGAGCGCGCGGGAGCGCCCGGGGCTAAGCCCGGGCAAAGGGCGGACCGTCTGAGGCCGTCAGAGAACGGAGGAGACCGGACCGGGCCCTCTCCATAACAACGAGGTACTTCCAGAACCTATCAGTTCACTAATCCAGCACATCGTTTGAGAGCTCTAAGTAGCCTGGTGTAAATTCTGTTTACCAAATTTTGTTGCCGACTAATTGTTCCGCCCGATTGTGGAGATGGTTCTTACGAGAGGGTCTAAAGATAAAGTAAAGGGAGGTGGGGGAAAACGTTTAGGTCCTATGGATGACTTTATTACCAAGGCGAACAATTTCATTGACCAAAGTATCACCCTAATAGAAGGTAGGGTCTCTTTAGATCTAGCCCTGGCAAAGCGGTCATCCATGGGAAACTTGAAGAATGCAAAAACCCCCGAGACCCACCAAATTGAGGGCTGTGGCCCCACTCCCACAGGTAGGAGAAGTCTACCAAATAATGTAGATCTATCAGCTTCACAACTATCCGATTTTCAACTAAGTCTCGATCTAGAAAAATCCCCAGTACTAATCCCCGAAATAACCCCGGATGAAATAAGAATTACTAGAGGGAAAAGGGAGGGGGCAATTAGGAAAAGAAGAACAAAACCTAATAAATCGATCCCACATGACTCTAGTACTCTAGACGAACCAAAACCTTCAACACCCACATCTGACAATCCCCACTCTGGTAAATCAGTTATTAATCAGCTTACGCATGAAAATTTAGATTCGCTTAGCGTACATAACTCGATTTCTTCTTCACCTATTTACTCGCAAAGAGATAATTTAAACCCTGTGTCAATAGCCAACATAGCAGACCTTCTAAAAATTACCATTACCCCACTCGAATTAAGGTTGTCTCGGATGGAACAACAATTACAGCTTCTCATAGACATTATGAAACCAAAACAAGTAATAGGGGGGGGGACAAAAAAAAAGAGAAAAGAATCAAACCTCCCCTTCAAAAGGTGTCATATACGCAAAAAAAAACCTCTAAAAACGCCCCTTCTGATTCTACATCCAAATTATCACCTCCCGAAACAACCATCATAGAGAGAATAGAAGATCCTATTGCTAACTCCAACACTTATCCTTCTCAGAATTATGTTTTGGGAGCAGCAACGCCAGGGCCAAAATACCCCGCTCTCAAGGGAAAAAAGACGCTCCAACAAAACAAACAGGTCCCTAACCAAGTAACAACTGATCACACCATAGCTGACACGAGGGGCAGCAAAAAAAGGTTGGCAGTTGACCTACCTCCAGAAGCAAGCCCCTATGTGGTAGTTATGGTAGGAGTTCCCGAGCTAGAAGACCACGTTGTGGAAACTACCTGGTCACTGAAAAATAAGGTGCAGTTTTGGTTAAATAACAACTGTCCCATTACTGAACCCGGGTCATCTAGGATCCTGATGGTCCGTAGCACCCCGTGGGTGGGAAATAGTAGGAAATCAATTCCGGGTGACTGTATTCTGATTTCCTTTGACCACCCATGGGTGGTGGACCACATATGTTCTTGGGAGCGTCCAAACACCCATGGCGAAATAGGTATTAGGCGTCTCTCCTTTTTTTACCCCTCCAGGTTGCCTAGGGAGGCTCAAATCATCAATGCTCCTTATTGGGAAACTATAGCCCCAGTCCACGATAATTACTTCAATCGTTGGAACACAGTGGGCCCTCGTTTCCATGAGCATGGTGGTTATAGGCCAAATTCAGGCCCACAATTTCGGGGAAGAGGAAATGATGACTGGGGCTTCCATCAATTGCGGACGTTAAATAGAGAGCAAACCAAAAGGGAAACCTGGTTTGGGATTCCCACGGACAACAGATTTAGTGTTCTTGAAATGGTCGATTGACCACCAATCAATTCCAAATCCATTGATCATAGCTCTTCTCAATTAACATCTAATTCCACAATGGATTGTTCAATCCAAGAAACAGTGCATAATGTAGATTTGCATTCTCTATCCATTCTTTTCTGGAATATAGCAGGGCTCCGCTCAAAAATCGAAGACGGTTCACTGATACATTTTTTGGAAGGGGGGAATATTATATGTCTCCAGGAGACTTGGTCCCTGACAGAGCTTCACCTCCCTGGCTATAAAACGTATTTTACGCCAGCGTTGGGGGGTGGCTCTGGAAGACCCAAGGGAGGGTTGACTACATATATTGCCAACACAATTAATGATCTTAAAACATCTTTGGTGCTGTCTGATCCAAATTTCCAACTATTAAAGCTCCTCTTTAATAAATTTGAGCCTATTCTTTTGCTCAATGTTTATAATAATCTTGATGAGGAACAATTCTTGTCTCTCATCAATTTAATTAAGGAGAAATTGGGACATAACTCTCTACTTGGTAAGGGGCCAGCCCACCTCATATGTGGAGGAGACTTAAATATCCACCCATGCCCTCACGTCGGGAAAAATAGATGTGGAATTGTGGATGAAGAGAACGCTCCTATTATGCACTTTAATCATAGTAAAGCGGGGTTTGCAATGAACAATATGCTGGTTGATTTAGAACTGGAAATAGTAAATGAATTGATTCCAGACTCTAATCTTTTACAACCAACGTATGTAGGTAGGGGCTTCAGTACGACAGTGGATTACATTCTTCTCTCCCCAGGCTTATTACCTCGAGTAAGGTCCTGAGAGGTACTGTTAAACACTTTTAGCGACCACTCCGCTCTTAGACTAGAAATCCAACAATTGAAGGGACAATCGGAAATTAGTGTAATCGCCTCAACGCTCGCTCAAAATAAATTGGAGTTGGGCAGGACAAATGGTTATACAGTAAAGTGGGAGACGCTGGATCCGGAGATAATCACGGCGAAATTGGTAACGGAGTCATATTTAAATATAACCAATTGCCTCGATCCAACGTTGCCTGAAGAAGCTGTTTTAACCAACTTCCTACTAATACTGGAAAAGATTAAGGAACTTCTTACAATAACATCCAGGAGGTCACCCTCGATTAAAAAAGGTTGGTTTAATCATTCTTGTACCATGGCCCTGTCCAACTTAAAAAAGGAACTAAAAAAAACAGTGAGAGATTCAGAAACGATTCAATTGCTGAGGCGTCAATATGTCTCCGTACGAAAGCAAAGAATCACTGAATTAAAAATGAAATTGTGGGATGATTTACACTCTAGCGCTGTATCTAAGGATAGTTTGGCTTTTTGGCGTACTGTCAAAACTCCATATCTCTTGGGCGCAGACACTCCTAAGAAAGATAGAAGTGGCTATCGATGAGGCTACATGGGTGGCACATTTTTCGAAAATTTTTAAAAACCCAGAAAATACCAGCAAAAGACTAGAACACAGTCTCCCAAACGTCAACTTCCCCATCTCCCTAACTTTTGATATCACTGAAGTTCTAGCGGCCTTGAATGCTAGCAAAAGCGGGAAAGCTCCAGGCCCCGATGGGGTCCCAGTAGACTTGTTTAAATTTAACCCGGATCTCTGGACCCCCATTTTAACTAGAGTATGCATAGCAGTGGCAAAACTGGGACTGTTGGACTCTTGGACAAAGTCTATCATGGTCCCAATTTTTAAAAAAGGTGACCGCCAAGATGTCAATTGTTATCGTCCCATTTCCCTTTTAGATTCGCTAGGCAAAGTGGTAGGTAGAATCGTTCTTGAACGACTCCAGCAGTGGGCAGAGGAGGGAAACATTATTTCAGACCTTCAATTCGGATTCCGGGAGGGGTTTGGAACGGTAGAGCAGGCCCTGAACCTTAGTCTGATTCTGGGAAAATACTGCCAAGGAAAAAAAGAAACTGTGTATATGGTCTACGTAGATTTATCTGCCGCTTTTGACTGTGTCTCACACACGAAACTTTGGAAAATGTTGTTACTCATGGGAGTGGACTCATCTCTCGTTGATTTAATGAGAGAATTATATTCGGGCGCCACCGCTAGGGTGCGTTTTGGCACAAAGGGTGAATTGACTGCGCCGTTCGGAGTGGAGCGAGGCGTCAGGCAGGGATGTGTCCTCGCCCCCTTCCTCTTCTCCCTATACACAAATGGCCTGGAGGCGGAGATGTTGAGGGGGGCTCTGGACCTACCCCGGGTCAAACGGCGATTGATACCCGCCTTGCTCTACGCCGACGACGCGGTCATTCTGGCCCGCACCCCACGCGAACTGCAAAAATCCCTAAACAGATATGTTGAATTCATGGGTAGCCTGGATTTACAAGTTAACGTGAAAAAAACATTTGTCATGGTAGCCGGGCGAGCCAAAAAGTGTGTAAAGAATATTTTTCTTAAAGAGCAAAAACTTGAGGTGACTACGAAGTACTGCTATTTGGGGATAATGATTGACGATAGGCTTAACTGGAGAGCAGCAGTGGAGGCCAGATGTCATTTGTTTAAAAGAGCAACAATGTCCCTGATAAGTTTTGCACAGAGGCAAGGGAAAAGGCCTCCAGTGGAGCTGTTAAAAATTTACGTAGCTAAATGCCAGGCAATTGCCCTTTATGGAGCAGGCCTGTGGGGAATCGCAGAAATCAGCACCCTTCAGGTTGCCGAAAATAATTTTTTAAGATTTCTTTTAGCAGCACCAATGAGCACCTCAGTATATGCCATTCATCTGGAGCTTGGCATTCCCTACCTTGAGGACCTGATAAGAATTCAACCGCTACTGCTCTGGCGTCGTATCTGGTCTTCCGAGAACAATGTGTTTTCACAAGAAATTCTGATGGACTCAATGGCCATAGACCACTCTGCAACAATTCAATGGTTGTGCTATGTAAAAAAATTTTTTAAGGATCTAGGTTTGGAGATCTATTACACAGATCCAAAAAAAATTTACGAATTGTCAAAGAAAGGACTTAAAAAACTGGCTTTAACCCATCTGGAGTCCTTGAGGCTGACTTCCGTGGCATCGAAACCCTCGGTTGTTCATGCTAATTTAATTCAGACCACTTACTCCATTCAACCTTATTTGACAATACAGATTAGCACTTATCACAGAATGTTGTTAACAAGATTTAGACTTGACTCCTTTTTTAGGCTAGTATCCTTCCCCATGAGAAACAGCTGGGAGAAGGTTTCCACTCCTTGTCCGTGTGATGAAGTGTCAACTCAGTCAAATTTACACACTATTCTGTTTTGTAAATTTCATCATCCACATAGGAGGGTTTGGTTGCTACCTATATTAAAGAGTTGGGGATTAAGACAGTGTCGACCGGCGATGCTACGCCTTCAATGCCTAGATTCCGAACTGACCTGTTATCTTGTCCTTAACTTTCTAAAATGTATTCTGAAACATAGGAATAATTTGTAAGCAGCGGTTTGATCCCAGTATTTGTAGATGAAGTGAATCTTTGTAAATTCTTGGTTTTAACTATATGAGCTGATAATTGATTAGTTTTAATTTTCATCATTCTCTATTTTATGTGCGATGTCCTATTTGTAACTGCTCTTTTATGGTTTTTTTTTAAAATTGTAAAAACCGAATAAAGAATTTAATAATAATAATAATAATTCCCCTACAGCAACTACTCTTGTCTGTGATGGTGGCATGGGGTTTGCCAACTTCACTGCCTGTCCGAACACTTTGGGTAGGTACAGACAGGAGCCCTACATCAATGGTACAAAAGCTGAGGCCTTCAGAGACACTGGAGCTAGCATCACTATGGTGGCCCATTGGCTAGTTCCCTCTGAGCAGCTTTTGCCTGGTTTCTCCTACCAGGTGACTAACATTGATGGCACACAGACCAGTCATCCCATGGCAGAGGTATGTCTCAGCTGGGGAGGGGTCACTGGCCCTAAAAGGGTGGCAGTGTCCCCAACCTTGCCTGTAGACTGCTTACTAGGGAATGACTTAGAACTCTCAGCTTGGGCTGGAGTTGAACAAGACACCCATTGTAAAATGGTAGGCCTTTCACAAAAGGGTAGTGGGGTTGTGCCATTCACAACCCCTGTCCAAATAGATTTCCTCCCTGGAAAGGTTGGAAGGGCAGTGGTAGCCACAGCCCAGGCAAAGACAGACTTCCCTGTAGAGACTGGCAGAGCTGTGACAGTCACAGCTCAAACACAAACTGAGTGCCCCCCTGAAAAGGTTGGCAAGGCTGTAATGGTCTCAGCCTATACTCAGACTGACATAGGTGTAGTGAAGCCTGAAACTATGGATCACTCCACACAAACAGAGAGTAGTGGGGAGGAAGAAAAGTCTCCCTCTCCCCAGATATTAGGAAAAGCTCAGCCTCCTCAGGGATCTGACCTCACCCCTTGTGAAGGAACTGCCCCAGAGGTAGCCAGGCCTGGCCTGGCAGAGCCCCTGATGTCAGTGGACCTTTCCAAGGTGGGACCCAGTCTGGTGCAGGTAGCCTGCCTCTCTCTACCCTGCCTTAGTCAGCCCAGGGCTGCAGAGGTCAGGGAGGCCAGTGGCCCCCAAGAGGGCCCCTGTCCACAAGAACCCCCCCATCAAAAGAATGAGGATTGCCTGGCTAGTAGCCCTAGCCAGGTGATGGTTAAACACATTCCTGAGGGATCCCCTTTACACGTAGTTAGGGACCTCCCCCAGAGGGATTCTGCTGGGCACAGGCAAACATGGGACCTTAGGGCCCCAAACCCGACCTGTCCCTCCAGTAAGCCCACAAAAGGGACCCAGCCTCCAGCTTTAGGTAGCCAGAGGCTGACCCTGAGAGCACAGTGCAACTCAGTGAAAGAAAGAAAGGCATCCATGGTGAAGGATGATTGGAGGAAGCTGAGGCCTCACTTTGAGGACACTCACTTCAGTACTCCATCTCAACACCAGCCTTTTACTTTGCCAAGACACACCAAAGGTAGAGATTCCCTATGGTGGAGACCCTCTGATACCTTTAGGGTGAGGGATTGCTTAGTGGACCATGAGACAGGGGGTAACCATGCCAGTGCTGGTTCTTCCTTATATGGCCACTTAGGCAATATAGGCTTACCTGGTCAAGGTCAGCCTTATCTCCCTTCGTTTGGGGGGGGGGGTTGTGTAGGAAGGTGGATATCTGACTATGGTTACCCCCAATTTTTTGCCTAGTGTATAGCTGGTTTTTCGACTTAGTTGGCCTGAGATCCTGCCATTCAGGATCTCAGCCTAGCTGCTCTCTCTTTAAAATTGACTCCATGTACCCTAGGTACATAACCAATTGGAATTGGATCACCCTGTGAGCCCCTGTACCAGTGTATACTAGGTACCCAGGGCATTGGTGTATCTAAGGCCTACCAGGGGCTGAAGCATGTATTATGCCACCCCAGGCCTGGCCTAGCAATTTGACACAACTGGCTGATCACTCAGCTGGGGTAAATTGGTGTAACCACCTCTTACTTAGGTTTAGTATACCTATACCTAACCTTAAATGGGACACATGTTAACCTATAAGTCACTCCTATGGCAGGCCTTGACAATCCTGAAGGCAGAGTGCTTGGTTCCATGTGAGATGGTGCTCTGGCATGAGCTGAGCCTGTCTGCAGTGGTCGGAACAACTTCCTTCTACCGTTTCCAGATATCGTCATACCATATACTCTTACGTGCATTATGAACCTCGCGGTTAAATGCTATCTTTGGTTTGGCTTTATCAAAACATGTCGAGTAAGGTGTCATACGAATTGGAATACTAACCCCTCGCCAATTCTGGCGACGGGGTTAGCATTCCACCCTTCTAGAGGGACACGACATGTACAGTACCTGAAACCCGGGTAAAATCAGACATAGCCTCAGCTCCACAAAATGGATGCTGCCACCACAGACACAAGTCTGCCCTCCTGCTGCTGGGAGTCCTTCCAGCTTGGGAGACGTGGACAAAGGGTTTCCTGCGAGGGGAGGTGCGAGCACCACCCCAGACAGGATTTTGTGTATTGGTCAGGTAGGGCTTGAAAGGAAACAGACATGCCTGAGGCTCACAAGGAGCCTCGGTGCATATGCCAGTTCAAACCGGTCCTGGGGCACACCAGCCCCGGACCTGGGGCGAGCTGGACAAAGGATTGGGGGTGTAACCACCCCCCTTCCTGGTCCCACCCTTAGGGAGGGACCTAGCAGGTAGTCCGGCCCCTAGAATCCGCTTAAAGGTAGGAGCTGTGTCCTAAGACTTCAGACATCCTGGAATCAACTTAACCACAAGAAGAAGACGGGAACTTCGACACTCTGCTGCACAGAGGACAGAAGGAAATCTCCCCTATGGTCAGGGAGTGACCATCTTGCTAACGCAAGCACCAACCAGCTATTCGACGTCTGCTTTGCCGCCGCCTCCCGCCGGAGCCCGAGCCCAGAGCCCAACAAGATCTGGACCTCCAGACCTCTCACAGCCCGATCCACAGTCCCTGCAAAGAAGGAACCCGTGGAGGCACAGAGACACGTGGAGCCAGCCATCTTGAAAGACCGACAACAAGCTGCAAGCGCGACAACAGAGGCTCCCTCCAAGTTGTGCTTTAGGTCCTGAGAAGCCCAACACCCGAGCAGCATCTGCACCAAAGGTGAGCCCCCCAGCATCTCCACGATCTGCGTGGGGCCCCTCTGCACTTTGCATCTCGACGCGCCTGCCCGGTCCCTGGCCCGTTGGCTAGTGGCCATTTTGGCGACCTTGCTTGAAAACTACGATGCTGGTCTGGTTGCTCCAGACTGGCCCCTGCTTCCCTCCAAAGGAGCAGCCCCTCTGACCTTGCTGGTCCGAGTAAACAGCTTTCCTTTCTTTCCACGACTCCTGCCTTTGCCAAGGCTTGTTTGCCTCTTTCGAGTCGCCGACACCGCCGACAGCGAGAGCCTGCGTGGGACAGCTCGTGAACTGACTCCTGGACGTCGTCGACCTTCAGGGACCACGTGGCTGCGGAGACAAGCTACACCTCATCACCTGTTTGCACCCGACATCGCCTGGTACCTACCTGGTGCCACGCCGGTCACTGGCTAGTGACTGTGAACACTGTCCCCTCTGCTTTCAGGTCTTCTACAACTCCGATCCACTCTTGGATCCACCGCATCTCTTCTGGACCGACCGCCTGCAGCATCTTTGTCATCAGGCTCCATTGAATCGATAGAAGAAACCCAACGCACTTCGAGACCTATGCACCCGCTTCCTGTGGAGGAGGTAAAGCTGGCACTCCGGTGCCCAAGTGTAGAGAAACATCTCTAGTGTCTGTGTTTCGAATCTTAAATTCGTAGTCCATCCAGAAGACCCTTCTAGCAGTAACTTTTGAACTTTTACGCACCCATTGAAAACCTATGGGAGCACACGTGTAACTTTCCTCACTGCACACGCGACCCGTGGACCTCCTGGTCACTAACTGAAGTTAGCTCCTTGTAGGCCCAGCGATTCTAGAGGCCCTAGGCCTTTTCCCTTTCCTGTTCGTGGTACTTATACCACTATTTTAGTATATGGTTAGATCGGCCACCAGGGCCTATCCATATAAAGTGCAACTTCTGTATATCATAACACTGTCTTGTTTAACGATTTGTGCTCCTGTACTCATAAAGAGTCTAGGGGATACTTTGAGTAATAAATACATATATATTTTGAATATATATCTGTGTGGTGTCCTTTCATTGGTATAAAGGGGGGTTACATATGGTAAAACAGCATATACCAGGCCAACTTCTCACAGTGTGGCAAGGAGACAGTGAAACCATGAAGCAGTACAAAAGGGGGTGGTGATGGACGGAGCATCAGAACCAATCAAATACTCACACCCAGTCAACAGATCTGGGTTTGATCCATCACCGTTCTTTAGCCCACTCTGCCACCCCAGTTCAGACATGGCCATATGCAAATCAGTCTAACCCTGTGCCTCATGGGAACAGTCCAGCACGGACTGCCAAGCCATGCCTTCCCTGGACCGGAAACCAGCTTCCTAGGACCGGTTTCTGGCATTTCAGCCGTCTTCAGCCAGGCTTGTGTGAAACCATGCACCGCAAGCAAAGCTACACTAACCAATAGATAATCATACCAAGATGTGTATGCCAGTCAGACAAACGCAATACCGACCATCTCATAGTGACTTGGAACTGTGTCATGACATGCACCAACCTACATACTAATAGAGCAAGCCAGTGGCACCAAGCTAAATAGACACTGCCAGACAGTTTGCCACCACAAACACACTACCTCACAGTGCAGCTGACTGTCAGGAAGGAATAGTGGGGTGTGGTACTGAAAATTCTGGATCTGTGTTATAAACATCGTCGTATCATGACGATTTTGGTATCAGCAGACCGAGAATGATTAGAATACTATGCACAAGTATTTTCGTCGGATGTATGACGTTACAACGCATGCTTTTACACCGCATGCCGTTACAACGCATTTTTTACACCGCAAGATCTGTTACAACGCAAGCCTTTACAACGCATGCTTTTACAACGACATACACTAGATGGAGTGCTGACATTAGAAATGTATAATTTACTATTCTAACTCCAGTCCACGTTGCAGTAGGGAAGGTGTTTGGATAGTAAAACTACACTATTTCTAATGTTAGCACGCCATCTAGTGCATTTCGTTGTAATGGCATGCGTTGTAATGGCATGCGTTGTAACAGATTTCGCGTTGTTACAGTTTCGTTGTAATGGTAGTGCGGTGTAAAAGTTGCGTTGTAAACGTTGTATACCATTTTCGTCATATTCGGGTGACGAAATCACCCTGAAATCAGAGTTTACGTCCTGAACCCTCGGGTTCCATTTGAACGGCAGCCGTTTTGTGATTGCCCTCACAGAGGCCAATGACTAAGGCCATTTAATAGTCTAAAGGACACGTACAGCTTTGCCGACTCCTCTGTGACCTGGGCAAGCTGACTCCACTGCCTGAAGCCAAAACCTGCTCGGCCAGTTCCTTTCCCAGTGGCCGAATGAGATTAGTATCAAGGCACAGCATATCATAAAACCTTTTCATCTTACACACACCTGTCCCTGTTTCTTTCTTTATGACTTACTTTACGAGGAGGAGGTGCCTGTTTTTATTGGGGGTCCGCCGATATCTGTTGAAAGTACAGAGCCTTGCCGGATAATTGATTGAGGGCTGAACAAACTGAAATATGGGCTTGTCATCATGACTCTGCTTTTTCTTTGTAGTGAAAATATGTGAATGGTCAGCTGTAAAATAAGGAATGTTTGCCTAAAGCATAATATTTTGTATAAAAGAGAAGGCTGGCTTTGTAAGGTTGAGCAGTCTCCTGAGAATATACACCGTGTTGTACTTCTAGGATACCGGTTACTGGTTGCAGCCAATAAATACGATCTTTGACTTCACCAGGAAGATTCTGTGTTTCTGTAGTCTGAAACAGGAAGGACTCGAAGTCTTAGGGTGTGTTCCCTGGCACCGCTGGGTTCTGAAAAACCCAGTACTTCAGTTGGCGCCCACGTGGGGCGATTTCAGCGGTACCGGTCCAAGCCAGAGGTTCGTGAGGAGCTTCGTGTGAAAATTCTGGAGGAAGGCCGCCACTTCATCGACCCCTGTATGTCAACGTGGTCCGAAAGTCTTTGCTGCGAGGTTCCCTGCTTCCCGACGGCTACGAAGGACTGCTGCCCTGACTATCGCCCTGTTTTGGACCCTTGATGATTGGTAGAGCGAAACGATAGACGAGTCTTCTGGTGACGTCATCGATACCTCAGTTAAGTATAAGTGGAGCGTCTCCCAGTCCTTAGTTTGGTTCTTAGTTTGGTATCCCCTTGGGATCTTTGATTTGGAACTTGCAAGTACCAAAGCCGAGGGACTCGTGTATTCACGAGACTATCGTATTCGATAATCCTTTGAAGTTTGAAGCTAGACTAGAGAGCGAAGATGCCTGGTCTTAGCAGACTTGGAAATTTGTTTTGTCTTGGTGGTAATAGGGATTCCCGATTGGAGGACTCGTGTCCGGTTCCTCCGATTGGAACTCCAACTTATGAACTATATGTGAAGCATGGCATAGGCCCCCTCACATATAATGAAGTATGGATCCGATACACCAGGAGAGATGGTGTTTTAAAATGGCCCCAATATGGTAGTTTTGACACAGAGATTCTGGATAACCTGGAGGGTAAACTTTTTAAGAAGAAAGCCCGGCCGGCGATGGTTGACTCTTTCCGCCTATGGCGTAAGGAAGCCAAACAGAAGGAAATTAAATTAGCAAAGAGAAATAAGAGAGAAAAGGGTATCTCGATAATGCAAGCTGCTATGCAGTTTAAAGATAATGAAGAAGAACAGATGAGTGAACAGTTGCACAGGCAACGTAAAATGGTGATCGATAAATGTAATCCAGTTTTGCCGTTTCTTCAGCAAGATGCAGCAAAAGAACTTGAGAAAGATCCTTTAATGTCACACTTGTTGAGTTCGCCACCCCCTTATGCGCAGAGTGCTACAGCACCTCCGCAACATTTAGCTGTGCAACCTCCAGTTATTGTGCCTCAGGTTCTTCCGCAGCCGCCAGCTCCTCTTCAGTTGGCTCCTACTACTATGGCGCAGCCCCCTCAAGGGCCACCGTCTTTGCTACTTGCTCCATCTGTACTTCCTACGACTTTGTCTACTACACCGACTGCCTCTTCTGATGTTCTTTCTGATAATGCCTCTGCGTCTGCATCTGCGTCTGCCTTGCCTCCCTCTGTTTTTCCTCCTGTTTTTTCGTCAACTTCTCCTTCTGTCCGACAGAGAATGACTGATACTGTTGCTAGCCTTATATTTCCTCTCTTTGGGTCATCTGGTGTGACCCCTGATTCGGAGCATAAGCAGTCACATAGTCAACTGCCTAATCCTCGAGAGAGAGAAATGTTTGACCGTATGGCGCGTAAATGGGTTACTTACCCTTCTAAATATGATGTAGAGTCTGTTATGGATGTCTTCCGTCAATGGGAAGCACCGAAACAAAGATACGTTTTTGAGAAAATGTGTGCTTTCCTTTGTGAGGAATTGGAGGAAAATGATTTGGAAACAAATCCGCCTGCTTTGTGCCGTGTACGGTTTGAGTTTGAAAAAGGTACGATTGTGGGTTCCGATGTTGAGAGAGCAGTTGCGACGTTGTTATCCTTTAGGAATAAGGATGTTTCTCAGTCACTGTTTGAACATGACTCCTCTGTTAAGGAAAAAGTGCGACAGTACCCAATGAGAGAAGTCCCTCCGGTATGGAAGGACGCCGTTGTGGCTGATGCCGCTAATCAAATTGATGCTGTTCCATCTCATTTTCAGTGTGTTTGGGTACATGTTCCTTGGAAGCGAGCTGAAGTGTTAGCCCTTAAGCAGACTTTGCCTGACCCCCGTAAAAACCCTGCAGGATATTATAAGGAATTATCACAGACTGCAGAATCATGCATTATGAATTTAGCTGATATAGACATGTTATTTGGGACTGTTGTTCCACAGCCTTTGTGGGGATTGATTCGCCATACAAATCATGTGCAAGAGTTAGGTGACTCATGGGCTAATATTAGTACTGCAAATGATAGACAAGTTGGTGGTGCCAAACCTGAGCCTTTGGTAGCAGAGCTTCCTGGTAAGATCATTACTTACATGAAGACTTTAATGCCTGCGATGCGTGTGAATTGGGATAAATTGTCTGCGTGTAAGCAGAAGAAAGATGAAACGGTGTCTGATTTCTTCACTGGGTTTGAGGAAACGTTTATCGACCACAGTGGTCAAGATATGAGTACAGAAGGTGGTCAACGGTTGTTCGTTGACAAGTTTGTGCACAATTTGCTTCCCGAGCTGTGTAAGAAATTGAAAGATTCAGAGAGTTCTTGGGCCGTTTCCTCTTCAGCACAAATATTGGCTACTGCACAATACTACGAAAATAGGGATAAAGACGAGAAGGATAGAGCAGACAAGAAAACTAAAGAATTAAAGACGAAGGTTATTTTACAACAGGCGTATCCGCCACATGGTGGTCAGAATAACTATCAGCAACCTCAACAGTTTCAGAGAAACTCGCAAAGGTTCGAGTTTTCTCAACCACGTGTTCCTGTAGGTCCCAATGAGTGTTCCTATTGTAAAGAAGAGGGTCATTTCAAGTATAGTTGTCCTATTTTGTTACAGCGTACGAATGGTGCTTCTAGCGCAAGAGGTCGAGGTGTTCAACAAGCTCCTAGAGGTAGAGGACGTGGAAGTTTGCCCCAGAACGCGCGTTCCCTTCCGTCTCAGAATTCAATGAATAGTTTTGACCAGCAAAATAACGCGTCTGGTAGGACGGCTCAGTACTATGCTGACGACTACTATGCAGAAGATGAGAATATGAAAGGTAATGATTGCTAGGACAGCCATAGACAAAGAGAGGGAGTTGTTTCAGTTCCAGTAGATCAGAGTGGTCCTTATGTTAAAGTGATTGCATTGGGTGTGTCAGAGCCTTTTCTGTTGGATACTGGTGCTACAAAGAATTCTATTATGCACTCAAAACTCCCTGGCGCACCTTTGTCTGGCGAGATGAATGTTTCAGTAGGTTTTTCTGGCGCCCCGGTTAGGAACCCGATTTCTAGTCCTATGTCCCTTTCTGTTGGACCTTGTGAACTGAAAGCACCCCTTATTCTAACGACAGGTTGTGGTGAAAACTTGTTAGGATTGGATTTGTTAAAAAGATTGAATGCGACATTATATTGTTCTCCTTCGGGAGTACAACTTACACTGGGTAGGAAAGTGATCTCTCCGATGTATTTGTCGAAGGATAAACTTCCGACCAAATTGTCGTTTCTTCCTGATATTCTTTGGGCTACTGGTCCTAATGATGTGGGTCTTTTGGAAATACCGCCATATGTTGTGACATTGAAAGCCAATGTTAAATTGCCACGCATTCCCCAATACAAGATCTCTAGTGAAGGTGAAAAGGCGTTGCTAGCGATCATTTATGATTTGATTGAAAAAGATGTAATTGAAGAGACAAGAGGCAACATTTGTAATAGTCCTGTCCTGCCTGTTCTGAAACGTACTGACCCTTCTCAGCCACTTGTTTACAGGTTCGTGATTGATCTTAGAGAGGTCAATAAAATAGTTGTGCCACAGTTTCCAGTTGTTCCTGATATTACTGCCCTATTGACTATGATTCCAGCTTCCGCCACCTGGTTCTCGGTGATTGACTTGAAGAATGCTTTCTTCAGCATCCCGATTGCCGAGGAGAGCAGGGATATTTTTGGTTTCAGTTTAGGAGGCTGAAGCTTCTGCTTCAAACGCGCTCCTCAAGGCTACTGTGAAAGTCCATCAATATATAGTCAGGCTTTAAAAACACAGCTTGATGCAATTGTCTTACCTGATGGCGCTACCCTTATTCAGTACATCGATGATTTGCTAATCGCTGCAGATACTGAGGAGATTTGTAAAGAAGCCACCTTGTCGTTGTTGCGTCATTTGTCTGATTTGCATCACAAAGTGTCTCTTTCAAAACTGCAATATTGTCGACAAGAAGTGACCTACTTAGGTCATCTCTTATCGAAGGAGGGAAGGAAACTGACCCCAGAAAGAATTCAGGCAATTGCAAAATTGAGTGTGCCAAGGACACAGAGAGAAGTACGTGCTTTCTTGGGCATTACATCATACTGTAGACAATGGATACCGAATTTTTCTTTGCTGGCCAAACCTTTGGTAGCATTGACCTGTAAAGATACACCGAATCCTGTTCCGTGGTCTGAAGATTGTCAGAAAAGTTTTTCCGAATTGCGTAATGCATTGTGTTCGGCTCCTGTGTTGGGTACCCCCGACTACAGTAAGCCATTTACACTGTATGTCCATGAGAAAGAGGGTTGTGCATTGTCAGTGCTGACACAGTCTTTTGGAGACAAGCAGCGTCCATGCGCGTATTTTTCGTCGAATTTGGATCCGGTAGCTAAAGCATTGCCGAGTTGCTTGAGAGCGACAGCGGCAGCAGCTGTTTCTATTCAACAGTCTGCTGGGTTAGTGATGAATAATATGTTGATTGTGATGGTTCCACATGCAGTGGACATGTTGTTAAACAGGACCAAGACACAGCACTTAACTAATGCTCGATTGTCAGGTTACGAGTTGACACTGTTAGCGAGCCATGTACACATAAAGAGGTGCAATACGTTGAATCCAGCCACGTTAGTGCCGATTTCAGTAGAGACAGATGATGTTGAACAGCATGATTGTTTTCTCAGGACAGAAGAAGAAACGAAAGGGAGAGTAGATCTTAAAGATACTCCTCTTGTAAAGTGTGATGGTACCTTATGGGTGGATGGTTCGTGCTTCAAGCTTCCGAATGGTGATACGACTGCAGCATATGCTGTCACGACTTTGCATACGATTGTTGAAGCTGCACGTATACCACATAATTCAGCTCAAGCAGCAGAGTTGATTGCACTTACGAGAGCGTGTGTGTTATCGAAAGGAATGAAAGTGACCATATATCCCGACAGCCAGTATGCGTTTGGTGTGGCTCATAGTTTTGGACGATTGTGGAAAGAACGTGGGTTCCTGACTTCGCATGGAGCTAAGATTCAGCATGGTCAGTTGGTGAATGAGCTTCTCGAGTCACTGATCTTGCCGTTACAAGTTGCGATTGTGAAATGCAGTGCACACAAGAAGGTTACTGATGATGTTGGTCGTGGCAATGCATTTGCTGACGAAATCGCAAAAGAAACAGCAAAAGATGTGATGAATCGAATGTATGTTGCAGGCCCTGCAAGATGGGTTGGTGACGTTGGAATGTGTGAAGATACGATAGAGAGTGTGAAGTCTCTTCAAGCTGAAGCTTCAGAGAAAGAGTTGAATGTGTGGAGAGAAAGTACGGGTAAATTGGATAAAAATGGTTGTTGGGTTGACTTGTCAGAACATCAGCGATGGTTGTTACCCGATGCGTATGTGCTTGCAGTGGTGACAATGGCTCATGGAATGGCCCATATCAGTGTGAAAGGGATTTGTAAGTTGTTGGCTCCAGTATGGCAAAATGCTGGAATCCCTAAATGTGCAGAGAATGTGGTCAAGAATTGCATGGTGTGTCTGAAATATAATCCTGGTAGGGGAACCGCAACTCCAGCTGGTCATTTTGCGCCTCCAACGTATCCGTTCGAGGTTTTGCAGCTAGATTTCATCCACATGGAAAGGTGCAACAATTTGAAATACGTACTCGTTGTTGTTTGTGCTTTTTCAAAATGGGTAGAAGCATATCCCTTAAAAGACAACACTGCCTTATCCACAGCTAAAGCCCTTGCCAAAGAATTCTTCCCTAGGTTTGGAATGCCGAGAATGGTCTGGAGTGATAATGGGAGTGAATTTGTGGGTCGAGTGATGAAAAAAGTATGTGAGGGACTGGGTATCCAGCAAAAATTCCACGCTGCAAATCACCACCAATCAGCTGGACTAGTAGAGTGCTATAATGGCACGCTTAAATTGAAATTGGCAAAAATACAAGCGAGCTCTGGTCTTAAATGGCCTGACGCTCTGCCTTTAGCACTCCTATCAACAAGAATGACTGTGCATTCGCGAGTGGGACTTAGTCCCTATGAAATTGTGTTCGGCCGCCCGGCCAACATATGGGGAGTGCCAAGGCTGACAAAATTCAGTGAGATTGAACACCCTGTACTGCTTGATTATTTGTATGAATTGACGGCTAAATTGCGTGTTTTACACCAACAGGTTTACGATACTCTGCCTCAGGTCTCTAAAGCTCCAGGACATCTTATCGATCCTGGATCATGGGTGCTGGTCAAAAACTTCCAGCGGACGAAGAATGACCAGCCCCGTTGGACCGGCCCCCACCTCGTCCTTCTCTCAACAAGATAAGCTGTTCGAGTGGAAGGGAAAAATAACTGGATCCACGGCGTACACTGCAAGAGGGTCCCTTTGCCTCTACCATACGACCAGTGGGTCCAGGAGGGGATCGCTGACTCTGAGACTGAGACTGTGCCTCGTTTTCTGCTTTTTAGCGATACACGTGTAAAAGGAATGATTTCAGAACGAGAAAGTGACAATATTTAGCAAGAAGCTGTGCCACCGTCAATTTGATTGAACACTACAGAGCCTGAACTCTTGTTCCAGAACCAGACAGTACCTGGAAAAAGCCGTTATAATTTGAGGCCGAGAACTATGGACAAATAAAATAATTCTTTTTTTCTTTGCTATTTTTGAAAGTGCAGCTCTCACATCTGAGAAACTTTCTCATTTTTGTTTTTTGAACCGCCATCCGGGTTCAGCTGTAGGGTCGTGGTTGCCCAAGTCTTTGGAGTGCAGCTGAAGACGTTAGGTCGACAGTTCTGGTCGGTCTAAGGGAGTTGCCCTGGACTGTCAGAAGCATTCCTTAGCATAGAACACCCTACCACCACGAGCAGCAATTAGAGAGGATGGAGTTTTTCGAGAATGAGAGATCTGCCAAACAGATGGACTTTAAAGCCAGAATGTGTACAATGATGACAAAGAAACGATTTTTGATATTATGTATTTTCATGTTGCTTAGTGTAATGACGTTTTTAATAGGATATGTTTTATTCTCTTTTCAAGTGACATTTGCACCCACTACACAGCCCATATCTCCTTCTACTGTTTCCTCGCATTCTTTTCACCCTCTGCCTGAACACGAGTCCGCTAGAAGATTAGAATTTGTCAATAATTCATTCGTTCAGCTTCTACACCAACACCAATTAGTAGCGAACACAACTAACTGTTGTGTATGTGGTCTTATGCCCCATACTACTGATAAAGGTATCCCTTATCTGGTCCTGCCTTTCAGCCATAATGGTTCTGTGTGGGCATATAGAACGATGTTCATATACGCTCATGAAGCTAACCCCCTACGTTCTGTGAAAGATAATCCTAAGAATAGTGCTCTAGTTAAGGGTATAGTAGATATGATTAAGGAAGATATTTCCTATGAGACTATCCCGAGAGATTAGACACTAGCATATATTGGATGGAACATAACAGGATATGGAGTTACTCTGAGTGAGAACCAGCGAGCAAAGAGATCCTCCCCGATTTGGATTGTACCCCATCAGGCTCACCTATGTCTGCAAGGTAATGGCAAGAATCCCAGAGCTCAGTTAGGGAAAAGTATCTGCACTGAAACATATGTTTTTGCCTCTCAGACTTCCCCTTCGTTCCTAGCAGCTAAGGGTACCTATTTCATCTGCCATAATAGAGCCTATACATGGTTTCCCCCTGACTTCTCAGGCACATGTTTTGTTTCGTTCCTGTTGCCTCCCACCTACACGGCCGCGGCAGATTACCATAAGACAAGGATAGTTAGAGGTGTCATCAGTAAAGAAGACACTACAGGACAAGAATTTGGAGAATTTGTAAAGGGTTTTCTGCCGTTTTGGGGGCCTATGGTTAACAGCAGGAGCATAAGGCAATTGACAAGGGTGGTTGAATCCACGGTAGTTGAAACCGCCGGTGCCCTTAGTAATTTGACTGCTGAGCTCCAGTCGGATCGCCTTATGACTCTTCAGAACAGGGTCGCATTAGACGTCATACTTGCAGACCGAGGTGGGGTATGTAAAGTGATCCAATCGAGTTGCTGTGTTTTCATTCCAGATAATGCTCCGACAGTTTACCAGGCCATTTCCAAACTGCATAAGATCTCCAGATCTATCCACGTGGATAAAGGAGATTGGTCATTGATGGGATGGTTCTGGGAGCTGATATCCGCCTGGGGATGGAAGATTCTGATAGTCATTGGGATGATCTTAGCCATTCTTTTCCTGTCCTGTCTGTGTATACAGTGTGCTCCTGCAATATGTGGCCTCTGTGCTACATCGTGTGTAAGGAAACCTGTATCAAGAGACGAGCTAAGTAATAGGATGATGCTACAGCAACATCTCAACTACTTTATGAATATAGACCTGGACTCAGATTAACGTGAGTATAGGTTATTGCCTATGTAAGGGCAAAAGGAGGGTCTGTGGTACTGAAAATTCTGGATCCATGTTATAAACATCGTCGTTTCATGACGATTTTGGTATCAGCAGACCGAGAATGATTAGAATACTATGCACAAGTATTTTCGTCATATTCGGGTGACGAAATCACCCTGAAATCAGAGTTTCCGTCCTGAACCATTTTGTGATTACCCTCACATAGGCCAATGACTAAGGCCATTTAATATTCTAAAGGACACGTACAGCTTTGCCGACTCCTCTGTGACCTGGGCAAGCTGACTCCACTGCCTGAAGCCAAAACCTGCTCGGCCAGTTCCTTTCCCAGTGGCCGAATGAGATTAGTATCAAGGCATAGCATATCATAAAACCTTTTCATCTTACACACACCTGTCCCTGTTTCTTTCTTTATGACTTGCTTTACGAGGAGGAGGTGCCCGTTTTTATTGGGGGCCCGCCGATATCTGATGAAAGTACCGAGCCTTGCCGGATAATTGATTGAGGGCTGAACAAACTGAAATATGGGCTTGTCATTATGACTCTGCTTTTTCTTTGTAGTGAAAATATGTGAATGGTCAGCTGTAAAATAAGGAATGTTTGCCTAAAGCATAATATTTTGTATAAAGAGAAGGCTGGCTTTGTAAGGTTGAGCAGTCTCCTGAGAATATACACCGTGTTGTACTTCGTGTTGTACTTCTAGGATACCTGTTACTGGTTGCAGCCAATAAATACGATCTTTGACTTCACCAGGAAGACTCTGTGTTTCTGTAGTCTGAAACAGGAAGGACTCGAAGTCTTAGGGTGTGTTCCCTGGCACCGCTGGGTTCTGAAAAACCCAGTTCTTCAGTGGATGCAGGTGAAGTGAGTGTGTCCAAAAGCATGATGGGGCCTGTAGTCACAGATAATGCTCCCCCTCCTGATTGGCCCATCAAGACCTCTCTGAAACATGCCCACATCACAGGGAGTGGAAAATGACTGACAAGATGGCTGACAGTGGGTCCTGCTGTGGGGAGCACAAGGCCCTGCTAGGGCATGTGCACAAATCAGAAGCAGGACACCACTGACTGATGTGGGATGTCTGGCCGGGTGGGAAGGAGGACTGACAGCTCTGACCATACTTACCAGCATGTGGAGACACACACACTCCTCAACACAAACTCCACACAACTCACCGGGTAGAATGCATTGGCCCACACCTCTGTGAAACATCAGCAAAAGATACACCATAGTGGGTGCTGCTGTGTGACACACAAGGGATCTCTTTGGACTTGTAGCCAAACAAACACCAGGATTTCACATCTTGCAATTGCTGTCACACCCCCTCACAGGGAAGCAGAGTCAAGAGGAAGGAAGTATGGGCATGCTGGGAAGGGGGTGTAGCCAAGAGTATGATGGGAGTTGCAGTCACAGACAATCTACACCCACCCACATCGCCCAGCAAGTTCTAACTGAACCATACTCGCCCCACAGGGAGTGGGAAGGGACTGACAGGATGTCTGACACTGGGCTCTGTTGTGGGGAGCACAAGGCCCTGCTGGGAAATGGGCTACAACAAACACCAGGACTTCACAGTCAGCCATCTTGCCATTGCTGTCACACCCCCTCACAGGGAAGCAGAGTCAAGAGGAAGGAAGTATGGGCATGCTGGGAAGGGGGGTGCAGCCAAGAGTATGATGGTAGTTGCAGTCACAGACAATCTACACCCACCCACATGGCCCAGCAAGTTCTAACTGAACCATACTCGCCCCACAGGGAGGGGGAAGGGACTGACAGGATGTCTGACACTGGGCTCTGTTGTGGGGAGCACAAGGCCCTGCTGGGAAATGGGCTACAACAAACACCAGGACTTCACAGTCAGCCATCTTGCCATTGCTGTCACACCCCCTCACAGGGAAGCAGAGTCAAGAGGAAGGAAGTATGGGCATGCTGGGAAGGGGGGGTGTAGCCAAGAGTATGATGGGAGTCGCAGTCACAGACAATCTACACCCACCCACATGGCCCAGCAAGTTCTAACTGAACCATACTCGCCCCACAGGGAGTGGGAAGGGACTGACAGGATGTCTGACACTGGGCTCTGTTTTGGGGAGCACAAGGCAATGCTGGGAAATGGGCAACAATATCAAACTCTGTCTGTGACAAGCTGGCAAAAAGCAGTGTACAGGCAGGCATCTGTTCGTAAAGTAGAAAATGTAATGTTTGTGAACCATCGATGCATGTAGAAACATAACTCACATTGTGTGTCTCTTCCAAACACAGGTGGTGCTGGGCACCCAGCACCAAATGAAGAGGATTCCCAGGCCCAGACTCTGGCGGACACTGAGCTCTCTGGTTTGACTCTGTCTCTGTCCTCTTCGGATGACGACAAACAACCTGGCCCCTCCGGTGTGAGTCATCATGCAGCACCAGCAGCATCAACATCTGCACCCCCTGTACCCATGCCTCCAGCATCTGGAAACCGACAGGGCACCCCTGCCAACAGGGACAGACCAAGGTCACTGACCACTCACAGCACAGGGACACAGGACCCCCCGGAAGCTACAGCAAACACCACCTGCAACACCACCCAAGGGGTCCCAGTGTCACCTGTGCGTCCCGCCACTGGTCCTGCCCATGTGGATAGGGGTGCTGGGAGGGGTGGGAGGCAGAGGGCGCGCCTTGTAGAGGGGTCTGGACTGCATGATGACTCCCACCTGGCACGCATCATAGATGCGTACCAGGATAGCACTGGAGGATTTGGCCAGGTAGAGGGGATTCTCCAGGACATGCAAAAGGAGCAAGCTGCCCACCATGCCCGCAAAGAGGCAAGAGGGATGCCCTCACTGCTGTGCATCGGGACATACTCCAATGCCTCCGCCAGATCAACACAAACCTGTCCACACCTCCCTGTGTGGCCACAACATCTGTCGCAACACCATCTGCCAGAGCCACAGGGAGGGAGGAGGACTCTGGCGGAGAGTCCCCTGCACCGCAGAGGCCTGCATCTGAGGATCTCCCCCCCCCCGGAAGAAGAGGGGTCGTCCGAAGAAGGACATGTGAGAGGCAGAAGTCCCAGCACATCCCCCAGGGCCTCTAAACCTGTTCTGGACAGTGTTCTTTGTGCGCAAGCCGTTCACCTTGTCCAATCGCACACAACTCGCCCACATGAAATGGAGGGTTCATGTTGGGCCAATATAGCAGATCACTGTGGACTTTACACTGGACATTTCATCTACCAGCACATCCAACACTAATGTGAACTTTGGATTCCAAAACCAATGTACAGCACCCACCATCCTGTGCATTTTCCTCACACATGTTTGAAAATAAACTCACCAGTACACCATACTTGCCTCTGTTGTGATTTCAACTTGTCATGTGTCATGGAGCTGTCGATCTGCTACACAACACGGTTGCATGCCAAATACTGCAACAATGTGACCAACGTAACGTGAGTCATGGTGATGTGACACATGTGAGGGAGATACACCACTATGGCACCACAACACATACTCACCATGGCCATGTTACTCATCCCACACAATGATGTTGACCTGTAACACATTGGCATGCACAGACACAACATCAACCCCAGTCAGTGGTAACAAATCCACAGGTGAGGTAAGCAGATGTCAGTCAGATGTGGGAAGACAGACAACGCATATAACAAAGCGTAGCACAGGTTCATTACACATCAGCAACATGTTTATTCCACAATAGTTGCACGGTAATTCTACGTAACAGTGGACACACTCTCACAAAGTGTTGGAGAATTGAAGTCCAGGGATGTGTGGTACATCAGTTGATGGGAATTGACAACTTCCACACTAGTGTTGGATTCTGGGTGTTGGGGGTCAGTGTTGACCAAACAACAGGCAAAGTACCCTGGGAAGGACAGACACAAGACACAGTCAAAAGAACAGCAGAACAGGAGAGAAATACAATACACATGCACAAAACATGTCGCAAGAAACCTACACAAAAACAAGTTAGCAGTACTACCCTATTGTGGAGTACACACCACCTGAATGGACACATCACTGCACGCATCCAGTCAAGTGGCACACTCAGACAGCAACAGAGCAGCCATAACACATTCCAGGTTACCTCCATACATTGACATAACCCTGGAAACTCACATTCAGGTGAAGAAGTTGTTGATGAGCTGTGAGCGGACGTCACCCTCATCCTCATCCTCATCATCACTGGCATCTTGGCCCAGGCCAGGATCCTCCACAGGTGCCGGAGGTTGGTCATCATCATCGTCATCCTGGATGAGAGGCACCTTCTTCCGCACTGCCATGTTGTGTAGCATGCAGCATACAAGGATTATTTTGCACACCTTTGCAGGCTCATATGGAAGGGCCCCTCCAGTCTTGCCCAGGCAGCGAAAGCGGCTTTTCAGGAGGCCGAATTTCCGCTCAATCACCCTCCTCCTCCGACCATGTGCCTCATTGTAGCGCATCTCGGCTGGTGTCACAGGGTTCCGGAGGGGTGTCAGCAACCACGGCATGTTGGGGTATCCGGAGTCATCTACACACACAAAAATGAACAAGTAGCTGAGTTTTGTAGGAGTGCGGAATACAACATTGACAAACACACACAATGAGAAACAGTCAGTACACACCGTGCCTGTGGTGGTATCAGGGCCACATGTGTCCCACCAATAGATACGATGACGTTCGGCATCCTCCCCAGTGTATAAAAGGCATCCTTTATTTCAGGGAGTTCAGCTGGGCTAGGGAACTTGATGTACAGGTCTAGGAAATGCAACATCCCCTCCAAGACATCGCGAAGCACCCGACTAAATATCGTTTGCGACATACCACCAGCAGTAGCCACAGTGTACTGGAAGGTACCAGTAGCAAAGAAGTGCAGGGCTGCCAGCACCTTTACCTCTGGGGTCACTGCTGTAGGGTATGTCCGGCCAGGTAGCAGATGTGGCGCCAACTGCTCCGCCAACTCCTCAATCAGTGGCCTCGTGAAGCGGTACCATCTGATACAGTCGCGTTCCTGCATGGTCGCAAGGTCTGGGAATGGTCTATGGACAGCTGGTGCCCTGCAGTACAGAGATGCACAGAGGAAGATTGTCAGTTCATCCACCCATGTGGCCATGACCAGGCTAAATATCACATGATAGATCATGACATTACACAATGTACTGAGGTGTGTGCTGTTGGGCATGGACACATATGTTACCTACATGACCATCACCTCACATCTCAATTTCACATGTCCACATGAATCCCATGTAGTGCAATGGCCAATCATCTGGCTGTGTCACCCAACCTATGTACTGCTGTGACGTTACCAACACACACCACAGTGACAAGTGAGGCCTGATGTCTCCCAGGCATCACAGATCTTTGCCATGCAGAAACCCAGGGTCCCTGTATTGCCACATCGACACTGACATGGACATAGCGTATCACGTACACAGCAGAAGGCAAGCGTAAGTCCCACCGGTGGTGGCCACTGTTGTGCCTGCAGGCCCTACATGTACGTCTCTTAAATACACACACACCATCGAGGTTGATGCATATACCACATGGATGTGGAGACTGTCACCCATTGGGCACATTTGATCAGACACATCTGAGACACAACATGCACACAGACTGTGGGTGCACATCAGTATTGTGGCTACAGGTCTCATTGTGATGTACATGCCATCACCCCCTGGACTCAGGGTGTATGTGACATGCCCCAAACATATCCAATATGAAACTGTGTCCGTGACTCATGCCCATTACTGTACAATTGCACATCACAGTGGTAATGTGCACGACACACAAAGGATTCTGCCCCCATGTACACGTGCACAGCCTGGAAGTGGCTGCACAAAAGTGCCACCCAACAAACCAAATGTGCCCCCCCCCAAACACCCAGGGAATTCAGCCTTACAAGCCATGGCGCACTGTGTGGCCAATGCTGTAGTGCGGTAGGTGTGCACAGGTGTCCCTGGCTAGTAATTGTGTGTTGAATGTGTAGAATAGTCACACCAATGAGGTCTGACGTGGGTGACAATGCGTACGCATTGCACGGTTCAGGACCGAGCCGTGTGTACGCTTTGCCATTGAATGCAATGAGGTCCGACGCGGGTGACAATGCGTACCCATTGCACGTTTCAGGACCGAGCCGTGTGTACGCATTGCCATTGCATGCAATGAGGTCAGACGCGGGTGACAATGCGTACGCATTGCATGGTCAGGACCGAGCCGTGCGTACGCTTTGCCATTGCATGCAATGAGGTCCGACGCGGGTGACAATGCGTACGCATTGCACGGTTAAGGACTGAGCCGTGCGTACTCTTTGCCATTGAATGCAATGAGGTCCGATGCGGGTGACAATGCGTACGCATTGCACGGTTCAGGACCGAGCCGTGCGTACGCTTTGTCATTGACTGCAATGAGGTCCGACGCGGGTAACTATCATGCATACACGTTGGGCAGGCATGGTCTGAGACAGGCGTACGCCTTGGCCATTGAATCGTATGGAGACGGGTGTATGTGTATTTTCAAAATATGCGTTGTAAAGTCAGTTGACCGAGCTGGGCGCACCCATTGGCTCTGGACTGTCATGGAGACGGATGCGGATTCAAAGCTTGTACGAGTTGTCCACTGGAAATTCAGTTGGATGCCTACAACAATGTTGCAATTTCAAGTGTTTCATGAAGGTGAAGATTTGAACGATGCGGAAGGCATGTACGAGTCGTACAATTCCATGGATTGGCCAGATTCATAGAATGCAACCGTGTTGGACCTATCACTTGGGACACATGGCACAGATTCTGCCTCTGCAGCACAGATATAAGGCTGGCTGGACCCCAGGGAGCTCACTTGACTGCACTACATGCTACTGGACCACATCCCTGCTACCACTGTTGCTGTCTCTGCATCCTCTGGCTCCTGCTATGGCACGTACTCTGGAGAGGGCCCCAGCCTTCCCTGAGGAAGAGAACCAGACCCTGCTGGACGGGCTCCTTCCACAGTACAGCAAGCTCTATGGGAAACCAAGGGAGCAGGTGATTGTGCAGTCCACTGCCTTACTAATTATGCATGTTGTCTGACTAGCAGTACTAGCAGTGTGTGCACCAGTGGAAAGCATTCTCACTGAGTACTTTCATCCCCCAAAGTGTGTAGGTACATGTAATGAACAGGTGTCCTGCTGCTAAAATGCATTAGTGCAAGCTTAAACTATCCAGGCATTGTTAACATGTCAGACATGCAGGTGGTTTGTCCTTCCCCATGGTTGCACTACCTGTGTAACTCATTTTCCTTTGTGATGATGACATGTATATCCAAATGTGTGCAACACAAATCTGGGGCATGTGTGTTAATGTACGTTTAACTTTGTCGTCCTCACAGGTTGATGCCCACCAGAAGTAGGAGATATGGCTGACCATCGCCCGGGCTGTTCGTTCGGTGGAGGTCTACAAGCGCCGGATCCGCAACTGCCAGAAGAGGTGGCAGGACCTTCGGGCTGGACCCGGACGATAGCTAGAGTCCAGCTGAAGCTGTCACCTCCACGCAGGAGGGGCGGACACCGGACCCTGACCGCCCACATGCTCCGGATACTGGCGGTGGTCTTCCCGGACCTGGATAGGCAGCTGAAGGCCAGACAGCAGCAGGAAGGGGGTAAGTCCATGCCTAATCTGTGTACTATGCCTGACATGCTAATTGCAGTCTTTTGGCCTGGTCACACTTCCACATTACGTAGGTCTTGTAGTCCAATACTCAGGTCCCTCAATTGTGTGATGCACCCTCCTCCTCTGTTCCACAGGTGTGGCCCCTACAGTCTGTTGCTTGTGTCACTAGGGCACTGTGTCCCTGCAGTCAGCTATGCTTCATCTACCGGACAGCATATGTTCCCGTGACTCTGTTGTGTGTTTCATGGGTGGGTCAATTGTTTGCCCAATGCCTGAGATCTGACATGTGATCTGTGTGTGCCCATGAGATGTGTTCCAATTGCTGGTCTGACTCGCCACATGTGGCTTGGGTATTCCAAACAAACCCATGCAGCAGGGGACTCCAATTTTGGGGCCTCAGGAGTATGTATATAAAGTATGTCACACTTGCTTAGCCACCTGACTACTGTCCAGGGCCAAACACTGTTTCATGGAGACCTGGGCAGTCATGCCTCCTCCAGGGCATTTAGAAACACTCAGTAATCCCACTCCTGTGTATTAAATTACAGGTTGTGCTTAGTGACATGTGCCCTCAGGTGTCTGCCTCTGTGTCATTAAGGGTGTGGCTTGTTGTTACGCACAACTGGGGTGTCCATGATTCAGAGGGTCAGCAGGACATCTGAGATGTGGCTGTGAGAGATAAGACCTGTGTGACATATAGGTGTGTGATCATCTGACAGCGCACAATGGTGTATGCAACTGTGTCCTTCATGCAGCTGGGTTACATGCATGGCAGACTGTGATGTGTTAATGTACAGGGAGTTGTGTTTGCAGAGACTCATATGTCTGATTTGCATGATGTGGGGTCTTCTGGGTCCTGTATATGTTGTTTGCAGGGGATGGGCAAGTGTGCCGGTCATCTGCAGAGTCAGCTTTAACCCTGAGCTAGGATTGTGAGTCAGTGCATATTGTTGTTGTCTGGATGCCCTGCCCCTGTGACAGGAGACAGTGTTGACTGACTTTTCAGGCATGCCAGTGCCATGGCATTTAACTTGCTCCTGCATTGTGTTCAAGTGTGCACCATGCACCCCATTGTGGCATTGCCCATCAGGACATGAGAACATCATAGTGTGTGTTGCTGGCATGCATCACAAACATGTGAAATGAGTCTCTGCCCATCCCTTCATCCGGACACCTGTACTGAGTCAGTAGCAAGAGATGTGCTGTGTGTATAGTGACATACTCCTACATGTTCACTTGCATGTCCAACTAATGTGTGGGTGGTGCATGTCGGCACATTGGGGTATTAGCATCCAACATGCAACAGACATATGTGTGCAAGTCAAGGAGGGATATGTGTTCCATGGTTGATGTTGAGAATGACAATTGGCTTATTCTAAACAGTGTTGGCACTTTGAGCTGTGTTCAGCTGATGATGCCAGGGCTTGCCCTGTGATGTGATGTTTTCACTGTGGTGTGTGCAGTCGGTGCAGGTGACTGATGTTGTTCTCTTACTTCCTATTCCTATCCAGATACATCCACGGCCACAGGAGGGGACAGCTACATGGACCAGGAGGAGCCACAGAGCCTGACAGGGAGAGGAGTCGGGGGGACCCAGTGGCACGGAGGGCGAGTGGAGCCACACAGAGGAGTCGTCAGCACCACCCCCCCTCCCCCAGCTAAGGGCCACAGCAGTTCTGAGGATGACTCCCTTGTGGAGGCGGGTGTCAGCAGCCACCAAACCCAAGCTAGTCAGGCTGTCCCCACCACCGCCACCACCATCACCACCCTCCCATCGGCTCCCATCCCAGAGTCCCCTGTAGGCTCCCGTGTTCATGAGCATGTCTCCTTTGGGCCAGGCACCGCACCCCCTGTCGCTGTGTCCCCTGCTGCCCTGAGTGAGGAGTCTGTGGACTTACTTAGACAGATCCATGTAGGGTAGACATCGATGCTGAAGGTCCTCCATGCACACACAAGTATGTTGACACAACTGGTGTCGTTCATGGAGGGCATTTCATCGGGCATGTCTGCCCTACAGAGGACCAATCAGTCCATGGCCTCCTCCCTGATGACAGCAGTGTCCCTCCTCCAACAGTCCCGCACCCCTCCTACCCCTGCACCACCCACGATTCCTAGCAGCCTACCTGTCCCAAGCTCACAAACACCTGCACATTCTCCCAGAGCCACAGACACGGGCAGCACACAAACACCCAAACCAAGGTCTAGACGTGAACACAAGCAAGCGCAGGGGACTGATACCCCACTCACAGGGGCTGGTTTGCAGACACACACACAGTCATCCATAAACCAATCCGCAGTCCTCCGAAAGCTCTCCCTCCCAGCCCCCTTCCCTTGCCTCACCTGCAACCCCATCTCACCAGAAGCTCTTCCTCTGTGACCTTGGCCTCTTCCCCACCGACCCCGCAGATCCTGATTACAGGGGGAATAGGAAGTCCCCACACACAGAGGGGAGTGCCCCTCACACCCGGACACCCTCCCCTAGGCGCAGTCTGACTGAGACCCCCACCCGCAAGTCCCCCCGGAGCTGGACGAGCAAGACCCCCCCACCACCACACAGCTCCAAGGCAAAGTCTCCGTCCTCCATCCCCCAGGCCACCCCTCCAGAGGTTTCCCCGCCACTCCCTGCCCCGGGTCCCCCCACCCACAGATACACCATCCCAAAAATGCTAAGGCCCTCCCCCCCTACCACTTGCTCCTCCACACCTGGTCAGACGGTTAGTGCCACTGATGTGGGGACCGTGTACACCCCCCCCCTGTCCTGCCCACCTCACCTGCACCACATTCCGCTCACATGGATGTAGGCACTGCAGTGGAGTCCACGACCACCCTGTCTGACTTGGGCACTGCAGTGGGGACCCAATCCACTCCATCTGACCTGCCCACTGGAGTTGTGCAATTATAAGGAACAAGGAGACCCTAGGAGTCAGAAGGGACCGAGGGTGTATACATTTTTGTAAAGGAACAATGGTCCCATTCAAGTAGAGTACATTAAGATGCCACAATTAGTACAATGAAAAGTTGGGTTTTATGTTTGAAGACAGTGCAGAAATTACTGGTAAATTACAGTAAATAGTGAGGGAAAAAAATAAAACAGTGAGTGAGTTGGTGGCAGGGTAAGAGGAAATCAGCCGATTTCCGGTACCCAGGCAAGTGATTTAAAAGGTGACTTTTTGGTGCACGAAGGTAGTTATTAACAAAAAGTCAGTAAGACATTTCATACTCCGACATTTCAATTTGCAATACAATGGAGTTTAGAAATGGTTGTCGACGACGTTTCGATCCCTTGGTGAGTGGTGGGATCTCTTCAGGACAGGAGAATGACAATTAGTTGCCTGGGGGGAAGCAGTGCAGGGAGCGGGAAGGGGAGATGATCCACACTAGGTGGTGTGTGATGCGCAATTCCGTCTCATACATCAAAAACGAACGCTGGTGTTGAAGGCGGGGACTCGTAGGATGTTCAGAAT
This sequence comes from Triturus cristatus, assembly GCF_964204655.1. Classification (NCBI taxonomy): domain Eukaryota; kingdom Metazoa; phylum Chordata; class Amphibia; order Caudata; family Salamandridae; genus Triturus; species Triturus cristatus. The sequence continues at coordinate 202,640,421 of NC_140583.1, read as the reverse complement.
TTCGTGGAGGCGGGAAAGTTAACCAGAATTACGGTGAGCCACTAAGTAGAGTATTATGGCCCGTCAGATACGAGTCCGGCCAATTCCTGGATACGTAAAGGGTTACGAGAGAGCCGGTACGTCCGTGTTGGTAGCGTTTAGGAAACGCAATGAAGCCTTGGGGCGGCAGCCCAGATAATGACAACGTAATAGTTGCGAGGTAGCCGATAATTCCGAGGCAGAGGCGTATGATAACGCGAATAACCTGGGGAGCTTGCGAGGATCCGGGTAGACGTGAAGGCTCGGGCTGTGTGGAGTTGTGCAGGCAACCACCCCATCTGACTTGTGCCCCACAGTTGTGCCTGCACCCACCACTTCAGTCAGCTCCACTGCAGATGCAAGTGTCTCGCTTGCATCCACCACCTCTTCACTGCCTCCTTCTGCTGCGCCCTGATCCTGTCCCTGTGGTGCCTGGCCTGTCCCCATGTATGCCCCTCCGAGGGGATGACCCCGGTCCTTAGCAGTGCAGGCAAGCAACGTGTGACAGTTGTCACTCTAGTTCACTCCTTGGCATTTGGACATGGACTGGCCATTGGCCTTTTGTTTGAACAGACATTTCACTTTTAATATGCTGAATAAAGCTTTTTTCTTTATCCCTGTGCACTTGATTTAGCTGTACATAATGTTGATGATGTTTAACATGCCCTTGCACCTGTAATGCTTGGTTTCCAATGTAGAATACTGATGTGTTGATGTGAGGTACTCCATGTGGTCCATGAGATATGTATCCTATTCTGGTGGGTATCCATGTCATCCTTTGCAGCTACCTGGGTGTATCATGATCAACTATTTGTGGACATCTCTGTGAACATTTCATTTGCATGGTCACATCTCTGGCTTGCACCCATGCACATATGATGTGCTTCCCATTGTCCAATTTGTCAATTTCACAGACTTTGTGTGCATCACCACTGGACCTACAGGTGTGGGCATCATTGGTATAGGAGCAACTGGGTCCTCTGTGCAACTTGCTGTACATATGTATTGAGTATGTACAGATGACTTAGGGGAGACTCACGTACCCAGGCTGTTGTGACCAGAGCCTTCATTGTGTGGTAACTGATGGTTGACTGACCACGTGTTCTGCTGACATGAGTGAGACGTGCTGTGAATATGTTTGGCACTGCTGGGCTTTCACAGGAGTTGGATCCCCTCAAGTAAGTGTGTTGTCCTGTGACATAGCCTGGGCCCATGGTGTGTGTTGTATGCGCATGTGTGTGTGTCCACATCCCTTCTCATACACAAGCAGTGTTCCCTTGATATGTTCCTGTTGTTGATGCTTGCTGAGTGGTACTGTGTTCATCCCACTAATTTGCCATGAGCTACCAGATGTGTGGGTGAATGACACACTACTGTTAATTGGTGTATCATCATTGGAATTTGTCAGTTCTGAGTGGTGATGATGTTGTCAGACACAGATGGGACACAGTCAGGGTTCCCCAAGGCACTTGTTTATTTGCAATGTCATGTAGTTGTCCCTAGGTGGTACCTTTCAGTGATTGAGACATGTGTATGTGTGTGTGACTGCTCACACTTGTCGGGTTCAGGGCTGTAATGGTGGCAGGTGTCAGCATGTGTGCCTTGTGGTTCTCCTTGGCTTCTGCATTGTCCTGGGACTGTGGCAGGTATTCTGAAGGTTACGTGAGCTTTGACGTCATGACCATGTACCGCATACTGTGTCTGTTATTCACCAGGGTTGTAAACTGTCCTTGTGTGATGAGTCTGTGCACCTTAGTTCCTCCCAACATTCCTGTGTTTGTCATGGGTGCATGTGCAATGTCACCTGTCCATGTGGGCTTCACAGATGCACATTTTTGCAGTTCAGGGTGTGTGGTGTTGAGGGTGGACTGATGTAAATGTTTGCTTGGATGGTCCCCTAGCTCCCCTTTGCCCATGGATGAGGGGCCATGCTGAGTGCTTTGTGTTTGTGTATGTGTGATGTACGTTTGTGGAACAGGACACATGTCTGGGTTTCCCAGTGTGTACGACATCTGCCTTTGTCATCACAGTGGAGGTGTCATGCATGCTTGTGTCACCCCACTGTCCGGTCACTGGGGGTGGTGCTGTTGTGTGAGTCTCTTGCTGTGTTAGTTGGTGTTCATTCCAGCTTATGTCACATGTGTCTGTTGTGCTCCCTCTCATCTCACAATGCCCGATTGCCCACTAAGGGCATCCCAATGATGGTTTACTTTTGTATGGCACTGTGTCCACTTCTGTGTAACTGTGGTTCACACACACACACACATGATGTGTCAGATGTGCAGTGTGAGGTTGCCTGTTTGTGATTGTGCATCTGCATCAGTGCATTGGTATTGCTGTCGTGGCCCATTGCTGTTTCTGTGATTTTCCCTGCTGTCCCTGTGAGTCATATCACATCATTGTGCACATTCATCCTGGTTGTTAGGTACCATTGCTGGCATGGAATTGGAGTTTGTGAGCTGACACCTACAGTCTACACAGGTTGTTTTGATTAGTTTGTCTATTTTCGAGATGTGTGTATGCTTTGTGATGGTCATTTCTGCTCTTGTGTCATTGTACACTGTATGCATTGTCAGCCCCCATGTGTGGTGCCTTTCTGCACATGGCCGAGAGTGTGTTATGTTTTAACAGCACTGTTAGCCTCACGACATCTCTGTGGGAATGCGACACAACCACTACTTCACCCCAGAAGTGTTTAATGTGTTGGGAGCACGGATCAAACATGCTGCTTGTTATTTGCAGCTTTGGCCATGATGACACTTACCTTTTGGTCACTGTGATGAGGGGGGGTTTAGATCCCATCACCACAATGCACAAGATCTGCTGCAGTTTGGAAGTCTACACTTAACTTTTGTTCTACACAGTGAGGGGGTGTTCTTTTTACATTGACACAGTGCTATGGTGATGCTTGCCTTGTGTAGGGCATACTTATTTGTTGGTCACACATGTGCTGTTAGTTACATTGTATGTTCGAAGTCATGATCACTGTTGTGGGCATTTGTCACAGACTACACACTGTTGTCATGATGTTAGGGGGGATGTATTTTGCTGACATACCTAATATGGTATGATGGATGTGTGTCGCATCACCCATCCTATGAGTGGGGGTGGCAGTAGTGATGGGCAACAGGTCACCTATGGCTGGGGGTGGCAGGGGTGATGTGCAACATAAGCTCTACGAGTGGGGGTGGCAGGGGTGATGGGCAACATATGCCCTATGGCTGGGGGTGGCAGGGGTGATGGGCAACAGGTCCCCTATGAGTTGGGGTGGCAGGGGTGATGGGCAACATAAGCCCTATGGGTGGGGGTGGAAGTAGTGATGGGCAACAGGTCCCCTATGAGTGGGGATGGCAGTAGTGATGGGCAACATTTGCCCTATGGCTGGGGGTGACAGGGGTGATGGGCAACATAAGCCCTATGGGTGGGGTGGGGGTAGCAGTTGTGATGGGCAACAGGTCCCCTATGAGTGGTGGTGGCAGTAGTGATGGGCAACAGGTCCCCTATGAGTGGGGGTGGCAGGGGTGATGGGCAACATAAGCCCTATGAGTGGGGGTGGCAGTAGTGATAGGCAACAGGTCCCCTATGAGTGGGGGTGGCAGTAGTGATGGGCAACATATGCCCTATGGCTGGGGGTGGCAGGGGTGATGGGCAACATAAGCCCTATGAGTGGGGGTGGCAGGGGTGATGGGCAACATATGCCCTATGGCTAGGGGTGGCAGGGGTGATGGGCAACAGGTCCCCTATGGCTGGGGGTGGCAGGGGTGATGGGCAACAGGTTACCTATGGCTGGAGGTGGCAGGGGTGATGGGCAACAGGTCACCTATGGCTGGGGGTGGCAGGGGTGATGGGCAACAGGTCCCCTATGGCTGGGGGCGGCAGGGGTGATGGGCAACAGGTCACCTATGGCAGGGGGTGGCAGGGGTGATGTGCAACATAAGCCCTATGAGTGGGGGTGGCAGGGTTGATGGGCAACATATGCCCTATAGCTGGGGGTGGCAGGGGTGATGGGGAACATAAGTCCTATGGGTGGGGGTGGTAGTGGTGCTGGCCAGGCAAACCCTATGGTGGCCTGTTGTTAGTGGCCAGGATATGGATCCCCTGTGTGTGTGTGTGCCATTTTGCGGGTACGTGTCGTTTGTTTGTGTGGTAGGTGTCTGACTTACCGCATGCGCCTTTCGGTTCCTGATCCGGTCATAGATGTAGAGTACTGGTATGACCTGCGCGATGGGATTCATGATGTGTTCGTGTCGTACATGCTGCTTGTTGCTCCGTCTCGTACCCGCTGCAAGCTGGTCCGTCTCGTAGCCGTGGATTGAGTTGTGGCGCGAATCGTACCTGATATACTTCTTTTCCGGATGCTGTGACGTGCCGTACGTGGCGACCCGTCCGGCGCGTAGGTAGTACGCATCGAACTTGTCAGGCCAGACACTGCTATGGATACTGCTTCCGGGCGACTTGGTTCGGCATTCGGAGTTATGGCTCAGATGGAGAATGAAGCATGAATCATAGCTTACGTGTCGGTCGTGTTTTTGGCAGTTATGCGCATCGTACTTCCTCTACAGGACAGACCGGCTACGGGTACGTGTCGGTCGCACGGTAAGGCTACGAACAGCTCTCGGGAGCTGTCCGACCCGGTATCGGAATCGACCCCATAATGTTTATCTTTTCCTGCTATAGTATCATCTTGTTCCTTCTGAGTGTCACTAACTCTGCTAACTTGAAGCACATTATGATTTAACTGCTTCTCATTCAGGGGAAGTACACCTTTCCCATTTTTTCCACAATCAATTCCTGTTTTTAACTGTTGGGACTACAAGTCCCAACACGCTTTTCTCCTCTTCGCTCTCTGGGCCCTGTGGCTTCGCACCTGATAAATGAGCTGTTAAACTTACCCTCTGCTTCCTATCATCGGGGCCTTCAGTCAAGTCGATTTGGGCTTTCCGAATTGACTCTGCCTTCCTCCCACCTCTGACGAGGCCACAAGCTCTGCCCGGGGCCCACTTCCTCTTAGCTGGAGGTTCCAGTTAATTCACTTCCGGCGCGCTTTGCGCTTGGAACGGAGCAGTGTGTCTATCCTCAACTGCCGCAATCTCCTCATGGTATGGAGCAACTCCGGCCGCTTGATTGATATTTTCCCTCATATGGGGCCTTAGCACACAACGCTTTCCCTCAGTTTTTCCTTCCAGCCCCGGGGATATACAGTTTCCTGTGAAGAAACCTCGACCTGAGGCAAATTTTCATTTGCATTACCAATCTCTCTTTTAGTTTTTACGTGATCTTTTGGGGGGGATGAACATGCCGCTATTGCCGCTGCTACACCCCCTGCTGCCTTTCTTTTAGGTCTGCACAATCCTACACATGCCTGCCCTGGGACCCCTTCATGCAGTAAATCTTCCCTTCCCACTTCGCATAAATTGCTAATTGCTTTTATGATTTCCTCATTCTTGTAAATCACCTTTATGTACATATGAAAGAGGCTACCTTAATAACTTTATGAAATATTTCAACATATATTCCTACGGACAGAAAAAACACCTCACAAAAGCCCTGCCCACCGCCTGGTACTCCTGACTGACTTGTCTTCCCACCTAAGCCTGACCTTCTACACTTACCGGCTCAGCCTCGCCCTCTAGACCTAACTACTTATCCAGAAGCCTGGTCTGTGCCACTTATGCGAGGTCACGCTCCCCGAGTCCCCGCATTACAATTCTAAAATGTTGACATGTATGAAAAAATGTGCTGTCCCACCTGCATACATGTCAACATTTTAGAAGAGGAAAGTGGGAGATTTAAAAAAAACTGAATCCAGTGAATTTATTTCCCCCTTTTGACTTTTATTGAAGAAGAGACAATTTCAAATGGGAGACAGCCAATATAAAGCCATTTTTGGCTTTAAAAAATCAAGATTCTCCCAGCTGAATCTGGTCTATTGGCATGCATGTGCCTGAATCAGATCTATTGGCATGTATGATGTTAGCACTAATGGAACTATGATGGGAAGCCCAGGACTCAGAGTAATGAAGTTTACTGTTAAGTAACCTGACATTCAGAATTAAGGAGGTTCCTATGAATTAACAGCGGTTCCTATGAATTAACAGTGGGTGAAGTGAGACAAGTAAGTTGTGAAAGTGGGTTGCGGCCACCAGAGAACATTTTGGGGACCACAACTTGCTGTCATTTTATTTTAGTTATTTATAAAATAAGCACTTGCAGCATCTTTTGCATATTTTATATTGCAGATTCAATGTTCTTTCTGCTTGTTATGCTTAATAGAAACAATATGATGTAGCGGAAACTGCATTTTATTATTCGCAGGGGTGCATTATAATCACACGTGTAGAGCGCACCCGCATATAATCCTTTTGACATACTAACGTGAAGTGTTAGAATTCTAAATGTAATAACATGAAACGTGAATGTATTTGGCCCATTGTATAATAACTTGAAGAGTTAACGTAGAAAGTAAATGTAACTAGCAGAAACCATTAACATGAAGAACTTGTGTTGTGCAACTGACAATCATTCATTTATTAAATGTGTTTATTTATGTGTTATTTTACATGCAGGTAGAAATATTAACTGAATGTGCCTTACTTTCTTATGCAATTTGTTAAGCTTCTATGCCATTTCCTTATGTTAGCTGAACTTGTAGGCCTGAAATGCTATTTCCCTGGAAGCTCTCGCTTTAGAATTAACAGTTTGAATTTCATGTGTGCTGTGGATTTTGTTCTTTCTCACGTTTTGTGTTGCAGGTGAAAGAAGCTCCCTTGTTAGCTAGAATAATGTATTTGTTTTATTAGTCAGGCAAGGCGAGAAGGAGATACATCGTAAGCTCAAGCCCATAATGGAAATTGTTGTGTTTTCACACCGGAAAAGGCCTGGGAATTAAGGTCAACATATTGCAGTTTAGGAACACCACTATGCCGTCAAAAATTACCTATAAGATCGTATCAGAACGGATGGCATGACCTGCAAGTTGTCTTGGGAAAAATACCTGTAATAATGCGATGTTAGAGTAGGGAAAGTGCCCCACTTCTTCTCTGCCTTCGGAGAGAGAGCATCTTAGAACTCTGTCTTGATATCTTTATGCTATCCGACCCATCGATGGTGGAGAGACTTCTTAGGGACACTCCACATGCTGACACTTTTATGGCTTTCCCTGAAGATGCTTAAGGAGGGATGCCATTTTAGCGCTAGCATACATGCCAACATTTTAGAACATGAAAGTGGCAGAATTTAGAAAAAATAATCGAGAGAATTTATTTTAACCATTAATTTATATTGTAGCAGAGCCGATTTTAGGCAGGAGACAGCAAAAATAAAGCCATTTTAAGATTCTAAAATCAGGAGTCTCCCATCTGAATCGGATCTGTTGGCATGCACGCGCTAGTGTAGGGATATATTAACAGGCCAGCTAAGTATCACGCATCAGGCGTGATACTAACGCATTTCAGTGTGGTGGTCCGCATCACTGCCCTGAAATGCTTTGTCAAGCATTTATAGTGCCTCCTCAGCAAGAGCCGGAGCGCTCGTAATTAACACCGCAGTATGAGCAGAGCTCCTGCCTTAGATGAGATTGCACGTCCGTGTTGCTTTGCAGCCAATTCGCTAAGTTTGGGGGTTGCCTGAGCTCGGCCTGGGCTCGGCTGGCTACAGTGTTTCTGGCTACTGTTGCTCACGAGAGTCTGTCAACGTGATGATAGTTGCCCAATGATGATGCGCGGTATTAACGTGGCAGGCCTGCATCCAATCGCAACAGCCGATAGTGTGACACAATTGGGCGGGCGCGATACATTTAAAGTAGGAGTGAGCCTGCTCAAGCTGTCACAGGCAGGAATCTGCTGCTGTAATTTGCACTGCGTTGTGCCGAGTGACTAGGCAAGCCCTGTGGTGGACCGTCATTCACCCAGCACTGACCCTACAACGTGGGGGTGACACTTCACTGAGTACAGAGATCTCTCACTGTGACGCACCACATGCCGCCTGATGAAGGTCACCATATCTCTCATTCCAAGTACAGCCGTAGAGCATGGCGTCCGCGCCCAACAGGAGGTTCCTGCACCCCTATGTGAAGTCAATGGGGCCCGCGGCCGCTGCGGAGTGGTGCCAGGAACCTCAGCAGCCTAGCCGCCCTGCCATTGCAGAGTACAGCCAAGTGAGAATCCGAATGCAGCCTGATCTGTGCAAGTCACTCGAGTTCTCTCCTCTCGGGCCGCGCTACCGCTGCACCTCACGGCTGACGCCCGCCCTACATGCCTCCTTCACCATCAATCGGTACTCGCTACTAGCACGCCTGTTGCAGGACTTCGCGGCCATTTCGGGGCTCCGAGTGAATGCTGGCAAATCCTGCATCTACGCGTTCAGTGAGGGAAGCTGTAACCCAAGATACACTCTGAATGGCATAGGGGTACAGTGGAGAAAGTGCACTTTCTGTTACCTGGGGATTCAAATGTATCGCCAATCGGAACACTTGTTCGTCGGAAACCTAGGGAAAGCCTTAACAGCTATCAGGTCACAGGTGCGCTTTTGGGGTACACTTCCACTGACGGTCACTGGAAGGATAGCGTTAGCCAAGATGGTTTGGTGATCCTTCCACGACTTTTATACTATTTTGTTAATTTGCCACTATATGTTCCGGCAACCTTCTTTAATACGCTCACTAAATTACTTAGGGACTTTATCTGGGGGAACGCTCGACATAGACTGGCGCTAGCGAAAAATATTTGCCTACCGACCAGGGAGGCCTCGCCGCACCCTGTTTTAGGCACTATTATTTGGCTGCCCAATTGCAGTGGATACCCCGTTGGCTAGCAGATAGGGGCCTCGAAGAAACACCGACCGCGTTGCCACCGTACACGCTCGAGCACATTGTTAGACTCTTTCATCCCGCTACGAGAGCCGTGCCTCCAGCGCCGCTTCTTTTAGCAGAGGCATACAAATGCTATCGCAGGTGCCTCTACATTACCAGATCCACTGTCCCTTACGTGCCAGCAATACCACTAGAAGGATCCCCTAGCGGGCCCGGGGTACTCACGCCTCTTTCACTCATGGAATGGCGGGAAGCCTACATACAGACCCTGGGAGAACTGTACCGAGATGGTGCACTCATACCGTATGGATCCTTGATAGCAGATGCGGGACTTCCGCCGGGGCTATTCCTTGCACATCGTACACTGCTAGCGACGCTAACAGCCAGATGGGGGGACATATCCACAGAACTGGATCAACACCTTACTATTCAGTATTTGCACATCATAGGATGTGGCAGACACCTTATACGCTGGTTTGCGGCGTCACTCCAACCTCATGCAGCAATCAGTTTAGATCCACTCCGCCGTAAATGGGAATTGGACTTGGGGAGGCAGTTCGCAGATAAAGAGTGGGAGAGGATACTTAAAAGTCCTGTGCGCATACCTCGAAATATGCAATTTAGACAGATACAATTATTAATTGTACATAAAGCATATCTCACGCCCTCAATGATCAACGGGTACTTTCATCGCACGGATGCGACATGTCCGAGATGTGCAGAGCAAGGGGCTGAGTTGCTACACATGCTATGGAGCTGTCCTAGATTATGCACATACTGGCACACAATAAGTAGACTGTTACATGCATGCACAGGCCGCAACATACCCTTTGAACGGCCAGTATACTTATTACACCATTTTAGGAGGACCCCCACCACAAAAGTAACATCACGGTTTCTAGACCTGGGAATAGTGGTCGCTAAGCGCCTTTTAACTAAATGGTGGAAAGCACAAGACCCACCACACATGCGAGCATGGCGCTGCTCGCTGTTAGCAGGGGCCAAAGCGGAGGGGATTGTCATTCAGCGGGAGGAAACACTGTGACTACGTAAAGAACCCACAGAAACGCAATGGGAGGGACTCCTGCATGCGCTACAACGGGCGGAAGAGGAAGGATCTCGGTGGCGGCCCGAGCGAGAGGAGCATGAGCAAACAGAGGGAGGTGCGCTCGCCGTCAGTGGGGTGCTGTGATATTCCAAGAACACACGTGACTTAATGATTGCCTACATAGAAGCGGATGCCACTAGTAAAAGGGGACAACTATCCAGTTGTTTGGTAAACGCTGGAAGATGGGTGCGAGGGGGAAATGGGGGGGATGTATGCACATAGACTGGTCAATGTTGCTGTTGTTGTTTTACCTTTTTTTTCTTCTTTGTTATATCCTCTGTTAGAAAGCCCAAGGTGGATGAAATGGAACGACTTTGTAGAATGTCAGTACGGTACCACAATGTAATCAAGCTGTATCCTGTGCAATTTCTAACATTGCTTGAGCACCAGGACCATACTTGATCCTACACGATAGGAACTGCATGTTATTGTTGGTGCGGCCAATATTCGCATAAAGTGCACTGTATGCCAAATTGTTAATGGCAGCTACATGTATAGACAGTTATCCAAACGTCTGTTGCTTCTTCTCATAATGTAAAATCAATAAAAACAGATTTAAACAAAAAAGAAAAATCAATCTGTTCTCGCTGACAATCAGCGAGGAGTGACTGACACAGCCCAGCCCTGGCAAGTACCGGCGTGGTTGGCGTTTGCGGAGAGCTCAGCTGCCACCACTGGTGAAACTGCAGCGTGCGATTAGGAGAGCGGTGACATCAACAATGCATTGATGGGGTAAGTGTCACTGAGCACAAGTTATTTTACACACAATCACAATACATTCATTTCTAAGCTATTTGCCTCGTTTTCGATCTCTCCAAGTTTTAGTTTCCGTCATTCTGCCCTACGTTAATAATGGTCAGTGCCAATTCCCCTATATATTCCTTTATGCCCCATTTATGGGTCCCTACGTCTTGGTGTGAGTTCCCTGTGCTTCTCTACCCTGTGTCTACATTTAGTTGTAGTAGAGTTTCTCGTTCCGCAAATGGTTTTAAGTTGTAATATTTATATATTTCCCTTGTCCTCGTTACTTCATTTAGCTCGCGAGAAATTGTCACTCATACTCGTTGAAATGTCACTCATAATAACATTTAAATTATGAAAATCTCACACATGGCAATGTGAAACCTTGGCAGCTATTGTATTAAATGCTTTATTTTAATCAACCCTCTATGCAAGGAAATTTGGACTCATGCTTCTGATCCTCTGTATCCTACTTCTTGAGTTAATTGTTTTGTTCATGTTGCTCCGCCTCACCTTTATTGGCAGATTTGACTTCATGCTGATTCCCATGTATTTTTACACACTGGTCTTGAGGTATCTCTATGTCCAGTTATTAGGTCTCGCTGAGCCAAAGGCTCGAAGAGACATTTTGTATGTGGGATTTTCAAAGTGCTACCCACAGTCTTTTGGCTGGCTAAAACCTTGAGTGCACGATCACATGCACGTGCACAGCTGCTCCCACTCCCCCTCCCTTCTCTATAGCTTTCTTTCACTTTAGCCGCTTTGACCCTTGCATTCCCCCCTCCCTTCTCACCCAGCCCTTTGATGCTCTGCTCGATTACTTTCACTTTCGCCGCTTTGATGTTTGATTTTTATTGCCTTTGTTTATGTGACGGAGATCCATTGCATTTGGCAGAACATTTCTGGGGCCGTATTGCATGAAATACACCAGGTGGCGCTAACGTGTTTTACAGAGCACCATACAGCATTTTATTCTGCGTTAAAAAAAAGACGCTTTAGGAGCGGAAAGGAGCTATCCCTTTTACTTGTATTAAAATGTATTTTTAAAGGTGTCTCAAAGGATCCTGAACATAGTTTATACTAGCATGCTCCAATACTGTCCGTATTTCACTCCTGATTGCACTGGCCTTCCAGGTCCTAAGACTCAGACTCATGATTTTACTGTCATTTCAAAACCAATCTAACATTTGTTTTGTTTTAGGTATTACCTTAGTAAAGCATACCTATGTGATCTTACTCTCCTTGGTCAGTGTTTTATTATGGATGACAAGATGTTTTCTCATTAGGACTCGCACCATAAGCCTCTTTCATTCCAAACATCTGGAAACGCATTTGTCTCTGTAACTATATAGTAATGGCTTTCAGTTACAGCTGGCGGAAATTATGCTACACACCTATTTATTGCCTTCACCAAACGATTCTGCTTTCACTGGTGTGACCATAACTTGCCAAAATATTTTACTGATGCTTTCGGCAGTGTCTCCACTTCTGTCTGATCACTCCTCAAATGACACCTTCCTTAATCCCACCCACAAGCAAGGTAAGCCACTCAATTTTATGCTAATTTCAAACACTTTATCCAAATCTAAACCCATCATCGCTCCATCTGACAACACACATTTCACATGCAAATCAGTTTGCCTCCTTGTAGATCGCTCTCTCATGTACCCATCTGCTGTAGAAAACAGGATCCCACTGCTCTCACTGCTTTCCACGTGATCGTCATAAAGACCTCACTTCAGTTTTGCACTACAGCTCATACAACTGCTTCATTATCCACCTTGTAACAAAGATAGGCCTCAGCCATGAATTACACTTGAAATAAGAGCGCATAACAGTAAATGAGGGCAGCAGTACACAAATGGCGAAAGCACATATTCACTGCTAACTTCTTGGTTAATAAGCAAGCCCTTCATACACTGCATAATGATCTAGGAGGTGTCAAATCTATCTATTTCCGGGACCTCATTACCTCACCATCCACAAGCGCTCTGTGCAAACCTTCAGCTCTTTACTCTCTCCATCATCTTCAATTATCAGTATTCTATTGTTCATCCTTACCTGCTCATTACTTCACCCTGCTACATCTGCTCCAAGATTAACACTATAATTAGTCCACAGTGCTCAAGTCCTCACTCGCCGCAACCCTGCGCAGTTACATTATTACGATTTAACACAACATCCTCCTAACAAACGTTTCCTCTTATGAAAGTAGCTAATCCACCCTGTGCCCCCCCCCTGTAACCATTTCGTCCTCCCTTCATCAAATCTTTGCCTCTTTCATCCAACAGTTTCCCCTGCGTTTCCCTTCGCACTGACTGCCTGTCCTGTAACCGACTACTCAACCCTCTCCTGTGTTCGGGGCCCTTCATTCCACTATCCTATGCTCTCCTCTGTTCTGGTCTATGCTCATACTCTTAGATCGTTCTGCCTCTCCTTTGATATTGCTGGTGTTCTGCTTGGGTTTTCGGATCAGATAGAACCCGCTCATCAGAGCCTCACTAACCCAGCCAGAACGTTACCCCCTCCCTAGAACCTATTTACAATAGTGCAACCACATATATCTACCACCTAAGGACAGGGAATTCCTACTATACATACCAAGACCTCTTATAATCGGCGGCCTCGCGATCCCATACGGATCCAGACCTCTCTGCCCATACGACAGTATCACAAGTGGCGGCCTCGCGATTCCACACGAATCCAGACCTCTCTACCCAGACGGCAGTCTCACAAGTGGCGGCCTCGCGATCCCACACGAATCCAGACCTCTCTACCCAGACGGCAGTCTCAGCACAATCGGCGGCCTCGCGATCCCATACGAATCCAGACCTCTCTACCCAGACGGCAGTCTCAGCACAATCGGCGGCCTCGCGATCCCCTACGAATCCAGACCTCTCTGCCCATACGACAGTATCACAAGTGGCGGCCTCGCGATCCCACACGAATCCAGACCTCTCTACCCAGACGGCAGTCTCAGCACAAGTGGCGGCCTCGCGATTCCATACGAATCCAGACCTCTCTACCCAGACGGCAGTCTCAGCACAATCGGCGGCCTCGCGATCCCCTACGAATCCAGACCTCTCTGCCCATACGACAGTATCACAAGTGGCGGCCTCGCGATCCTATACGAATCCAGACCTCTCTACCTAGACGGCAGTCTCATACGACAGTTCATCCTATGATCACCATAACATACAAAAAAGGGAATCAGTCTCACTATTCATCAGATCACACAAGGATTGCCAGTTCAAGCATAGCCTGTTCTCAGGTTCGAGGGGCTCCTCTTTCCCTTATTCAGTTACCACTTACCTGATCAGGGTTAACATCTGTTCATGTAGCCGCAGCTGACTAGAAGAATAGGCTACCCTCTCATACAAGAACACGCAGCACATGTTGGTTCACTACAAACTGGGTACTTTATTACTCATTACATACACAATCACATAACATTACGATATAACACATAACCTGCAAAGAAAAGTGAAAGATTAAGTTGTACACTCTAATAAGAAAGGGTCGACATCACCTTAGTAGTATGTAGCCTGCACTCAGTGGTCATCTAGGTTCCCTTCTCGTCTGTGCCTCGGCTCGCCTGGAATCACCCTTCTCCGAGTCACTGGGACCTCTTCCTTATCGGCTACTCTCTCCTCTCTGGCTATTCTGCTAGGAGAGCATCTGTCTCTCGGTTCTTCTCCGCCTTCAAGATGGCGTCTGTCTTCCCTGGAATAAGTAGTAGCTTTTCTGCTAACGGCTAGATGCCGCCTACGGACTGAACATGTAACTGCCTCAGACTTTCACTAATATAGAGGTGCGTTTCCTCATGGAAAATTCCGGCCCGTAACCTGCCGCCCACCAAATTCTTGTACCTCCCCGTACCAAGGACACGTTCCCAGCCGGCCGGCCTGATGTAGTGTCTTCGGCATGAAGAAAAATACAATCCTTCGATAAGGGCCGGCCTGAACCGGTTCTCTCCAAGCGAATAACACCTCATAACTAAAACATCACATTTGACCTAGAAGCATCCCAAGCTGCCGGAGCAGAAAGAAAGATGGAGTCTCTCCCGTTTGAGGCCTACCAGGCCTGAATTCAGCACGGCTCCATGAAATACCCTCACTACAGGACAGGTTATCCCTAATACTAACGAATCTATCCCCTAGGCTATGTGTGCGAGCCCTGATCTATGGGGAAGAGCACAGAATCATGTCGAAGTGCCTAGTAAATAGGCTCCATTCACTACTCTAACCCTTAGACTTGAATGATAAGAGACTGAAGTCACATTCCATCATTGTGCCACACAAGAAGGCCGGGAAAATCGAGCAGAACATTTCACCCTTGACTTCAGTCTATTATACATTCATTAAACAGAACTAATATCTGTGGAAGAATAATATGAAACAAGACTAACTGATCTATGTCTAGTACCAGGTGTACAGAATTGAAGTAGTGAAGGAATACACTGAATAAAGCAACAGATAGAAATCAAAATGCCGATAGTAATCAGAATACCTCCTAATATCTGACGTAACATATGCAAATCAGGTAACCAATTAAAGAGCCAGTCAAACCAGCCCTGGTCAATGTGTTTTCTAACTTCTTCTGTCAAGTCATGTAGTTTATCAATGTGAGCTTGAATGGATTTTGTATGATCCGACAAGTTAAAACAACAAAGACCCTCAAAATCAGAACAATCGTGTCCATGTTTAAGCAAAAGATAATCAATGGCCGCTCGATTTTGCAAGATAGCCCTACGTTCACCCTGGGCGTCTAATAGCATGTCAGACAGGACTGTAGAAGTATGATTGATGGATTTTACCATCCAGCAGGCCATTTTCCCAATAGATTTGGCATTATAAACTGCCAAAGCAGGAACACCAACAATTGAAATAGCCAGGCTAAGGTATTCAGACTTGGAATATAAATGCAAAGATGAGTCACAATCCTCCTGTAACCTCACTGTATCTCGAATCACACAAGAGTTGGCATTCGGATGTGATGAAAACATTAATAAGCTCAGTCTAGTAATGGCACAAGGGCCTCCAGAAATATTTGCGGGAATATATGGCCAGGAAGTATTACCACATGAGAAAAGCCATCCGGCAGGCAGTAACATCGTGCGATAGTGACTGGGGGTAACTACCATACTCTTGCAAGTCATGTTATTCTGAACAGAAGTACATGTTTTCGGTGTCCTTTGAAGGCACAAAGTTCGTTCATGAGCGGTGAATGAAGTGGCACCTTTCAATCTTAAACGCATACATTCAGAAATCACACTAGGATCACAAGTAAGGAAAAAACATAAATCACCCTGTGTGATATTATAGGTAACTATTTGGGACTGGATGGGCGTTATCGGGTCTGACAGTACAGTACACAAGGGGCAATACTCATGGGCAGCGAAATCGCCCAGAAGAACATTGGGGCGAGCATTTGATATATTAAAAATATGAGTCAAAGTCTCCAATGAAGCAGGGACAGCAACTAAACAAGTCGCTAGAATGTCCGTCACCGATCTCATCGGTGTCAAGCAGAAATGAGGGGCTTTAGTCACTTGTTTAGCTAATGTAATCCAAAAGTTCGACGACGAATCCCACGCAGCGAAGGAACGCGACACTCGGGTTCTCAACTCAGCCCGGGTTGATGGGATCCCTCCTCTCTCGTCGTACCAGCCCAAAAGGAGTCCAACGCCGACACATCCTGCAGCAACAGTCCAAAGAATGATCTGAAAGAGAATCAAATACAGGCATTATTCATTCTCGTAAGTAACATTTGTCAGCCGGGACTGCTTCCCAGCTATCTTTCCCTGGTCTCATAACTAAAATGGTGTTGTCTTGACCGGTTGCAATGACTTCTGCTTGTTCAGGGGGATTCTTAGGCGACTGCACCCAAACTCTGGCCCCAGGATTATCTGTGGAGCCAAAACCTTTCTGGCCTCGTACAGTTAGCAACGTTGGGGCAGTGCCTTTTGTGATCTCACCACTGAAAACAGGCATTATTAGCAATTGAGCCACTCGGTCAGTTTGATGTATCAGTAAGTCAACCTCACTGCTATTCAGCAGGAGCACCTTAATCTCTCCCTGATAATCACTATCAATGATTCCTCCAAGCACCTGAATGCCTTTTACAGCCAGCCCCGATCTAGGGGCGATTAATCCGAAATTTCCAGTTGGTATATGAACACCAACACCAGTTTCAATGATGACTCGATCCTTACTTTTTATAACGGTGTCATCCATGGCATGCAAGTCTAAACCTGCCGACCCTGGGGTCGCTCTACATGGAGCCAAAGCTCCGGGAGTAATCTCCCAGTACATCACGGTCTCTCTGATTTCATTGGGCTTAGCATCAACATTCGGAGGAAACAAACGCATAAGTGGGGATTCAGCATTTAGAAAAGGACGGTTATTCAAAATCAATAGCGCTTGAGGCAAAAAGTCTCGCCAATTCTTATACTTGTCATCTGTTAATTTACGCAATTGATCTTTTAGCAGGCCATTCAACCTCTCCACAAGACCCGAGGCCTGTGGATAATATGGTATATGAAACACCCATTCAATATTGTTTTCCACACAGAATTCCTGTACCAATCTTCCACGAAAATGGGATGCATTATCAGATTGAATTTGGAATGGCACACCATAATACATCATAATCAATTCCAATGTTTTAATAGTATTCAATTGGGTAGCTTGCTTACAGGGAAGGGCCACCAACAGGCCACTGTATGTATCAACAATGGTGCAAACATATTGACAATTCCTACTCATAGGAAGTGGACCAATGTGATCAATCTGCCAAATTTGAGCGGGCAATTTCCCGCGATGTAAATGACCTTTAATAATTTGGGGCACTTTGCGCTGCCTGATATGCTGACAAATGGGACAATGTAGAATAACATTTTTGATTAAATCTAGGGGAATATAAATTCCTCGATCAGCAGCCCACCTGCTAGTGGCTTTCTCTCCAAAGTGTCCTGCTTTCTGGTGGGCCCATTTCGCCAATCCCGCAATATCAGAATCTTGCGTGTCCACCACTGCCTCAGCAATTTTAGATTTCTCATCTGCAATATTATGAAAGAATTTGTCAAGAGAGTCTATCGGGGTATGAGCATCCACATGGAAGATTGTAACAGTACTCTGTGGGAGCATTTCCCAAATCTCCTGCCATAATTCTTTTCCCCACAGTTCTTTTGAATGGATTTTCCAACTATGGGAATGCCAAGTCGGTAACCAAACTGCCAGTCCATTGGCAGTAGACCAAGAATCGGTAAAAATATGACATGTGCCAGGTAACTCTTGTTTCAGAACTTGATAAACAGCATAGAGTTCAGCAAATTGACTGCGCTTACCCTCACCAGTTGTACTCAGCAATTTTTGTGTGATCGGATTATAGGACACTGCCTTCCAATGCCGTTTCGTCCCTATGAACCTTGCTGAACCATCCGTAAACCAGACATGGTTTCTGTCCTCTGCGGACAAATCATCAAAAGGTCTACCCCACTTAACAGGAGACTCCTGTACTAAAGGTACGGAACATTCACTCTCAGTCTCAGTCGATGGCGCCCGCGCCAACTGCTCATGCAAAGATGCAACTCCTTTTTGCCCCACACGTGCCCTGTCTTGTATATACCATTTCCATTTAATCACACTCGCCTCTTGAGCGTGTCCAATTCGGTGAGTTTTCGGCGAACTCATAACCCACTGCATGATAGGAATTTCAGGTCGCAAAACTATATCATGTCCCAAAGTCAATTGCTCGGTATCCACCAGAGCCCAATAACATGCAAGTAACTGTTTCTCAAAAGGTGTATAACGCTCACCAGCATCAGGTAACTTTTTAGTCCAGAAACCTAACGGTACTCTACTCTTGCCTTGTTTCTGCCACAAACTCCAATTCGCATAAAGGCCTTGTACAGACACATTCAAATCCACATCACCATCACATACAGGCCATAAATCCAGAGCATGCTGAATTGCTTCTTTTGCCAGACTAAACGCATCTTGCTGTGGTTTACCCCATTCAAATGCATTCTTTTTACGAGTGACCTGGTACAAAGGGGCCAATATTTGACTCAAATGAGGAATATGCTGGCGCCAAAAACCAAACAAACCAATGAAGCTTTGGGCTCCTTTCCTATTTCTCGGAACTGCAAAATCAAGAATTTTCTGTTTAACCTGAGGGATCACTTCTCGGTGCCCTTCATGCCAATTAATACCCAAACATTTCACAGCCTGGGACGGACCTTGTAATTTATCCGGGTTGATTTCCCAACCTTTCTCACGCAAGCACTCAATGACTCTATCCAATTGAGTCTGAACTTCCTCTTGTGTTTCGTCTTGGATCAAAATATCATCAATATAGTGACATATCTGAATTTGCGGATGAACCGGTACCTCAGTCAAATGCTCTGCCACCAGCCGGTGACATATCGTAGGACTATGCACATAGCCCTGGGGAAGACTTCTAAACGTCATCTGACGCCCGTTCCACGTAAAACTGAATTGTTCCTGACACTCAGGGGCAATCGGAATCGAAAAGAAAGCATTAGCAATATCAATGGACGCATACCATGTACCTGGATGTTTTTGGATTCTTTCAATTAGGGTAATAACATCCGGTACTGCAACAGTCAAAGAGGGTGTGTGTCTATTCAATTCTCGAAAATCAACAGTCATGCGCCAAGAATTATCACTCTTACGTACAGGCCAAACAGGATTATTCCAAGCAGAAGTAACTGGGGTTATAACTCCTGCATCCACCAACTCCTGAATAGTGGTACTAATCTCTTCATGACCACCTGGAATACGATACTGCTTCTGACGAACCACTTTTGTCGCCTGGGGAACTTTTATGGGGGGCATTCTTAAACGACCAACCCGTACAGGCCTGGACGATATATAATGTTTAGTTCCAAATTGGTAACATCCATCATCTAAGTGCAAAGTCATTCCTTTCAAAATATCAATTCCAATTATGAATTCTAAGAGTGGCACCACTAATACAGAGTATTCTTTTCTAGGAATTCTACCTATTCTCATTTCAAGTAAAGTTTGAACTGCGGGAGTTTCCTTTCCACCTAATCCGGTAATTGTAAAAGGCTGACCTTTAAACTTCTTTGATTTTCCATGAATAAGAGTGGCCTCCGCTCCTGTATCTACCAATGCTCGGGCCCTTTGGATATTACGATGTATCCAATAAATATCAATATCTACATAGGGTCTATTATCTCTGTGAGCCCATCTGTGTACTGGAGCTTGACCTATTTCCTAGTCATCTTTACTGCGTTCTGTATACCAGGATAAATCAGGATAAAGACTCTCACGTTTCCCAGGTATCGATACCTCCTGTTCATATCCATCTCCATTACGAAATGGATTCCTGTTCTCTGCATTGTACTGTGGGTTTCGATCAGCCAATATGTGTCGATCCTCTCTCCTTCTCAACTCAGGGGATTGATCCCTATCATCTCTACGTCTGCTGTTGACATAATCATCTCTCCCCCTCTCTCTTTCCCCCTCTCTCTCCCTGTCTCTCTCACGACGGGGGGACAAATCACGTACATAACGTCGATCATCACGACGATCAGAGCGCCCACGGCGGTCGTCATCACCGCTACCGTCAGAAAAACCACGATCACACCCAGTTGTCCGAACACGCCGGGCACCCTTCTTTCGATCCAAGCCACGTTTGCGAAACATTTCCCACAAACGAGAAGTAGTCTCACCATCAATGTCCTCCTTCCGCACACCATCGGCCATAAGACCAAAAAACATATCACGTCTAGTAAGTTTATTGTCACCAGGAGTACGAGTGTCAGGCCGGGACTGCCGTTCAGGTTTAAACCACTCACCCAACTCACCGAGTTGGCGTACCGATTCCAGCACCACAGATAACATGTTACCAGTCTGATTAATCAATAAAGTCATCATGACCTGCTTATAAGCAACAGGGGAAGAACGAATAATACGATTCCGCACAGAAGATGTCAAGAAACCATCAAGCAACCTGTCAGCAGTATTTAGAAAAATTGCCGTTTTCATCACCTCCTCTTTGAGACGTTGTGCAGCATCGCGCAAAGTATACCACGGTTTGTCATTCACAGGCCAGTCAGACTCAGTAGGATATTTTTGATTACAACCCTCAGTCGCCAATTGAAGCAAAGAAATTTGACCACCAACATTAAAGTTACGAAAATGATCCTGTACAGTAGAATCCGAACTCAAGGAACAAAACTTCAAACAATCGCCAGTATCCAACATAATGCCAGCAGCGCCCAGTTCATAAAGGCGCACCATCCATGTGAGTAAGGTCTCTCCAGCTCGCTGCCGAAATCGCTGCAAAATATCACTAATTTCTTGTTGAGTAAAATCCTCCAAAGAGTCTAAAGCAATACCATTCGGAGCACCGGGAGCCTGCTGCAACTTCCGCCGAAAAACTGGATGCACCGAGACCGCGGGACGAGCATCACAAGGAGCTCGACCAGTACACGTAGAGGAACAATCAGTGTAAGAAGCATCGACCCCGCTCGAAGGACGAGCGCAATCACGGGGTGCACCATCAGAGGCGCAAGAAGCAGACTTACAATCACGGCCGGAGCGAGAGGACTCGCGCTTGGCAGACTCCTCACCCGAGGAAGGAGAATCACTCGAGTTCCAGATATTACCATCCCATTCATCAGGATTCCAATCCAGTCCGGCTTTCGCCACGACCAGACGCACCTTTCGCGTCGAAACCCGACCACGCCGATTCTTGTATTTATAACGAGCAATTCGCACAGCCGCCCTCTCGGCAATAGTTTGGTACGTCTCAAGTTTATCAGCAAGCAACTTATTTTGACATCGCAACAAAGTATGAGCATTCTGAATCTCAACAAAGTTCGCTTCCAAATCCTTATGCAAGTTCTGTAACTTCAACAACCTTTCATGCAGAATCCTGTACGCAGACAGAACAATCCAACCTCTGCGCCCCAAAACGGGAAGCTCATCACCCTTAGATACCGGCGCCTTCTGTAAACAAGTAATCACATTAGCCGGCTCCGCCAGCTCCAAAAAAGAATTCCAATTCTCACTCAAACCAGTAGAATCAGCCCACTCACGGGCTAAGGCTTCATAAGGCGTTGAATCCCAGCCGGGAATATCAACGGGCAACTTAAAAGTAGATTTCGACTTTCTAGAAAACATCTCGGAAAAGAAGGAAAAAGAGAAAAAGAGAAAGAAGAAAGAGAAAAGAAAACTACACACAAGTATATACAAATAATATACAAACAAAACCACGCACGCGCCGAAAGCAAACACGATACAACCACAACGCACACAGGTTTCGTAAACGGTTCGTGACGCCAAATGTTCTCCTTGGGTTTTCGGATCAGATAGAACCCGCTCATCAGAGCCTCACTAACCCAGCCAGAACGTTACCCCCTCCCTAGAACCTATTTACAATAGTGCAACCACATATATCTACCACCTAAGGACAGGGAATTCCTACTATACATACCAAGACCTCTTATAATCAGCGGCCTCGCGATCCCATACGGATCCAGACCTCTCTGCCCATACGACAGTATCACAAGTGGCGGCCTCGCGATTCCACACGAATCCAGACCTCTCTACCCAGACGGCAGTCTCACAAGTGGCGGCCTCGCGATCCCACACGAATCCAGACCTCTCTACCCAGACGGCAGTCTCAGCACAATCGGCGGCCTCGCGATCCCATACGAATCCAGACCTCTCTACCCAGACGGCAGTCTCAGCACAAGTGGCGGCCTCGCGATTCCATACGAATCCAGACCTCTCTACCCAGACGGCAGTCTCAGCACAATCGGCGGCCTCGCGATCCCATACGAATTCAGACCTCTCTACCCAGACGGCAGTCTCAGCACAATCGGCAGCCTCGCGATCCCCTACGAATCCAGACCTCTCTGCCCATACGACAGTATCACAAGTGGCGGCCTCGCGATCCCACACGAATCCAGACCTCTCTACCCAGACGGCAGTCTCAGCACAAGTGGCGGCCTCGCGATTCCATACGAATCCAGACCTCTCTACCCAGACGGCAGTCTCAGCACAATCGGCGGCCTCGCGATCCCCTACGAATCCAGACCTCTCTGCCCATACGACAGTATCACAAGTGGCGGCCTCGCGATCCTATACGAATCCAGACCTCTCTACCTAGACGGCAGTCTCATACGACAGTTCATCCTATGATCACCATAACATACAAAAAAGGGAATCAGTCTCACTATTCATCAGATCACACAAGGATTGCCAGTTCAAGCATAGCCTGTTCTCAGGTTCGAGGGGCTCCTCTTTCCCTTATTCAGTTACCACTTACCTGATCAGGGTTAACATCTGTTCATGTAGCCGCAGCTGACTAGAAGAATAGGCTACCCTCTCATACAAGAACACGCAGCACATGTTGGTTCACTACAAACTGGGTACTTTATTACTCATTACATACACAATCACATAACATTACGATATAACACATAACCTGCAAAGAAAAGTGAAAGATTAAGTTGTACACTCTAATAAGAAAGGGTCGACATCACCTTAGTAGTATGTAGCCTGCACTCAGTGGTCATCTAGGTTCCCTTCTCGTCTGTGCCTCGGCTCGCCTGGAATCACCCTTCTCCGAGTCACTGGGACCTCTTCCTTATCGGCTACTCTCTCCTCTCTGGCTATTCTGCTAGGAGAGCATCTGTCTCTCGGTTCTTCTCCGCCTTCAAGATGGCGTCTGTCTTCCCTGGAATAAGTAGTAGCTTTTCTGCTAACGGCTAGATGCCGCCTACGGACTGAACATGTAACTGCCTCAGACTTTCACTAATATAGAGGTGCGTTTCCTCATGGAAAATTCCGGCCCGTAACCTGCCGCCCACCAAATTCTTGTACCTCCCCGTACCAAGGACACGTTCCCAGCCGGCCGGCCTGATGTAGTGTCTTCGGCATGAAGAAAAATACAATCCTTCGATAAGGGCCGGCCTGAACCGGTTCTCTCCAAGCGAATAACACCTCATAACTAAAACATTACATTTGACCTAGAAGCATCCCAAGCTGCCGGAGCAGAAAGAAAGATGGAGTCTCTCCCGTTTGAGGCCTACCAGGCCTGAATTCAGCACGGCTCCATGAAATACCCTCACTACAGGACAGGTTATCCCTAATACTAACGAATCTATCCCCTAGGCTATGTGTGCGAGCCCTGATCTATGGGGAAGAGCACAGAATCATGTCGAAGTGCCTAGTAAATAGGCTCCATTCACTACTCTAACCCTTAGACTTGAATGATAAGAGACTGAAGTCACATTCCATCATTGTGCCACACAAGAAGGCCGGGAAAATCGAGCAGAACAGCTGGTCACCCCACACTTTTCTCAATGAGCGCACGGGGCATTAGCTGGGTACCAGCCCTTATGCTCCTCAATAAGCAGCAGCAATCGTTGCAGTTTCACCAAGGTGAGTTTAGTAAAAGTTTATTTTACTACTTTCGATAACTGGTGCCTTTCGCAAACAGAAAAGGTAATGACAATGTATGGCACATTACAAGATGGCATGTTTTAATACTAGGGTTTCTGATTATATGCATAACGTTTGATCTAGCAGACATGATTGAACATATGGTGAGACCCTTAAATGAAGGCTTAGGGCTCAAATCACAAAGGGACTAATATGCAATAAAGTTACGTGT
Organism: Triturus cristatus; assembly: GCF_964204655.1. Classification (NCBI taxonomy): domain Eukaryota; kingdom Metazoa; phylum Chordata; class Amphibia; order Caudata; family Salamandridae; genus Triturus; species Triturus cristatus. The sequence goes on along the minus strand of NC_140583.1, from coordinate 202,616,065 downwards.
CTCTTCACTCATGGCAGAATCTCCGCACTGCACTCACTGCAGTGCGCTGGACAGAGAGGCTGCCCAGAGTGCAGAGACTCCACACTTGTACCTTTACTACACGTAAGTCCCTTTGCAAATCAGACCCTTAACCTCTACTTCTTTGTGATTTTTAAAATAAAGGGAGGGAAGCATTTATAGTAAAAATGGAAAACTCGTGTCTCTATTTACAATGCAGTTATTGATTGTTTTTAACTTTCAAGAAAATAACACATTTGTTCTTAAACGACATCCATATCTTAAATCACACATTTTATGATTTTGACATTTGGAATTTCATGTCATACCCTTCACTTGTGCCCATTCCCGACTTCTTATACCCTTGTTATCTAGCAGTGCTTTCAACACCACAGGCCATCAAATTCTGGACGGAACGGCCCTAAACGGTTTCGCCCATACCTCTATAATCACACTCAAATGCTAACAAGCATTGGCATAGCCAATAGGTCTCGCCTTTGGGACCGTTTAAGTGTTTAGTTATCCAGCACAATATCCTTGGTGCAGTAACATTAACTGTTGCATGGCTAAACACTTATAAGGTCCCAAAGGCGAGACCTATTGGCTATGCCAATGCTTGTTTTTGGCTTTGTAATTAATTAACCAACCTTACATAGTTTTTTTGTGGTTATTATGTGTCCAAAGAAACTCCTGTACGAATTGAGTGGCATTAATAACGACTTTCTCCCGTGTACCCTTACATGCTGCTAAAAAGAACCATGGGATTGTGATTCTTATAATTCTCAGATTCTAGAGTAGGTCCAAAACCTATCGGCCCGACCCTTTCAAACATTAACGCACCCGTTTGGCCTGCATGTCAGGTCTGGTAGCTTTGATTCCAACACAGTCAATAACAAAACTCCATAGCTGACGGTTTTAACATTTCCTGTGAAATACGTGCATCTTGGAAGAGATAATGACTAAACTCCGTCTCAAAATGGCGGCAGTGTTTACTAAGTTTTTTCGGGAGGATCCACCCACCTCTAGTCAATGTGAACGTTTCTTATAGGACTTTTATTAATTTGGGCATTCCGAGCCCAATACGAAATTCGCACCATCCAATATGGCCGTGTGATGATAAGGAAGTGTAGGAAGCGTGGAGATATAGAAATGCTTAAAGAGCAACCTGTTGGTAAAAAAATCCATACAATTTTGAAATATTTCTAAGTTCAAATGTCAAATGCGGTTTGTATTTTGTTAGACATTAGCAAATTTAAAATGTAAAAAAAACTTTATCATGACATCATGTTTTTAGATAAACAAAATACACAATCGAAACTGTCCACCTGCCTCTGCGATGAACTGGAGAAGAGCAGTTACAAGATGGCTTCCGCTCTGGTCTATGTGTGGCAATTTAGCCGAACAGTAACCAAGCAGCTCGTAACATTCGTAGAAAGTGTCAGCGCCTCTTACGGCACTCTCTTCGGCCCGCCCCTTTCCAGACATCTCGGTCCGTGCCTGGGCGGGGATTGTGGCTTTCAAACAGCCTGCGGAACCCATCCGTGCCACGGGAGCTGTCCACCAAAGAGCCCTGCTTCTGCCGGCGGGGCTCTGCGTACCCTCCCTCCACTGACGTTTTTATGTCTGTAGGGTATGTCCCTGGAGTGGAGAAGGTGGATCTTGCAAGGAAACCTCTACCTGTCGGCAACGCAGCTCCACCACCTCTCCCCTGCAGGCTCCTGAGACCTACTACTCCTCACTTGGATCCCCGGCCCAGTAACCCCGCGGATAGACAACAGAGCGGGCGGCTCCCTGAAAGCTACACCTACGGGGGATAGGGAGGCTTTCCTGCGCCACCCGAGCGTTAACAATGCCGGTAAGCAGATGACATATTTTATTTAAGGGCGGTGTTTCATTGTATGCAGTTGTGTTTGCATTTTTTGTTGTCAATTTCCCCAGCTCTGTTGCCAGGGAGGGGAAGAAGGCTGTTTCTAATGTACACACCCGACAGCCCCCTCTGTCAGCTCTGCCAACGGAGCAGGGCTGTCTGCACAGCAACAATACCGAGCCCTCCATAGCAACCCGGCAGAGTCGGTCGGACGTATATAATTGATAGCAGCCAATGGTCATGTAAGTGGCAGTCTACAGGATCACTGACAGTAGCTTATGGCTCGGTATTCATCTAACAGGCCCTGCGTCTAGCTTCTTGGGCAGGCGCATGGTCCATCATTTGCCATGTCGAAAGAGGCTTTTTTAGGGTCAGATCAATGGGCGTTTCTGGCTTCAAGGTTCTAGTTTGCAATTTGAAATGTACTTTCTGGAAAGCACATATTTTAAATAAACGAAATATAGAACTAAAAACATCAATTCCAGGCATCCCCCACTTGGACCTCTACCAAAATAGGACATTAGGAGGATTGCGTGTTTATGGTCAGTTTGTTATGTGTATTTTCATAGGGCACTAATCACCCGTGAGGGTATCTTGGCGCTTCGCAGGTGTGTGAGTATAGTTCTTTGGAGACATACTAGAAGAACCAAGTCATTTAGTTTTTCATGGAAGTGAAGAAGAGGGGAGGAGACTCAAATGTGGTGCGTGAGGTTGTTCTACACTTCAGGGGCAATGTAAGAGAAGGCTCGACCTCCTGCTCTGATTTTGTCTATACGTGTGATGTATGCTAGTAAGCGTTTGGCTGAGCAGAGGTTTCTGGATGGTTGCTAGTAATGTTCGCTTCTGGGCCTTTGTTTTGCAGTGCTTTATGTGTGGGCGAGAAGCTTGAACTATGCCTACTTGTGTATCCGGTACCCGTAGTGTTCCCACTGGTGATAAGTGATGTGGGACAAGTGTGGGAGCTTGAGGACAAGTCTGGCTGCAGCGTTCTGGATGGTTTAATCTTTTTGTGAGTTGCTTTCTGATACCTGCATAGAGTAAATTCCTGTAGTCTAGTCTCCTTGTCATGAGGGCTTGGGTAATAGTCTTTCTAGTGTTATTTGGTAACCACTTGTAGATCAACATTCTCTGATAGTGGAAGCTGGTCATGGTGACACAGTTTACCTGCAGGATATGTCCAGTTTGTTGTCGATGATCCAGAGGTTTCTTGCTTGTGGGGTTTCTAGGTCCCACTGTGAAGCATATTTTCTGAAGGTCACTAATTCAGTCTAGTCCGTGTTCATCTTAAGGCTGTTGGACTCCATCCAAGTTGCCACTTCGGCCATGCAGGAGTTGAAGTTGTTGTTCTTTGTGCTGGGTGTTTTGTCTGAGGGGCACAGTATCAGTTGTGTGTGGCTGGCGTAGGTGAGTATGTTGTGTTTGTGTGTTGTGTGCTCGGATGACTTCGGCCAAGTGGGGTCATGTAGATGTTGACTAGGGTCGGTCTGAGCAAGGAGCCCTGAGGAACTCTGCCAAGGAGTTCCCCGGCTTTCGAAGAGTAAGGAGGCATGTTGAATATCAGGGTTTTTTCTGGTTAAGAATGTGCAGATCCGATGGAAGGGAGGGGGGGTCCTTGAATTCCATTCTTGTGTAGTTGTATCTGGATAAGATGTGAGGCCCTATTGAAGGCAGCTGAGAGGTCAAGTAGAATGAGGGCCGCAGTTTCTCCTCTGTTTAGGATCATCCAGATGTCATATGTTGCTATGATTAGGGCTGTCTTGGTACTGAGGTGGGTCTGAATCTTGACTGTATGGCATTTAGGGGGTGGTGATTGGTGCGGGGGTTGGCGAGATGTCTGTCTTTTTCTAGGACCTTTACCGGGTGAGGTAGGAGGGAGATTCGCTGGTCTGCTGAAGGCTTCTTCAGGAGAGCATTGAAAGCTGTGAGCTTCCAGTTTTCAGCAAAAGTGGCTTTGTCGGAGGAGGTGTTGAGGATGGTGGTGATGGCTTTGCAATGTGGTTATAGCAGCTGTTCAAGGCATCGTGGGGCCAGGGTGTGCCGCGCCCGCTTCATGATTGTCGTGGTTTCCCCTGTGGTGGTGATGTTCCATGTGGTGAGAGTGTTTCCTCTGTTCAGTATTGTTACTATGTTGCTAGGATTCATTTGAGGAGTGAAGTTGTCATATATGGCTGTGATCTTGCTGCTGCAAAATTATGAGAATTCTTGCACAGTTCTGACTAGGGATGATGTTGCTGCAGTTGTGATGAAGTCGTTGATCACAAGAATTTCTTTGATTCTGTTGAAGCTGGCATTGATTCACTCTACTAGTGCCTTGTTCTTGGTATCCTGTATTTGATGGTGGCTGAAACTCAGGGCAAAATTTAAGTGTTGTTCAAGTCTTCGTTGCTAGCTCTTCACCTCAATTCCAGTTGCTTGCAGTTCCGCTTGGTCAGTCTGAGTTCTTCAGAGTACTAATTGGCCTGCGTTCATGTTCTTGCTAATTGGCTTTCTTTGCGAGGATCTAGGATATCGGTGCAGGTGGTGATTCAGTTGTTGATGTTGCTTGTGTGTTTGGTTGGTTCTTGTGCAGGACGGAAGCCCAGGCCACCTCTGCTATGTTGTTTCAGTGCAATGTTCCTGTCGTATTGGTTCTTCTGTCGTGAGGGAAGTTGGTTTTGAAATAGACAATGACATGGTTGGTCCAGGCGATTGGTCTGGGTGTGTTGACAGTGATGTTGTTTTATGAGGTGAAGACTGGGTCCATGATGTGTTCGTCAGCCAGAGTGGGGCCGGGGACGAGTTGGTGAGTCTGAGGCTTTCGAGGAGTGCACTGAGTTGGGGTCGATCAGGTCTTCTAGGTAAAACTTGAGGTCTCCTAGAGTTTAATGAATTGTTATTTGTCTTTGCTGTATGGAATCTGTTTTTAAATTATTGTGCTGATTTTATGTCTATTTACAAACAGTAAAACGGTTTTTAATATAGGCTATTGTATGTTACTGTGAACATAATTAGGGTTGAGATGAAGGAGTAACTTGGTTTGAGATTGGATGTGGAGAGACATATGCTTAGGATGTGATTTACCCAAAGGGAACTATTTTTAGACATTGTACTCCTGTTCTGAGCTACAGGGACACAACCAGCTCTACAGACCTCCCTGTAATTGCCCAGCTGACCTGCTTCAAATGGACCTGCTTAAGCCCTGCTGGCCTTTGCTAGAGTGAACCCCTGATCTCCAAGAGGCGCTTCCCAAGGTCCTGAACCCTTGGCTGTCATCAGAGTACACTACTCGGAAGAAAAGGGAGAAATCCTGAAGTGTTGGGCTCTTTGTGACCGAAACAGGCCCTTTCACACTAGAATCTTGTCGCCCATGATGGTAGTCATACAGGAGCTCCAGTGAATCTGACTCTTCGCTGTACAGCAACATCCAGCGACGTTTAGCAACACGAGATCTGCACTTTGTGCTACAGCATAGACAGCCTGCAGTGAATGCCAATGCTGAGCTCCAGCACGAACTGTTGGTGACGCCCGCCTGCTCTTCGCACTACAGCAATGACTGTCCTCGAAGCCCGGCCTGCTCTGTGCGCTACATAGACCATACGTGACACTCTCCCTTGTTCTCGTGGCCTCCTCCACCACGAACTGGAATCTTGGCACCAGACTTGGAGAAGGTAACTTTTTTTTAGCAGTTCGAACCTGGTCCCTGTATCAGAGCTGTGTTCCATCGCGGTGGGCCTGAACTTGTGACTTTTCCCCCGGTCTAGCATGGCCAGATGACTACAAGCACTTTGTGCTTCAAGGTGCTATACTTACTTTAATCTTTGAAATTTCATATCCCCGGTTCTACTGATTGGATTTTTGTGCTTTTGGTCTAATTTAATTTATTAAATGTTACTGTAGTTTTCTAAATTGTTGTGGGATCATTTTTTTTGTAATTGTGTTTTCACTTTGTTATTGTTTGTGTGCTGCATAAATACTTTACACATTACCTCTAAGTTAAGCCTGACTGCCTTTGTGCCAATCTACCAGAGCGTTAAGCACAGGTTAATTTAGTGACGTTTGTGGTTCACCCTGACAAAGATTGTGGTTTTGCTTGAAAAGGGTACACACTCCCTCAACCAATTACCCAATTTCTAAGCCTTTACCTTTAAATCCATATTGCCTAACCCCATAACTCAAATCTTTCATTATCAAGCCCCTACCCTCAACCCTCTATTTTAAACCCCTTTTCCCAATACTCTTAAAACCAATCTTTAATCTCACTTTTCATACTTTAAATTTTATTTTGGCATCAAACACTTTAGGGTGTGTTCCTTTTTCAATGTCTTTACCTTTAGAACTAATAAATGGTATATTTAAAAGTGATGTTTTCAAAGTTTTGAGGCAATACAGCTTATTTTCTTTCTCTGGTATATCTAATGAAACCTCAAAATTAAATTAAACTAATTCCCAATGTTGTCACTGACCACAAAGATAGGTACAATATATTTTGGCCAGTAGGTTTTTAAGACCCCTCTGACAGATGCTTCACTTTCTTTTACTGCCGCAATAGTCATTAAAGTCTGGCTGCAGCGTTCTGGATGGTTTAATCTTTTTGTGAGTTGCTTTCTGATACCTGCATAGAGTAAATTCGTGTAGTCTCCTTGTCATGAGGGCTTGGGTAATAGTCTTTCTAGTGTTATTTGGTAACCACTTGTAGATCAACATACTCTGATAGTGGAAGCTGGCCATGGCGACACAGTTTACTGCAGGATATGTCCAGTTTGTTGTCTGATCCAGAGGTTTCTTGCTTGTGGGGTTTCTAGGTCCCACTGTGAAGCATATTTTCTGAAGATCACTAATTCAGTCTAGTCCGTGTTCATCTTAAGCTGTTGGACTCATCCAACTGGCCACTTCGGCCATGCAGGAGTTGAAGTTGTTG